>NW_023416287.1:89019224-90419224 GCF_014176215.1 Rousettus aegyptiacus
TCTCAGATTTTTTCAGCTTCTGCCCCAGACACAGTTCAGCCCACAACCTTGAGCTTAGTTCCAGACCTACGTTGGATAATTTTAGTAACCACTGTCCAAAAGGAATCTAAGCTCTCACAAATAGAAAAAAGGAAAAAAGAAAAAGAGAAAAACCATACAAAGCGTGATCCGAAGTGAAGCTGCACGCCTGCCGGCCTCCGCGTCTCGGTGCCATGACCTCTTCCCCCATCTTCCCCTCGTCCGCCTCACCCTTCGGTTCCAATCCTTCGGATCACGTTTGCTGTTACTCCGCAGCACTCGATTTGTCAACATCATGATCATCCTAAAGCTCTTCTACTTTCCTCTGATTCTTCTACGTCTCTTCCCATTTTAATAGAAATATAATCATTACGTCTGTCTTTTAATTATAACCACATTTTTAAAATCTTAGTTCTACATTTAGATATATTCAGCAATTCCAGACCTAATACTGAAAGTTTCCAATACGTTGTAGTGGTACGAAGTTTGTTTCTAGCAGGTTCCTCCTGAAGGCTGCTTGAAACAACATTCCCTCAGCTTTGCAGATGTATGATTGTCATGTTTACATATGAACAATGATTTGGCTGAATATAACTTTCGTTTTGTTTTTTCTCATGTTGTTTCCTTAACAGTTTAAAAATATTGGTCCTTTTTTCCCACTCTGGCACAAAGCCAACTGAGCAAAGTAAGAAAATTTTCTGATTTTCTTTCCCTTGGATATTTTGGTGGATGCCTAAGGGATTCGTTTTTCCCTTCCTTTAAAGACACACAGCTTTACAGGGATACACAGTGATGTTGTTTATTCTGGTTTGATTTTCCCAGACTCACATGATTCTGTCAGTATGTAGATTTCAAATTTTGCTTTAGTTCATAAAATTTTTTTTTATAAATCATGATTCTATTTTCCAGTATCTGTCATTATCTGTTAAAATGTTATCATATTTTATTTTCTTGTGTTTCTTAATAATAAACTGATACATATACGTCTTATTTTTTCTCTTGGTGGCCATCAAAAGGCGGCCAGTTAAAGGTGGCGTTTTCCCAGCGGATGAGATGTCTCTGTGAGGGGAGGAAAAGAGTTTCTACTTGAAGGACAAGACGCTGTCTTCGTGCCAGGTGAGGTGGAAGTCCCATCCCCCCATGCAGTCTCCCCACACCACAGGGAGAGGCCTCATCACCTCATTACTTGGTGGTGATGAAAGTCCCAGCTCACACCTGGCCTCTGACACCACGGTGGTGGGCATGTCCGAGGTGTAAAAGCCTCCTTACTCCACTTGTACAGGCATCGGTGGGACACAGTGAGAGTTCTTCTGCGTTCTTCCGCTGAAACAGAGTGGTATTGTTTCAAAGTTATATCTCTTGCTATTTGGTTCATTTTCTGTATCTTCGACTAGAAAGTTAGCCTTTTCTAATTTTCCTGTATCCACCAACTTTTTGAGGTCATGGGCTTCCTCAGCTCCAAGTCTAGGAAATATCTGGCAAAAAGACAATTCTGACAACTCATCACCATGTCATTACGCAGGTTCCAGAGTTTCTACCTGAGCTGCCCTCTTTCCACATTTCATGCGTTTTGTGTGTGTGTGTGTGTGTGCGTGTGTGTGTGTAACACGCACTGGTTTTAACTGTATTTAGAAGAATAGAGAAAAATAAAACTACTCCATCTCCCCAGAGGCACAATTTTCATATCAATTTTTTAATAAACAATTTTGCTGGATAAAAATAATTTCATTGGTTTAATTAATAAATGTCATACACTTTCATTATGTAGTTGCCTCGAGACGGAACGAATAGGCAAAAGAGAACTAGAAGAATAAGTAACAATCAACAAAAAGTCAACCAAGAAATAAGTGGGATAAAAGAAAGTGATACAGGGAATAGTTTCTGAACATATTTTATATAACTTTAATATTTTCCCTAGAATTTATTTTACATGTGGCACAGCGTACTTCTCCAGCTTTAAAGGCAGTACTAGACAATAGCCAACAGTGACAAAAGCAGTGGAACAATAACAAAAAAACAGGAAAGGTTCTGGTCAGGATCAAAGGGAATTTTGTGAGACATAGTGAGAATGTCAGAATCACAGGCAAGTCTTAGAAGACGAATCTTCAATGTACACCGACCACTTTCCCAGCAGTGGGCCATTTTGAAATTCCTCTTTTATGCCTGTTATTTTTTTTTTCAAATGCCTCTTATTGAGTCTCCCAGGGACATCTTTCTGTCTTAAAATATACATGAGTCTTTATTGTTTAAAAAGCCAGAGGAAAACAATTTTACTAAATGCTTTGTCTTGTCAATTTCTAATATCTATCATCAAGATTGAATTTAAATTTCAATACTATTGTTCTTCTTAGTATGCCTCTTCTATTTATTAATGTTATTAACAGTGCCTTAAATATTAATAAAATGTTATTGCTATATTTACCATGATTATTAAATCATTCTTTACATATGTCTTGCTACCGAAATTGGCATGAAATTGGCATTATCCTATTTTCTTCAGTATTTTTATTTACTGAGAACATTGCTGGTGCAGTCAGGATAGATTCATGTTTAGTGTAAAATAAATGTTATCTCTAACTTACTTTTTGTATTAATGTATTTGTTATTCTTAAAAATAATTTTTTTCTTTTTTCTGCTCTCACTAAACACTTATTTCCCCTATTAAGTATATAGACAGACGTTTGCTCAATATAATATAAACCTACAAAATATTTCACCCCTTCTTTTATTTAATTAAATGAAGATTTTATTTTCCAAAAAGAATATGAGATACCCAGTAAAGCGTAAAATAAGATATTCGCTAATATAATCCATTTAAATTTTTATGCCAGAAGAAGAATAGGTTATCAAGTGACAGGAAAATAAAACTGTTCTTAAGATCATAATAGAAAAATAAATGTCAAGCAATGAGTTAATTTCAAGAAAAAGCTCTCAAGATTAAATCTTATAACTATGAAATACTTCCTTTGAAAAGTTTCAAAACACCCTGTAAATATAAATTATATTGTTCTAAGAATTCGGTGAACACGAGATTACTGAAATGACTTCATATTATAGGTGAGAAAACTAAAGCAGAGAGAGATTCAAAGCCTTGGGTCAAAGTATTTTTAAGGCAGAAAGAGAAAATCAATCTATATATCTTTTTTTTCCTTAAATGATCAGCCCATTAAAATATGGTTTTGTGATATTTATGCAGAATCACACTGAAATCAGAACATGGGTTTCTCATATCCACTACACACACACACACACACACTAAACTGACAAGTTAAAAAGACAGAATACAATCTTAGCATATTCATAAAATTCTAATTCTGTTCTAAGACATGAGATTCTAAATTAAATTGTGACATAGGAGAAAGAAGCCTTGGGCTTCTGTCAAAAGAAAGGCATGGGTTGCAATTTTCAGAGTTCTGAAAATCATCTACTGCTGATGCCTCAAGAGAAATCTTACCAAGTACACAGCGATTTTGTTTTTAGCTGATTTTATTGGCTTATTGTCCTTAATTTTATCCCCAAATCTGAAGCTACAGCTGCTGCCCGTGGGCAGGGAGAAGCCAGGTAAACGCCACGGGGACTGGTGCCAGCTCTAAGGTGCACAGTGAGAACTGGATTCCAATCACTGAGATAAACACTGCTTGCTCACATTTCAGTGACCCCTTTTTTAACTTTTATTCTTATCTCCCTTACCATCCAGTAGCAGTGCAAGACACACACACACACACACACACACACACACACACACGCATGGACACACACATTCTGGTTTTGATTTCAAAGTAAATCTATTACTAAGATTGAAAAATTAATTACTTGCAAAAATTCTCCATGAAAGAGATGGGCTATTGTGCCCATCTACTGATACTAGTGGCCATTTTCATACATTTGATTGAAAAATTAACGTAATGCTTCACTGTCTTCACTGTCAGCCATATTGACATATAAGTACCTTGTCATGTCTATAAATTATCCATTCTGTAAAAGTTAATAGAAAATGAACAGCTTCAATTAATTTAAAATATCATTAACCTTATTACATATTGTTAATAATACTAAGAGCAAAACTCTCCTGGGCTTGATATTCCAGTAACAGGAGATATATAAACCACAGGACCTCTTCAAGAGTGGCAAGTCAATCCTACTGAAGTCCACTGGACTTATTAGGGGAAATTGTTTTTTCTCAATGAAAGCCTACATATGATATAAAAAAAAATTTTTCTTGCTACACAGACATTTCAAATGCTAACATTTACATTACAAATGAGTGTTTTTCAGTTTCATAAGCCATACTCTAACCTCTATTTTCTTTCATCTTTTTTTCCCCACTGTCTTTCATGCACAGTTATTTCTGTGCATGTCGTGTTACCATCATGGAAAAAAAAAAATTCTGAAAACAAAATACATGACTCATGTTTGTATTTAATAAATATGTAGGCTAAGTAAATGTGTTGAATGAATGATACTTTAATATACCACTATACTTCTAAAGTGGTTTATAGGCATCATCTCACTTGATCATCACAAAAATGTAAAATCAATTCATATATTATTCCCTCTGTGGGTGAGGTAGATAACCAGAGAGCTAAGCGTCCCTCAGCTTACAAGAAGCCAGAACAGTAAAGTACCAGCTAACGCTCCTGAAGTCTAAATCCATGTTCTTCTCGACCCTGTCTTTAATACACACATATATATAAAAAAATAGCCTAAGCTACTTTCTGTATTGGAACAGACAGCTAAGTCTGAAGCAAAATACATAAATCGTCACACTTCACCTGCCAAGCAGGAACTCATCCTTTGCAGATAAGCAGCGGTCAGAGTTTGTCATGGCAGACAGAGTAAAAGCTTGTATTGTCAAACTAAATAACTCACCTCTTTTTTACTCAATGCAAGGGGGAGAATTTAATACAAATCCTCAATAATGCCAGACAACACTGAGTTTACATTTCTGTTTCTAGATGTATGTCTTTGACCCAGTGAGTTAACCTAAACTTCATATTTTTAATCTGAAAAATATATATAATGGTACTAATTTCTCAAGGTTGTTGTAAAGGTGTCCCTCTCCATTTTCTAGTCCGACCCAGACATTCACGTTTGGCTATTTTCTTTCACATAGATACTGATCTTCTAGGTGTCATGAATTCTACCATTCGTTGGGCAGAAGTGAAGACTATTTACTAATGTCTCAGGCTGATGACAAAGTGGGAGTTCAAATCAGAGTTGAGGATCACCTAGGGCACGAGCACATTGCATCTTCCTAGATGATACCAAGAAACAGATGGCAACTATTGATGACACCAAGAAGAACTTGTGTGGCTTACAGTACGGGTAAAGGACTAGGAAACTCACAAAGGGAGGAATGAACTTCCTCTAAACGCCCTCATCCACCCACCCCCCCATCCTTTCTGCTTCCCCTGGCCATCTTTCTTTATTCTTCATTCTAACACTTATGATACTAACTTTATGGTCTACTACCCTTTGAGACTTCCCTTTTGAGTTTCAAAGTTCTCAACTGGATGTAAGACAAAGAAAGACAACACAAAACCCTTAACTGTTTCTTTCTCTTGGCCTTCCTGCTCTAAAAATCCTAATTCTTTTCATGATTTTTGTGGGTGCCTCTGATTGACCATGAAAGGTGTCCCCACCCCCAACTTTCTTAAGGTATTAGCTCAATATTTAACTCGTTTCTGGGTGTTTGCCTCCTCTTAGGGTCAGAGAATTGGGAGACTTTTCGAGATTAAATTTTGAGCTCTTATACATCTTATGCATCTCACATAATGCACATTCAGTATTTTTTAAACACAGGTTCATCAATTTAAAACAAACAAACAAACAAAAAACAAAAATAACATTTCGAGGGCCCGCTATGAGCCAAACACGATGTGAGATGCCAGTAAGGCGCTGATGACCAGAAGGCGCCCCTCCCTTTTGGTGATTCGCAGTGAAGGGGCAGAGGCCGTTAGGTCCACAAACACTTAACATACAGGTTTAGTATTCGAATAGGTGTTTTCCACACAAGAACAGCCAAGAAAGACAAGTATCTCATCTTTGAAGGCAGTGGATGAAATACTTGAACTGACTCTTGAAAGACAAGTCGAAGTTTAGTTTTAACTGAAAGTAAAGTGCATTTCAGGTCAAGGAACTAGCTTGTCCTAAGTAACAGAGATAGGATGCAGCATCGCAAAGTTTACCAACAGTTGCTCATGGGAAAGTAGCTGAAAACCATAACTAGACATGTTTGTAATACTTTCATTTGGGCTTTATTTGGTAGATAATAAGCAACCATTACTGGAGATTAAGCAGAGGATGGTAACGTTGTCCAGAGGACTTTCTGTACACACACACACACACACAAACAGAAATTCTTGCAAACATGCACCAGAACAGAGAGGCATAAGAATGTTCATAGTAATAATATTACAGAGCCCAAAAACAAATGAACTATAGCTACTCATAGCAAGATAAGTTGTACTGATTAACACTGTAATTAATAAGTGCTCTAAAATATTTAAAACAGTTTGATACTATTTATGAATAAATATCAAAGCAACTGAAACCCACAGTATATTGTTCAGGCATAAATAGGTATGTGAAGAACCATTAATTACTGCAAGGGCACAATGAACATGAGAATGTACCCTTGACTCAACAGTGCCAAACACGAAGTGGCAGAACCATGAAATAACAAGGCCTTTATTGTGGCGTTATTTCCAAAAACAAACACTGGAAAAAACTAAAACGTCCATCAGTAGGGAAATGGTTGAATAAAATATGGAACATTAGTACAACTGAATACCATGTAGCCTCAAAAAGAAGAAAATATATGTGTACTGATACAAAGTGATCTGTACACTAGATTTTTTATTTAATAAAACATTTAATATTCTTATTTAAACCACTTTATTGGAGCATGATTGATATGTAAAAAGCTATACACTTTTAATGTCTACAACTTGATGAATTTGCAGATAAGTATATATTCACGAAACCAACATCACCATTGAGGCCACAAACACTGAGTGAGAAAAATATGAAACAACAAAGTCCAGGGCAGTGTTTATAATATTTGCAAAACTAAATATTGGCAAGAAAAACAAAGAACTAAAAATGGTTCCCTAAAGGAGGAGACAGGGAGTATAACAGGACAATCCAGAAGTGAGAATTCTCTGTGGATAGTTTTCTTTTTCAAAATATAAGAGTTAGATATTTTTAGGAAATATAAATACAATAAAAATAAATGAAAAAATAAACTACTAAAAATTGAAAAAAAAAAAAACCCTGAAATGGATAAAACTAGCTGCATAGGAAGCTGATAAATCAACCACCAAGAAAAAATATATAATTTCAAGTGAATTTGGCAGTGTTTTGCTTGCAGATCCTTAGAGGAATGTTGTCTAAGCACTAATAGAGCTTCAAAGAATTCTTCGAGTGAATTCAGAAGCCTACTTGCTAGCCCTAACATTGGGATTATTTTTTGATGAACAGTCCAAAGTTGCTCTTAGAGGCCAGAGCCTGAGATGACTGTCATTTTAGGAGTCACAACACTGATCTCACACCTCATGTTTTATTGTGTACATACTGGATTTTCTTCTACAAAGTTCCCATCTTGTTTGAAATTTTAAAATGTATTTTAATATTTAACCTTTTTCTCTAAATTATTGAATAAAATTGACCTTCAAAAAGGTGAAATACTTTCACTCTCTGATTTTAAATACCAAAGCTCATTACAATAAGTGCACTGCCATGAGTAGGCCCAGCAAAGCATGAAACCCTCAGGAGTCTTTCCTAAAAATTTGCTGATTTATGATCTATTCTCTTTGTGAAACCACCTATTATGCCAAGGGACTAGACCAGAAAAGTGAGGATGAGCCTAGAAAGGAGAAATCTCATTTCTAATCTTATCAGAAAGGCTCCTTTGGCAAACATACCCAACCCAGAAGAGACGGCGATACTGTTCCGCTGTTTTTCAGTGAATTCTCTTATGTAAGAAACCCTCTATCTGACTGTAATACAAAAGAAATATATTACAAATATAAAAGAAATCCCATTGCAACTTTAGGATGCTGAATCGACATTGCATGGCTTATATAAGTACTACATCATATTACAGACAAAAAATTTGTGGAAACAATGTTGTTATGACTGATAATTACACCTGTGCCTGAGATATTTTGAGGAATATGAATTATTGCATTTGATCCTCATTCCATTCTTATGAGTCTGGTTATTGTGGAAAATCAGGCAAGAGATTTTCCACCATCACAGAGCACAGCTGAAAACCGAACCGAAATCTCTTGCTTTCCAACCTTTGTGTTTCAGGGGTCGCCATGGCTGCTGTCACGTAGAAATGTTTATACAACTAACCGTTCTCATTTCACTCAGATTTTAGCTGATTTTTTCCCAACATCTTGAATTGTCTGTCTGCCTTATCCCACTTTTACATTAGAACCAACTTTTCCTCTGTAGGATTAAATGTACTGAATACTGATGTATCCGTCATAATCGACATCATACTATTGCAAAAATAACCCTAATGTCTACTTTAAAATTTAAAATACGAGATCTTAAAGCTAGATAGTATTCTCTCGCACCTCAATAAATTCATTCTATTTAAAATTTATACAAGAAATATCTTATAAATTAAAATATCTTATTCAACAAAGAATGCTGAATAATTTTCTACTGAAGACGAGAACTACTGTACTTCGGAACGATGACGCGTTCACGACACACACACAGCACCTCGAGGAAAGCAGAAATTCCTCACATCCACATTTGGTGTTCCAATTCTGCAAACGAGTTCCTGAGGTAATGAGAGACTGGAGAATTTGGCTTAGAAATGCTTTAGAAACACATGTCCGTATTTGACAAGTGTTTATACACTCAGTAAATAATTGAAGAGAGAGGCTAATAGGAGGCACAGAAGAACACAGTGATCAGATGCAAAGATTGTTCCTGTTGAAAGTGCTGTTCTTTTCAAATCCTGGTGGTCTGCTCATCTCTTTCAGCCAGCTGATGACGGGGAAAACCCACGACTCTCCACTGCGCCTGCCTTCTTACCTACCCTTTGTAGAATCTATCAGTTATGCAGCAAAACGGATTCACGGCGTATGGCAAGTGTCCTACCCTGGGACCACTACAAATCCTACCACATGTAAACTGCTTAAAGCTCTCAAGGCCGTTCACTGAACTCCAGGCTACCATTTCATCAACATGATTTCTGCTTATTTCCCCAATGCCTCCTTCTCAGCAACTCAAGAAAACCTTGTCACGTACTCCAAATCTTGTTTTTCTTCAATGCTGTCAGCTTTAACTTCTCATGTGACTTACTTGAGTTGATCAGTTCAATTTAATTCAACTCACCAAACATTACTGAGCAGAGCGGCCGTGCACCAGGCACGCTGCGAGGTTTCAGTGATATACTGGACAGAGGCTCCCATCTGTACGTGAAGACTCAGACCTATAAAAACAACAGCGTGCTCCAACCTGCCCCCTTCGCACCGAATCCACTGTCTCCGCTCTCCAGTCACCACCTTCCTCTTGGAGGCACATGAGATCACAGGCCTCTACTGCTAAATAGACAAGCTCTGGCCTCCATCACCCGCCTGCCAGTTCACAAAGGGAACCACCAAGGGAGATAGAGAAACCAGGAATAAACTAACCATTCCTCACTGATTTCACTGGCGAGTAAAGGAGACGACCAGTGTCCTTGCCCTTCCATTCCTCCACACCCCTCTGGGTTTGCTTACAGCAGGATTCACGTATTCCTCCGTAGCTGCTGGATGCACGGCCAAGAAAATGCCTAAATGCAATATAATCAAATGCGCCTCATCAGATCCAGCATGTCGGATGCCAAGTGACTGAGGGTGGCTCTTCCAGTGGCGGCGTCTGATCTCCTGGCAGACGCCACTGGCAGATGGCTGTGCATTTCCCTCAAGGACTGCGTTTGTTTTGAGGCACTTTGTGCTCCAGAGAAAGAAGCATCTTCCTACTTACTCAGAACCTCACTGTAACTGGTTAGAGTCAAAGTTTGCACATGACAATAAGTCACCGGCTTTCTAATAAACCGATTTTGAATTTCTGTGCAATTCTCTTCCAAAGAAATATTGTTTGATGATTTCCATTTATTCTATAAATAGGAAGTTGCAACAAATGAATATGGCTGAAACTGTTCTGGCCTTGTTAGAGAAACAGCACTACAAAGAATTATTTGTCCATTATACAGCAAAGTGGAGGCAAATTTGAAACAAGTTGTGAGAGCTTTTATAAATTCCATAAGACAATAATTTGTATTAACTTTGCATATTTCTTTTACTTTGTAAAAATACTGCATAAAATATCAATTGTTAATTATAATAATCTAAAATATATTGAGTTTTGGAAAGCCGTTAGAAATCGTGCATGTTTACAGGAATATTTGTATGTCTATAGATAACCAGTACAAGAATAAAATAATTAAAAAGCAAAATATTACACTTACAGATAGTGGACTTGGTCACTGATCTACAGTAGATACACATTTTAGATCTAATTTTTTTAGGTGCAAATTCAATACATATTTATTGTAGAAAAAAATTACCAATAATAAAAAAAGGAAACACGCCTATAATCAATAACTTTTTTTCCCCCCAAAAGGAGCATCATTTACAGATGAAAGCCTGCAAGGCATGAATTTCATCCACCGAGTCTCACCTTTGTCAGGGCTGGGCTTTCTCTCTCTGTCCCTTCCATGTCTCGAATCGTCCCGAGTGCCCATGCTCTGTCCTGAACCCGAGCCCAAGGGGCCGCCTTCCCAGGCCGGCCTCCACAAACACCCATGCAGAATTTCAGGACCCACGAACGATACTGATGTGGGGTCACTGCGGGTCCCTGCGGGCGTGAGGAAGGAGGTGCTCTTTCTGCCAGAGGCTCGTGCTCTCCGAACGGCAGCTCCCCCCTCCAGCCCGCCATCTGGTCTCTCAGGGCGGTGTGCACCCCGATTCTCTCACACTTAGAGCTATGACCTGTGAACTCTAGAATTCAGTGCGTCGCAACTGTTTTTCTGACTTTACAGTGACTTGAAGCCTAGGAGATCAGACCATGTGGCTGTACAGAACAAGTGGAGGAATTTCATACAAGCAGGAAAGAAAGAACATATTTCATACTTTAATATGTTATCTTTCTGAAAGTGTAAGAATGACTTGTACCTGTGTGAAAAATTCTTAATACATGTATTAAGATTTTTTTTTTAATGAGAGAAAGAATTGGAAGCATTAAGAAAAGAATTACAGAATTAAATGGCAAAAGAATTTGTTAATTTCTAGCAAGAAATCAGCATCAGAGTGGATTATGTGTGGTTTTAAAATACAAATACACACACACACAGTGGGAATATTAATAAATGAGTGAATTTGTAGAGACAGGAGAAAAAGGGAACTGTACTTATTGACTGAGCAACTTCAGGATGATCACTAGAATGAGAAACTTGACAACTAAACTTGACCAACCCTAAAGATGCATGAAGAGAAAGATGTCGCAGCAAGAGTATTTTCAGTAGCATCTTCTGACATCCTGATATTGTCACACAGCACATGTATTATGTACATGAATGCATTTTATAAAACATAGGCACAGGTATACACATAAATACATACTCGAAAGCTGAATCAATATGTATCTATATTTTTATGTCTCCATCTCTTTTAATTAAAAGTAGAACCCAAGACAAGAGCTTGGGTGAAAGTTGGGTGAAGGTAATATATTTGAGGGAGCACACACATAAATCACCATATGAATCATACACATAAAGCCTCTCTATAAGGATCCTAAAATCTGAATATTTTCAGTGAAATTATTTAATGTAATTATGTAGATTCTCTTTGTCTATTTGAATATGGAAATGATTATCTGCCTTACATGTGGCTTTTGATAGGGGTTATACCTGATATATAATCATAGAAAGAGGCAATTAGTGAACAGACACCCACAAGGAAAAAGGATGATTACTTGTTTAACAAATAAATAGTAATGGTAACAAATTTTTGGCGGTAACGTGCTTAAAATCACTGCATGTATTGGCTGCTTTTGTGGTACAAAAGGGTACGCTGCTTTAATGTCAAACATGAAAATGGAACTAATCTAGCGTCTTCAAATCTTTTAGGACCCAGGTTCTGAAATTCTCTAGTGGCTTTTGATATTGACTAAAATTTCCCTGAAATATTAGAGAATGTTATCAACTGATCTCTAAGTTTCTTTCTGGATCTATAGTTTTATGGTTTTAAATATGAAAATTGGATTGAGTATTTTAAGAAATATATTGATAAATGATATTAGTCATGTAAAATTTTCCTTTCGAAATCATAAAAACTTATTTTAGAAAGACAAAAAAGAGTGTACACCTACCTCTAACAACCCGATAATCTCATGTTAAATAGTAATATAAAGGAGAAGTTTATATTAATTTCATTCCGTCAGTGTTTTCTCAAAATGTTTAGCGTTTTTCAAGCATCACCCTAAAATTTTTGGAAATCCTTATATCACTTTCCATGCACAGTCTCTATAATGTTTGCAGTCACAGGTTTTCAACTATTGTTTTATATCTGTCACTGAAATCAACATCAAGTCTTTCTATTAAGCATTGATATGTGGATTTCATTAAGCTGCTAATATAAGACTATTTCTTATCTTATTTTTGCACAAACCCCAAAAGCACAGTTTTTTTTTCTACCCCCAAATCTACAGTTAAAAATCAAAGAGAGGATTAACATAAAGCTTTGAAAATGAGAAAGGTAAAACCTTTAGCTTACGGAGAAGCACAATTATATAATTTTTGTATATGTACAGGGAAATTCTGTGTTTAGTATATTATACACTGCCAAGGAATTAAATTTTTTTCCCAAAGTAAACTGATATGAAAGATATATTTAAAATTAACACAAAAAATCAATATTACTTTTGGTGCTTTATCTTAGATATGCAACACAAATTAGGAAGATTCTCCTTTGATGGTTAGCTATTCACTTAGCACTTTTCACTTGAAATGCTAATAGAGAAGAGGAAGAAAACGCAGAAGGAAAGCAAAAAGAAGCAAAAATCAACCAGGATAAATTATTCCAAGGAAAACTAACCCCCATAAACACTGGAAAACAATCGCACTGTTTATTACTATGTGCGGCTCAATTCAGGGAGACAGTCTCAATTTAGAGTCAAGTTGGAGAAACATTGCTAAATCTTTAAATTTCTCATCACCCCTTTTTGACTTTAAAGATAAAAACGACAAATGAAAAGGGAGACAGAAAGACTTTTCACCATGAGGCATAATAATCCATGGCACTGCAACTCAAACAAACATATTTTGCAATGTTATTTAATGTTTTATTTGATATCACAATCAAATGCAATATATATGCAATAACTAAGCATGTTTTGCTGAAATGTAATTATATTGCTTTTTATTTATAAACAAGTAATCTAGGATTTGATCTGTCTTAAATGATTAAAATGCAAGTTAATTATATGCTAACTTTAGAAGAGCGGTATTACGTTTCTGTGAGTCAACACTGGCTACAGTCACATGGAGCTAAGGAAATAACAGCATTATATGATGGCATGGCAATAGAGAAGTCATTATATGTGAGGAAATGCTCTTTGATCAAACTAAGAAACAAACAAATCAGAACCTACGAAATGATGCAAACCTTCTAATTCATTCTGTAAGATTCACTAAACTCTGGCACAAAACCAGGCAATAATGGCACTATTACTACTACTACTATGCGCACACACACACACACACACACACACACCCAATACCCTAGCTAAATCTCATTTATTCCAAAGCAAAAATCCTAAATATAATCGTAACACATAAAATCCAGCAATATATTAAAAGGAAAATACATCAGGATTGAATAGATTAAGCAAAAATGCAAAGATGTTTTAAAGGTTAAAAAATGTGTTATGGTAATTTACTATATTAGCCAATTTTAGGCCAAAAGCATATGAGGTTCTCCCTAAATCACAAGAGAGCATTTGGAAAAATTCAAAATACATTTACAACTTAAAAAAAAAAATGTATTTCCTTAATTTGATAAAGGTTTTATAGCAAAACCCCATTATAAACAACATAACTATAGAAGGAAATTAGATGAGTTTTATTAAAGTTAAAAAAATTAAGAATGCACATTATTACTATAATTATCTTGCATTTCCCTGGAACTCCAGCAAATGTAATAAGAATATAAAAAGAAATAAAATTTAAACTATTGGAAAACAACAATCCAAACTGATATTATAAGTAATAATTCAACTGTCCATCTAAGCGAATATGAGCATTCAGTAATGTCACTAGACACAAAATTGATGGGCAAAAACAAATAATTATCCCATAAAACAGCAATATTTAATTAAATATAATAAAAAGGTAACCTAAATTTATAATAGTAAATAAATTAAATTATACACAGAACTGAACAATAATATAAATGTCCAAGACCTTGCTGAGAAAAATCATAAAACTTCTTTAGAAAAGTATTTGGCTGTAAGAAAAGATGAAATACTGCCGTTTGCAACAACATGGATAGATGTTGAGATTATCATGCTAAACAAAATAAATCAGACAGAAAAAGTTGAGAACCATATGATTTCACTTATATGTGGCATATAAAACTGAAAGCGACAAGCAAACAAGACAGACAAACAAAAACTCACAGACACAGACAGCGGTTTGGCGGTTGGACGTCACAACGAGACACGCGTCATTTCCTTCGGACTGTAAAGAGCATAAAGGTTGGGGAGTTGGCGACAGTGTACGGAATGGGAAATTTCATTTACCACTGTTTTCCTCACTGGCAAAATCTGTCAGCAAAAAACACGCATAACTTTTGATCCAATACAGCTACTTTTGGAAATCTTTTCTATAAAAACATTCACTTTACATGGTATATAATATTAAATTTTTTTTCAAAGTCTTATCTATAAATAGCAGAATCTTTAAATAATATGTTGTAGGCCATACTATGAAATTTGAAAAAAGTAAAACTCATAGTCTATAGAGAAAAACCTATAAGAGATATTAACTGAAAATGTAGGTTCTACTTAGAGAAAATATAGTTGTGCTAAAAAATGTTAAAATACACGCCGCTCACTCCATCGTTACCTACTACACGCTCTCTGCCCTGCCATGTTCTCTCTCGCACCTATGAAATGCAGGAAGAAAGTCTTTAGACAGGACATGAACCTGTACACATCTTCAATGTGCCTGTCACCTGCTTTGTATTAGGAGATGAGGGAAGAGGAAGAAAACAAAAGTGAGTAGCATGCGCTACTCCAGTCTCTGTGAAATAGAAACATGAAGCTGCATGAAATAGTCTTGAGAGAGATCACATGAGGCCGGGCTTCAGAAAGGAGCTGGCATTTTGGCCAGGCCCTGCGTGACGGCCAGAACCGCGAAAGGCTGGGACGCGGGGTGCAGGCTTCAGACAAAGGGACCGGCAAGCGGCGAGCAGGGGTGCGTGGAGCATGTCATTATAATGGGGATGTCTCCCGGTCCGGCCAGGGCACTGAGTCTATGAAGCGGCAGAAGACAAAGCTAAAAAAAGGAAAATTGACTGTTCTCTGATACGGAGCGTCCTCAGCATGTCACATACTCACATCTTAACACAGAGATCTGTCATGAAGATGCTGCGTTTTTGTTAATTTGATGGGGATTTAGCACTGGGGGCCGCGGAAACAGGAGAGGAGCCGGGAGAAGGCTGTCTGATACAGCCAACCCACAACACTTGGTCCTCCTCCCCTCCCACAAACACACTTTACTGTCTCTGGGTTTGGTTTTGTTTTTCCCACTGATTTTATTTCTAAGCACTTAGATTTTAAAATATCTTAAGTCTTGTTTTTTGAATTTCCTCAGAGGGGTTTTGTATTATCCCAACAGTGGTTTTTAACTACCGACACAGTACAGAATAGAATAATTTTAGATTTTAACTGTAGGAAAACTAAAAGATCATCCAATGCAAGTAACCTACTTCTTTTACAGATGAGGAAACTGAGGCATGGTTCTTGATAAAACAATTAATAATGAAAATGAACAACCACAGAATTTGCCTTAGGTAAAAAGGTCTTTAGTATTACGTGAGCAAAAAAGTAGAGCTTTTTGTTTTAAAGAAATTCATTCTGAACTAAAGACAATAAATGAGTGAGCGGATTACTTGGAGTTACTCTGATACTATATAACTTTTTGACAGGAGACTTGTTGAACTGCATTGAAATCGAACATCTTTTCCCAATTGGGCTTATTTAGTACAAAATACATTACTTCTTTTTGAAAGTAACTATTTGAAAATCTCCCTTTAAATTGTAGACAGTTGATTCTGTATGAGGAAGAAAAAAGATACAGGGAGTGTTAATGGGTGAAAGAGATTAACTCTGATGGTGGGTTCAGTTTCCATTTGGGAACACAAGGAAAAGGGAGTTAAAAGTTATTTCTTTCATTGAAAATCAAAGTATTTCATTCAAGGGAAATGGCTTTGTATTAGAGTGGCAAAGAAATAAAGGATGAGAGGTAATGGGTGGTAGTAGGTGTCAATGAGAATAAAAACTTCTCAGCTGGAACCACTTGGGAAGTTTTCCTTCTTTCGGGTCTTTGAAATCTTGAACTTGAAAGAATACATAGGTTGCAGCTTTTCTTGTTTAAACTATTCATCTGTATTCCCATACCATACAAAGGGATATTCAGTAATTAAACCCATAGAGATAATACAATACAAAATCAGAAATTACACAGAAAATGACTTTGGGAACTGAATATTCCATCAGACATAGTTTACCCTATTTATCCCAACCCAAAACTGAAGAATTACATTATGTGTATGGACCCAGGAAGTGAGGTCTGTGTCCTACCCACTTCTCTACATACAGTTGAAGCCACATTGTAATATATAAGAAACTGACAGCTATGGCTGTCTCTGCCATAGATCAATACAGATTTTGATAATCCTGGTATTTGGGGCACTAATTTCCCTGAAAATATAGAAGAACCCTGGAATTTTAGTCTTTATAATATGATAATACTAACTGCATTAAACTGAAAGCAAAGATAGATTCTTCTAAAAAATTTTTAATGTGTTTTATCACAAGTATCTATTTATTTATTAGAAATTACCCCACCTAATTTCAAGCGGAATTTGAGGTAACTAATTTACAATAACCACTATAAACACACATGCAGGATAACAGTCTCACAGATATGAGTATGAATAATACAGTAACATGTAACTGAACAACCCACATTAAAACCAGCAGCTTAAGTAAGTGGAAAATCATCAGCATCTAACACTGGGATAAACAGCTTAGATTTCCAAAGACTTGGAGTTTCTATCACAGAAGGGGTAAGACTAACAGAGTTCTAAAAGATTCTAAAGGAATTTGTGTCTAAATGACAATTGTCTCTTTGGAAGCTGCATAGCATCAAAATTACTGATTTACGAAAACTTGCCCACATTTCAGAAAATGTTTTAGCATGTCTCTTCTATTTTTTCTAGTGCTATATTTTGTCAGGGAGTTTTTCTTGATTTGAACATTATCAGAGTATTTACAGAGTAACTGTTCCATGTTAGCCAAGACTTTTAATCGATATTAAGCCAACTACACCTATATGGAGGGAAGAAAAAAGCTACTCAGACACATCGACAGACAACAGATATCAGTGCCGCCGACGGTTTCTGATGCTCTCTATGTTATTGTTCCATCTTTGATACCCAAGACGCTCAGTGGAGTAACATGGAAGAACATTAGATTTTAATAAACACACATTTAAAGAAACAAAGTGAAGTACTTTCTAATTTTGAATATAATTTATTCAAAATTACTGTAAATGAATCTACCTGGTTGTTTAAATCTTCATCTTGTCCCTTATGTTTGATTAATTTTTAAATCTGATTTGTTCTTTTTCCTCCTTCCAAAAGGAGCAGAAAAGGATTTTTCCAGTATTTGATTTCTATACAACTTTTAATATCTCTGTTGATATTTTATATTACTTCACTATTATTAAATCACTAAAATTAGTTTATACCTTTTACATTTTAATATGCCTCAGGAGACTCAAATGTGTCTTGTGAAAACACAACAAAAAGTCCTTCGTGTTTAACTTTCACACAAGAAAGAATAATGTTTCTGCATATATATGCTATAGAATAACTAAATATATGCATTAACTAAATATATGCCGCATTATAGTAGAACAGAGGCTTATGACAACACAGCTAGGTGTTTCCAAACATCCATAAATACATATTTTTTTAAAAACCATCTAACCAAAATTTTAAAAGGAAAAACGTCTTTGTATGATCACATTATCCATGCCCATAATATCTGACTGAAAGCTTTTTGAAAATATATACAAAAGTCTAGAAGTGGGTTTCCTTGGATTGTTTGTCAATATGTAGCTACAGAGGTAAACATATAAACTGGTAAGGACACCAGTATCAGAGAGAAGCCAGCTGAAATCCTACCTGTCAGCCAGCCGCTCACTGTGACACTGGACATGTTAATTAACTGCTCTGTGCCTCAGAGTTTTCATCTGTAAACTGAGGGTGATATTATTACTCATGCCACAGAAGTATTGTGAGAATTAAAAGTAAAGTGATAATAAATCTAAGTGTCTAAAAACATTCCTATCATTATTAATAATATTTAACATGGGAGAATGTTCAGTCACATTTCTAAAACATTATATCTGAGTATTATTTTAATTTAAAATTTTATTTTAATATTTTAACTAAGATTGTAAGTTTTGGGAATAAAAGAAGAATCATGGTTTGGGGGAAGACCCTTGTGTAAGAGATAATGCTTCTTGAAAGAAATATTTAGTTACCTTATTTACAGAGAAACGTGGCTCTGAAACCTTGCCTTACACGTGGTAAAGCTACCTGTTTTGTTACCTAGGCACTAACAGACAGATCCCACTGAAAGACTTTATCAAATGATGACAGACTAGAGTCTTGCTAATTCCATTCAGGAAATTCAAATAAAATTATTTTAAAATCCGTAACTCAAATAAATTATTTTAAAATTCATAACATATTATTATACTATTTATAATAGTAAAACAATCATAAGTAATCCAATTATGATATATACCAACTCAATGTAATATACAGCTATAAACCATGACAATATTACAAAGACTGACAATATGGAAAAAATGTGTGATGTCTTCACGTTAATGACAGGTATGGCAATATAAAAACACACATTTAGAAAGACAAGAAAGAAATGTGTAATATCTAATTACGATGATGAAATTATGAGTAATTCATTATCTTAACATTTTGATTAATGCTACTGAAATACTGTTCTTAACAATAAAAAATATTGTTAAATAAAAAGAACTATTTAAACCATTGTTACTATATCTAAAAGAAATTAAACAAAATAAAATGTCATACTAATACGAAGTGGGTTTTCTACATTCTCTGAAATAAAAGGAAATGGGTTTAATAGTTGTGATAAAAACAATATCACATAAAACAATGGTATTTTAATATGCATTTTAATATGTTCATATTTTTAGATTAATTATTGGCAAAAATATCTTTTTGTCAGTCTATGAGTCACTGAAGTTAAGGACTTAGAAAGCGATGATATTTATTCTCACCTTCTATTGATCTAGCCCTTTTCAAGCACATAGAATTTTTCTTTAGATATGAAAGAAAAGACTAATACACCACCACCACGCATGCTCTCTCTATAAATCCCAGTAAAAGCAATAAAACAGAGCACGTAAGCCACTTTGATCAAAGAAGGTTCCGTTCACAGTTGTTGGGTTTTTACATCTTTGTCTTTCTACTGTTCTCTGAGTGCAGAACTTAGTCCTGACTTTCAAGAGATTTCCAGTTAATTGAGAGGATCACTGCACATTAAATCTCATTATTTTTTCCTGTTATATTTCACTTACATGGGGAAAATTTTCAGTGGAGTGCTTGGATTGACTTTTCCTGGCTCGTGAGAGCCAACTGTTAAATTTTCAGTAATTTTAGTTAAAACTGCCATTGTAAGAGTTTTTACCCTGCAGAAATCATCAAATCTACAAATCGGAGCCTCCCTACCCCACCAGTGATGCTTAAACATTTACCAGTCCTGCGCTGGCCAGGAGATGCTTGCAAATAGGATTTTTATCCCTGTATCTTTTAACGCAATCGATCCTGCACGTGAGAAATTTCATCTAAGCACATCCGCACAGTAAGAGTCGGCATGGACTCTAACGGAGTGGCCTGCACGCGATCCGTCAGCACAGCTGTCATTGTGTGGGCCACCTCCAGTCTCTCCAACGTTCCCCCTGTAACTGCGTTACACTACCTGTGAACTTTCTACAGTGATGAAGAAACACAGTAAGTTCAAAGAAACTGCTGGTCAACTCAAGAGATGAGTTGAGCCAGAATTAAAGTGGAGTCATCTGTCAACCTAACAGTCAAAAATCTATTAACTGCTTCTGCAGTAAAGATTCAATAAAATTATAGTTCTCAATGATGAAAAGAAGGTTCTACGTTATCATTAAATACTATCTAAATATCCAAAAAAAGAATAAAGTTCAACGTCATTTTACTATTTTCTGTATTTTGTCTTTACAATTCACTTACCCAGGGACAGTATGATATATGTTGAACTTCTATTAATCACAGATAATTATTGGTTATGCTGGACAAAGGAAAATTTATTCTTTTAAAAATATATTTATAATTTGCTCTTAGAAAAATGAAAGGAATGGTAGTTTTCCTGTCTTTCTTTTTTTGTTACAAGATGATGTGAGAATAAATTATGCCTGAGTATTCTTTAGTGCAGTACTGCTTTCCAAAGGTGAGTAATGCTGTCTGCCAGGTAAGTAGTAGAGGTAACTAAGTTGATGTCAACACTTTCCTAGTTCCTAGAAGTATAAACTAATAAATACACACACACATGCGCACACACACACCCTTGCAAGCTGATTATATGTGTTACTTGTTAGTAAGACTATATTAGGACAAGGTCACATAAAAAGTCAAGATTTATCTTCCTATTAGGTCATGGTAGGAGTCTCTTACCTTCGTTATAAAACTGAAATAATGGGTACTAACTAATCTCAAAGGTGCTTAAATCTTAAAGTAGTAAATATTTATAAAGGCTTAGGGGTCTATTACCAAGAAAGTGATTAACAATTATTATTTTGTGTGGCGAGTCATACTCTGTAACCGGAAGTATGAGTATTTTATTGCTGTTATTTACTCACCTAAAAATACAAGAGGTTACAAAGAATCATTTTTGTACTACTGAAGTTATAACTCTGCTTATACAAATAAGATCACTGTAATGAGCAGTCTCAGCTTGAATTCTATTATAATTTTTGACTGAAATAGAAAAAAAAAAAAAAAAAAAAACAGCCCCTGACTTGTGTGTACTGGTCTGACTCCTGCAGCTAAGTTATATTAAAAAAGAATTTTAACTAGGTATGTTTAAAATATCTAAAGATATAAAAGAAATAATCAACCCATTAAAAAAAGTGGGAAATAATGAAATAAGAAAGAATATGATCTAAAAGTAAAAATACAGTAACTAAAACAAAAGGAACAGTCAGATTATACATAGACTAGTCATAAAGAAAAAATTAGGATCTAAAAAGATAGAACAAAAGGAATTACCAGAATGCCACATATGGATATAAGACATGAAAATTTCCAAAGATTAGAGAAATGTAAGATAGATCAAAAAGCTTCAATATTTGTCTAAGAGAAATTTCAAAAAGAAAGAATAGAGAGAATAAAATACAGTCAGTTTTTGGCTGAGACTTTTCCAGAATTGAACAAAGATATAACTCCTCAAGTTGTAAGAAAATTATATATTACTTCATTTAATTCTCACAACCATTTGAACTAAGGATGATTTCTGGTGAAGAGAAAAGGCACAGAGAGGATAAGTAAACTGGTCACATCCACTCAGGGACCCAGGGGCAGACTGGTCATCTTGGTCCCCAGGCCCTGTGCCTTCCCTGGAGCATCTGCATCTTGGTCATTTACATTACCACCTGCTCCACGGTGGCACCTGGGCCTAATTTAAAGGCCCTTCGTCTTCCTGACTACCTGTTTGCTATGATCACCTGGGCAGACGAAAGAAACTCCAGAGACACAAGATGCACAAGATCAAGCATCCATCTGGGCAAATAAAAAGCCAACAGCATAAACAAAGTCATTTTTGCAAAAGAGTAAGTAAGGGCTTTTAGCTTGAAAAAGGTCCATTTTGGGAGAACCTTGAGCTGATGCTAGGATTTTGAATTTGACTTCGTACACTGAATATGAACCATTTCCTCACTGTGCCATACATCTCTTAGGCCGAGGGCATGTCTTGTTTTCACTACCAATAAAGCGGCAAGCACAGGAGAGACTCTGCTTAGCTGTGTGACATTTCAGAAGCAGACCCTGTAGAGCATCCATGTTTAGAGAATGGAAACGGGAAAGGGAGTGAATTAAGTAGACAGAGAAGAGTTCAAAGAGGTAAAAGGATAATATAGTATCAAAGAAGTTAGAAGAGAGTCTAAAAAAGAGTAAGTAGTCGTCAATGTCCACTGTCTCCAAAAAAATGACCAATGATCCGTGAAGGACCACTTGATGTGGTAACTGAGAGATGAGTCTAGAGAGTATGTTCTCAGTGAGGTATAAAGAAGAGAAACCAGGTACAACCTATAATCTCTGCCCCCTGGGAAAATTACAATCCAGTGGGGAGGAAAAGATGTAACCAAAAGTAATGGACACTGAGAGTTAATGAGTCACAACATTTTTAGAATTTCAACAATCTGTCTTTGTTCTTTGATTGTGTAAAATCATCTCTACTAACTCAAAAACAAGCATTAGAAAATAACAATCTAATTTGGAGCATATTTTGAAATAGTCAAAGATAATCAACACTAGAAAGATGGAAAGTTGTGGTTAACATCGTCTGTTCTCACAACTAAAACAGGAAATTTTAATTATTATGTAATCTCCCTAGATTTGAAGAGTCATAGTTTAGAATCTATTTTTCCTTGTAAAAGTAGAAATAACATTCACAGTGGTCGCTTTAAACACAGTATTTTTCTCTCTTAAAACTTAAAGAATATATTTAAAAAGAACGATGTTGCTTGCTTGTTATCTTAGAAGTTCAGATTTTAGAGCACATTTCACTTAAAAATATTTTTTTCTAAGACGTATAGAAGAGTTATTTTTTTTCTATTTCTGTCTTCAAACATACAATCACTATGCTCATATTTACATCCATATTTATTCCTTGGAAAATTAATGTCGAATAGTTTTATATATGCATTACATATGTAAATATAGGGTATATGGGATATGTAAAGTGTGCATCTGCCCACTGTGCACACACAGCCCACACGGCATAGAAGGACTCACCTCCTGGGCCCCGGGAGGAAAGCTGAAAGTCGTCCGCTAACCTTTTCAACCCAGGCCAAGAAGAAGAGTAAGCCAAAAAGCGTGTACAATTGATATTAGTGGAAGATTCTAATTAACTTTCCGGTAAGGCAAATGAGTTTCATCAGCAGAAGCATCTTATAAATAAGACCCATTTGCACTCCCACGTGCTGTCTTTGAAAATCGAAGCTCTCAAGAGAGGCGCAGCCCGGAGCTGTGCTGCAGTCCCACAGAACCTCAGAAAAGGAATCAGAGACACGGCGTTTGCTTTTCCAGAGAAAAATGACTGCAATCGAAGGTATGCAAATATATCAGATGACCGACTCACTTTTTTCCTGAATGAAGGCTTTTATTTTTGTGTTCTTATTTTGTTTTGTTTTGTTTTGTTTTTTCCTTTTTATGCCAAAACGTTCATGTTCAATAGCGACTTGCGAGAGTCACAGCCTTCACGTCTGTGTGTAATGTGGTCTTAGCAGCAGGGTGCACGTGGGCGCCAGACGGGAGCCTTCCCCAGACACGGGCCCACGTGCGGGCCCGTCCACGGCTGCAGCAAGCCCGAGTGCGATGCCGGTGTCAAGTTCTGGGTCAGAACCACTTACAAAAATTATTTAGAAAAAAAATAGAAAAAAAATTATTTAGAAACTACCAGCATCACCAATAAATATATCGATGAGTCAATCAATAACTTACTTTAAGTTAATTGTTGGATTCTCAAAAATTGACTTTCACATGTAAGCAATGTGAATTAGATGTCCAGGTCCATCTTTACTCTTTCTCTGCAACTGCTTTCTTTTCATCTGCATTTTAACAAGCTCTAATCATTTCCATGTTTAAAACAACAAGGCATCCTGAACCCTCTGGTCCCTCCAGGCACCTTTCTCCCTCACTCCCAACCTTTCGACAGGTCCTGAGAAAGCTATCTGGTTATTTTTACTTCTCACTCTTCAAGACATTTAAAAATGGCCTCCAAACTCACAACCTCAGCATTCATCAATATTCGGGTGCATTCGCATAGTAGACATAAGAGTGCCATGTGGGAAACTCAAAGGTAACATGCAGTGGGCTGTGCAGAGAGTGAGTGCTCGCCACTGCATTTAGGGCAGCCACTCCCAGGGTGCAGGACCCAGGATTTGACAGGCTGGGTCGGGAACGAGGGAACGTATACAGGAAGAACTGCTGGTGTAAACCACTATCACATTTCTAATTACTTTGACCATTTTATTTTTCCTCTACATGCCAGGTAGTGGTCACATTCTGTCTTAGGCTTGGTGGAGTCATCCCAGCATTGACAGAAGATACCTGAACGAAAATGCGGCCCCCAGAGAGTGACAGCTCTGTCTTCCTTTTGTTTGTTTGTTTCTTGGCTGATATTTAATGCACAGCAAGTTTGCCCAGAGAGACATACCTTTCCTTGACCATCGATTTTTACTTCAGGGAACCGACAGAGAACAAATTTAAGCAACAGAGGAAAGGGGTCGCAGGACAGGGTCAGAGGCTAAATCCTTTCAGAAAAAATGTAAAAACGCAGCTAAACACGTGACGAGGGTAGAAATAGCAGTGAAGACAAATTGCATTTCAGTCCACAAACAAGTCCTTCACCCTGGACTGAAGATCACTTGCTAATGTGAATTATAAATCTACTTTGCCTCTTGATGGTCTGTAACTCCCAGCAAATTCTTTTTATTCTTTGCGAGCCAGTTTCTACACATATGAGAAAGAAGTAATAAGATTAACTCAGGCCTTCCAGGGATGTTAGAAAGATAAATGAGGCAATATTTCAGAAAGTGTGAAGAACTTCCTTAGAAGAAAATTATTATACTAATCCAAGGTACAAATGTAATTACAAGATGGCCTTCTTGTTATGAATTGACCCAAGAACAGTCTGTAGGTATTATGAAGGGTTTGGCATTGCTGATGTGAGGCTGGTAAAAACCGAGGGAGATCAGAACAACTGCTTTATAGCATTTTACTCATCAAATCACCGGCATATATATAGATGTGGATACACACGCAGGTGGAGATGAACACGGAGATTTATATGCAGATGGAGAGCTGCTCAGGTAGAGAGCACTGTGCTAAGTACACACATCGGTATTATGGAATATTGAAAAAACAATTATTATTTGCCACATTTTGAAACTGTTAGCAAAACAGGGCAATTATATGATCTTGTGTGTGATTATCCATATTTTTCTGATAGCTTAACGTAGAGATCAAAAAGATCATGGTTTTCAATATTCTTTTCAAAAACCATATGTCTGTACTAGCAAATACTTCATTCCTGATTCGACAGGTTAAGTTATCACTGATTTAAGTCTGCATGAAAACAGAAATTTTCAAAATATAAACAATTGTTTAAAGAATGAGCAGCAGCTTTCGCAGCTGTGAAACAAACGGATTCGTGGAAATGGAAGCAAAGATCGTTTGAGAGTTTTTCTTACGTGAAATTGGCAGTCTAAACGTTTTCTGAAATTCGCGTCCACTCTAAAAACTCTTACCACAGAACAGTTATCAAAATACAGACCACATCATTATTTAATTCCATGATGCTACCTTCAGATATTATAACAAAAAATCTATGTGTGTATATATACATATGAAACTTCATATACACATACATGTATGAACGAGGACGAAAGAGGGAGAAAAATATGAAGCAAATATACCAAATTGTCAGTATTTATTGCATCTAAGTAGACATGAATAGTCATTGTATCACTTTTCCAAAGTTTTCAAAATTTGCAAAATGAGTTTGGGGTAAAAATTCACGATGCCATTGCGGAGCGGTCAGTGGGGTACTGAGGCACCTTTGCATCTAGCAGTTGGACACCTGTTAACACTTGCCCCTGTCGTAAACTGGGAGGGCAAACCAGGGACGGAAGGAATGATGATGAACTTGAATAGCTGTTGCTGGGAGTACTAGATGGTTTTCTGGAAAAGACGATGGAAGCCTGATGTTAGTAATCGAAGCGAAAGAAAAGGCTGAGGCCCAGGACTTAGTCATTAAGTAGCAGAACTGAAGAAAGTGTGGATTCTCAGCTCTGGAAGGCCTTGTCTGTCAAGGTCGGAACCCTGAACGAGTGACTGCAGGAGTTAAGAGCACCTGTGTTCCCAGACACCCTCTCGGACTGCCCAACTGGAAACTGCCTGAAGACCACCCTGACGACTCTGCCTGCCAGGTAAATATGTGACCCTGGAAAGGCAAATACAAATAAAATGCAATAACGGGATTAATTCTCCCTTTTTTAACAAGGGAGGACTTCCTCCACTCTCTTTTCCTAGAGCATTGACTTTAGAAAACTTGTAAATTCTTTCTCCCACTTTGAAGTGTATGTAAATCTTTTTAAAAGCTAAATAATCCTTTAGTCAGCTTTAGGATGCAGTAGTGTCTTTCTTAAGAACCTGAGAACCATCTCTTTGAAATGTAATCTTTAAGAAGATAGCTCCCTTATCTCCCAGTTTTTGTGGGAAGGTAGGAGCCTAACTTCAGAGGCATCTCACTCTGAATTGCAAAACTTCTTCTAGTTATAATGATATGAGAGCCTTATTTGTCCTTTGGAAAAAGCCAATTAGCAAACACAGATGATCACTCTAATTACCAGGTGAATCTGGGATAACTATGTATGACAAATGGTCTGTGAAGTCCTCTGGCTTGAACTAGTTATTGTTTATCTTGAGAACGTGTCTAATGAGTTGTATCTGCTTGGCTCTATAAAACGGTGAGATTTCTTTCTGTCTTGGCAATCTCTTAATGGGTTTCCTGTGATGCACATCACTTTCTCTTATAATGCTTATTCAGTAATGAAATTGTTTTTTCCCTCTGCCTTTGTGGAGAGGTTTTCTGGGTTGGAAATAGTTTTTAATTGTACTTATCCAACAGTTCGATCCTCAGTGCAGCCCATCAGATCGATAACTGACAAGAGAACCGCTGGGTTCGCTAGGGAGAGACGGGGCCATGCGCAGACCAGAGGGGCTGCAGGACGGGCTGCGACCCTACAGGAAGGGAGAGTGCTGGATCCACGGGAGAAGGCGGGAGAGCTGGAAACGAGAATGTTTCAGCATGGGAGCATTCCCAGGAGATGGTAGAAGTCTCGGGAGACTTGTTCTAATGTTGCTGCTGGATGACACTTAGAAGCTTAGAAAAAGTGACAGCCTGTATTAAATGTAGTTGAAATGGTAGAACTACAGTGGTAAACTCTGATTAAATCAAAAGGTGTGTTGAATTGGCTCTGATACATGGGACCCAAATAGCTACCATATGACCTGCCTGTCAGAAGGATCTCCCTTTCAAAGCAATAAGGAATGTTCATCTCAGGTGATCAGAGCAATAAGAAATGTGTGTTATCAGCACCACCAAGAAGGGGTGGCTACCTTCTGTAGACCAGGGATGATGGTGGGAGAGGCTCTTACAGCACCGGGCTCCCTGATAGCAACGGGAACCATCAGATCCCCAAATAATAGAGGACAGGTATTACCTCCATGGGTGCAACTATCATAATGAGTGGCCAAAATGATGTGGCAGCCACCTGAGCTACAGGAGTTAATGAAGCAGTTAATGGAAGATGACCTTTCCAGATATATGGGCATCAGAAAAGGGTACTGTCCAATCTACGCAACCAAGAGAATGAAAGAAAGGATGCTTAGGAGTCTGAGAGCAACCGCTCCCACGAAAGTCACAATCTCTTGCCTAGTGTCTGGACATGAGCCAGTTTTCAAGTCTGGAACCTACTTCCTGAAGGAGGGGGCTGAGTCTCAAGCAGGATGGACCCTGAAACATGATGGCAAGTATATAAGGCAGGGATTCTCCCAGTTCATTCCCAAAAGACCTATGGTCATTCCCTGGTAACCATATAATCCTAAAAGGGACATACTTATAAATCTTGAGATCAATTGGGCACAGGGTCTGAGTAGTCAATGATACCTGGGAACGCAAAGCATTATCATGCCCCGCTATGAGACAGCAGGTGTTATATGCCAGGTCATAAGGGTCTCCTGGCCCAGTTTCAACTCTTATTGGATCCACTAGGACCATTGGACATATTTGATATTTGGCAGAACTTTCATAAGGGTCTTGGTTTGGTGAGGTAAGACATCTCTTAGTGGGAGAGGCCAGGTGGAAGCCTCTGAAAACACTTGCACCCCCTGCTGCCAGATAATAAGTCCTTTAGGCTTTGCGGGACATACAGCCTCTGTCACAATCACTCAGCTCCACCTCTATAGTAGCACAAAGCAGCCGTGGGCAATGCCTAAACATTGGGTGTGGATGTGTTTCAATAAAATTTTATTTACAAAAATAGACAGATATAGACAGAGGGCCAGATTTGGCCCACGGGTTGTAGTTTGATGACCTGCAATCTGGACAAGATTTAAAAAATAACTCCTATTTATTGAGAATTTACCATATGTCAGGCATAATCAAATCCTCATAGTCACTGTTTACCTTCCTTATATAGCCATGTCAGTTATTACTGTCCCCATTTTTAAAACATAGCCTTTTTGTCATGTCTATAACAGAAAATACTCAGAAAAGCAAGCAAACCAAGAGAATAGGCAAGTGGACATGCCTCTGACCTTCACAGACTCAACAGCCACTCGACATATAAAGAGACACCCGATGAGAGACTATTTCAGAGGCGCGAACATCACGGAACAGTAGATTTACTCCTGTTAAACCGTGCGCCCCTCCTCCTGGAAGAGGAGTACGTGTGCTTCTCTACGCCCTGACGTCAGTCTCGGTGTGGGACTGGAAATCGTGTGTGACTTAGAGTCTGTCCCTGACATCAGGCCTGGCCGTGTGAAGTGTGCCCTGCACTGAGGAAAAATCATGGGATCAACCTGTTGACTCAGGAGTGGTCATATGACTTGCTTCGGAAATGAAGTGTGGACAAAGTGCCGGGCACGACTTGTGAGCAGAAGCTTGAGAAACCAGTGCACATTGTCACGTCCCTCCCCCGTGGCCACAAGTCTGACGAGGTTCCGACTCAAGTTCCTTCCGGCCTGGAGCGAAGCCGCCGCTGGGAGGTGGGCGTGCGGCACGAGGGCCCCTTCCGCATCTGCAGAGGCTTCGGAAGGTGGCCGCCACTCACCACTGAGCACTTGAACCCCAGTCACACCCCCCGTTAGGGACATCGCCTCGGACGGACTGCTGAAGCTCCCACCGCCCTCCTCTCCTAACATGCAGGCTGTAGATAACGACAGTGTTTTGTTCTGAATGACAGTAAGTTTGTTTGGAAGCTTCAGTGAATTAATACCTGTAGCATATGGAGAACAGAGCTGAGAGCTTGGCAGACAGTCAGCGCTGTCCCCATGAGTCACTTCACTTAGGGAAATGGCACTCACTACGCTACAGAGCTGATTCGGGGACTTACAGAAGGGACGGCTACTGACCAAATGTGCTGCTCTTCTTTATTCTTGAACTTCCTCCTCCTATTACTTTGTGTCGGGATATTTGTTTTGAGCATGAGATCCCAGAGGAACGAAGGCTCCCTCGGCAGGCCCAGAGGAAGCTCCACGAGCATCTGCACGGAGCTGGGCAGATGGCCCCACAGATAGCACAGGAAGGATGTGTGTTAAGGGCCAGGAGACTCGAGGAGTTTTCTTATTAGGCAGAATGTCCCTTCAAATGAAAAAGAAAGGAGAGACAGGACTGTGTACAGGAAAGAATAAAAGCAATCTGAAAGTCAGAGGAATTTTATCTAATCTTTAAATCTTCCTGTTGAAAGAGCTTTTTTTTTGTTGATACCTAGTGAGGTTTGGTATTGCAATTACTTTGATATTTACACATGAAAAGCATCTAGTTAATAATATTCTGACTGTTCTCCCTGTGTGAAAAAAAAGATAATTAAAACAAAAAAGGGTCAGAAGAACATACAACATGCATAAGCAATCTAAAGTTGCTCAGCCTCTAGAGAAGAGGTGGGAAAGGCCACTGCTAAACCTGAAGAGTCCTGTCGGTCACCATGTCATCAGGAGTCAGGACATAAAGGAACCTGAGCGGCCAGGTTAGTCCAAGCAGCATAAGACTCATCTTCATTTGGACACTTCTAGCTCCTGAGTTGCTAGAAAGAGTGACTTCCTGGTTTATATCATCCACATTCTCCACGCCACCACCATCTAGGGCTGTGTGTTACAGCTGTCAACATCGGCCAGCTAAGGGGACTGGAAATGTCTGCCTCTTTGGGGGGAGTTGGAAATTCCTTTCTAAAACACATGTGGTGGATGACTATTATGCCCAAGAGCACGTCTTTGTCAAAGAGGGTATAAGCAGATAACTGCCCCCGACCCAAAATGTGTGTCCTGGTCACTGTGTTACAGCCCTTCTGTACTTACTGAATTGTCTCCCCAGTACTTACCTATAATTTTTCTCTTGATCTTAATCCTGCAAGCGCTTTCCCCCCAAGCTGGGCTGCCCTGACTTGTTTTCTGTGGTTACAAGCTTTCCTCAGAATGATCTCAACTACTTTGCACGCTCCATCTTCTTTCCTATTGCTGAAATTCCATAGGCCCATAAGCAGAGGCAGTCTATCCTCTTACATCCCCAGTCCTTCCAGAGCAAGACAGTAGAATTATACCCTCTATATGTCCTAATGCCATGTTGGAATGAAACTACTATTAAAAAAAAAAAAAAAAAAAAAAAAAAAAAAACCTATACCTCTGAGGCTCATGCCAACTAACTTACACTACCCTACCCTCCCTTGTAATAATCTATCAATGAGCCCCTTCATTCATTAAAGACGATGTTTGTGTGACTTCCTCTCCGCCCTAACTTGAATTTTTTTAAAGGTAATCTAACATCATGGCCCCTTAGATCCTTGATTTTCTCATCTCCAATGATACCCTCTTCTTTGTCTCAGCCCTCGTAAGGTTTTGAGTTTTTTTGATTACCTGAAACGTATTCCTACTCTATGACATTCATGCAAACATCGCAGTCTCCTTCCCATCTTTCTAACTTGCTTGCTTCAGTATTGTTGCTGCAATTGCGTTTCGAGAGCATCGGAATCTTCAGTTTTTTGACCCCTCTGTGTCCTATTTGTTAGCCCCCTTTTCTCTTCACCTCCCTTTTTGTTGAGCTTAGATTCCAGAGAGCATCAGTTAAGCATCATATAAAAATTATTTAAAATACATCTGAAACTGCCTTTCTCACTGCTCTTTTATCACACTTACCTGGAAAAGAACCGAATCCTTGCTAACAAAGATGTGGCTAAAGAGTCAGCATAATCGGCAGTACCTGGAGTTTGGTAGACAAGAAGCGTGTAGGGCCCCACCCCATGTCCAGAGTCAGAACCTACATGTTAACAAGATCTCCAGGTACTTTGCGTGCAGATGACCACTTGTTAAGACAAATTCCTGAGCCCTTACCATGTAGGTAGGTGTTCCTCTTTCTTTCTCTCCACAAGTATCCTGAATCCCATTCTCTTCCCCTTTCTGAAAAGCTATGAGCTATGAAATATTCCAGTTTGATCTCTCCTCTTTTGAATGCTCCCCTAATAGTTTAACCCAGATTTCTCACCTCTGGCTACATTAGCACCATCATCTAGAAACTCTCAAACACTACTGATGCTCAGACCAACTCCAGAACAAATAAAAATGTCTGAAGCTGGGACGCAGGTATAATCATTCTTAAAATTCTCTCCAGAGGCAGGAAAAACATCAGTGGTTGCCAGGGTCTGGGATGTGCGGGAGTGGAGGGGAAGGACAGAGATGAACAGGCAGAGCACGGAGGATGCTGTGGGCAGTGAAAACACTCTGTACGTTATGATGACCAGTGCATGTCGTTACATATTAATCCAAACACGGAGAGTGAACTCGAATGTAAACTATGGCATATGATGTGTCAATGCAGGTTCACCACTAGTTGCAAATGCCAAACTCTGGAGGGGGATGACGATAATGGGGACCCCTATGCATGTGTAGGGGCAAGAGATTTATGGAAAACCTCTGTACTTTCTTCTCAATTTTTTAGTGAACCTAAAACTGCCCTAAAAAAATAAACTCTAAAAAAATCTCTCAAGATAATTCTATTATGCGGCCAGGATTGAGAATCAATAGTCTAGTCTTTTTAAAACAAAACAAAGCTCTCAGTAACTAACACACAAACCCCTTTCCACTTTCACATCTAACTTCCTGAAATAGACCCATTACCGACTGCCCAGGCGCTAGTTTTCCTTAGAGCTTGTGACAAAAGCTAATGCATGAGCAATATACGGGGAGAGTTTGATCCCAGAGAGCTGCAGTGAAGGACGAACGGAGCAAAGCTGAAAAGCGAGACGAGCCAACACAAAGGATGCATTAGTCAGCCACCTTTATGGGTGAGTGGTTACCCACTTCCTCGGGGGATCTACAAAGCTACACAGAAAGCTTCTAAAACCTCACTGCTCTGTCCACCTATGGTGTCCTACAACATTTCCCTTGACTTTCTATACGGCACATTCTCATTCAACTGCCCTTCCAGAATACCAAAGGCCAGTATCACATAGCAATTAAGAGGTTAAGAGCACTAGCATTTGAATCTCCATTGCTCCACTTTTTAAACAAGTTATATACTAGTGATACCACCATTCCTCAGTTCTCTAACCTGAAATAAAAGTGGTACGAGGGTATCAACCCGAAAGACTAAAAGTAAAATGAAGAGTGTCTATTACATGGTAAGCATGATGTATCTGTAATTGATTCTAAGTTTTAAAATTCTTGCTTCCTCATCTTCGAAGTTACCATAAGCACAATCTACATTAAGTGTTTCTCCTTCCTAACAGGTGAAAATTGTTGACTGTTGTTTTAATTATTCACCCTGCTCAGGTATTTTTGTGTTTACTTGAACCTGCAGTGTCCTTGAATTTGAATATTCCATCTTTTATTCTCTGGGCTGCAAACATTCCATGTGGGATATGTTAATAGAGGGAACTTTTACACTTTTTCATTTAGAAAGACACATGCTTTCTCTTTTCTCTCTCTTTCTCTCGTATGCACACATGCGCTTTGACCCTTAACAAAGGAGTTCAAAGTCAAGCATACTCTAGGAGAATAGCGAGAAGAAATTTTGAAAAAATACAAGACTGAAATTTTAAACTAGACTGGGCTAAATTTGAACACCCCAAAATGACTGATATATGTTAGAATCTGCCCCAAAATGGCATTAAGCGATGGGAAAAAGATGAATCCCTGGAACGCAGATGAAAAGAATTACTACTGGAATTAATAATATAGAATCACTGCCAATGTGTTTAGTTCATGAAAACTTTAACTCTAAAAAAAAATCATTTCCTATCAGAACAAGATGGGAAAGCCAAAAGAGATATGAGCAATAAGTAAAAACAGGCAGTTCACAGAAGGGGAAATGCACATTGCTAACAAACATGAGGAGATATTATAAACAACAAGGCACTACTTGATAACCTTCACATTAGTAAACTAGAGAAAGCAAGATGGTATCAGTTAATGGTAGTAATGTGAGATAAAGGTATTCTCAAGCACTTCTGGTGGGAGTTTAATAGAAACATCAATTTTGGACAATAACCTGATGATCAAACTAAGTATATTTGTACGTAATAATTTATCGAAGCTGTTCCTGAGTATAATCCAGAGAAATTCTTGGAGAGGTTCATCAGGCGATAGCATGGGACTGCTAAGAGCAGCTCTGCATGCAGCATCACCAAGCTTGAGGCAATCTACTTGACCATCTCTGGGGAAAGAGCTGAGTAAAACGAGGCGGATGCAGAGTTGGGAATTCCACCGCAGTTAGAAGCAATGGACTAGATGAACCCAGTAATATGGCAAGATCTTAAAATGATTTTAATTTTATCTTGATGGAAAAGAAGAAACAAAATGAAGTCTATCACTATCAATATATCAATAATATATTTTTATTACAAATACATGCGCAACAACATTAACATGAGGAAAAGTTGAATACATACCTGGAAGACTCAAAGAATGTGAACAGTAGCTTGCACTTGAACGGGACAACTCAAATGGCAAAGAAATGTTAAACTTAGAAGGTGTATCATCGGTGATATCATTACCGTTGGGCCAATTTGACCTTCGGCGTCACCCCAAAGGCAAGGGGAGAGGGATAATGGCGCAGAAGTGTGGTTGGCATTTCCCCTCGGTTCTTTCTCATTGACGCAGTGAAGAATCACAGGTCAGTGAGATTTAGAAAAGATTAAAAGTATATTTTAGAAAGACAAAGCACACCCCAGGGAGGCACATGATTTCGGCAAAGACAGCTGTAGCAACTCTGTAATGACAACAACCAGCAACCACATGCAGGTGTGGGAATGTCTGCATTATACGTGGGCCATTATGGGTGATTCCAAAGGCATTCGTAGGTGATTGCCAAGTGAGGTCGTTTTGATTGACACCCGGCTGCTATATAACTCTTTGCCTAGTGTGCATGTACGTACCCAGGATTCTACCACTGGGATGCTCTTTGGATGGTTTCTAGGCTACGCCCCTATTTCTTTGTTCCTATTTCACTCACATCGACTAACAGTATCATGGTTGTAATTTTGAAATTATATTTATAGATCACGTTACTGAATGAATGAATAATATATTATTGTTGGGTGTGAGAGTTTTCATTGGGGAAGAAAGGAAATAGAACTATAGAAGGGAAGATAGTGAAAAGGAACTTAAGTGAATTTTTATTACAAGTTTTAGTATGAACTCACACTTTCTAAAACATGCGTGTATCAGTTAACACCCCAGGAGCGACAAGATCCCGGTAGCCAGGAACAAACCCAGATCTTGGTGCCCATATCTACTCCTCACCAACAGAAACCAGGGTTCCTTAGAGCAATTCCAATCCAGAGCAGAGAAAGTACAAGACAAATCAATTAAAGCACATAAACTTGAACCAGGAAGCCAGAAAGCACTTAAGAGATAATAAGGTCATATCAAAAGCACAGAGGAGCCACCTGAAGGGATAGCACATTTCAAATTTAGGTCAATTTGAACATCGAGAAGAAAAATGATAGTAAGGGATTTTGACACACTGAATTTAAAAAATCAATGGATCATAAAGGTGATAGAGAGAGGGAAAACTCTTATTTACCGATGAATGTTAGAAATAATAGTTAGAAAATAATTATTTTGCAACTCCTGAGGTAATAAGAGAAAGGGAGACTGAGGAAATGACAAAGAGAAAAAAGGCAACAACGCTAATGACTATAAATCTAAATTCTTCATTTTACACCTCTTTCAACATTTCTGTAGGTTTGTAAATTTTACAAATAAACAAAACAAATTTTAAAAACATACAGAATGCTACATTTTTCAAGGACACAAACAAATACAAAGATACAGATCAAACACTGTATATAATAATTGTTTATGATGGTACACGAGAAACAGAACAATAAAAAGAAAAATCATATTTCATTTTAATTGAAATGACAATAATACATGAAGATTCCATTTTGCTAGTGGAGAAAAGAAACAAAAATAGCTTAAGAAAAGAATGAAATCATATTTCAAGATCTATCAAGCCACTAAAAAATTTGTTCCACTTTAACTCTTCTTTAACTTTTTATCTACTCTAAGCCCTGTTTATAACTGGTACACAAAATATCACAGAATAATGTTTTCTTTTCTGTGGATCACAGTGTCGTACATATGTATTCAGACACATAATTGTATGGTGAATGCCCCTTGCATTTTTATTACTTATAACACAGAACTTCAACGAGGGAGGATGAGCTGGGATGAGCTGAGACAGAAACATCTTAATTAGTTGTTATAATTATATTTTTTAAAAAAATCATTTACTCAGAGACAAAGAGAGGGAAAGAGAGGTTTTGAAATCTTACTAGTATCTTCAACCTTTTAAATCTTACCTTTCTTTCCAGAATAAATAGAATAGCTTGATGTAGTAATTACATGAATATTTGCATATAAAAAGTATCTACTTACATTTTGACTGCCTAACATGACCCAAAAAGAAGACTGAAAATATCAAAATAAAATGATACCACACTATCAGAGCAAGCGGATCAGCAGGAAGTCAACATCAATAACAAAATATGTTCCAGTAAGATTTAATGTTAGCACCTCTTAATTCTAATCTCAATAGAATCGCACTGTTTTCTTTTTTCATAAAAAAAAAGGAAAAAAAAAAACAATGAAAACCTTTTAAATTAAAAGCGTCTGCATAAGTAAATTGATTATAAGATGAGCTTTCTGCGGACTCCATGTACTTTGAAATCAGTACAATTGGGTTCCTTTGAGTTGTAGGATTATAAAATTTAAAAAAAGACTTTAACGCACAACGAAAAGGGAACGGGGAGGTGACAATCCCGACCATCGAGTGCCTGGGCCAGCACTACATAATCATCTTCACTTCGCGGGTCTCCGCGCTTGGAGTTCCCAGGCTCCAAGAGAGAGAGTCAGGCTTTGCCCATGAAGGAGGCCGCAACTGAGCTGGTGGCCCGCGGCTCTCGGCTAAGAAACACCGACCTCAGCAGGCTGGGCCGTCGCCCACGACTGTGTTCACTAGAGTCACAGTCTGCTTCAGAAATGGATAGTGACGGTCACCGGGCTAAAGCTTCGGAAGCCCTGCCACACCTGCCCTGTGCGCATCCACACATGCGCATCCTTTTTCTTGGCGACGACGCCCAGATCGCGTTAGCTCTGGCGGCACAGGCGTGGGCCTGCCACACCTCTACAAGGGGGACACGGGACCCAAGCCACGCCCGGCCAAGGCCCCGGGGAGCAGGCGCGGCCGCGCAGGCCCAGCGGGCCACCAGCAGTCACCACGAGCCCGCAGCTGCCGCCAATCAGCGCCGCCACCCACCTCCGCCTGGGGCCGCCTCGTTGCCTTCGGCTTTTATTCGAATAAACTCTCGCCCTTGTTAAAGATGCCTCAGTTTACCTCCAAACCGTCCTGCTGTCAGAGGCGAGACCCCAAGGAGACCCCCCCCCCCCCAGCATCCCCCAGCAGCGACGGGGAGTAGGTACCTGTGCGCCGCGCTGTCCCGGCCTCGGAGGCGGTGGGAGTCCCTCTCGGACCCGGGTCCAGCTGCCAGCTCCCCCACTAGGCGCCTTCGGGTTCATCCCAGCACGTCTGTTGACCACACACTGGGTCCGGAAACGCCGAGTTGAATTGGGTCCCGCTTAAAAACCTGGCGAGGTCAGGGGTCAGGCTGGTCCTACGTAGAAACCAGTCCGGGTTGGGCCCTGAAGAGGTCAGGGGTCAGCCTGGGTCCCACGTAGAAACCTGTCCGGATCGGGCCTTGCCAAGGCAGGGGTCACCCTGGGTTCGACCTGAGACCTAAAGCGTTGCACTGAATTTCATTGCTTTTACGTAACATCGTGCAATATGAGTTTGGTCCATTCAATTATGAAATTCAATCTTTTGGTCTTCCAGGTAATGGGAAAATTTTTTAGTAAATGACATTTGGTTCACTACATTTGGTGGTGTGCCTTAGATGAGTGTGGAAAAAGCAAAAATTTAAAACATTTACATATTTTAAAAGTAAGACTGCTGTTTAATCTCTTTAACCTCCAAGGATTTTTTTTTTTCCTAAAAGAATTCTTAAGCTTGTGTTGCACAAATTGGCTATTTTAAGATGATAAGCATTTCGTACATGAGACATTTAACATGGTTAAAAATCAACACTTTTAAAAATGAACTGAGGTGTTCGCCTGCCAATTAAAGTTTACTGTACTAAATTTAATGACAAAAGTTGAGATGTAATGAGTTCAGAGCATAAATCTGTGAGAGAAACCTGTCAATACCCACCCCCTCCTTCCTCCTACCTCCACTCCGGTTACTATGTGATCTCTCATTTTTAACATCTTTGCAGCTTCCCACACTTTCCTACTTACCATGCAAGATCCACATCAATTAAACTCCCCCATGTATCTTTCCAACCTTTCAATTCTTTCCTTAATTAATTCTCCCTTCTGACCAGCTCTATTTTCATGGGCTACGAGCCGCCTGGATGATAATAGGAACCTCCTCTGCCTACAATTGGTGCCGTATAGGTCTCCATCCACAAAATTAAGAGAACTCACGACAGTCACATGGAGCTCTGACGGAGTCTAACATTTCATAAATGTTAAATTCGTCAACCTAAATTTAGTCCATGTCGCCCTCTAAAACTTTGCAAGTAAAGAGGTATGCCAAAGGATGCTGTTCAAAGGATAGACAACAGTTACTGTCACCATCAAAGCAGGTCTCCTCTCTTGGAGAGCCCAGAGAGGGAAATTCCACTCTCGCCAGCTTCATCCAGGCCTTCGTTATCCCTTGTTCACTTTTCTGGAGTTTCCTCTTTTCTCTGTCTCCAAGCTCATCATACTTTAGTTCGTCCTCAACATTATCTTATTTTACTTCCTAAAACACCTCTTTGCACATGCTAATCTTCAGCTCTAGAACTCCATGCTATATTAGTATCCATGAAACACAATTCTAAGTGTTGAACTTGATGTTCAAGGCTCTCCCATGATCAAGTCACCAGTTATTTGTTTAACTACTTCTACCACTCCTGCAAGAAATCTCCATACTTCTGAACTGGTCTTTTAGCAAACATTGAAATGATGTAATATATTTTTCCAGGCCTTCAATACACAATAAGTGTATAGCAGTTGGACAAGGGAGGCATCACTAAAAGCTGTGGTCACAACCTTCATTACAATGTGGTAATTGGTTTGAAAGAAAGGTAGGTGTAGATAAGGTGAACAAACAGTTATTTAAGACCAATTTTGAAGGCCTGGAAAAGGAGAATGAGCATAAATTACAACATCAGGAATGAAACAGGAATCGGAAGAGTAGGGGCTCATAGGCAAATACTAAGTGACCTATATAGTAGTAAATTTGAAATTTTAAAAAGAAAACATGATTTCTTAGCAAAACTCGAGTTACCAAAATTAAAAATAAAATATAGAATAAGACAAAAAACTACTTACCCTCAACAAAATCTGAAAAGTTTTTAGAACTTGGCCATTGAAAAGGGCAATAGGAACAGATGGATTCACAAACGAGTTCTTTTCTCTCTCTCAAAGGACTGGTACGTCCAACGTTGTTTATGATATTCGAGGCCATGGATCAAACTAAGGACTCCTAACCTATGACACAAGACCTGGCAAAAGTAATCCCTAACACTAATCTGACTTAAGAGTAGATATGCAAATGTAATAAGTATTGGCTAAAAGATCCAAGAAAATAGAAAAATTCATGACATGTTGTCTAGATCAGATCTGCAAGATTCGTTCAGTGTCAGAAATTGTTTAGCAAATTTTCCTGCAGCAACAAATTAAAGAAGAAAAACCATATGCTGATATCAATAGATGCTGAAAGGTACTTGATAAAAATTCTGTGGCTATTAATAAAAACTCTATATAGAACTGGAAAAATTTCCTTGGGAAATTAATATAATTCTCACAATATTTTGTTGCTATGGAGATTTGCATTTCATTAGAGAAAATAAACGTTCCTGGAAGAGAAGGTGCTTGATTACAAAAGACCCCTGGAGCTTTTAAACTTTATTTCAATGTCACTTTAAAATATTAAAGATGGAGAATTAATTAAACATAGAGAGGTGAAGATTTAAATATTAACTTTCAGACAACCAAGAGTTGTGCTTAAAAAAGAATGAGAATCAACATCTTGGGATCGCTTGAGGGAGTTTAATTCACACTCTACAGTTTATTTCAAGACAGTATTCCCCAAATAACCATGGGTTATTGCAGTCAATTCTGGAAAAAAATATAGTGCAAGAAGCAAAATATTCTCAATGAAAATGTGTGTCTCTGAATTTTGTTCACGTCCTCATTTAGTGTATTATTTAAGACTAGATTTAGGGTGAGGCAAATGCCATGGTGACAGTGTTACTGGAAAATGTTTCTCTGAATTGGAGTAGAGGCATTGTATTTTGAATATAAACCATGGAATTAAAAAAAAAAAAATTCTAGAAACTTCATTCTAGTTTGTTATTGTATACTCTACTAATTGAAGAAAAGCCTGTATATCTTTATTTGTGTCTTCGTACCTTCAAATCTAAAAAAAGGAGGGGGCTATTTGTTAGTTATACCAGTTTAAGTTTTTTTATTTTTAAAGCCCTACTTAAGTATTGTCAGTTCAACTTAGTAGTGCTTTAATCACTGCTTATGCTCGACACCGAGAATATTGCATATCCAATTGCTGCAAAATAAGTATGTTAGAACTCTATTTACAATCACGGAAAATCCATGAATTAAAAAACTAAAATGTGAACTCATCCACTTTTTCATGAGATAAAACAAAACATATTGACTAAACTGTTTAGAAGATACCGTAAGATTATTCTAACCAATTGAGAGAGGTGTATCACCCTTTCCTAGTCAAACAAAATTCAATCTTTCTCAAAATTTAATTGATAAAATGTAAACTTCCAAGTTATATATGATCTATTAGCATTATCCACCTCTGTATGAAATCACTGTCTGCCCCTGAAAATAATTACCCGAATGGCACCAAAAATATATTTATAGTGCCAATGCATTAGATGTCAAATTATAAAAGCAGTCTTATTCACAACTTAAGTTATAAGGACAGATATAGGGAATCTTTAGGTTCTGCAGTCTTCACTTAACAATGATTACTATTTGAGAGCTTAAGCTCAGCCCTGAAGATAAAGAACCAAAACACTGCCCTTTCCCCGGAGAAACGTACTGTCTATTGTAGGAAACAGACGTAAAAATCAAATTATGTTGGGATAGGCAGAAAAGAGTGATGTCAGCAAGATGGCAGAATACATGTTTTCAGTATTCATCTGTTAGGACTAATAAATGATTTCAGTGAAGTCTCAGGATACAAAGTCGACAACAAAAATCCATTGCATTTCTAAGCACTAACGATAAACTATTTTTTTTTTTAAGAAAGAAATTAAGAAAACCATCCTATTTACAACAGCATGAAAGGAATAAAATACTTAGGAATAAATTTAACCAAGGAGGTAAAAGATATGTACTCTGAAAACTAATAAACATTGATGAAAGAAAGTGAAGAAAATGCAAATAACTGAAAAGACAGCCTGTGTTCATTGACTGGAAGAATTAATGTTGTTAAAAAGTATATACTGCCCTGGGCCATCTACAGATTCAATGCAATCCTATCAATGGTGTTTTTTTATTTAAAACAAACAAACAAACAAGCTGTCCTAAAATTCATATGGGACCATAAGAGACCCTGAAAAGTCAAAGCAACATTATTCGAGGAGAACAAAGCTGGAAGCATCATGGTTCCTGATTTCAAAACACATTCATTCCAAGCCACAGTAATCGAACAGGATGGTACTGGTATAAAAACAGGCAAACAAAATAGGGAATCCAGAAATAAACCCGCGTATTTGCGGCCAACTTATCTTTGATAAGTGTGTCAAGAATACATGGTAGGGAAAGAATATTCTCTTAAACTAAATGGCACTGGGAAAACCAGACATATACACACAGAAGAATGGATTGGACTCTTTCCTCGCACCCTATATGAACATACTCAAAGTCTATTAAAGAGTTAAAACGTTAGACTTGAAACTATAGAACTACTGGAAGGAAACGTATGAAAAAAAAAAGCTTCTTGACATTATCTGGGCAATAATTTTTTTTTTTTGGATGACTCTAAGAGCACAGATAACAACATCCAAAACAGACAAGGGGGACATCAAACTAAAAAGTTTCTACATAGCACAAGAAACAATGAGCAGAGTGAAGAGACAACTTATGGAATGTGAGAAAAAATTTGCAAGCCATATATCTGATAAGGGGTTAGTATCCCATAAAAGCAGAGACTAGACTGGTGGTGGCCGGCAGCTGGATGGTGGAGGTAGTAAGGAGATGTTGGTCAAAGGTTCCAAAGTTTGAATTATGCAGGAAGAATAAGTTTTGGAAGCATAATGTACAACATGGTGACTATAGTTATGAATACTGTATTGTATACTTGAAATTTGTTAAGAGAGGAGATCTTAAGTGTTTTTACCACAAAAACTAAAAAAAAAAAAAAAGTAACTATGTGAGATGATGGATATGCTAACTAACATGATTGTGGTAATCATTTCACAACATGTACGTGTATAAAAATATCACATCGTCGTACATCTTAAGTATACAATTTTATTTGTCAGTCACATTTAAATAAAGATGGAAAAAATGATACCGAAAAAAGAGCTGGGGTATAAACTCAATTGCTATGACTATAGAGAGTAGGGACATGTTCAGCTGTGCAAAAAAAAAAGGAGGTGTCTCAGGCGGGAACGTTTGGAACGAAATTAGAAAAACAGAAACGAGAATTAGGAAGGTAGAAAATAGGGATTTCAGACGGAGGGAAGGGTTCATTCAAAGACCCAGCTAATGAGAGGGCATAACTATGCTGAAAACAGTTATGATACAACAGGAATAGTGGAAGGGGAGAACGACAACCCAGGTTAGAGCAGTGGCAATGGGTCAGGAGCAAAGAGGACAGAATCTAGGACTCCTTCAAAGACGCGACTTGAAAGACTTCGGGACTCGTTGGGTGGTGGAAGGAAGCTGGGAGACGGTTTCATCTAAAATCACCAACTTCAATAATGGATTAAAGAGAAGTGCCACAGTGGTATAGGGATGTCCCACAGCGTGTTGGGATATGCTCGTACCATAGAGTGGCTTTGGACAAATTACTAACACCTACGAGTCTATTTCATCGTTCGAAAAATGAGAATAATGACATCAGCCTCTATCTAACATCCTAGCCTGGTATTTAGTGTCGTTTATAAAATGATACATATTAGGTATATTATTAGTAGTTAGAGTATGGATTAGGCTGCTGTAAGAACAGATACCTGGAGAACATGACCTGAAATTGCACATAGCACATCATTACACAGGCAGAATTCAGTCACATGGCCACACCAAGCTCCTTTGCAGTGTGACTATCTGTTCTGAGCAGTCAACGACCCAGCCACAAATTGGAGATCTTATTAAAAAAGAAAGAGTGGAGAATGGACATTTAGGCATAATAGAGGTCTCTGCTTTAAGATGTTACTACTTGAAGTGGAAAGCAAAGGAAGACAACGGCCTGGCACAGAGATCGGTCACCACCTATCAGATGAATGGCTTCTAGAATTAAGTTTTCATGGAGATTCAGTTCCCTCATTCATTTGTTAAGCACGTCTTAATGGATCTCCAATGTTCTATTAGGGACTTGGGAGGCTAAGGAAGAGTATAATGAGGCAGAATGTAATGTCTTGTTCCTTGAGAAGTTCATCGTCCAGGTGGGAGAAACAGAAGAAGAAACTAACGAATACTTTTTTAGTAATAGGTGAACAAGTGTTCATACTATTTTAGAATTTTGGTCCAGCAGGCCTCCCCCTCCCCCCCAAATAAAAGTAGGCAACACATATCTGTAAATGTAACAGTGGACATTATTTTAAGGCTCATTACACAGTGTCATCTATGAGTATCTATTCTGTTCAAAGAATACAGACCACAGCGTTCTGCGCAGGGTGGGTTTTAAGTAAATTGATGATGACGTTTGCCCCAGGCAGCTTGTAAAGGCTCAGTCCTGCAAACATGTGCTGTCCCTGTGTGAGCGTAGCCTCCTGAGACCTACCTACTGCCATTCCCAGTGTGAAATATGCAACAGGATCCTCCGATTTCATTAATCCGGGAGCAGGAGTTTCTCCAGAACATTTATCCTTTCCTATTCTTAAGGACGTTTAAGAGCAATGTCAAAAAAAAAAAAAAAAAAAAATCCATGACTGAATTTCCAAGTATTTTTACCTCAGGCCAATGAAATTGAATAGCAATTGTATTGTATATATCTCCTGTTAATCTTGCTTCTCAGACACTCTGTCAAAGAGGAATATGGGAAAAGATTATTTATTCAAAAATGTATTCATTAGCACAGGAGGAATGAGAACTATGTATTATTTATACTCCAATGGCTAGTTTAACTTGGAATTGACCCAAAACATTTATGATTAGCCGAAATTAACAATGGCCTTCTGAAGTGAAATTTATAATGACATAGGAAGTAAAATCTGTACGTTTAACAAATGTCCTGCAGAATAATAATATTATATAAGTTGAACATATAGAATAAGCTGGTGACTGTGGTTTGCTGCAGAATATATCGAAATCTAAATTAATTTGACTTTTCACAGGGCTGCTCTCTCTCCTCAAGGCAACTGCCAGCCATGGAAAGTGGTAGTTTTCTGCTTTTCAGAGCAAGACTGATTTCTATTGCGGAAGCTTTAAAGGACTACTACTGCAGTTCGGATCATCTTATTTATTACAAAAAGAGGTTTGAGAACTTAGGATGGTTAAATACTTTGAAAAATGCCTTCACCGTGTAGCTATTTGATAGATTTCCAGGTTGCATGCTCTTCACTGGGCAGTCACGGGAAGCATAGATAAAGAAATGTTTGTGTCTCGTGGGGAAGTCCAATATCTGGAGCCATCTTACATGAAAATTTACTAGCAATTTAAATATAGATTGGAAAGATTTTCTTGTGAACATCTGAAGCTCTCCAACGTGCTTCGGTTCCCCGATAACCCCTACATACATCCTCCCACTGCCATCTCTATCCTGTACCTGCTAAAAATTATTGTGTATTGTGCTTTATCACAGACATAAGTGCCCCGGTTTTAAAATGTGTAGATTGTGCTTATAAAAAATGTAAGAAAAAATATGAAAGCATTATGCACACAAGGAATTCTTAATATGCCAAATCCCAATTAACATTCCAAATGTTAAAAAGATCATTGTATTTCTCTTCATATTATTGCTCTATTTGCACAAACTGAATGCTGTTTTTTTTTAATATACAAATCTTGACATCTCTTTTATGAAATACCTAATTTTCATGCATCACTTGGTTATTTGAGACAGAAATCTTCCGAGCGCAGTGATTTATGCTAAAACTTTGGAGACTTAACCCCTGACACAGAACCGTTTCGTTTAGAGTGTGGCCTTCACCTAATAACTTAGTGGCAGTCCTGGAGAGAAGAGAAGCCCCCAGCGGGGCTGCCAGCTACAGCGGTAACATCGAGGGACGGGGACACACAATTGCTTTCTGATTCTGGTGATGACAAATCCATGCCACAGACTCCCCCATCATATGACCTTAGCCTGCGAAACTCCCATATGTCACGGCGCTGGCGTAATTTCATAAGGTGGGATTAAAGGGTTTGTGGCATACCTTCCTAATAATGATGACGAGCTGGTCCAGGTTTATTTATTTTTTCTTTGAATTAAGAATTTATCTCCTAATTTTTTTTCTAAATGACGTTCCATGATATGTTAGAGAATGTGTTTTAAAAAGCAAAATTGATCATTCAAGCATTTTAGTCATCTATAATGATTTACATACCTAATAGCTTTTAAAGCTTCTTTTAAGACTCCTTAGAAGCCTAGTTTTACAAGCCATTAATCACATTTTCACGTCTTTTTGCAATTGTGTCACTTTACACAAAAAATTAAAATAAACAAAAATGCCTGCTTTAAAATGAGAATTACAGGCAAAAATCAACATTAAAAATATGTCCAACACCCAATGACTAATAGCAATAACACACTATTAAAACCTGTACAGATAGGATCACGCCTGTACATACACACACAACAGCATATTCATACGATGGGCTATTCCACAGCATTACACAATTAAGTCATCATGGCTTACGAAATAAAGCCATGTCCTGCATCATATAAGCAAAAGTTCAGAGGGATGGGAAGCACCTCGGCTTTTTAATGCTACAGTTCTGCCTCTTTTTCTCTGCGATTCTCCCAGCTCTGCCTTCCTCTGTGTGTTGGATCCATCTGGCTGATGCCGAGGAGGCCACGGAGTGGGGGGATGCTCGTTCAAAGGCAACGAGCGTAAAGGAAGCAGAGGAAGGGTGAGATTAGCTAACATTCCTTGTCAGTGGGGCTCAAGGAAGGTTTCCGGAGGCGCCGCGTGTAACTATGTGCGAAGCGCTCTATCGGTTGGGAAAGTGCGGGCGGCCAAGGACTGCGGCAAAGGAGCGGGAAGAAGGCACACGAAAGGGAGGTCAGAAAATGCTCTGAGGAGGTTAGCTAAGATGAATGTGAAAATGGCCTATTGGGCTAGATTCAGAGGGGCGGGGGAGGAGGAGGGAGAGAGAGAGGGAGGGAGAGATGTCTTTGGGGAATATTTCCGCCGAAGCTCCACATGCCAGGTGACTGCCAGGTGTTAAAGGGCACATATCGAGTAAACGACACTTCGTTTCCATACCCTCAACTGTGAAAGGCAGGAGTGAGTGAGGCCTTAGTTGGACAAAAACCTACCGTCGAGCGAGGGCTTTATTTTTATTAGGACAGAAGAGAAATGCAAGGTGACAGCGCGTTTTGAACCTCTAAGGAGCCCATAATTCTCTAGCCAAGAGGCATTGAACACTCCCCGAGAAACGTGCATTCTAACGGATCCCTACGAATTAGTGTCCAGATCTCACGCTTCCTTCTGCTCGGCTCAATCAATGTAACCTACTGCGTTTTCACAAAGATAGCACTTCTCTGTCCTGATTTTCTGCTCAGAAGAGGCGCTAGCCAAGGAGCAACGTGGCGCTTTGCGAGCAAAGCAGCTGTAACCTCTGTGAAGGTGAAAACGGCCCCAAGGCCCAGCACAGTCCCTGTGGGCGACGTGTTGCCCCCTAAAACACCAGAGGTTTGCTCGTCCAGACAGCCCTTCCTCAGCAAAATCTGCATCGTAAGTAAATACAACGGATCCTCCTCCTCCGACAGAAGATAACTCTGCAGGGCGTAAGGAAACAGTTGCCTTTCGTGATTTCGTGGAAGGCATTTGCATCTTTCACGTCTAGGATTCGGGATGGCATCGGGCATCTGTAGTGTAGGACATACAGCCAGTATCTTAGATGATGCAACACACAAAACCCAAGCACAGTAGGTCAAAGAAAGAAGTTCATTAAATTTCTCTCTCCCTACTTAGTTCCACCCTCTATCTTCTATGCCAGGGGTCCTCGACCCCTGGGTGTGGACCCGTACTGGCTGTGGCCTGTTAGGAACCGGGCTGCACAGCAGGAGGTGAGTGACAGGCCAGCAAGCGAAGCTTCATCTGTATTTGTAGCTGCTCCCAGCGTTAGCATCACCGCCTCAGCTCCACATCAGATTGTCAGGGGTTAGAATCTCCTAGGACCACCGGTCCCTGCTGCCAGAATGGTTGGGGACCACTGCTCTACAGGCTGTCAGCCCACTTGGCTTCTTGTTCAAGGCCCTGTGAAGCTGGGCTGCACATTACCATCCAACGTCACTTTCTCCAGCCACATGTAGGGATCATCCCAGCCACCTGGTCTACCTCGCTAGTACCTTTGCACACGCATCCATGGGAGACTGCGTTCCCTCCCTGCTCAGTCCTCTCCAACCGCAGGCCCCCGCCTGCTTCCCAATCTCTTCTCTGAACACTCCACCTGGCGTTATTCTCCTCTCTACCTTCTCCTAATCCCTTATAGTACAGGTTTTTATAGAAACGTCATAAAAAGTTGGAGATCATATAGAGATTCCTATTATACTGCAGGAATTCATTCGACAAATATTTATTGAGGAGTTACAGTTCTAGTGGGAGATATTAAAGAACAATTACATAATTACTTTTCAATTCCGTATCTTTTGACCCACAACAAAACAGGGCTGGAAGACAATACAACGGTAGGGCGTGGACTTCTGAGTTAGAAGCCCCTGACTCGGGTCTCCACTCGGTAAAGTCAGGTGACCCAATTACCTTCTCCGAAACTCCGTTTCTGCACTTGTGAAATGAAGCCATTACTATTTACTTCTTCGCTTTCTTGAGAGGATTCAATAATGTAACGCAAGCAAAGTTTTCTTACACTCAGTGGTTCCTCATTAATCATGTACAGAAGGAACGAATGAATCCTTAGGTCTGTATGAAATGGCACCTATATATGAAAAGAAATACATTGTGGCTCCCAAAACTAAAGAAAATAAACACAAAAAGATGAGCAAATGAAAATATTTTGACAAAAATCTAAAAAAAGAATAGCGCTCATACAGTTATTTATTGAGTGGTTACTATGTACCTAGCACTGGGAAAAAGAATTTAAGTATAGTGCTCCATGTACCTCTCAAAGCCAATCTGTGAATAACCTCACTTCGCAGATACCAAATTAAGGCTTAGAAAGGCAAGTAACTGGGCTAATATATATCGGATCTGTTTGTATGCTTTACTGTCCATAACACTGACTATCCATAGCAAGAGGTTTTTTTAACACACATACAAGAATTTTCAGAAACACAGCAGAACAAACTGCACCAAGGTTGCAACTCTGAATTATTAAATTTTTGCATTCTCTACGCTTGGCTGACTTGTTGGTACTCGCTGAAAGCCCAGTAAGTGTTTAATAAATAAAAGAATAAAGTTATATATATAAATAAACATTCAATTCTAAGTCGTCTTCCACGGTCCTAGGAAAGTCACTTGTGTATTTCACGTACTGAGATACCATTTGTTTTTCAAACTCTCAAGAGATGGTTTCTTTACAGTTTATGCAAATTTTTTTTTTTTTTTGCAGTCATGAAATGTACATTCCTACCTTCTAAAAGTGGATGTTATTTCTGAAGAGGATCAAAACTCTTTCAAGATCAAAGCTGGAAAATGAAGAGTGTGAGCACAACATGAGCCCCGCAAACTGCGGCGTGACCGTGAGGTCACACGACAGAGTCTCACCCGAAGTGGAACGCAGATAAAAGATTTATAGCGAATGCTCCTCCGCCACTGTGCACGTGGCCTCTCACCGCACTCGAGTGCTGGACGGATTTGACTGATGCAAAAAACATGCCACAGAAAGTGTGCAATTTACCTCCAGCTTTACTTCCTTTCCCTTCGGAGGAAATGCAGGACCAGCACCATGTGGAAAGGGCGGACTCCGTCGCGTGGTGCCACCCCCGTCTGTCACCGTGAATTGTAACACTTCGCATCTGTGGAGTGACTTACAGTTCTGACATCTTCTGCAGGTAGTTAACCTCACAGTGCCTCAAAGGTACAGTTGTTGATATTTTCACTTCCTTTTTTTTTCTCCTGAGCATTTCAAGGACGTTTCACTCACCATTTTTTGTCACACTATTCTAATCTTAGAACGTTATTTTCTTTGTGGACTTTTTTTTTGTTTTCAAATTCTACTCACTTATAGACCATATTTATGTTGTTCTCAATTTGATTTTTAGTTTTAAATTTTACAAATCACGCATGTTCACAAAAGCCCCCTTTTTCCACATGAAAGTCAACACACAGCACAATACCACCATACCAGAAGCAAAGAAAAAAAAAAAAGTAGACTAAAAGCTTACATAATTCCAAACTAAAAAATCTTCACATCACAATAAACATCACAGGCAAAGTCAAAGGATAGATGGCAACTGGTAAAATCATTGGGCAACTTTATATGACATTGTGGGTTACAATACTCTGCCCTTAAACAGTGGTTTATGGTTTTAATGCAACATAATTACATAACAGTCACTCACGATATCCTTTGACCCCCAACTACACAGAGGACTCTGAAAGACAATATGTTGCACTAATTAGAACATGAACTTCTGCGTTAGAGACATCTAACCCGAGTCTCAACTCTGTGTGAAATAGGGTGACCCGATTAACTTTTCTGAGACTTGGTTTCTTGTGAAATGAAGCCATTACTATTTAATTCTTAGATTTTAATATCAGTGGTATCACTTGTATATGAAATCTGAAAAAAAAAATTTTTTTAAGTCAAACTCACAGAAAGTTGAAAAGTGGTTTCTAGAAACTGGTGGGGGTGGGGGGGTAAGTGTGAGGTGGGAGCAGAAGAAACAAGGAGAGATTGGTAAAAGGGGTGCAAACTTTTGGTTATAAGATGAATAAGGTCTGAGGATCTCACGCATAACACGATGACGATAATAACAATATATGGAACAATTAAAATTCGCCGAGAGAACTTAAGCGTTCTCGCTAAAACAACAATGAAGGTATTTATACGTGAGGTGACAGATGGGCTAATTACCTCAGTGGGGGATCCTGTCACAGTGTCTATGTGCATCAAATCATCGCGTTGTACATGTCCAATGTCTTACACTTTTATCTGCCAATTATACCTCGGTGAGGCTGGAAAAGTAATCAAACAAACAAACAAATTCAAGTAGCAGAAAGAATAACGATGGCAGGATTGAAAAACATCAAATATGTTAAAACGCATGAGTTCTTATCATCACTACTACTAATAATAGTAAATAAATGAGTCGGCAGCTACCGAACGTTCCCAGGACCCCATATCACGACTGCTGATTGATAAGGGCTATCTTTGTGTGGCTAAGTGACAAAGTTTATTCATATCATAGTCTTTGCCATGGGGGGGGGGGGGAGAAAACTGGGGACCCATGGTAAAGTCCCATTAGAATTTCCTCTTATGTTATTTAGAATAAAAAACAGAAAGCATCTCTCATTAAAGACATACGAACCAAAAAAAAAAAAAACAGAATTATATTGATTCCTAAACAAAGGAAATTTAAACAAGCAATTTGCAGATTTTATTCACTTTCAGTGGTTACATGCAATAGTGTGTGTCACTCCATGAGAAAAAAACAAAAACAATTCCATGCTTGTGTTATAAGTTTCAGGTCCTGTTCAGAGCTTACCCTGTGACAATAGCCTAGCTGGACATCCATAGGTTGAATTCCTAACCTCCAGTCCCTCGGAAGGTGACAGTGTTTGCGGACAGGGTCTTTTCTGAAGAAATTAAGATGAAGTTGCTAGGGCGGGCGCTAATCCCGTATGACTGGTGTCCTTATAAGAACGGGGAGATTCAGACAAAGATACAGACGGAAGGGAGACGATGTGAAGACACAGAGAAAAAGCGGCCATCTCCATCCGAGCCAAGGAGAGAGGCCTGGCACGGACCCCGCCCTCGTGGTCTGGGAGGGAACCGACCCTGCGGACAACACCAGCTCAGATCCCTGGTGGCCGGAAGTGGGAGGAAGCGAACTTCTGTCGTGTGAGCTCCCCGCCTGTGTCGCTTTGCGGCAGCCCTAAGAGCCTGATGTTCAGCCGCATCTTAGTCCAAGATGACTTCTTAACAGCTGTGATTGTTTGGGACAGTATCCATATGAAAGAAACGAACAGATATTCCTGCAGGGGTAATGAGGCATGGGGAACTTATGTCATTATGAAGGGTCATACAGGTGTGGAGACACAAAGAGAAACTAACGACAAAACCACGGTACGGATCTTTTCTGTTCACGTACATGTATTATTTTTCCTGGAAACTTCGGGCCTCTGGTATCTTCATATGAAAAAAGAGTCAGCTACTGCGTGCACCAAAAGAAGGATTCTATGCCATTTTGAAGTGCATGCATTTTGAGACAGAAAGCTCAACACATTGTAACTAAAATGGTACAAATATGTATGTATAAACATCTATAGTTGCCGTTAAATCTATTATGCATGTGTGAGGGTTTAAGTTAAGATTAGAGTGAGTCATCCAAAAAATATAATAGGATGAACTAGAGATGTGTGTCTTTCCTCAGCAGAAAAAAAAAACATGCATTTGGAAAAAGCAATTGTTTGATGAAGTGTGCGACAGGCAGATCTATCTGCATTCTGCCCTCTGAAAAGCGTCCTTGTATATACATATTTTTATGTCAGACAGCTCAAGGCCTGGTGATTACCTCTTTAAAGGAACTGCTAACCATTTCAAGAAGCGGTTGAATATCTGAAAATGATTTCGGAGTATGAAAACATTTTATACACTTTGCAAATCAAATGCATTCGGCTGGAAGGGACTAGCTAGTGTTGCCGACTCTACTTTGCATGTTTTTAATACTGAAGAGTTAGATGGCTTAATCTTTGGTTTCTTTGAAAAGATACAGGTGCCATTACGCTGTTGTACCCCAGTTAGTGGCCTCCTTTAATGTGAGTTTTTAAGTTCGCCTCATGATGTGACGTTTTCTGCTGATGGCAAAATAGTAAGAAAATTAATGGGTCTTTTCCCATAGGTTCCCCCCTGCTTCTAGTTATACCTAGAGTTAATGAACATAAAAAGTTCATTCAGAATCGATCCAGAAAGGGCGGGGGGGGGGGGGGAGGGAAGGAAACGGTAGAATTGCAAGCAATAATCTCTGACAAATTTGGGCTTGAAGCTAGTTTTAGAGTAATACCCTAATTAGTTCATTTTGCTGACAAGGGAAAACAAGAATAAGGGAAAACAGAGAGACGTGCAGAGCCATTAATGTGGGGGTCACTGCTTCTGCAGACCAGCACCCCGGATGGGTGGTGGGTCTCACCACATTCCCAGGAGGCATCGCTTTGGGTCTAGACCATAGTAGTCCATAAATTATATTATTTAAATATACACAGGTCCAGGAAGTATTTGAGAAATCCCTGTATCTTCTTATTTTGCTGTGAACCTAAAATTACTATGAAAAGCTATCATAATAATTTTTTTTTAATACGCGGTTCTACTTTACAAAAGACACCGTTAAGAGAGTGACAAGACAATCCATTGACTAGGAGAAAATATTTGCAAAACATATATAAAATAAAGGAGTGGTATTCAAAATATACAAAGAATTTTTAAAACTCAATAGTAAGAAAATGAACAATACAATTTAAAAGTGAACAGAAGATTTAAACAGATAGATACCTCACCAAAGAAGATATACACATGGTAAATGAACATATGAAAAGATGCTCAGTATCATTTATCATTAGGAAACTGAAAATAAAACAACAATGAAACACCACCATGTGTCTATTAAAATGGCTAAAATTCAAAACATTGACAACACCAAATGCTGACGAGCATGTGGAGGGACAGGAACTCTCCCTCACTGCTGGTGGGGAAGCAAAAGGAAACAGCCACCACGAAAAAAAGTCTGACAGTTTCTTACAGAACTAAATAAACTCTTACACGATTAAGTACTTGTACGTCTTGGTATTTATCCAAACTCCTTGTAAAGTTATATCTACACAAAAATCACACTCAAATTTCACAGGAGCTTTATTCATAACTGCCAAAATTTGGAAGCAACTTCAATAGGTTTGGTACGTCCAGACAATAGGATATTATTCAGCAACAAAAAGAAACGAACTACCAAGCCATAAACAAACAAACAAACAACAACAACAACAAAAACCCATAGAGGAATCCTATATGCACATTGCTAAGTACAAGAGACCAATTGAAAAGGCTACCTACTGTATATTTCCAACTATATGACATTCTGGGAAAGGCAAAACTATTGAGGTAGGGGGAAAAAAAAAGAAAAAAGAAAATCTCTATCTGTAGAGAAAGCCCCATTTACTCTGCACGTTCAGTTTAAATCAGTTGGGTGGCTGTGTGATCCGATAATTCTAAAATAAGATACGTTGGACTCAGCGTTCTCTACTCTCATCGTTTAAATGTTAAGTGATGCTCAACTTGCAGCAGCAGTGGCCCCAGAATTTCCATCGTGGAGGGGACGAGGGGCCGTAACTCGGTTGGGAGGCAGGGGTCAGGCCGCCAGAACAGCTGAGGACTTGATGCGGCCTTTGCGGACCCTGCGTGGTCCTGCAGACGACGCCGAAGGCCGGATGCAGGGAACTCTGCTGCTTCCTCAGCATCCTCTCTCCTCGTGTTGCTTTTTCTTTGTAAAAAGGTGGTGAATAATAATATAATAACCTTTATCTGTCGAACTCCGAAGATATTATCATCTTTGCCCAATTTTTTGTTTGTCTTGCTTTTCAATCCCTGGACAGGGAAGGTGAGGGTGCAATCTTGTCAAAAGGAAGATGAGAGGAGCTGCCTTAAAAAAAATTAGATATAACCGAGCCATAACATTGTGTAAGTTTAAGGCTTATGACCTGTTGATTTGATACATGCGTATATTGCAATGTTGTCACCGAGCTTAGCTAACGCCTCTCACGTCACATACTTAATTTTTTGTAGTAGGAAGAATTTAGATCTAGTCTCCCAGCAACTTTGAAGTTTCTATGCTGCGCATTCGATCTCCAGGACTTATTTATCTACTAGTTGCAAGTTCGTACCCTTAAGCGATCTCTCCCCAGCTCTCCCGCCTTCTAGTCCCTGGGAACCACCATTCTACTCTGTGTTTTCACAAGTTTGGATTTTTCAGATTCCACCTCGAGATGTCCTTTAATTGCTTTTTATGTTGCCTTTTGGTTCTCGGTGGAATGCTCCGAACTGGCTGGCGAGCCGCAGGTGGGCAGTGGTTGAAGGAGGGCCACCTAGGGTTTACTCACGTGTAGATTTCATAACCTAAACCATTTGAGTTTCTCACCCATAGGTCAGCACATGTTGGGTTAATATCATTCCATGATTGTGCCTCCTACTCTTTCAAGAGGATCTGTGAAGAGCTACCATTTAAGTTAAGAAATATTTCTCAGCATGGCTCAGAGATAATAAACTTCCTTGGGCAGATGCAGGGGTGATTTGTCCCCGGAAACCTGCTCTTTCAAAGTTTTTCTATGTTTTATTGGAGAGCCACAAGAGTTGCTACTTTTTCCTCCAGATAAAAATCTTTCTCTAAATAACCACCAATGATGTGTGGTTAGAAATGACTGACAGGATGTAATGAGAGTGTTTGTGTGCTCAACCGCTGGATTTTTTTTTTTTTCCTGAGGAAGAAACATAAAACTAAATAATTCATGTAACATTACTGGCTCCCACACTATTGATTGTAATCGTCATCATCAATTTGCTGCCCGTCCAGCCTTCCCAACAGGTTATTACTTACAGATTGTGGTATTACTTGCTGCCAGGATTCTATTTTTTAAAATAAGTATAAACAACTGGAGGAACATTTTAGCACACCAGAGAGTTCCTTTCCTCTTGAAAATGACATAAGCTGCATCTCTGGTTTTTAATTAATCGGATGCCACGAGCTGATCCTAAAATTTCAAGGAGCAAAATGAGTGGTAAGTCCTAAGACTGAAATAGTTGCATACAGTTAAGGAAAAAATTGTTGGAATGAATTTCTTTATGATTCAAGACCAATGCCAAGGTAATCAAATATTGATCATGTTCATCATTGACAAAAGACAAAGTTAAGTGACATATTTATTAATTGGACTATAACAACAACCATTTTTTTATAAGATTGGGCTTATGAATGTAGAGAGAAAAATATGCAATACGGCAAGGCATAAAAACACTTATCGTTTATCAGCAATTACAAGATTTTTAGTTCAGTATTAAGGAATTACCTTGAAGAGTTTTCTTTTCCTCTTCAGAAGGCTGAGAGGATTCTATCACCCTATTTCAATGGCCAGGTTAATAACAAGCTACACACCACGTCTGTGTACCAGTCTGCAGCGGTGTTACTGGAAACAAAGAAACACTGTTATGTCCTACAGCAAAAAAGAATAACTGTGCCATACAGAAAAGGACCGCACTGCAGACCCGCTCAACGTTAAAAAATGCTTAGCTTTGATAAGCTGTTTACTCTAGACGAAACAAGCACGAGAATATTAACAATTTATAATTCCAGAGTTGCTTGGCGCTGGGTGCATGGTTTGTACATGTGAGCTTCTCATGATTTATTCTGATATTCGTGACAAGTATTTTCTTATCCTCGAAATTATCCGTAAAGTACAATTTCGGCAATCTCAACTACAGATGGGTTGAGGAGTGCGCTGAAAGAGGACCTCGACGACCAACCGAAAGGCACCCTCGAACCCCGATCCGTGCTCCCCAAAGGCGGGCACAGGTGTAGTTCGGGGCAGTTGTTCTGGTTTCTGTACTTCTGCAGATGGAGAACCACCTTATGGTCTTCCCTACGTTCCACTAGAATTTCCCCATACATGTGTCTCCCTGCTCAAGAGTGAGAAGGACCCCTAAGGTCTAAATCTTTAAAAAAAAATTTTTTTTTTTTAATTCTAGTTACCAGACACTGCATTGGGTGTACAGTGGATGATGAATGCAGAACAACTGAACTGAATTCAATTCAAATGATCCATTTTATTCATAATACAATTTTTAAATAAAATAACTGGAATTGTTTATTTCTTTTCTGTGAGTGATCATAGGCATAGACAGAAACGCACTCACACGCACGTGCGTGCGCACACACACACACACTCTTTATAGCACTCTGAATCTAACTACTTGTACCCATTTTGTTCTCTTTTAAAGAATGATTTAAATCCTGAATATATATATCTATATATATAGTTTATGTATCAAATGACAGTCACCCACCTTGCCAGCCATGCCCCACAATTGAGCATTCCTATAGCACTTTGGAGTTGCTAAGTGCTTTATATAATTTTTATTCTCTTGGCTATCATATTTTTGATGAGTAGCCGTATTTCAAACAATCTTTATTACCTTTTGGCTGTTTCTGCACATCACTTAGGAGAAATAAAGAATCAGGTAGGATGTCCTTGCTCAATATTTGAGTTTTATTCAGAGTATTAATATTTCAAGCAAGTGGAAAACTTTGGAATAAATAGTATAATGTGAATTAAATCACCATTACTTTCCGATAATCTATACTTATTATTCATGTGGAACCGCTGAACCTTCTCCGGGGTTCCCAAGTTTCTAAAGCCAACTTTCTGCTGAAACAGACTTGTCAGTAAATCACTGATCCGCTGATAATTTTTTAGGTTCTATGACATTTTTTTTTTTGTCTTCTTTTATATCACATCATGGACTCCAGGTCCCTTGAGATAGTAATATTTCACCTTCAGCTAAAGAAAGAATAAAAACCTGGGCAGAGAGAGTATACATTTAGACTTTTCTGAGCTTTCAATAAGTATATTGTTTCAGAAATATTTCAGTTATGAATCATGCTGCCTTTAGCATTTTTCAGCATCATTTGCTTATATATACCCAAATTATATATCAGTGTCTCTCAGGGTTTCGGAAGCAGTAATCGACTCAATATTACACATGGAAACTGCAAATCAATAACCAGTATTGATTGCTGTTTGTACAACACAGTATTATTCACCATTACTCTCAACACAAACCCTTCAGACTGTGCATACTAATTCACTTATTACCTGAAACGCACTGATTCATCACCTTCCTCACGTCTAGTCTATGAGCTTGGATTTCCTCCTGTGCGACCAGTGCTCATGTTAATCTCAACAATCATTTCACAGCCTATACTCACTGGAAGCACCTGCCTCAACTCTCGTAATCCACAGATTTCTCCGGAGTGTGCAAAGAAAAATTAGTGTGAGTCTGGTTTAAGTGTTCATTACCCCCGAGACACGAGGCATCTCCTTCATTTCACTTAGCCTGGACGCCTCATTTGTAAAACTGGATGATAACTATTTCTCGAATATACAATTATTCTAAAATGAAATGGATGCGGGACAGGGCAAAGTCTCCCGAGCCGGAGGAGACCAAGCCCTACCCCGAGAGAAGAGGGTTGTTGGTGGAGAGTGTAGAAAGAATTCACACGCCAAAGTTAGAGTCTGAGGAGAGTTTATTGGAGAGGGGGTGACGCTCCGCAGAGAGTGGGGTCTCCTCCTGGAGACAGAGAGTGGGGGAGCCTGAGGGAGATTAGGACAGAGAGAAGGACAGCATGAAGAGTATGGAGAGGGTGCTGAGAGAAGTCAGAGAGACTCAGGGTGCCTCGAGGGGCCGAGAGCGGTCGGGAATGTGGTTTAGGTGTCTTCTTCAGTTCCTATGAGCTACAGTTGAAAGACTTTGTTTACCCATTTCCTTTGATATGGGCACTGAGGAAAGGGAAGAGGATGTGGCATGAAAAGGTCTGCTGGGAGCTGGTTTTAGCCAGAGGGAGTGGAGGATTTTATTTTGTGTAGGGCGCCGCCGCTTAAAGACTCTGTGTTCCTGTTTCCCCATCACGCCACAGTGTGGGGAAATGGGTGGTTAGCGACCCCAGCAGAAATCTGGTTTTTTCTGCAGGCGTCCTCCGGGCCTGGCTGCAGAGCTGGTCAGCACATTGCAGGCTCTGAGTGTCGCTTGATTTAACCCTTTAGTTCCCTTGGCTCCTCCCTGCATCAAAATAATCCCCGAAGAGTAATCATCAGGTTATCGCGTGTAAATCACTCTTAAGTTCCACAAGCTGCTCTCACACGTGGAGTCTATGCTACGGCCTAGCAGATGTCTCCTGCCCGTCTTACCTCCCAGAACAGACGGCCAGCTTCGTGAGGCTTGACGGTGTGCGCAGTGATCTTACGGTGCTCATCCACCTCATTCCTTAACGCTGATTCTAGACGGATTGGCTCTTTCTCTCATTCATTCAGCTACATGATGAAGCAGATTAACAAACGAATTTAACTGGATGGATCTCATTTGACATTTCCTCTTTTCTTCAAAAGTGATTCAGGCATATGTGTTGAGAGTTTCTTTCTGGAACAAAACATGGGAGGAGTTTGTAAACAAACATAACAGATATACTCTTTTGCTGTGAGAATGAAACTGTTTTAAGATAAAGCAGAGATAAAATTGTTGAAGAAATGATTGCAGACACTGGGAAAAACTGGAACTGAGTAGGAGTTAGCCAAGAGAGGAAAAGGGAATTTCAAAATGGTCTGCCTAGGACAACTTCAAGTTCCTGCCACACTGAGAGCAACTGGGAAGATGTGACGGAGCCGTGAGTTTTGGCGACCGTCACATTCCAGCCTTGAGACCTTACACAGCTACGTTAAACTGACGACACGTTTCTTCATCTGCAAAATGGGACATAATAACACTGAGTCATAAGAGTAGAGAATAGTTTTTAAGCAATTGTTAATTTTATCAAAAAGCAAGCTTTTAATAGTTTTTGTAACTTTGGAGGATTTTCTCTAAAACATGAGTCTTAGGAGGGGTGAACTAGAACGACTAAATCTGAGTAGGGACTTAACTAATATAACCATCAGATACCCAGGGTCTTGATTTCTCTTCATGATCACCTGAAAGAGGTAATGACTTATGAATTAGGCTGAATTTTTTGTTGTTTTTAAACTTAGTCATACTCTGATACATACTGACAGTAGTCGGGAAGTATTTAAATACTTTCATAAAAAAATTATAATCGAGTGTAATTATTTGCCACATCAAATGAAAAGGGTGGAACTTAAATCTACACTCAGGACATTTGAACATGATTTGTTCATTTATTATTCACAGCAGGAGCCTTTTTAATGTTTCCATGAAGCAATTTCGTTCAAATCTTTCATGTGCATCTTTGATATCAAGCTTCTCGCTGAACATAAGGCCATAAGGCCATTCTGCATCGAAGATATTTGAGATACAATATTTCTAAAAATCCGTATATACTGCTACCATAGTACATTTTATCTAAAGCCACAATGCACATTTCTATATTTGAGATTTTAAAAAAAATCTCTGGGTATATAGTCAAGATTATCATAAACAAGAATTTACTATAATGCTTATTCTATTTTTTTCACCATTTCGAAACTTTTCAAACCCACATAAAGTCGTAAGCATAGTACAATTTGTGATTCTAAGTGATACCCATGCCCTTTACCTAGAATCGCCAATTGTAAACATTCAGCCACATTTGCTTTACCTTTTTGATTCTCTAAATATATACAATAGGAAGTCCTTATACTTTTTGTTTAAGCTAGAACACATAAAACTGACTAAAAGCAGAATGATCGGGGTCAAGGCTATAGTGCGATTCTTTCTCCCTTTCTAAGGGCATCACACCACTGGAGACTGGGAATTTTAGTTCCTTTCTTGTTTTTTTTATTACTCTACAATCTGAAGTTATACAATCCAGGTCCATGGGGAAGGAACTGCTTTTGATCACAAAAGTCCAATTATCTGGACAGGAACTGCAGATGCGCGAGCAGAAACGCTCTCCTACTGAGCTGTTATTTTGGATGTTTCTGGGCTTTTCAGCTTCCATTATGTTGGTACATGTTTTATATTGGGGGCCAGTTACTGGGCACATAAAATCCTGTTTTACATTAGAGAGCGTAGAAGAAAGAAGCAGAATTGTGGACATACTTTTGCATGATGTTTCATTTTCTGCAGAAATGACTCATGAGGATGAAGCCGGAAGTTGGAAATCCGGCTGCTCCTGCCTCCCTGAGCTCCCCCATCACGCCTGTGGCCCAAAGCACGGGCTGATTTCTCCCCCCGAGCTGCTGCTCATCTTTGGAGGAAGGAGGGTAGAATGCGAAGACTGGCATATCATCCCAGCTGGACATAACCTACTTTCTTGTTTACAAGAATGAAAACCACTTTCCCGAAGCCGGCCGAGGCCAAGGGGTCACGATGGGGCTACTGAGGCATATCATGTTTTTGTAACATATTTGACCTCCGAATGCTCACAAGGAAATCAAAAAAAGACAGCTTCTCTCAGAGGCACTGACATTTTTATTCCTCCTAATAATCATTTACACCACCGCTTCACAATTTAGAGTACACATCGGAATCATCTGGAGAAAGGTTGTTTTTCTTCTGTTCTGGCTTCAAGCGGAAGTTCATCCAGGACCAACCAGATTTTCTAGGGGTTAGGAACATTTTTATAAATCATCTGAGGTGATCGAGGCTTGTAACTCTGATAAGCGCTGCTGCCCTAAGAATCCATGACTTTTAATATAGTAATTATTACCACAAAGGCTAAAAAGTTTAGACTGACATTGTCAAGAGCTCATAATTTATTTTTCCGTAGTATTGGAGGGATAAAGACTATTTGGTTACCTAAAAGTTCCCATAATTCTTGACCTCTAATCTATTCTTATTTTAACCAATGGTACAGATTTTCATAGTTTAGATCCTAAGCTATTAAGATAAAAATATTCCATATAAAACAAAATATTTCCAAAGCTTATGACTCTTATATGTTACTTATCTTTCTTACTGCTTAATCATTAAACATGTACTTTTAGAACAGGCATGTAAAATCTTAAAATAAATTGTACTAAAAATCATAAACCAACTCTTAACTGAGTAGTCATAAATACATTATATCAATGTAATAGATGCAATTACTCATTTATTCTACAAATATTTATTGAATGTATACCTTATGCCAAGGATGTTTTAGGTACTGAGAATATAGTCTTGAAAAAAAAAGTTCAGAGCTTACATTTAGTGTGTATTTGAAGGGGGAGGCAGGCAGTAAACAATATATAATGTTATAATAACGTGCTTAGAAAAAATCAAGCAGCAGAGTAAAGGGGTTGGGAAGAGCTGGAGGCGAGGTCTAATTATATGGAACGGCTGATAAAGATGTGAATGGTCAGGTGACCTAAGGAAAGAGGGCCTGAGCTTCCCTCCTACAGGTACCCCCCTTTCTAGACCAGTGTTAGAACCAGACCCACCTAACCATTCATATCATGACTCCTAGACACCCTTTGGAGCCATTGAAGAAAGGTTATGACTCAGAGGCCTTGGAACACCGAAGGCTTGCAGGTGGATGCACAGCAAGGCCCCAGGTAGAGAGCTGGGGTGGGCCTGGGCTCTGCTTTTATTGGGGTTCGGGGTAGGGAACTAGGGTTTCATGGGCTCACTACTGGTGAATTTAGAACATAAGAGTGGGAACTTAAAGCACAGGGAAGGTAAAAACGCGCCAGCCCAAGTGGTCAGTTATGGAGGTCAGCCGAGCTCTCGGAAACAAGGGCCCGCCGTGGGGGAAGAGGCTGAGCTTTTAAACTAGCCTGTGGCGCGCAGTGTGTCCGTCTGAGACAGCCCTCCTTGGAGGGGACGCCTCGGCAGTCAAAGCTTGTCAGGCGCCTGCGTCACGAAAACAAGCGCCGAGCCAGGGCCGGGGCTGCCGGCGCTCGTGTTCGTGGCGAGCTGGTGTGAGCCCCGCGTGCCGGGCCCGTAGGAGCGGAGCCCACACAGCTACAGGCGCGGGCGCTGCCTGCCAGGTGCGTGTAAAAGGCAGGATGTTAGCACAAGTCGCGCAGTGACACGACGTGTCCCTCAGAACGCACCCGGGTCACCCAGCGCTGCATGACCGTAACAAGGAGAGACGGGGCTTTAACACGGACTTTCTAGCTGCACATTATTTCTGGGTGTATATTCTCAAAATACTAAGCGTCGCCGAAGGAGTCGTTGAAACCTGGTCATTTACTGCATCTCTGACCGGGTTCTTTTGATCTGGTATAGAATTTCCTGTGAGAGCCTCAGACATAACGTTCAGAAACGGCGGTGCATCAAACGGCTTTGACCGCGGTTACGGGAACCCGTGAGCGACCGTGGCTATGAAGGCGGTGATGCTAAGTAAGGGTCACGGGAAAAGTCTGAAAGAGGGGAAAATTTCCTTTTTCTACTGTACGTTTTTCAAATTCGCTCGACTGCTTCATTTACCCAACTGAAATTTACTATGTACACGCTGGCCAAAAAAACCCTGGATTTTGTTTTTGTTGTAAGAAGGGACCGTTGTGCACACGGGCACAGAATGGGCTTTGGTGCTTATGATGTTACTGGCTTCACGGGACCTCGGTCGATCAAGGGAGCTTAGCCCCAGCGGGCTGTCCTGTCTGAATTATGTGAAACCGTTTCCAGCCAGGACCCTGGACCCCCCAGGACCGTTGCTCTCTCTGCAGGGTCCTGCTGAGTGATTCCTTACCTTGAACTGACCCCCGTCTGTCGCCCTACTGCCACACTGCAGACACGTCGAGTAAATCCCACCCCTCCACGTAGTTCAAGGACGCCGATGTGCTCCGCGTCGTCCTGGTCTCTTATCCTAGGTCCCAAAGATCTAATCCTATGTTGAGCGACAGATTCTATGAGAAGGGAAACTAAGAAAAAGAGAAAAGTAGGACTTGCAACTGAGCACTGTGGGTAGACACTGAGAATCGGTTACGGCCCAGAAAGGCATGAGGGCTGGGGCCAGGGCTGCCCTTCGCTGGTGTATGCTCAGCAGTGCACAGGAGACGTTTAATATACAGCTGATGAGAAAACAAATTGCAAGAAAATAATTGCCGCTTTTCCACTGGTTTAAAACACCTTTTATGCGGTCAGTTTAGAGAAAAGTTGAGGGCTTATGAACATTATCAGGAAGACATGCAGGAAAGTCAAATAATTTTCCTTTCTATATTTAATATCCACAAATATTCTAAATCTATTTAAATCACATTTCATCTCTTCGCACACACTAATAATCCTACTGGATACTTATAACTCCATAAGCTTATTCATTTCACTAAAAGCACAAAATGAAAAGGATTTCCAGAGATGTTTGTGAACCTACATATTTGTAAGTGTAATTTAACGTTAAAGAAATAACGTTTTCTTTTCTACCCAAAATGTTAGAACTTAAATTTAAATTACAGAAAGAGGCCCAGTAAATTTAAACATATGAGGATTTTTCGTTCTCAATGCCCTCGCTTTTCTGTGGTCAACAATGACAAAGTCTAAATGAAGCGAGAAAGAAATTTAAATTCCAAGCTATGACTACGTGTCAGTTACGTTCTAGACACATGTCACGTGGGACTCACTGAACCTTCGCAATTTGATGAGACCGGTGCCACCATTCGCCAGGGACGACCCCAACCGCACGCACGTGAGCGACGAGGACAAGGATGCGGGCGGCGGGGCCCCGGGGCCTGCGCCGTGCCGTGCAGGATGCGGTGCGGGCCCGCGGCCTCCGTCACGCCCCCGCCACTCAGACCGGACGCAGCCAGACGCGCGGTCGCTTGGCCACGGGCCATCGGGCCAGCTGGTCCACACGCACCCACGAGTCGCACGGCGCCGGCTTCTGGCCTGTGATTCCCGGGCCGGGCAGCTCTCGGGAAGCGATACGCCCACAGTGCAAAACGTGAAACGCGAATTAACACATCGACATTTATGTAAAGTGTTCTTTTTTCACAATATACTCTCCCCACCGCAGGCTATTTTTAAAAAGGAAAATCTTGAGTCTTTAGAGTCCCATTTTACTACGGGACAGTGCAAGTGAGGGGTGGCCGTGCTGTGTCCAAGACCACAATTTAGCAGTTGAACAAGGACTCGAAACTCTGTAATATTTAAAAATAATCAGGTTTTACAAATAAAAAATACGTCAGACCTACGAATCTTAGGTTCTTCGTATGTGAGGGGGTTAGAAAACGCTGTTTCTCAAGTCCGTGTAAACTCTAAAATTGTTTTGATAATTCAAATAACTTATGCTTTAATAAAAGGAATACTTTGTGAAAGATCAGTCTTAGTTGTGCTCTTTGCTTGTACAAGGAATTATTCGTGTCGCAAAAAAACCAAGAGATAAATAGTACAAAAAAATGATTACAGGTTTTCAATTAATTTATTTTAGAAAAACAAAGGTTTACAATTGGTGCCTTAAGGCCGGATATCAGGATTCAACTAGTAATACAGGCTTTCGAAAAACCTTTATAGGCAGTCCACAGTAGAAAATTATCTTTTGCCCACTCCCGGACTCAGACACATTCAGAAAAAATAGATATTTATAAAAATAAAATGGCAAACCTAACCCCACCAGTTGATAGTCTTACCACCCCAAACTGGCTTATTTGAACGACTTCTGCATCATGACAGTAGCTGAGTTTTCCCTGTCCTATTGCCACGTCACACTGAAGCGATGACAAAAATATTTAAATTACTTTTTGCAAAACCCAAGCCCCTCCCCAAAGCAGCCCCAGAAACCACACACAAGAAACAACAAAAATCCACTAAAAACAACATAGCTAGAGCTGCCTGGTGAACTACGCAGACAGACCCTTCCTTTGACCTCTGGAAAGCTGCCTCTAATGTCACCTCTCAGTCAGATACCAAGAAGTGCTGTGTATGCAGAAGAAGATGAAAATTCCTGGTCTGATCCACCTCGAATAAGTTTCAGAAGGCGGCTGCTAGAGAAATATTAATGCACACAACGGAACAGGAAGGATGCAAGCTGACGTGGGTGCTCGGCTTGATTAAAGACATGCCCTTTCTCCGAGAGGTCTTTGACGACTATCTGAGCACCAGGTTCAGCAACAACGAGCATCCAGGATTGTGAATTTTAGAAGTCAAAAATAGAAACTTATTGCAACTAATAGAGAAGGCAAAAAAACTCCAAGACTGAAGGACAGTCCCTCTAGTGATAGGTCATCATGGTTAAGATTCATCGATCAGTTAAGACGCTATCTGTTCTACCAGATTTGTTAAGAAAGCTACTTTTATTTTGAATTATTTTTTTTCCTGGAAATGAAAATAGCCTTCCTGGTAAGCTCTGATACCACAGCGAAGGGAACAACATGCCAGCGAACAAACATTTTTAAATGTTTTGAGAGCACACGCTTCGGCAGCACATATACTAAACTTGTTCTGTGAGGAGTCTGACAAGATTCTAAAGATGTAAATAAAAAGCAAAGTTTTAAGACAAAAAGAAAGAAATCAAATGTTTTGGTTATAAATCAGCCACACTTTTTGTTTCCCGATGCTCTGTGAGGACAACACGGGGCAGCAGCACTGAGCTGTGGAAAGGCAGGCGAAGGCGGCGGTCTGAAACCCCCCATCAGACGCAGGCTGCTGGACTCCCGTCGGTACACACTGGGTTTTGCTTTTTTGTACTTTTCCCTATTGAGGTCATTCCTTTCTAGGTGATGCTTACGACAGAAACATGCAGATGACGCAGGGTGAAGATGCGGAGACACGAAAAGCAAGGGCATTTCCTGCGACTGCCTCTGTCGGCGCCACTGGCTGAGCCTCTACTTCCTCGCTGCACCGAGACTCGAGCGAAGCGTCCGTGCTCGCCTCTCAGCCCTGCGACCCCTGAGCGCAGGAACGTGCACCTTCCAGGAGGACCCCTCGCGTCTCCGTGGGGAGGAACACCCTTGCTAAACGAAGAGCCTTCGTCTTCCATGAAATTCCCTGCACAGGTGGCTGCGTATGTGTGTCATCATTAAAGGAAACGATGGCGTGACAATATCACACACCAATAAAGTACACGACACAAGAAAACAACTGCCTAAGATACAGGTTTCCGTTTAGCTGTGATCAGCGTGGCATCGGAGATCACCAAGGCTTGGGGGTCAGAGCCCTAAACAGCTTCAGAATCAGGACCAGGAACTACATAGTTTTAAAGTGATTATAAACATTTTGAATGTTCAATAAAATCCTTTATATTGAATAATTCAATTACTCAATGAATAATCACCCAAATAAGTTACCTAATAAAAATTCAAAACTTATCTAAAACAAAGACCTCAAAAATAAACTAATCTAAAATAAACATATCGAACTGATATCTTAAAAAATACCCATTTCTATCCATTACTCAAGACAGAATTCCTATGTTATTTCATTACGGAGAGAAGATGAGAGAACTGAGAGGATGGAGGGAGCTGGCTGCCCTCTTCGGTCACTGGACATGAGTCTTGTTGACGGAATGATGGTGTCACTCATTACTCATTATGAACAGGCCCACGGCACTGTGTAACGGGTGTATGTCGACACAGTTTATGCGTACATATGGATGTGTGTGTATACAAGCATAGAAGCATCTATTAGACGGTAAGCTACCAGGCCATAAACATGAAAATATATTACTCTTTAAAAAGCAGCAAGAGCCTTTTATCAAAGGACATTTTTAGAAGAAACTCCAATATAGAAAACAGAAAGAAAGTATCCGCCTGGCTAGTGCAGGGCAGGGTGACAGCGCCTCCGGCTCCCGCAGTGACACCTGACGAGTGTCCCAGGCATGGCTTGAAATCACTGCTCCAAGTAAATCCAGTTTATGTTGCAAAGATTAAACATAAGTCTATTTTCCTGCCACTCTGTAGGCCAACATTTTATAATGCAACTAAGTATAAAGTTAAAAAGTAACATTTCTTTTAAAAATAACAACTAACAAAATAAAATCACTATGCTATATAAAATCAAATTATTTTTAATCTCATAATCTTAATTTGACCCATGGAAAAAGTTGTTGGTTCTCCCTTAAAGTGCCTAAATTTTAAAGACATAATTTTGTCCATATAAATCTTATCCAAAATATCAGAGGAGAACGGATGGGTAGGAGGTGGAGGTATTATTTTTCTCCATCAAACATGAATCTTCTACCTGACTGACCAATTTAAAATATTCTGCCCGAGAATCTTAATTCTGCCACAGAATATTGGACAGAGGAACATGCAAACCGAACCGATCTGCTGTAACAGCATCTACAAGGTAAACAAACCGTGATGGAGTGTGTTTTGTTTGCCTTAGACAAACCTTTCCTTCTCTGCTCCAAACACCTGCCCATTTACGGAAGGGACCACTTTAATCCATGCAGTTGGTAATAGCAAAATACAAATAACACATTCTCTTCTGCGAAGATCATGATTAAACGTCTAAATTCAATAAATAGACTCTTGAATAATCTGACACGCTACAGGATCTCTGACGCTGGTGAAACCTCAGTCTTTCTTCTTCTCCGAGACGTCCTTGGGCTCCGGCACGGCGGGCACCGGGCAGTCTCCATCTCTCGGCTCCTGCTGTCCTCCGCTCTCGTCCATCGGCTCCGGGCTTTCGAGTTCACTTTTGGACACTTCTATGTAACCTCCGTCTGTGTCGGCGGCGTAGATGCCGTAGCACATGACGCTGATGACACCCAGTGGCAGGCCGAAGAGAAAGCAGCCCATGATGGGAGAGCTCTTGAAGATAGACTGCGGAGAGACGTGACAGCTCAGTGTCCCCCAGACGGACTAAGAACTGCGACACCATCCTTCTTCTCGCTGCCCCCCGACGTGCTTTTAGCTCTGATGAAGCCACGTCGGCTTCTGCAGTAACCACTGCAAAGGGACTGTAAGACACGGGTTTTACGCGTGCATGTGCGTAACCACCTACCGGCCGCGGAGAAGGGCACCGAATACTCCACGGCCTGTTCTAAAGCCGCTGATTTTTCTCACACTACCCACAAAGGTCTAGAAGGCGCAGCTGGAGCCACGTGCCCAGCGGCTCTCGAGCTGCTCCGTGCACAACAGGGCTCTGCTCGCTGAGGAGGGGCACACGCCTTCTCTGCACGAGACGCTTCCACTATCTTTTACTCATCAGGTTAGTAGAAAAGCCACAGTGACTTAATGATTTCCATTAATAATTTATATGCTGTCTCCTCAGCTCCCCAAAAAGTAAAAGCAATTTCACTGAACAGGTTTTTCGACTGTGTTGCAGTCTATGGACTGTGACTCTGACTCTGCAAACCACAGAGACAAACTCAGAGGAGAGCAAGGTCCCTGTGGGTTGGGACAGCAGCTTCCCACGTGAAAGTGTTCTCAGGCAGAAGCCTGGGCGAGGGTGAGCACGAGGCCGGCCATGCTGCGGGGCCGGCACTACCCAGAGGGCCCGGCGGGGGGGGGGGGCTGGCACAGCCCCGACACCAAGGACAACCCCTGGATAGAGAGTATTCTGACGCGCACCGCAGGAAAGGGCACGGAAGGTGAGCAAACCCCATCGTTTTGCTAATGTAAATTCTGCTGCGGGTACAGAGTGGGCTGGAGACAGGGCAAGAGGGAGCGAGGACAGTAAGCAGCAGCCAGACACACGCTAAGGGCCGGTCCACGTTGGTGACAACAGGAAATAAAGGAAATTACCTAATAAATTGAAGGACACATGGAATAAGTCAAATACTGTTAGAATTTATTTCTCACCAGCTCTAGTCTGATGATTGCTTTTGGCCAGAATGAATGAAAACGTCGATGGAGTAGCTCCCAGGAGGCAGCCAGAACTAAGCGTGAGGCTCACATTTAGGGTGCCTCTGCTGTCACACTGACTGACAGTCAAGGCCAGGCTGACAGGAAAGGCTTCTGAGAGTTCCAAGCAAGAAGGGGGCAGACCCAAGGGCTGAGCAGGGCAGGAGGAGGGAAGAGACTCTGAAACACTTTAGGCCACGCCATCAAGTTAACTGGCTCTGAATTCCAGTTCACCACCAAGCAGAAGGGGAAGAACAGGGAAACTATTTTCACCTGAGGCAGAGAATTTCTTAATGTAAATACAGCCTAGTAATCTTACCTTGCAAATTAAAGGGATGCATTTTTCCCCAATCCTTTGAAATTCCAGATTTTACCTTAACTGGACATAAAGGAACTGCGTATCTACATATTCTCAGTGATCAATGACATTAAACGAACTGTGACGACTTACCACGATAGTAGACTTGGCATCAAACGCTATTCTTTTCAATCTCTGCAAAATGCTGTCACCTCCTTGGGCCTTGAATTTAACAGGAAAAGTCCATTAAATTGTCACGGAAGCGCCACACCACCCCGCTTTCCTGTTACACAGCCTTACCACGGCAGGTCAAGGGTCACGCACAGAGTACACAAAGCACCTGAGAGGGCCATGCCACCTGCCTCCCAGCTGCCCACGTGGACGCTCTGATTCTCCCCGAAGAGCACACCCTTCCGCTCACGATCCAAGCAGCTCGGCTGTGCTGACCCGTCCTGAGGTGACCTGAGGCCGTGAAACACCTTCACCTTTGCCACTGTGTGGGGAGAGTCCCCTGAGGCTGCCGCTCGGCAAGGGGAGTGCTGAGAGGAGGTTCCTGAGGGGAACCAGCCTCGCTCGGATCCCCGAGCTGTGCGAGCCAGCGACACCTCTCGTCACACAGTCTGAGCGGGTTCCGCTGCCTCACCAACAAACAGGGCCACTCACCCCGGTGTCTTCCACAAACACAGAATTCATGATCAAGTGTTTCCAAAGCGGAAATGCTTGTTACTCTGTGAGCCAACGGCCATGTAAAGTTTGTGTAAAACTGAAACAAAATTCTCACAAATAACTAAACTTCTTGAAAGCACAGGAAGTTCATATTCTCTATTTTAGTCTAGTCTACTGAGCTGAGGCGCACGTTGGTCACAACCTGAAGTCATTTCATGACCCACTGTCTGAAAAGCACTGCAGGAAGAATTGTAGAAAAAAAGACAGTTAAGACCATCTGGTCCTCATGTCCGAGAAACCTTTCATAGGGTTTGGAACTTTCCACTGGGGCTCTGACTCTCACTGCAGCTATTTCTTTAGGAGCTGTGGTCCTACTCACAGGTGTTCTTAGGATCGATCCGAGTACCTACAACCAGTCGTGCTCTTGAATCTGGGAAGCTTCTATGAGCCAGAAAAGTGTGCCGTCGGGACAGCTCTGCACAGAGCACACCCCACACCTGACTCCACGGCAGCAGAGCCTCGCGGTCACCGCGACACCCCAAAAGACCCTCCAGGTAACCCTGTAAGAGGCAGTCCAACCCACTAGTGGCCTCTGCCACCGAAGAACCTTGTCTGCAGGATGTGACTGTCCCCTCCCCGCAGGGATGGCCGCCTCTCCCTTTCAGAATCAGAAGGAAAGGAAACCCCTTTCTCCATTCCTCTGAAAAGGATGCGAACAACTTACTTCTACTGTGCCGTCCAAAATGCTACGAATGAACTGGACCAAGTCCTCGGCGCTCTGAATCTGTCTGTCCAGTAAAAAGTACTGTTGGTTCGAAGTGTTCAGCACAACCACAGTCGGGATTTTCAATTCGCTGAGAACAGAAAACCAAAGAAATCAAAATACGCATTAAACAGACATGACAACTATTCCGATAAATGTTTATAGTATATCTAAATAATTATAATTACAAAAAGCAGGAGCTATATTGATGGCTTTGCTTCCCTTTGCCTACATAAACTTGTTTTTGCATCTATGTAAAAAATAGCTAAACTGTGATATGAAAAACATTCTAATATACAATATCAGACAACTGAGTATTCACAAGTAAACTTAAGGGCAAAAATTATGATGTGCGAAGTATCAACTTCAGGGCAGTATGACTCCCTGCCACACATCACTGTCCAGCACACACGACCCACCTCCGATGGCACTCAGGTGGCGAGCGGGAAGGCCATGCTCTCTGGAGCTGCACTGCTTGCTTCCAGATCTGGGGCTTTTCCATAGTTTAGTTTTTTAAGGTTAATGTTTTTCATTTATAAATGAATAAAGGTGTGTGTGGGGGGCCCTATCTTCTTATAAAAACCAAATGATTAAATACTCGGCTCAGCACCCTGGACTGTCGGCACCCACCATGTCCCACACACAGGCCACCGCCCCTCCGTGAGCCACCAGACTCCAACTCGGTTCGCAGACAGAAAACCGCACTAGTACCATGAGAGTCACTGCACTGACACTATCATTTTTCCTTCAAAGACTGGTTTTTGCATCACCACCAAAGGAAGGCACAGCTGCGGGACTTGGTCAAGTGCAAGGTGACAGAAGAGGCGAAGTGGAGCCGGAAACGTGCTCGCATGGCTGGGCGCGCCCCCCCTGTGTGTGGTGGCTGCCGTGAGGAGACGATCCCCAGGAAAACAGCCTGCCAGGGTCAAGGACATTAAAGACTGGCGTACACCTGAGCCTAACTGGCCCAGCCAAGGTCGGCCACACCCAGCCAAGGGAGGGAGAATAAATGACTGCGGTTTCGGTATAATTCATGGGAAGCAAAAAAAAAAAATTCTATTTTCATGGAATGGATTAGAACCTGGCCTTCCTATAAAAACACATCTTATGAAAATATTAAATACAATTGAACTAGAAACTATTTGTTTTGAAGTAATTCAGTTTGAATTACAACAGAAAATAGCATCATCTCACTCTATTCCCTTTTAATTATACTCACGAAATCCCAATACAAAATAATTTAATAGACCAAAGGTCTGATAGTACCCTATTTTGAGAAAAAATAAAAAATATAGTCAATGCTACAATGTATTTATTTTTATATATCACTTGTTTGTCCTAAGTTAAAAATATTTTAGGCATCAATCCTTACTAAATTCCACGACTTTATCTGTCACCATTAATGTCACAGCAGTTAAGTGCTTCTCGAGCAAGAGATTTGAGGACTGGATCTAACTTTTTTGTTGGGCACCTTTTGGCATATCATTTAACTTACTTGAGTTTCTTCCAAGAAATATGAATTTCCTCGTTTTCGTAAAATGCAGATAATAATGGTACTTACACCTTACTGAGTTACTGTACAGGTTAGAAAACATACATGACCACTTAGTCCCGTGTTGGTCACAGGGCAAGTGCTCAATAAAAACTTTCAATTATTGTTACGTGACCACCATACGCCTTCTCTCTTCTCTCAAAAAAACAAAAACCAAAAGCACAATATGAAAACACCCCGCCCCCCCAAACTACAAGGGGCGGTGGTAGAGATCATGGTTGTTTTCTGACCTCAACTACAGCTCAAAATTTCTGCTCTCTCTCAACGCACGTCAGAAGCAGCACTCAGGAAGCAGCGCCTTGCCACCTCTCTAGATATCCCGGACGTCACCCTGGGTCGAGCAGCCAGCCGGTCACTGCGCCCAAACTGCTTTGACCTCTTGCTCACTCTGTTTAAGCAATGGTTTCCTACTTTGTTTTGACTATTAAAAATTCGAGACCAATTTTTTTCAAGTCCTTTTAATGACTGTAGAAATCATTTGTTTTACTTTTGTTTGTCATGATTTCTTCATTATATCTTATATCTGGTACTTTATATCTCTGGCAAATCTCGAATTAGAATAAAAGAGACAAAAACTGAACATAAATGAAGAAAAATAACACTATAACTTCAGCTTTTTAACTGAAAATTATGAATGTCACTTTGAGTTTTTAAGTTTGGTTTTCATTTCCCCACTGCTCTTCCCTGGAAAGTGGAAGACTCTAATTTAACCCAATATCCTGCAACCATGAACGAAGCCACCTGCTGCACCTACGCTCCTGAGCTGAGGGAGGGAAGAGAGAGACAGCACACCGCGGCCCACCGACCGGGGCCTCCACGCCGCCGGACAAGCGCAGCCGCCTCTGGTGAGCTTCCCCAGCGGCGCCGGGGGCCGCCGTGAGCGCCACCACCCTCACAAGCCCCGTTCGCCTCCGCCTCCTATGCCCGCCTGCTCTTATGCTCTGCCTGGGATCACCTCTCTGCGTTCCCCCATCAGCTAACCTCTCAAACGTCAGCACTTCTCAGTCTCTGCTCCTCCGGCGAGCGTGTTCCGAGCCCCTCCCCCTCCGTGTGCACTGGGGTCGGGGTGGGAGTCCGTGTCCAGAGCCCCCTACCACACAGACCTTTTCACACAGTTCTGTGATAATCGCATTGTCTTACCCAGCGGACCATAAGCCCATGAAGACAAGGACCCTAACTTACTCATTTTTTTGCATCAACAATGGCAAACACAGTGTATAAAATACAGTAAATATTCACTAAGTGTTCACTGAATAGGTTTTTATTTGAAATTTATTAATTCAGTATAGGTATGGCAAATGTTTTCCAATATCAACTTTCTGAAGTGACCAATCAGATCCTTACAGCATAAACATAATCAATGAAAATTCGAAATTGCATATTTTTCTTATAAAGTTATTTTAGCCTGTTAAAATAAATTCTTCTAGAATAGCTGTTAATTCTTGAATGCTAAATTTTCTACTTAAGTTACATTTGTTCATTAAAAGTGAACTTAAGGTGTGTATTGAACAAAAACTACAAAATTTTAAGATTTCAAATCTCTTCTTTTCAAAATATTATAAATTATTAACACTGAATTGGGAAACAAATATTTTAGTATAGAACAATATAAAAGTTTCAAATATAGATTTAAGAATTAAAGTGAAATATTTAATGGAAGAATATCTGCAACAACATACACCAAACACTTATTTGCTTTTTTCAGCTATGAGTCCGTCTGTCAGAAAATGAAATTTAAAAATTGATAGAATTAAAAGCAAAATCATTTAGCACTTTACTTACTCCATTAGCAAGGTATTTATATAGTCGTTCCCATCCATATGTCCAAACTGAAAATCCCTAACCAACAACGACAAACAAACAAAAAAATAGTGTCATATTAAATACAAAATAAACAACTGAACTTGGTAATAGCATGTAAACATGAATCACAATGTGTAGGAGTGTGAATTCTACAGGCTGTTGAGATACAAATACACACAGGTAGAATTAAATTATGAGACATTTCTATTTTGTTTACATAAAATTAAAATGCAAGGCAACAGAAGCTTTTCCAAGTAAACACGTTTAAGAAATATTACCCACTTACTCTAAAACAGGACTAGAAGATGCTCATACTATGTAACAGGAGATAAGTATACATCAGTAATACACCATTAGAAGACTGAGAATAAAAGGGGAGTAACAGGTAAACAATATAACACATTTACACTGAGCGTCTCTTATGGCAGCAATGGCTTAGCGCACAATAAAAACGCACTTATTTTAACATTCATTATGCTGAGCGCCTGTTAACGATCATTTGTCTAGCTGACTTGTGATTGTTTCTTTACCTTTGTCTCAAATGTATGAGCACATGTGCATGTGTTCTTACCACAAACTCATCCCAAATCAAGGAGCAGGTGTAATACAAATTATAAAAGGTTTTTTTCTTAATTGTAGGACATATTTCAACAAATTTCAAGTCTAAACAATTCATACAGAAATGTAATATACTATAATTCACTTCGGCTCCTTGATTCATCTTTGAAAGTATAAAATGCAATTACTTTTGGTTATTATAATACAAAACTAAACCAAGATTGAGGAACATCCAGAATGTAAGCACCTACCTGTGGAACTCATCTCTGTGATCTCTAGCGACTTCCTGAATAACTGACTTTAATCTGTAGAACAAATACAGAATATTTCATTTCTTCACTTAAAGATTATAATTATTCGATAATAATACCTGCTGACTTGGCTAACACTGCAAGAAAAGATACTATGTTGTTTATCTGAAGCCACGTAAAGTTGGAATTGGGCGATGTCTGCAGGCACTATACCTGATATGCTCGACTGATGTATTTTTCTCATCAATAACTGCAATAGCCACGAGCTTTCCTGAAATCAAGAATGATATAATATAAATAACCTTAACTACACAAACTTTTCAATTATTATAGCTGCGAATCAGGAATCAGTAAACATGACTGCTAGAATTTAATTCTAGTTATCCCACATTATATACTGAGTAGAGTGAAATCAGTAAGTCAACTTCAGGTGCGAATCCCTTCCCACCTCCCATCCTCGAAATGCAAATAGTAAATACTTAATGATTCAAATACACAAACTGTATTTTTTCACACAATCCACAGAATCATTAAAATAAGCCGTCTGTCAAAAGCTAAAACCATAAGAAATAAGCTGATAAGGAAATGTACCACTAATTGCCACAGCTCTAAAGAATGGTCTACAACAAGAGGAGGACTCTGACTCTGCTGTTCCCTCTGGTGCCCTGGCCGCTACCTGCTAGCAACAACACACCAAAGAAACCCGGCTCGTGAGATGCACGCAGCCCTCTGCAGAGCGCACAGCATGTCTGCCTCCGACACACATCCTCCAGGAAGCAGCGCGGGAGCCGAAGACCAGAGCCCACCCCAGCAGGGCCCGTTCCGGTCCAGGCCCGGGAGCACCCTGGGGAAGCGCCGTCTCTGTCGGCTGTGTGGCTTCACCTTTGCAAACGTCCACTTGTTTTTAGAAGCTGGTACCTACTGCCAAGTTAATAAGGGAGCTGACTGACATGGCGTGCTCAAAAACACTGGGACAGCTTCTGGGTCAGAGTAGGTATATAACTTGAGGATTAAGTCAATAATCTTTCAACATAATCCCCACATCTTAATGCTTCTTTCCTAATTTCAAGTGCTCAAAAGTGTCTTGCATTCTACATAATCCTGACTCTTCCTTTAACCCTCAGCTGCAAACATCATTCCATATAATTAATGACTTCTCCTCTGGAAATGTCATTTCATGCACTAGTCAGTGCTTGGTTTTTGCTGTGCTTCTTTCATTCTCAAGTGCTCCATGTGTTTTTTTCAAAATGCCTACAGCATGTGGGGCATCCCTCCACAGGCCAAGCATGCAGTTTCTCACGCATAAACTTCACAGTTCCTGAGCCCGAGGCGTGTGCCCGGCACCGGGCTAGTCCCCAGGCGTGGTGGCGAGCGCAGACGTGGGCCTGGACGCGGGGCAAGCACATGGCCCTGCAGGGCGGACGATCACAGGGATGCGCAGTGCACAGCCGGAGTCCGAGGGGGAGACACGTGGTGTTTTCATAACGGAGCCCCACGCAGCAAGCCACAGCAGTTTTGAGGGGTCCGTAAAAGATTTTCCTAAGGAAGCAGCGTTTGGCGTGAGTTTGATGCATGAAAGTAAATTAACTACACACGTCCAGGCGAAGAGCACAGGATGCATGCAGGTGCTCTGGCGCGAGGCACGTGGCCTCTGGTCAGTGCGGCTGCAGAAGGGAGCGGGTGGGGAAGGACGAGAGAGAACGAGGCTGGCGCCTCGGGCAGGAGTCAGAAGCTGCGGGCTCCGGAACTTCTCGGAAGCCACTAGAGTCAGGACTTGGTGGCGGCGCCTGTAGGATGAGTGGCCGGGTGAAATGATGGCTGAAGCTGATACCCGACAAGGGCGGTTTGGTGGACACACGGCAGGAGCACTGACTGCCACAGCCAGCTTCTTTCCAAATAGATCTGGGAGGAGAGACCGAGCCAAAGCTGCCTATTTTAATTGCCTTGAGGTCAGGCTGTCTCCTGTGATTACAATAACTGAAAGGAAAATGACTGTATTCCTCCATTTTCTCCTTTTTCCTTTCACATGGGCTTGGAAGAATTAGCAAGTAAATCTAAAATCTTCGACAGTATCCACATGTCAGGATCCAGCACTGAGCTGACGTGTGCCCCCGAGAAGGACAAGTGAAGACAGAAACACCACCGGATAGAGAATATTAAAGAACAGGCTTCGGACCAGAACAAACACCATCCTAAGAAAGATTTATGAAACAACAGGACCGCGAGCGTGTTTCTATTTTGTATTCTCAATCAGGTTCAAGAGCAGGACAGCAGGAAGAGGAAGCTAGAGCCTGTCACTTCTCAAATAAAAAAGCTGAGCCTTCGGTAAAGGTCCCCCGTTCTCTCCATCTAAAACTCCCCTTCCATCCCACTCATCACAAAGTCGTGAATGGAACCAGATGCTGCAGTGACCGTGACTTCCTATGTTTTAGAAACTAGTACCTACTGCCAAGTTCCTGTATTTGCTAGAAATTTATGGAACATTTCCTCCTAAAGCTTACACAGGTAGCTTCTTATAATTTTTATAGTTTTCATGCATTTGAGACCATACAGTTAGCTTCGTATAGCTTTCTTTTTTGCATCTATATTTATACTTGCTTTGCCTGTCAATTTCAATCACGGAGCTTTAAGGAATCATGCAAATCTGATACTCGTATTTTCCTCACAAACAAAAGCAGGCTTTAAAGGTTGTGAGTTCTATTCAGCTTCTATCACGAAATCAGCCTCCTGAGCTGGTTATAACCAGCTTCCTGGTTAGTTATTTTTTCTCATTTCCTCATAATCCAGGCTCCGTTTTCCTGTTGCTCTCGGTTCTATAAATAAGCCCTCTCTAGCTGCTCTTTGACTTACATATTAAGATATGCTCTTTGGTAATATTAATCTATATTCTCATAAGGCAAAACTGGCATTCAGGTCTAAAGAAGAAATTATAAATAGAGCTTAAACTTCATTTTCTACAGAATCTGATTTAAGTCATCAATTAAGGAAAAATTCTGTAGGGTGAGGGAGAGTTGTACATATGTTTGTTACCAGTGTCTCCAAGTTCATACAAGAGGAAGCCATCCACAGTCAGATAGTTCTGAAACCTCTCTCTGTTGATCCAAGATGAAAGATCGCCATCTTCGTACTCTTAAAAAACAAAGTTGGTATGTTACAGTGTAGTTAAGTCTGTAAAATGTTGATAATGTCGTATAACATGGCTGATGCGTGATCATAATCTGAAATTATAAATTTCACTTGTAAGAATCTACTCTAAGTGACCAGATGCACGAACATTCATACACAGAGCAATTCTTCGCTGAGCTTGTCACACTGCCCCGAGACAGCTGAGGGCACTGTCTGGGAACTGTGGGAACAGCTTTTTGATAATGCCAAGGAATTTTGTCGGTTTTGCTAAATGTTGTAACGGCATGTGGTAATCTAAAAAAAAGGTCCACAATTTTAAAGAGATGCTTGAGGAAGCACGCAGTGATGGACTGCCACTGGGATTTGCTTTAAACACTTCAGCAAAGAAAAGCTTGTTGAAGCAAATGTGCTAAGTTCTCGGTAAGGGTCCGGGCTGGGTGATGGGCATGTTCGTAGAGGTTTGTTATTCACCATTCTCCTCATCATGATGCATGTTTAACATAACGACAATATTTCATAGAGTCGGTGTTTGCTTCGAGGAGACATGCTGAGCGGCAGGTGCGCGGTCAGCCCCGCCCGCCAGGGAGGCGGCGCGCAGGGAGGAAGCCGCGGGCCTCGCCGCCGAACACGTTTTCCTGCCTCACCGGTGTGTGTGTCTGAAACGTCATGTCTTTTTAACAATTAAATTCGGATGTTTTAAAGTAATATACAGAATCTGCATCGCCTTTACTTCTCAAAAAGGCAAATGACTCGAGCTAGAAAAATGAAACTTTGAATGAAAGAAAACTAAATGGAAAAACTAAAGTTGAAGGGTAAGAAAAATGCAGCATCAGTCTTTCAAGTAATGGAAACCGTGAGCAGCAGCTGCATTTACTAAATCTTTCATCAACACCTAAGTCCTACAATGGGCGCAGCATTTTAAGTTTAAAATGTTTTATGTGAGCTAAAACTCTGGAACTTACCGTCATAAACAAAGTAAGTTTCATCTTTGAACACGAGCACTGCGGGCATTTCTTTCAGCGTCACGTACTGCAAAATCAGACACGGAAATAATTTTATCGTTTAAAAAATTTCAATGGACAGCTATATTTTCAAAACTCAAGGTAACACCAGAAATACACACACAAATGACAAAAGTTATAGTTAAAAAGAGCCGTCAGATCTACTGACATACGAGAGAGCAGCCTTATACTGTAAACCCTTAATAAGTGGGACCTTGTAATTAATAAGGGATTCATTCACAACGTAGCTTCGTACAATAATTATCTGTGCTGTAATTATTTCAAAATAGGGAAATTGTAGCATGGAAACCAGTATTGGAGCAGAAGAGATATAATTTAGGTAAGCCACGTAATTTTCACAGGAGTGACATAATACTGAAAGTAACAATAAAGAAATCAATCAGTATGTAACTAATAAAAGAAAGCAACAATAACAATAAAATAAAAACCAACAGCAGTCCTGGAGAGATCACAAAGGGAGGAGGCGTATCTCAGGTAATACAAAACATCTCTACCAAAAAACAGGACGGCACCACGAGAATGGCTATCTTAAGGGCGGGGCGAAGCTTCTGCGTGAGGCTGTGGCAACACGCTCATCTCTACCACCCGATCTCAGCAACTCAGCCACAACGGTGCTTCCCAGGTATGGTTAACGGTAAGCCCCTGTCTTTCGAGGGCACCTGAGTGGGCCACACCATGACTGAACAGCTGAAACCTTGCGGCCGTCTGTTTCCACGTGTTGTGAGTCCCTCCTCCTCCTTCCTTGTCTCCCCCTAAACTACCTCATATTACAGTTATCTGTCTGCACGACAATCTCCTCCACGCATCTTTGAGCATCCCGAAGTCAGAAATTGTCTTAATTCATCTTTTTATCCCTTTATTACACTTATTGCGATTTTTATAAGTGCTAGTTGGAGAGCTAAAGCAGCCTTGCATGACCACGTGTTAAAACTCAAAGTATGGGAAGACCATAAATTCATGGGCTTTGTCCTTGAGAAATCTCTATGGGAGCAAAAATCCTCATGTTATTCTGGAAAAGAACGATCGCCACTTCCCCCAGCCAACTTTTGCAACCACACACTCAGAACTAGAAAAGATATGACAAATATTGATATTGGCAGGAATAATTAAAGAATGATACGGAAAACTGTTAGAAGGCTAATAATAAAAATAAAAACAGCTTGATAACCAAGTCAGCCCATGTAGCAGACGCCGTTTCTGCCCACCCAGATGTTACAGACATCTCAGAACCCCATCATCGTCTGAGGACAGAGATAGGGTCGGACGGTGGCAGGGCCTGGATCGCCCCACGTGAAATGCCCCGAACAGCTTCACAGATGAGCGTCCAGTACTCATTCTCATTTCTAACACTAACTCGGTGTGGCCCACTGTACTTAGGAGACGAAAGTGTATTAAAAGTTCTAGTTCTGGTCCATTCTAGGCTATCATATATTAAGATACCCTAAGGCATTCCAAAATGGGGGTTTACAAGCTTCTGAGGCATCTGTTTAGACTCCGACGGCCTGCATGGCTGATTTTCCAGCAAACCTTCCCCCCCGTCAAGAATGAATGCATACACATAAAATATGGCAAAATAACTTCTTAGACCGAACCAAGCAAACCTGAATGAGTTTAAACTGACCAGAAATTGGTGGCAGTTCCCCAAAGAGTTGAAAATCATTTCAAAATACATATTTATAGGATAAACATCTACGTAAATATTGCGGGAAGCATTAAACACATACTCCAGGTAACTGTAATTGTCTTAAAACAAAATATTTAACAGGTGTGATATGGTTTCTCATTGGAGTTTTCATTGCGGTTCCCTCAGTATTACAGAATTGTACACTTGAAACTTATATAATTTTACTAACCAATGTCACCTCAATAAGTTTAAAAAATAAACTAACAAAATTAAGCCAAAAACGTGTAATATCACATACTTTTGTGAAAAAAATGGTTTTGATTTTTTATAACTTACACTGATTAAAAAGCAAGCTCCCTTGATTTACTCCGCGTTTCCACTCAGCTACTTACAATTTCTCAGGTCCCCTGTGCAGTGACCCTTTTCGGAAGAGAAGCCTCTACCTGTGGCCTCCGATCATTCCCCGCATCCTCGTACACGACACCAGTGAGGAGGCACGTGTCCCCTCACTGCGAAGGAAACTGCTCCTCTTTCGCTACCTTCCCGTCCTCACGGGATCACGCTGCAAGGAGCTCGCTCGCTGGGCACGCCCACTTTACACACTTTTCCTTGTTTCAGATCTTGGCTTGCCACTCATCTTGCCTTTCTATTTAGTGGCTATTTCTTCTCATTTTCCTTTGCCACCTTTAGGTCCTGGACCCTCTTACTTCTTTAAAACTCTACATCCTGCGTTTAAGAAGTCTGTTTATAGAGCCTTAACTCTAGACCCCTATACACGGCTGTGTCTATGATCCTTGGACCTAGGTGTCTAATACACCGAATCAAATAAAAACGCACCATTCCAAACTCCGGATCCCGTTCCCATCACCCAGCGTGTTCCTCCTGCCACATCCTACAGCTCATGCACACCTTCCCCCTGGTGGTTCAAACGCAAACCCATGAGCGTCCTTCACCTGTCCCTCTTCCTCCGGCTCAGCAAGCTCGGCCAATGCCGTCTGCAGAAACACGACGATGCTTTCACTTCTCCCCAGTTCCCACACTAACCTCCGGGCCCACCCTTCCCGTGTTACTTCAAGAGTTCCACTCACGTCTCCGGACCTACAGAAATGCCCATCCGATTCACTCAGCACCTCGCCCAGGGCAACGTCCTTAAAATACACTGGAGAACGAGTCCCTCACCAGCGGCAACGGCTCGGGCGCGCCGGCCACGCCCTGCGAGGCCTCTGCCCGCCTCCGGTTTCCCGTCTCGCGGCATCGCGGCCCACCGGCCCCCGCTGTTCCTCGCGTGTGCCCGGCGTGCCCCGGCTTGGGCACGGCAGTCTCACTTCCCTGTTTCTGCCTCGCTCTGGCCACAGAGCTCTGCACGCTCCTGCATGTCGCAGAAGTCCCAGTGCAGGTGTCGTCTTCTCAGACAGACGCTTCTTGATCAACGGATCTAGCGCAGCCACCCCAACTGTAAATGTCCCTACTGACACTTTATTTTTTTTATAGTGGTTCTGATATGTTTATAGATTTGTTTACTGAGGGTCACTATCCCACTCCGAAGACCCAACAGAAGACCTCACCCGAAACTCTAAACTCGGTCCCTCCCTCCACCTGTGAGAACGCCAGCTCCAGCCCATCAGAATCCCGACTATCTCGCCTGTCACCAACCCCGGACTTCATACGGTGCACGGCACGTGACTAGGGGATAAGAAGTCGCTGTTTTAATTTATATACATATGTATATAAGCAAACCCACGACTTATGAACCAGCTGAGGGCACGAGGTATCACCATTCACTACTGTTATTATTTTAAAGAGGAAAAAAGCATGACTGTAATAATAATAATCCCTAAATGCCATCCACCTGGTGATGTTTGCTTATTAACAGTAAGCAGCCTGGAGCTCTCAGAGTTACTATGTTTACTGTTTCCACATGTCACAGTGACAATAAGTCCGATAGATAAAATCAAGTAATAATTAGAAAAATAGAACTGTCATTAAAATCTAATTTTAAAAATTACCTCAGGAACCACTTCTTCTGAGGCAGAAAAGAAGTATGTATATACGATTAATTCGGAAGCTGCATCTATGTATTTCTCCTGTGAAAATGCAAACAAAAAAGGTGATTTTTAAATATTAAGATCAAAATTCATTCCTCATTAAACATTCATTAAACATTCGGTGCAAGTGGTATCATCATTAGGCAGTTTCATTACAATTTTCTACCTTACGTCCTTTTATGTGAAAAGATGAAATTTAAGCAAATGCAGTAAACTGCTTCTAGAGCAAATGACCACTATAACCAAGTGCTTTCACACCACTCTAAATAAAGTTCGTTAAATACAGCATAAGCTCAGTGTATTTTAATTTGATTAAAGGAAGAGGTGTGGGTAGACACAGATACATATTTCTACAATAATTTAAGACGATGATCTTTTCCCTTAAAAAATTTACACTCAAATGCATTTTGTGGTCTCAAAGACTCAAAATGCAAAAAGCAATATAAAATTTAAATGACCAGGACAATAATAGAAAAACTACAAAGGCAGACACCATCTACCCACTTTTCATTTACTGTATTTCATGAAGGGGAACACTATAGAAGATATCTGAGAAAGTATTTTTATTATAAAAATTTCCAAATTAGATTGAACTAAATTATCTCCAATAAGAGTGAAGCAATTTTTTGGATTAAAAAATAAAATTGTTTATACCTTCAAAGGTGACTCTCCGCCTATGTAAACAAAAAACACACGGTGTCTTTTCCGCACATGCTCGAACATCTGCGCGCTGGGCAGCGGCCGGATCAGGGCCCTGATGGGAAACCACACGCACACGTGACTGCCTGAATGCACTTGACACTGCTGAATTGCACATGTTCAGTTGTTAAGGTGATAAGCTCTGTGTTGTATTTCACCACAATTAAAACCAAACCAAACCAAAAAAAAAAAAAAAAAGAAAGCAATGCAAACCAAAAACAAACTTGCATTTGATCTAAAGACAGTGAACAATTTATTTACTCTTATTCATGTGACAGCCTATTGTGTCCAAGGCCATAAGGTTTAAATGTTTTATTAACTGCATTTTAAATGTATCAGCCGATTCACATAAATCTTATCAAACTTGTGGGACATGGCTACCATTACATCCATATAACAAAAATACAGTACCTGCAATTTAATCTCTGTTTAAAAACTAAGTTTCAAATACATTCCTTTAAAGAGTACCATCATCTTAGCCAGTACTTTGATAGGCAAAAACATCTGTTTAGAGTCTTCAGCAAAAACAAAATAATCCACGTGAGAATTATTTTTTTCTTCCTTTCAAAAGATCATTCACACGAACACACTGAAATACTATCCCAGGAGTGTATAATACTATGTCAAGAATATTTGTCTTACTCTGTCCCCATTTAAATGCTATGTAGTTTTAAAATACTCGATAGAGGTTAAACATCTGAAATGTTTTGTAAGTACATTTTCCTTTCAGGAAAAATAAAAAATGGTAGTCGTAATAGTACATTAGAAACTGATAAAAACAGTATAAGGATTTTATTATAGAAGCATATTTCAAAGCCAAACAGACTCAGAAATGAATTAACATCAAAAGTTGTTACAAAACGTATCACTTACAAAATGCTATTAAAACAACTTAAAGAAGAAACAGTCTTTTAAAAAATGTAGCCTATGAAATTCTAACTCCACCAAATTTGCAAAAAGAACAAAAGACATTTTACAAGGGCAAACATATTTTCCAAATGCACAATTCTTTAGGTGCATTGCATCACTCGATTCTAGTTCTTATTTTTACTTTGGTAATTAACTGGTAAGTGATGCAACTTCGGAACGGACTCTTGAAATTCCATTTGCAATCAAGTCACCCCTAGTTACATCAGGGGAAACCCTTCCTAAACTTAAACTAAAACTCATTAAAAATTGCCAAAACATAAAGGCTAACCTAAATTATGGGGGAATAAAGTACATCCTACTAGCAATCCTCTCATATATTTTAAAGGTATCTCAAAATTAATTCACAGAACAAATAGAGAAAATGTAGTACACAATCAACGAGAAAACAGTGAAAATTATATTATTAAGCTTTGCAAGTTTTAATATATAAAGCTCATTCCCGTCTTTTCTCAAATAATTTAAGCCAAGTGGTATCATGCCACCCAAGTAATGCATTCCAATCTTTCAATTTATATTAAAGCTATTTAAAGCTATCAACAGAATATATCCTGTCAAACTCATAAGAGAGTGCTTATACTTTCTTTTTTTCTGCTTTTTAAAACATTTTTATTTACTTTTTATGGTGACATTGGTTAATGCAACTGACGAATTTCAGCTGTACATTTTAACAGTGAGGCATATATATATTTACATCATGTTCACCTCACGTAGTTAGATTTCTTTCTGGCACCACATATTTGACCCCTTTTACCTTCAAAGTTAATATACATTAACCTATATATATGAGTGTTCTCTTCAAAAAGATGCACATAATCATTTCCATAGTAATAAACACCAATGTTCTTTATAACCGAGCAAGAGGTAGATTAAAACACAAAATCACTGCATTCAAATACACAGGACGTGCTTATTATGGAAGAATCTGTTTCCTTATCAGTAAAGCCTCAGGGATCTGAAACTCAAATAGATCTCTGGGTTCTAATTATGTCACATCCTAAGCAAAATGTGCAGTAACACCTCACAGAAGGCATAAAGCCGAGGGCGACAGAGCAGGGCAAATATTTCAGCTGCATCTAAGAAGAATTTTCCAGTGCACAGGCTGGGGATTAAAAGTCCAAATCTACTGGGCTTTTAATACTGTGAGGTTTCTCTTAAACTCTGAAATATGTAACAATAAAAACTGATATAAACCAGGGAGTAAAAAATCAAAATGATAAAAGAAAAATTAAGATTCACAAGGTTGTGAGAAGTAATCCGATTTTGGAAATGTATTATTAAAAACGGGGAAAATTCTTCTATACACTAAATGAATTTAAATGTGAGGTTAAGAAGTCTATAATACAAAGCACAAATCCTTTTTTTTTTTTTTTAAAGGATCTCTTTATATATGCTATGTAACCGTATCTTTTCTCATAAAGTCAAATTTTATTTAGGTTAAGTCCCTAAAAATATGTGTGTACACTAACATTCTACTAAAGTACATTTAATTTTTAAATATTAATATCATATAGTAAAGGCTTTTCCTAGTAAAAACTTACCCAGATACTCTGTGAGCAAACTCAATAATATCATCTTTAGTTCGTGGTCCTCTATAATTATATGCCAAGTCCCCTTTTAATCTTAAAAAGAAAAAAGAAGGGAAAAAGCTTGAATTATTTCAACTGTTTTAATATTTAATGTTGATCGCTCTATTATATAAAAATTACGGTATGTGAATAATAAATGCGGAGGTGTTTTAGAAGTATCATAACTACATAAATGTAGACAACTGGCTTCAAAAGACAGGCGACTCAAAATATAAAGAAAAAGGCTGTATTTTATTAAAATTACATGAAAATATTTTACTCTGTATTTGATAGCTATATGCTTGACAGATGCTCCAAGCTTACAGTAAACCAATGCATAAGAACATCTACTCTAGAAAATTAGGTATTTTCCAAAAGCCTGCCAATGAACTGTGTCCAACTGAGATTTAAAAAAAAAAAAAAATTGTGAAAGCACAATAGAACATTTATAATTAAACAAAAAATGGAAAGGATAATTTACTTAACACAAGAAAATAGAAGAGGTTTAGCAAACATTTTTAAAAAGAGAGGGAAGGTCAACACAAAACCCAATAAACAAAAAACTAAAATCACTCAAATTTTGAAATTTGAGATCTTAAAATACTAAAATAAAAACTTATTGTGAAAATTAATATGAAAATGATTTAACTACCCACATTATGAAAATAAGGATATGAATGAAGCTCCTAAGAAAATTCAGTAAAATCACGAGTATAAAATAAACTGAGCCCTTTAGGATTATCACACCATTTCTTCCAACTTATGCGCTGTGTATTAGACTTGCTCAACATCTACAAATCAGAGTTAACATCCATAACTTTGATTCCCTATTTCCTTCCTCTCTGATGAAATCTTTATTACAATTATAGAAAAGTAAACTTTGTTAGGAGACGAGATTCATATGACAAAGCGGAATATAGTCTTGAGCTCAAGAATAAAAGACCTTTCACACCTTGCTCTGCAGAGTGCCTGTCACACAGTTAGCACTCAAAATACATTTAGTGTATCAGCCATGAACAACACAGTTACTTAAATACGAAGAAAAGCATGAAGATGCAGCCCCTTTTCCTCTGATCACATAGTGGACCTAGAAAGAACTGCTGGACTCAAATCTTCAATCCTCCAAGGAAGCTACTAGAAACTAATGTAAGTAAATGTAAGTAGAGTGAACTAATAAAAATACACATATAAACGTACGACACTCAACTTACAGCTTAATTGTTGGATAACCTCGAACTCCAAACTCTGAAGCAATGCCTTGATAAGAAAAAGAATAAATGATTCTAAATTTTTTTAAAAAAATGAGAAACTGAGTAATAAATGAGCCTTTTATTTAAAAAATATATCAACATATTTACACAAACTCAAAGAGATATGTTGTTTTTAAGTCTAAAAAGAATATACACTAACAAAAAAACATGACATTCTCACACAAAATAATTGCTTAACAATCTAACCTATGGGCTGCACAAAATACTATGTATAACAACATAAAAATTGTCAAAAGAATAGCTAGAATTTTATCTTTACAGTACTTATTTTAAAAGACATTCTTGTTAAAAAAAAAGTATACAAACACACATATATAAATAAAATCTCATTTCTCATTTGAATTCATTTCCAGGACAAATAGTTCTTTTAAAAAAAAGTCTTGTCTCTTCCCTTAATGTCTTTTGAGACTTTAAAGAACTGCATTACATTTTAATTTAAAAAACTATATCTGAAAAATTATTTAATTTCTATAGTTATAATGATCTAAAAGCAACTTTATCTACTCGTTTTAAAAGTTTTTTTTATAATAACCTAGAATAATTCCAAATGTTACAAAGACTATTCTCAAATCCTTGCATTAAAATGAGACATGGCTGCTATAATGGCATCTTTTTGAGGGACTGAAATAATAACAAAAGCAAACGACAGAGAATTAGGACTAAAAATTATAGAAATAAAAATAGCAAATTAATACTGTATTAGTTTACAGCTTCAAGGCAATTAGGACAAAAAAAGAAAAAATATTCCCACTTTAAATAGACAATATACGATATATTTACACAACTATAAATAAATGTATTTATTCACGTGATCTCTCCCTCTATTAATTTTCTTCATTTCCAGGATATTTCCTTATCACAGTTGGGTATAAGGAAACTACTTTTATACATGAGTTCTGGTTTGCCAATCACTTTAGTAATCATTAATCTTTGGTTTCAAAACACTCCCCACCAATATGCAAGAATAAAGACAAAGAGAACTTGTGACAAAGTAACATCCAAAATTCCAAGCATACAGGGCGGGATGTCACGACAGTTCGAATTTCTCCAGTTCAGGAATTCTACACACAGAGTGTATACACTGAGTATATTTGCTTCCAACCCCTGCAATTACATGATTGAGAAATAAGCCACTCTCAAATACGCTATAAGAGATTTTTCAATACTTGATCACTGAATAATCCCATCCCACCCCAAAGCAAAGCCCTGTAAGTAACGAGCCATTACAATAATACTTTGAGATTCCCCAACATAGGCGTGCAGCAGAATCACCTGAAGTCCATGTAGAAATACATTCTCATGACCCAGTCTCAGAAATTTTCATTTGGTAGGGCTGTTATGGGCTTTTGGAATCTGAATTTATACGAGCGCCCCAAGTAATCCTAATGCAGGTAGTATGCAGACTAAATGCCGAGAAACACTGATTCTGTGACAGCCTATAAAGTACCGACGGGGATGGAAGAGATCCCTAGGAAACAGGCAATCCTCTAGTATTCTAAAGTTAGACACGGAATTTCATTGGCAGATAGCTTGAAAAAGAAACTCCATTTCTTTACCTGATTCCAAGTTCTACTCAAATGCCTGTATTGGAACTGCCTTGAAGAATTTAAGGGACCTTTAAGACTTATATGCCAAAAATCTATTTATAATCTCTAGACAGTGGGTTTTGAACACTTATCAACTTTTTTTAAATACTAAGAAGAAAATATCTTCTTCTCCATGGCACACAGAACATCTCCTTGACTACATAATAAAGTAGAAAATGCATCCACCACTAACATCGACACTAAATAATACCGATTTACTTACGTTCACTGGTCACTGTTTGTCTTTCCCACTAGAATATTCATCCCATACGAGTGGAAGCGTTTGTTTTGCTACTACTGTCATCACCGACGCCCAGAACGTGCCTGGCGTATCGTGGCACGCGGCAAGCGCTCATTAAATGCCTGCTGAATGAATGCCTTGTATGATTCGAGTAGTCGCAGGATTTACAGGCGGGCATTGCCATGCAGGCTGGGTGCAGGCTTGCTGGGTGGGGGTGGAGGGGGTTTGTTGGTCCCCATCCACGGAGTAAAGGACAGAAACTGTATGAAGCACCATCGCAACGCTTGGCGGAGTGGTCCTCAGCACACGGCACGCCCCCTTTCCCTGCCTAAAGCTAGACGCTTGAGATGATGTGTCACATGACATGTTTCACGCACTGCACAGAAGCCTCTCCTATTAATTCAACATAATGGATAACAAAATGCTAAGTGAAAAAGAAATAAAATCTATTATGATCATGACACCACAGGTGAAATTTCAACCTCTTAATGGTTTATGAAAGTAAAATGATTAAGGCCCATCGTAAAGTATGTAAAAAACTAAGACCTATAAGAACATTGCTTTTCAGTTACAGCATTTGAAATACTTTCTCCTCTAAACTACTTAGGAAAACAGTCTTGGTTATTTTTCTCCCTAACCACAGGGGCACATAATAAGTACTGAATAATGAATTAGAGTCTATAAAATTTGACTTTATGTAAAGGGTTAATTATCAGTGTAGCATCACGTGAGTAGTTCGCTAAGATTTTTACTGATTTATAGGTACTATTTTTATTGATTACCTCTATACTCCACTTTCCTTTATAACGTACTGTTACTTCACAGGATAATTCAACTGATCCCGAGAATGTGCCATGTTTAAGACTTTACTGCACTTGTTGGTCAGTTCTTCTTTCTCCCTCTATTACACTGTAAGGATTTCCATGATGAGGATTTCTTCTGGTTCTTTAATCAATAGAGACTAGTACAGGGCTTGACAAATAGCAGTTAAGTAAATATTGACTATGAATGGTCTACATGAATGAATATATGTACATGCATGCCTAATCAACACATGTGCCTAAACACAGCAATTTACATCATGAGCAACAGCTGAATATTTTAACATTTTTAAAATTATTGCAAGAAATATCAACTCAAGCATATTATTCTCTCTCTACAGTAAGTTCCTGCTATTGATCTCTCCTCCTCTCAAAGTTTCAACAATTCACTCGGTAACTCCAGCTCTAACATCGTATACTCTAGTTCCTATTTCCAAACATCCACAAAGCAAAATACCACAAATTCATGAAAATGCACACAAAATCGAATCTATTCTTTTCCATATGACCAGCGGCCGTGTAGCTCAGTAACTACACTAAGAAACGCACACTATTGTTTTCGATTGTTCTTCACATCACAGAGCTGATCCATCACACCTGTGATTTCACCCTTGACACTCTCTGTAAGAGTCACTGTTTTTCCTCTTTGCTCCACTGCCACCCGCCCAAGTCTGGGCTTCCAGCATCTTCCGCCAAGATGCACACGAAAGTTGACTTAGAGGCTTGTCTCGTTTCTGCTCTTCTTTCCATGCTACATGTTATTGCCCAAAATGTTGTTTCAAATCACTTGCCTTCTCAAAAATATGCAACGCCTCTCAATTGACAACAGATAACATCCAGAACACTTTTTCCCACCTGAGAGGCCCTTAAATTATGGCACTACCACTATCACCTTACATGTGTGAGCCACTGTCCTAGAGGTTTTGGAAATATTAACACAATCCTCGCAACCCGGAGGATTACAGACAAGGAAACTGAAGTTATGGCGTTTTGTGGCACTTCCCCAACGCCAGAGGAGCAGGGCGCGGCAGAGCTGGAAGACACAGGTCTGTCCCCGGGGTTGTAACGAGAGCACAATGCTGACTTCCCAAAAGGGAAGACGCGCCACACACTTCCACCCACTCACTGAGAAAAAGGGAACCTGCTCTGCGGAACGCGGTGAGGGACTTCACATGTGCTGTGTGCCCGAAACCTCAGAACCACCGATGAAAGAGCCGCTGCCACAAACATTTACCAGTGTACGAACTGGAGACGCGAGAAGCCAAAGCGCGAGAGCAGCAGGCGGAGCCGGGCGTGACGCCAGTCGGCTCTCTGGGGCCACGCTCCTCCCACGTTTCTCTGCCTCACCTTGTCTTTCCCCGAATCCCTTAAGACAAGTGTTAGTGAACTTTTTCTGTAAAGGATCATAAATAGATATTTTGCGGGACATACAGTCTCCCCTACAGCTGCTCACCTCGGCCACGGGAACATGAGAACAGCCACTGACAACGACAGCTAACGGACGAGCGTGGCTGCGTCCCACGCGGCTGTATTTACACACACGGGAGCGGCCACCTCTCCTCTGCCTCCGCTCTAAGACGGTCTGTTCCCCCGTCCGTACTTATCTACGCTCATTTCCTGCTCTACGATTTTGCTTTCACAGCCTCTCTAATGGGAATACTTCCCTGACCCTCACTTCTGTTCATCCCGACTCAACGCATCCTTCGGATTCCCATCTCCTCCACCACCACGCCATCTCAGCGCTCAGACTCTCATTCCTAACTCCCACGGCAACGTCGATGCTTTGCCACTCACCTGCTGTGGCCGCCTCGGGTGCTGATTTTCTCAGGTGGCTCAAAGCAGGAACAAAAGCTTACGCAGCTCTAGTGGGCGTAACATTAACATACACCGCATGTTACATAGTCGATGGTTAATTCATTTAACTCATAAAGCCCAGTCTTAAATTAAGACAACTTAAATTTTACATGAACAAAAGAATATACATCTCTTCCTCTTACCTTGAATGCAGCTTTGCATACTTAAAACATTTTCATTATGAGGAGACTGAAGTGGTAAACTGAGTAAATAAATACTTACCAGAATAGGAAGTAGCATCCATCTTTCCCACTTTAACTGGAGAACCCATCCTTTTCATCTCAAGACCAACTTCGTTCCAAATCGGTTCCAGTTTTTTACAATGACCACACCATGGTGCATAAAACTTAAAAAAAAAAAGACAACCACGAAAATGCTATGCTACTGTGGGGATCAACCTTAATGTTTAAAGAATTTCTTTGAATGAATGACCTGATAATAATCTGTTTTAGACAGAAGGTCTAAATATAATTTTCAAAGTGATTACATAATAAGACACATGTAAGCCTCGACAGGTTAACTCCTGGCTTGTAACACAGTGTCGACACTACCGTTGAGTTCATTTGAAATGACTACTAATGACTGTTTAAGACAGATCTATGATTTACAATAAAAACATCTTTGCTTCTAAGTGAGTGTGTCTATGTTATACACGAGACCACTAGGTACATGTACACGCCTCTTACGTGTACATGATAAACATCAATCTATTTACACTATAAAAATTCCAACAAAGTAGGTGCCTTTGCTAGTTTATGCGTAACCGTTGGTAAGACATGGGAGACCATTAAGTTGACTAACGTTTGGCGGAGGGACAAGTCAGGCTGATTAAACTAAAACCACAGTTCTTCCTCCTTCAACACCAGATGGCTGGGGTGGTAATCAGGCACCTCTAGTTAAATGGAATACCCACTTGCTCGTTGTATTTTAAGGAATTAAGACATCTATTTTTTAACATCATCCTATGGAAACGATCAAACATACACCGAGAGAGATTTAAACTTCGGGCCTTCGTGCCTCGTTGCCTGGCTTCTGCGACTGTCAGTCCGCCACTGCCAGGCCACTTTTGCTGCCTACTTTCTGCGTGGACGCACGTTAACACGGGTCCCGAACACCGTGAGTTTAAATACATCCCAAATTTGCACGTGAGAAAAGGAAGGCAAAAATTGTTCCTCTGTTTACTATTCAGATGAAATCTGATTTTGACTGTCAAGTGATGTTAATTCACACAATCTCTTGGATAATATTAAAAAGGGTAAATTCTGTAATAAAATCATCCCATGATCTTCCTCAGAAATAATCCACAAGCCAACCTCATCAGAATTTCATCAAAAACATGTTTCTTGTCAGGAACCGTAAGGCTGATATTCATTTTAATATAAAAACCCAAACAGTACTTTCAGAGAAAATGAACTCAGTAAAATACATAAGTACTAACTGGATATATCTGGGTGGAGAATACAAAATAACAGTTAAAATGTTAGAGGTGTTTAATTAGTACAAGAAATTCACATACTCACATCTACAAGCCAAATGTCATCTTTTCGGTTGTCTTTAAACCTAAAAAACAGAAAATAGGAAACAAATCGTTAGGCAGTTAGGCAGACATAAGCGAAGGGGTGGGTACTGTCATAAGGTTCTTAAACCTACAGTTAAGGCCAAGAGAGCACAGCCCGATTATGAGATCTCAGGTCCCAAGGTGCTCACACCTCTCCACCTGCGACGGTCTGTTCTGTGCCGTGGACAAGAACGGCACCCTTAATCCACCCTCGACGCTGGTGAACCCGCATCTTTAGGCTCTGCTCCCCCTTTGTAAAAGGGTGTGCAATGGAAGGCGGCCAGCAGACACCTTGGCCAAACGCGCAGCACTCGTGAAAAGTACCGTGCAGGGGACCCCGGGCTGCTGGCCTGAGGTGTGAGATCTAGGCTAGAGTGATCTCGTCCCCTCCCGACGGCATATGCAGCCTGCCCTTTAGCTTAATTGTTCATTTAAATATTCAACCACCTCTGCGGATTAGGGGTGACAGGGAGCACGGAGAGTCTGCTGTGCGCCCCTTGACCGGGCCCCTGATGTGCAGCCTGTGCTGCAAACCCAGGGCTGTTCCCAGATGCAGCGTTCTCAGGGGGCCTGACAGGAAATAGTGTTCCTGCGGGGTCTGGACATGTCGCCTGAGTCCATGGGATGCATGAGGATGGCTAGGCCAAACCCAGAGAAAGTGTCAACTGCAATCAGGATCCAGGGGAAGGCTCTGGGTGGGATGTTGGGAGGCCCCGGGCCGCTGGAAGCGACCTGCTCCTGGGGAGTACTCTCAGCCTGATCCAGGGTGACAAGCACAATGGCTTTTTCACGTTCTGGTGTCTTCTTACAGCACTGTCGGTCTGTGCACACCAGCCCAATCTAGGGTGGCATCTTAAGTTCCACAGACCATCCCCTCGTGGATCCAGGAGGCGGCTGGTGCACATCTGCTTGCTCTGGGGTGAAGAATAGTTCCTCTTCTGCACATAGCTGATAAGCAGGACATGCTCCTTAGTTATATCTTCCTTTGTCAGAATAGAGGCCTTTCTGGTAAACATCTACGTAAGTCACAAAACTCTTACTGGGAGCAGAAACTCTCTTTCACCAAGTGTCTCGTCTGTTCATGCACCACACAACCAAATGGCCAGGCCAGGAGCCACAGCCCCGAGTCAGTGAACACACAGCTGTGCTTATCTGCCGGGGCTGGAGCCCGAGTGCGCGGTGGAGGCCCCGGGGCGGATATCTGTCTTCCACAAGGCACGGAGGCGCCACTGCGTGAAGGTCCTCCTCTGCCATGCTTGGCGAAGAACAGGTCTCCCTCGGGATGGGCGGGGGCCACACCCAATTCCACTCCAAGGCAGCCAGCTGGGAGGTGCCGTCCGTGAACCCGGCTCGGGGTGGTCCGGCGGCAGCCTTGGGAGTTCTGCTCTTCGTGCGGCCATGCGACTCCAGCCGGGCCCTGTACGTGCCATTTCCACTTCGCCACATTCCAGAGCCGTCCCTGTTCAGCGGCGTGGCGGGAAGTTCTGCCCGTGAGCCCACTGCACTCGCCCGCCACGGCCCAACGAGAGCCAGGAAGTGTGCGTCTTTCAGCCAACCTGGGGCGCACATGGGCTCGTGCGGGCCCGTGGTGCTGTCCTTCTGCCACGGGCCCCGATCAGTGAACTGAGAGGCTGCTAAGACATCCAACGGCAGACATGGGTCCATGGGGTCCAGGGAAAAGAGGCCTGTGGTCCTGTTCGCTGGGGCCCTGCTCAAAGGCAGTGGCCTCTCTGGTAACCTGGTAATAGGTGCTATCAAGATCCCCACACAGGTTAGGTGGCAGCATCAGCAGCTGAACAGAGCCATCGATTCCTGGGCTTTTCTATTTTTTGGGTCAGAAAGGGCCAAAAGTTTAGTAGCAATCTCATCTGGAATGAGATGTTGTACTGCTTCCCACGTCATGCCCGGGCATTTCGGTGGGGCACTAGGTCCCTGTACCTGGTTTGTAGGAACAGCCCAGCCATGTTGCCATGGTGTCTAGTCCTTGCTGGGCCCTGCCCCTGTCTGGGTCCTCTGGGAAGTTGCCACTGATATAGTGGAAGACCAATGCTCCCGCCCAAGCAGGCCTATTTCTGGACCACGAGCTACCCACTGATGGCAGATGGGTGGGATTTAGACAGCCTCGTAGGAGGACGTTAAAGTGTGCTGAATCTGTCACACATTAAAGAAATTGATCCTGATCAGCTTAGTGGGGAGAAACCTGAAAAAAGCATTAGTGACGTCCACTGCCCCAGACTGGGCTCCCCACGGGCCTCTTCCTGAAGTCAAGCCCCACCAGCGTCAAGGGCAGCACCAGGACACGGAGCTGCCGGTAACCGACAGCGGGCCTCCCAGCACCCAGGCCTTGTGTGAGGCCGGGCAGGGCTGCTGAATGAGACAGTCCTTGGGGCCCTTCGGGTCCCCCCAGCTCGGCACTCGCGACAGTCACTTCTTCGCAGGCCACCCCTAGGATTTTTGGGAGACGATGGCGCTAGGAGCTGGGAGTCGGGCAGGTTCAGTGTCTTCCACGTGCCCCACTAAGACGGCCCTGAGGGGACGGAGGCGAGCAGGACTGCACACAGACTCCACGTCCATCCCGACAGCACGTTCAGAAGGAGGGGCCCTACGTTCTCACCGGAGCCGGCCTGGGCCAGGGCGCCCGTGGCTACCACCAGACTCAAGGCCGGAGGGCATCTCATGTCTCCTCCTCATCCTGGGTTGCAGGGATCACACTCAGCTGTGCACCGAATCCACAAGGTCTGACATGTGCAATTCTGTCCCACCTCCCCAGTGAACTCTGACCTTGGCACAGAACCTCCGGGCCCACCCTAAAAACTTGTCAGGGTCTGGGCACCCGTTCCAGGGTGCTCTGACTCGTCTCCAGACTCACTGGGCAGGACGGCAGGACACCATCTGTAAGAGTCATAGGGGCTGTCCTGTGGTCCCTAGTGGGAACACCCATCAGACTCCTCAGGGCCTGGAATGTGGCCATCGGGCCCACGGTGAGGAGCCTATCCATCTCCTCCCTTGGGACCCCGTTACTGAGGAACCAGACCTGGACATCTTTCCTGAAAGCCTTTCGCCCGACTCACCCAGAAGGCGCCCAGCTCCAACTCCTATGCCACTCTTTGTGCTTATCTTGCGGTGGCTGCTTTTCCTCTACCCATAAATTTGTCAGTTAAGACTTGGACTGTGTCACAGACCAGCTGGGCCGACTTCTTGAGGAGACTTAACTGAGTCTGGTAACAGGCAGGAGCAGCGAGGACACACTTAGAAATCTGCGTCTGGTTGTCTCATTACGAGCTATTCTTAACCCCTCACTGCAGACCCAAGGGATCACTGGGATGGCTGGCAGGGGCCCCTACAGATGTGCTTTTCGGTGACAGGAAACTCGCGATGGTGGGCCACATCTGTCAGGGTCCAGAAAGCACCGAGCTGAGGAAGGTGAGGGTCTTGGGTGTCTGCTCATTCCCCCTCCTCCTCCTCAGGAAAAGTCACCGCTGTTAGGCCATTCTGAAGGACATGTACAGCGACACGGCATAATGAGGTTACGACCCTGCTGACAACGGTTCCCCTCGGAATCAAACGGTTTCCACACGCACTCCGCCAGCAGTCCCCGAGCGGCAGGGCTGGCGAGGTGCTGGCGGGCCCCACGCAGCCCTTCAGCCACGGGGCGCTGCGCTCCGCCAACCGCCCTGCCGCTACGTCAGCTCCGCTGTGCTGAGGTGGCTGCTTAGGACAAGCCAAGCTGAGAGTGACAAGGCTGTATTCACTTCCTGCGATGATGCAAGCCAAGAGGCACACCAGGTGTCTCTCTTAAAAGATTAGATTCACGTAAATATCCACAGTTGCAAGAAGTTAAGATACTGTTTGAAAACATGCATACTCACGATTCATCTAAGTCTTCTACAAATCCTTTACAGAAAGCCATATCAAGTAAAAGAGCTGGAAAAAAAAAAACCCGACAAAATGTATGTCATAAATGCTGATTTATCATTTGACTCATACTATATACTTAGTCACCTATGTTTTTGATTTTTTTTAAAGCCTCCCAAAAAATTCATCACTGAGCCATCCCGGGGCACCAGTGATGCAAAAGCATAAACACTCCGCGTTCAATGACTATTTACTCTGCACGCAGCCATATTGTGGCCGGCGAGTTACACTAATAAATCGAAGACACGGAGATTGTTTTTAAATACACATTTACTCTCATCCTTTTTCCTCTTCACCATTCCATCTTTTGGGTGTAGAAACCGAAATCGTTCTTCTGTATCTACCTCCTTTCTCTCTAGCAGCAGTTACCTCTTGGGTATAAACTCAAAATGCCACTCAAAATACTGCCAGTTTTTTCCTCCCAATTTATAGATAGCAACGAAGTTCGGCTACATCTCTAATGACTACAGAGGTGTGTGTCACATAGTGGGAACTGAACAGTTGTGAAGATGTAAACACTCCACGGGGCGAACCGGGGTACCTGGTGCTGGCATATGGAAGCCGAGGAATTAAAGTGACACGGGTCACTTTACGCACTGCACAACCCCGACAAGCTGGCCACGTCTGTCCCGGGGCATCCCTCTCTTAGCCCCTGGATGGGTAGAGAGTCTTTGGACGTGACAAGCCTGGGAACCTAAAGCCGAAGCCAGGTCTGGCTGCTAGCCGGAGGGGCGGCATCATCCCTCGTGCCTGTCAGTGCGGTCGGCGCTCCTGAAACTTCCTGACACCCCGAGAACCAGACTCCACGGAAGACGGCCGCATCTTCGCGCGCCGGCAGCCGGTCTCCGTCCGAGACGCGCTGGCGCAAGGAGCGCACGGCATGTGCCCAGCCGCGGGGCGCCGCGACGGCGGGGACACCTCAGCGGGCGCCGCAGCCTCCCCCACCCGCGGCCACAGACCCTCCGCCCCGGGCCGGACCCCACCGGGGTCGGGGGGCCGCGCTCCCATCCCCGCCGCACGCGCGCGGCCTTTACCAGTGGCGCAGAGCTGCAGGACGTCCCTGCGCTTCCGCACCGCCATGGCTGCCACCAGGGAGCGCAAGCCGACTCTGCGGAGCGAGGGGAAGACTCCGAGGGCCGCCGCCCGCGCTCCGGAAAGGGAAGCGGGCGCGCGCCGGGGCGGCCGGGCGCGCGGGGCGGGGCGGGGCGCGCCGGCCCCCGCCTCCGAGCATGCGCGGAAGCACGGCGCACGCGCAGCGCCGGGGTGCACGCGCAGGGCCGCGGCGCACGCGCAGTCGCCCGCTCGCGGCGTCGGCGCCCCTGGCGGCCCCGCGGAGCGTGGGAACCTGGCGTGCGGTCGCCGTCGTGTGAGGGCGGCGCGGCGTGTGTGGCTCGGGGGGCGTTTCCGGGAAGCGAAATACCCGCCAAACTTGAAACTGGAGGTGGACGCTCTCTGACCATGCTGCTGGGGGGCGGCTTCTGCCAGATCTTTCCCTCGCTGTGCTGCTCACGTGCTGTGAGCGACCGAATTCCTGGAGAGGTGGGTGTTAGCGGTGGTTAGAAAAGGTGGTACAGAAAGCTCCATTGACGCATTTTTGCCAACCAGAGGAATCCCTTTTAAAAACTTATCTCGAAACCTGAGATAAGTCAAATGCCATAAAATATTTATGTTGCTACCCTTTTTCTACACACAAAAAGATAATTTATGAAAGCGATATAGTTTTAGATGATGGGTCCTGCAACAATGACTACATCTAATTTAGATGAACATTTTATAGGAAATAAAATACCAAAATGTTTAGATTATTAGCTGTGGAATGTGTGTTCTGAGAACAAAAACGAATTGTGATGTCAGCCTTGTTCACCTTAGGTCGAAAATTCCAACAGGCATAAATCTCATAAACATTGCTATGAGATTTGACTAGACAGAAAATTACTAGAAGGACTAGAAAATTAGATTATAATCTGATGGAGAGTAAACCCTAGGTTCCATTCCTTTTATGCATACAGCATAGTATCCAATGCAAACCTTCAGATTCAAATATACTTTTTATTTGAGCGTCTAGTTTATTCTAAGAGCTTAACATGCATAAATATTTAATCCTCATAAAAGTTCTTAAAATAGGAAATAGAGGTGAGAATCCAGGGGCTCAGAGAAGGTAATTAATAACTTTAGTTATGAATTACTTCATAACTAAAAATGATGGAGTCACTGTTTGAAACGAAGTCTCAGACTCCAGAGCTGGTGTTCTTTCTGGGACTCTGCATTGCCTCTCAGGCTTTCTTCCTGCTCTAGGATTATCTCCCTCCATTTTACCTGTCTTTTTCAGTCATCTTATTTTGGCTAATGGTACAAATGTACAACCAGTCACATTCCCCAGGAGTTAGTCTAGTAACTTACCAACTTAATATTTTCCATATCCAACTGGTTGCCACATCTTGCTGCTTTTGTCCTCTAAGTATCTCTTGCATCTGCGGCCATTTCTCCATCTCTGTTATTCTCAAGTCAGGTTCATCTTTTCTTGCTTTGATAATCGAAATAACCTCCTAATTGGGCTCCTAGCCTCTAGTTTCACTTTCTTCCAAGCCATCCTGTGCATCAATGGATAGATTGGTGTTTCGAAACTACAAATCAAAACATCATTTAAAACATTAATACTTCTCCCTGGAATACAGGATAAAATCATAGCTATGTGCTCCGTACAAGTACTTTCATCAGCTGTTTTCTCCAATTTCTCTCCCTTTAGTCCCGCCCTCCCCTAACTATGCGCATGAGTGACAGCTCCCAGCTGAACTTGCCTTGCAGTTTTCGTCCCCTGAACCTTTGGTAAAATGATTTTTATTATGTTAGATTGAATATTATTAGCAAAAACTTCTATGCTTCATTTTCTTTTAAAAAGGATTTTCTTTTTTTTTAACGCCTATGGCACCTGGTCTTCTTAGGTGGTCTCCCATCCAAGTACTACCTAGGCTCAACCCTGCTTAGCTTCTGAGATCAGGAGATTGGGCACATTCAGGGTGGCATGGCCATAGACAAGGATTTCCCTTTTAAAAAGCAGTTTTAGTTTCACAGCAAAATTGTGAAGGAAGTATAAAGATATAAAATGTTAACAGACCAGATATAGCAGTGCACCAAAAAAAAAAAAAAAAAAAAAAAAAGATGCAATTGCATTTTTTTTTCCCCAGAAAAGCAAGCATGGTTTAACATTAGTGGGGGCAAAGCGATGTAAATTTTCCACAGTAACAGAAGATGGAAAATACGTAATCATTTAAATAAATGTGATAAAAGAATTTGATACATATTCACTCCCGATACCAGTCAATCGCGAGTAGTAGGACCGTTCTTCAGGATGCTTTTCTGAACAGGCTGGTTTCCAGCCTGAGCCGTGTTGCTAGTTTCCGCCTGTCGCTCGGCTCTGGTCCCCGTGCAGGAAGCACGCTGGTTAACACCGCTGCTTCCGTAACCATGGATCCAAGAGGTTTGAGGGTGGTTTTTACCGACTCGTCAGCATCATTTATTGGTAAGAGCGAGGTTAATGATTTGCATCCGGTCACAGGGAGACCTCCAGAGATCGCTACTGTCGAGGCTGATTTTGTAGCAGGAACATGCAAAATATTAAACCAAACAAACACACACAGCGAGATTCCCGGACTCCCTAGTTCCAAGGCGTACTGTGTACATATAGGAAGGTGGTTCCTGATTCAAAGCAGACAGTGCTCACAGCCATGACCTGTATGGAAGGTTCAGGTAGGAGCCTGTACCAGGCCTCGCCAGGCCCCTTGCTGTGCGACAGTCATTAACAGTGATCCACATCCTAATGCAACGCTGTCGTTATATGGTTTCCTTTCTCTCTAAGAAATTATAGATTTGTATTGTTATTTGCGGTCCTAACAGTCTTTCTTCTTTTGCATTCAAACCCTGTCTTAGTACAGTTGGCATTATTAGAGATGGGATTTCTTACAGGACTCTGACTCATTTTTGCTAAAAGTATGGCTTAGGCATTATTTAGAAAAAGGACGATTCTGATAGAGGGGATGGAAACGAACTCCTGACGCAGGGGGGTCGCCAAGCCGCAGTAAATGATTCGAAGTAACACAGGCTTTGAAATCAGTTCCCGATAAGACTGCCCATTGCAACCTAGACATGCACGCCAGACACTAGCGAAATAGAAGACAAAGGCAAACCGATGGCCGGCCGGCCACATCAATTTTCTAGCCGCTGCTTCTAGTGTTAGCAAAAGGGAAAGTTCGGAATCTCCTTGAATTGAACCTTGTCCTCTCCGGCTGGCTAATGGAACTCTGACTGAAGGAGCCTGGGCATGCTTAACTTCTGATGGGCAGCCAAGCCCACGAGACACACGATGGTGAGGTCGTTCAAGCGAGACAGTCGATGACAGGGCAGAAATCAGTAAGGGATTACTCAGTGCTGACACAGGCGTTCACATGGCATCTGTTAACATGGCGTCTGAGGATTTGAGATCAGGTGGCGGCGTCTCTGGCTGTGAACACTGTCGAGTTGAGGGAGATGTTCGTACCCACTCAGGGTCCTCCCTTGGCCGCTGACTTGGTGGGGGTAGTTCAAGGGGACGTCCTTGCTGCCTGGAATGGATTATGACAGGGGACGTTCATATTAGAGAAGGGTAATTGGCCTGCCCGTCCCTTGTCATTTAAATGTCAGTATCTATTGATGCAGACAGTGCTGGGCTGGCTCCCCGCGGGGTCCCCCTCACCCAGGTGTTGATAAGAGGTGCCCCACCACCATGCTCGTCATGTGTGATACCGCTCGTAGGACCTCAAAAGATGTGAAAGAGGCAGTTTGGGATCTTTTATCTCAGTTTCCTCCTATGGGACTTCACATAATAGGGAGGTTCGGGTTTCACGAAAGAAAGGAAATCACAACAAGAAAAATGCAAGAATTCGGGACCTATTAGTTTGGAAATCTTCAGACAGTTCGTTTAAAGTGGCATTAAAAAGGAAAATGGCAGAGTGCCCGCCAAAACCTTGATAGAATGTTAGAGGAAGCCAAGGAAACACACTGCCTCTCCTCAAACTTCCCAAAGTCTAAAAAATACCAGGCAGATATGCTGTCTTGTCAGGAATTTCAGAGAGAGAAAGGCTCTCATGAGCCCATGGCATTGAGTTCCAAATGCCCACTTTTACAACCAAGGCAAGATAGCAGTTTTCTTTTACTGTAGCTTAAGACAACAGAAATCTATTATGTTACATCTTTAGAATTCTGCCGACTGCATATGGCCAGGGAGGGACAGTGTGTCATGAAGGGCAGGATCTCCTGACCAAATCCCCGTGGGAGAACCCAGGCCTTTTACGAATGTGTGGGCGGAGTGGCCTGTCGATTTTAGGTCACCCAGATGCAGGAGCGCTGCCTAGACCTGCTAATGAGCCCGTTAGGGGTGATGGAATTAATTTAGGGGAATCAGGAGATACCACTGTAAAAAGAATAAAAGAAAGTCTCCTTAAAAGTTGAAATATATGACTTAAAAAGATACTGTGGGGATGTCTCCTTTTACCCGAATGTATAATTAGTATGGTTGTAATGATTGGTTAACGATTCCCCGCTCTGCTGAGAAAAATAACTAGTAGATCTGCCCTAAACCCAGTCCTAATTGGGTATGAGTGATGGGAGCTGTTTGAGTACCTAAGCGGACTGGAACAGTTCATCTAAGACACTGTCATATGCCTAGGGCAATACAGAATTATCACCCTAATTAAGGACATGTTAGGTGTAGGTGTGTTAGAGCCACATACTCAGCAATGACCTGCCCATGCCCTTGAGGAAGACAGATAGGTCGTGGAGGCTGATCCTGTGGGGTAGTTGACTGTATTTCATAGTAACTCTAATGCTTGTCCAGATTGTTCAGCTGCTAAACAGAGTACCTGAGATTCTGTGGTTGACCTAGCCAATGCCTTTTTTGCAATACATGTTGCCAGGGAGAGTCAATAGCAACATGCATTCATGTGGATTGGTTCCCAGGATGCATCTACCTCGAGGATAAATGAACTCCCCTGTGTATTGTCTCAATTTACTGAGACATGTCTAGTGCGATACAGCTGTACAGGGTTCCAGTACATGCAACTGGTGATGTTATGATTATTTCTGAAACTGAGAATGAAGCTAAAAGCAACTTTACGATGATCATAAATCAGATGACTGATCCAGGATGGTTAATGAATGCTGAAAAAACCTGGGACCTTGCATAGACTATTTGGGGGCTGACACAGGCTGGAGTGTCTTGTAGCGCACTGCAGACCGCCAGGAATGAAATGTTCTTGCTCCCTGGTCCACAGACGAAACAGTAGCCCAAATGCCTAATAGGCCTGTTTGGCTTTTGGAGAAATCATTTGCACTGTTTAAGAGCAGTGTTGGGACAATGTATTTAAATAATCTGGTCAAAGTCGTGTGTGATCGGAAGCCCGAACAAGAACAGGCTTTGGAGCTGTGCAGGCTGTAGCCCAGGCTGTTTCCCGTGGACGTGTGTTGCAGTCATGTACGGCGGCACGGCACCCTGAATGCATCTGCTCAAGACCTGACTTCTCGTGGGATAGTATCTGGAGGTGGGAAAGTATTTAGGGTTAGAGGTCATGGAGGGGGTGGGGGGCATGATGGAGTTAGTGTCCTTACAAGGGAGAAGGAGACAGGCTAGCTCTCTCTCCTCCCCCATGTAAGAATACAGCAAGAAGGCTGTTGTCTGCAAGCCAGGCAGAGAGGTCCCACCGGCCCCTGGCTATGCTGGCCCCCTGATTGCAGACTTCCAAGCTTCCAGAATCGTGAGGAGTAAATGTCTGTCGTTTACGCCATCCATCTATGGTGTCTTGTCATGGCAGCCTGAGTGGACTAATACAGGACCTAATGCTGAAGCAGTATTCTAAATGTCAGCCGCCTGCCTCCATGGAGACTCGAGTCTTTGGCGAAAGCCAACAATTATCTGATGCTGCTTTCTCATGCTTGTCTTTGAAGGACAGTTACTAGCTAGTATTGGCCACTTATTAAGGCTTCTTTAACTGAAGGACACAGAATTATATCAACTGCTGAAATACTCCTTGTTTCATGGGTAACATCGAAAAACTTTCTGACAAGGGAGGAAATGTTCATCATAATGGAAGTAACAGTACGGACACGTCCTGCCGTGGCGCACAGTGGGACTCCATGTATCCGTGAGCAAGCAGCCTGTTTTCCACTGGACTCTCATAAAGCCACCTGAGCACGTGCCTGCTGCAGTTACGGATGGGCCTCGAATTTTCACGAATTTCCCAAGGCTGTAAGGGAACTGGCCTGGTTCAGAGGTGGTGGTTCCAGAATGGAGTGCCACGGGGAAAGCAGCTGCCCGGTGTCTAGCAGGTGGTGAGCTCCTCGCGGGAGAAAGCAGAAGCAGGTCAGCGGCCTGTGGGCTGATGGCGAGAACTGGACACAGAACCTCCGCCAGCCGGTGCATAGTGACTCTTGGACTGGTGCTTCTGGGCTCGCAGTTTGGCCTGGCAAGTGAGCCATAGAGAAATGGACATTGAAGGTACCCTGTGTCAGGTACCACGCTCGGGGATGACTGTAGCCTTTCTGAGTGCGTATCAAAGTGGAACGTTCTCTTGCTCAGCAAAGGACTCCTCTAGTCTCTGAAGGTGGCTGGAGTCATGCTGATGCCCTGGTTCTGTCTCTCGAGGTGGCAAAGTGGGCCCACGATGGGAGTGGACGTGCTGAGACTCAGGCCATGCAGTGATGGACTGAATGGTGACATGCCACTAGGCTCTGCCGAAGCTCACGTTGCTAATAAAGTTTCGCCGCTTGCCAACAGGAAAAGCAACATTTGCAACTGTCTTTTTTGGGAGCAGGTCCAGCACATAGCAGGCAAGCAGACCATGCTGGCTCTTTCTCTGGGAGGTCTTGAATGGCATGTCCAGGCGTGCTGCATAATCTTGATTTGGCTTTTTATACCTATAACTGAAGCTGATGCTGCTAATACTACCTGAGGATTGAACAATGGCAGAAACTGAAGTATGGGGCCAGTTTGGTCCCCCTGGTCGCATTCCCCAGATCACAGTAAAGCTCTAAACCCACACACCGAGAATTTGTTGCAGCTGTGATACCACGCTATCTAAGGAGCAGCTGGCGTGGCCTGGAGTGGGCAGATCAGCCTCGTCTGTTGTCTCTTGCCTTGAGCGGCCTCATCCGTTTACATCAATGCACCCTGCAGATTTATCATGTTCTGCGGGTGTGATCCGTGCTCAAAGGGTTGGGAAATACCAGGATACATAATAACGATTAGTTACTTATAGCAAACATTATTGCCAAGGTAAAACAAAATAGGAAAATTTCCTTTAATATCAGTTACTACGCCTATTAAATATTGCATTTAAAGTTCTGGCTCGTGTAGTAAAATAAAGAAGAAAAAGGGGTGGCATAAGGATGGGGAGTAGAGCAAACTGTCATTAATTATAGATAAGACTGTATTTTGAAAAAGTTGAAAAACTCATGCAAATTATTAGCACTAATAAAAGTTTAACAGAGTGGGCAGGTATAAAATTATTATGGGAAAATTAATTGTATTTCTTTAGAATGACAAAAAGAAAACATACATTTAAAAAACATTAATATTATTAAAAAATATTGCCATTAGCGACAGCTATGTGGATTATAAACATTATTTAAATAAGCTAAAAAGATACCAATAAACTCAACATCGCATAGTTATCTGTTATCTATAGATTATCTATAGACTCAAGGACATGTCATTGAAAATCTTGTTTTTTTAAGGACTTTGACATGCTGATTTAAAAATTGTATAAAAGAGCCAACATCCGAGTCTAGCCAAGACATTCACATAGAAAAAGAGTAAGGTGAAAGAACTTATTCTTCTGGACATCAGTACTTAAAGAGATGAGGATGATTTGGTGCTGGCCCAGAGACAGACAAAGCGACCTACGGACTAGACAGACAGCTCAGAGACGTACATAACAGATCACACGGGTGTGTAACAGATCACACGGGAGGCAAGAACGGATTGAACTGAGACAATATCCGTAAAACAAAACAACTGATTTGGATCCAATTCTTACACCATTGACAATCAATTCTAGTGAGAAAAAAGACAAATGAACAAGCAAGATAGTAAAATCTTTAGAGGAAATATATGAGAATACCTTTAATATTTTGGTGAAGAAAAGAATTTCTTAAACACAGGAATTGCTAGTCAGAAGGAAGAGACTGATACATTCGTTGAGAGGACACCGTGGAGACAGTAGAGTGAAAACCGGCAGAGCTGGGACTGTCATGTGCAACATATGTACCTAAAAAAGGATGTTAATGAAAAAAATCAAGAAAAAATTGATCAAGAAAAAGTGAAAAGTGCGTCACATAACAATGAGCAAAATATATAACCGCTATCTTACAGAAGAAGATATATTAAAAATACGCAAAAATGCTCCATGCCATTAAAATATGTAACGCAAAGTAAGACCTCATTCACGTACTATTTGGTTTTCATTTTGTGTGTGGTCTTGGGACACCAGCAGTTCTCACACTGCTGATGTGAGTAAAATATAGAAGACTGCAGGCCACCTAAGTTTCTCTTAGATGTTTTAATACCAGATATAAGAGGTAAGATTTCATCTAAATAAATTCCTAGATTATGTGTTTCAGATGAGATGCAAGGCTTTCATTATTGCAGGTCAGATTCTCTGATCCATCACAAATAGAAAAATACGAAAATGTTAATGCTTTATTTTATTTATTATAAAAATATCTGTGTTTACTTCTAAATTTCCCTAGGGTCGAAAGGTGCCAACCCAATTATAGAATGCAGTTAATTAGATTATTACTTCTGGAGAGTTAGACCAAGAGAATAATTTAGATTCTTGTCTGTAACCTTGAGGAAACACTTTGAACCTTATTTTTAGTTATTATGCCAGTTTTTTCTTGCTTTCAACAGAGGAGTGACTCATGTGATAATTCTGTCTACTCACAGAAGTCTGTCGCTGCACCGAGGACAAGCCAGTTAGAACATTTAGATTTGTAAACACCTTTTCCCCTGAGCTTTAAACACTTGTAAACATAATGCGGTCTCACGCCTACAGTGCCTGGTCTTCCTAGGCGGTCTCCCATCCAAGTAGTAACCAGGCCCGACCCTGCTTAGCTTCTGAGATCAGACGGGATTGGGCTTGTTCAGGGTGGCATGGCCATAGACCATATTCTTAAAAGTGTGCAAATCTTTCTGTTTTCAATGATAGCACGTTGATTCTGGATGTCATATGTCTTTGTCAGCCTGGATTCCACACTTATGAGGCCATTCCCCTGAGTCAGAAAACGCCATTTAGACTATGTATTTAATACTTACTAGAGGCTGTATCATTCATCAATATGATAAATGTGTCAACGATACCAAAAGGACCGAGTAATGAGATCCAGTAGGAATATATTCTGAACTCTTGACCTTCTTCGGCATATTTAAGTATTTATCTTTTTGTATATCATGGAGTCAGGAATTGAGTAGATTTACTGTATTTTAAGTTATCACAGTCATTATTCCATTTTGGATGCCCATGTTGTCGCAATCAAACCTCTAGAATTTGGTTCCTGTGTCCTTCTGACCTGATTTCACTAAACCTTGAATAGAACCTTGGCTTCTGATAAAGAAGCTCTGTTTTCTCTTTCACCTTCCTTCTCCACATGGAATCAGTTATCCCTCCAAGAAACAGATTCCTTTTCATGGAAAATTGCTTTTAAAAACTATAATCTGGGCTTCATGTTTACACTATTAGTCTGAGGTGCCATTGTCTCTAGGTCATGTTAGTAGACAGGGAGGTACAATTAATTTTATTAATAATTAATGTGCGTTATGTATATGGGAGCGCATGCTCATTGTGTAATCTGCTACGCATTAATGTTAATTCGGCTATATATCATTTGTTAAATTCATTTGGAGGGAAGCTCTTCAAAGAGACAACTGTTCTTAAGACTGAAATCTCTAAATGCCATTTCCTTTTTAATAAAAGTTCGGAAAATTATATGAATCAGTGTAGTCCGAGCTCTTTTTGAAGGAAATTCTTTTATATAACACCGTGATTATATCTCATATCAAAGGAGAAGAGTTAATGGCTTTCCAGTTTTAAGTTTTATGTCTATTCAATAGGTCTTGTTCTTTTCAAAAAAGAAAAAATTTCTCAGTTTTCTGAGTTCAGTATTCCCGGATGCTCTGAGGGACTTCCTCCATTCCGGTGTATGTTCGAGTACTCAAACGTTCTAGTTCAGAGTGGGAGTTAATTTCAGTAACATTCTGTTTCAGGGAAGGAATTTTCAGCCTCCTTCATGTGGGCCAGAGTCCGGAGTACAAGGCTTTTACAAGTATCCTCTGCACTGTAAGTATTTCTAGTACTTAAACTAGTGTTTGTAGGGAAGACCCCACCCAGGTCTCATGAAATAATTAGACCTTGATGTCTTATTCCCCTGAGTAGGTATTTGGCCTTTCTTGAGGGCTTTTTCTAGGAATGTCTCCCGGTTATCTTTCTTTCATAACTCTCACGTGACCACAGATAACATGATTTCATCTATTTGAGGTTGAAGTTTTCTAGTTTTGTCTTTAATGTTTCAGGATGTCATGGCTCACAGAACCATGTACTGTTTCAGGGAGGAAGACATTTTTCTGTACTCTTCTAGGTTCTTCTGGCTGGTCAAATAATTAAATTAACATCTCATGTTAATGGGATGTACATATGGGATGTTAATATGTACGTATGGGAACCCATGTATATTAGGCAGAAAGTTAAGTTCTAAATGGCATTCTGAGCTAAAGATGAGAGCAGGCACCTCGGGCCTTCAGAGTGGGGGGGAAGGTCGTTGGCAGGTTGATAAGAAGAACAGATGTTCAGTAGTTAGATGTTTGCCCTGCCCTGCAGATAGCTTATAAAAAGTTATTTCTGGTGACGGCTTGTTCTTATGGGGCAGGCCCCTACTTTAAATTCTTTAAGGGGAGAGGTACATGTTTCTCATGAGCTGGCAGGGTCTCGATTGCTTTCAGCTCAAAATAATCTATATGCCAGTATAGCACATCTTAGGGTGTCCTGTTCCGACTTCCTTCAACAGAAGACTGGAACATCAAGTCGTTCCCGCCATGCCAGCTATAAACCAGGGACCACGACAGGTTAACGAGAGGGGGACTGAGGACCTTGGACTGAGAGGCTCCCGCAGGGTGACCTAGCCTAGGAACAAAAGGAAGACGTCCAATACATAAGAACAGTGTAGAGACGTAAGAGCTGGGGAAGGCTTTGTGGAGGCTAAATGGACTTAGTTTATGATGCTCAAGTGAACTCACGAGTCTTTCTGAACGAAAGCAGCCCACGAGTGGAGCCAGAGCCAGCCAGGACGGTGAAGGCGAGACGACGAGCTGGGCCTGACGGTAAGACACCAGGGACAGGCCCCTCACATATTCCGTCCTTGTCCCGGAAGATGAGACCCCAGACTCAGAACCGAAAACGTGTCCTTCATTAAGAAACACATGAGAGAATCATAAAGGAAAGGGGAAGAGCACACATCACATGTCGCTTACTTAATGCACCAACATTACTAACGTGGCTAAGTCCCCTTGAGAATCACAGTGCCTGTGGTCAACAGTGGAGCAGGCAGAAGGGAGGACACTGCGATTTCGGCCGAGGGAGAGACAGGCTGAACTTCGAGTCGTAAGTGAGGACCTGAAGGTCTGTGAAAGAGGCCCCGAAAATACAGGTTTCCACGGGGCCGCAATGCTTTTCTAATGAAACATTAAGAATCTGTCATTTTGTCGAGACTCTCTGGCTCCAACTACTGGCTGCCTTGGGGCCACGTTCTCCATAGTTTGGCTTTGCCAAATAAACCCTTCCACTCTTGAAGCAAAGTAAGCTTGCGTTTGTTGGAGGCATGTGGCATGCCAGGCACATCACACCTGTCAGCATATAGCACATTTTTAACAACTTCAATTGTTATGAATCAGTACCTGTTATAGATGAGTAAACTGAGATTCAGGAAACAAACCATGCCGATTATTTGCCTGAAATGAGAACTTACTTAAGTGGCCTTCCAACTAATCTCTGTAAGTTCAGTTATTAAAAAAGACATGGATGTTTGACTGCATGGGTTTGCTCCATATTGCGGTGGCATTTTCCTCTTGTTTCTATCCATCTGGAAGGTCCTTTAGGTTTGAATTTTTTTTTGTTACTTACAAGAATGGTGACACCTGCTGGAACCATGTGTTCGAGAATCAAAGAGCTAGGTCTGAGCAGCCAACCAATTTGACCCAAGTTCTGCCTGCCTTTCCCCGGAGAGGTTCCAGATCTACATGCAGATGGAGAAATAACAAAGTCCGTGCTTTATTTATAAAGGTTTATTACAGACAAAGCCCCGCTCTCTGAGACACGATTTTGAAACAGCCAAGAGCGTCTAGAGTACCTTTGCAGAGAAACCCACAAAGATGCTTAAAAACTCTGAAAGCCCTTTGCAGTGGTTGCTATGGCAGCGAAAGGAGACCTGTCCTCTGGGGAGGGCAGGAAAGAATAGTCACCTGCCCCCAGGGTAGGTGCTTTCGGGGCTCATTAGGAGGCCCAGGGCTCTGCAAAGTCGACGCTAGGGACATGTCTGTGTGAAGGTGCGTTTATTACATCGGGGCTGTGGAGATGAGTCAGGACAGCAGGGTCTTTAAAGTCCAAAGCGCATTTTCCAGTCAGCGTGGGTCAGTAAGTTCTGAATGCCACGGGTGTGACAATAGCAAGAGATTACTCTCCTTACCTGGCTCAGGGGGAAATGTTATGCATCCCATATATTTGAACCACGAATGGGAATCCATAAATGCCAAGGATTTTATGTGTGTCACAGTTTTAAGTCTATTTCAGATTTAATGCGCAGCCTCCTAATTCAGTATCCTGAAAATGAGTTCCTCACATTTATTTCCTCTCAGGCTTTGATAAATGTCCACATTTTCAGATATTTTTTTTCAGCCTAGATCGTAGCTATTTAAGTGCGTTTCCTGGAAAAAAACAAAACAAAGCACTTAACCATTCATTACCATCCTCTAGACATTTTCCATCTATTTTCCACAGCTCGGCAGGGCAAAGACAGAGCGTGTGAAAGGTGCAAGTACTTAGTCGATCCTCCTTCTTCTCGACCTGTTGATGCTTTCTAGAATTTTGAACCGAGTTCTTATGGATATTATTTTTAATTTCTTTGAGATGCGGTGTTTTAGACCACACAAGACTTCATGATGACATGCGAATATCCTTTCCATCTCTCTTGGAGGAACTCATGTCAGTATTTACTTCACGAAAGTTTATAAAGGACTCCTCTGTGGGAAAAAATGCCTGACGCTTTATATTGTTGACTTGTTTCTATTATAACGACGTATTTAAAAGGACATTTGCTTGAGCATATAATTTGTATCTGAAATTCTTTCCTTAAATACTTAAAACGCACACTACTCCTCGTTCCCTTGCATGCATTCTCATCCTTCTGATCCTTGTTTCTTTGCAGGTGATCTGCCCTAACTCACTAGAAGCTTTATAAATTTATAACCTATGTTATAGGTTAATATTATAATCTCTGTTATATAGAGGGATTATAATAGGTAACTACGTATTATATATAGATGATAATATAATACATAAATTTTATAATCTATATCTTTGATGTCCTTAAATTTACTTTAGCATGTACAGATATGGTGGTTTTTTTTGCGTGTATCCTGTTTAGCATTAAGGAAGATCTGGTAAAGAAACTCAAGTACACACGCCCTGGTTGTCTGAACTGCTCATACTTCTTACTAGGTGTCTTCACCAAGCTGCAGATTGTCATATGTCCAGAACATTCCAATAAGTACTTTTTTTTTTGATAAATAAGATGTGAGATTCAGTATAAACTCACCAATTAGAAGCACCTAATATTGTAAGATCTGCGTTGCTCACAATAGTTCTAACTAAACATTTTTATCTGCAAATTATCTATTTATTTATATGAGTATAGTTGGTACACAATATTATATTAGTTTCAGGGGTATGGTAGAGTGAGTTGACATTTATATACCTTAGGATGCGATCACCACACTAAGTCTAGTCATCATCTGTCACCGCGCAAAACGATCACATTATCGGGCATATTCTCCTGGACAACGTCTCCTAAAGGTTTTACTCCATCCTCAGTACCTTATGTTAGAGCGACGCCGTGTGGCAGTATGAGGTAACGCAGGCCGGCGTGTTGGCCCTGTTCCTCGTTAATCGTCACTCTTCCCGTGAAGTCAGCTCTTCAGGGACCAGATACACTTTTACCTAGCACCTTTATGCCAAATACTGTACCATTTCCTATGAAACGAGTGTTTTGTCACTGTATAGTACAGTTAAGCTGGGCAAGACTTTTCAGAATTTTCAGCGCACGTTTTTGACGTTAGTATTCGCAGGGACGCCTGTGAGGCTGTCCCCGGAGAAACGCTGAGCAAGAGCACAGAGCTCCCCGCGAGTGTCGTTTTCGAGAAGGCCTGAAATTTCAGGCCGTTTAAGGTTTGAACCCTAATGACATCCTGTGGGTTCCCACATTTTTAACGACGTGTGGAGTTTCACTTAATCGAAAGCAGTGATGATCATCGCAAATATTGAGCCCAGGAATAGCATCCGTAACACTCGGAGGTCGCCCCCCACCTTGAGAGTGAATTATCGCTGACTGATTAGGAGCCAGCGTAAGACCTGCGCGATGCAGGCTGCGTTTTTTCTAGCGTTCTGATCAAAATCATCATTTATGTCACTGCACCAGGCACGCCACTTGACACCATGTCCTAATGCCGTACGTCAAGCACATCGTCCTTATGGGATCTTCTTGGTGCCTAGTGCTTGTTGTTATATACGTTCTGTTTTCTTCATTTCGTCTTAGCTTGACGATGTACATCCTATCCAGTTATTTACGGAGCACCGAAGACCTAAGTTATATAGAGCATGAAGGATTTCGGGTTTGGTTCTGAGGCGGTTTCTGTTTTGGTGATTTAGTGATGGGTGTGCTCTGGGGAAGCGGGAGGGGGTCGGGCTTCCAGCTCAGCAAGAACGAGTGTCATCTGGAGACTGGATTCAGTCGGGTCCAGGCGGAGGCTCAAAGCAGTGCTGCCCAGCGCAGATAGTTAAACACACTGCGAGCCATGTCTGTAATTCTAAACTGTCTAGTAGCCACATTTAGAAAGGTAAAAAGAAACAGATGGTTTAAACACATTTTACTTAAGCCAGTACAGCCAAAATATTGTCGTTTCAGCATATATCCGTATTAAACACATTGATGAGAAATCTTATGTTCTTTTTGATACTAAATCTTCAAAATCCAATGTGTAAACAGCGTACCCGTTTCAAACATTCCATAGCCACATGCGGCTAGATTCATCAGCGCAGCTCTGGGGCATGGATGGGTTGCAGGAAGGTTGGCGTTAGTTTGAGGCAAAAGAGTCAAGCTTTGCTTCTCGGGCCTGTGGCAGTAGGTTTCTGGCTGTAACCTGGGCCCGGAGGCGCGCTGGATCCTGACAGGCTGAGGGCAGCTCCCAGAGCTGGCGTGGGCTGTGAGTTTGGGCCGCAGGATGGGGCTGGGCGTGGCTGCCAGGGAGGGGATCTGGGCCCCCAACAGTGTTCTCCGCGGCCGGCCGCTGCTCACGGTCCCTGCCCTCACATCCAGGGCTTCAGTGCGGATTCTGATGCTCTAGCATTTCAGGTGGTCACGTGTCCCGGGGTCACGCTGCAAGGGAACAGGGCGTGGGGCCCCTGGTGGCCTCTGCCGCAGCGTGGGACCCGGCGCTGGCGCTCGCTCCCGGGGGACCAGGCCAGCTGCGGCCCCGCTGCGTGGGCCGACCCGGGGAGACGCGCCCGTCCCCGGCGGCACGCCGAGCCGGGCACTGAAGCCCTTCCTCTCGGGGACCCACGCCTCTGCTCAGAAGCAGCCGCCGCGGGGCGGTCCCGGGCACCGGGACCGGGCCTCAGAGGGGATAGGAACGACGCGGCTGTGCGCGCGGCGCGCGGCGAGGCTCGGGGTGACAGCAGGTGGCGGCCGCGGCACACCCCCGAACGGCTTGAGCGGCAGGCGGGGAGCCCGGCGGGGGCTTTTGCCGTGGTCGTGGGCACGGCCGGAGCTGGGCGTCCTGGGTTAGCGTGTTCTTCTGACGGATCTCGGGTCCTCACGAGACAGGGTCAACGCTCACGGGTTTTGGATTGTGCAAGTTTTGCAGCGTGTCTGCAAACAGTTCGAGATTCCCGTCGTGAGGGTCGGGGATTGTCCCTTCCTCCTGAATCTGGACGTTGGCAGCGACTCGCTAGTGAAGAGCAGAGCGCGGCAGAGGCGACGTGCTCCATCAGGGGGCTTCGTCGGGTCGGGTCGCCTCGGGCCTCCTGCCTCGAGCCTGGAGCTGCCGGCTGCCGGCCGCACCGAGGCCTCCAGGCTCTGGCGCAGCCCAGGCCCCCAGGAGTGGCAGCAGAGTGCCCCGGCCAGCGTCACCGGCTCAGGTCCCATCCGACAGCCCCTTTGGGACGTTCACCAGACGAGTGTGCAAAGACGCCTTCGGATGGCTCCCCACTGGTTACCCCCAGCTGCCAGGCGGTCGGTCGCCGCGAAGGCCCTGGAGAAGGTGCGGCCGGGACGAGCCGGCCACAGTGTCGTCTGTGAGCGTGGACGGGTCGCCGCTGCTGCCACCGTTTGCAGCGGCAGCCGGGGCTCGCCTCGGGAGTCTGTCCAGGGGAGCGGGCGGTGGCCTCAGGATGCGGCCAGGCACGGGACATCGGGATGGGCGTGTGTTCTCCTGCCTCTAGAAGGACGCACCACGCTGTGGTCACGGGGTTGGCCCGGTGAGCTAAGCATGAGCGGCTGAGCGACGTTGGGACAGACCTGTCCTTCCCCTCTCTGAGGGGGCGAGGTTTCCCTTCTGTGACCTCCTCCGCGGCTCCCACGAGGTGGGGCTGGTGGTGCTGCAGTGACCAGACGTTTGAGGAGAGAAACCTGGTTCCTCAGGTCCTCTGCTCCGCTTCCTGGGCACAGCGGGGCCGCAGGCAACCCATGTCCTCTGCGCCGTGGACCCTGTTGTCCGCTTCGGGGGCCCCGTCCTCGCGGGAAGACACACGGCCTTCTAGCTGCTCCTGTGACTGGGACTAAGTCTGCAGGTCAGTCAGGGAGCTCATTTCGCCGCCTGCCGTGGGCCGCCTCCTACAACTTACGTCTGTGAACGGTCAAGATGCCGGTGTGTCCTCCGAAGGCCTTGTTCCCAGCCTCATTTTTAGTATGCTCAGAACTCAGGAGGGATGAAGGCTGCCATTTATTGGGTTTCCTTAAGGCACCAAAGTGATTCATCTGTATTTCTGTCATCCATTCAATTATATTGTTTACAGTCATGTAAGTCATCTAACATAGCAGAGAGTAAATCTTCAATGTTTTTACTGACTTACAGCAAATTAAAAATATATATATAATAGATGACATCTTGTCCTAATCCTTAGAAATAGACCCCAGATGTGCGCTTGGAAACCAGTCACTCAGTATGTCACCACCGTATTAAGAACTTTTTCCAGAGGAATCAAACTTTGCATAATTTCTGGATTCTTAAGAGTTACCTTTACTTTAACTGTCTGAATGCAATTCATCACCCGAAGAGGAGATAAAACATTTGGAGATTACTAAAAAAAAACACTTTAAGTGTTTTCAGCTGAGAATCCTATCCTAATAAAAAGACATTTCAAAGGGCTGTTGGAAGATTTATTCACTTTTTCTCAGAGAGGAATCTTAAACAGTTTGTTACCCAACGTGATACGCTTCTTTCCTAATCCAAACCACACTGAGATCGCGCAAAGGAACGGCCGAGCCCCTCGTCACTGGATTTCTGGGGACAGTGACGGTATGCTTCGGGACGAGCGGTAGCGCAGCATCATCTTCTTTGGTCTTGAGAAAAATACAATCTTGAAGCTTTTATTTCCGTGGCTAAAAATTTATGTCTGAAGTTCTCCTTCTGAATTTTTGGTTTTATACCTCAGTCCTACCAAAATGAGCCCTTAATTTAGCTGTTTATTTTTTCTCTTTAGCTGTACAGAATCTGTATCATTGCAAGGTTTACTGTTATGAGTCAAAGGTAAATTCACTGGGAATGTCGTGTTTTTGGGGAGTTAGGTAATTTCGCATACTTAGAGCAGAAGGAATTGGAAGAATATGGTGGGAGTTGTCACTATAATCAACTTTACATAAAACGCCAAGGAGCTTGGACTTCATTTGCTAAACGATGGGGAATTGTTGCAGGTTTTTCAGCAAGAGAGCATCCTGGCAGGGCTTATGTTATTAGCTGGATTACTGTGGAGTGGTGTGTAAATGAATCTGGGGGGGGTCATACCAGAGTGAGTTGAATACTCATATGGGAAAAAATGAAATCGGACTCCCACCTCGCATCTTAAAAAAATTCTGGGTGGACTACAGGTAGGGATATAAAAGCCAAACTAAAAATCATTTAGTCGATAGATAATATCTCTGCATGGCAGGATAGGATTTCTTAAACAAGACATAAAAATTGTTAACTGCAAAGAAAAAATATATTGATAAACACATTATTGTTAAAAACCTACCAGATTTTCAGTAATTAAAATTTTGTCAGCACCTCGTATTATCAAGTCAGGCCGCCATAATAAAATACTGGGCGGCTTAAACAAGAATTTCTTTTTCATAGTTCTGGAGCCTGGGAAGTCCACTATCAAGGTGCTAGCTGGTGAGGTCCCCAGTGAGAACCTCTTCCTGGCCCCTGGCCTGCAGACGGCTGGCTGCTTCCTCACTGCATCCTCACAGGGGGAATGAGAGAGGAAGCGAGTTCCCTGGTGTGTCTTCTCATCGGGACACTCGTCCCTTCGTAAGGGCCCTGCTTTCATGTCCTCATCTACATCAATTACCTCCCGAAGACCCCACCTCCACACGTCATCGTGCGGGGGATTAGCGCCTCAACATACGAATTTTGGGGGGACGCAGTTTAGTTCATAGCACACCTGTGTTCCATTTTATGCCCCTCACTCTCTCTGCTCCTGCTGTTGCTCCTGGAATATCCCCAGGTACCCTAACTGCACCCAAACTTTGGTCTCACGTTCTTTTCAGTAGGAACCCGAACGAAGGAGTGGGTGCTGGAAGGCGACCTCTCAGGGTGGGGCTGCAGAACTCCCTGGCCAGTAGGCGAGACGCCCCCGGCTCGCGGTAAGTGAGGGTGCGCGTGAGGAAGAGACAAGTTCTGTCCCGGGGACTGACAGTAACTGCCATGGCCGGTCTGCGCGAAGCTTGGCCAAGTTCAAGAGCCGAGGCTGGAAAGGGAGCATGCATTATGCCGAGGCTTGTAGGGCGTGTTAAAAAGGTGGGTCTTTCTCTTAAAGCAAATGGGAAAACGTTGAAGGGCTTTAAACTGCGGAGCGACATGGTCATAATTGCATTGAGCGTATGACTCTGAAGCACAGACTGGAACGGGGTGGGGGTAGTGACAGGCGTGGTTGCTGGGAGGTGGGTGGGTCCAGAGGCGATCGCATCAGTCCAGGTGGCAAAGGACGGTAGCCGAGACGAGGAGGTCGGACGCAGAGGCCGTGGGACCCTTGCCTGGATTTTAAAGGGAGCATTTCTGCATTTAATGGTAGATTCGCTCGCTGACTATAGTGACATTGGAAAGCTGAATGCATTTCGATTCATAAGCTCTAAGCCTTGTATAAAGCAGACAGGATTCTCTATGATTCTTAAAAGCTAAGTTTTAAAAATTGATAGCTAAGATCAGAAGACTGCGTATAGAATTTTACACTACTGAAGGAGAAATCTTTATTTTAATTTTATTTTTTAATGCCCGTTTATTATTTTTTTCATCCTATACATACATAATTATTTTTTAACCTTTTACTTTTTTATTTTCCCCCCTCCTTACTCCCTTCTGGTAACCACTTGTCTATTGTCCATGTCCATGAGTCTCTGTTTGTTTGTCCTGTTCATTTGTTACTTTTTGGTTTATATCTTACAAATGTGATATCAAGTGATTTTCAACTTTTTCTGTTTGGCTTATTTCGCTTAGCGTGATTACCTCAAGGTCCATCCATGTTGTTGCAAACGGCAGTATTTCATCTCTTCTTATGGCTGAGTAATATTCCATTGTATGTATGTACCACAGCTTCTCTAGCCAGTCATCTATCGTAGGACACTTTGGTTGCTTCCATGTCCTGGCCACTGTGAATAATGCTGCTATGAACATAGGTGTGCAAATATCTTTTTGGATATGGGTTTTCAAATCTTTGGGGTAAATACCAGAGAGAGAGATTGCTAGATCATATAGTAGATCAATTCTTAGTTTTTTGAGGAGCCTCCATACTGTTTTATATACTGGCTGTACCAATTCGCAGTCCCATCAGCAGTGTATGAGAGTTTTTTTTCTCTACATCCTCTCCAATATTTGTTATTACTTGTCCTGTTGATTATAGCCATTCTAACAGATGTGAGATGGTATCTCACTGTGGTTTTGATTTGCATTTTCCTAATAGCGATGTTGAGCATCTTTTCATGTATTTGTTGGCCATTTGTATGTCCTCTAGGGAGAAGTGTCTGTTCAGGTCCTCTGCCTATTTCTTGATTGGATTGTTTGTTTTTTTGTTGTTATTGAGTCGTATGAATTCTTCGTATATTTTAGATATTAGGCCCTTATCAGAGGTGTTGTTTACAAATATATTTTCCCATTTGGTTCGTTGTCTCTTTACTTTGTTGATGGTTTCTTTTGCTAAACAGAAGCTTTTAAGTTTGATGTAATCCCATTTATTTATTTTTGCTCTTACTTCCCTTGCCTTTGAGGGCAATTTGTAAAATCCTCTTTAAGCCCAAGGTCCTTGAGTTTAGTTCCTATGTTTTCTTCTACGCATTTTATTATTTCAAGTCTTATATGCAGATCCTTAATCCATTGTGAGTTGATTTTGATGTGTGGTGTTAGACGATAGTCTAGTTTTATTCTTTTGCATGTGGCTTTCCAGTTTTCCCAGCACCATTTATTTATTAAAGAGGCTTTTCTTTCTCCGCTGTATATTTTTGGCATTTTTGTCAAAAATTATTTGCCCATATAAATATGTGTTTACTTCTGGACTCTCGATTCTGTTCCACTGGTCCGTGTATCTGTTTTTCTGCCAATACCATGCCGTTTTGATTACTGTCGCTTTATAGTATAATTTGAAGTTGGGCAGAGCGATGCCTCCAGCCTCATTCTTTTTTCTCAGGATGGCTTTGGCAATTCTGGGTCTTTTGTGCTTCCAACAAATCTGATAATTTTTTGTTCTATTCAAAGGAGAAATCTTTGATATTGTAAAATACTTATGGCTTTATCATGAAAGAAAGAAATGTTTTAGTTTCTAGGTTAGAAAAAAAAGGCTCTGAGGGGCCTTGGTTGGTATCAATGCTGGCAGATGACAAGAAGCCTCTCAGCGGGGCGGTGACAGATTTGGCAGATTCAAAGGTTAGGGCTTTCATGCCTGGCCTTCCAGATTGCAAGGGGCAAAACATAAAATCTGTTTAAATGATCAGTGGCTGAGGGATGGTGTTTAGGCACATGGGCCTGACGATAGCCTCTTAGAATTCGACATACTACATGGTTCCCCAGCCCGTCATGGGAGAGGAAGTCCTCAGAAGACCCCTGCGCCAGAACGAGAAGGTGTAGAATGTGTGACAAGTCAAGATGAGGAGTTGTAAGGGACTGGTGACACCCGTGGCTGGTACTGCTCCCAAACGCCTACAAGCATCAGGGTGTGGTATGACATGAGACAGCAGTGACCAAGACAGCTCAGGAAGCAGGGGCTCACATCTCCAACTCAGGATGAATGACAGTCACACGCTTCTCTTTACCTCTCGCTCCGTGGGACCCAGGTAACGCCCATAAAAAGGAAAGGGGAAGGAACCTCGGAGGAACCTTGAATAATATGTTAGCGCTTGTGTCACACCGGGCGAGTTTGTGACATGGGGTGAGGGGTGTCTTGCTTTACAGAATGAGGTTGGGGGTGGCATCAGGGGAGGAAGAGCTTTGGGGTTAGGCAGACAGGTGGCCATGGATCCATCTGCATATCTACCAACAAGGTCTCCATTTCCAACGTGGACGTGACTGAGTGACCTTGAACTGGGAAAAATCAGAGCTTTCTGCCATCAGTGGAGTAGGGGTCAAAATTCAGGTCACCTGAGAGTTGAATTTACTCATAAGAAAACAGAGAAATTTACACTTCTGCACATGTGAGTTGTTACTATGAAATATAAACACACAACGCATATCGCTTGGAAATGAGAATTCCCAAGATTCTTAGTTCTTAAATGTCTCGTCACAGCCACTTAAGGTAAATAGGTCTCTCCTGTTTTGTAACACTTCAGAATTAACCGTTTTACCCTGCCAATTGTTTTGATTTGTATTGTTTCAGTTCTACACATTTCCAAGGTTAGAGATTAACATAACCAGGTACATAATCAAATGTAATGAGGAGCAGGATCGAATTCTTCTCCCATGACATCAGCCAAAGATCCAAGAGTTCTTGACCCCAAACTTGAGCACCTTGGCTCAGCTATCAAAGTCACAGCCCTCCAGAGCCTTGTACACAACCTAGTACCATTCAGCAGATTGAAGATTTATTCACGCGAATGGATTTATTTACTGAAGTCTTTCTTGTTGCCAGCACAAGGTGAAATGGAAAGTTGGAAATCAGCCTGTAAAGCTGGGCAGCCCAGGCAGCCAAACCAGATAATTAGGACAAAGCTATACTCAGCACCATATTCTTAGAACTTGTAGCGTACAAATTATCTGCAGCTGTGAATAACTTCTAATATTTAAGCGCTGGGTAAAAAACGTTGCTTTCTGACCCATACTGTCTGGCTTGGCTTGCTTCACAAGCATTATGGCCAACTTTCCATTTGCTTTATGTTTTACAGGCTTGGGCAAAGTCTGGACTGCTAAGGAACTGGGTGATTTGTTCTTAATTTTGTAAAATAAGGTGAACTACTTAACAAGTTGTTTATTACTCATTGAGCTAGACTATCTTGATAAATGATTTAAAAAATCAAAATGTTAATTTTTTGTTTATTTGGGAATTGAGTTTTAGAAATAATTTATCTAGTTCGAGGAAAGAAGTAATGTTAACACTGGAACATAGCTAGATTCGTCTGGATCATTCCAAGCAGAATAATTAAAAGGATAGGATCAATGTTTCTCTTTCAGAGAGAGCTGGTACACGTTCCCAGGGAACTCTGTGGTTTAACAAAATGTTCTGGAAGAAAAAAGATAAAGGAGATGAGAAATATATTTAAAAAAGAGAGAGAGACCAAACTGAGATGAGTCCGGAAAAGGGACTTAAAGCTTTCTGGTGAGGAGGAAAATGGGCAAATAAATGTTATAGTTTTCATTCCTGAGGCGTAGAAGGTGGAACCTAAAAGAAAAATTACAAAGTAAAGAAAAGGGTCGCGTCGTTATCAGCATGCACTCAAACTGTATCGTTAGCTCTAAGAACGTCTTCCAAAGTGACATACGATATTTTCATTCTTGGAAGTTGTCTCTTCATAACTAGAAAAACAAAGCCAAGATAAAGGAATTGGATTGCATTCCTCCCTTAAATTTGAAACCTGGTCATTGTTTTCCGTGTTACAGGATGTCTACAGCTGTAAATAATTTGCACTCCAGAGTTATAAGGAGGCAGAGAGAAGGGCCGGGGAGCTGGAGAGGGGCCAGGCAGCGAGGGAAGGCTAATTCCATCCGTCCTGCAGAGCCCAGGAAGTGAGTTCACTTTCACACGTGGTAAAGAGCAGGTCAGATTTACTCAAAAGTTTTTAAAGTTAATCTTCTAGATCCTAATTTTTTTCCATAAAGTTTTTATATAAATGTATCTACTGAAATTTATTAAAAAATTAAACGACCGAAAACCATTGCTACATAGCATCCTAATATAAATTTATCTTAACAGTAAATGAATACCAAAATAGGACCGTTTTTCAGCAGCTTTGCATAAAACTTGTATTCACTTTTAACAAATACAATTATTTCAAGCAATATAATTATTTAGTCAGGTGTTCACTAGCATCTTTCGGTAGGCAGCACTGAAATTATTTTGTTTTGAAGTTATTATTTTAGTTCATGTTTAAACGGTTCCTTTGTGTGTTAGGGGTCATCTTTGCTTACAGAGTTGCTGTTATTCCTTGGCCCTTTTATTTAACAAAGCTAGGTTATATATATTTTATAAACTGTATAGTTTTACGTAGTAAAATCCTGGTTCTTGAAGATACTAGATGTGATAACATTAACATATCACGGGTCGAATATATTATTTGCATTGTCCATAATATACACTCAGCAGTCTTGGATAACATTACCAACGTCATCACCAAGAACATGACTATTGAAAAGAGTTTAAAATTTTTGCAGCTCTTGTGGTCGAATTATTGGAATTGAAATAACTTGGAATTGTTAGTCCCTGTGTGGTCATTGCCACTAACCTGATATGCATATAAGTTTATTGGTTTCATTTTCTTTTGCAGTTTTAGAGATCGATTGCTTTTTAATTTGATTTTACATGGTCTGAAAGTCGAATCTACTAAACAAGGTGTACTCAGAGAAGTCGAGCTATCCTGTTCTTTCTGTCCAGTAATTCCAATAGTTCTCACTTAAAAAATATATTTTATTCCATAATTTTTAATATATATTAATTACATAATCAATATTGCTCATAGTTGTCACTTAAAATATTATAGTTTACCCATTTATTTTTAATATATATAAAATATTTTATAATACATGTATATTGAATTATACATATTAAAATTCATGTATACGTATATGTTCATTGATTGCATGAGAGTATTAATTAAACCACTGACTAGTAAGTTTAAAAAATGAGGGAGCAGTTTCTGGCAAGGAAATGAGACACAGAGCTCAAGATATCTGTACTTGCGATCAAGTAGTAGAAAAGCAACTTCATAGTAGTTCAATGTACTTTGGAATCTTGAAACAATCAACATTTTTCCTCCCCATAAGCCTTCCCGTCTTAGCACATTTCTTTTAATTAATGACAAAAGTTACTAGTTATTGAGTTTAAAATCTTTATTTGCCAACAAAGAAATGTTCTTGGTTAATATTCCATATATAACATCATCTAGCTTTAAGTTTTGTTTCTTTTTTTATCAACCGATTTGCTCTTTATGAGGTCATGTTGCATGTATACCAATTTTATATGAATCTGGTTGCCAAGAAGATCTTCTTTTACCTCTGACAGTCTTGTATTTATAAAGAAGTAGCTGCCACCATCTGATGTGAGATGTACCCAATTTTAGTTTGCTGTCTGCCAGGTGTGGCCAAATCAGAGCTGAGTAGGATTTTGGGTGTCGTAGGCCAAACGCTTTTTTTTTTTTTTTAAATCAGGAAAAAAAAAAGACAAAGTCTTAGCAACTTAAGAAACTTTCCCTAGAGTCACTCCATTAATTGAGATATGTCTTTGTTAAAAAAAAAAGCTGTTCAAATCTCTGATGCATAACTCATTGAGTAAACCATACTTATTTGAAATGTATTTATTGAGAACTTAATACCTGTCAAGTGAACGTACTGGGACCTGGGGATAGAAGGTTAGCAGAGCCTGGGAACGGCTCTGAAGGAATTCAGAGTCGGGGCGTGACTGCAAAGAAATGATGACGACTTCTGGTCGAATAGATTTTAGTGACAGCGCTCAGCGCATCCTTTCCAGATTTATCGCCACAAACATGAAAGTGGAGAAACCTCAAGGAAACACCAGAACAAAACGAAAACTGGGAAGACCGAGGGCCACAGTTTTGAAGAACTGAAAACAGTTATAAGGCAGGTAGGGTGGGTATGTGAAAAACTAATCTTCAGCATCTGGCTTACCTAAATTTTGATAAAGTTTATTTTGAACGATAGTACGAAGATGCTTTATGTGTTCCTTTATTGCCAAATACTATTGCGATGTATGGATATATCACATTTTGTTTATACATTTTCTAGAATTTGGTTGAGGTTTTTTGCACCCACGTTTATAAGGGATATTGGTCTGTAGTTTTCTTGTGATACCTTCATTTAGTTTGCTGTCAGGGTAATGCTAGCTTCATTGAATCAGTTAAGAACTGTAACCTCCTCTTCTATTTTTGGAAAGGTTCGAAAAGGATTCGCATGAATTCTGTTGATGTGTGTTTTTGTTGTTGTTTGTTTGTTTGTTTTTAGAATTCACTAGTGTAGCCATTTTCTGGTGTTGGGCTTTATTTTGTTGAAAAGTATTTGATTACTCTTTTTTTCACTTGTCATAGGTCTGTGAAATTTTCTGTTGCTTCTCGAGTCAGTTTTGGTAGTTTGTACATTTCTAGGAATCTGTCCATTTCATTTGGGTTATGTAATTTTTTTGGCGTACAGTTATTTATAGTATTCTTTTAAAACCATTTCCTCCCCTACTTTTGTTTCTAGTCCTATCGGTCCTATACTTGCCTCTTATGCCTCCTCCTTCAGCCTGCCTCCCCCTCCCCCGCCCTTCCTCTAACTAAAGACTGTCAGTTTGTTGATCTTTTAACTGGTTTTTTGTTTTTTTGTTTTTTATTCCATCGTTTATCTCTGCTCTAAGCTTTCTTATTTTCTTTCATCTGGCTTTCAGTTTAGTTGTCTTTACACGGGTCCTTAAGAAGTAAAGTTAGATTTGAGCAGCACAAACCTGCTTTGCTTGGGCGGGCTTCCCCGTGGCTGGGTACTCGACCGCCGTCCGCCTCCGCCCTTCCCCAGGGTTCCAGGTGGGACCTGAGCGTCTAAGCACGTTTCCCGCGCTTCTGTGCTCGGACTTGCCCGCGCCGCTGTGCGTTTGGGTCGGAGACGCTTTGTAGTCTCTCGGGATGGACAGTCTCACCACCAATCTGTGTTAACCTTTTCATCCTCTGTTGCGATATGGTCGTCTGAAGAGACCTGGGCCAGTGTCAGAACAATGACATAATGCCCGTCACACTGGGAGAGGCAGAGGTGGCGGGTACAGTGATGGCCTTGCCAAGACACTCGCCCTACCAAAGGTGACGGAAAACCTACCACATTGGAGAAAGGGGTACAGGGTAGCACCTTGGATTAGTGCACTTCTCACCTTCTGCCATGGCAAAGGAAGCGCGACCGGTCTATTTGTCACCTGAGGTGACCGGCGTGCAATGGCGTGAGTGGTACATCACACGATTACGTCTCTACCTGGTCATGGGGATTACGGATCCCAGTCAGATCTGAGCTTGTTTGCATTTTCTGGTTGCTTTAAAATAAACATCTACTACTTATGTGGTAAATATTTTCTTTTTTAAACCAAAACATCTAAATTCTCAGAAAATTAGGAAAGAAGAATGCGTGGGTGGACGGAAGAAAATGTAGACATATAATTTTTTCTCACTGAAGTCAAGATTCTTTATCTGTAAAATAATGCTTTTTTATATTAGTGTTTTTCCGAAGTGCTCCTTTGAGTCTGGGGACTCCATGGATGACCTCCAAGGGCCATCGTGGGAGGAAATTAGATGCGAGGAGCGTTTCCAAGTGGGCAGCCATCCAGTTTCTCCTCGGAGCAGTGTCGGGAGAAGTTCCACTGGTGATGTACACACACGACCTCTGTGTCACACATATGTAATTCTTAAAAGGAAGGACTCCATTACTCTAAAAACATTTCGATAGCCAGTGTGAAAAATAATTTCTTAGGATAATTATGACTATATGCTGTCGAAATATTCAAATGTAATTATCACTTTGTGATTTTGTCAAATTGCCCAGAACATCATCTGATCTTGGCCTGTGTAATGATCTGGGAATGAATAGAAGACAACATTGGGTCGTGGGTATTTAAAACGTTTTGATAATAGCATGTGTTGGCGAGGCCTTGTAGATTATTTTAAGTGAAAATATATGTTAACCTCAATTTTTAAAATCTCAGGGATATTATAAATAGGATAATAGTCATTGGGATATTTTTGAAGATTTCTAGAAATCAACAGATTAGTGAGATTGTAGCTATGGAAGCTACTTTTATTATAACTATCTTGTGTTAATTTTTATCATTTAACCACAAAGGGAAATTCGATTAGTTTGAACCAGTGAGAATGTAACTTTTATTTGAAGAAAATATTGAAGTTCTGTTCTTATACTAACCTACTGAACACCTTATCATCATCAAAGATTTTTTTGAAAGATTTTTAATAAAATTTATAGGCCTAATTTGAGCATATTTTTATTTTTGTACTTCTGGGATTTAGATGAAATTATACTTTTTTTTGGCTCATCAGCAAAGTTTCTATTTGTAATGATTTGGGATATTTAAAAATTCATTTAAAAAGTCAACATATACATCTTTATAACTTCATTATGTAGGAATAACGAAAATACAAACACCTTTCGAAAATACATATTTTTAAAACTATGAACCTCAGTTTCTTTTTTTTCTCTCTTTTTCCATATTTTGTCAAAGTCAATAGAAATTATGCCTGGGAAATAGGAGATATGTAATGAAAATATTAGTGCCTTTATTTAATTAGCTAATGGTAGTACTTATTTAATTTTTATTTGAATTAAAGTTATTTTTGTATGTCTTTTGCTTTTGCATTAGAGTTTAATATTCTCAGTCATGTTCATTCTGGGCCAGAGATGTATTTCCTTCCCACAGTTCAGAGGTGCAGTTTAGCTCTTCAATTTCCAGAAGTTTGAAATACTAGAGATTTGAGTTAATTAACATAACGATTATTTTCTACTTTCTCATAGGAATTTTTAAAAAATTATTGAACTACATTGGTTTACCTCGTATTAATTCGGATTTTTAAGTATCTATTAAGAGACTTCGAGTCTGGCTATTACTGTGATAATAATACATGTTATAAAATAATTTAAAGGACAGTTGAATGAAATACTTTGAGAATTCATGACCCATAATTATGCTGGGCATAAGGTCATTTTTATTAAATAGTATGTTTTGCAGTTTTTAGAGATACTTATAACACGAGAAAAAGAATTTTCCACATGTATAAATTTTTATTTCTCAAGTTGTCCTTCAGTGAAATGAAGTGCTTGATCTAACACAGTCAGCAATCTGGGGACAAGGGCAAACCCAGATCTCCTAGGACTTGATTTGCATTTTCCTTCAAACAGTAGATTATGCGATGAAGCATTGCTATTTGTGTAATTTTTATTTCATTTTGTTCATAGCTGGGATTTATTACCAAAATATGGCAACTCTTTACAATATAAAGAAATAGCATCTTTTTCTCTCAGTGTACAGGTAATTCTTTTTTACAAGAATTCTGAAAATAGATTAGCAAAAAATAAGAAATTTTGAAAATAGCGAAAATCATGTTATGTCAAAAATAATTTATTTTTAAGTGTTAGCAAGTAGTAATTTACTATTGCTGTCAAGAATATTTATTAACATGATTAATAAATCAGGACAAATGTGCATTAAGGATTAATAAATATTCATATTCAGGATTAATTCTATCTTGAATGAAATTATTTAGCAAGTTATCTAACCACTATAGTTTATGGATTTAGAAACGAGATATGTTTTCTAAATCATCTTTGTAAAATTAATTTTTCTCTATGTGGACTGTTTTTCCTCGGTTTGGTCAACAAGGAAAACTGTAATTTAATATAGTGCCTGATTGGAAAAAGTTCTTTTCACCAGTGTAGTGAATGTTGAGTTGTGTGTGTGTTTTTTTTTTTTTTCTGGAGAATTGACAGTGCTTGGCCTTATCAGTTTAGATGTATCAAGGAGCAGCTCTTGTGTTTCTGTGTATGTGGTAATCCCAGAGTGGGCGTTACTAAGAAGAATTAATTATAACATTGTAGAACTGAATTAGAAATAGAGTCCCTGCATTAGAAATGGGTTTTATAACATTTTTGTGTTTATTCCTTATGTATTTGACACTTTAATGTATACAGACTACATTAGTGACTATGTTTGAAAAGTGTGTGTGTGTGTGTGTGTGTGTGTGAGAGAGAGAGAGGGGGGGGGAGGGAGGGAGGGAGGAGAGGGGAGAGATTAAGACACTTAACGTTTCAGTGAGATAAGCCTTTGGGATGATCCAGTCTAATTTCCTGGCCATACACACAGTGTATGGGGAAATAAGGCTTGGAATGATGGAGTCACTTTTTCCAAGGCTACAGCTGGATCACCAAGCTAATAATGGCTCCTAGCAGAGCTAAGGCATGTCCTAGTCTCATCTTTCCACTGCTCCCTCACTCTAAACAGCGGGTCTCATCCGATAGCAACCTCAGGGGACATTCGGCAAAGTCTGGAAACGTTTCTGATTGCCGCAGCCAGGGCGTGCTCCCCGTCACTGATGGGCAGAGGCCAGGGAGGGCGCCTAACACCCTGCAGTGCACAAGACAGCCCCACATAACGGAGTTATGTGGTCCAAATGTCAGCAGTGCCGAGTGTCAGAAATCCGTCCAAAACGTGAAGTACCTCACATTGCGGTTAACCAAGGAGAGAACAGTTAACTGTTTACTCGGCTGTGAGCGTGTCAAAATCCAGTGGCTACATTGTTAATCCTAGTTGTATAACATGTCCGATTATTTAAAAAGAAAGTGTTTTTCTCTAGGCCGTTTTCTCATAAGTAGGTGTTCCCAAGAGGAGTTCCGGAAGTGTTCAAAGTCTCACAAAGATAAATTCATTACACTTTCACAAAATCTCACGAAGAGAAATTTATCGCGTGCTTTTTTGAAGCATGAGAACGTGTGCAGTTGTTTTCATCGGGGCCTGAGCGTCAGGTGCCGGGTCGAGATCTCAGCTGCAAAGCGGCTCCTGGGTGAGGCAGGAGAATAGGTTACGTCGTCACACTGGGCCAGGCCTACCTTTGCTTGATGTTCATATATTGAGAATATAAAAATTTACTTTTAAACTACTTTGTAGACACTGTAGTCAGGTCTGCATAACTTCTTTTAAAAAATAGTTACTGCCTGTGACAGCTTTGATTTATTTGATCGATTTTCCGTTTCAGGCATGTTTGATCTGTTATGCCCTAACCGTTAGAGTCTGTCTATGCGTTAGAACGCCCGTTTTATAAGTGAGGAAACTGAGGCTGGCTCATGAGACATAACCCTCTGAGTGCAGACACCTGAGGTTTGAACTCAGGTCTGTGTGTCAGCGAGGCCTTTTCTTTTTTTAAGTATGTTATTCGTAGATCAGATTTATTTATTTTTTACAATTTTTATTGACATTTTCCTCAATTAAAATATTATTAAAGTTGGCCTTGTGTTACGGCTTAGACTTTTTCATAGAAAATACACGTTGTATTCGTAAAGAAATTCGGGATGTTGTAAGATAATGATTCCTATTTCTAACGGAGTGAGAAGGGGGCATTTTTTTCTATAATGCCACAGTAAGATTCACATAGTGACATTCAGATTTATTTTACCGATATATGTAGGTAGGCGTAAGTTTCCTAAAAGATGGTGGCTTCCCAGCTCTTCTCTTTTGATCAATGAAGGACATATTTGTAAAATCACAGTGTACTCTGATTTTGTACACGCACGGTTCTAATCTGTGATTTAAAATCACCTCCAGTGCATTTGAATCAAAACCCAAATTGGCTTCCTTGCAAGAATTGTTTAGTTATTGAAACAGTTATATGTTGCTTTAGAATAATTCTACAAATATTGTTAAAGCCATCAAAATCGTTGTAATTAACATCTGACAGTACAAGTATTTCAAGCAGTTCCTAAATCCACAGAAAATCTTTTCTATTTGCCTTGCTTCGTCAGCATTTCTGTTTTTCTTACTTTGTCGCTAAGAGGCACATATGTGTGATATTAGTGCTATTAATTCTTTCAATTTATAAAAGTAGGAAGGAAAAACCCAGAATTTTAAAAATCACCATACAGTTATTCGGTGTTTTAAAGGTATGTCTTTAAATTTATTTTCTCAACAACTTGCCCAATTCTGAGATATTCTCATTATTTTTGTTTTTTTTTTTTAATGCTTTCGAAGAGCACCCATTCATCTATCCATGTATCCACTTGTCCCTCATTCACTTATCCATTAATTTATTTGCTTATTTGCAAAAGATTCAAAGACAAATACAATATTATCTCCTTAAGAAATTCACAGTTTGCTGAGGAAACGTAAATAAGTACACAAGTGTAGCCTTAGGCTGTCGTGTTAACTCTTTTTGTGGGAATCAAGAAAAGCCTCCCAGAGGCGTGAGGGCGCACCGTCAGACTGGGAGGAGGCGGTTGCCATGGAGTTTGCGGTTTCCTGGTTTCTTCTGGACTCCCCAGTGAAGTGGGGAAGACCTGGAGTAAAATCAGTTCCGATCAACACTCAGTCCCTGGGGTTTCTGCAGTTCCATACTCTTACAACCTTCTGCTGGCCCGGAGCTCCCACTCTGGTAAGTGAGGCCACACTGCGCAACAGGATCAGGTCCCGTGTCCCTCACGTCCCAAGGCCTGCCGCGGCCAGCCTCAGCGCGGCTCCCCCCCCAAGTCACGCCTTCACGATCGGATCGGTTCAAGCATCCTTCTCCATCTGCAGCCGCCTGCCCTGTTGGAGGACAGAGGAAGAAGAAAGACGGGAAATGGAGTGGCAGCCACGGCAGGGAAACGGAATGTTCTGTAAATGCTCGTCCGGCGGATTCCTTCCCCGTATCACCAGCAAAACTGGGCCACGCGGCTAAGTGTATTTGTTTGTACTGGGCGTCTCGGCCACGTTAGCTTTTTTTTTTTTTTAAACTGACCATACTGTTGCCCCAAACAAAAATAAAAATTCGTTTTGTGGGGAGGATGCAGAGAAGTAATCCCAGGTGGGCAAGAGGAGGACCCGACATAGAGAATGGGACTGGAACCCACACGCACAGAATCAGCCTCGTTTTCGCGTGCTGAGTGCCTTACGGTATTGTCAGCTGGCCCACAAATTACGAAAACTCCGAGGCTGGATTTTCTGTTTTTCTTCTCGTTCTATGTAGTGCTAAGACCGTGAAGATGTTTACGCGTGTGCGTGTGTGTTTTCAGAGACGGCCCCTTGGCGTCATGAAGCAGATGGCACAGCACACGGGGTTCTTGGCTGGAGAGAGCTCTTCCACATTTTGACCACGAAGGACAGGAAAATGATACGGACAAGGAGAACGACCGAACTGAAAGCGAAATTCATTGGCATAAATGAAATCGACGAAAGAGTTTATGGTGCTTACAGTATAGCGGGAGAATCCAGGAAAGGGGGGAATTCAGAGAAAGAGGAGCGGGCGTGGTGGTCGATGGTGTTTCCCGAGGAGACAGAGGAGGGGGAGCCTCAAGGGGCCGCGTCGTGTTCTCCTGGACAATGCCACCCTCTCTGTGGCATCGGGGAGTGAGGAGGAAGGATGCTGTGAAGTAGAAGGAGATGACAAAGACTCTTCAGTGAAGAATAATCCTCCGAATGGAGACGGAGGGAAGAGTAAAGGTCTTCACTCCCTACCTGGCAAGCGGCGCTCTCCTGCTGTGGGTGAGGGCTGCCAATACTGCGCCTTCCTGCCCCGTCTTTCCTCTGGGCTGTTAGCTTCACCAGGGAGGCTGGCTTCGATGTGGTCTGCCATCACGCCTCCATCATTACGCTTCCCGACAGCTGTGTCGCATCCCGGAGAGTCGCCCCGTTCCACCCCGCTTCCCAGGGAGGGGGCCCGGGAGCCTGCTCCTCTCCATCCCTGCCGACGCGGCTGAAGTCAGAGGTGTTCTCGTACAGTTTTCGTATCGTGATTTGTATACTCAAATATTTTATTAAATATGTTTTTTCAATTTTTGGGACGAACCATCTTATAAAAATTAGATTGAACCAATATTTCCCATGTTCCTGCGATCTTGGCAGAGAGACACGTTTTGAGTTTTTTTTTTTTTAATTTTACCATTTTATTTTTTCTATTACTATTACACGCTATACCTGTTTTCAGTAAACATTAAATAAACTTGCGGGTGCAGGGGTGGGTGTTCCCTCCCTGTTCACTCACAGCACATAGTCGCAGATGGGTCGTATTCAAAACCATACTTGGGGAACGCTGAAAAGGTTTCATTTTGGTCGGCTCACGTGTGCTCCACGGAGGGTGTGGCGGTGTTGGTTTTGATAAAACTCCACAACCAATGGGAATCTTGTTCGAGTTAGTGCGGAGTGGCCTTAATGCTGGAAATAATCCTGTTGGCCAGGACCCCAGAGCGATACAGATGAGAACAGGGTGCAGGAAGTTCTGCTGTTTACGCATGTGTCTGTAACCCTGAGCCGTGAGAGCAGCCCCGCCGGCCCAGAGGGTAAGATGCTTAATAACCTTGTGGTTTTCTACTTAATTTTTATATTTTCCTGCTGGGGCAGAGCATGTGTTCTCGGAACAAAAAGGAGGACAGTTGCTTGTAAGAGGCAGGGTAAAACTACTGCGGGTCTGGGAAGCAGAGGGATTTAGGGTTTCTTGTTAAAGCGGGCTTGATTTCTTCCCTCCTCCCTCCATTTCCTACTGTTGGTGTGATTTGTCCTGACAGCCTGTCATACATTTCCCGTCTTTAAAAAAATATCTGTATACTAAACAAAACTCAGGTAAGAATTTCAACTCTAAATTTAGACAGTAACATAATATGTTTAAAGTAAAACCTTGTTTGGTAGTTCCAAGTGGATATGAGTTAGTTCATGTGTTTGAAGTAATCTATATTCTTAGAGTAAAAAAAAAAAAAAAAAAAAAGGTAAAATTGCTGTGGAAGCCCTCATGTTTTATGCTTTATTCACTTAAAGTTATTTTCATTTTGCCGGTCGTAATGCTGAATTCCTATCATCGTTAACAGAAAAGTGTATTTCAAACTTAGCACTAATATTGATTTCTTTATCTGTTAGCTGAGTAGTGGAAAAGAGGTAGGGACATAGAATAAAATCCTGCGCATAATTAACTGTATAAAGTAATTACAGACCCGAAGGAAAAAGATCTCTGGAAACCATTGGGAAGGATTTGCTTATGTTTCCTGCACAGATAAATTATAAAATGAATGTTGAGTGGGTAAGTCTAGTAAATGGAAATATAAGGAAAATAGTCTTAAAAAGATAATTAGAAACATGTAAGTAACATATGGCATTGAAAGACACAATGATATGTCTTGATAGTCTCATTTACATCAACACTAGTTCTGCTTTCTAAAATCATATAACACACTTTTGCTAATGGGTAGGGTGTTGTGACGATTAAATGTCTTGTTAATCGTTTTACTGTCCAATAGCCTCATGTATACATTATTCTTAAAATCTGATTTTTGTCCTTATTTTTATGTAAGCATTAGATTAGACAGAAATTTTGAAAAGCTAATGGTACAATATGTATATTTGGTGTGATTTTTCAATATTGATTTATACTATCAAAATGTGTATTTTAATGACATCTAGAAAAATGCTTGATGTGAATTTTTTTAAAACGTTAAGAAATAGTTTTCTTGTGAAATAGCAGATCATTTGCTGGTCTTTTTGCATACTTCTCTTGTTTTCATTGGATTCAGTAATTGGTTGGTTGCTGGGACATAAGTCCTTGGCGCCTCACTGTGGGTGTGGCCTTGAAATTTATTAGGATTTCATCTCATTATTAGAGCCACAAATATAATGGCAGTGGTTCTTTAAAATTGAAAATGATCTAGTTGAAGAAGTATACCATCTCTTATGCTGATATTACAAGATTCAATTGAATTCTGCCATAATGCAAAACTTTCAGAAATTTCCTTTTTAGCAAGACTGTATAGAAACCTTGAAAGAAAAGTCTGGCTTTCTGAGCTGAGTCATGAAAAGTCAGTGGACTTGGACAGTTACTGAAATGCAAAAAGGTTCTTCTACTTTGTAGAAGTAGTTGGAGCAGAGGGTTTTGGGGCATGAATTAACGTAAAGCAGGGAAGGACAGGGAGGGGTTATCTGCGTCACTGGAGCAGAAAAAATCCACCTTTGTGAGTAGCAGACATTGAACTCGATAACTACAATGAGACAAAATTCCAGAGCATCTTAAAACTTACAAAGTAATTTTGTCCTTATGTGTGGTACAGTGGGGACAAAAGCAAATTTCTGAAGATATAGAGTCTTTATTCCCTTTTTCTCCTCTTCCTCCCCCTCCATCATCATCATCATCATCAGACATCATCATCTTGCCAACACATTATCACGTTTCTTACATGTAAGATAATGCATATATCTCTGTATAGTTTTAAAAGCTGTAAAATCCAATGAACTTCCTTTTGCATATCACCTTCATTTTACACATGAAAGAATCTGATGCTCAGATGTGTCACATGATTTATGGAAAGCCACAGAGAGAGCGAGTGCTGGAGCCGAGATTCCAAACCACGTCCTCTGGCTCCACGGCTCATTCCACGATGCTGCGCTGGCATCTCAGGAATGTCTGTCTGGCAGAGGCAAGCAGGATGTTCAGAGTGGCCGTCTCGGGGCAGGGAGCAGGGAGCGGGGAGCAGGCGGCGAAGAGACAGGCCAAAGACGAGCTCCGACATCTGCAGAGCCACGCCAATCACAGTTCTCTCAGGTGGTCCACTGTCCTCTGGGAACAGGAAGAAGAAACTGATTCTGAAAATAAGCAGTTTTTCCATTTGAATTGGCTGTTCTCATATTCAACACTTAGGCTCTTCTCTGTCTCATTATCTTGAATGTTGTATTCAAGGAAGGTATCTTTTGATTTCTCAGAGGAAATTTCACGATTTTCATCAAATGTTACTTATCACGAATGAAATACGTGAGGTGACTGGAAATGATGTTGTGGACACACTGGCTTTCCTTTGTTTCTTTTTGATCTGTGGTATGAATGAATACCTAGTGACCAGACCTTCTTAAACTTATGGAAAGACTCAATTATGATCAAAGAAAAGTATCATCTAAGTTTTATTTCAGTGGGTGAAGAGCATATTTATAAAGGTTATGTCCTAACAGTGTCTCGCACTGTATCTTCATAGTAAAAAGAATAGAACCTATTTATTAACACTTTTCTCCTCATATAGCCAAAGCTTAAACATATTATTACATTTTTTTTCCCCTCAAAATAGAATAAGATTAGTATCTGGAATAGTATTCATCTTCTTTTTTCCTCAAGGTTTTTAATTAAATAAAACTACTTCATGTTATAGTAATTAGTTTTTTTGTCTGTCTGTCTGTTTCTCTCTGTCTCGATATATATATATATATCTATATCTTTATATAGATATCTAAATTTATATAGATATATAAATACTATATCTATATCTATATCTATATCTAGATATCTAGATATATATAGATATATAAATACTATATATAGATATAGATATATCTATATAGATAGATATATCTATATATATATAGTGTTCATGGTGTTCATGCAGTCATTTTAGAAATATACTCTCTACTGTTTTAGAGGCTTGCCGTCATTTCAGTAGGTGTTATGGGATAATGCCTTTTTGCCATGCAGATGGAGATGCTTCAAATGTAAAGTTTCATCTTTTCAAACTTATATTTACTAAAATAACATGTCCCTTGTCATTTTAAATACCTTGGTCACTGACCTCGTGAGATTTTAGTTAAACAGGTCTGGGCTGTATTCCAAGCCTTTCCTATACCCAGTGCCCTGTTCTCGGTGTCCTGATCAATGATAGATGCTCCATGGTGACTGACAGTGAGTTTGAGACTTTGGCTGTAAAAAGGAAAACTGGATATTGTATTGGGGAAAGGCAGCTCATCAAGGAGAAGATGGGTTGATGGGTTGTGTTCAAAGCCATTTTATTGAAATCATAGCTTTGCAGGGGTTATTAATAGTATTATATATTTAAATATTATCTAGAAGATTTATATGCAATGATATCTGCTAAGAATTGCTGTTATGTGTAGCAAAGATATAAAAATATTTGATATTAAACCTGCTAGAAGTATTTCGGGGAGTAGTCGAAGTCAGAGGTATCCTTAGTATTGAGTAGGAAACAGATGCCCACTGCAGAACCTACAAATAGTATCTTGTCATTATACCTGCTTTTAATTTTTAAAATTAAAACTTCAAAAAAAAATTGAAGTGAGCCTTTGAGGCACTGGTCGATGAGCGTGCTTCTAGGATGCAGTAATGCTTTAGAAATGTAGCGTAAGGTAAAGTGGCAATATTTCAGCAAAAAAGAGCCTGAAACCACTTTGGACTAGTGTTTATGTGGAAATAGTTTAGATGGATTTTTATATAATCTCTAATTTCCTCCTTTAATGAATTTAGAATTACGAAGGCATATGTCAGAAGTTGAATTTAGAAAGGTCTTAAGGGATCGAATGGCTTTTGTTTTCAGCGTATATCCGTGGATTCCTAGCTCCTCTTTGCTCATCTTCTGGATGAGACGGAAATGTAACTCGCAAACGAAGAGCGTGAACTATCAGTGCTCGGTGGAATGATAATGCCCGGTAGAAAAGAAGAAGAGAGGGAAGTGTGGAAGTGCCCAGCAAGCCTTCCAGAAGGTTCTGTCTGTAAGCCGGTCCCGATTAGGAGCCAGAGTGGTCACGGGGATTGTCTGAGGGTTCAGGATTGCCGCCTCGCGTCTTCAATTCAGGGGCGTCTTCTGCGCGTAGTTGGGGAGGCTGAGTCGGGTCAAGCCCGGCCTCCTTAGGGCTACACTCTGCTCTTTCTCTTCTTCTTTTTTTAATGACAAAGTTTAACTTAAAAAAACTTATGATCATGTGGGTTGAAAACATCGTGGCAATGATGGCGTGTCATAGAGGGCCTCTGAAGGCGCTGTCGATGCTGTACGAGGCTACATGCTGGCTTCCAAACTTTTGACGCGTGACTAAACGCATTGGACCTAGCAGTGCAGACCGACGGGAGAAGTTCCGGGGTCCGTGAAGGCACAAGCCTTGGGAACGCCGTCTTAGATGCAGACTCTTCACAGAACCAGGGCCGAGCCTGGCCGACAGCCAGATTCTGCTTCTAGATCTTACCTTAATAATATATTCGCTTGAGGTGGACATCACTGTCCACTCTGTAGCTGTCGGCTGTGTCATTGGGTAGAGGGTTCATCTATGTAAATAAAATAAAATGACACATTCCCGAAACCCAGATGCTAATCGGAAATAATATTGAGAATAAGTAACGCCGGAGGCAAACTCCCCCTCCTCACTGGTCAGTCTCGTGAACCCCCTGGATTCTCCGTGGAAAGGGGACAGGCGTCTTTTCCTTTCTAGTCCTCCACCCGTTTTCCATACCGTTTCAAAAATATTTATGGCCAAGGAAGTGTAAATATTTATCTTTTGTAAATACAGATATTCAATCTAAATGTGTGTGTATATCATACCATCAGGGTGTAAGGAACCTTTAAAGTAAAAGATTATCTTGAGACAGAAGTTGGTTCAGCTTCATAGCAGGCCTGGCTCTGCCTTCCTCAGCCTTCAAATACAGACACCTACACACACAGTCTGAATACATATAAGTAATTATAATATATAATACATATTTTATATATCATATGTAAGTAAAATTTCAGCATATGGAAGAATTAAGTTCCTGATCACAATCAGAATGGAATTTAACCTCGTTGAAAACGTTTTCCAGAGTAATTTTAGAAGTCTATCGGCATCCAATTTTCAGAAGTCACCTGCTTTAGAGCAGTCTGACTTATTTAGTAGAACTCGTAATATTTGTTTCTTGGGAGAACACGAACAGTCGTGAGGCCCTGTTGTTTTGCAGGCTTATTCATTCATCAGTGAATGTCTGCTGTGTCTCAGACCCTGTTCTAGCAATGGAAATGCAGGTACAATCAAAACCGAAAACTTCCCGCTTTCATCAAGCATAAATTCTAGCTGGTGAAGCAACAGAATCCACCAATTCATCTTATTAATATATCAAGTAGTAAGTGCTTGAAGAAAGAAAAGGTGCAATCAGAGAATAACCCTCTGTCGGGGTGAAGGAAGTCAGGGACCTACCGTGAGGAATCTTAGAGAAGTTACAGGCAGAGGAGATAAATGGTAGAGAAAGGAGAGTGCTGTCTCTGCCGGGAATTGTGGGAAGGCCGGCAGCGGCACGAGTGAGCCAAGCAGAGAGAGGCAGGCCTGCTGGGAGGCTGATCAGCTGCAGTGTCACAAAAGCCTTTTACTGAAAATGTTCCCCAATGGTGTGAAAGTCAAGTCCAGAAATCCGGGATCTCGGAGAAGAGTCTGGAGAAGTAGCTGCGTCCAGACCATCCACGCAAACCTTGTAGGACACAGTCAGACCATTTGTCTTTTATTCAGAATCTCATAGGAAGCGATGTAAGTGTTTTGATCCTAGAAGCGACATGATAACTTGAGTTTTAAAAGCTGTGTCGTGGAGCATACAGGGAAGTAGAGAAAAGGTAGAAGCAGGGAGACCCATCGAACGACGCTAGTTCAGGAAGAAGATAATAAGGTGGCTTCACGTAGATGCTAGAGATGAAGCGGGTGAGATCGTGAGTCTATTTTACATTTCCCTGACAGAGCCGACCCAATTTTTCAACAACGATGATGTCATGGTAAAGAAAAGAATCTAGGATGGTGTCCAGACTTGATCTGAGACACTGGAAAAATGAAATGTCCATTTATTGATAAAGGGAGGACAGAAGGGGAGCAGTTGAGTTGAGGAGGGAGGTTAGTGTTCACGAATTTGTTTGGGGACACGTGAGATTTGAGTCTCCAGTTAAACACTGATGTGGTGATGTTAAGTCGGCTGCTGGACACACGAGTCCAGAGTCAAAGGAAGATCTTGGACTGGAAAAACAATCTGCAAGTAGGTGGCTTTGAAGGCAACGGACTGGATGTGTTCAGCGCGGTCATCACCGGGCAGCCGGAGAGGTGTGAAGAGTCGGTGCTGGAGACTGACCCGTGGAGCAGAACGAGAAGCAGCAGTCAGCGAGGTGGGAGGACCTCGGGGGAGGACGTGTCTCGGAAGCCAGATCAAGAGTGGTTCCTGAAAGACGTCATGATCAGCTATATAACATGCTACTGGTTGGTCAAGGAAGACAGGAATTTCAAGCCTGAATTCACAGTGTGGATGTCCTTGTTTGTTTTTGTAGAGAGTACACTTGAATATTGACTGAGTTCATGAGAGAATGGGATGAGTGAAAATGTCTCTTAAAGATTTTTATTATAAAAAATGCCAGAGGCATGGGAGGGCCCTGGGTGAGGATCAAGAAGATTTTTCAAGGTCAAAGGTATGACGTAGAGCGGGCCCTCTTGCTGGTGGGCGTGATCCAGGAGAGAGGTATAAACTGATTGAGGAGGAGGGGGAGCACAGCCACAGCCCATCCATTCTGATTGATGTTCATATTATTTTGGGGCGACTACTGCAGAATCACCTCGTCTGCTTTATGTGATCTTGCGACAGAGGATGAAAGTGTCCTCTTCAATTCTATTTGAATGGCAAACGTGACTATTTTGGCGTGTATTTCTACTATCAATGCGTTTTTCAAGCATACATTTGTAAATAATGTCATTAGTAGTCATCTTAATAAGTATTGTTAAGAAGCCTCCGTAGAGTCAGAAATATTGCCAAAACCCACTGAACATATTTAAGAAAATTAAAATATAGTCTTTTATTCTGAATAAAATCTCTAGAAAGTGAAAAAACCTAAACTGTTCAATAGAAATACGATTCTAACAATTACAATTTAAAGTTAACATTAAAAAATTTAAAAGTAAACGTGACATTAATTTTAACAATATGTTTTACTTAACTTACTAAAATGTTATCATTCCAAAATATCATCAGCATAAAATTACGAATGGGCTCTCTTCCTTCCATTACTGTGCATAATTTACAGGGAGCAGCTCAATTCAGGCTACCTTCACGTCAAGGACTCACTAGCGCCATCTGGCTACCGGCTAGCACCGTGGACAGCACAGGCTACAATAATTGCGAAAGTATTCTCACAGCAACCGTAGATCCTATGAAGGCATTAGATGTATCTCCTTGTAGTAAATGAAGATGTGTGTCTGAGTGTCTGAGTGTCTGTCTGTCTGAAGACGTGTGTCCGATTCCAAACTCTAGGTTCCTCCACACCCTTCTGATGTTGTTATATTGATGTATTTAAGCTGTATTGTTACTGAGAAGTATGACAAATACAACGGCCTGTGGAAATAGCTGATACCAAGATGTTCTCTCCTTGCCGTAATTCAAATGAACCTAACTGGCGTGAAGCTGGCACACATTTCCTAGTTTTTTTTTTTTTTTTAAATAAAATGAAAGATGCAAATCTGGGAGAGCACAGAGAAAGAAAAAAATAGAATTTTGGAAAATTTAAATTGTGACATCATAAGGATTTCTTGGGGAAGAGTTGAAAAGAAAATATTTATACAATTGGGAGGGTAAATAAAAAGGCAGGTTTCAGAAATGTGTGAGTTTAATCTGGTCTTCAACTCTTTGCAGTTTTCCTTGCACATGTCTTAACATTTTCTATTTTAGCCGCAGGAAAGCCAAATTTTTGAGAAATATAAACACTAGCTATTTGCTTCTTGTTATTTTGACATTTAAAATCCAGTTCCTTTACTTGTCTTTACTAAGGAAATCAAATAGTATTCCTATAATAAAAACAAACAGATGAGAGCTGATTCCAGATCAGTTAGCAATTTATATTTAACTTGTTAGCGTTATTTTCTTTTATGTGAGAAGATAAAATGCAGAAATAGCAACATTTAAAAAGATGATTGGTCAAATATGTGGTGACATTAAAGAATTAGAAAAAAAAGATTGGAGAAGTTGAGAGATTCTATGTCTAAATGAATTATTAATACATTTTATCTAAAATGGAGAAGGTATAGACAGGGAAAAAAATCTCACTAGCCTGTAAGTAACTGATTATCAAATCAAAACGCTTACACTTTTAAATATTTCATGTCTTTTCTTAAGATTACAAACCTTACAAATTTAATTCTCCCAGTGAAATAGAGATTTTGGATCTCATCATTGTAAGAAGTAGCTTAAGTATTGCACAACTACTATCTGTGTTTTTCCGGGGAAGGTATTTTCCTCCATGTGATATATCTGAACATTAATCAATGTTACTCGTTTTATTTTACATTAAAATTGAAAGAATTAGAATGAAATATATGACTGACATTATTTAATCTTGGAAGAGTCCATAGAAATTTAAGAAGGCTATAAATATAATGCCAGTGACTAGGATAAGAAGTCAACATATTAACTGCAGTTCTGATAATTCTTGGTGATATGTATGTATATATATTAGTATTTCTCCTTGTGTTTCATAGTCTGAGAATGTTCAGTTTCGAACAATTCCATTGTTCCTCTTTCGCTTTTTCTATATTTTTTCACTTTTTTTGTTACAATTATTGGGGTGACATTGGGTAATAAAATCAAACAGGTTTCAAGTGTACAGTTCAGTAATACATCATATGCACATAGCATTATGTTTACCACCCTTTTTATTATTAAAAATGGGTGACATTGATCAACAAAATCCATTAACTTTCGAGTGTACAGTTCAACAGTATGTTGTGTATCTATTGCATTGTGTGTTCACTTCCCACCCACAGTTAGATTTCTTTCTGTCAGCACCCTTTTCTGTATTATTTTATTTCAGTTTTTCTGAATATAAGACGTTCCTTAGCAGGAGAAAACAACTGATTGACGATCCTTATAATATTTTAAACGGATATAGCACTATAAATTACTATAGTTTTAATTACACATAAAATCAATTTTACAGGTTCCTTTTATATTTTTTCTATTCACATCATCAGAGGTACAATGTACTTTCGGAAACTCACGCTATTCCTCTTAAGAAGTCGGTAGCCTTGTGATTTCAAAATAGATTAATCACATATTTTAAGAAAAAAACTTGGGTGGGTCCATATTCACTAATAATTTTATTTTGTCAACTTCACATGCAATTGCATTTTGAAAGGCGTGTAATTCAAGGACTAAGTTTGACCCGTGGTAATTTGGATTATTCAAGGCCTTACAAGAAACTGCAGTATTTCACTTTGAACACATTGCCGTGGGTGGGTGGAAGCAGCTGGTTTCCTGTTTAAAATATTTTTGAGAACTTTTAGAAAGTTTAGTTCATGCTCAGCCCAGAGGTTTTTCATAAAGGATGAAGAGTTGAACATGTGTAAATATTTATATTTGGGAGATTAATCAGGAGTACGTGATTAAACTCTAAAAATTGGGTTAGTTTGCATTTGTAATAGGTTGTGCAGCTATTTCCAGTTCTTCCAGAATGTTCAAAATAATGTGTTTTGATTCTTTCATAACAAAATTTTTGTTCCATTTAACAATCTGAAAACATCTAAATGATTTGCTATAAGTGAATCTTTGGAGGAAAAAAATTGAATTTCTGTGAGTCACATTTCACTTGTAATCAGTATATAAGCTGCAGGAGAACAGACATTTAAATCTGTTTATTAAATTAAAAAAAAAAAAAAAACCTATTCACTGATGAACCTTCAGCCCATGGAACAATGCGCCTGGTACGTGGTAGAAATTCAATAAATAGTTGTTGAATGAATATTCAAGGCTCAAAGGCTAAGAAATGTTTATTCTTATTCTTCATTAGCAACATGAGGAAATGAAGAGACCTTATCGTATATCCATGTGTATGGTTTTAATACAATGGGTATCAAAATATGTTGTCTTACCTGCATTTGCTGCTTAGTGTGCTTCGATTTTGCCTTTGTTTCACACGAGTTGCTGAAATGATTTTAAAGCCCTAAACTGGATGAAAATAGAAGTAAAGACAAATGGAAATATATGTGATACTTAAAATTTTTTAAAAATACGATTGTTATATTAATTAAAAATACTATCGTTGGATGTCATAAGACTGGGGGACTCTAATGCCAGGGCAAACCAAACTCTAAGCCTGTGACTTAGAGTTACGAAACCAGAACGCGAAGGAGACCCAATCACAAATAGCTGGTCAGACTTTAAGCTATGGCTGATCAATAATTGCTTTGCTTTGCTTCTGCCTTTTATCTATAAAAGTCTCTCCCCAGCTCCTCGGGATGGAGCACTCCTAACCACTTCTGGTTTAGCACTGCCAGATTTGAGCAAGAATCAATCCTTGCTCAAATAAACTCTTAGAATTATTAATATGCCTCGGTTTATCTTTTAACGCTATAGGTTCACCACTACTTGCTTTTGACTACATGTATTTTAGTTTGTATAATTTTTTCAATCAATTTTAGAGCTACAGAGAGAGATGCAAGAGTGTTTGTCTTTGAATAGGGTGTGTTATTTACAAGGGACATTGGTTTAAAAAGTGCAAAAAATAAACACCGAACAGGACTGAAAATTTTAAAGAGATAGTGAGCAGTGTTTTTTTCAGATGGATTCGATTCTTATCTTTATCTTGGTTTTTAACCAAGGAAGTTAATTGTAAACCTCAGTGAAGCGCTTTCATGAATGGTCATTTGCGTAAACACACTCAGCAGGTGGAAAAGCCCTGCTCAGACTTAGCTCTGCATCTCCGGTAGGTAACTTCTATCTAATTAAAATAAAAATGTGACAACAGAAACCCAAAGTAATTTGTTTTGCAGTTGTACAGTGTCATTAGAAAAAAATTTCCCCATATCTGCCTTAATCTATAAAATAAAATCTGTAGTTAGTGTGTCTTAGTCCGCATTACTTTTGACTGCTTCCAGAACGCAGAATGCTCTCTTGGTATTTGTCAATTTGGTGATTTTTTTTAAAGAGAAACTTTATTTTGAAGAATTTTCTTAATTAAGAATACTAAGTATTAAACCATATATAGCTTCTGTGGAAACTTTCAAGAAAACAGGTTCCTGTTGGGTCAATACAATGCAAACTTTAAAAAGAGAGCAATTTACGCAGGCAGGTGAGGCTCGAAGAAGTGGAGTTTTGAAAGGCATCGCCAAGGTTTTTAAGTGATTGAAAGGTAGAAGTCTTTCTGGAAGGTCCGAGCGTGGAGAGAGAGCAGGGATGGCAGATGACGACCTTGGGGTTTCACGAAGCATGAAGGACTGTAATCTGACTGTCACAGGTGGGCAGAGAGGTGGCGTTAGAAAGCGAAGGTCTGGAGCCAGAGGGGAGGAGTATTAGACTGAGTTTGGGTTTAATGCACTGAGCATATTCGCTTAGGTGGAAAAACAATTCAGTCACCAAGTACAGGTAACTGAAGTTCTCCACGTTGGAAATAAATGTTAGATTAACCCACTAACACCTGATGAGGTAGCATTCCCATGAGGTATGAGCGTACGTATGCTTACAGTGTTAGATTTTCATCATTACGTGATCAGCGCTGAAGCTTCGCAAATCCTCCACTGCTGCAGAGGAGGAGGTGGTCGTCAAAGCCATCGATTACGGCTGGGTCCACAGAGAGGACGATCAGCTTCTCACATTTCCGTTACGCGTTTCCAGTATTTTAATGGGAAAATATATCTTAATAATCTTATTTAAAAATATATTAAAAATCCACATTTTGTTACTATATCAAATGGTCTTTATTCTACTTTTGGCGAGTGTAAAATTTAAAAAAAAAGTATTTCGTGACAAAAATTTAAAAGTTAACCGAAGCATTTATTTCAGAAGAAATTTTCTTTTTAGGTTCTCTGAGCTTTATAATCATTTAGAAATTGTGGCTCTGTGTGATCACTGGATTTTGGAAGTTTTAAGTGCGAGAAAGCAACTTTCATGTGGTGGTGCAGTTTAAATAACAGAAAAGTATTTTAAAGAACAATCATGAATTTGAAAAGCTTCTCTGTGTGTTAGCATGAAATATCTTGAGAACATAAAGACATATTTATGTCTTTCAGATGTTGAGTATTAATTAAGCAGATGTTTTGACTAAATCAGGAGGAGGGAAAAGAAATTAACTCTAATGAATATTCAAGATCTTCTATTTTTAAAACATGAGACATGTACGTTAGCTCAGGCGGGTACTTCTACATTTTTTTGTGAAAAAAGTGTTATTCCTTCTGAAGAATAAACACATAGGAATTGAATATTGTCACCCAAAGATATCGAATTATTTTGGCAACTCAAGATGAAAATCTTGGCTCGGATGAGAAGGGAGCTCTCCACGTGACCAACTCGGAGGTGCAGAAATGGCAAGGCAAGCAAAGGGGAAGACGCAGCCGGTAGGAGTAGTGTGCCGTGGTGAGGACTCTGAGCTTAGTCCTAAGAATCACGAGAAAACAATTGAAAAGGTTTCAGCAAAGACGACACAAATTAAAAATGTCAAAAAATATCTCTCCAGTGGTTGAGCGGTCAAGGGTGCTTGAAGGGGAGACGTTGGAAATCTCTCTCAGCATCCGAGTGGGAGCTGATGCTGCTCGGGCTGAGGTGGCTGAGACAGACGGGGAGCGCGAGATGGTTCATCGCGGCCCCGGGGGCGTGCGTGAACATAGTTGTATGCATGTACGTTTTAGCGGTTGTCACCTGCGTTTCACTGGAACGGTAGTTTTAGTTCCCTCTAGACTCACTGTTTGAGTGTCTCCTATGTTTTAGACAAAGATAAATAAGATGCAAGTTCTGTCTCTAAGAAGCCCATAGGTGGTGGTAGAAATGGAAACGTTAAAATCATGGTGTTGTGTCCTAAATCCAGAATGGAGTAATTAACCAAAGCACGGGGCCACAGGCAAAGGAGGAAGGACCGGGAAGAATGTGTAGATCCATGATTTGTGTCATTACCACCCACCCTCCGTCCCCACTGCACACACACACAAACGCACAGGTGTAGGCGCACACACAAACTAACGAATTGCATTTTGGTTTTCAAATAGTCCTCTGCACCAACATCTTTCTATAGGCACAAGATCGATGTCTCTCTCTCTAAACCGTGTGCCCCATAGACTGTCAGTATAGGCTAAGAGTTGATAACGGGACGAGAGCAGGTTCTTAGTGATGCGTCTGACTAACTGGGCGGGAACCAAGGAAAAATCAGCCTAAGTAGTTTACCATCATTTATTTCACTGTTCTCACAGCTCCAGACAATTTGGAAATTGGATTGTTTCTATTTCGATATCTTGTTCTTTGTTTTATCTTTAAGTGCTTTGCTTTCTAAATTTTATTAATCTCACTTTCCCTTGATTTCCTTTTAGCAGATATTTCATTGCCCAATGGAAGGATAAAAAAATAGAATAAATTGCGTAAAATGCTGATTCTCAGGATAATATCCTCTACTTTCACCAAAGATTTGGTGCTAGTAATTAGAAATGTGTGAACATTGGTTTTAAAATGTATGTTTTAATTTCAGCCACAAATTCATGATGTACAGAAAGGGAATTTTATGTAGTGAAAAGAATCATAAAATAATAGCTACCATTTATCGAATGTCTATTTTGCACCTGGATTTCTATATGTATCATAGAATTGCATTCTCAAAACAAACTCATGAGGTAGGTGTTATCACTCCAGGTTTATTGTTAAAACCGAGTCTGGGAAAACTTAACTGCTCAGAGTCTCACACCTGGACAGAAGGTAAATCAAATTCCTTTTCAATAGACCCTTCTTCCTGTTTCCTTCTCAATTTAATGAATAACAAAAGAAATTGCAGAACTTTCCTTCGAAGCGCTATTAGTTATTTTAAAATCTGTAATAATGGCTAAAAGCAGTGATGAATAGAGAAAAGATCAGTTTCTCCGACTTAATAACAAAACGGGAAAGAAAATGTTTTTGTGTTCAAGTTAACTTCTGGTATGATTTACAAGACGTGCTTGCCTGTCTGTTGTTTTACACTGTGGGAGAAAAAAAAGCTGGGAGTTGTATTCAAGCCAGAATAGTCCCAAGGTAATCAGAACGCTTACACTCCTTTGCTGTTTAGGAAAAAAAAAAAAAAAAAAAAAATCTCCCATTTTCAATTTCTTTTACTAGTAAGGTTAATCTGCTCTTCTTAAACATTACATGTGTTTTTCTATTTTTTCAGTTTATTAACTTTTATAAAATGCTTAATTGACTTAAGATTATATATGTCTGAGAATTCTTTTGACTTGTAATGGTCCAAATAATCTTAAAGCATAAAAGAAATTTGAATATGGGTTTGTTTTCTAGATTTTATGCAACAGAACTCAGTGGGAGACTTGGGACTCTGAGGTCAGATCTTTTATGCTGCCAAAGATTGTTAGAAATTTAAAAGTATATCTGGCTTTCATAAACATAATGAACAAGCAGAACTCAACATTTGAATTGAGACTTCTTCCAAAATATCACTTTCTTTTTCACTTTTTCCATCTTAACTTTAGCATTTGAATAGCAAAATAATTATCTTGATTCTATTATGTGTCCCAAATTTTTGAAAATGGAAAAATGTTTAAAGAAGATGAGGGAAGGAGTTGGGTTATTTTTCCCCCAAGTCCAATTATCTTTGTGTTGCTAATGCTCATTATTTTGAAGCAGGCTCAGAGAATTTTGTTTGTTATCTATTTCAATTACACATTTTTATAGATGCAAGAAAGATAACCGTGCTTGCGTTTTCAAGCAAATGATCATATTTGTGTGTGTGTGTGTGTGTGTAGAGACAAATGGGGCAATTGGTGACTTGTCATAACTTGTTAAGAGATTTATAAACCATTTGCTGAGACTTGTCTTCATTTCTATTAAGAGATGTCTATACTTCATAATGTAATTCTCATAATTGAAACATAATTGTTTTAATCAGCATTAATTTCATAAGACAAGGAAACATCTAGAGAATTTAATCTGGATTTTTTGATAACTATAGTAAGAATCAACTAGTGCATCATCAAGAGACATGATTCGAAGGGAAAAAAACAAGCTAAATTTTAAATTACATATTATATGTACAAATTTCATCAAGCGTTTTATTGGAATTAAACACAGTAAGTTTACTGAAAATATTTGTATTTTCTGCCCATTTAAAATCTCTATAATAGACCACACTATTTCGTTACAACTAATTGGGACACATTGAGTTCAGCAAGCACGCTACTGTCTTTTCAAGGAACCTTCCCAAGCAGAGCCGACTAATCTACAAGTTGCCGAGGACCGTGGGCTTCGCGGACCATGCTGTATCACCACGGTCCACGTTCTCATGCTCTTCTCGCCCTTGAGTGACTGGGACGTTCCCACTCACACACCAGTGCTTCTTCCTTGGCCACCAAGCTGAGGGACGTGGTTCCCCTCCCGTGCTGCTCTGTAGTTCTTTAGAGCACAAGCTGCTGTGTTGTGATGATTCTCTTTATCCTGTCTATTCTTCCCGCTAATCTGAACTCTTCTTGACAGCCACAAATCTGGGGGGCTGTATGTAGTATTCATAAAGACAGCACCTGGCGGCTGGCTGCTTTCCGATCATGTAAACGATGGGGTTTGACGTCCGTGGCTTTCCGTAAAGTGAGCACACTTTGTTTAATGTTAGTTAAGGCTTGCTTGCTATTCTGTTTGGAAATTTTCTCTAAGTGCAAGGTAATGAGGGATTTTTTTTGCAGTTAATTTCTAGGAGCTTTATTGTTTTGTCTTACACCTTTAGGTCAGCGCCCTATTTGGAAGTGGTCTTTTTACATGGTGTGATGTAGCGATTAGTTCCATATGGTTATATGGTTGAGCCAGCACCTTTTGCTGAAAATGAAAACTTATTTCCCACGCCGAACTGCCATAAATCAGGTGCGGGTCAGTATTTGGGCTCTACTGTCTCTCCTCGTGCCAATACTTCATTATCTTAATTATTATAGCTTTATTGTTTTATATCCAGTCATGGAATTTCTCTAACTTTGTTCTTCCTTAACGTTTTGTTGGTTATTTTGACTCTTGATGTTTCCTAACGAAGGCTACAATCAGCTTGTTAATTTCCACAAAATCAACCTTCTGAGGTTTTGACTGGAATCACTTTAAATCGATAGGTTGATTTGGATCAATGTGTCATCTTTACAACTTGGAGCTTTCCAGTAGATTAACATGATATATTCCTGCATTTATTTAATTACTATTTAGTTTCTCTCAATAACATATGATAGTTTATAGAACATGAGTTTACCCGTCTTCTGTAATACTCCTAACTATTTTGATATATTTTATGCTATTATAAAATGGTATTGGTTTTTAAAATATGATATTTGATATATTTTTTCTAGAATATAGAATACACATTATTGTGTTCAATGATTTTACATCCAGTGAACTTATTAAAGTTCACTCATTCTAATAGTTTGTGGATTAATTTGAATTTTCTACTTATGCAATCGTATTGTAGGAAAATGAGTATTTTACTTCTTCCTTTCTATTACCATTTATTTTAACTTTCTGTTCATTGGCTAAGATCTCTTCTCTTATATCATATGGTGCAATATCACTATTAGCAGGTACCCATTTCTCATTGCTGATTTTGGGGGAACGCTTTTGATAATTCACCATTAAGAATTATTGCTTTAGGTTTTCTGCAGACGATTGTTATCAAATCATGTATTTTCCCTTCTATTTTTGGTTAGTTAAGTTTTTTTTTTAAATCATAAGCTGAATTTTATCAAATGCATTTTATTTGTTGATATTTTTCTTCTTTTTTTTGTTCTTATGCTTATTATAAGTAAATTGTGATAATGCTAAATCAATTTTACATTTCTGGCATATATATATTCGAGTTCTTTGGGATATGTTAATCTTTTTAATCATGACTTTTTTTGTTAATGTTTCTGTTTTGTTTTTTATATCTATGTTAGTAGAAGATATTTATCATAAAATTCTTGTCAGATCTTAGTGCAAAGGTTGTTTTGACCTCATAAAATGAGTTGGGGTGTGTTCACTCATTCTCTTTTATCTGCAAAGTTTATAAAAAATTGTTATAATTTTTTGGTATGAAAGTATTTTCTTTATAAATTCTTTTAGAATAATCTTTACTGGATTTTAAAGACTCTTTTTCTCTTAACTATCTCTCATTCATTTATTCATTCATTTAGCAACATTTACTTAATATTTGTTACTCGATCGATGAAACTGAGCGACTTACAGATTTTAATGCCACCTTATGTGTTGAAAGTAAACACCGCTGAATTTAAATAAAGTCCATTTTGAATAGAAAGCTTTTCTCATACCTTTGTACTTTGCATTCAACAGTGGAAAAGAAAAAATTTAAATACTAGGTGCTTTTATTTTTCACAAAGCAAAATAATCTGTTGCACTTTAATCGTAAAAATACTTTTCAATAAATTATTTATTAGAATATCAAACTGTAAAAGTGAACATGCCTGTTTTTATTTATCACTAGAGAGGAAGATCAAATGTATTGACTTAAATGCGCTGTAGAGTAGAGCAACTTCAAATCTTTTGTAATTATAGTTAGTCATGTCCTCTTGAGATACGTTTTAGGAAACCGAATCTGTACCTCATTCTCATTCTCTACTTTTACATTCTTAAAGGCATTGTTGCATGTCAATTTCTATTTCCTGTTACTATTACTTTTTCATGGGGCCAAAATATACTAGTGGAAACCTAACAAGGGAGTGTTTCTCCCTTGTTGGTTTCTGATTTCCCAAATATCAACAGAGACTAAAAACGAATTTTTCTGACAACTCACTTTTTTTTCTTTTTGGTGAAGACTGCATTCTTTTAGCTATTTTAAAGTAATCTGCAAAGGAACTTTTCTCTGCAGTCAAAGTAATAGCGAAATTTTAGAGGAGTGATTAATAAATCGAAGCTGTCCCTGAACTCTAAATTTGTATGTGGCTTTCAATTAGTTTAACAGGCAAAAACAGAATAAAAGATAATTTTGTTCATTGTGGTTGTCACTCTGATTACATATGTCATTTGCTTAGTTTTGATGGTTTTATTCATTTTGGGGTTGGTAACGTAATCTTCCTACAAACTAAACTAATGGCATATTATGACTTGTGACTGGCTCTCAGAAAGACCCACCCATTTTGTCTATATCAATATACTAATTTAAACAAGAAATATAATATTTCTTATGTTTATTTCCTCGACTATACATATTTTTAGTGCCATGGACACTTAACATTTCAACATTATCTAAGGAGACAGCATGAAATTTATTTACCCTTAATCCTATAATTGGCATTTGGGTTGAGATTTACCGGTTCCTATTTCCTCATTTTGTCTCACTTAACTTTCCCATTGATCTTGACTTTAATTGGTAAATTTTAGCATTTTATTTCTTAAATGCATACTCTTTTTTACGAGGTTAGACCAAATTGTGGTGGATGACAATGATAATTGGTAGTTTGAGAAAGCGATTTTGATAGTCGTGCTTCGTCCTTCAGTGTTGCTGTGTAACAAGTCACACTGACATTCGGTGGCTTTAAAAGAGTGTTTGCTCACATATTCTTAGGTCAGGAATCGGGAGTGGCTTGGGTTCTGACGTGTCTGCCAGCGGTCTTTGGGCTCCACTTGGGGTGATTACACCTACCTTCGAGCTCCCTGAAATGCTCGCGGACAGGATTTACTCATGAGCCGTGGACCAGAGGCTTCCTTCAGTTCCTTGCCATGTGGTCTTCTCCACAGGAAAGCGTATGCTATGACTCCTGGTTTCATCAGAGTGACCAAGAGAGGGGGCAATAGAGAGAGTACTGGCAAGTTGGAAGTCTCATTTCTTTAGGACCCAATTTCAGTCGCTTTTGGAATCTGATTGTTTTGAGGATGATACTAAAAAAAAAGAACTAATCATTGAGAAGGCGATGGATGTGAGCATAAAAATGCCCTAATTTACTGCGTAGTTTTTCAATCTCCCCTGCTTCTAGGTACTCATATACTATGAAGTACGTATTAGTCAAAATCATAATCGTTTGAAAAAGATTGCTCTGATTTAGGTAAGAAAGGGTCAGTCAAATATGAGAAAATTACTGTTTTAAAATAGATGCCTTTCTAATTTTGGATTTTCTCTTGGTTTCTAAGTTTTCCTGGCTCTAGAATGTACAAACAAATACCAACCTCTCTACTATGTAATATAGATTCTTTATTATTCATTAGAAAGGTACAAAGTAGAGATTGACATTTTAATGATTAGGGTAGAGATATTTCAAAATAGCAGGCGAGAAGGTTTGGTTTACTCAGTGTTAGAGTGGAAATCTCATTTGTCCTTGGAGAAGTTGAATTTTCTAACTGTTCAAATGTTTTGTGCTACGGAAACTGCAAATGCGTTTTGCTAAATTCTTTACCCTTAAGGTTTAGACTCAAGAGTCATTTAAAGGAAATTCCATCCATATGTTTATAATTTAATACGTTAGGCTGGTTTTTTCTTTTCCCTTTTTTCTGTATTTGATGTCCAAGAACCCTCTTAAGCTGCTGCTTTTAGGAGTCTTTTAGCAAGATTAGACTAAATCACAAATGAAAAATTTTAGTTTGGAATTCAACATCAATGATATATAAACTCTGACCAATACCAAGAATGTTCCTCATTTTGAATCTAAATGCCATAAATACAGATTTGGAGACTACCCAGTGGCATTGAAGGACATTGAAAATAATCCTGGTTAATGTTAATTCAGAATCGATAAGTTTTCTTATTTTTAAGTTGTACTTTATTTGGAAAATTGTTGGTGTTCTTGGTAAATCTACAAAATTTCTTCATCTTACTGTTGAATGAGAGTGAATGTTCATGAACTATTTCAACCTCATATCTTCGTCTACTCCACCAGGTCTATTAAACAATTTCTAAATGCCTAGTCTTGTAATTTCTAGGTCCTGCTCTTTTTTTTTAATCATAGCATAAACCCTGATTAGTAAACATGCTTGATTTGGATGTTAAAATGTAACCTTAATGTATGCCAGTGATTGTTATTTTATGGTTTGTAATAAAATGAACATTTATAGAGGACGTGATAATCTATGGAGACATTTCATATTTTTAAATTGGAAAAAAGACTTTATAAGCATGTGACATAAACCTTGGAAACAAACGTAGAGACTCATATCCAAAAATCAGAATTAACTATGAATTTCCCTTAGTTGTTTTGCTCCTGTATAATAACAGTGAAAATGGATCAAACAGAAACGTGATTTGACATGGAGGAATTATTTTCTCCAAGTGCTGCTGACATTCCTATATACATATACTCAAAGTTTATCTCAATCTGTTAAAGAATAATGTTAAAATAATATACAACTGGACTAAACTATATGTGTGTGTACTGCGCATGTATGCGTGTGTGTACATTGCGTATGTACACGCGCACACCTACATACATGCATTTCGTGTACACTTTTCGTGGTGGCTTGGGGAAGCCACTGAAGCCTCATTCCTTCACTCTCCCCTTTCGAACGAGCGATTTCACGCTGTGTCCGCGGAGGAAAGCGAGGCTCCGACGGGGCGTCCTGTGCTGAGGCCACGGACGGAGTGTTGGCGTCACTACGTTCCCTTCCACCCAGTCCTCCTGGCTTCAGGTGGTCCTTTTGTAAGGTGGTCTCAGCTGCTAAATTCTGTAGCCTTCTGGAAGGATCCATGGATTGAAAGTAAATGCTTTGCCTCCTAAAGGACCGTGAGACTGCACGCTTCGCTGCGGTGTTGGGGTCAGGATGCTCTAGCTCATCTTGAACGTTTGTGAAAGAAACAACTTGGTATCGTGGCCATAGCCGTGAACTTGGACTCTCTGAACGAAGCCCTGTTTCCGCCACGTGTCAGGGTCTCTGGCGTTTGCCAGGCACCCATGCCTAACCAACAGAATGTCTACCAGCATCATGCGAAATGTACATTAGAAGTGTCTTTAAGATGGGTCTGTTATGCGGTTGTAAAGAGTAATTACACCCGGAGGTCGATGCTTGAAATTCTACTGATAGCATTTTATCCTTAGGTTAAACTTGAAGGACCTCTTAGAATTGAAATACCCTGACCGGGAGAACACGTTGAAGGAAGAGCCTTCTGCTCCCCGGGTCCTGAGGCAGGAGTGACCTCGGCTTCTTCAAAGAACAGCCAGAAACTCGGCTGGACTGGAGCAAGATGGGAGGGTGAAGAGGGGGCGGGAGGGCAGAGATCAAGGTCGGAGAGGGAGGCCGGTGCCAGGTCGTGTGACGCCGAGGCTGTGGGAAGAGGGAAGGCCCGCGTTGGCGGCTGGACACGAGATGCCGGGGGGGGGGGGGGCAGGCTGGCGTGACGCAGCACGGGCTCTTCGAGCCGCGGGGCGCAGGCGGCCTTCAGAAGCTAAAGGGGCCCGCAAATGGATCACCCCTCGGAGCTGCTGGAAGAAGCCATTCCTGCCCGCACCTTGATCTCAGCCCAGAGGAATTTATGTTGGACTTCTGCACTTCAGAACTGATTTAATAAATTCATATGGCCTTAAGACATCAAATTTGTAGTCATTTGCCACAGCAGCAGTAAGAAACTAACACGCCCCCATTCCCATGTTAATTATTTGCAGATTTATCTGTTGTTCCTTAGCTCAGGTTAAATGTGTTTTATCACGGCAGCGTCTAATGATTATACTGAAGAAATAATTTAAATACTAACTTCTGTGTTTAAAATATTACTTTACTTGACCATCAAGACAAGGATGGCAGTCTTACATGACATCTTGAGGGGTATTTTGAAACGTCTGAAGATTACTTTGGCAAATGTTTTGGGCACTAGGCCCTCGGTGGCCCTCGACAAAGAGTAACTGCAAATCTAAGATTGCCATGTTGTCTCTTGAACTCTGGGGTGGGGGTGGGGTGGGGGGTATAGCTTCTTTAAATCTGGTCTTTCTCTTGTCTGGAAAAAAAAATACCTGTTTGCCCCATCTTTTCTAGATAATCTCTATAGCATTTGATGAACCAATAATCTCGTGATTTGGGGCAGTCGGGCCTTTTAAGGACTTTTTCTTCAATCTGATTTATAATTCAAAAGAGTGAATTTTAATTCCTGCCAGTAATATGGATTTAGCTCTTTACACTGATAGTTAAAATCCAGATCATACATAAGAAATAAAACTTAAACAATAGCATGTGTGCTTTGTATCAATATTGCTTTGCTTTAGCAAGATGTAGGGCGGATGAAGAAAAGTGTTTGGAAATAAGCAAATGACTAGCTCACGAAAGTCTAAATACATTATAACATTGCTGCTCCTGATTCCGGTATTTCCTCTTAGTTTTATAACGTGGGATACATTTTAGCCAATTGGGATTATTCATGTAAAGAACGTATTCTTAAAGACTTTAAAAATAAATTTTTTCTGTTAAAATATTTTATAACTGCTTTTCAAAAGTAAATATGACAATCGTTCGGGCCGTATTCTCCAAACTTAATTATTAAGCCCATGAAATCTTCCCAGAGGCCTCACACCGAATAGTGTGGCAGCTTCGTACATTCCATCAGAGGGGTGTGAACAAATATTCCTGAATCCGCTGACATCAAAGGGCTTTCCCTTGCTCGATGCAAAGTGTGACCAGCTCTGTGAAGCATTTCTCACTTAGCCTCAGATGTTCTTCAAGAGCGAGTGTGAATGGAGTTAGTGGCTTAGGAACTTCGCTGAGGAAATGCATTGGAAAGCTGGGCTAGTTTGTGGTTCCCACTGAAACTCGAAGTAAGCATAAATCTTAGAAACTGGTGATGAATCTGATATCAAAGAAATCTACAATCTTAACAAATAGCTTTTAAATAAAAAATGAGAAGCATGACCCTCCCTCTTAACCCCGCCCGGAGCAGCACTGAGATAGGAATCATTTCACAGGGTAGTTTGCTCTCACACTGTAAATGAAAAATAATTATAAATTTGAGTTGTTGGCTACGTGGGCCTCTGGATTTTAATTTCTTTTTAATTAGTATCGATGGACGCAGTTGCGTTGTCCTCAGTGTGATTTAATCTCTATGAAATTACGCAGAACAGTAGTTATATAGCAATGTGAATTCCAGATTCAGGGTCACCTGTCCAACTTCGCACAGTGGTCGGGTCCTTGAGGTGAGTAGGTTTTCACAGCGTTCTTTTCGATAAAATGTGCACTCTGACCATTAGCCCCCTGGAAATAGTAGTAAGATTATTTCATATGAAAATAAGGTTTGACAGGACTCCATGGTCCCACCACAGCTAATACGAATTTTGTTTTTGGTGTATGGTCTCAACAAATGTTTTGGCTTATTTATTTGGCATTATTAAGTTGGATTAGATTGCATTAGAAAATTGGGATAGTTTGTGGTTTCGTTCACTGAAACCTTAAAATAAACATAAATATGAAGGAATGCTGAAGAATTCAACAAGTGTCAGGCTTCCAAACAAATAGCTATCAAATAGCATAGATTTTATGTATACTCTTAGAAAAAATATTCTTAAGCTATGAATTTAGGTTTTAAATAAAATATCCTTATGTCTTAATATTTGTTCACTGGTAAGATATTTGAGGATTATTTTTAGACAGAATTTCCTTGAACCGTGTTGGCACCCCCAAGAACTACATAAGCATAATTAAATTTTGTTATATCCTCCAAGAAATTCTAGATTATCTGAACTTAAATTTGTACTTGGCAAGCAAAGCACTATAAAAGCTTCAAGATGATCAGCTTGCCAGAAAAGAGAAATTTTATTTTTCCTAGGCTCATTATGAATTATACATTGGCACTTTATAAAATGGATTGTGGATTGTGGATTTGGGATCTTTCTGTATTCTTTTTTTTTTTTCCATATCCCAAAGCAGTCCGAGTGATCACTTTCTACCTTTAACCTATAAGGTAGTGTTTTTCTTCTTCAAGCACAGGAAAGTGCTGCTGTGTGAGAATGGTAGCAATAATATCAAGATATAGCTTGGAAGTATTATTATGAAATAGTTTAAGAGAAAGGGGATTAATTTTTATCACGGAGCATTATCTAAGAAAAATATTATTTCTCTCGAATGCTCGACCGAAAACCTAGGTTAAAGAAAAGACATCACATCGATCGGAAGCAGTGGCACATGGCTTCGACAATTTTAGGTAGTGGTGAGAAGTTAAAGAGATAGGTAGCAGGGAAAAGTCAGCTGGAAAAAGGAATTCCATGCCCAGTCTGAAATAATTTCTGTCCGATCAGGTTATGCAGTTTACAATTTAGTAATGACTCTTGGCAAACACATTTATTTGCTTTTAAACGTTTACATTTATGCTTATCTTATACTACAATGCTTTTGAGAAATAAAGTATCGGAGTTTTAAATAATTGGCAACATGTACAAATTTATTTTGTATTATTTAGTTGCCTTCTTTGTGTAAGTATTTCCTGCCTCTGTGTGATTCTGAAATCTCACATTCACAACAGCAAACACAGACTAACTATAACCGTCCGTATAATTTGCCAAAGTGTATGGGTTTTTAAATGTGATACTTAACCATGGGCGAAATTGGAACTCTCTAGAAGTGAAGTCATAGAGCCATTCACTGTAATTGTTTCACTTACTTCATTGTCAACAGTGGCAGTTCTCACATTTACTGTTTCGTGTTTTCTTGCAAAGTATTCCTAAAAATACGTTATCTTTTTTCTACTTTAGACATACGCGAAATGCATACATTTTTATACTAATCCTTTGTGCATGCTTGACAGGCCACATTTTAAAATACAATGTGTTTCTTTTCCTGAGTATTAAAAACTGATCCTTTCTTCCCCCCCTCTTTTTATCAGAGTGTATGGTGTCATATCTATAGTAACAACTGTTCCTTAGCATTATGTTTTGAATTCAGATTAATCTATTTGCTTATGGCTTTTATTAACATTATTGTATATGTATTAGAAGTCCTATACTCCTTGGAGAAAAAAAAAAAAACCTAAAAAGTTTCATTTAGAATTCATTTCCTATAGGTTAATGGAAAGCAATAAGTATAAACAATAAAACAAAAGCCCTTTGGACCCTGTTTTATTCTTCCCCAATAGTGCAACTTTGGCCAAAAATGCTTTTATTTCTTTTCTACTTCATTCTTCAGATAATACATAAGACACCACTTCAGAGAGACTTCTCTAAGAATGTAGGTATGTACTGAGTCACGGTACACTGTTTATTTCTTTCAAAGACAGTTGAAATTTGTGATTGTTAATTTGATTTATCGCTTTGATTATTCGCAAGGTGCCAAGTTGGCCAAAGCCATGTCTTTTTTTGTTTACTATCCAGAGGATGCGAAAGGCGGATTTCTCACTCAGGTGCAGGGCCTGTAAGGGATGGAAGACGGGCGACGTGGGTCTCACTAGCTGCTTGCTCCCAAGGATGAGAAGCCGGGGGCGGGGCGCGTGGGGAGAAGGGGCGGAGCTCCTGCGTAGCCACCGGATTGCGCCACGCGTGTTGCTGAGGCCAGGTTTGCGTGAGCAGCAAGGCTCAGCGGGGCGGCTGAAGCGTGGGACATGGATGCAGAATGGCCGGGCCATTTGGAGGGATGGACAAGCCCCTCACTGAGCAGTTTCTTAAGCTATGACAAGGAGATTGAATCTGCTCAAAGTGTCACATCAAGATCAGTTGACTAATCGCGGTGTGATTTATTGGGAGATATTTGAGCATAAAAATATTCAGAATGGAAGGCTGCCGGATATATTTATGAAATAATCTGAAAGACGATCTCGCTATTGTGAAAATAGGTATTTCGAAGTTGTAGAATTTTGATATGTTGAGGCTGTGGCTCTGGATTCAAATTTCTTTAATTCCCGAACTGGGTCGACCCCCTCCAAGTGTAGGATTTGGGCTGGTTACCTTAGAACCCCAAGCCCCAGTTTCTTGTTTCTTGGATGAAGGTAATAGTACTGAATATCTCACTGAATAATATTAATATGATATGAAATTGAGATTGTAGCGTTATTAAATGAAATTCGGAACTTTTTTGTAAACTTCATTTATTTATTGCTCTTCTTGTTTTTGAATTACACCATTTCTCTTTGAGAAAAGAGAAAAAAAACAAAAGAATTAACACGGTATTCTAAGGTGACATATTAGTAACTTCTATAGCATGAGGAAAACTATCATCTTGCCTAAGAGACGGCCTGGGCCAGCCAGTCTGCAGGCATTTCCCCATTTTATGGTCATGTGATATTTCTGTCTCCTTTTATAAATAAGGATGTGAGTCAAAGGCAGTGTGTACAGTTTGTTCTAGATCATCTGTTTAGAAAGCAGCAAAGTCAGAGCTGGAACCGATAGAGTCTACGGTCCAGCGTTAACTTACACATTAACCTCCTCTTTAGTGAGGAATAATGTGTTTAGTAATACATATTATTTAAACATTGCATACCTACCAAATTGTATTTATTTGGTTATGTACTGCATCAAAAAATGCTTGCAGGAATCATGATACCTTATCCTGTGAACATTTTTAACAGCTTTACTGAGGTGTGATTAATACAGAAGACTGCAAGTATTGAATGCATACGATTTGCTAAGTCTGGATGTATACGTGTACTCGTGAATCAAGGTAATAAATATATCCATCACCTCCCAGCATTCCCTTGTGCCCCACCCCCACTTTTTGTTGTGAGAACAATGCAAAAATCCGAATAAGAAAAGAGTCAATGGCATAAAACTATTTTTTCACACATGTGAGGCTTTGTGGTACAGCCACTGACACATACGTTTACAGTCATCTGAAATAAAACATAAAGTGTATGCACATATGTACAGGGAAAATGAACGATTTAATAAAAACACATGAGGATTAAATATACCCACTCCACTTGCTTGAGAAACTTCAGAGTAGGAAATAACTATTCTAGTTCAAGGACTGCATGATTAAGCCCAACTCTGTTCTGTATAGTCAGATGTGAAAAAAACACACAGCTAATTGGTAGGCAAAGTCTCAATGTACCAGAATCCAATTATACAGTCTTCAAAACACTAGTGAAATAAAACTTAACATGACATTTTTAAAGACATTATAATTTTATGGTACTGATTTATTTTGAAAAATGGCAAGGGTAAATTTAATATGCTGAAATAAATTTTTGTCTTCATTTTGGAATTTTAACTAAAAGGAATAATTCATTAGAGAATAGTGGGTATATATTTGAAAGTATATATAATATTTAATGTGCTTTTAATTAAACGTTCCTTTTGTTCTTTTTTTTTTTTTTTTTTTTAGAATATTGGTCTTGGTTTACTGGTTGTCCAAGAAATTTGATCATTTATATTTTCATTGCCCTCTAAATTACAGTATAGAAGGTAAAAGTTACTCCAAATCAGTATTAATTAAAATATAATTGGACATACACTAGTGCTAACAAACATAATCAACATAATCACAACAATGAATCCATACTCCTGTTGTATTATAGTAAGGAGTGGATTTGTTTGACACCTCTATAGAACTCTAGTTAAAATGTGTTCTTTTTTTCTGCAACCGAAAGCGATATACATATCATATCATATAGTCTTTTCTTAGTGAACAGAGGCTTATTTTGCAAGCTGTTGGTATAATGAAACACCTTCAGTTGGTTAAATGAACGGTTTGTAAAGAGATAGTTTCTGATCTGTCACTGTGTAAGAGCAAATGAAAAAACTGAGAGGCATTAAGGTCACAAAATGTTATTTACACCAGAAAATCTCATTTGATAATAAAAAGGGTGATCTTATACAAACACAGAGTTTCGTTAATTTGTAGATTAACCTATTATTTTAAGTGCTTATTACAAAGATTTAAATTGCTGTATCCTCAATACAGCAACATTGCTATATTGAATAAGTAATGGACGTGATAAGCAGAGTTTGCATTTATCAATTAATTTGCCTTGTGCTGTTTTATATGGAAAGCCGTTTTTATTTTCTTTATAAAGCTTCGAGATTGCTAAGACTCTGCTCGGTGTTATCTATGCTGTGAAGGCTCTTTACATCGGTTCATCGCGTCTTTAGTTTTGCTCTTAGAGAATGTCGTCCAAACCAGTGTTAGGAAGCTAACACTGATGTGACCCTTAATATGTAGTAAAAAAGATCGATCGAATCAAGATTGTTTCATACTGCGGATTATTATTATTATTATTATTATTATATGCACTTATCTCATTCTTCGGACTATAAAATCTGTAAGGACGGACCATGCATTTCGCGTAGAATCCAGTCATTATCTTCTTTTCCTCTTGCTGTTCTGACGTTTACAATGCTACGGGGTGGCCATTGCACTCACCTTCTTCCAGACTCACGTCTTTGTTCGGGCAGGAAGAAAACAGAGGAGAAAGCATTTCTCATTCTGATGCTTTCAAATTTTTGTAGATGGGACACTTCTCCATCAGACTTTCCTTCACCTCTCATCAGTAAACCAGGCCATATGCTCCCTCGAGACTAGTGAATGGATGTCATTTCGGAAGATTTAGACCAATCATGGTTTAGCCCCTGGGGCTGGGACAGAGGCTCATCTCAGAGACCAATAGATTCTGTATTCCACCTGAGACTTTGGTCAGCAGGGGGAAAAGCGTTCACTGAGTCATTAATGGACAGTACGTGTTACATAAATACTACATGATAGAATCGATTTGTTAAAATGAATTATTCCTGTCCCCACTTGCATCTCGGGATTTTTATTTGTCTTCGTTTAGCAAGATTCAATATGAGCAATTTCTCTTTCTTTGAGGATAATTACAAATGCATAAATTCCTCTATATTTTTAGTTATGCTGGAAAAGAAAATATGCAATGTTGAAAAGATGCATCGTTTTTATCAACTTTTCAAAAATGTGAATGTTGCTCTTATCGTTGCAAGGGAAATTCGTATGTCAATTATGTTTTTTGTTTGTTTGTTTGTTTTTTCTTAGGCCTGGAAAGACAAATATGAATTTAGATTCCATCTATCGGTTAATCGAGGAAACACAGATTTTCCGTGCCCCGCGGCAGTCAGCGGTTCAAGCACCTTGTGACACGGTGGCACCTGCCTCGTCCCCACGGGAGACCTGCCACTCCTGTCTGCCCCTGGATGGGCTGCAGTCTCGTGCTGCTCACGACGTCTGTGCCCGCCCGTGCCCCGCCGGCGACTGGGACATCTGCGAGGAGCTCTGGCTGCGGGAGCTCGAGGAGGTCAAGGCCAGGGCTGCCCAGATGGAGAAGACAATGCGGTGGTGGTCGGACTGCACCGCCAACTGGAGGGCGAAGTGGGGCCAAGTTCGGGCCGAAAGGGACAGGGCCCGGGAGGAAGGGAGGCAGCTCCGGGTGAAGTTAGAGATGGCCGTGAAAGAACTGAGCGCCCTGAAAAAGAAACAAGGTTTGCCGCGTCCGGCGGGGGCGTCGGGGGCCAGAGTCACCCAGGACCTGAAGCGTCCCAGTTTCCCAGGAGTGACCTGTGCACAAACAGACCAATGTCACATGGGCTCACAGACGTGCGAGTCTGTCAGAGAGTGTTTGGTAGAGAGAGAACTTCCTGCGAAGGAGAACGCAGATAGCAAGGTGAGGAGAACGCTCACAGAAGGTTCTGGAAACTGTGGGCGTGTTAGGATGCCTTCCATCGGGATGGGCGGGAAGGGAGAATCATGACCCCACTGGTGACTGTGGCTTCAGCAGCACAAATTAATTTTCACACAGTTCTAGAGGCTGGAAGGTTTGAGATCAAGGTGCCAGCAGGATTGGTTTCTTCGAGGCCTTTCTCTTTGGCTTATAAATAGCCATCCATGTCCACGATCCCTCTTAAAAGGGTACCATCATTAGGCGCACCTCATTTTAACCTCTGCAAAGACCCATCCCCAAACACAATCACATGCTGAGGTACTGGGTGTTAGGACTTCACCACATGATTTTTGAGGAGACAAAATTCAGCTCACGTTAGTGATCTTACAAATATATTTTTAAACAAAAATTAACCCAGCATTTTTTATATGAAAGAAAATATTTGGAGAGATTTCATTCCATTTATCCTAATTATGTCAATAATAGTAAATCATCCATTCAGTAGTTTAAACATTTCCCAAGATTTGGGGCTCTGGCCCCAGAATTAATTCCTGTAAGATGTGTACCATAGGCAAACACCTTTATGGAACACCTCACATAACCTACCCTCGGAATTTCTTGGTATAGTTAGAATCATGAAGTTCCTGAAAATTCTCCAGCAAATGAACTTGAAAACTATTTAACAGTTTATACACTTAATTATCCAGGAACCATTCCCCTCATTCCCCTTCGCTTTTAACCTGGTAAATACTATTAACAACACATGGAACATACTTTGGGAAGCTTGAAGAATTCATGTCACCTCTTTTCATAGTATTAATTTGTATTATTCCCTATCTAATTCCATCTCTGAAAACATAAAATTGCTCTTCTATAGTTCCATCTAAAATTTTAAGCCTTTCCATAATGTATTGAAGTTGTAAATATAATCTAAATTTCATTGTAAATGAAGATTTTTAAAAGATTGCAAGTGTAATTACTCATGCTTATTTAGTTTCATGTTTATTTTATTTTATTTTTTAATACTATTTAACTTTGCAATTGAGGCTGTTAGTCCCGTTGTCTACAGCTTTGGAAAAAAGGTTATATATTCTCAAAATTCAATTGTAGTAATGTCTGTATTTAATGTAATGATGAAGATAAGGGAATGTAGCTCACAGAAGTTGCTCTGAGTGTACAAATTATTTATTATTATAAGTAATAGACACCACCTTTGAGAACGTGACAGATTCTCTTCATATATATTTTGCTGAGAAATTCTCGGTATCTTGGGACTTCATCTGGAATACCTTTGTATCATCACTGTCAAGAACAGATCATACATAGTAGATATTCATTAAAAGTTTGTTTATTTAGAAAAAACCATAGTTAAAATTCCTCGTGATAATAGCGAAGTATTGGCTATTGAAAAAGTTCCAATTAGTTGTTTTTATTTTGACCAATTTTCCTACTAACTCTAAGCCTAATGAGAAAGATACTTGTGTATAAAAGCATTGTCTTCCCACAATATTTTCCAAGGAGAACAACACATGTGTTGTTTTATTGTTTTTCAAAATAACATACATAATAACTTAATTTTTGAGGGAATGAAGGGATGAGTCATACTAGTAACCTAACATCCACATACTATTTTAAAAATAAATACTAAAAATGAAACATCATTAAGATTTTATTTGAACTTGGCTTTATCTCATTTTAAAACCAGAAATCAGGACGAATTTAAACTATAGACAAATATTTATAGAACGAGTTTGGTAAAGTTTAGGAATTATGACATAAGATTTTGATGTAGTGTGCTGTTATGATAAATGATACTCATATATATTAAAATGTCCCATTAAATTCTATTTGATCTTTAACTAGTGATCTAAAAAATAGTTCAATAAATAGCTTATTAAAACATTCAAGAGTTCTTTGAAAATTCTTTCTTCCCGTCCTCCAAAGATGTTAAAAAATAATCAGTTGGCTTTACTTTGAAACTCTCAAGTGCCTTGTGACAAAATCAACTTTAAAGAGAAATTCATAAACTCATTAAATAATTCTTTACAGCTGTTTAAGCTTGTGCAGGGCTATTTTTAGCTGAGATTAGAAAAAGAAAACTTTAAAAGTTAAAGCAGACTTTTCGAGAACTGTATTTTATTATAATAAGGTAGAACATGGAAGGAAAGAAAAACAATGGTTGAAGAATGCAAGTTAAAGTTCGACCTGAGTCATCACATTTATTTCCTTCCAAAAATATGGAAATGTTCTTCATGATTTTTCTACTGAGAGATTTAAAAAATTCAACAGTAACAGTCGTTTTGTGTTTTTTCCTTTTAGGAGGAAGGTTTGATTCTTGACCCATTAAGATTAAATGAGGAGATGAAACTCAATCCTGATTGTCCTAATTTATTCAAGAATGGTGGGTCCAAAGACTGTACGTTGAAACCTGGATTAACGCCCCAAGCAGAGAACCTGCCTCTGGGGAATGAAGTGCCCAAAATTTCTGCTTCGCAGGTGCATTTGGATGAGTTCCAAAAAATCTTATGGGAAGAGAGAGAGTAAGTGCTAATCATTGTCTCCCCTAACCAAGTTTGATTTTCAGAATTCTTAAAATTGTTAAGTCTAGAAAACTGGCCATTCTATAACATATTTCACCCATGACTAGTCATTATGTTCTAATATTTAATAAATGGTATGCATATATGAATATATATTTAGAGAATATATATTTAGAATATATATTTACTTTTTAAAACTTGAAGGGTAATTTATAATTTATTAGTTTTTATGGTAACCTTGTCCTCATCATCTCTGGTAGGTTTACCTTAATCATATTTGAATTTTATACACACACACACACACACACACATATGTGTGTATATATATATGATAAAATTAGTGTATTTTTATAACATTACAGTGAAAATAATATTAAAAACAGACAACTCACAATTTTGTGAGGGATTCATCATAGAAAAAGATACTCATTGACCATTTTTGGTATGAGGAAAGAGCAGTAGACTTGAGTTTAAGTGGCCTGATATTCATCTTGGCTTTGACATATTCTAGCTGTATGATGTTGAGTTAGCCAAGAGGGTGCTATATTGTCTTCTGTAAAACTATGGATAGCGATGCTTATGTTCCATTTTTCTATCGTTTTGTAACAGAACTTTCCAAATACTGGTTCTTGAAATAACAATCACCATGTATCCATTCATGAATCTTGAGCGTGGCTTTGCTACGTGTGGCTTCAGATGGGATAGCTCTGAAGCTGGGGGAGACTTGAAGCCTGGGGACTGGCCTCATCTGAAGCCTCACTCACTCCCAAATTTGGTGACAGACCTTAGTTCCCAGGTCAGGCCTCAGTGGTGACACCTGCGTGTGGCCCGTGTGGCTTCCTGGCTGTATTACCAGTGAACCTCTTAAAGGTGCGCAGAGAAATGTATCATATTTTAATGACCTTGCCTGAAAAGTCACAGAGCACCACTTTGCTGTGCGTCTTGGTGGAGACAGTCTCAAAGGCCGACTTGGGTTCAAGGAAGAAGGGCGCCCTCAGTGGGAGGCCAAAGTCGCGAAGCGCGCTGGAAAACGCCATCTGCCCTTGCTTTCTTCACTTTTGATCTTTAAAGGATCAAACACAAATAACGTCTGAGAAAGCAACCACTCATACGAATTCCTCAGTATGCTATTTTTGTTCCTATTTGAGGGAATATTTGTGGAATATTTGATGCCCTTTAAAATGTGGTCCCCAAATTTGAAACATTTTTTCTACCTCTTGAGTGATAAAACTCTTACGAGGCAGAATAAAAAACAAACTGGGGGTAATATATATAATTAAGTATGAATTTATTTGTATATAATACAGTAGTTTCAATTTCCATTGTTTAAATGGATTGAAATAGCGAAAGTGTGCACACAAGCCTTTCACAAATACTGTGATTGGACTGATAGAAAAATAGATATCTAAATGTTATTACAAGGTAATTATTTTTGTCTGGTACAAACATTCTACATGAATAGAACTATAAAATAATATTGATTAGATATTTTACAATGAATTTTCACAGTTCATAAATGATTAATATTTATTCCCAAATTTTAATGTTTCAGGAATTTTCACCCCTGAGAAATATTTTGTTTAATCTTCCTGTTTGGATAGCTAAATTTTATGCCCAATTATTATGGGATCATAATAGTTTACAATGTATCAAAAGAGTGCATAGAAATATAATCACACTTTCCATAAAAATTATTTTGGTTCACACTTTGTCTTTTATATTCTGCAAATTTTTGTATTTTAGCAATCCAATTTTTAGAAGTTTATAACATATTAAAATGCTGTATTTTTGCTGATCTTTATCTTAATTTAGTTTTTAAAAAAGAATTTGTGTATAAAATATGTACTATGCTTCAGTGTAAAATTACTTTTTTCTTCGCCTTTTTGTAGTTTGAGTACTATGATCATAGCTTAAATTTTCATTAAAAATTTAACTGTATAAATAATCAATTATGAAAATCTTTCTAAAATATAGAATAAATTGATTAGGCCAGAAAATTAAAGATTAAAGAGTGCCCTCTGCTGCATGCATGTAAGTGTGCAATGTCCTTAAGGTTTGCGTAAATAGTTGCAACATTTTTATGACAAGGCTATACTAAAAAATATTTAAGCATCACGTTGTCATTAATTTTTATGAATTGCCTGTCCTCTCATTTCTCTGGTTAAATTGTACCTTTTTACATAATAAAATACAATATTTTCTTTCAGTAAACTAATAATCATCAGTTATTTTATTTAAGATACATACTAAGAGGAATATATACATTTATTACTAATTTGCCTTAAATAAGGAATACAAATATTAATTTTATATACTTTAACGAAATTATTTTTATTTTGTGAACTAGGAATACAAATGCTAAGTCTAGATGTAATCTAATATAGTTATATCTTTAGAATGTACCCATATTTCTGTATACATAAGATTAAAAGTTAAATAAATTTATAGTTTGAAATGTTCCTGAACTTCTTTTAACATCCTAGAAGGAATAGTTATCCTGGTAATTTTGGTGACCTTTCTGAAGATCAGCATTTATTCTACAGTAATAATAAATCTTTTTTTATGTTAATGTGACCTCTTTTGGCTAACATTAGCATTTGATTTATTAAAGCGTAAGGTTAAAATCTGGCATTGATTTTTCAGCATGTATCTTTTTGAATTGTAAATTTAAAAATTGAGACATTTCTCAAATTTTCAAGTACAATTTTCATATTCTATTTATAAATAAAATAATTCTCAAAATTAATGTTAAGGAGAAATTTAACAGCGTATGCTTCAGTATACACATGTAATTAATATCCTTTAATAAAAACTTCATATTTTACATATACCTTTAAAAAAAATTTTGATGCCTAAAAACATTCTCATGTTCTATTCATGTAACCCCAACAAATAAAAATACAGGAGAAAGCAGATAGAAAGTCAATTATTTTGACGTGGGCAAAGCTCAATGAACTACATTTAATCTACTGTAAAGCTAATTGACAGAATAACAAATTAAAACAAGTTTTATTCAATATTTATAATTTTTAATAAACCGAAAAAGGTTTTCTGTCATTACAATGACTATATATAAATATGAAAAATTAGGAAAATAGCATATCTAAAATCGAATGCATTTCCATAATTATTTTTAAATCATAAGTGTATCTCACTTGTAATTCTTCATTTAGAATCCGTTCATCTCTGGAGAAAGAAATAGAACGGCTGGAGTCAGCTGTGTCTTTGTGGAAGTGGAAGTACGAAGAACTGAAAGGATCGGAGGCGAAAAGCGTGAACGAGGTATGGAGGCGTGCAGTGTAAAGGAATGAATGAAACGAGCGTTTTCTCCTCTCGGTGCGCGACCGGCTGGGCAGAAGGCCGCAGGCTCCACAGACAAGGGCAGAAGAGGTTAAAAACTTGGGTTTCCTCTACAAGAGGAACACCGAACTCTTGTCGCCAGTAGACTCAGACTCAGGCCATAAGAGAACTCGTTCTAAATAACTCATTCATATTGCTCGACCGCATGGCACAATTAACCGTTCATCTCGGGCACACGTGAGGGGACCGCCGAAGATGTCATTGTGCCATAGCATCCGTACCGAATACTTTTATCTTTCTCTTTTATAAAGCAGTCCGAAAATATCGACATACCCGAAGCGTCTTCAGATTCTTCTCACACTGGCCTTAGCGTTGCCACATGCCATTTTATTTTTCCTTCGCATTTTCACCAATAGAATTATGTCATGAGCCTTTTCCATTTTAATTATTTTTAATCTTATTTAAACCATATTAATTGAACGTACGTGCGGTACTAAAGCATTGCGTTAGACGAGTATGTGGGATAGAATAATGAGCAAAGAAAAATACCAAGCAAAAATAACGACGAGCTAAATGCTCTCGAATGATCCGACAGTGAGCTGATGCCCATGCAATATTTGTGTGTATGTATAAATACATACACACATACAAGCCATATGTGTGCCGACAGTTGTCTGAAGAAGCCAGGGTCTAAATCCATTAGGTAATCGTGCCTTAGTCTGAAGCACCCTCCCATCAGTTGTTATTCGGCGAGCTAGGTGACAGTGCCTTGCGGAGACGTGGCAGAGTTCCCAAACGAATGTCGCTTCGCGTTCGTTTTCAGCAGGTGATAAAGCAGCATCATTAACTTAAGTTTGCCGAATTCACATGACGGGATGGTCAAGAAGCTTTGACGCCAGCACGTGCTTTAACTCCAGATGACATGCAGGCAGCCCCATGGCCACAGAGCACGGGCCTCACTACGCACAAGTTCAGTAGCGGTCAGCTGTGTTAGCCCTGGGGACTACTGAGATTTGAAAGGAGGAAGAGCTTTTCCTAATATTCCTAAGCAATTATCTCCTGCATAAAAATCATTTATAACAAAAAGTAATTTCAGTGAGAACCATACAAGGGTAGTCTGAGAACATTTCTCTATAAGGAGCAAATTAAAGAACGCTAACAGCTAGATTCAGTTTATTTCTCCTTTATGGATTCATGTGAGATTGTCAGAGAGGTTCTGTTTCTAGAATAAACTTTGGAGATATATGTATATGGTGTGTGTGTGTGTCTGCGCATGCGTGTGCATGTATATACATGCAGGCATTTTTACGTGGACTCAGCATTTATATTCACAGGTAGCTAACTGAACATGATGTCTCTAGGTGTGAACATTTATAGTAAATTAATTTTATACAGGAAAAATAATTCATAGCAAAAAAAAATCTTGCTATGTTTAGAGTCTACATGTATTTTCTCTATAATAGGATGGGCTGTAAATTTAATTGAGAAAGCTAATATTCAAGATAAAACTGGTCTTAATTATAAAAGAAAAGTGCATTTACCATATTTTGCCACTAGTGGGTAGTGCAGACTTGATAATGCTAGTCTTGTAATACCTTTTTATACAAGTAATTTAACATTTATATAGCAACTGTTTTTGAAAAAGTCATGGTTTTGAGTTGGTCTACAAAGCGATACGTATATTTTAAATGTTTAATGTTTTCTATTCAAAGATGATATTTCTGATATCAAATGGGAAAATGTGTATTTTGAGTTGCTTAACAAAGCTTTATGGATGAGAAGAAACGAATGTAGCATTTACAGTATACACTGGGTCTATATTTTGATACTCCTACAGAAATATATGTTAATACATATGTAATCCTTTACTAGGTCAAATGAGAATAGGGTTGTTGGGACAGAGGAAACTTGAAAGTTTCTGTGGAAAATTTCTTTGACTATTTAAAGTTCGAGGGCTTGTTTTAGTTAGATGAACTGAATTTGAACAATGAATAAAGTAGCAATGAATGAAAAGAGTTTTTATTGTAGATGATGGAAGTTAATATAAACAGAGATAAAGAAAAATGTTGCTTGAATTATTTACATGACTATTATTTTTTAAAATATCTCTGCATTTCCTTAAAAAGGAATTTGTGATATTCATAGAACCTTTTGAAGAGATTTGGTATGCATATATATTTAAATTATTTTTATAAAATATGAAATGTTCAAAATATTTAAAACTGAATAAATAATAATAGTCACATGTAATTACTTATATATATTTGTTTAATTGTTTTATACTAGATGATAACAAAACATGATTTTTATGGTACTTTTAGAAATGGCATCTTAGAATAATTATAAATGTAAAATATTCAAAGTTCTTATACAGGTGAGTGACAATCAAAAATTGTGTCATGATGCATTCTTTGGAACCACATATGAAGTTCTCTTTTCTTTGCTTCTCAAAAATTCTGAAAACTACCTTAGCTTTCTCTGTACCTCTTCATCTACTGTGCAGAAAGTATTGAATGCAAGTGTCATTCTTTTTCATTTGCTGAAACTGTTACAAGTGAATATGTGTCTTGCTAAGAACTGCTGATGAAAAGATTAGCAATTTTTAGAGTTGAAAACAGATGTGCTAATAGACCAAGATTTTTAAAAATGTATTTCAAAGTCTGGCGTGCTTTAGAGGGAACTCGTTCTCAAATCACTGACATTTAGAGAAGAATGCATGTAAGAATTTAATTGTAAAATCTAATAAGTAGTTAAAACAAAACCAAGACAATGAGTAGTAGAGACGATTACTTTCCGAATGGTTCTCCCATGCTGAATTTCATACTTATTTAGTTTTTCCTTTGCAAGTCTGCTAATATTGATTTGGGATTAGATTATGCATTCCAAGTGTGCTGAAATGATCATTTTTATGAAATCTTATGTTCTAGAAAATCAAATGTTCACGTAAGTAATATTGATTACAAATAATTTTTGTACCTTGATTTAACAATAAATGACTAATTCTTTCCATAATTCTTTTATAAAAATTTATAGTAAATATTTATAGAGAAGCAGGCTTCCTGGGACCTCTTTAATGGTCCTAATAGCTTACTTTGAAGCCTTACCTCAAACGCCTCAAAGCACCTCTCTAATCTGGGGGAAATGAGAAAGTTAGAATTATGAATTATATTGTTGCTAAAATTCTACACTGATACCTTCACTTTGAAACAGATTATGTCATATGGGGGCTATTTTGCATACATCAAGAGAGGGTCATCGAAGATACTCTCTTCCTCCGCCTCCGTTTCTTTTTTTGTTTTTACCCGTTAGCGGGGCGGGTAGAAGGGCGCTTCTCCCTCCGCCGTCCTCCTTCACCTGCCACCAGACCAGCCCGCTAGCTAGCAAGAAGCCGGCCAGTGACAGGGCCGGCGGGGCGGCAACGCCTCGCAGGGCTCTCCGAAGTCGGGATGTGCCCTGAACGAGCACCTCGCGCGTGCCGCCCTCCCTCCCACAGCCAGGGTCAGGGATCCAGGGCCCGAGGGGCGGGGGCGGGGGTGGCACCGCAGGCTCCTGCCCCTGGTGACCCGCCCACTATCAACACTTCTGCTTCCTGCTCTCGCGACCTTGTTCCCCGCTGGCCTCCAGGTCCTGGTCCCAAAGGGAGACACGCGACTCCACCGAACGGGTGGTGAGGGCTGCAGCCCCGGGTGGCACCGTGTGCCAGGAGTGCGGTTTCTGTGCCACTTGGCGTGAGTGGCCCTGCCTGCCGCGAGGACATGGGGCTTCCCCACAGTGCAGGCAGGAAGAGGGGGTCTGGGACACAGGAGGCCCCTCGCCTGAGGGCGCCTCGGTATTTCCATGCACCTGCTCAAGGTCAACGAAAAACTGTGCCGACCTGACGCAGGCCCGACTGCAATGGCCCAGAGCCCAGGAATGAGGCCTGGGGCATCCCGCCCCGTAAAGGACATGCCCAGCTGGAGTGCTCGCTGACCGCTCAGGGAATACAGAGCGGACAGACGGAGCAGGTGGCGGCGACCCGGTGACCAGCTGCAGAAGCGAGGACCGCAACCGCCATGCGTTTTTATTTCCTCGTCTTGCTGTGAGTCCATTTGTGTGTGGTCTCTCTCTCTGCCTCTCTGTCTCTGTCTCCCTCTCCCTCTCCCTCTCCCTCCCTCCCCCCGTCTGGGAAGGCCTTAGCGCATCCTCAGTCGGATGCTAATAGTTCCGTCAGGTTGGGCAGGCAGAATGATGACCTCGTTACCGTTTTTATTTGACAGTTAAGCATGCCTTAAGGAAACGCGTGTGGGTGCCAAGTTGACTCAGGGTGGACCCGCGGTCGTTAATTTTATGTGTCACCTTGACTAAGCGAAGGGACGCCCACGTGGCTGATAAACGGTATTTCTTGGTTCCCCCCTCGAGGGTGTTCCAGGAAGCGATTAGCGTGTGAACGTGGGCCGAGCGTGCAGGGTCGTCCTCCGCAGCGGGGGAATGAAACGGAAGGGCAGACGAAGGGCGCGGGCCGCCTGCTGGGGCCGGAGCGTCCGTGGCCTCCCGCCCTCACACGTCACCCCTCCTGGGCCTCAGGCCTTGGGACTGGGACCAGGGTGTGCTTCGCCGGTCCCTGATGCTCAGGTCTTCGGGCCTGGACGAGAACTTCCTCCCCTGGCTCCCCTGGTTCCCGGGCTCAGGCTGGACCACCCGCTGGCTGGCCTTGTTCTGCAGCTTGCAGACGCCGAGTGTGGGGCTCTCGGGTTCCCCTAACTGCGCCAGCCAATTCTCATAATAAAGCCCAGTCCATCTCTGTCATGTCCTGCTGGTTCTGTGTCTTGGGAGAAGCCTGAGTACTACCTCTAGGCCCATCCTGTCTTCTGCCGAGGGCCGTCACCCATAACCCTGAGTGGCAGCTTTGGCTACTGCGTAAGGTGAGTGAGGGCGGTTGGAACCCTACACTTGTCCCCATGATGGGGCCGCTGCTCTCCCTCCCTCCGGATTTTAGGTTTCTCGGGATGCTGGAGTGAACCTTCAGCCCTGACACCCTGTCCACCGTGAACATCTGTACAGCTCGCTCTTTGCAGGACATGAGTTAGCTTATCAGGCCAAAGAGCGAGGCTGATGAAATGCCATGTTAGAATTCCGTAAATGCAAAAGGACAGCGAAGCACATGGGACCCCGCTTTGCCGACACAAGTGCCTTCAAGACCTTTTTCAACAAACGCACCTCAGAATAATGCAAGCACTAAATTACATACGTCAGAATGAACCGAACTAATGGTGGATAATTTATAGACATCGCCAAGGTAGCCCTCAGAACGCTGAGACGACTTAAGTCTAAGGCCGTTATAGGAATTATGAAAGAAAATTAGGCTGTTCGGAATCCGCTTTTACTCGTAGAAACCAAAGAGCAAAGAAAAAGGTTGAAATCAGATGGTTTAACATCTATTTAAGTAATACTGTTATAAAAATTAAAACAAATAATTCAGCCGATATTTAATTAATCTATACAGATGAATAATTTGAGACTCATGATGAAAGTAGTTTAAAAAATTAATGATAAGGTATGGAAATGAGTGACACAGTGGCAAAGGTTCCACATAGCGGAGTACATTTGGTCCACGAATATCTTTGTTTTATAGTCCCATTGACAGGACGTTGTCCAGTAATGTGTGCCCCATAAATACAGAGATTTTGGTTTGTTTGTTTGTTTGTTTTTGTTTGTTTGTTTTTTTCCCTATAAGAAATCTCTGTGCAGGCATATCAGTTAAGACCATCCCAGAGATAAGGATCCTTCATTTAGTAAATGGAATTAGTTTGTTTGTTCGTTTTTTGTTTTTTACCTGCAGGAGCAGCTTTTGTGTTGGGAAGGAGATAGAAGCAAGGCACCTGCCTTCTTTTCCTTAAGACTGTGCTCACCTTACCCCCACCATGAGCTGATGCTGAAGGTATTGATTACATGCTGCTGAGTAGAAACATCAGATTTAAACAGGAATGTGTAGCATACCATTTCAAAATTTCTCCGCAATGTAAAGAAATCTAGAATGATAAATTTAAAATTGTCCATTTTAAAATATATATTACACATCATTTATTGCTCTATAAAAATCTCTTTATATTTTATTTTTCCAAGAATGTAATTTAAATACAGGAACTCTAGGGGTAGAAGCTCATTATATTTTTGAGTGGGGAGGTGACATTTTTTTTTTGGGGGGGTGGAGTTCCAAGTATTTCTAATGAAAATTTAGCTTTGCTGAAATGTATTTAATATGCAAAAAAGTGCACACACTTAGTGCCTACGTTTTGATGATTTTGGGCAGATGCACACACCCGTGATACTGTCACCACAGCCAAGATACGAATCGTATCCATCACTTCAAAAACTTCCTTGCGTTCTTGTGTGTGCATGTGTGTGTGTGTGCGTGTGTCTTGTGGACATTTAACGGGGGCTCTACCCTCTTACCACGTTGACAGTGTGCTGTGCCATGATATTAACTCTAAGCACTGCCGTACAGCAGGTCTCTAGAGCTTCGTCACCTGCATAACAGACTTTACACCCGTTTAAAGATAAAATTCCCCATCTTCCCCTCCCCCAGCCCATCACGACGCCGTTCTGGTCTCTGCATCTCTGAATATGACTGTTTTACATACCTCACGTATGTGGAAACGTGCAGTATTTGTCTTTCTGTGACCAACTTATTTCACTTAACATGTCTTCTGAGTTCATCAGTGTCGTTGCAAGCGGCAAGATTTCCTTCCTTTTAAGTCTGAACGATATTGCATTCACCTGTTCAGTGGACGTTTGGGTGGTTTCCATATCTTGGCTGTTGTGAACAATGCTGCAGTGAACGTGGGAATGCAGACATCTCTTGAGGATTCTGATTTCAATTATTCTGGAAATACATGCAGAAGTAGGACTGCGGGATCACGTGATACTTTTAGTTTTCTGAGGAGCCTCCGTGCAGTCCTCCGCCATTGAGTCCTCCCGCCCCTCTGCTGACGAGCCTCGTCCATTGCCGACATCCCTCCCCAGGATGGTGTGTTTTTTACCAAGGACGAACCTACATCGAGTGACATGTTGTAATCGCCCGAAGGCCACCATTTACCTACCTCGGTGTTCACTCTTGGCGTTGTACATTCTGCGGGTTTGGACGAAGGTGTAATGATGGGCATCCATTATCATGTTCACATATATGATCTTTTCATTGTCCTAAAACTTCTCTGTGCTCTGGCTGCTCATCCCTCCCTGCCCCCCGACCCCTGGCAACCGCTGGTCTTTTCACTGTCCCCATAGATGTTCCTTTTCCAGAATGTGACATGGTTGGAGTCACAGAGTGTGTGGCCTTTTCGCATTGGCTTCCTTCACTTAGTAACACGCATTTGAGTTTCCTCCACGTCTCGTCATGGCTGGACAGCTTATTCTTTTTAGTGCTAAATAACATTCCATTTTCTGGATGGATGACACTGTGTTATCTACCTACTGGAGGATATCGTGGTTGCTTCTAAGTTTTGACAGTTATAAATAAGGTTGCTGTAAACATCTATGTGCAGGTTTTAGTGTGGTTTTCAGTCTCCTTTAATGCCTATCCCCTGCCAAACTGAGTTCTTGCCTTAGAGTCTTTCATGGGTCAGTGGCCACCATCTAGATCTAGACAGCAACACTTGAGCGAGGCATGCTCACCTCGTGCCGAGGATGGCAGCTCAAAGTATGGCGAGTTATGTGGGAGGAACTCGGCTTAACGGCTCTCATGAGAAGGGGCGATGGATGTGGTGGGGACTCAGAGTATCACCGACACCTCTCGGGCTGTGACGCGTCCTAATTAGCATCAGTAGTTTTCATGAGAGTTAAGAAATCATAAAGACAGAAGGCTCATGGAGCTGGTATTTTGACAAGGATCATATGGGAGGCTTGACGAGGCACAGATGACGTACTAGAACAGAGAGTATTCATCGAAATGCATTTTAGAATGTATAATTGCCACCCAAGGCGCTTTTCTTTGTAATAGAGTTCTGCAGTTATGATCAAAGCCAATGGAAGGTATCATTCTGTGTGCACTTTAATGTCTTCTAATGTGCACAAAACGAGGTGCTGGTGGACTCTCACACGAATGACCTGGATGTTAGGAAATAGTCAGTGATTCTTCAGCGCGGTCGTGCTGAATTAGCAGAAAACAGTGGATTCACCTGAAACTGTATATATAGTTTCATTTATATAATATATATATGTGTATTATATAAAACATATATGTATATATAAATCCAGGTCTCTCTTTGGAGATTTTAATTTAATTGATCAGGGGTGCTTCTCACAGAACTGTGTTTTTAGAAGCTCATTATTCTGAGGTGCACCCAAAATTGAGATTGGCTTCCCTAAAGTATCAGATAGGAGAGCTGCATAGGGGGACCATGGAGCTCCCCAAACCAGTTGTGATCATTAATTTTATGTGTCAACTTGACTGGGCCATGGGGTGCCCGGATATTTGGTTAAATGCTCTTCTGGGTGTGTCTGGATGAGATTAAGATTTGAATTGGTAGACTGAATAAAGCCCTTCCATGTGTGGGTGGGCCTCATCTAAGCAGTTGAAGGCATGAATAGAACAAAATCCCTGACTCTCACACAAGTGAGAAGGAATTCCTCCTGCCTGATGTCTTTGAGCTTGGACATCAGATTTTTTCCTCCTCGGGACTTGAACTTAAACATCAGCTCTTCCTGGATCTTGGCTCTGTTGGACTTAGACTGGGGTTACACCAGCAGCTCTTCTGGTTTTCAGGCCTTTTAACTTGGATTAGGACTGGCCCTCCTGGGTTTTCAGTTTATAGACTGTAGATCCTGGGAATGGTCAGCCTCCATGATAATGTGAGCCAGTTTCTTATGGTGGATAGCTCTATCATCTGTCTGTCTATCAATTTTCTATCTATCTATCTATCTATCTATCTATCTATCTATCTATCTATCCATCCATCCATCCATCCATCTCAGACTTCATTCAAATCTATTCATGGCAAGTCCTGGCTTTTTTCTTCTTTCACCAGTTGTATTATTGGCACAGAAAAAGCTACGTGCACGCCTAGTTAGTAACATCAATTATGAAATGAAATCTATACTTTATTTATCTTTTCATATTGATTGGTAGATTGACTTAAAATGATTTTTTAATGTATTATAGAAAAAAAATTATGCTGAAAGAAGGCACTTGCGATTTGTGACTTGGGTTGTGGAGTGAACCACGTGACATTCTGCAGAGGAGCAGGGCCATGATCCTCCTCACAGAGGTGGGTCTATAGGGAACTGAGGAGGGTTGAGCCCCGGGACCCGCCTTGCATGGGCCCATTCCTAGACCTTGGCCCATTCCATCCTTGCAAGATGTAAATGTGGCCATACGTTTTGGTGTAATCTGCAAAAGTAAGATCATTGAAACACACTTGTTAAACCTCTGTCCTCACTGACTTTCTCTCCAGTACCCTTGTCCTCTTCTTTGTTGGGCACATTTTGAGTCTCGCCTAGTTGAGTTGAGGGTACGTACAGTTTGTGCACAGTGGCATATAGTTTTGGATTTGTTTCCATGTATACCTAGTCAATATGGAAGTTCTTGCCTCAGAAGTATATTTGATACTTTTAAATGAAATCACATGAAAGACATTTTTTTTTTTTAGGATACCTATATTTGTGGGGAAGAAACTTCACAAAGTGAATATTCCAAACCACAAATAGGCCTATGTATTATGTTGTGGGCTTATTTATCCCAATTTCATTAAAAAAAAAGAAAGTAAAAGATCAACTCTTCTGGAAGAAATGCTAAACTCGTTCCATGAAAATGATATCACAAAGTTACTGTCATGCTAAAATTAATATACAGTAAAAAAATCCAGGAAAACCCTAATTTTTAGTTATTACTTACTAGTTGCTATTAATTTCTATTTCTTTTTAGAATTTTGTGATTTTATGGTATTTTACAGCATTCTAAAATTTGTAAATTCTTGTGTTTCCTCATTCTAAGTGAATATTTACTTACTTTCATTCCCAGTTTTGCTTTGTCCCCAGATGGTAGAAATTTCAGGTTTCATAAAACCCAAACCACCTCCTGCTCCCCTGCCTCCCCTTCGCTCCACCTGGTTCCGCCAGGTGGCGCTCTTCTTCCCAGCCCCGGGCATCCTGGCAGGATGCTGTTAGGGCACCACCTCTTCAAGTGCTTGTTTGCTCGCCGCCTCCGCCCCTGGGAGTCGTCACCTTGAGAGCAGAGAGTAGAGAGCAGAGGCCTCCTCCACTACCTAGGGTCTGACGGAGTGAGAAGTGGGCAGTAGATATTTGCAAATGGGCTTAATGAAGGTGGATGATGAATGTCTCAGGGCAAGGGAAGGAAAGTTGCTGGAGGCTGAGACCCCCAACTTTTGGCCTATTTTTTTCATCGTTCTTTACAGATGGTTTTTGCTGATTCTAAGATAGTGCATTATTTACACAAAAAGGCACAAAGACTCAAAGAAGAAAAGTGGTTTTGTCAGCTCTCTGGCTCTGGGAAAGATTCGCACAGGCCCGGCTTCGCTCTCCAGAGATTTCCAGAACGCCATATGTTAGGGAGGGTAGGCTTGCATTAACAAATTTCCCCACATCAGTGAAAAATAATATAAGATGGAGTGTTTCCAAGAGTAACTTATTTATATAAAAAGCGAATCGCATCATATGCACTTAATTAAACTTAAATATTGACAGAGAAAGGGAGAGTTTAGGAAGTGAGAAGATTTCAAATTCACTTTGAATTACAATCTCAGTGTTCAATTACGATATATGGAGAGAAGTGAGTGGACTTTTTTATTCTTCCTAAAATAGGGGTGCCGATGATCCAGATTAAAAGGTGAAAGCTCATTTGTGCTTCAGATTGTTTGATTAAGAATGCTCCTAACAGAAGCTCTTGGAGATTTAAAATTAAATTAGAATGCATAATTGCTGTAATTCTTTTGATTGAAATACTCTTTGCTGTTCACACATTTTAATGGCTTTACTGAGATTTAATTCACATGCTATACAATTAATCCATTTAAAGAGCACAACTCAGTGGTTTTTTGATATAGTCACAGTTGTGCAACCCTCACCACAATCCACTTTAAAACATCCCATCAGTCCAAAAAGAACCTCCGGATATGTTAGTGTTCACTTCTCATTTCCCTCCGATCCCCACAGCTTGAGGTGATCACTAATCTAATGTAATGCTGTTGATTTGCCTGTTCTGGACATTTCACATGAGTGAAATTTAATGACTGACTTCTTTCCATTTTCGTAGGTTTTTGGATAGAGTTTCTGTAATCTGCTGTCCTACCAGCTATTTCTGTCACAACTCAATAAAGAACATCAATATTATTTCTTAAAAATGAAAACCTTATTTAGGTAAAAATATTAGAATTATTTTCTCTTTCCTATATGAAAAATATGAACATTTAGCTGTTTTGTATATATCTGAAAGCAAGAGATAAACATTTTCAAATATTATTTTCCTTAAATGAATACTTTGGTTTTGAAAGGTCACTATCTAATCTTTAATAAAGAAAGACTAAGTCAGAAAATGAAGAAAAACATTGGAATTTCTAAGGATTTGCAGAAATGTAAGATCTTCTTTTCTTATTACCAAAGTTGACATACTTTTTTTATTTGGCGCAGTTAAATACATACTTTAGCTTCAATCCAATATATTCCAACATGATTTTTCCTAGTTTTATACTACTGTAATTATATGCAACTTCAGGCAATATTTAATTAAGAATTAAACCATGTTAATCCTTTAAAAACTCTGCTTATCTAAAAGTAAAAATCTAAAACACATTTTCTCCTCAAGAACTTTGATGTTATATAATTTCATGGTTTTTTTTTTTGTGAGCTAAAGTACTTGAGGCTGTGTGTGTGTGAGAGAGAGAGAGAGAGTGTGTGTGTGTGTGAGAGAGAGAGAGAGCGCTTAGAGAATGATATTCTGTGAAGTTTAAAGTGCTTAGAAGCAATAATTAAAATAGCATCATATTCAGAAATATATCTTGAAGATGCTTCTATTCATGGATAGGAAAACTTAATATTCTTAAGACATCAGCTCTTCATGATTTGATCTATAGGTTCAATGCAATTCAGATCAAAATCCCAGCAAGCTGTGTGTGGCTATCAGCACATGGAGAAGCAGAAGGCTAGAGTAGCCAACATAACATTGAAGGGCAAGAACAAAGTTGGAGGACTGGCATTACAGACTTCAAGATTTACTCTAAAGCTACAGTAATCCAGATGGTGTGGTTCTGGTGGAAGAAGAGACGAATAGATCAGAGCAGCGTAGAGAGCCCAGAAATAGACCCACATAAATATAGTCGACTGATCTTTGACAAAGGAGCAAAAGCAATAGAATGGAACAAAACGGTCTTTTCAACAAATGATGCTGGAACAACTGGACATCCAACTGCAACAAAGATGAATTTAGACACAGACCTTATACCCTTTCCAAAAATTACCTTTTAGAATAGATCACAGACCTAATTGTAAAACTGAAAACTATAAAACTCCCAGAAGATAACATAGGAGAAAACCTAGATGTCTTCGGGTACGGTAAGACTTTTTCCGATATAACACCAAAGACACAACACATGAGTGAGATGATTACTAAGCTGGACTATATTAAAATCGCACACTTCTCTGCCAAGGCAACGCCAAGAGAATGAGAGGACAAGCCGCAGACTGGGAGAAAAGAGTCGCAAAAGACACATCTGATGAAGGATTGTTACCCAACTGTGCAAAGAACCCTTAGAGCTCAGCAGCAAGAGCACAAGCAACACCAGATTTAAAAATGGGCCAATGCTCAGCTTGTAAGGACCTCACCAGAGAAGATGGACAGATGGCAAATCAGCCTAGGAGAAAGATGTCCCACATCCTATTCCATCAGGAAAATGTAAATTCATACCACGAGATACCAGCGCACGCCTATTAGAGTGGCCAGAGTCCAGAACACTGACACCACCAAATGCTGGTGAGGATGTGGAGCAACAGGAACTCTCAGTCACTGCTGGCGAGAATGCAGCACGGTGCAGCCACACGGAGGACAGAATGGCAACTGGTTAACAGTGCTGTATTGTGTACTCAAGAGAGTAGAGCTTTTATGTTCTTGGTGTAACAACAATAAAACCAACACGGTAATTACGTGAGAAGAATGATGCATTAGCTAACCTTGTGCTAAACATTTCACAGTATATACAGGTATTGAATCATCACATTATACACCTTAAACTTACACAATCTTTTTTGTTTTGTTTTTTAGGGGAGGCAACCCTTGGTTGACCTCACAGATTGCAAGGATCTTGTCAGCTTGCAATCCCTTATTTTTTGTTTTTTACGCCTACAGCACCTGGTCTTCCTAGGTGGTCTCCTATCCAAGTACTAACCAGAGAGAAAGGGGTAGAGAAAGGATTTGCAATTACGAATTTGCTTCTTTGTTTTTCCAAAGTAAACATTCTAAGGAAATCAAAGTCAAGAGCCTACGCATGAGTAAATCCGTTCACGCTGAGGGGACATTCAGTCCTTAGTCACTTTTGATTCTGTCACCTCTGTTATTTCTGGGCCAGTTTCAATTGATTGAATGTCTCCTCATTATGGACCATGTGTTCTTATTTGTTTGCATGACATGTAATGTTTGATTGGACTTTTGTCGTTAGGAATGTTACCTCATTGGGTGCTGAATATTCACGTATTTCACAATTCTTCTCTGGCTTTGTTCTCAGACCTGGTTTTGTTACTTGGAGACATTTCTGTCCTTTGTGTCTTGAATTCATGAACTTAAACTTATTGGATGTGGTTTAATCTACTGCAGTGAGTGTCTTTACTGATATTCAGAAAGTACCATAGTTAGAGGGCAGATATTGGCTTCTGAGAACATCTGTTACAAACATAGCAATCTTTTATAGTTTCCTTACTCTGTGGTATGACAAGATATACCAGATTATCTTTTTTTTTTTTTTTTTTTTTTACAGTTGGAATAAAACTCTTCAGAGTCCTGGGTTCTTATCATGGTAAACACCACAGAACCACAACTATGCATAGATAAGTTCATTGCTGTTGGGATACTCATTTTTTCTCAGCCACTTTAATAGAAAGAATTGGTGAATTTAGTAAATTTATAAATATGTTGAATCTTCTTTGTCACTCTCCCCTGTTTGTCACAGTTTCTGATATCCTTTTCAATTTTTTATTACTTTCAGATTTTAGCATCTTTTTTCTCTTGAACTTATCTCTTATCTCTTAAGGCATTATCTGTTGCATTCATTTGCTCTTGTGGGCCCTCTAGTTTCTTCTGAAATGAATTTTCCTTTATATCGAATTATTTCTTGTGTCCATAACATCTCTAGGTTTTGATAATTCTCAGTTGTGTTGCTTTTTCATATTATTTATAATTTCATTCCTTTGTTTAGGTCACATTGAAAAAATGTGACTTCCCCTTTCTCCGGTGGATATGTATTTCTAGAATGTTCTCATCTGTAGCGTACTTTCATCGTCCGTAAGAACATTATTCTTGGTCCTTATTCTTTTGTCCTTATAATAACATTATATATTATTCCACTATGATCCTTTTCTGTTGCTCATTCTTACCTAGATTTAGTTTTTTTTTAATAATAGAAAGTGGTGGATCAAGAAATGTTTTCTAGCATCACTGTTCTAGAGCTCACTACTCTTGATATTTTTGGAAAGTGCCCTAATTTATGGCCTTGTGCTTCCCCAAACCTGGCTCTCTTCCTCAATGTTTTTTTTTCCTGCTTTAATCGCCCCTCTTCTTCTCAGTATGAATTCTATTCTCAGTATTTCCTTCTCAGTTTAAGGTGTGTTTTTGAAGGAAGTTTTGCTTGTTATTTTTTAAGAGTGTATAGGATACAGAACTTCTGGTTCTTCAGACTTTATTATGGGTTTTTTGGGTTCATTTACCAGTCAGAACGTGTACAAGTCCCCTAGTTTCACATTGACTTGACACTCAGGGAATGTCCGCTGTCAGTTTTGGGGTTCTCCTATTCTCAGGGCAGGTTGCTTTCCTTTAATTTTCTCAAACAGGTGCCGATGGTTTGCAGTTGTTGAAGTTGCAAGTAGATTGTCCTAATCCACCTGTCTATTAGGGTTTATAGGGAAAACGGGGCATCTGATTCTACTGTAGATTTGCATAGGTTTTTGATTTTGTTATTCTCATTGCTCTGCCTGTTTTCTCAGAGAGATTTTCAGACAATGAAATAATTACCACCACCACACTACTGCCATCATCCCACCAGAGCTAGCAGGGATAGTTAACATGGTTTTCATCTCCAGAATCCCAATTTCTTTCTATACGTGACCTTCAAAAGTTGATCAGTACTGTGCAAGCAAGGTCTCTTTTCCCATGTTACCCACCATACACTTCTCAACTGAAAGGCATGCTTATTGCCCATCCTCGATGTTATTTTAGAGTGTTTTGTCAGAGTAGGAAAAAATCAGAAATATAAACAGAAATATTTTGAAATATTGGTCTTGAGAAACCAACTAATTAATGGGTCACAAAACCTTTGATATTTCTACTTTTTTTCATAAGAATACTGGAACAGGACCAAATAGGTTAGTCAATTTATAGATAATGAATATTAATTTTGATATAAGAACAAAACGTGGTCTTGCCATATATTTAGAAATGTATTTAAAAACAACACACATGATGACTCTGTTATAACAAAACATCTTCCATTTTTATCAACGTGTGATCAAGTGTCTCAGTACCTGTATTTAAAAAATGATAAATAAAACTAAAGATAATTCTTATTTCATTCTATCGATAAGTAATTTCATCCATGGATACACAAACTAATAGAAAAAAATATATCTATTCAAATCTTTAAGAGATACATTTCCAGTCAATGATTGGTTTAATTTAATAGTTATCACAATATATGCTATCTTGTCTCATTTTTAAGCAACCACATTCCAGTAATATTGTGGAGATAATTCAATACAAAAGACACTTTTTAATATTTGAAGCCTTATAGTCATAATACATACACACATACTTTATATGCACATTTTTATTGCATACTATAGAGTAAAAAACATTTTCAAATATCAACATATGTTACAGTGTGATGATCTAGAAGAGGTGGAATGGAACTAAAATTCAAGAAATAAAATTAACAATATAATTTTTGAGTAGATGATAGTGAATATCACATTTCTATGGCTTTTAGATATCATCACATACTGTAAAGTGTGATACAGCTATTTTAGTGAAAGTTGCAATACTTAAGATTCACCAGAAATTTGATTTTCTTAAGTCTAAATATATATACTATTTTAAGGTAAACTTAAAAATGTAAGAGGCACATCATTATGGGAGCAAAGAAGTTTAAATGCCACTAAGATCAGTTATTGAGTGTTTTTATTATGACTTAAAGGATACAGTAAAATTTGTATTTGTTAAACATTCATTAGTGTCTTTACCACCCTTCTTTAAGGCTGAGTGAGGAAATTAGTCAAGTTTACTTAAAAAAATTTTTGGTTAAAATGTTTGGCGCCATGATATAAGGGATGACATTTTGGAGACACTTGTAGTTCATTCGAATTATTCGGAACCTTGCCCTTATTGTTAGCTACCTCTAGGCCCACAGTGTTTGGGTGTCGTTCTGTTGGGGCGCATTTCCTTCTTACGTGTCTTACCTTTCATAAGAATGTGGTATGGCTGCCAGAACCTACCTGTCAAACACTTGGTTCTACACTCTGTACTAATTAATCGATATTCAATACTTATCCCAAGACCCAAATCATAAACGTATGCATCAACACGGAGGCAATGGGAAGAGCCACGGAAGGATGTTGACTAGGGTTACAATTAATCTGATTACAATTTTAAAATGACTCAAACTTCAGTGTGAAGAAGAGATTTGGGGGCTGGAGGTGACAAGAAAACCATTATGAGGCCATCATGGGATTCCAGAAATAAATGACCTGGTGTCCTAAACTTGGTGGGGGGATGTGGATGTGAGAGCTGAAAAATATACAGGTGATGGAAATGGCGATGCTCGGTGACTCACGGAATGTTGTAAATGCACGGGGACTCTCGGGAGGTTCGAACACAGAAGGTATAGAGTTCTGACTTGATCTGTCGAGTGGTCATTCACCAAGAGGGCATAGCATGGGGAAGAGAAATTTGAGGGGAAAAGACAATTAATTCAGTTCTCAATTCATTTAGTTTGAGGAGGAAATGCTCGGTAGGATTTTGGATTTATGAGTGCGGAAGAGAAATCTGAACAGAGAGCTGGGATCACCCATGGCTGGCGTATGGAATGAAACAAAAGAGGACTGGGCTGGTTAGCCTCAGGCAGCAAGTCCTGAAAGAGAAGAGCTGCATGAGCATCAGAATGGTTAGGAAGGAGAGGCGCAGGCAAACCTTTCTTCCCATCAGAGGAAGAGAGCATTTGAACAAGGGCCTTGTCGACAATGTCAGAGTCCGCGGAGGATTCACGTCAGGGCAACGCTGAAGACTGTGTGCTGGGAAGTTTTGGCAGAGGGGGACATGGAAGCCCGTAGTGGAGTGAGCGAGAGGGGAGCATGTGGGAAAGGTAATACAGCAACTCTTTCAAGGTGCTTGCTAGTGAGAGGAAAAAAAGATCTGGAACGGGAACTCCAGTATTGGAAAAAAATAAATAAATAAGAGGGTCTTCTACCCTTGATCTCTCAGCTCATAGCTCCCTCCCCAACTTCCCAGTGGAAAGTAGGGAGCAAGTGAATGTCGATGCGGGAGAAACCCGAAGACCTCAAAGTTGCAGGAGAGGAACAGTTCTTAGAATGAGTTTGCTAAGAACCTCAAAGGGGCCAAATCCTGAGCACAACTGGAATGGTTGCCTTTGACTTTTAGAAGGATATTTAGGTGTATAAACAAGAGGACAAAGGAAAGATTTGTGCAGGTGCCTGAAGACTTGCAGACTTTGTTCCAAGAAGGTGATGATCTTTTCTCTGCATAGCTTCTATCTCTCCATAAAGGAAGCTGCACTATCATTAGTTGACAGTAATGGGAGGAATGGTGGGTTTTGTGCTCGGGGGAGATTGAATTATGCTGTATTGTTAATATTGCCACAAATATTTAACACAATATTTCACAAAGATCTGATCTTTGGAATCAGCAATAACTAGTCATTTTAGGTTTCTTTGAAGGATGAGATGTGAGGCAAAGTAAAAATAACAAGGTGTGTTAAATTATACTTTTGTACTCTTTGCAAATGAAATATTTTTTTTCCTACATGATCTGAATAAGTAAGAAAATATTTTTACATGACACAATTTTTTTTTCTAGACTTTATCTTCAGAAAATTTTCTCACTCCATGTTAATCTGAATGTGGTAGGATAAATATTTACATATAGTGTTGCTAATTTTCCAGAAGCGGATTATGGCAGATATTTCTGAAGTCAGAGATGTGACAAGTTGCCTAGTTTAACCTTTCAAAAATGCTGCAGTATGAAAAGAGTAATTTTAAAGAAGGATTTTAGATTTATGGTGCAATTTCAGGGGAAAGCAGTCTTACAAGAGACTATACTTGAATAAGGATTGAATGAAAGGACATGAACTTGGAAAATGCTTTCTAATGCTGACTCATTCGCATGTGTCAGGTACCTCCTTTTTCTGTCACTTTAAATTTAATTCATGTGTATATCATTTGTAAATGACATTTATAATTCCGCTAAATTAATACTCTTTAGCATCTAAGTGCCCACGGCTTTCAACTTTTCATATGCTAAATAGATTTTAGTTACAATGCCAATAATCTAAACCTAACATTGAAGAGGTAAATGGCAAAATTAAGGTGATTTTGAGTCCAAAGTATAATTTTAAGATGATCAAAAGAATTCACCTTTTAATAGGATGGAATACAGTTGTTTCACTAATCTGTTCTTCATCATTTTTTCCCAGTTACATTGCTTTAAAGACCTTAGCTGTACTATATATATATATCTATTTTGTGCTTACCTGTCTGGAGGTATAGGAACAGTGAGAAGGCCGGAGTGGCTGGGGTAGACAGAATAAGGGGTAGGAGGAGGAGACGGGCACCGAGGAGTTAGTTATAGGACCAAGCAGATGAGGAGGACTTTAACTTATACTCTGAGCTGCTCAGGAAGCCATTGGAAGGATTAGAGCATGACTTAGAGGATCTGAATTACTTTTTAAAAAGCTTTATGTGGTAGCCATCCTGAGAAAGGGAGCACAGAGCCAAGCGGAGAAGCAGAAAGTGCGGCAGCTGTTAAAATAACCGGCAGGAGAGACCGCGCTGAGTTTTGATCAGGGTCGCAGTGGTTGGATTGGTCATGTGTTTCGAAGGCTAAGTTGATTAGTTTTTTTAGTCCGGATGTGGCATGTCCGAGAAGGAAAGGAGTAAGAATAAATCCAATACATTTGGCCTGAGCAGCAGGAAGGATGGAGTCGTCGTTGATGGAGATGGCAAAGACCGTCCGAGAAGCAGGCCCGAGAGGGACGTTCTCACCTCGTCTTTTCGGCGTGTCGTTTCGGCTGCCTGCAGAGGTGGTGAGTAGGCAGTCGGCATGCGCGTCTGAAGTTCGGGGGAGAACTAGGGGATGGAGCTAGGCGTTTGGAGATTATCAGCATTCTAATGAGTGCGCAGTCTCATGTGTGCACGTGAGCTGTCCAACGGAGCGACTGCGTAGAGAGAGCGAGGACCAGGAGGACGGAGCTTTTGGATACGCCAATGTCCAATGCTGTTTTCCAACCTTTCCGTAAATATTTCTAAAGGAAGGATGACTAGACACATTTCTAAAATTTTTCTAGAAGCTTATCCTTTATTATTCATTAAAACTTGGAAACTGCTCTGTCCTTCATTTATGAATGCAAAATATGCTCATTTTTCCTGAAAATAGTTTGTTACAGTTTTTAAAATAATGGTCTCTTTCCTACCTTAAATTGTACTGTTTTTCCATTTTTTATTAGTTTTATTTATTTTTTATCAGACATTGTTTCTTTATCTTAGCTATTCTTTTCAACGTTCTTGGTTCTTCGTATGCCTAGGGATCTTTGATATCCCACTCACCGTGATGCATGAAAGTGAAATTATTTTAGTTAATTGGTGTGGATTCCCCTCTATCATTGTGTATGAAAATTTGTTTGCCTGCCTTCTCTCTCATGGGAGTAGTAGGGTTGATTGGAAGTGCTTTTGACAACGGAAGGATGCATTGTTTAATCTAATTCCCCGAGAATTAATGACCGATATGTAAGCAGTTAAGCTAGGAACATTCAGTTAGCAGAATGGGTTGGATTTTGCTTTAGTGAACCCAACCAAAAACGTGGGTTGCTTTCACGTGACCCTTGCAATGTGTTATTTTCTTTAGCAAAGTGACTTTGATTTTGGCCAGAATTAAAATGCCACGCTGTCTGTTTACCTAACATGAAAAGGGGGTGAAACGTGCGTGGACAGACTTCCAGCCCGCTGCTACGTGGCACTGTGTTCTGTTGCGCCCTTGCCTCCCAGGGTGGACCCTCCACGCCACCGACTCTGAACTCGGAGCCTGTCTGTAGCTGGCAAACCAGCCCCTCCCTCCACCGTGATCCGTTTCTCGTCGTTTAGGGTTATGGTATCTCCCGTTAGGCTCTCTCTGTTATCTATTTCTATAAGCTTATTAACTGTCAGGAAGTTATTACAATGGTTTTGAGCTCTGTAATTATAGATGCAATATTGTTTTCTGATTTAGAACTCAGGTAATGAGTTTGGCAAGAACGTTCTTAAAATTTGCTTCCTCCGGTTATTAGCTTTGTGAATTTGGGGAAGTTGCTTAAGCCTAGTGGAAATGTAGTTTACCTCTTTAAGGTACGGATAATGATAATACCTAACACGTGGAATTACTATTAGCATTAGCTAAGGAAATATATACCAAGTCCTTCTCCTCGAGACTAGTACGTGCTTAGTATTTCTAGTAACAATAATAACATCGTAAGGCATGTTTTAAAATTTTAAATAGGTGGTGTTGTTAGCTGTTATAATCTAATTTATTGTAGGATTACATACAAATTATGTAATATAAATTCTGGAAACATTTACCTACATATTTCAGGGGAAAATGTAAGTTAAAACAAGATAGCATATGTGCATGTAGCTACATATTTTCATATTTATCAAATTCCATGGTTCTGCTGAAAACAGAACAGCTGTGGGGGGAAAATCGGTATTTGTATTCCACAAAACCTGCCAGAATCTACCTTTAAAAACAAAAAACGAACAAACAAACAAAAACTAAAAGTAAAATGAAAGATAAATGTGGATAGTCCTGGAACCAGCCTTTGTTGTATCATGTGATTATAACTCTTTTTTCAGTTAAACACTCTTCATGATCAACATAAAAATGAAATGGAAGAGCTATCGGGAGATATAAAGGAAGGAACAAAGTCTCAGAACAGCAAGGACAGCATTATCTGTAAGTTAAGAGCAGAAGTAAGAAATCAGATGAAGAGTATAAGAGTATAACACAGCTGAGGATTATGAAATGATACACTATTCTAAGAAGCATAACTGAAGCATGAACAATGCTATTGAAAAATCAGATACAATAATGTGGTTAGTTTATATGTGTTCTAAACTGCTGTGAAATGACACGGCTCTTCACTAGATCTGGATTTTCTGAATCTTATAAAGATAAAATAGTTGACTAAAAAACAACCCTATAGCCAATACAAGTCTTGATGTGAGTGCTTACTAAAGAGTTCGGTTGGCTGCCCAATCTGATGCGTTAAGATGTGCATAGAATCAGTGACTTACAAGATGCGCTGCGTGTAGTTTCTGGTGAAATCGTCACCGCTGTTGGCAGCTAGCGACAGGCAGGGAGGGTAACCTCACTTCTGTTACAGTTAATTCATTTCTTAGGTGTAACAAGCGAAATAGTGGAAGCATCTATTTTCCACTCCTGCTACGACCACTAACGAATTAATTTACACGGATTGGAAGCTCTGGTTTCTCTGTCTCGTTGATAAAGGAGGAATTATCATCTGTAGAGATAGAAGGGGAGATTGAATTCTTTGCCCTTCTTAGAAAATTGTGTTAGTGCATTCAAAATGCGAAATCATAAGTTATTTATTGTGTAACAGGTAATTTTGGACGATGTCTTGGATACAACGTGTAGGGGCATTTCAGGAATTGGAATTAGCAAAAATGTGGGCTGGGAGGAAAGTAATTTGTATTAGGTGGTTTCTTCCTTATCAAAGTCCGAACACTCAGCTCACACCACAGTATTGCTGTATCAGAAGAACACAGTGTAATGTACAGTGCATAGATTTTGGAGCCAGAAGTGGTTCCATTCCTTACTTATTGATGACGCTATTCAGGTCAACTCTGTAAGCCTCCATGAGTCTCAGTTTGTAGACTGAAATATTAGAAATAAGAATAATAATAGTTATCACACAGGGTTTTTGAAAAGACTACATATTGCAAGGGAAAAATTGTCTGAGGCTGAGTGCTTTACTGTTGGGCATCAGCTAAGTTGTTCAGGAAAATCACTTCTCCCTGTGTCGCCCGTGATTGCATCAGTGACGGTCTTTCTGCCTCTTTTACTAGTCATGGAAGGGCTGCTGGGTTGAGGATGGGCGTATCGAGAGACTGGTGGTGAGAAAGACTGAGCTGTTGGAGACAGCTCTCCTAACAGCTAAGTCAAAGGGAAAACAGCGATGACTTCTTATCTTTTGTTTTCTAACAAGAATCAAGCCATCAGGATAGGGACCACTCTTCCTTGGCCCTGAGATCTGGGAAGCATCTTTGATTAAGCATTGCACAGCATGTGGTATAAAAACTTACTTAACAGTTAGAGACACACACAGAGGAAGGCACTTACACCTGTTTATTATAACTCTCCTTGAAAGCCAAGGGCATTGTCTTATGTCATCATTTTCAAGATACATTGGGAGTGATGGCAATACAGGATCTCTGATATGCGACCTTTTAAGTTCTGAGATTCATTTATTAGTTATGTGGCCTTGAGTAAGCTATTTCGTATCTTTAGAGCTCTATCGTATTCCTTATATTAGGGTACAGACATTTTACCCACTTAAAAGCAATTTTCCACAAGACATTCAAGTACTATGATGCATGATTTTTTTCATTTTAAAATTCTTAATGAAGTACTGAATGTTGAAAGCAAATGTAGACACGAATTGGCTCTGTCTTTTACTACATGCTGTTAAACGGTAAAGTCAATCGAATGAAATTACAGAAAGAAGGCTTTGTTCAAAAGATAACAAATATTGGGATGAGTCCTTATAAAGACAATGAATGAGCTTGTGTGTGTGTGTGTATTTTGTATACATGAGTATATGTGAGCATTTAAATTTATAGTAGGATAGATGCTACCTTCTTTCTTTGGAAAAAAGACATAACCACTATTTTGCCATTATTTCATTTTTTTTTACACTGGCTATGTATAGGTCTTAAAATCACATCATAACTTTCTTTTAACCTAATTTATTACCCTCTTCAGAAATTTCTTCCACCTTCTGCCCCCAGCTTATGAGCTTTTTTTTTTTTTTTGTAAATTCCACATATAAGAGAGGTCATGCAGCATTTATTTTCTCTGTCTTATTTCACTTAGCATGATGCCCTTAAGTCCCTTTCCACCTCTTTTATGAGTTGTTGCAAATGGCAAAATTTTATTCTTTTTTTATGGCTCAATAATATCTCAATAATATTCATATGTGTGTGTGTGTGTGTGTGTGTATCACAATTTCTTTATTCATTTAACCGTCAATTGCTAGGTTATACAGTAGTTTCACTTTTAATTTTTAGAAGACCTTTTATAATGTTTTCCGTAGTGGCTGCACCAATTTTATGTTCCCACCAACAGTGCACAAGGGTTCCTTCTTCTCTACCTTCCTGCCAACTCTTGTTAGTATTATCTTTTTGATAATACCATTCTAACAAGTATGAGGTGATAAATTTGCAGTTTGGGTTGAATTTCTCTGATGATTAGTGCTATTGAGCATCTTTTCCATGTACCTGTTGGGCATCTGTATGTCTTCTTTGGAAAAAGCCTATTCAGAACTTCTGCCCGTTTTTAAATCAGATAATTTGATTTTTGCTATTGAATTATATGTGTTCTTTATATCTTTTTAAATATTAACTCCTTAACAGATGTATGATTTGTGAATATTTTCTCCCATTCAGTAGGTCGCCTTTTTTTTTTTTTTTTTTTGGTTGTTTCCGTTGCCGTGCAGAAACTTTAGTTGAATATAGTCCCGTTTGTTTATTTTTGCTTTTGCTGCTTTTACTTTTTGTGTCAAATTCAAAAAATCATCACCAATCCCTATGTTGAGGAGCTTGCTACTTATGTTTTCTCCTGAGTTTTCTGGTTTCAAAACAGCTTTAGATTCAAGTCTTTAATCCGTGTTGAGTTTATTCTTGTATATGGTGTGAGAAAATGGTCTAGTTTCATTTTTCTTTTTTGCATGTTTCTGTCCAGTTTTCTCAACAACATTTATTGAAGAGACTACTTTACCCCACTGTGTATTCTTGGCTCCATTGTTGTAAGCTGATTGACCACATATGTGAGAGTTAATTTCTGGGCTCTTTATTGTGTTCCATTGATCTATCTTCTGGGCTCTTTATTGTGTTCCATGTGACTATCTTTATGTTATCATCATGCTATATTGGTTACTATAGCCTTGTAATATAGTTTGAAATCAGGGGACGTGATGCCACCAGATTTTTCTTCTTTCCCAAGATTGCTTTGGCTACTCAGGGTCTTTCGTGATTCTATACAAATTTTAGGATGGTTTGTTCTAGTTCTGTGAAAAATGTCATTAGAATTTGTATAGAGATCGTATTGAATCTATCTGTAGATTGCTTTGGGTAGTTTGTACAGTGTAACAGTATTAACTCTTCCAATCCATGAGCATGAAATATTTGTCTTTTTCCATTTATTTCTGTAATGTCTTGTAGTTTTCAGAGTACAGGTCTTTCCACCTCCATGGTTAAATTTATTCCTAGGTATTTTATTCTGTTCGATGAAATTGTAAATGGGATCGTTTTCTCCATTTCTCATTCTGATCATTCATTATTAGTTTGTACAAACACAACAGATTTTTGGGAGTTGGTTTTGTATCCCTCAGCATTATTGAGTTTATTTAGTTCTAGCAGTTTTTGGTGGAATCTTTAAGATTCTCTCTCTATATAATATATATACCATACTTTATTTAAAAATATAAGCTATTTTTTAAAAGTATTTATTTTTTGATATAGGATCAACATCCCATGAAGTATGCACGTACACTTAAATCTTTGGACCTTTAAAAATGGCTTAGGGTAAATTCCTAGAAATGATATGGCTTGGTCAAGAGAATTTTATTTTTAAAATCTTTTACATACATTGCCAAATTGTCCATTAGAAAAATTATATCAATTTACTCACCTGCAGTTTATAAACACACTCATTCCATTATCTGTAGGCAACAGCAGATACCGTTATTTTTAATGTGTTCCTAGCTGATAGATAAAAAAAAAATGTCATTTTAATTTGCATTTTGAGAACTGATAAATTTTCTAGTTGTTTGCCCATTTTTATTGATATTATGTTTATTATAATAGTTATCATTCACTGAGAATTTACACATATAATGCTGGGCCATTGAAGTTTAAGATCTAATTTATATTTGATACCCTTCTGATCTATGTATCCTTCTTCGCATTTAAAAGAAACTTAGCCATAGGGAACTTACCTTGCTCAAGTTTACAAAATAACCTCAAACACTATTGAAATAATTTTTTACCTGTGTTCCTAGTTAGTTTAAATTTCTCAGAGGTGCACACTCAGGCTCAGATTGGTAAGCAAGTTAGGCGATTTACCAAAGGCCATTCCACTGATGAGTTTTAACTCCAGAAACCAAATGCTGCCAGAAGGTAGTATCCCACATTGCTAACCTGCTCTTGTTGTCACATGGGTTTACTCCAGAAATGTGGTGGATTTTCAAAGAATATCGTTTCAATTGGAAGTAGTAATAGAGTATCAAACATTGCAACTTAACCATTGATGATCCCGATGTACGGTGGACAACTTTTTAAAGCCGTTACTAATACCCACCAATGTGACAATGGTATTTTTTTCTCTTGACATGTGTTCTACTTATTTCTTAATCTGACCAATCTCTTTCAGAAGTAATTTGATGATGATTTTCCCATTTTAGAAATCATACCAGTCAAAGAAATGTAAAGCGTATCCCTGACAGAAAGGCCCCAGAATATTTAAATAATTGACTCTTCTGGTTAATGTGTAATGAGGTGAATTCTGTGAGCACTGAAGTCACTTGATAAATGAGCATGCCTCAATATATGCATATATGCATATGCATAATGCAGACATTTGATCTTTTCTCCATAGTTAAGATCAAGGTCCCTTGAACTGGAAATGAGAAGTTTACTTAGAATGGAAATCAACTGGTATTTCGAATGAGGAAATCATTATTTTTGTCTACACTCTGGTTGCTGCTCAAAAGCAAATTCATAATCAGGAAACTTTTACATATTTTTAGGTCAGAATTTTTGGAATAAACATTTTCCAAGGAAAACTCTTTTATCTTGTATTATTTCGAAAAATATATCACCAACGTTCCAGTTTCAGATTTTTAGGAATGTTGATTTCTTATTTTCATATCTCTTCCTTGTGGTTTGGTCTTTTGTCTACACTCCTATTTGCACATATGAGTGCTGTTCCCATGGCATTTTGAAAGGAAGGTGGAGTAGACCTACTTTACCTACTTAACCCAATAAGTACAACTTAAAACTCTCAATGTTATATATGAAGTAAACGTAGAAAGACTCTCAGCATTGAAGAGACGAGGCATACCGCCTAGATAGCCTGGGACTTAAAAAATGATGTGAGATTTGTTTTTGCCACATTTACCCCAGAACTGAGTGAGAAGAAGCCATCGACAATCTGTAAATACCAACAGGCACAGGTAAAAATGAAACTCAAACAGGCCTAGTCTGATTGCTCTATCTAGGTAAAGATCTAGGGGATGGTCAGCTTAGCAAGACAGAAAAATTTTAGATAATAACTGCTCTAATTCAGTCCAACATCACAGAAAAAAATGGTGCATCACCTCGAACCCCCATTCACAAGTCTGAGTGGTAAGAGTAGACGTGCACCCTTGCCAGGCTGCAAAGCGGTGCACTGTCTTCCTTGCTGAATGGGGGCAGAGAAGGCTGAGGGGGAGATAGGACTTTCACCTGTGCTGCACAGAGCGAGGTGCCTGGCCCCCCAATACGGGTAGTGCCCACAGAGATCACATATGAGGTCAGGTCTTCCACTCTCATCCTCTCCCGACCAGCTAGGTCTGGTGGGGAGCAGACCCTCTGTCCTCACCCACAGGTAACAAGAAGCGACCACCATCAGGTGTCAATGGAGGTCTAATGGGGAGCCTTGGCTTCTTCATTTCCAGGTGTGCTACTTCACCTGGAGGTAACTAGGCAGTGCTGTCCCTCAACTTCCAGAGCATTGTCACAAGAACCTATTTAGGAGAGAGCGTTTAGATAAGTCCTGGAATCTCGTAACATAATACTCAGACTGTCCAGGCTACAAGGGAATATTAGTCATTTTATCAAGAACCAAAATATCTTAAAAGTGAATGAAAGGAGACAGTCTACAGATGCCAACAACTGAAATGAGAGAGACGTTTTAATTTATTGGCAAGGATTTTTAAGTGGCCATCATAAAAATGCTTTAATGAGCAATCATGAACATGTTTGAGACAAATGAAAGAAAAAATTTCAGCAGAAAAATAGAAAATACAAAAAAGAAACAAATGGAAAATTAGAACTGAAAAATATCTAAAAATTTTTTTAAAAATGTATGGAGGAGACAGGAAAAAATCAGTGACCTTGAAGACAGAACAATAGAAATTATTCACTCTAAATGACAGAAAAAAATAAGCTGAAAAAAAATGTAGGCTTTGCTAACAGTGGTTGAGGTAAGGGGCCTGTGGCATGATAACAGAAGATCAAATATTTATGCTATTGGAGGCCACTGTGAAAGGTGAATGAGCATGGGCAGAATGGGACTCACACGACAGGTGACAAATTTCACATTAAGGAAGAGGGTCAAATCTATAGTCAAGAAGTTCAGTAAATGCCAAACAATGTAAAGTCACATCAAGACACATCAGTCAAACTTATGGGAAATTAAGAAAAAATAATGTTGACAACACTGAGAAGGAAATGACACCTGACTTGTGGGGGCAAAAACGAGCCTCATGACAGTGAATATCTCACCGGAAGCCGTAGAGGGTGGAAGGAAGTGGCACGCCATCGTCCAAGTTGTAAAGGAACCGTCAGGTCAAAAGCTACTCCCATCAGGCGTTCTCAGGTGAAGGAAACTAAGGTGGCATATGTCCAGCAGGTAGGCATGTGAAAAGGTGTTCAACACATCAGCCATCAGGGATGTGCAAATGGAAAACTAGAGCGGGCTATACCTGCACACCTGTCAGAATGGCTGCATCAGAAACGGTGACACCATTGGTGCTGGGGAGGGCTCGGGGCTGCGGGATCAATCGTCGATCACTGGAGAGTGTGCAAATGGCATCATCACAGTGGACACAGATTGGCAGGTTCCCCAGTGGCAGCCTTCAAGTGACCAAGAAATTGCACTCCTGGACGTTTCTCTCAAAGAAACAAAACAAAACCTAGGCATGACTCTTTAAAGGGGTTTGATCTGTCACTGCCAAAATTCGGAAGGCACGCCGATGACCTTCTGTGGGTAAATGATTAAACGTGCCATGACATCTATGCCTTGGCATACTGCTCGGCGACAAAATGGCACGAGCTCTTGATCCATGCGACAGTCTGGACGAATTTTAGAGAACTGTGTTGAAAGATGCCAATCCCCAAAGACTACATAGCCCGTGATCCCATTCGTATAACGTTATTGAAATGACAAACTAAGGAATGGAGAACAGGTTAGTGGTTGCCAAGGATTAGGGAGTGGGTGTGGCTGTAAATGGCACCATGAGGCCTCCTCATCATGATGGAGATGGTCTGTATTTTGACTATTTCATCGTTGATATCTAGTTATGACAGAGTTGCAAGAACTTACCATTGGGGAAAACAGAATAAAGGGCGCAGGAGATAAATTTAAGTTACTTCTTACAAGTACTTAAGCATCTACAGTTATCTCAAAACGAAAATTCAGTTAAAAAATTCTAATCCTCCCTCAATATGTATGATAAGTTTCTTTGCACATACTCCTCTGAACATATGTATCCCTCATTTTATTTCTGTTTCTGGGATCCGAGAGACCAGGGTTCAAGTTTTCATTCTGGCGCTGCCTCACTCTCTGACCGCTTAGCGATTTCACAGGTTTTCTGATTGATCTGTAAAATGATGTCTAAGTAACAGCTAATTGAAATGATGGATTCACTTGTATATCTAAAGTACAGTTGCATACAGGTTTTCAGTTGTAAGGCACTGCCTAACCGATGTGCATGCTACTGGGGGGAGTTAACCAAATTGGAAATTTTAGATGAAGAGACACCCGAAATTTTACTGACATAGTTAAATAGTATCATCTTTGATGAGAAGGGTGTTATATATCAAAAATAGAGTGTCATCATAATTTCATTTTCTGAAATTGCCACAATAAGTGTTGATCTGAAATGATTTAAATTTCTCGTATTTCTTATTGAGTTTACATGTTCCAGCAAAAAGAGTTAGATTACCGAGAATACTATGAATGTGTCAGAAAGGTTATATAATTTTGAAACAGGATATTGATGGTTGTGAGCAGATTAATTTAGAAGTATGTTAGCGATATGGATTTAAGCATTCTGGCACAGTCTGAGTTTATGTTGACAAAACGCAGGAAACAGAATCTATAAAAACATATTTGATATGAGTAAACCATTAGAGAAAAAGAATATTCTAGGAAAAGTGAAAATCAAACTGTCACACATGGATATGTGTTCTAGTCATTTAGACAAATATAAATCTAAATAGTCCAATTATCCAAGACTAAAACTGTCGCTTGTCCTGCATGTACAGAAAACTGATAAGTATAAAATTGAATAATAGGTAGAAGCCTATGATCCTTTATCCAGAAAGTATTAAGTGACTTGAGTAACAGATTTTTGTTTTTCAAAAAAGGGTTTTGAATTACGTAGGGTAGAATAAGGTAGAAACTCCTTAGCTGGGACATATAGATGGCCAACAGATATATGAAAAGAAGCTCAATGTCACTGATCATCAGGGAAATGCAAATAAAAACCACAATAAGATATCACCTCACACCTGTCAGAATGGCTATCATCAATAAATCAACAAAGTACGAGTGTTGGCAAGGACGTGAGGAACAGGGAGCCCTCATACACTGCTGGTGGGACTGCGAATTGGTACAGCCACCAGGGAAAACAGTTTGGAGGTTCATCAAAAAATTAAACAGAACTACCTTATGACTCAGCAATTCTACTTCTGGGTATTTATCCGAAGAAATGCAAAACACTATTTGGAAAAGATATATGCACCACTATGTTCACTGCAGTATCTATTTACAATGGCCAAGATATGCAAGTGACTTAAGTGCCCAACAATGGGCGATTGGATAAAGATGTGGTACATATACACAATAAAAAAGAGTGACATCTTACCATTTGTGACAACACGGGTGGAATTAGAGGGTATTATGCTAAATAAAATAAGTCAGATAAAATAAATACCATATAGTTTCACTTATGGGTGGAATCTAAAGAAACTAAATGAATAAACAAAACAAAAACAAACTCATAGAACATTTTGATGGTTGCGGAATGGGGAGGCAGGGAATTAGGGTCACTGAGTGAAAAAGGTGAAGGGATTGAGAAGTACAAATTAGTAGTTACAAAATAGTCCTGGCGAGGTAAAGTACAGCACAGGGAATATAGTCAAAAGTATTGTAATAACTACACATGGTGTCAGATGGGAACTAGACTAATTTATATAAATGTCTAACCACTATGCCGTACACCTGAAACTAATATAAAATAACATTGACTGTCAACTGTAATTGAAAAGAAAGACCTCTTTAGCTGGGATATCCCATTAGTGGCAGCTTTTCCTGGTGGCCCAGGCTTTCTGGCTAAGCTAGATCGATAATGTAATTACAGTCTGAGATTTGTTTTTCTTCAGCCGTAACTTCTTCCTGTCTCCTCCCGGACAGGGAACACAGTCTACTGAAGACTGTTCCGAACGGGCATAGAAGGCACCGTGTTAGGAAACACTGTTATGTCTTTGTCTTAGGATTGGGCTGACTCTCTTCTTCAGAAATCCCAGGACATTTAAGTGTCGTCCCCAAGTCACCTAGCGTTTCCTTGATGTCTTCGGGCCAGCTAGACTGTCCACTGCGATGCCCTCCAGGCCTTGTCCTCTTCAGGACAAATACGTTTGGGACTTTTCCTTGTCCTTCGGCCCGTTGCGTTCTGTCCAGTTCTCTGAAGGTCCCGCATACTGCTTTCCATGGGGGGCAACAAGTCAACTTAGCAAATATAAATGCGCATTTACATTTTCGAAGCACCATTGCAATTACTCTCTTCAAATTTAAAACTGTTACAGTTGCATTTAACACGTATTAAAATTTGCGATGAAGAGAAATATTTTGTTTTACGTTAGAGGCATTTTGTTTAGAACTTTCCTATTATCATTTCCAAAATGTTTGGCTTAGAAAACGTGTCTGCATGTGAACGGAGACCACTGGAGACGTGCGCTGCACGCTAAACGAGCAATCGCCCTTCGCTCCTTCTGCCCACACTGCAGGCGAGCATGCGTGTGACGCACAGAGCAGACGCCCGTCAACTGAGATGGCACTTCTTAGCCTCGGTCTGCAGCATAGTGGGTGCCCAGCACATGGCTGTTGATTGAACGGATAAGAGGAAAGGGAAAACATCAACAAAGAAGAGAGCCTGCTGTTTCAACCTTCCGTGAAGTCGAAAGAAAAAAATCAGATCAAATCGAAAGGCAGGGAGGGCATAACCGTCTGTATTCTTTTGGAATATGATTTCATGTGTTCTGTATTTGACTATTTTTGATATGTTTCGAATATATTGGTTTCATATGTACCCACTAATTCAGATTGGTGAGTGTAATGTTTTAAGAGTCAAGAATATCAAGAAAGTAGTCACTGGTCGCCTAAGTTATAAAATAAGCCTAATTTTCACATAATAACTCTTTTAGAAATTAATTGAAAAAATGTAGTGTCCTCTGAACTCACTGAATTTAGGAATTTCTTTAATGGCGTAATATGTTTCTCTTGAATAGTTTTAGAAATTTTTCATATTTTAAATAAGCAGTAGAATAATTAGATAACTTCTGTAAATTTATGAATTAGTAAAACTGCTTATATATAATTGTGTTTAACCCTGGTAATCATCGGTGGCTATAGGAACAATATTTTTTTAACAGTGATGGATTCTCTCTCTATATATATGTATATTTAGTATTGATCTGTTCAAGTTCAAAACAGTTGTCTGGAATTATATGAGTCTTATGGCCTGAGGGTTTTTTTCCCTATGTGTTTGGCAAGGATTCAAGTATCCTAGAATAGAGAAAAATTCTCTTTATTTCATATTTGAATCTCCGACTTCATGCTTTCTTGTAATCACCACAACAGTAACCACTTTACTAAAGAAATAAATCAGAGAGGTGATAAATCAAGACAATTCTCTCAAATTATTTCCTCAGCCAATGAGAGTGTGGCTTAGAAAAAGTGGAGGATGTCATTTGGAGGTGAGCAAGGACAGAAGGGAAAAATAGGCCAAAAGAGAAAGGAAAAAGAAAAGTCGTTTACTGTATACATCCTTGCCTTAAATATCAATGAGGAATGGAAGGTGTACCCGGAACTATTAAAATGTCTCTGTTTTCTTGCGCACTGAGTGTCACTAGATATTTACCGCTAATGTTTATGGACGCTTCTGGAAACGTTGTAGGTTCCATGTGCCTTATAAGGCCCTAACATATGTGATTCATTTAATCAGCACGTGAACCCTATTTCAGAGAAACGTTAATACATTTTTATCTTGCAGATGAGAAAGCGGGCTCAGAAAGTTACATAAATGCTCCCAAGGCATCACAGCTAGTGAATGGCAGCGTTAGAATTAAACCTCACACCCTGCCCACTGCGTGAGGCTGCCTTACGCCCTCAAAAATCTACTAAGTATTTTACAAACTCCTTCATTTATTGCTTGAACTTAATTTTTTGCATATTTTTGGGAACATAACTATATGCTAGAATACTAAGCAGAATATACAAATCAAGCAAAAATAGTTGCGTAATATGACTAAATAATGATACAATGCATGATTATAGGAACGCTTCCTTTTTTAAAATGTTAAAAGATATTTTAACCACAAATATCATTCCAACAATTGAAAAAAAAAATCAAACATCCTTAAAAAGGCAATGATTATTTGCATTACAGGAGCAGATTTTACATTGCTGCATTTTAGAAAATTTGAAACTGAGCCCCTTGGGTAAGAATAATAATAATCAAAAAGACAGCTATTGTCACGCAAACACTGTACATCCATGCCTCGTAGACAGGAATAAAGTGTGAAGTGACAGGGGTCAGTGCGACCGGTGTCCTTCCTTGCCGTGACATAGTGACGTGCTTCTAAGCAAGTCTCTGAACTGGTTCCACTGTCCTTTCAAAATCTCTTCACGGAAGTGTCATTTTCCTGACATTTAGATGTCAAACCTTTATTATTATTATTATTATTTCTTTTTGGTACCAGTGACTTTTGTAAGGTTATCCCACAATCCTGAACACAGTTTTGTTTTTTTTTTTTTTTAGCCTCTGAATCTTTAAATATTTTTATACTATTTCTCCTTTTCCTCTTCTGAGTGAAATTCTATTCTCCACCAGGGTTTATCCTCATGCAAGTCTTAAACATTAGTGCAGGGTTAGTGGAAACCATTGTCGTTCGAAACGTGTCCTTAATTCGACACTCTGACCACCCCTGATGAGAAAGAGAAGGGGACCCTTCCTCCTCCCATCTGATTTATTTTGTGGAGGTGGGGAGGTGTGAAATGAGAGTTAGAGAGCTGAGGTAAATACAAATACATTAAAAAACTCAAGGAAATTTGCCTGGTTCTAGATGAGAGCCACTTAAAATTTTCCTTATAAATGATTTTGAATTCTGGTCATAAGTAATTATTGGAAACTAAATTTCAAATCATATTCAAGTCTGTACTTTGACCTTTATCAAATCTTTTGGGAAGTTCTTTCCTCTACCATAAATGTCTAAGAATTTTTTCGTGAAAAGGTCAGGTGAATTGAAGATTCTCATGTAATCGATCCATAGGCATTGACATTTGTTTTTGAACTTGGACAAATGTTCGTGTTGGACTCTGGCTCACTGAGATATTTGAGTAATTGATCTTTTTAACTGCCTCATGCTGGAGAAATATTCTTTTAGAAGAGAAAACAAACCGTAGAGAGAAAACTGCACTTACGTGCGCTTCTAATGTTGCTATACAACCTCTAAACAATATTCTTGTCAAGTACCCTAAACTTTAAGCCTTACCAAGTGACGAAAAAGGTTCAAACATCTCAAATTCATAATATATTTATAGTGCACAGTGGAAAAGCATGTTTTTCCTAGACGTTCAATTTCTCTCTGCTGGAGATATTAATGAACTTCTGCAAGCATTGAGAATAATGGTGAGACAACCCAATTCTGTTTTTGTCCAGTGGTTCCTGGACATATATATTCAATGACCTGTGACATGACCTTCGGTCTAACGTGTATGCCGCAGATTGGGGACAACGCTCCACCCCTGTAGAGTGTCTCCCTTGAGTCGTAAAACAGACGCCATTTAAAAAGCATTCTCACTTTACCGGGTTAGCCACTCATTGACCTGTGGCTGGTGTTGAAGGACGCACATCCCTCGGTGATGCACCTGTTGTTTATCTGCTTCACGGTTACAGGTGCCTGAGCGTTTAGGTGGTGTTTTGCAGGAATCGATGTTGGCAGACCACTTTCTCTGTAATCCTTCAGAGCGCGCTGCTGGCAGAGACGAGAAAAGAGAAGACAAACTTAGAGCACTTTTCAATTCTAGTGAAAACCACGCACCGCCCCCTACAGAAGGGGTCCGGTGTCTTGTCACCGGCGACTGTTCCGAGGCTCACAGATCAGGCATTCATGCCTTCAGCACCCTAACTGCTAGATCAGCTCTGCTGAGAAGAGGCCATTACCGTTGGGTCCACACATAAGCTCCAACTCGATACCGTGACAACTCCCTCTATCACCCGTTCTTTAAGCATCGGGCTGGCGGAGGACTGAGGATAGCGGACGTCGACTGGAGGCATCATTCTTGCCACTAAATGGCTCTTCTGTGGTGGGAATGGGCAGATATGACGTGGGAGTTGAAAACACACATGTTCTCCACACGTCCACGTGCCCTTCTCTGCCTCCCCCACTGGCCGCTTTGTCTCTAGTCTTCGGTCCCGCTCTGCCAGGGATCCTGGCCAGGAGGCCGAGCGAGTCACCGCTTCCCAGTGATGTGTGTATAGCTTTACGTTAGGCCCTTTGTCAGGTCACTGCTGATGACCAGCGTGTTTTCTCCAAGCACGGGGAGGATTTTTCTCTCACCGCCCCACTTTGGGGCCACCACTGAGTAGATTTGTAGTAAGGTAGGTCCCGTTTCTATCTCATGCTAACATATCAAGATGACCTACTGAGGTCGTGCCTGAGTTCCTGTCCTCTACATTAGCTCATTGAAAGATACTGCCCGTGAAGCCATAGGTGTGACCTACGAGAGGCATCCATGTAATATGGAGAGGTAACTCAAAGGTTTGGTCTGTCTGCCTGTGTAATTTACTATTGTCCTCTGTACCCGTCGGGCCTGATCTTGAGTATATCATTTCCATTGTATGAAGAATTGCTCTTGTGTGCCTGATTCTATAGACCATGATGGGTCTCCAGATACAATGTCATTTAATGCCCATGGTTAGGGCTCATTCTTTACTGGGAACCGGCTTTAACATATGAGGAACCGGTTTTCAAGTGAAAAGTAGTTCACTTCTGCAGATGGCATGGCCTGTGCGAGGACCGTAGGGGTCTGTTCTGTGACTCCCTGGGGCTTTGCCAGAGTCTGCACAGTGCGTATTGTCTTTGACTTGTTCCAGTTCTGTTGGGTTTTCTGGGTCAAGTGGGTCGAGAGGCAGGGGAGCCCGCCCCAGAGCTGGGAGTGGCTGCTCCCTCTCTCGCGCTAGGCTCACTCAAAAACGACACGCTTTCAAGTCACTTCACAAACGGGTCAGAACTTCATTTCCAAGGGCAGTATTTCCAATCTCCGAAAATGAGGCTGGCCAGGCAGGCTGCCTCGTCCTTAGTGCTCTAACTTGTCTCTTATGTTAGAAATAATGGTTCCGTGTCCTCTAGAAAACTGGTCCCTAAGCATCTTATTGGCGTGGCAGGACCCTTAAGCTGTGTGCGGTGGGCTTTCTACTCTCTGCCACGCCTATGACTTGCTCAAGCATTCAGAGTACTTCCCACTTCAGGTCCGATAAGCATGATGTCTTCAATATCGTGAACCAGTGAGATGTTCTAAGGAAGCTCAAGGTTATTCCACTAAAGGTATTACCTCTGGAAAAAGAAGGCGAGATTGGGTTACCACTCGGTCGTATTTACAATTCTCCATCATTGCCTACCATCCCCGGCGTCTCTAAGGGCCGTGCAGATCAGTTGTATGCGCACGGTCTTGGAAGCGCACATTTCAGCAGCAGCCCTGGGGTGGGATGTTGTTTCTAGGTGGTCAAGTCAACCCCCTCAAATAAGCTCTTCCCAGTCTCCAGGGTCCCACTCCTTCCCGGCCAGGGCCCTGACTGCCGAGACTGAGTGCCCTGTCTCCTTTGCAGCTCTTCCACGTAGGTCAGTTCCTGGGCCTGGGCACGCTCACTCTGCCCTCTGGGTTCGAGAGGTGAGAACTCCTTTGAACACTGTCAGGAGTGACTTCCAGCCTTAATAACAGTCCCTGGTTTGAAAGCGGGCTGACCTGAGCCTGTCAGTCATTCCTCTTGTGGCTTCCAAGTCATTTAATAACATCTAGCCAAGTTCAAAATCCATGCAATTATCATCGCCTCTATATTATTTAAGTGCTAAGCTACTGCATAAAACGTTTTCTCTTTAACTCTGTGCTTTCCCTCAACTTTATCCCACCTACCGCAGTGAGAGTCATAGTTCCTACCTCGCTACTGCTAGCGTCGGGGTCCTCGCTGCCATCCTCCCAGCAATCCTTCCGGTACCAGAGTCACGTCCAGAAGGTCTGGTTTTTAGGGCCATGACTCTCTTAATTTGCATCAAGAAAATAAATTTCATCCTCTCTCCCTTTTAATTTCTTTGCCAGCATCAACCATATTTATCAGTTTCTTTTTTTAAATACAGTTATCTCTTTAAATTATGTCTTGGCATCCATGCATATGCTGATATTTATATTTTGATTTATGGATCTATTTGCTTATTTTCGTACTCAGATGCAGATAATTTTATTATGCAGAACGCCTTAGTTCATGGCACATTGTCACCATAGGCCTCTGCGAAGCTTCTCTCCTTCGTACGTGATCATTCATCCTCTTCTATCTGCAAAACCCTCCCATACCTTTTTCTTCTATAGGCAACTATTGCATTATATAGCTTTTCTTTATATATGTTCTTGAAAAATGTACATTTTAAAGTTTTGCAGATGATATTATCATATATCTTATTCTTTTTGTTAATTTTCATATTCAACGCTATATTTTTACTTTTACGATTAATTTCTGTCATTCATGTACTATTTGAATACAAGTTGAATTAATTCATCATGACACTCCTTCTTAAATGCTTTAGTGTGCATTTAGAATAAGAGTGTTTTCCTATACAACCGCAATTATCAAACCTAAGTAATAAATTATAAATTTCATTAATATCTGGTTCATATTCGAATTCCCTCAGTTCTTCCAAGGATACCTTTTATATCTATTCGTTTTAATCCAGTTCAGTTTTATTAATGTATAGGTGCGATATTTTTACAATTATTCCTTCAGTCTAAAACAGATTCTCCGATTACTTTCTCATAAATTGATATTTTAAAAAATCAAATAAGTTCTGTGGTAGAGTATACCACGTTCTGGATTCTTCTAATTGATTGCCACTTGTACCCTTTATTTTTCCATGTCCCGAATTTCCTGTCAGCAAGAAGGTAGGTCTAGAGCAGGTTTTCTCAACTTCGGAGCTATCTCATGTTGCTATGGGATATTGTCCTGTGACTCGTAGGATGGATATCAGTATCCTTGGCCTCTACCCACCAGGTGCCATCAGCACCTCCTCAGATGTGACTAGATTTCTTATGCTTCACACCAAGATTAACACAATGCGATATTGGTCTGCTATCCGTGACGCTGAATGCGATCGCTTGGTGAAGCTCTGGACTGCCACTTGGTTCCAATGCTCATACTCATGTTGAAATTAGCAAATGACCTTTGGGATAATTCTCTGACATTCCAAAAATGTCCTGTTCTTCAGTACCTTTTATCTAATGATTTTGGCACCCACTGATGATATTTATCTGAACAGATTTTAATTATTATAATCGATAGTTGCAAAAGTTCTAATTCTACTATTCCTTTACATTTATCAGCAAGCTGTCATTCTTCTGCACAAAAAATAACAGTTAAATTTTTTTTCTCTTTGTCTTTTTTCCTCTCTTTGGGTTATTTCTACACTCTTGAATTTATTTTTATACATTGCATCATAAATTGATATTGTTTTCATTTTTGATGTCCAAATTTAGCCACTTGGAACCCTTTTAAGCCGGAACTAGTGTCCTTGTGACATTTCTCCATTAGTCACTGAGTACTTAATTGCTCTCAGACATGATCATAGTCTGGGTTTATCTTGTACTTGCCTAGCGTCAGGGCTGGAATTAAGCCTTCCCCAAAGACCCTGGTTTGTCTTATTGGAAAGATTTGAGTGCTGGGTGTGTTCACTTCCCTTGCAGGATAATTTCTCCCATGTTCTTTCAGTGGACAGAGAGACAAAGCTGCATTCATAGTCACATTTCAAATTTCTCATTTAAATGTAGCATTAAGTATTTATGCCGACCTTTTCTACTGAGGTATATAATTTATACGCAAAATAATGCACAGATATTGAGCGATGCCGGTCAATGCATCGTGGAATATGCCAGCATCTGGATAATGCACATTCTTACCAAGATGAATATTTCCTTCACCTCGAAATGTTCTCAAATTTGCTAATGCCCCTTCCCAGTCAATCTCCTGCATCAGAGGTGCCAGAGAGAATAAGAATGTTAACATATATAATTATTTGCCTTATCTTAAAATATACGTAAAATTGCTAAGATTTAGAACATCACCGTTGCTACCCATAATAACCCTGTAGAGTGAAGCATAAGATTTCTGTGCAGTTCTTCTTGTTCTGAGAATATATCCCACTGGATAGTAAATGAGAGTTCCATGTTAAAAAAATCACTTTAAAAACTGTATTTTGGGTTATTTAATCAATTCGATATACAGTGTATTCGTCCAGGTGCATCCAACAGAAGGGTTTACTTCTTTCCTCTTTGGTACTTAATGTAACTCATGTTGGAGTGTGGTATTACAGTTTTCCTTTGTCACATTGGTGGTCTTATGAGAAGTATTTTCAGCAGCCGACAAGTTTCTATTCTCATTTCCTACTTTTAGTAGTTTTATATGGATGTTGCGTTTCTTTTTGTATTTGTGACAAAGTGTGTAGGATTTTGCTAGACAAGCAAGAATAAGTAATGACAGGTTGTTCCGTGGGGGAAGGTGAGATAATCAAGAGTCTGGGTCATACACTTAACTTCTTAGTTCTAGAATGTTCCTTTCTGTTGTTTTAGTGGAGGGGCTCCTTGCTCACAAGAACCCCTGAAAGCGTAAAATAACACCTGACTTTTCTTTCATCATTTTCACTTGCATTAAATGGCTTTTAAAGGTGGTGTATTTTCATATGATTTTAGAAAAAAATCTGATAAGAATTTTATAAAATGAAAACAAAAATAAAATGGCTTATTAGATTTGTGATGTTCCAATTTTTACAGAACCTTTACTTTTTTGATATTCTATATACATACATGTATCAAAGAACTAGTAAGTCAATAAAAACTGCAAATAGTGAATAATCAGACATTATTTAAGCTTTATTGTTACTACTGTTAAAAATTATTCCTTTAATTTATTAAGATTAATTTGAGTGGTGAACACACAAAGAAATATGCATAAAATATATTACAGAATTATATGCTTGAAACCTACGTAATATTATTACCTAATGCCACCCCAATAAATTTAATTTAAAAAAGAAAGATGTGGTTACTAGCCTCACAGAGTTTACAGTCTGATGGTAGAACCAGATAATAAACAAATAAAGAAATAAATTTTAAAACCTATATGCAGGATTTACATATGCAATGGAATATTACTCAGCCATTAGACAAAATGAAATCCTACCATTTGCAACGACATGGATGGAGCTAGAGGTTATTATGCTGAGTGAAATAAGTTAGAGAAAAATAAATACCATCTGATTTCACTTGTATGCGGAATCTAAGGAACAAAAGGAACAAACTAATTAAAAACAGACTCACAAATATGGAGGACAATCTGGGGGGCGGGGTTGGGGAGTGAGGAGAATGAGGTGAAGGGTTAAAGAAGTACAAAGTAGTATTTGATAGGCAGTCTTGGGGATGGGCAGCGCGGCATAGGGAATGCAGTCAGCCATGAGGAAATGGCTAGGTGGAGGGCCAGAGGAGAGAAAGAGCAATTGGGGGATTGTTTTATAAACTATATAAATGTCTAACCAATGTCCTGTATACGTGAAACTAATATAATAATTTTAAAAAAATCATATTCAGGATTAAGAAAACAAGTAAGGTACAGTGATGAAAAACAATAAGAATGTTATTTTGATAGGTAGTTAAGGAAGATATATCAATCAGATTCAGTCCAAGAAACACACTATTGTAGGTATTTAAGAAAAAAATTCAGCGAAGGCAAGAGGACACATAAAATTGTTGAAAGGCCTCACATAGGGTGTGAGGTAACATGACCTGGTGATTGACATGACCAATGCCATCTTAAGAAGCAAGTTGCACTCAGTGACAGCTTAGCTGCCTTGGGCAGGTCGGGCCCGTGTCACCTGAAAGGAACGTTTGACACGGATAGGTAGGCCCGTGCAGTTGTTCACTGCTTCGGAACAGAACGCTCTTCTCAAGCCTGCGCTGCCTGGTTATAAGCCACTCGCGTCCCTGGAGGCTGTAATGTCGGCCGCCCACCCTCTTTTGGGTGCTGAGAATCTGCCATCTTGTGGCTGCTCATAATTTCCCTTAAACTCATTACTTCTGGGGCGGGGGGAGATTTATTCATTCAAACACTTTATTATTATTTAAAACATTACTTCTGCCTGTTGTCTGTTTTAGGTATAAAATTGACTTCAACAATTTGTAAAGTTCTTTTAAAGGCCTACAGTTTTACAAAGACTTGATATAACGTCGTATTTGTCCTTGGCCCAAAATACAGTTCTTCTCCTAAAATTAACTTTTCATCACTAAGTTGATTATTTTTTTTGTTATAGCTTTATTATTTTCATTGTGAAATACTATTTTCACCTCATATTCTCAAACAGGCACCCCAAATGTCAAACCACATCATCTAAAATCGATTTCTTAGTTTATTATATTAAATTGATAAACAGCATCTAGTGCCAAGAGTATAATTTTGGTTTCCTGTTTTTCAGAAGCCAGAGCCTCTCTTAGATTTGGGAACAGAACGTTTTCTACAAAAATGGTACAATTGTATATGTAGGAAAAAGGACTTTTTAGACTTTTTAAATCAAAATTCATTTCCAAAGATATTATTGAAATCTAACATTTTTTAATGTTGACTAAGTTGATTTTTCTTTTAGAATTTAAAATGTCATGAAAAATACTTCATCATAGTATAATATTATTTAATACTTTGCAATCAAGCCACTTAAAACTAACAATGTAAAAATAAGTAATTTCCAATTTTTATCCTTAGCAAAATGCTTCATGTTTTCATCATGTTATATAGTTCATAGAACATTTTGAATAATTGATTTTATTCAGTCCTTACCTTACCACAGATTTGGTGGGTCTGGCGTTCTCATCCAAGTTTTGTTAAGAAAACTGAGAAACTGAGGTACAGAAAGGGTATCTTGTCCAGAACGAACCATGAATAAGTGACGGAAACCAGGGCTGGGTTCTGCTGCTCTTTCTGCCGAGTGCGCCTTCACGGTTAAGGTGAAGACCGCAGATTGCTTTGACATTTGGATGTACATAAGCCCAAATATATGGGATAAAGATATAATTCTTTTTCTGAAATAATATCACCGCAGTGTTCCTAATCTAAGCAGTACATCGGTATAAAAAGTGCTTTCCCATCAATTAATTTTACTTCTCGCACACTCTTTTAGATTAGGGAATATATTGTCCACATTGGGGAGATGAAGTTAACATGCCTGAGCTTAATCAAGAATAAATACCGATGTCAGAATTAAAATTCAGGGCTCAGGATTAGCTAAAAGGCAGAGGTGAGCAAATTTCTCCTGTAGAGGGCCGGGCAGTAAACATGTTAGGTCAATTCTCCATTGAAATCAGCAATAAGGAACATGTAAACAAGGGACTATGTTCCAGTGCTACTTTATCTGTGGCACTGAAATTTGACTTTCACATAATGTTAATGTGTCAGAAATAGTATTCTCCTTTTGATTTTTTTTTCAACTATTAAAAAAAAAGGACACCATTACTATGGAATGTTCTACAATAGATTTGGCTCTCTGGCCAAGGTTTGCCAGCCTCTCTTCCCCGAAAATCAAATTGGCCATTCACTCATGTGAGTTTAACTATATTTTATAGTGCTCATATCACAGAATTTACAACATTTTGTTACATTCACTGTTTTTAATCACAGTTACTAGCATAGTGCCTGGAAATCGAAAGGTATAGTAAATGAATGAATGAGTGAATGAATACATGAACTACATCCATCCAATCAAAATCACCCAAGATATGATTTTGTGCCTTCTCAACTGATAAATATTCAACAATTGAGTGGAGATTGTTGGCAAAATGTTATCAGTTTTTCACTTAACATATTTATCTGACAAATATGGTTCTTATGGGTATAGAGATATTTAAATGAACCAAGAGGAAAGGTATTTTTATATAGGTCATGGCCTGGTCTTGAGACATTTCTGTTGTTCTCGACTTTTCAGACAAATAGAGTTTTCTTTTTAAAAAGTGTCTAAATGGACATATCCGTGAACCTTTCTTAGCGGAGGACTGTTTGCTGTGCGCCTGGCCTTTCAGCAATTACAAACAGTACATGCTGTTTCTTTGTATTTTCTGTGTTTAGCTAGAGAAACTGCAGGCTGAAAATACGTCGGAATGGCACAAGAGGGAAATACTTGAAACAGAAAAGCAAGGATTGGAGAGAGAAAATAGAAGGCTAAAGGTCCAGGTGAAAGAAATGGAAGAACTCCTCAAGAGGAAAGACGGCTTCCGTGCAAACTCGCACGGTCCTGATTTCCAGACATCACAAACCGAGCTGCAGGAAAAGAACAAGGTATGGGGGCTCCTTGGAGGCGGATGCTCTCGCTGTGTATCCCCGTCCTGAGGTCTAGGTGGGTGCTGCCTTAATTTTCACACACCTCCAAATCTCTCCTTTCACACTATCTGATAGCTCGCTCTTTCTTATTGTAATATAAAATAACGTTCATGCATGTGAAATGGCGTATGACGAATTTCATATAATGTTAGAATATGACAGTTCTTGCAGTTTCAAGCCTCTCCATAAGAAACAACAACAACAACAAAAATGAAATTAGGAATGGACCTGTTCGGTTTTGGTTTTCTGTTAGAGCTTCATCTCTTGTTTTCTAAGCGATCGATCTCATTTTCAATAAGCATATTTCTCCATTAGTTTGAGTAACTATACAATCACATTTTTTGGTAGCTATGGTAAGTACTGAATCTGCAAAAACGTTCGAATTTAGCGGAAGTTCACTCTTTTCTGGTTCTGTTTTAGCTAGCTTCTGAAAATTATTTTTAAGTCATATAAATGCATCATAGGTTTTAATAGGCTATGACATAAATGTTAAAACTAGAATTCAAGTCAGAATCTGACTCTAGGAAATTTTGGTTGTTTTGGATTTTTTTTTTTAATCCTAAAGCCAGTATACATAGTCACTGCTATAGATGGGCTTTTTCTGATACGTAGTTTTTATGTATTTTTGATATGCTCTTAGTGACAGTTGTGATTTATGTGTTTTAGTGTCAGTATTCTGCAAAACACATACATCTTGTTTCTGTTTCTTTGAAGTATCTATGGTATCTTAATGTACAATTTTATTTTTTTACTCTATGCCTTTAGCAGTGAGTAAAAGATGAGTCTGGTAAGTTCATATTTTTGAATTATACAAGTAGTTCATTCTCATATGAACTCTAAAAGCTAAATGGCCAGAAAAATTGAATTCTATATCATCTTCCTTATTTTTTTGGTGTGATTCTAGGGATTTATTGCAAATACGAGATTAAAATGCGTTAGTGTTTCATGACTTGGCAATGTAAATATGTAAAGCTAAATGTTCTAGTCAGCGATCATAATTTCCTTTGTACGGATTCATAAACCATGGTGGTGTATTTGGTTCTGACACATACACAACTGATAAATACATAGGTAATTTTTTTTTTTTTTTTGCAGATTTTCACTTGTGAAGGTCCAGAATTATTTCAATCATGGAACAAGTTTTGATCATCAAAATATCTGTTTCCTTTGACTCACTTGAACAGAAGGAGGACTTATCCACAATCTGCTCTCTGTCAGTCATTGCCCAGGTGAAGCAATGTGAAGGTTGGGGAGTCGTTACCCCACCCAGCACACGCTGAGAGTTGATGTAGGAAGATACACATGCAAATTGTTATTGGTAATTCATGGTGATGCTTGGGAAGAATAAAGTGGAGTGGGAACACAGATTACGAGTCATTTATTCTATTTCTAGTTATTCCGTAATGTTATAGTCATGAAGCATGTCGGTGAGGAAGGCGGAGGGCGGCTGTCACGAACTGCCTGTCACGAGGTGCCCGTTGGCCTGACCTGTCAACAGGGTGCTGAGGTCAGGCCTGGGCTGTTTGGGACCAGTGTAGTTCTTCAGCCTGTAACCAGACAGAACTGGGAAACCGGGAAGATTCTGGAAGGTCTGACTGTATCCGTGGGTATGCTCATCAGTCAGAAGATTATTCCATAAGCATTTATCTTTTTTTACGGCGGAGAGAAGGTGTTAGTGGGTTTTCCCCCCTCTTCATTAAGAATTCGGACTCATTACTCGAACCAAACTAATTACTTATGGAGTAGCTGCAGGCCAGAATCCCATGCCGCAGAGATCCCCGCAAAAGAGCAAAGCATCACGATTCAGACACCCCGTTGCCAAGTGAACCGCCGCGCGTGCGGACGTGCCGAAGTCCAGGACACAGCGGAGCTGCGGTGACACGAAGCCGAGTCGTAGCGTTAACGCTGGGCGGAAACTGACCTGCGCGTGCACAAATTATGGGCGTAGGTATGGTAGGAATGACCTGTGTACGCATGCACAGCAGTGCGGCAGAGCCACGCGACGCGGGCGCTGGGGCCCGGTGCCGGCTCGCGAGAAGCGCGGTGGGAGCGGCCCCCGCCGCCAGCCTCTGCAGTGATGGAGATGCTCCTGGCTTCGTACTTACAGCTCATCACATTGGACAAGTGTTTGGGGCAGATACAAACCTACCTGCTGCGCGCGGAAATGTCCATAGCAATGCCGTTTGTTAATTTCTTGAATCTTAAGAATCTCATTGTTCAATGCAATTTTTGTAAATCCTTATAGAGGAGGAGAGAACTTTCACATAACAGTCCATTTTCTTGGCTTTAGTCCTACGGGGAATACCGTTTTAAACACGAACGCCTTTCAGTTCTAAATCGCACTAGGAATTGAAGACAAAGAGTCACTTTTTAAAGTGAAAAGTTATTGGAAAAAGTGCTCAGTATTCTGTTGGGTAAAAGCCCCATGAACTAGACAACATGGCTCTCACGAAATGCTTCGGAAGCTTTTTCTCTTAAATCATTCTGGCAACTGAAGCCCTTTCTTCAGGTAACACAATGGGTCAGTTTTAGGAAGTTATTGTGGCAGAGTAGTAATTGATGTGTCTCAAGAGAATGATGAATTGATGCAAAAGTGGAATGGCCTTCAAACCCAACTGCAAATGAATTTGCTTTACTGTCAGTAAATGACATTATATTTAATTTGTTTAGAACTTTGTATTCAAACATAATTTATTTCCATTCACTTGTTGAGGAGGCAAACCTCTGGTTTTCTTAAGTTTTCCGCACTCATCAGTTTTCTTCCAAATCCTATTTTACTATAAAATTATTAAACAATATAAGAATAAACAATAATTATGTCTATTCTTTTACTGTTATAAAATAGCAATGATTTAAATATAACATAATATAATTTGATGTAATTAGGGTAATTTCATGTTTTTCTTTGACTGTTCTTACATGCCTTTGCTATGAGGTATACTAGAAATTTTAATTTTCAATATAGTTATTAGTCAAAAATTTTATTAGTATAGAGACCTTCAGACATATGGAAAATTAAACCCTTTTGTACGCAAAATATGTTATATTTAGTTAATGAAAATGAAAATTATTTTTAAGAATTTCTTGTTTGTAGCAAAACACTAGATGTTTGTTGGAATTGATAATTTAGTTACTTAATGAAACTTAGAAACACATCCATGATTTTGTATACGTTTTATCAGAAGTGAATGGGATTGCCTGGGTTGAGAGAAGGATGGTCTTTTGCCTCCAAATTTCTAAAGTTAGCAGAGATACTTCTCTTAAATATCATTTATTAAAGTTGTAAGGAAAATGTCTGCTTAAAGTTATCCACTGATAGAAATAAATCAAAGGCTGCAAAATAGGGAGGTTATTTAATACACGATTGCTCTCACCCACCCTCACACACACAAGCATTGCTGTGTGTGCGTACACACACACTTACAGTGAATTAACTTTTATTAATTTAATTCTAAACTAAGAGTTTTATTTTTCTTCCTGTTTTCTTATTCTCCACTAAAGCAAAGGTACACAAATAAGATCTTGTATATATAAAGAATTATTTCCAAGACTAAATTATTGCTGGGTGGGATTTCACTTTCTCTTACTAAAATATCAAATACTGTCATGTCTTGTTAAATTAAAATTATGAATATTAATTGTCAGTCCCTCCTACAGTGTTTGGCACACCTTCATAAATGTGTCAGATGAATAAATTCATGTACTTATCTTCCGTTTTCATTACTTAAATTTCATTGTATGTTTTAATTTATCTTGAATTTTGGTACTCTTCATTTTATTATATTACGAGGCAATTGATAGAGGGTAACAACATCTATAAGGTTATTGATGGCTTATATTATCCTTCAAAATCTCCTTCCTAGGTATCAGATAAATGATACTTTATCCCATAGCCAATTAAAATAAAGATACAAATTTTGACACTTTATTTCACTTCTATTTTACAGAATTTGAACTTTTTGAAATTATAATATAAATCGTCATTCAGCTCTGAAATTATATTATTTTGTATTTGATATGACTAACGTGCTGCTTATAATTCTCTATATTATTATAAAATGATTGGCAGTTCACATAGTGTTATCAGTTGATTTATATTAGCTTGATTTAAAGCAATGATAAAAAATAATCTTTAGCTTCTTATTGAAAATGAAAAAAGTTATGGTTATAATATTCCTTTAAAATTAAATTCAAATTAAAAATACATCTATAAGATTAGTGAAAAACTCAGCTAACTTTAATGGGTCTGAGACAGTCATTATCTTTTCCTTCTTTCTTTTTCTTTTTCTTAAAGTGAAATCACGTTACATAAAATTAACCATTTTAGAGTGAATAACTTAGCGGCATTCAGTATACTCACGATGTTGTAAAACCGCTACCTCAGCTGATTCCAAAACATTGTCACCTTCCCTGGAGGAAACCCAGTGAGCACGACACGGTAACTCGTCATTCCCTAAGGAACCCCCGAAGTCCCAGTGCCCTCAAATCTGCTTTCTGTCGCTGTCAATTTACCTACCGTGGATATTTCATGTGGATGGAACCATAAAAAATGTAACCTTTCATGCTCGGCTTCTTTAATTTACCAGCTTTTCCAAGGTTCATGGACGTCGTAGTGTGCATCAGTACTTCACTCCTTTTTGGGGCTGTATAGTATTTGATTGTACGGAAATACCACAATTTGGTCACTATTCAGGTACTGATGGGCACTGGTTGTTTCTATATGTTGGCTCTTTTGAACATTGCTATTATGAACATGCATGTATATGTATTTATCTGAGTACCTGTTTTCAATTAGGTAGGTAGGTAGATGATAGATAGATAGATAGATAGATAGATAGATAGATAGATAGATAGATAAAATTTCTGTGTCATATGGTAGTTCTCTATTTGACTTTTGGAGGGACCAACAAATTCTATTTCACAGTGGCTAAACCATTACATCCCTAACACGGTGTATGAGAGTTCCTATTTCTCCACGTCCTCCGAAACACTTGTTCTTTTTTTTGGTTGTGTGTCTTTATTAAAATTATATCTATTCTAGTAGTCATGAATCGATGTCTTATGATTTTGATTTGCATACCCTTCATGACTAATGATATTGAAACTCTTTCCTTGTGCTGTTGGGCACTTCGTATATCTTCTTTGGAGAAATATCTATTTGAGCCCTTGGCTTATTTTTAATAGGGTTGTTTGCATTTGTTGTTGAGTTGTAAGAGTTCTTTACATATTCTGGATACTAAACCCTCATAAGATATATGATTTGCAGACATTTTCTGCCATTCTTTAGGTTGTCTTTTCACTTTCTTAATAACGTCTTCTGATGCACCCAGTGTTGTATCCATTTGTCTATTCTTTCTTTTATGGTTCGTGATTTTAAGGTTTCATTTCTAAGAGTTTATTGCTAAATCTAAGGTTATGAAGATTTCTCCCTACATTTTTTTTCTAAGACTTTTTAAATTTTACCTGTTATATTTAGATCATTGATCCATTCTGAGCTAAGTTTTTTATATGGCGTAAAGGTCCAACTTCATTATTTTACATCTGGATATCCAGTTGCCCAGTACCATTTATTGAAGAGACTGTTTCCCCCCTTTTGAATGGTCTTGGCACCTTTATAGAAAATCAGTTGTTCATAGCTGTATGGGTTTATTTCTAGACTATGAATTCTATTCCATTTGTCTACATGTTTACCATTAGGCCAATACCACATTGTTTTGATTAGTTCCTTTGTAGTAAGTTTTGAAATCAGGAGACAAGAGTCTTCCAACTTTGTTCTTTTTCAATATAATTTTGGATATTCAGGGCTAATTGAAATTCCACATGAATTTGAGGTTTAAATAAAGACACTAAATTGTGTTCGTGGGAACAATAATATTTCTCTGGAATTTATTTATTTTCACTAAAATAGCTATTGGCTCCTACGATAGCTTAGTGTACTTTTTGCACTTGCTGGATTCATTTCTTTTTAATTCACACAGTTAAATTTAAAATGGTTGTTGACATAATTGAGAGAGTTTTCATTTCCCATTTTTCTGCTACTGGCCATCACTTTCTGTTTCCCTATCATTTTATTATGTTTAAAATAATGGAGCTTAAATCCCTGCAGCATTTGGCAGCCTTTCTAATTCTCTGTAAATTCTAGCGAATGGGAGAGGAAGAGCCAATGCATCAGCAACTAACAAGAATCATCTCTTTGCTTTTAACCAACTTTGATTTAATTTTCTATTACGTAGTTTCATTTTTTTTTTCTTTTGTGAGGGTGGTTCTATTTTAGTACAAATGAATAGGAAATCTATCAAGAAAGAATAATTACAAATCACATTCATATTTCACATTTAGCTTCTTTTCTATTATTCTGAAATCTATTTAACTCCATGCATCTTCTGTGAAATTTACATGGTGGTGAAGAGAAGAAATTTAAAAATAGATGTGCTTATCTCCTAGAGCAGTGTGTCTTAAAGTTAGATCATGGTTCTCTCTGTACCCGAAAATAAAAATTCTGAATTAGCAGGCATGTACCTTAGGAACTAGGAACATACAAATGTTTTTAGAAACAAGTAGCCAGGTGATATTTGGGTGCACTTAAAATTTGGAAAACCACAAGTCAACACCGCACTGTAAATACACTATAACACCCTTCATGACAACCGTAAATGACATTAGGTTGTTTCTGACGTGGCGTTATTGAAGCGTGCGTGTGTAACTTTTGGGAGGGCATTGATTAGGGTGAATATCTCCCATTAATTGTAATTGGATACTAACTATTTTCAAAGAGGTTTTATATGCTTCGCAGTTAACTTAAGTCAATATCACGAATGAAGTTTATTTCCCAGCTGCGGCACTCATGCTTGAGAACCTGGTGCCCCCTGTGCTGGTGGCAGATGGGTGGCATGTTCGTGGCCTGGCCGTGACGTCGTGGGGAGAGGCCGTGGCACGTGAGGGGTCTGCCAGGCCCCGGCGAGGCGGGAGTGGGGCAGCGGTAGCAGACGGAGAAGCAATCAGCCAGCCGGGTCTGTATGACAAGAATAATTTTACCTTAATCCGGTTAAAACTAATTATGCTACCTTAAGCCAGATAGAATTAATTCAATTTCTCTCAAAGAAACTGTTAATTCAGGACAGTTTGGGCCGATGTAGCTGGAGTGTTCTTTACCCATATAAATATTTCATAATTAGTATTATGTCCTTTGGCTTGATGTACTAGTTAGGAAAAGAGAAAGAAAATTCGGATTTACTAATTTTTAAAAATCAAATGTGTCCTTCTCTCCAGGTAATGATCTGATCTTTAGTGTTCTCTGATTTTTGTATTTGAATGAGTCACTGCTTATTAGCCTAACTCATCCTGTTCAAAGAATGCTTCTCTCATTCTTCTTATTAGATTTGTCTCATTTGCTTTTTGTTTATTAGCATGTAGTACATTTATAGGAAAAATCAATTTCAGTCAGTTTTTAGTTTTAATAGTTGGAAAGGAAGTATAAATGAAGAATTGTTTTTAAAACAATGTGAAAGGATTTCCACTTTTTTTCTGTGACGTAGGCAGTATGAATTTGCAAACGCCGCAATCCATCTCATTATTTATTTCACATGTTCTGTAACATACCACGCACAGAGAACAAAAGAAGAATATTAACACATAATTTTATGAAAGGCGCAAGTTATCTCATCTATTAAAGGTATAAGGAAATTCATTTACAGTCAGATAACATTTACTCTTTCATTGGTCTATTGACTTATGCCACAAACAGTAAATACTGAGTTTGGTTGTAGATATCAGGAAATAGATAAGTAGCAGAAAGGTGTATAGCACAAGAAACAGATTATTTGGAAGGATTGGCGGAGCAGACTACACCGGCTGTGTAGGAACGACTCCTGGTAGATTACCATGGGATGAGCCTAACTAAAGACTGGGTTCCCTCTGAGAAGGTGTCAGGAAGACGTGGGGTTGCTGGACGCCCCTGCTCCATCCGCTGCCTTCATGACCACCCCACCTTAGCTCCCAGCTGGTGACAAGGAAGTCCCCCACAGGACTGGGCCCGCTGACACTATAACTCCTTATTTTCTCTCTTCCCACTGAAGTCAGCTCCAAACCCAGCTCCAAACCCAGGCCTCGCCTGAGCGCATCTTTTTTCCAGGGTCTAAATCTTATCTGGAGCTCTAGATGTTTAGGAAAATTATGTGTTTGGGGTTCCAAGAGGGAGGACTAGCGGGAATCTGGAGTAAATTCTGAGACAGCCCGTCCACTGCATGTGTCAGAAGCACGCAGTGTGGATGGGGGTATGAGGCCGGCAAGACGCACGATGCAAGAAGCCTGGAGAACAGTCGTGTCATTGACAAAGAGTCTACAGCGCCTCTGTTAAATGCTGCAGATTAGTCGATTTATGTCATTGCCTCCTCCTGGGAAATGAAGGCTCACATGAGATCAGAACGATGAAAGGAAATCATTACCCGGAAAAGCGTGATCTAAGAGAATTCCATACCAAGTAAGAGCAAGTAAAGTTCGTACCTCTTTTCGGTAAGCCAGTTCCTTGAGAGCCACACATTTCCTTTTCTTTGAGATAGTCTGCAGCGTCTCAGGCGTGGGGGCAGAGCAGTGGCTTTGGGGCAGAGGCACTTGGAAGAGAGCGGAGGTTTGAGACTCCACGATCTGTCTGCTGCCTCACAAGCCCCTGGGCTGGTGGCAGAATTTCAAAGGAGGATTCGATAGCTGCTGGTGAGACTAAGGAGGAGACGTGCACGGCGAAAGTTCACGTGCTACGGAAATGGTAGGGAAAGCACACAAAAAAGGAGTCACGAGATCTCCTAAATGAACCTGCTAACTATTCCCCTTGAAGGGTCCGGCAGTGATACTTAGTTGATGTAGCTAAAGGAATGATCACATCGTGACCCTCTCCGATTGCTTTATCCTTAAATCCTGTTGATCCTCTATGTCCAAATGCATTTGCACTGAAATCATAGTGCCTTTCTATGTTTTTTTAGGGACTTTATCCCTCAATTCAGATTATTCTCAGTGTATGCTAATGACATAGCTCAGTCTTTTAATTTTTAAGCCTGTGTCAAAATATTGCTTTGGAAGTTTTCTGTTAGGATCTTCTGCAAAATACTTGTCGATTACTTATTTACCTAAGAATGCCTATGTTTTGCTCTGTATCTTTACCTCTTTTTATTCCAAACATTCTACACTATAATCAGTGTTTGCCTCACCATAGAAGCACAGAGTTATTATTTTGGGGTAAAACCTGAAAGTAAATCTCACCTTCAAGGTGAAAATGGTCAGAGTGACTCTATTTATGTAAGAATATCCCCAGTCTTTTTATTTGCCATATGAACACTATAGGAATACACATTTATTCACACACACACACACACACACACACACACACACACACACACCTTTTCCTCTTTTTAGACACACAGACTTGTAGAGTTATGTATATACAAGATACGTATGACAATGAGGTAGGCCAAATCTTGATAAATCCAAGATGACACAGGAATTTTCTTCATTTCACGAAATGTGGATAGAGTTTCTGATGAATCCCAGTGAATCGAAATTTATTTTTTAATAAATCAAAAGAGTTACAATGTTAATAGCAATATATACAGTATGAAAAGCAGTTTTTAAAGGAAAATATCATTTAAGTACATGAAAAAAAAATAAACTCCTTTGTTTCAAGACACAGTGGGATCGGTCTCTGAGTCTGTCCATATTTACGAGGCTAGGCATGTGGCCTTTAGCTTTCAGCTGCCAGGTTTGCGTTGCCTGTCTGAGGGGAAAGGAAGGGCATGAGCACACCTGCCTTACAGGTGTGGCTAACAGCATGTGTGGAGCATGGGCGGATGTCCTGTTTCAAACCTGAGTCAGAGAAAGCGATTCCCCAATGCGTTTTACAGCTTTTTCTCTGTATCGCTAGAATTGCATTCTGTGACATATTTTATTACATGTAAATGTCATGTTATTAAATAATTTCTTCAACTCCTTCAAGTCACAAACACTTAATGTATTTAAAGCAGTAATGAAAGTAGTTTATTCCACCTACATAGAAGGAATACATATAGAAGAGAGATGGGAATTTTTCGTAGTAGAAATCCAGGCCCCTCTATGGCAAAGCCTGAGAGAGATGCATGTAGCTTTTTTACCTATTTTTACCCATGCTGAGCTGAATAACATTGACTTTCTCATAAATACTCTATTTCAGTATATTTCAGTAATTAATTTTTTTTAAATTGGAAATTCCGAAGCAGCGTTTCAGTGTCTAGAAAAAGTGATTGGTTTGTTTCAGTAGCAACTAAGCTGGGTTTGATATACATGTTACATCCTATGTCATATGGCCTTCTGATCCCAGGAAAGGAAAATGGAAGTTCTCTGTTAAATAAAATAGATAAGTAAATAAATAAAATTCCAAAACTACATATTACATGCTATTTTCTTTTCCTTTTTTCCCTATTCTGCCCTGTTTTAATAAAAATCGAGGGAATCATTTAACAATTTATTTGAGTCCCAAGATAATTTTGCCAGATCTTATTTATTTCTGTGTGCACAATAGACATACATTTTATATCTGTGATGAAATACCATACGAACACTGCAAAGCATATATGATGCTAAAATAACATACAGAAAACAGCTCCCATTAATTGAACACATAACACGTACCGTGGCTTGTGCTAGGTGCGGTACAAACATGGCACTGTATTAAGTCTGTGGATAGTATTTTTATCATGCCCATTACATAGTTGAGAAAGCTGAAATCCTGTGAGGTTAAGTAACGCAGCCAAAAAGTAAAAGAGCCTGGATTCTAATGCAGGTTTTCACTGAACAGTAGAGAAAAGCATTATTTGGATCATTTGCCTTCGCGTGACCCAGAATTAAGGAGTCAGAATCGACCTTGGTAGCAGAATTGCATTAAGCTTGTGTGTCTTCATACCGCCTAGAAAATAATGTCACACATGAGCAGCCACCAGCACAGAGCACATGGCGTCCTGGGACATGGTTTGCCTGCGTTTGCAGTGCGTGGATTCATGATAACGAACATATGCGTCCTAGGCGACTGCCTTTAATTTACTAACTACGACGAGGGATCTCAGGCAGTCATCACCGCCACTCGCCGTGCGTCCCGGAGCCACCTCCGCGAAGTGCCTGCTTTGTGCCATGTTTACTGCCGTAGGGGCATCGTCACCGGGGAGCTCTCCCACAGGCGAAATGACTGAGCTGCCCTTTTCTCGGAAATTAGTCAGAAATTCTGGTGCAGTCGCTTCCTCTCTGTCCGCCGACGTTTATCAGATCTATTTCCACTGACTCATTCTCCACGTTTTGCTTTTACCCCCAGATGTGGTTGGAAGTATTGATAAAGCATAGCATCAGAACACACTAGATTCACGCTTTTCAAATGGGAAAGAAAATTCCCCCGTGAGAGGAAGCTGCTGGATCAGCGGACTCTCGCTGCGGGCCCAGGTTGTTCTCTTGCTTTGGGTCCCACTGCTGTTACATGCTAGTCCTCCGTTTAAGCCCTGGAGAAATAAGTTACTTTCTTGATAACCTCCCTCGAACCCTGCCATTTAACCAAGCTTTAGTGACGCCTTACCCATGCCGGTAGTCCTCAGGTTTGAGTGAGTTGCCAAAAGCACCCGGAGGGCTTGTTAGAGCGCAGATGATGTCCCCTCGTCCCCACTGACTTGCCGATTAGGTAGGTCTGCGGGGGCCCCGATATGTGCATTTCTGACAAGTTCCCAGGTGATGCGGAGGCCGCCGGTCTGGAGGTCACGCATTGCGCTGAGCCACCCGGAGAGGAACCACAGAAAAATCGGGACGATCGCGTGTTCCCCCAGTGACAGTCCTCTTGTCCGCTGTGGATAAGCACCCCATTAATCTCCCCATCGTATACATGTGTGGCCACAGGCTCTCCGAGGTCCGTATCATACCCTTTGGTTCTCGACCCCAGCTTCAGATTAAAACCACTTGGAAGCTATTAAGAAATGCGTAGCTAGCGCTCCGCAGATAGCGGGATTACATCAGCCCGGCCTGCTGCGGGGTATCATCATTTTTACCACCACTCACCCCGCCTCTCCCTCCTACCCCCAGAGCCCAAGCCATTCTAATGTGCAGCCAAGATGTAGTGAGTACCACTGCGAGCCCAGAACGGGGCCGCCCAGCTGCAGGCCTCCGTCCTGCACAGTTTCATGGCCTCCTCCTTCCTCAGTGGCCCAAAGAGCCAGGGTTTCACCGAGCTGAGCTTCACGCCGCTTGTTTCTGCATTCCCTCCCGACAAGGTGTCTTCCCGGAGTGATGCCGCCGTGAAGACTTCAGAACGAGACTCCGCCGCCGCGCCCAGGGCATCGCTCATCTGCGACCTTATGTCAGAAGTTCAGACAGAAGAAGCTAAGCCAGTGAATGAATCATCAGCGTAGAAACGAGTACAAGCTTGTCGCGCCCACAGCAAAACGTTTAGGACAGGGACACTCAGACCAACTGGGCCTGAGGCTCAGTGTGTTCCGTTACAAGGCGGCTCACACAGTGACTGGTCGTGTTAGAATTCCCTTAAGTGCTAGGCCGGCCCGTGGTGACCTCATATCACTTTCGGCAAACAGTTTACGTTCTGCCTGTGACTGCCAGAGGCGTGAGCGAGAGGACAGCCAGGTCGGCTTACTCTTGCACGAGAAGCTCGATTAAGCTTTGTTCGGCGTGACCAAATTGGCTTCGTGCGGGGGAATTTTCGAGGCCCATCTCCATTTGTTTCCGATTTAACAATCACGACGCCACACCCGTCAGAATACCCATAAGCACCACCGGGAGGGACGGGGGGTGGGAGCCGACAGGCGCCGGCTCTTCGTTCTCCTGGTCCCTCCGGCCCTCCCCGACGGCGAGCTCCCTCCAGGTGCCTTTGTCCCACGCGGCCTACTTTTCTCTCCTGGTCACACCCCCTGCTGGACGAAGGGCGCCCAGGTGAGCCGCCTTCTCAGCCGGTTTCTCTTCGCCACGTTCCTGGCCATCGCCGAGGATCGTTAAGGGCATCTCCGCCCTCGTCCTGTGAGCATCCCCCGTGTGTCAGGGCTGTCCCGGGGCAGGGCTTCCACCATGTCACCTCGCGGTCGCAGCATTCACATCAGATTACGGAGTCAGAGGAGCAGCGCTGAGTTCTAAAAAGTGGAGGGAGCCAGGGTACGTCTGGAAGATACGATACTGGTCCATAAACGAGCGTACCTACCGGTTATCACCCTCTAGTGCACAGTTAAATCAGGAGCATCATTGCAGGTACCTGCTGGTTGTAATAATTCAGTTGTTTTGGGTAGTGTATTATCTATGCTAATGCTACGAGACTTTTTTTTTTTAAGACTGGATGAGTAAAACACTGACTTCTTAACACTTTGCTTATTATAAAGAAATCCTTCAAGACAGAAATGTTCTGATTGATAGTACATTGATAAATTCTGAAGTTTTCTTTTATAGGAATACTGTATTACCAAAATATTGTTAAAATTGGCTGAAAAATTAGGACAAATAGAAAACCAAGATGGGTATATTATAGTTTTGCAAACGTTGGGTGAGAAAAGCAGTACAGGACTATTTCATGATCTTTTCTTGAATATTGGATATTATAACAGTAACTGTAATTATATAGATTATTTTTAAATATCTAAGAGCCAGAAAAAGTTTCTAAATTGGAAAGGTAACTAAGGGGAAATACAAATATTTTAAAAAATATCAAAGTGTTATATCAAATATGGTTCTATATTTAGAGTTTTGTGTGCTTCTGTTTTTAAAGTATCTTTTTATTTCTTTGGACCAGCAATGCTGAATCAGAGTATGTGATCAAATACCTATGATTGTTTATAAAACATCCATTAGGGCAAAACAGATTTTAAACTTTCACTATTTTTCCTTTGACTCTATCTTGGTAGCTAATAATGTAAATTAAAAGAATGGTATAATTTTAAAGGTGTTGGGTGCCAAATCAAATATAACTCTTCCCGAACAACTATAGTAGACATGATTTTTAAATTGATTTAAAGATAATAAATGAGCATTATTTTACATACATGAAAAATCATGAATACCAAAGGTAATATGAAAATACTTGCATAACGACAGTGATTGCCAGCATTTTCACAAATAACTTATTATTAAATCTTGTTATGTAATGTGGCACTGCATTTTTAACATACGTTTCAACGGTTAATGTCATGGGAGTTGCTGGTGGTCTTGGAGCTTTTGGAGAGGTGCCGGGGAGGCGGGGGACAGAAGCGGGAACAGACGAGCGAAAGGTGAGCAAACAGAATTTACCATTATCGACTTTTAAGATATTCGAAATTTCACAAAGTGAGGAATAACATGATAGTTACGGGGTAGTAGAGAAATCTTTTGTTGTTGTTGTTAGAGACACGAACATGTTAACGCCGATGAGCAGAGAGGTAGAGCTGGGAATGATGGGGCAGAAAAGAAGTCGCGGAGATTCAGGTGCTCTGAGCGCAGAGGGACGCGCTGGCTCCAACAGGAAGGTGTCGCTTCTTCTGGTGAGACAGGATGAGCGGAGGACCAGACAGGTGCTCACGCGGGACCCTTCGGTCAAGGGTAGGGCTGATATTTTCCTGGGCGGGCGGATTTTGAATAGAGGGCAAGAAAGTAATTAAATTATGAGTCTTGGTTTCTAAATGCAATGGTAGGAAGTGGTGGAGAAATTACAGAGGCGAAAGGCCTGTGATGGAGCGGCCGCGCAGGTGCGCTTGGCGACAGGTGATCGCAGCAGTGAAGCCCACCGGCTGGAAGCTTAGGAATTTGTGCCCCATGAGGTATTTAGCATTTTAATCAAATGTATTTTAAATCACAACTAAAGATTAGTAGTTATAAAGGTATATATTTTCACACCTGTAAGTATTCTTTTTTTTTTTTTTTTTGGTTTGGAGAAGTTTTAAAAATTCGAGCAGCAAACGCAGCCTGAGAGAGGCCTTTTCTCGCTCCAAATTCCACACAGCTGGATGTCAAAGCTGGTAAAGCCTTAATTTCACCCTTCAGTGTCTCATAAAACTGAAAACTTCAGTTTGGATCAAATGGATGGAAAGGCAGTAGAAAGAGTTTCCTACAAGAAAGGGAACGATTTCATCCTTCTGAGCTTTCTGCCAGACCGCCTCGGCGTTGGTTTTACTGAGGAAAAGAAAGCGGCTTTTAGGCAAGCCCCTGCTGGGGGCCCCAGGAACGCCCGTTCTGTCAGCAGGGCAGGGGCACCAGGAGGCCTGAGTCTGAAAAGCGTGAAAAACGGCAACATTTGAATTGGTATCTCAGCTTGAATTCTTTGCATCTGGCTTAAAAATTTTTGGAAGTTAATGGGTCCATTTCACTGACTTAATTTGATTTGAAGATTTTACACATCAAGCATCTCTAGAGTGTCTTGGTATTTGAGAGAATGAGTTTCTGATAATTTGATAAAATTTTCTTGGGTCCAGCTTTTTTTTAGACCAAGCAGGGGTGGAGTATAGGGAACATAATTTGACTACTAAAAGTGAACAAATTGTGTGTGTGTGTGTGTGTGTGTGTGTGTGTGCATTTGTGATATATCTAGAATTACTACATCTACCCTATTTTTAATATGATGAAATTTATACTATACTATAATTTACACGGTCCTACAAATCCAAACACTTATTGTGTGGCCTTCTATACCAGCATTAGTTTTTTTGTTTGTTTGGTTTATGTTTTTCCCTTCGTTGTTTCATTTTTCCTCCATCGGGAGTTAGTAGGGCTGAAATTTGATAATCATCGACATTGCTGGAAAGATCTACACGTGAACACAGGGCAAAGCAGTCTCTGAAGGACCCAGGTACTTTGATTAACAATCACAAGTATGCAAGATGTATAAATATTTTTATAGGTTGCGCTTTCTTACGGGTGTTCTCAGGATACTAGTTGAGGCAAATCTCTCTGACTTACTTCCCCCTACTTTAATATGATAAATCATTAATAGTACACATCCCAAGGAAAGCAGTCCGTCAATGGCAGTAGAACAGTGATGCCTGAGTGACCTGAAGTTGTGTCTGTCGCATGGGGTCATGCAGGTTGGATTCTACAGATGGCCCCCCGAGCTGTAGCTGAAATTAAGGATGTGCTGCGCTTCTCAGGTCGTGGGTTCGGGTCTTCCTCGCGGTGTCTGCTGGGGAAAAACTTTTTAAATCTACGTGACAGCATCGTTGTGAGCTACCTGCCATATGTAACTGGCAAATTGTATAAATGTATAGGTCAAAAATTTTAGCACTAACAGAGGGATTTCTTTTGAAAATCACCAGGAATCGGTATTTGGTATGGTTACCTTAATATTCTATATCTCACAAATGGCTCTTTGGTTAAATTTACAGATGTTGTATTAGTGAAGCCTAGTTAAATATCAAACAGTAATAAGGTACAATGTCAAGAAATCTATAGTAAACAGATCACGATAGCAATTGTATAACACACAGACACACAGACATCCATTTCAAATGAACAAGGGATTTACTTGCGAAGTTTATTTCATTTCAACTGTTAGTGAACCCATCAGTTCTGATTGTACTTTACATCACCTCTCTAATTTAGAGGCATGGTTAATTAAATTCTTACATTTCAGTAACTTGGACACCTTAGCATTTAATGTAGGTTTTACAATTTGTTTTCGAGAGTATCAGTTTTCTAAATCATAATAAAAATTCTTTGTTAGAGGTTTGTCTTATGCTTATTTTAATCTGACACTACTTTTGTATACTTGGGAAATCACTTTTATTCAGTAAGTTTGGTCTCATAAGTTTAAAGGACATATGCTATTAAGCTGATTATGTTTTACATGCTCATCAATTGAAGCCATAATAGATGAATTGGGAAATCTGCCACCAATCTTCCAATTAGAAAAAGACATAAATTATTAGTTGACAGAATTTCAACCGAACCTTCAGTTGCCTATCTTTTTGCAATATTAAAATAATTGGTGGAAAACAATAACAAATTTAATTGTTGAAAGTAGTAAGAATTGATATTGCCTAATTAAATACATCAAAGGGCAATTTGTATTCAGGCAGCATTCACTTGGTTTATATCATACAATTTAACATATAAACTTAAAATAATTTTTGTATTATATAATTACGTAAAATGTTACATTTATTTGACGTTTAAGAATTAATGTAAATGTGAACTTGGAGGATTCTAAGTTTATTTAATTTCGATAAGTGTCTGTGTTTTTGTGGAAACAGGAAAGTGGACTATCTGGACTGTAGAATATTTTTATCATGCTTTATACTACGTGTATAAGGTAAGAAATATCTGGCCTTTGGATATCCTATGAAATGATGAGCGGCTTCCTAGAGAGACAGCTCTGAGAACAGTGAGATTAATGAGATTGGGTAGTAATTAAGCCCCTCGTCAACCCGCTACTGTCTTCTTTTTTGGAGAGTTGTGTGATGGGTGGATGAGCGAATCCGCTGATGGCATTGCGGTCAGAATTTATCTTTTAAAGGGAAATATCATCTATAAGTCACCATTGTATAAACTAGAGAAATTTTGTATGGTAGGGGCCTTCACAGTTTGCTGCTGACTTTTGCCAATTGTTGGATTCTTTTGCTAAGCATCAAAACATTAAATTTTCTGTAAGCACATTTTAAGGCATTCATGTTACTCAGGAGAGACTGAACTGCTGTAACACATTGGACCCCAAATATATAATGGCTCAGCATATTGAAATCGTGCTCATGTAGCCATCTAATATGGACCCTGACACCTTCCGGTCTGTCATGCCATGATTCCCTCTGGGCAGGCAGCCTCGGCATGGGCCATGTCATCCATGCAATAGGTTTTCTGTTTGTTTGTTTGTTTGTTTGTTTTAGGGGAGAAAACGATTTTAGATTTCACAATAGTTGGTGATCCTCTGAAGGGCCAGTCTTTAAACATATGCATATGTAGTATACTCACGGCATTAAAATTGCATAGGGAAGGACAATTAGGAAGGAAAAAAAAAATGCCCGAAAAGGTTCCTTAAGGAAGTTATTAATGGAGCGGAGCATTCGAAAGATACTATCCTAGAGCTTTGCTCTTTTCGTTTTTGCTTATCTAGCAGAAGAGTAAGTATAGACGGGCTTTGTGACCAACCATGCTCGTGTCCCGAAACATTCCCTTCCATAACCATTGGCTCCAGCGAAGTCACCTGACTGTAGCTAACTGTAAGCGAAGTTGGGAAATCAGTCTAGCTGTGCGTCCAGGAACAAGACAAAGACATTTTGGTGAATGGCTAGTTCTGATTTAAGTTCCACTTTGTAGGTGTGTGTCGCAGAGTGCATGTTCACTGTTTCCTGAGTCTGTTTGCTGAGCTGACATATGGATTTCTGTCAGCTCCTTCCAAGAAAACTCAGATCCCAGCTTTGTAGGTCTCGTCAGTGGATTTTTAACCAGTTAAGGAGACGTGTGAGTCCACTTCACTTTTGTGAGCTTCTTCCTTATTCAGTGTTGAAATTACATCAGCTGTCAGTATTTCTAGGCATTTTTGTGTCTCCTTTTGTATATTTTTACATTTAAATATGAACTCATATAAAACGGCTCTTATTACTAATCAATAAACATCCTGAATTTTTTAAAATTGCTTTTGAACAATTTGTGTAGACCTATAAGTCATTTTGAACAAAGAAGTAGTACTTTATGGTCACCAAATGACAAAATTCTTTGTGCCACAGTGTAGTTATGAATTGTTTATTTGATAAAGATTTTAGATAAAGTTACCTAGACGACCTTAAAATGCAACCTTGGTATATGCAATTAATTTTAGTGTATTCATTGGATTAGTATTTCTTTTTTATTCCACTTTCTATAACACAATCTTCAAAATAAATTTCTAGAGACTAATGCTATTCTTTTCCAAAAAGGCTTAGTTCAGAATTAAAGTTGAGATAACGGGGTTTGGGGAGGAAAAAAATTAAAAAAATTAACACTGTTTTAAGAAACAAGGAACCTCGTTTCTAGACCTGCCCTCACCATTAAATATACAGATTATTAAACTACTCTATGTCTTGTTAAGTAAATGGAGAACCGTCCTTAGGTGAACTTTATGATCCATTCCACTTTATTGACAAATGGTATAGAAAAGTTCCTCTTGTTATAAACCTCTTTTCTACTCTTGGATGACAATGCAAATAAGTTTAATGTGCACTAGGCATCTTGAGACCAGACACTGAGTATTATTGTTGAACAGGGTATTCATTTTAGTATTTTATGCTGAAAACACAGTGCACATTCATTTTTTATTTTGATTTCTGCCCAGTGTATGATGAGTAATTATGATTTATCTCAACTCTGTGTTAAGTACTTCAAAGGTATTTTATTTACTCCTCACAAATATCTAATGAGGAGACTGGTCTTCGACCATTTACATTTCACAAGGGAGAACTCTGAGGTGGCAGAGGACAGCTGGGCTGGGATCCAGGGCGGGCTGACGGGTGGCCAGCCCAGAACAGCTCTGAATCGTTACTTCGTAACCTGGCCACAGACTTTCAACAAGGGAAGCGTTCATGTTTCTTCTTGCTAATTTGTTCACAATTTGAAGTGGAATTTTAAGACAGGTAAAAATAAATGTACCATTTATATTTTTTCCAAAGGTTTTGAAGACTAAGCATTCTTAATTTTAAACATAATAATATCTAATTTTTATTTTCTCCATAAAATATTCCCAAATATGTTAAGCAGCATTTTAACTGGTAACTTTTGACTTTCTTGGGAAAGTAGATGAACTCAATGGGGTCTGGAGCCAAATCAACGGGGGCTTGACATGGGGGCGGTCATTCATGAATTTGAAGCGTTCTGGCAAATTACGTGATGAGTATGTATGTAATTGTTAATTGCGGAGCTCTAATTTCCTTAGATTGTTCGAGAGTATTCTGCGATGAATTAGCGGAGCTGCGTATCAGTTTGAAAACTTACTGTCGTAGCACACAGACAGCGTCAGGCTTTGTTACAATCATATCAAATTGTAGCAGATGTTCATGTATCATGATTCCTACAATGTAATGTAAATGTAATTAAGATGATTGTCATTAGCTGAAAGTTTTAATTTTGAATGAAAAAAATTAAATCACAAAAGCAGAAACAAGCCAAACAAAATTCATAAGAATGCCACTTCTACCTAATCACTGTCCTGGAGTAATATTGGACAGAGAGAACTTTTTATGAATTATAATAACTAAAATTAGTCTTTTTACGTGAGGCAGTAATTTTTTTACATGTCGCCTGATAAATGTCCTTTCACCTATGATTAGTTATTACTGATAAGGAATCGTGTCAGCAGAACAGCCGATTTCTTACTGTGACCCCAGTGATCAGCAGGTAACTGAACACAGCCTCTATGCTTAGACTTGAGAAGTAATTTAAATGTTTTAGTGTGGTGGGGAATAATTTGGGAGATGGTTTAGGTTATGAATTTTAAATCAAGATGATTTACCTAGTAAGATAGTTGTTGGCAAGCTTTATTTAAAGAGATGAAAGTTTTGTTTTTGTTTTTTTGTTTTTGGTCATTAGAAAATTGTCTGATAAATTCAGCTTTCTTGATTTCTATGTAAGCTAGCTAACTGGACACATCTCTTAAATAAGGAATGAAAACCTTTAATAACTATTTTTTTTGAAATTTGTTTTCAAAAGTAATCCATTGTAGCATGGAATGATTCTTTTAAAGCAAGAAGCTATATTTTAACTGGAATAACACAAGTCAACAATAAATCCTACTCACAATGGTTTCTGAGGACTCAATGCTTTCAAATTCTAATATAATAGCTTTAAGTTTGACATAGGCATCTGAGGAAAAATCTTATCCTAGCCCTTTCTTCGAAGGAAGTAATTTGTACACATGTATGAAAGATATAAAATATTCATTAATTAGAAGTCATGGCAATTAATAGGAACATGACAGTGCCTTTTTTCCATTTTTTCAGCAAATACTGTATTCAAATTCATCATATAATCATAATCTCTGTAGTTTTAAATATCTCAGATTTTTGTTTAATCTTTCAATCTATATTTATTTAGTCCTTCCTTATATGATACACTGTTTTAAAGTCCAGGTACAAATCAATGGGAATATTTCTGTGTGTGAGCGTGTGAGTCTGTGTATAGTCTCTATGCCAGTTTTTGGCAATTTCACGTTTCCTCTTGTCCTTGGAAGTTATTCTTGAGCTCTTGATTTCTCTCTCAGCCCACATCCAATTCATTACCACATCTTGTCAATTTTACCCTCAAAATATATTCCGAACCTAATCCCTTTATATCACTTCTACTGGCCAAAGCATATAATATATAACTTATATGCACATCACAGTCATAAAGGCTTACTCAAAAAAGGCTAGTGAATCCAAAAATAGTAAAGATTATATATATTCTTTTCTCCTGAAGTACCTGGTTAAACTATATTCCTTATTGGATAGGAAATATTATGAAATAACTTCTATTTTCAGTTTAAAAACAATGGTTTCATTTTTGTTTTTGTAATGAAACTTTCATAATAGTGTGATATAAAGAAAATAGGAAAAAGAAATATTAATGATATTTTTACATTTATACCTCACATTTTTCTCATGTGACTTGAATCAGTCACTCATTTTTGTTTTTATTCTACTAAATACTATCCTTAATGAAGCTATCCCATTGATTCTGATATATCTCCAAAGGCAAGTTTTGTCTATAACCCAGGAAGCTGCCATTTTTACTCATAGATTCCATTTGATGCCTAAAATAAAACTATTCTTAGTTTTTTAGTGGAAAGGAAAACTGATTTTACTATAGAAGACTATAGAAGGTACTGCTAGAGTAAAAGTTATATAAAGTTATTGATAGGTATCAAATCTAATACCTTTTTTCATTTATTTTCCTTTTGTATTTAAGTGAAATGACTCTTCATCCTATTTTTTTGTTGTTGTTTTCTTTTTAACAGATTAAAACTCAAATGAAATTAACCCAATGCATTCAACATGAAGATTCTTAATGTTCTGTGATTAAGTGGTACAATTCGATAATTCACTCCATTAAGGTACATGAGCCCATGAGCAATAACGAATCATTCGAACACATGGGCTTGCCAATTCTGATGTATTTTTCGTTTACCACAAAATATTTCTCTTTATTCAGTTGTCATATTGACAACATTATCTCTGATATAATCCAATAAGTTTGGTTTCCATTTTTTTCCAGGTAAAATTCAGACACCACTTTTCAGTATTCCATTTTTTAGATATTATAGTCTCTAGAGCGCATTAGATGACACTAAGGGGATTTAGAAATATTTGAAAAAAATTAGTGTAATCGGAATTCTACAAAGAGGCATAATGTTTTCTTAAGTACATTTAATCATGATTTATTGGATATTTATTGGATATTTGAAATATTTACCGTAAATATTTGTCATTTGGAAATGCGTTAAATGCTTGAATTTTAAAATGTATTACAAGCAGAAAAGATACTTGTCATATTTGGCTTTTTTTTTTTTAACAGCCGAAAGTATCCCCTCCCCCCCGTCCCTCCTCCCACCCCAAATAACTGTTTTTATGTTCAGGCTGTGTATTTACATTAATGAATTATATTACACACAGGGAAAATCTTATGGAAGCTAACATTATGTCATGGTTCATTACATGAAATGCTTAATAACACTTTAATTATATATAAATTTGCTCCAAAAAACTTAAAAAAAAAAAAAGGAGCTAGTGACATACAAGCTAATGAATTCTCATTCGGAGTGATCACATTTCTCATTACATGAGAATTTTGTTTTTAAAACTTAGAAAAAACCTTAACTATATCATTTAAGCATCTGAGAAAGAGCTTTGTAGATAAACCAGTATTTAAAGCAGAATATGCACTGAGCTTTATAATGACAAATATATCTATATATATCTATACACACACACACACACACACACACACACATATAGTGCTTTTAAAAATTAGAGGGCTGGAATCAAAGTATACAGTGCAACTTTATTATATTGTATTGTAAAACTTGTAATTCCTTTGGCATTAGTAGCTAAAGAAGTGCCTTTATAGAAACTAGAAAGCACAGGTGACTAAATTCAGCAGAAACAAACTTACATCAGAGGTCAGTGTATTTCCCCAGTATGAACCTTATTTTCAAGGGATTAATAACTGATTCAAGTTAGAGCAACTATTAAGAGAGTCAGCTCTTCTTACTGGAGAGTATTATATGTAATAAATAAATTCTGAAACTTGGAGGAAGTATCTGCTATCCTCTTCTGCATCAAATTATACCAGTTACCGTGTCTCACACTTAGCACCAATTATATCTACATATATAATGTATTTTTAATAGAAAAATTAAAATTCAGAGACATAGGCTTATTACCTAACCTCCAGGAAAGCATATGACTTTTAAAGTAGGTGTTGAGAGGTGAGGAAAACAAAGGAAGAAATTCACTTTATAACTATGGGGAACTGAAGAGTCAGAGAACTCAAATTTAAAACATCATGTTTATTTTTATTCAGATAACTAAGAATTTATTTAACAGGTAAATTATAGCATATTTACTTCATTAATTAAATTAGAATTTATCTTATTTATTAAAGATGGGCACCAGGAGATGGAGTACATGGTGAAGCTAAGTCTAAATTCATTGTTTCCAGACATCTTTCTGTGTAATAATCAGCAGATGAGAAGTCAATTTTAAGGTGTCCGTTAGTGGTAATGGAGCCAGTTCCCCTTATACCATCTGATTCTCATTTCGATTCGCAACATGGCAAAACTCCTTGGTAACTACAGTGGTTGACAGTGAACGGAATCCGACAGTTAGTGGAAGCCAATTTAATATGAAAGATAGTTGCTCGGTATTGACTTACTTGTTTACTTCTTAGTAGAAAACGTAAATATTGCTGAGAAATCATGGATTAGATGCAGAAAGCATTAAAATGCAATGTGTACTCGTTAGGTAAAGGAAAATCACAGAGGAAAGTGTCCTGTTTCTTCCAAATCCAGTATAACAAACATAACAGTATTTTACACTCAACAGAACGATTCATGGAAGGAAAAACACTTGTATCCCCTTTATGTAATGCGTCCTGATTTTAAGTGGACATTACACAGTTATATATTTTTTCTCTCCCACTGGTATGTGGGCTACTTAAGGCGAGGCTAATGTCTTATTACTTATAGTGCCTCTTCTCATAATAGACCCCTAAACTTGCCAGCTCATACTGAAAAAGGGCACTTACTATTTGTTAAAATAACTGTATAGTCATAGTGGGGTGAACTCTGTAGGCATGAAATGATTCTGTAGACATAAAAATTTAAAGCCAGAAAGCAATTTTAGTTTCAACTGGAGATATCTTTATTTTTGTGAGGGCACTTTTTTTTTTTTTTTGTACCAAATTCACTAGCATTTCAACTTTAAGGGTCTACTTCTCATTGACTTATAAAGTTTCTGATAGACTCAAAATACCTATTAAGTTTTTTTATTGGCTACTTTAACCGTCGCATTGCTGGGTAGATATAAGCCATGTCCCTATGCAAACAATTTTGTCATTTTTCAGTCTTTTATCGAATACCTATTATGCAGTTTTCTCAGCTCTAGACTATTTCTACACTGTCGGAGCACATTTTCATTTTTACTTTATAGCTACTGTAAATTTAAATCGGCGGGGGGAGTGGTTTTCTTTGTAACATTGAGATGTGAATGTCTTCAAAAATTTGAACAAAACAGACATTCTGAGTTATGCACAGTAAGGAAAGCTGCCATTCGTTCAATAGCATACTGAATGCACACCAGCCATTGAATTAGTACATCAGATAGATCCAATGTTACTCATGTTACTAACAGCCAGGAGGTCACTATTGGCATCACGTTCCACGGATGTAAAATATGAGTGCTAGCAGGTTCAGGAAAATTGCCCGTAGTCACAAAGCTTATTATGAACAAATCAATTTGAAAAGCAATCTTCATTTATGCACGCACATCTATGATATAGAACAAATAATTTCTTACAACTTAAATTACCCAATTAAGAAATACTCGTATAAAAGTTAGCCACCTAGTTTTTTGACCTGACTTTGTTTTGCTGGTTGGCAGATTGTTTTATAGTTTGTTGATTTCCAGTAGATAATGGAACTGGAAACTGTTTTTAATAGTGTTGGTTACTGAAGCATGCTGTTAAAATGTAACCTCGAGGTGTCCCTCATAAACGTTTTTGGAAAATCTCGTGTAGAACAGTAGTAAAGCAATTTGTCCTTGTTTATTCCCAGGAGAGTGTGCCCATATGCTTTGTTCTTATGACAGGACCCTTTGAGAATAGTGCTTTTAAATGTTAATATTGTAATTGTGGCTTGTTATTGCTAATGGCGCTGCATTTCCTGATCTAAGATATTAATTGAACTTGCATCTAGTTGGCTTGGGGGAAAAGCATTTTTAAAGATGGGTTTCTTTAAAACAATCATTTTATTTTCTGCTTCTCTAACATACATTATGTGTATTCGTTTTCCTATTTTGTTCTCTGATACATTTCATTCTTTTTTGTTTAGTGACTTAGTTATTCTTAAATATCTATTGCTGTTACATTCTTTTTCTGTAGCTTTGTTATTTTTCATATTCTGAAATTATAGCAAGTGAAAAATCAAAACAAATTGAAAAGAAACCAAAGCTCCACAGTGTTGCCATCTAGACAAAACCACTATTAATCTTGTTCAATTTGCTTTTAGGCCTTTTTCTGCCTTTATGCATACTAATTAATCTTGTACATATGCGCACACTCAACAAGACCTGTAGAGTTTAGCCCATTTCCTACGAACGGACATGTATTTATGTTCACAACTATGCATCCACATCATCACACGCGCAAATATGTGCACACGTTGATCTGACAGCTTTATTTTAATGTCGTTTGAAATAATTTTCTCTCACCTCAATCTATAAATTACAGGTTATAAATGATATATATAAATTATAAATTAGTGTATAGCTAAGTACTTTAGCGTATAGCTAAGTACTAACTACTTTCTCCATTTTTCATATAATTGGTCAAAACCAGAATTTGATTATTTGAGGCGTGGCAAAATTACATGTTGAGTACTCTGGTTCCCATTCCCTGTTACTTAGCCAAAGCTCGGTGCTCTGAATGCAAAATGGTTGTTAAGTTAAATTAGTTTGAAGAAACCATATTGAAATATAAATGCTAGTATGAAGATTTCCATTTCAAATCGGACTGCCTAGTCAGTACACCATTTCCACGAAAATTGCGTTATTCTGTGAGCAGAATCATGCTTTAGTAATCTTGTTTCCGCATATTACTTATTACAGTAATAATTCTCAATGGATTCATCCTGGAGCAGCAAATGCCTTACAGTACACAGATGCAGTATTTATATGAGAATGGAGAATTGGATCTATAATGTATGTTCCAGGACAAAATCACAGTATTCTGGTAAACATAGTATGGAAATGCTTTAACATTAATTTCCAAAAGAATGCGGGATAAGCAGTGAGCATGGGGGTGACATTTTTATATGGACCAACGTATTTATTTCTCCATGAACTTGGACTGACCTGTTCTGGCTTTGCCTTGGAGCAGGAGGAGCATGAATGGTCTTCAGTTTCTGGAACAGCTGTGTCATCTAATTAGTTTCCTATCACTTACGTTTCTTAATATAAGTGATCAAGTCATAGAATAACCAGGGTAAGAAGATTTAGAGTTTTTGAACTTGAGCTCATATTTGCAGTATCCGTAGGGACTTACTTATAGGACCCCAAACATAATGGCTGCACGTGCACCATCATTATCTTAGGGAGCTTCTAGTTAACCCTTCATCTTAAAAATAAGGATATAGCGGGAAAGAGGTGGTGGTGTCTTTTTATTTTGTAGTGGATTTAGTAGTTTTCTTGCTGTGTTCATTTCAGTTACCTATTCATATGAAATTCAGGAAATTAAGTGATATATTGACTGAAGTGGTTTCCTTTTAAGTAACAGGTAAAATCCATTTTTCAGCCTTTCCTCTACAAATTCTCCCTGCCCCCTACTCCACACATATTTTTTTTCCATTCTTCAAGAAGGGGAGCTTGACATGCTTTAAGTGATTTTGAATAATTAGCCTGTGTGGAAGAGGGGTTGGGTTGGGGGTGGGTGTGGTTTCTGAAATGTCATAACAGTGTGAAAGAAGTGAGCATATTTGTTTTAATAACAATGAACATAAATTAGAATTACATTTGAAACATGCTGTTGATATACAGGGTAATTGCTTTGCACCGGTTTATTTTTCCCCCTTAAATCTAGAATACTTGTCTCTTCCGTCTGTTGTATTAAAACAACTAAACTAATAGCTTCCTTTAAGGCAGCACGTACCACTCTACAAGCTCTGTTGAAGCCTTATTGTTCAATATCACCTTTTTATTTGCTGTCCAACCTATGCTGTATTGTATTATATTTTGCTTCAATTTATGGCCTTTCCCACACTGAGCCAAATAACTGAAATATCAATGGAGAAATTAATGCAAGATGGAAAATGATATTACCATAAAGTCACGATTGGTATGTCACTGGGAGCCCACAAATGGGTCCTTAGACTGCCTCAGACCTCTGGTCACACTGCTTTACTCTCTCACACCTTTCTGTTTCTAATCTTTCAATTTATCTTTTGAAAAATTGATTTTGACCTGAACATTTCTTATAAAGATATTAAATATGGACTTTTTTTCCTAACTGTGGAAATTAACCACGTATGAGAAAAAGAGGGAGTCAGTATCATCCTGCTTAAATTTGCTTCACTCGGATTCACCTTAGCATTAAGTACATCAACACATAAACAAAACAGATTTTCAATCTTAACAACTTGATTCTATTATTAAGAAATGTCAACTGTCAACGCAGACTAAATTTTTTTCCAGAGCAGTTTTTAAGTTCAGGTGTTTTCCTCTTTTTCACAACTCAGTTGGTGGAGTTTAATGTGTTTCTAAGCACTTGTCAATATGTTGCTAGTTAAAACATTGGCGAGAAGGAGCATAATAGATTTTGAAGTAGATATGTTTGGGATAAAGAAATCAGGAAGAAGGAAGCAAAGTTCTCAGAATGGGCTGTTAAGGGGGCGGGAGGATCATCTGCCCACTTAGAGCTTGTGCTTGATCAAAGTTGGTGACAAGCCCATAGTGAGAGAAGCTGGACTAAAGTGTGCTCAAGCTAAAGTTCAGTGCGTAAGGAACGGGCAATTTTTAAGCCCTTAGTCAACCCCAATGACAAATAGCATCATCACTACTTGGCAAAACTTCTAAAGCTTGATCATGACAAGTGTCATCAAGAATTTGTGTCAACAAAAACCGTTATGTCGGAAGCTAAATTAGTGCATCCTCTTTGGAATAACTTGTCATCATCTTGCTTGAGTTTCCGTTACTTATCAGTCAGCCACGCTAGCACGGGACATGGGCTCACACCAACCCTCTTTCGGCTGTAGACTGAAGACACGGCAGGACCGTATGAAGTAGCAAAACACAGAAACAAACCAAACGCCTGCAAAACGTCGTGGAAGGATGAATTTCGATACACACAGTGGGATATTTTAGGGGAATGAAAACGAATAAACTAGAGCTGTATGCGGCAACATCAATGACTCTTAGAAACATCATACTGAGTGAAAAACAAATGGCGGAGTACCACATCCAGGATGATTCTGTTCTTACAAATATCTGAGACAACTAAAAATCCGAACTACATAAATGTCGTTAGTAATGTGTAATTTTTGCATGAGACAGTCGGTGTTTAAAAATTTGAACGATGGTAAAGCTCAAGTTTGTGTTTACTTTGGGGAGAAGGCAGACAGATGGGGAGATGGGACAAAACCCAGCTAGACGTAATAATAGATAATCTAGTTCTTAAGTCTGTTGGCTCATGGGTAGTCATTTCACTATAAGCTTCGTAGCTTTCATATATTTAAAGGAATCTAACATTACATTAAAAAAAAATGAAAAATCACATGAGTTCAAAGTAAATATTTAGTGGCCACAATAAATGTCACAGAGAGACTGTTATATTTATGTATCACTTTATACAGAAGGAAAATTCCATTTACTGAGTAATAGTCTTTGCTAAAGGGGAGTCACGTTTAAATTTAGGAATTGATTTTTGTCTAAACGACCAATTTTCTCGTAAGAAAGAAATAGAACGAAGTAATTAGCTTATTTTGGGATCTGTTTTATGCTTTGCTTAGCCCTATTGGACTCATTATTTTTGTCTAAAAATCCTGTTTTATATACCTTTATTTGCTAGTGTGGAATTAGTTAAATGAATAAATGATGAGTGCTTCCCCAGAAACACTCATTATTATACACGGAGGGTGAGAATGCCAGAAGCCACCTGAAGAAATCGCACCTTCCTGTCACTGTCTCCCACCATTATGGCTGGAGCTTTCATGCAGCTTTAAAGAGCAAGCTGACTTTTAGGTTAATTTTATCATTTCTGGAGCATTATTTGAATCTATTTACATGGCACTAAACTCCTCACGTGGTTTTCATCGAATTGCTTCTTCCTTTAATGTCCGATTTACGATTCCATCGCTTCGTCTTTGGCATTCTTCCCTCGAATGTTGGCAGCATCACTTATGAACCTCTTCCGTGTGAAACATCCTACCTTGAGGACGGTCACACCAACAACAGGGGCCACATGATATGCTGCTTTACAGCAATGACACAACAGCCACAGAAAATGCTGATCTCTGGACGTAGCTTGCCAGCCGTTCAAATAAAGAATATGACTAACTACGCTCACAGCTTTGTTGCATTTTTTTTTCACTTATCTAAAAACAATCTAATGACAACGCACTAGACCATATCTATAGCACTAGGCATGAATAAAGAGATTACATTTCAAATGGTGTATGCATTTATGTTTAGTTTAAAAAAATTAAAATACAAATATTATTCCTTTTGTAGGCATGACTATAACAAATTCATATTTACATGTTGGTTAGACAAAAATATTTGCATGGAAGAATAGTGACTCTCATTTCCAGACATCCATTATTTTCTATATTTTGTGCTAAATGTTTTGCATCTTTATGTAATCTAGTATTTATGATCTATAGCAAACCTGTAGAAACTTGGGTAGCAGTCTGATTTGCAAAGGGAAAACGTGAGATTTAGAGACATTAGATAAGCTATGCCAGCAGCACTCATACTGGGGCCAATAATTCGAATGAAGTCTTTCCTACTGAAACTTATTAGGATTCTGCATCTTCATGTCACACCGTTGGAGATCAGGCACAGAAAACAATCTGGCCATTTCCATGAGGATGCTATGTAAGTTGCTGGAATTGACTTCTGATTAAAGAATTCAGAAATTTAAATTTCTTCCGCATTCCTTATGCTCCACTTACCATCTGCCCTACCGTGGTAACCATGTGCGAAAGCTCACCATTCCCAAATGTCACTGATGAAAGAAAGCCTTTATAACAGAGATTTTAGTATTGGTGACCACAATTTTTATGTCTTTTTTTTTTTTTTTGAACATTGTGAAGAGTGTCATTGTTGTCGCATAGAGTAAATTCCAGTCTCCACCTGAGGTCAGTTTATGTTGATGTAAGACCAGACTCCTCCTGCAAGGACAAGTAAACGCAACTCATCTCTTCTTTTTCATCATAAAAGCAGTGCCTCTAGCACAGGCCTTCGAATTTAGAATTAGAAAAGTCACTTGTTTGTAAAACAAATGTCGACTCAAACATATTTTTAAAGTCCATGTTGCTACTCTTAATTGTTTAAAGCGAACGTCATTTTTAAATGAGCTTTCTTAACTGGGAGCGTCCAGACAGCCACACAGAGGTCTACCTCTGGGAAAACATGATGCATGAAAACCTGTCCATTCACAAGAATGCACAGGGTGGCAGAGAAGTGATTTCTTTGCATTTTAAAGCACGTGTGGGAAAGTCTATGAAGTGTATTCAATAAGCTGGAATACTTAAACACAGTCATTATGTTTTCTAGTTGTCAAGAGCATTCCCTTCTGTTTTTGCCTCTCCATCTCTCTCAGTTCTGTCCACTTGTTCTGCTGTATTCTGCCTCGTCTATGCCAGAAACAGCAGTATTAACTTTCTCTTATATTTCATGTAACTAAAAAGGCTGAGTGATGGCCCCTCAATGTCTTTGCGCTAAAGGTAAACCATTAGCTTCCGTGCAGAGGAACGACAGTTTGTCTCCTGAAATCTCCTAATAATACGTCTGCATTTTAACTACCGTCTACTCTCCCCATACTGGCAGGTTAGAATTGTTGTCTCTCATTTGAGAGGAGGACATTTATTTCTGTGGAAAAATAATTCTCAGTAAATTTTAGCTGTTGCATAAGAGAGTTAAATGCATTTAACATTTTCCATACTGTCGTACTAGTCCGGAAGTGTGAATTCTATATCTGTAATGCTTTCATAACTACTTGAGAAGATATGTGTGTGTCAAGAATAGTGGAGGGAAATATGTCGAGACGCAGTGGGAAATGTTCTTAACATCTGGACTCAATAAAGTCATATTTTCCCATTGGTAACATAAAAACTGTACATTTGTGTTGCATATTATCAGTTAGCAATTTATTTTATACAATAGGCTGTATGTATAAATTTCCTGTAGATACATGAATTCCAGTTGGCTCCCTCTTAGGAATCAAGTGTCCCTTCCATGTCTCTGTCCACAATACTCTATATTTGAATATAATAAATAATACGAGTTTTATTTACTTAGGGTTCTTTTTTTGTAATTTTTAAGATTTTATTTAAATAGGAAATGTCCTCATGTATTTCATTGAATTCTTGAACATCTTCAGAGTAAAATGCTAATTGAGTTTCTGAGTCCTTTGGTAATGAATAGTGTGAGTGCCCTGGATCTTGGCAGAATAGTCTGACTTTGGATTTTCTCCTTGACACTGACCCTCACCCACCACTCATCACAGGACACAAGACCATTTATGGAGCAGAACACGATGACACACCATTTCCCTTTTGCAAACTTCGCTTCGCTCAGCTAAGCCCAATAACAGAAATGTTCTATTGCCTTTTAAGATGTGAAAGTTTTGATCTGAGTTTGAAATATTAGAAAACAAACAAATGTATTACTACCTTATTAATGTTATAAAACAAATGTATTTTAATGTTAACTTAAAAGGGATGTGTTAAATTGTCACACGTAGACATATGTGATATATGCAAATCGTATCTTGGAACTTTTAAAGTATGAAATAGTGATTTTTCATACAAAATCGTTTTAGATACAAAATTATTTACATTAACATGGAAACAATGGTGAATTTATATTTTCAAACAAAATTAGATATGGGATTATGAGAATTTTCTCTTAGTTATTATAAAATGTTCATACTTTGGGAATAGGATAAAACATTACATTTTTTTAGAATGAATTTACAGTAATATTTTATGTAGTACTTTCTTAGTATGTAATTAAATTTATAAGAAATTTTATGATATTATTTATTGTAAAAAGTCAGGACGTATTTATAAAATAATCAAGCCATTCTGCCACCAAAATTATTTGAAATGAATAAGGAGGCTTTGCATTCATCTTGTACTTTCTCATTCCACAAATGGTATTGCAGCTTTTTTTTTTTCATATTGAATATTCTGTACCTGCGGTATTATGTGTATGCATGCAAAATAGCATTTCTGTAGAAATACTACCATAATTCACGTTCTCTACGAGGGTATAATTTAACACCAACTAACATACCACTTTATAGTTCTTAATAGAATTGTACCTGCTTTTACATATTCATACTCTGTTGGACTCTGTAAATTTATTTTTTAATTTCATAAGATATAAGATCTGAGCATTTCACTGCAGATACTATTTTTGTATATTGAGTATATGTCTTATAAACATTTTTCTCACTAGATGTTTTTGCTAATGTATCCTGGGGAATTAGTTCTTACTCTTCCAAATTGGTATTTAGAAATGTCATCCTAGGAATGGCGATATTTTCTAATATATTCTAAAATATATTCCTTCCTTTGATTTGTTTTTACTCTGGTTTCTTTTAATTATGTCGAGGCAATATGTTTCCTTAGTTTTGTGATGTGGTTTTTGAAAAGCAAAGCTTTGCTCCGTTTTCTCTCCAGGGTCTCTTGAATTTAGCTCTAAGTTCCACACAGGCAATTTACTAATCTGTGCATTTGGCTCTTACGTGCTCACGTCAGCCCTCTACCTCCAACTTGCCAAGGAAAGAATGACCTTGATGATTCACTAACACCTCAAAAAAGATAAATAATGATACATCATGATTCTTGGTGGTAGTGATATTCTCCTTTATTCCATACTCAAAATATTAGTTATTATTACATCGTAAATTTATATCATTGCCTATGTTCAGAAATTGAATTTTTATTGACTTATTATTTTTCATCCAACTTTCAGTCAATCTGTTCAATCTCTCAGTCAATGTTCAATGATTATATATTGACCACTTAATAGTTAGCTCCTGGGCTAGGCATTGTATATACCATTATAAATTGGACAAAACCGTTACCTTCATGGAGCTTAGAGTCAAGTGAATAGGAATGCAATTCAAATCCTGTTGTGTTCCTTATGACTATGGCTGATATATATCACTTAAGTTTCTATTTTACCATCAGCAATTCAAGCCCGCACATGGTGGCAGTCCCTACGCTTGCTCCCAATGATTGCTACACGCTGGCCTCAGCGGTTTTATTTTTTTCTCCAAAGACATTTTATGACTACTTCCTATTTTCTATCACACTGGAGAATCTAGTCTATTTTTCGAGGCATTGCTTCATTGATTCACTCCTTCAGCCATAGGCGTCCCTATATTGTTACATTTTTGAGTACCTGTGTAGATAAGGCACAACACTTTAGCAGTATAGGGATCGGCAGTGAATGGGACTCAGCCTTATCCTCAGGGGGCCTGAAGTCTCTAGCAGGGGAAGGATTTGTCCACCCACTGACCCAGTTTAGTCTGAGACTGGCCATGCGTGGCTGATCTGAGGGGAGCCCTGTGACTTAAACAAGTCAGGAGGCTATGGAGAGCTTCTTGGAGGCAAGCAGTTGTAAAAGTAGAGAAATGGCCTCTAACAAAAATATTAGAAGGGTTTAGAGGAACAATGAGCAGGGAGGGAAACGGATGGGGGAAGGGGGAATTAGCTTCCTTTTCCTAAAAGGCCCCTCATTCCATCATGAAGCCCCCACTTTAATGACCTGATTTAATACTAATTACCACCCAAAGGCCTCACCTCCAAAAATGAGAACATTGCAGGTTAGGGCTTCAATGTATGAATTTGGGAGGACACAAATCCTCGGACCCAAACAATTTTCTGTAGGTGAAATTAACAAAGCTGTAAACTCCAGCTAGAGGCACCGGGTTCTGGGTCAGGGATACATGAACTTTGTACAAATTCTTAACGATCCCAGACTTCCTTTTCGGATCCGACAGCCAGCGATGCATTCATACACCCAGGCAAGAACTCCCTCTCACCCTGTTTTGGAAAGTGGGTTACTGAACAGGCACCTGCCCGAGAGGAAACTAACGAGCACATGAAAAGACGCTCGACTTTGAAGTCTCTGAGACCTACGTATTCAAATGATTATTCAATACTTTCGCACACTTACTAGATTAGCAAACACTAAAAGTCGAACAGTACCAGCATGATGAGAATTTAGAGACATGGGATCCACCTCATTTAGAGAGCAATTCAGCTCATCTAGAGAAATGAATACAGAACATAGGCTACTGGTGTCACTGTTTAATCAGTTTAAGTGGTATAGAAACTTCTTTTCCATCTCTACTTTCCTCCATTTATGATAGAACTGTCTTAAATATTTACACACCTTGAGAACTTTATCAGAAAGTATTATAACTTTTGCTTAAATATCAAACATAATTTAGAAAACTCAAGAAGAGAAGCAAAGTCTTTGATATTTACCCACACTTTACCTATAATTTTTTTCTTCGTGTTCCAAGATTCCTTCCTTCTTCATCTTTTTAGAGAAATTTCTTTAGCCATTCTTGTAACATATGTCTGCTGGTAATGAATTCTCAGTTTTCTTTCATCTGAGAATGTCTGCATTTCCGCTTCTTTCCTGAAGGATAATTTTGCTTGACCTAGAATTCTGGACTGATAATTCTTTTTTTTCCCTCGCACTGGAAAAATATTTAGCCATGTCCTATCAGACTTAATGGTTTCTTTTGAGATACCTGCTGTCATTTGAATTGTTTTTTCTTTACAGGTAAGGGGTCGTAAACTCTGGCAACTTTTAAGATTTTGCCTGTAGCTTCCAGGAGTTTCACTATGATGTACCCGGCATGAATCGCTTTGAGTGAGTCTTAGTGTTTCCTCATCTTCTTGAATCTGTAAGTTTATGACTGTTGTCACTGTTCCTTCTGGTACTTTTTTTAGCCCTGATGTCTTTCTCCTGTTCTCCAGGGCTCCGGTGAGATGAATGTTAGACCTTTTATACCAGTTCCCCGAGTCTCGGAGGCTCTGTTCATTTTTTTTCCTGCTAATTTTCTCTGTTATTCACCGGAAAATTTCTATTTGACTGTCAAGTACAATGATTTCCCCTATTCTGTTCCCTCTAGTCTGCTCTTGAGCCATCCACCAATTTTTTAAAAATGTTTGATTATTTTACTTTTCACTTCTGAAATTTCCATTTGATTATATTTTTTATTTTTTGAGAATTTCTATTTTTTACTGAGGTTTTCTATTTGTTTCAAGTGTTTGTAATTGTTGAAGTATTTTCTATGACTATGTCTTTAAAATCCCTGTCATATAAATCTAACCTCTTTGTCATCCTAGTACTGATGTCTGTTGATTATCTTTTCTCATTGGAGATTTTCCAGGATCTTGGTATAGTGAGTGGTTTTTCTTTTGAAATGGAACATTTGGGGTATTATTATGAGACTCTGGATCTCACTGAATCTTATTACCCCAGAAAGTGAAGGGATACACCACCTTGGTTCTTTCTGGTTTTGGCCACAGTCCAGTTTCCCCTCCTGAGCCTTTGTTATCACCCATGGGTGAGGCCCCTCATTACTGCCGGGGATGGGGAGGAAATCAGACCCCGACTGGGCCTCTCCTGGCATCACACCAGAGAGACGGAGGTGTCCCTGAGTACTGCCCCCACATGGTCTCCGTTGACACTTTGGTGTGGTTTTACACCGTTTGATACTTTCCTATCGCTCTTGGCTGCTCTGTCTTATTTTTCCACTTTCTTGTACTGTTTTGGTTTGGTTAATTTCCCATGACCTGTCTTCAGTTTCGTGATTCTTTCCGTGATTGTGCTAGTCTTCTGGTGACCCCTGTCTGATAGGGCCAAAAGCTGTCACAGCGGAGTCAGGTCTGATGATTGCTTTATCTCTCTACATTGTTTTCTTGACATTTTATATACCTCAAAGTCTTTTGCTGAAAGCTGGGCAATAAAGTCGCATAGCACAATAACTTTTTTTTAATGTCTAGAGATGAGCAAGCTTTCCTTTCGTTAGGCCTTTGGAGTGTGAGAGCATGAGATCATGTTAATCTAATCAGATTTGGGGTGTTTTAGGTGCTGGTTGGTTAATGCCAGCATTCACCTCTCTAATATGTGCCACAAAATTCACTTTTTTTTGGTGCCGTTTTTTAGGGTCTTGTTCTACCTTCCAACATATAAGTTGGTAAAAGCTAGTCTCAGTACTTTATAATCATTTTTCTTGCATTATCAATTTGTGTTACAAGTCTTTTTTGATGGGTGGTCTTTCCTTTTCTATCTGTCGATGTGAGAAGTATAACCATCAAACGTTCATGCCCTCATTATTAATGGTTATAAAATTACTTAGTTAACCAAGAGTAAAAGAAATTGTAACTTATATACATATACATATTTATTCTGCTAAGAACAAATTATATGGCCTTGAAATGTAATTTCATTACTTTTCAGCAAATCTTCCATCACGTAAACCCATCAGGCCTGGCTATTTCCCTTATTGAATTTGAGAATGAGAAATTGAGGTTCCTTTTAAGCTGTCAGAACGAAAGAGTTTCATAAAATATACTATCAAATAAGAAATATTTAGCATATTTATTGCTATGGTAATCATGGACTGTATTTCAGTAGTAAACAGAGATACAATATTAGTAGTAAATCTTTAAAGAGCATTTGTGTATTTTTCAAGTACTTTGGATATCACTTATTGCCTATGGGAAGACTATAGCTAGGAACTTATTTTTAGATGAAATAAATCAACATATAAAGAACAAGAACTTCTACTATAAATTAGAGGTAGCATAAATATTCATGATTTTTGTCTTACATAATTCTTCTTTTAAAAACGTTTGTCCATACCTCGTTAGAAAAACAACTGACACTTCTGTCTCGGTGCCAAACTTGGGGAAATGATATGCTTAGAGAATTGCTTATTATATTTTTTAAAATCGTGTACATATGTATCATTCCAATTGTCTCATTTACTTTTATATTTCCTGCCCATTTCCTAATCCCATCTTTCCCACATACCTGCAGTTTGCCCTCGGGAATATTTAATTTGTTTTTACCTCAGTTTTCTCATCTGTAAAGCGGTGATATCACCACTTTACGGATGAGATTGCTTAGAGAATTCGATGATTTCATTTTGTTAATAACGTAGAACAGCCTCTAGCACATAAGTAATTAATAATATATTGCTATTATTATTTTCTGAATGTAATATGCCTTATTCTTAATAAAATTGTCGAACATGAAACACTTAGTCAGTTAGATACAGCACTGTGGAACCTGTAGTGATTTTGGTGGTAGCTGTGTAGGGTGATACTTGTATCCTAGCTTTATAGGTGCTACACTGAAAATGTTTTGCTATGAATGTAAATGAGTCTTCTAATCTGACTTAAGGAACAAGTAAACTAAAGGTGATTTTATTGTGGAGCACTATCTATATCTATCTATCTATCTCTCTCTATATATATTTGTTGAAATATATTTCAGTTTATATATATAATATGTATATAACTGAAAACAAATATTTTGTTGTCAGGGTTGCAATGTCAAGAAGAACAATGTGAAATAAGCACCTGCAATATAAAAACATTGCTTTCAGAGAGAACACTGTCTTCAGGAATAGTAAGAACCCATATTTAAAACTGATCAAAATTTACTCTTAATGAGCTTTCACTCAAACTCATTTTGATCAGCTCCAGTTTTTCCACGCCTCTCTTTGTTACTGGCGTGTAGCGTGGCACGTGTGCTTGCAAAAGCGTGTTCCAAACCCTCGCTCCATCTTACCACGGCTCAGTGGAAGCCGTTACCTATCACCTGTTGTTTCTTTGCAGGTTTATGTTCTGTTCTACTTCTTTAATTTCCCTCCTTCACACATTCATGCAGGTCCCCCGCCCACCCTCACCCCTGCCAGCAATTATCTAGTGAAGTTACATTCACGTATGCGCATCTACCAATACTTCTACAGAGAAAGAAATCAATACTTTGAAATTTGACTGCTCCAATTAAAATATATATGATCACCTGCTATGAAACAGTTTTTTTTCCTCTTTCACTCTTTTTCTATCTTTCCCTCTCTCCTTTTTTTCTGTCCTCAAATATATGTTGACTAGTTTAGAAAATGCAGTCATCATTTTCATTACATTAACAGCCAAATTTACTCTGGATGTGGGAGTAAGACACTATTTATACTGACCTCTTAATGTATTTGATTAGATTTTGAAGAATTATGATTTGATTTTATATAAATTAGTAAATGTATGTAAGATGGCTTTCTTTAGATTCTGTTACAATTAGCCGTAGGCCTTTGGAACTTACTGATTTTGTGTGAAAATACAGATGCAGTTAAACTCTTAGAAATAATGTAAAATTCATCTGGGGCATTGAGGGGGCGGTTGTCATTTGTCTGTCTCGTGAAAGCACTTGTCCTGCAATCTGTCGATCCTTGGTTTGTTTAGATCAGTGTACACTGAAATAGTGAAAGCCATAATCTTGCAGGTACTGACATACGCAAATGCAAATATCAGCTGTTGAGAGCATTCCCTGCCTATGCAAATTTCTGAATTAGTCCACTTCCAGAAAGCATAATATGGGCTTAACAGGCAAGCCTTGGAGTCAGACCATAAAGCACACAATGTGACATCAACACAGAATTAAATGTTTAATAAGTGTTCACCGGTATTAATATTACTGTTGTGAACTCATGCTTTTGTTACATTATTCCTACCTGGTTGCCTATGTAACTCTCAGAAAGATGGTGACTTTTACTAGTCGTTAAAAAAAATAATCTATTTACAACTTATTTTACTATGATATCAGGCCAACAGTTACTAATATTGTGTCTCCATATTGACTAGAGGAATAATTATGCTGTTTTCAACAAAAGAAAAATACACTAAACATTGAAATATGTAGAAGATAAATTTTAAGCTATATTTTTAAAGTGATTATTATCTATGATCCTAGATTAATGAAGATCAGAGAATTGAAGATGAAAGAATGAGGGATAAAAATAGGCTAAGTCTTTAGGTGTTAAAATATGTTGATTTATGCTTAAAGTTGGTAATTATAACCCTGTCTCACAGCTTATATTTCAAACTAAGAATGGAGTTTTTGTGTACAAAGGGGCACAATCATAAACAGAAATGACTAAGAACCTAAGGAAATACCATAGCAACAATTTAATAACAGATTTCTTAATTTCGTAAAGTAATGTATCTAATACATGTCAATTTTCTTTAACAATTGTAAATAACTTTTATCAGTAGATAGAAATTTTAAAATATATTCATGTTTTTTCTGTTAGTATCACAAACCACAAAGATTTTCACCCTAAACAGTTTTAAAAATGCTTTTATCATCTGATTGTGTGTTTATATTAAATTTCTATTTTTAGAGTTTTTTTTTCTATAATTGGAGTGAGTATTCATTAATTTGAGAGGTATCCTAATGGGTGATTAAGTCACATTTTAGTATAATTTATATAATTTGGATGGATACATATACAGATATTTAGTAAATTCCAGACACTTAGTAAATCATTCTCTCCCTTCCATCTATATGCCAAATTGAAGTGGTCATTTGGCAAGTGACCAGTTAATTTGATCAATGCAGATACCAAACGATATTATGCAGGAAAAATGTCACTTGGCAGCTTAAGTCAGGTCTTAATGGACCAAATGATTTGATGCAACTACACGGCTAGATTACTCACGTTGTATGAACTGACCCTAATAACAAAAACAACAACAACAAAATGGAACCTATTTGCCAGTATTATCCATATACAATTAAAATATACCTATTTTTTAAAATAAAAATCTAAAAAGGTACTAGAAAATGAAAACTGTATTAATATGTGCTTAGAGAAGAGAATTAGATACATTTGTTGCCTCTAAAAAGGAAAAGGCACACCAAATTAGTGACTCGAATTCAAAGAAACAGGAGTCGGACATAGGAAGTCAAGCAAATCTTTCCAACTTTTATTATTTTACAACTCTGTGATCAGATTGGTCCATATCAACTACATATGTAATGAAATACATATTTTTGAACTACATATTCAACAATATAATAGCAGACTCTTCTACTTTCATAATTTAAAGTGAATATTCTAAAAATAATTTTATTTATGGAGGTATCAGCTAAAATACTCATTACATGGTGGTTACTAGAATCTAACATTTAACCGATGAATAAACTCAGAGGAAGCTATTTTACTGAATCTTAGGCTGAAGATGACCTTTATCTCATATATACAGGTTGAAGTAAATTTAATTAAAAGTTAGATAATTAGTCATCTAAATTTTAGATGGTATGAAACTGGTCTTGTGCAATTATTCACTAGGGAATGATTACAGCTGTGTGTTTTAAGGTATGAAAAAATTATTATTCTGGAGAATAACACCAAAATAACAAATTCCAGTGATATTTATAGCAATTTCAAGACAAAATTTCCGTAGAAAGGCATTTAGAAATTGCCTTCTTGTTGAACAGAATTGCATTTATCATCGCCTTACTCTTAACATTTCTAAATGTACTTGTGCCTGTGGCAAAAATATGTTGTTTTCATGCTGGAAAGAACTTTTCCTTGCCATTGTGTTAGACTGTTAGTGTCTGTGTATAACACTTGGGCTTATACAGACTGAAAACGGAAACTAATACATTTCACTCATTTAAAAATCATGTACAGAATTCCATTAAAATTATGGACTAAATATGTTTATTCAATCCATAATATACAATTTATCAATATTGAGTCTATTGACAGTATATCTAAATTGATAAAATATTTTAAGAGAATGTATATTTAAGATATGCCACAGAAAAAGTGCAATTTTAATCACTTTCTCCTTAGTCAGGCTATTGTTCCTCTTGCTTCCTCTCCTGGCCATTCCTGTGTCTTAGACGTTGTTCTTACTGAGAATTCTTTTGCACTACTTGGCACTATTTAATTCTTGGAAATTCATAGTCTATTTTATTCCATTCTGAAAGGGTTCGCTCACAATTCACTAATGAATGCCCGTGTGTCACAGGCAACCGCCACTGTTCGGCCTTTATATTTCTGGATCGCCGGCAATCACTCTCTTTGAAAGACACCTATCCTTGGACAAAAACACATTGGATTTCTTGCTCTCCTCCAATACTTTAAAATGAAGATTAACATACAAAGTACAATAAAAATCACCTTAATTCTAAAATCCATAGAAAAAAACTGTCCGTAATTTGGAATGTTTGGTTAATTGAACGAGTTGCACATGAGAAGGAAAGCCATTATACATATTTTTTACTCTGCTTCCTAGAACAGGGTTTGCCCTTGATTCAAACCTAAAATCTAGGAATAATAGCATTTGTCTTCATGAGTATCCATCGGATGTTAATAAAAGGTCTGTAATATGAGTGGTTAAGAAATCCAGTCCATCGATCACCTGAGTCGCGGCTTCTGCCTCTCTCGAGTCTGGCCCGAGGCGGTGCAGCCCGCGGTGAGGACGGCAGTGCTGGCTTCGCTGTTGCCCACGATCCCCCCACACCCCGTCTCCCCTGGTCCCTGGGCTGCCTCTCTCTTTTCCAGGGTAGGGTAGACGTCTGAAAGAGAAGGGGACTCCTGGGCACGGGCAGGGATCTTGAGGCCGTGGGTGCTCGTGGTCATTAGATGCTCAGGTGACACTGTCTGCGTCGCGTCCCCTTCCAGTTGGCCACTAACCAGTCCACCCTTGAGTTCTTCCACGGTCCTCGTCATATCAGGTTCTTCCCTTGGCTTCATCTCTCCTATCCAACTGGTCCTTCAGGGTTGTTGGGTTTTTTTTTTGTTGTTTTTTTGTTTTTTTTATTCCTTCTCACTCTCCCAGATTCAGAAAGTACAGGCAATGACCAGAGAAGCCCCGTCTCGCTGCTGTGGGCAACGGGATGCTTTTACTCTGCTGTGCGTGGGGCACTTCCGTGTCCTTCAGACCGGCTGACACGTGCTGTGGTTGTGCTCTGAGCCCCGCTGATTTGGCTCCACGTGGGGCAGACAACCTCCCCGTCTTCCCCAAGCAAGAGAACTGCCCAAGGGCTCAGATGCCAGGCCTTCCCCATGTCTCTTTGTCACTGTCCCCGTAGAGAAGGGCCTCATGGGTGCACGCCAGATTTCTCTGCCCTCCCACACTTTTATTTTTCTTGTCATTCTGTTTTAGGATGAAAGGAACTTAAAAATCCTTTGCTGTCAGTATTGAGGCCTTGGGTAAAACTGAACAAAAGGAAAAACCCTGTTTCACGTGTATCTTGTTACTGTGTATCTGCATGGTGTACACGTATAGAATTAGAATCATTATGTACGTAAAATTGCGTTGCGATTTTTCAGCCCACATTATATTAGCTTCGTTAATTTTGTGTCATCAAAATTCTTCCTATATAATTTAAAGGTTTGCAAAATTTTACTATACAGACTAATTATAATTTATTCTAAGGGCCTCATTATATAGATTATTTCCAATACTTAGAAGTAATACAGAATGAATATTTTTTAACATAAATGTGCTTTCACAGATATCTTGGTATTTTTCTAGAATAATTGCCTCATGGAATATAGGGTAGATTTTAAGAACCGTTGATACATTTTGGTCTATTATCCTCTATTCCAAAGATGTCATGAAAATTTACATTTTCCCTTCAGCAATGTTTAAGAGTGCCATTTTTACCATTTCTGTATGAACATTCTTACTAATTAAAAAAAATTTTTTGGATGGTCATATTCCCTTTTCTGTGAGTTTTTCTTTGTATAACTTTATCTTAACTTCTGGATTATTTCCTTGTTGAATTTTTATGAACACTTGCTACAGGTTTATTTCTTATGTGCCTTTCTGACCACTTCCTTATTCTATTGGTCTTTCTGGTCTTTCTCTTACATAAATGAAAATAGGAATTGTTTGGATATTAGGTCTGTAAACTCGGTACACAATTCTATTCATGTCATTTAAATTATTTCTTAGAATATGAGCAAAAGCAATAGCCTTATCTATTGAGAGAGTTTGCTTTGTGCAGAACCACTTTCACAGAAAAGGGATGCGCGGAGGACTTGGAAAGGTCTGATTTATCAAGTGACATTAAGCAATTTCAACAAAAAAGCATTTTCTCTGAACGTTTGTAGCTTTGTGCAATTACAGGGCACTGAACGTGGGTAGAAGGAAGGTTGGAAATTTCGGTTATAAAGCATTACTTAGCCAAGTGTGCAGGGCTTTAAGAAAAACCGCGTAGGAGTAATGCATTCCCCACCGAGAATGAGTCAGTGATCTCTCTCTCTATTCCCCATGAGGGCCCATAAAACAGAAAAGAACTTGTAATTCCATCTGCAATTTTGGTGACTAACCATTAAGGGTTTAACTTAATATTTGTATGTTCTCTAGAGAGAGAGAGAATGCCCTATGAATACCAAATTATATTTGTAACTTATGATTTAGCTGTAGGGTTAATAGCCATATTTGCAATTCTTTAGAAGTCTTTATCATACAGAGTCAGGATATGTATTGTAAGAGATGAAATGTATTGCCTGCTCTTGTAGAACTTTGTTATTTGTAGATTTAATTGGTGATTAATGCCTGCTATGAAAAGAAACTGAGTCTAAAGGGACATTATTTAGTCTACGTCATAAGAACTAATTTATATCTGTTCATGAAATATACAAGGTACACTCACTATGTACATATATATAAACACATATAGATATGATGTTCAAATAAATATAATCTGATTAGTCCCCATAATTCTTTTCTTCAGTGTTTACAAGTGCATTTGAACACCAGTCTGGAGGCTTTATTTTTACCAGTTAGAATATCTTGACCTTTTTTTTTCTTTTTCCTTTCCCCTTGTTCGGTTCTCTAAAATAACCAGTAGTCACTGTGCATCAGCACCTGAATAGTCCATACAATTACTCGGGTAAGAAATTCACACCTCCTATTTGGACTCTACTATATGGAACAGGTCCCCAAATACTTCCATTGTATTCATTCATTATTTCATTCCTACACCTAAGGAAGGATCAGCAGCCACGATCTTTATGCCCACTAAGAATGCATTGACAATGAGTTCAGAAAGATCGGAGTCAGCACTGGGATTCGGGGGGCTGGCCTCTGCGGGTCCATTCCTGCTTCTTCCATTTTCACTGGGGCCCGGGAACCACTGTGCTAATGCCTCTCATTTGCCGAAGTGCCCTCTGGGGGTTCAGGCTGGTTTGCACACCACAGTGTGCACCCGACTGCTTATTATAGTTTAAATGTGATTTTCTACATAGTTGGGTATCCTCTGAAATACTTATGTAGGAGCAAAATAGCTAAGGTTTGGTAAAACTTGCCTACAATGTTTTCCGAACCTTGTTTGTTCAACTTTTTAATGTTCATTCATTCTAATCTTCTAATTTTTTATCAGCTCAGTGTGATATACTTTTCTAAAAAATTCTCCATTTCTTTTATATCAAAATGTATATTGGTATAATATGCTTCCTAGTGCTCTCAAATGATTTATAAATATATGCATCCATTTCTGATTATTGATATTTTCCTGTCGTTTTTTTCCAAATCAATCTTCTTAGTGTCTTACCCACTTTTATATATAATTTTTAAAGGAATATTTTTTCTCTTCTTAATTTTTGTTAATTCTTTAATACTTTTCTGCTTCCAGTTTTTAAAAAATCTGTTTCACTGTCCCAAGTTTCATAACTTATAATTTAACTTATTTATTTTTTATCTTTATTTTATTTACTAAATCTAATACTATAAATTGGCCTCTAGACATTAGTCCAGCTGAATTTTGCATAGTACTTACATAGAACTTTTATTTGTAACTTCATCATGAATCTCTTTAACACACATTAATTTTCAAGAATTTTTAAACTTTTTTCAAAAATTGATTTCACTTTAATTGCTTAGTGACTACAAAATGTCAGCTATAATTCACTGAAATTTGTTGAGAGGAAACTTTTTTGGAATTTGTTGAGATTCGTCAGCAAGTATATCAGCAATTTTATATTCAATCTATTGTACTTAAAAAGGAATGTGTTCCTTTTTTATTGCTTCTTTTGGGGGGCTCTGTGGACACACTCCCACAACCACCATATATTTTATAGGAGATCAACCTTTACAGTTTTGCCATTTAAATGACACACACAATTTTAATTTAGTTATTCTTTTACGGAAGCCGTCAGGTGCATATAGAGCCCATTTCTCCCTCTTCCTGGGCAGATAGGCAGAGAGAACTTCCCCATCAGCCTTTCCTTAGGGGTGACCATATGCTGAAGTTGGGGCCAAAGGAATGTGGGAGAAAGTGTTGGCTGCACTTGGGGGTGGTCATTGTGGGCTTGTAAATTAATATTCTAGCATATGTATTGAGTAGACAGTTGGATCTGCAATTCTGGACCTCGGTTTGTCTTTTAACTCTTTATCATAGTTACAATTTCTTTGTATTCTTTCCTGTATTCTGTAAAATCTAATTCTCCTCTGTTGGTTAATTAGTTTCCTTAATAGTATCTAACCTTGTATTTAACTAATCCATTGACTTTTTAATTGCTAGAACTGCTTTTCAAGAAGTTCTACTTCGTTCTTTTTCAAATCTCTTTTTTTTTCTCAGTTTCTCAGTTTACTATTTCATTATGATTTATATTACTTTAATCTTTTAGTGATATGATTGTTTTGTAGTATTTTCAGGTTGCTATAGCTCAGATTCTTGGGATGCTAATTTTCCTCTCTGTTTGTTTACTTCTCTTCACACTGAATCTTTACGTCTTATGGTTTGAAACTTTGTTGTTGAGCTCGCGTTGTCCTCATTGATTTTTCTGTGGGCCCAGGCACTTTGGACTCGAGTCATTTGGAATCTGTTCTGTGTATTCCAAAGGTTTCAGTTGACATTAGGTTGATTTTACATCTTGATTACTTTAGCTCCTCTATGTCAGAAGTTACCCAAGGTTTTGAATTTTCCTTTTGAGAGTAATTCATTCATACTCTGTCGTGGGGAGTAGCAAGCTTGTTTTTTTACTTGGGCTTAATATCACGTCTTCTGAACTAGCATGACCATTAAAACACAACCACTAAATGTTAGGCTTTATATCTTTATTCTGTTTCTTACTTTCTCAGGTTGTAATGACATTTTTATGCATTTGTAGCAAAAAAAAAAAAGTGTTAAGTTTTCCATGTCATTGGAGTTACTAGTACAATAAATCTTGTTATATTTAAAATGTCTATTAGACATCCAAATGTAGATATCAAGTAGATAGTTGCGTGTACAAGCAGAGACCTCAGTATTCAATTGAATTTATATATATTTATATAAAATTTATATATGTTTATATTTAAAAAATATATTTATACATGTATATAATCCTAATCGTCATCCTCATAAAACAGAGAACACTGTTGAGAGTTCAAGTTAAGACATGGGAGGTGAGAATATGTTTGGCTGTCTAGAAGCCATTAGTGACCTTGAACATCATCTGAAATCAATAAATAATAATGAAGAGTTAAATAATCAAGGATAGAGAAGTGGATAAAACAACTACAGAAAATTTAGAAAGTTTTATTTTGAAGGGGAATAGCGATGTGGGCTATATCTTGAATCGGTCATAAAATCAAAAAAATTTCTGTTTCTTTGAAGTTTTTTGATGCAAAGTTCTTGGGTAAGTTTTATGATTGCTGAATATCTAAGTTTTCTCAAATCTTTCATGTTCGTCGTACGTTACCTTCACATGTGCTCCATGTCACATATCCTTGCATTCACTAGACTTTGTTTCTGTTACTCGTTCATTTGCCTGCGTCTAAAACCTCGTCTGTGAGGGTGGGAGCGGTGACTGTTTGCACGTGGCTCCTGGGAGCTGTAAAAAAGTAACACATGGAACAAACTTCTGTTTACTCAGTGTTGAACACAAACATATATATTGATTGTTAACTATACATGTTGCTTTTTCAGTTCTTCTGTGTGCAGCTAATGATTAGAGTATAGTAAGGATATTCTTGTGATAATGAGCTATGTATATACTATATATATATATATACATATATATGTAAATACCTGTATACATAGTTCACTATGTACAACAGCCCTTTGAGATAGGTGCTATTTATACATTTAATATAGTAGAAAAAATCTTTACTATCATGGATGTCAAGATTTCTCCTGGAGCAAAATGATGAAATCTGTATTGTGAGATTAGAGCTGCGTTTATCCTAATCTAGCAGAGCCTCCCTAGGTAATCTTAGGACGTTTTCTATTAGCGATATGGCATCATCGGCATGTGTCTAAATCAGTGCCTTATTCCGGAGGAACAGCATAACCACAAGCAGGTGACTCGCTGCCTGTGAGCAAACCAGTCGTTGACGTTCGTAGTCAGTCTCTCCATTTGTTCTCTCGTTTCAGCTTGTGACATCAACAGCACGCAGTTATGACAGAGTAAAGTCCCATTTTGCAGAAAAAGTGATCATAAAGTCAACAAATTGTTACATTAGGACTTAAACAAGAGGTTTATCCTTATTCTACTGCAAAACCAAAACAAACAAACAAACAAACGGTTTCTGGCCCTTTTCCATAGTCTGAGAATCTGTGATATCAAATTTGATAATTCTAATTTTAAATTTGTGGTTATTTGTAAGTAAGGCACAATACTTACTGTTACGTGAGAATTGCTGTATCTACATATTGATGTTTTATTTTTTAATACTGAGCAATCTCCGTAATCAATGTCTTGCGATATGTATATATTCAATAGTCTATTTGGATGCTCATTCTTTCTATTGCATTTGAGTGGTTTATTAACAAGTTCATGATCATATGTACCAAGCTCATATAAGCAGGTGTGCGCGCGCGCGCACACACACACACTCACACTCATTCACTGCAGTCCAGTCATCTCCACAGTACCTCCTCCCTTCTCCTCCTGGCCTTGGCACGTGCTCAGACTTCTGCATGGACAAACTTTCAGTCTTTCCTCATATAGTAATTTTTATTAAACTATTGAATTTCAGAATGTTTCTCTCTCTTGGAAACATTGCTGTTAGCTGCTTTGTGTATATATTTTTGAGCATACCTCTAACGTTCTCCTTTTCCACAGCGAGTTCCTAAATTTTCTGTTTTTTTTTTTTCCTCTGCAATCCTGGAAAGATACTAGATTTTCTTTCTTCACTTTTAAGAGCTTTTTCAAGAAGAGAATCCCCCTTTTCTTCTTGATATTGTGATAACTCTATGTGATTTCTAGCTCAAGAAAAACTCACACACTAAGAAGAATGTATCATTTAGAACAGGATAAAGAATCACAATGGCTTCAAAGAACAAAGTTTTATTTTTGTTCACTCTACATGTCCTTCCAATGATACAAAGTGAGTGAGGAACCAAAAGGGACAAAGGGTTCATTTCAACACAATTACAGATGCGTCACAAAGAAGGCATGGTGAACAGTTTGCTTCAAATGCCTAAAGGTAACCAACATCCATTCTGCCTATTGACATTGTCCAGAGAAAGTCATACAACGATACTCGAGTTCAATGGAAAGATATGACCATGTGACTTCTTTGGGCCATGCTTCTACCTTGCATGTGTGGGGCATTGAATATTTATTGACTACCTAATAGGAAAAAAAGTCTTGAATAAATGCATAAATAAATTTTAGCATGTGACAAGGCTTTGAAGGAAATGAACAGACCATATGAAAGATAATGTTTAAATACTATGAAGCGTTGCTCCTATTTGGTTAATCAAGAAAGCATCTCAGAAGAAATCATATTTAAATGACAAATGAATAATTAGAAAAAATTTGAACTTATGGAAATCACATTTAATACTTTAAAATTTCCTGTATGCCATTTATCTTTCCTTCAAATAGATACTTATTTGATTCATTTTTACCGATCTCTCATTATATCACTTCAAGCTATAAGAAAACGTATTTTAGTTTGGTCCGCTTGCTACAATCAAAATCACTTACGCCTCGATACTTGATGTGTCAGCTGCAAAATTAAGTCTCGGTAGAAAGCAGTATTCTCATAGAGCATAAACTAACGCATGAGTCCATAAGCCATAGACAAAATTTAAAGCCTACTATCAAACCCTTGACTCTCTAGTGATGTAAATCTATTTGATAAACAAATATTCTCTCAAAAATATCTGTATACACGCTGTATATATTTATTTTCTAGAGCAAGAACCAATATTATTTATATCCACTTATAAAAGGATTGCGAATTATATTTACTGTCTAGTTGCCTAGCTTTATATTTACAGATTACGCACTGACGAATAATATGAAGTACCTTATATTTTTCACATTTTTCATTCAGATTTTCCTCCACTAAAATAAAATACAAATATGTCACACCATCGTTTTATGTATTTCTACCATTAAAACATACATTAAAATAAGCTCACTCTAAAAGCGAATATGGACTATTGACATCATTCTCTTTTCAAATGCGAATCATTAATTCTTTAAATGAACATCTATGTGGATGTCTTGTAATTGGACGTCTATAAGCAAACTACAGGGAAAATTGAGATTTCACGTAACAGCATCAAATATATGCATGGGGAGTATGATGTATGACCCTGAATGCCTTCATCACTTACTGCAGCTTGTATTCACAGAGAGACCTGAAGGGGAGGATCTTATCATGAAAATAACAAAAACTGAGTGTTTGGTAGCAAAGGCCAACAGCTTTGAGAATTAAAGAAGAAATCCATCTCTCTCCGGAGAGTAAAATGGGGGTGGTGGTGAATTAATGAATTAAAATGTCAAAGAACTTGCGAAGTCTTGAAGATAATGCCTTAACATAAGATTAAAGCCAGCCATGCTATAGTGTTTTGATAAAATGAAAAATACAGCTAGGTTGGCCACAAGCAGTTTGCATAATCTCTCTGAGACCGAAGAGAGAAAATAGAGAAGATAATAGAGAGGCGGTATGTGAAAAATTTAGTGTATAGTAGGTACTCGGCTAATAATCCCTTTTACCGTTAACTTAAAAAATAAATCTTTATATTAATGAAATATTTTTTGCGCCAGAGTGAAATCCAGTTTTCATTGAAAGTAAAGTTTTCCTGTGAGCATAATTAAAATGTTTGGCTATGGCTAGAATTTGATAGGTTTTCTCATGTAACACCACCCCCCCGCACCCCAGATGGATATTCCTTGTGTATTTTTTTTTTTTTTTTAGCACTTAAAAACTAGATCATCTCCTCCTAGGCAGGGAGACTTCTGTATTTCATCGCTCAGTCAGGTTACATTCTATCTTCTTAAAACAGTTACTGGCAGGAATAAAGCTTCCTACAGTCGGCCTGCACCAGTGGTCCTCCACGTTCATGCCAAATCAGAGACGCTGGGAGAGCTGGTTAAAGCCGAGGCCACTGGCCCCGGCCTGAATTCCTGCTTCAGGTCTTGAATGGAGTTCCCAGGTGAGCTGACGCTGCAGGCTTGGGGACCACTCTTCACTGAGAACAGACTTTGACTAATACAGAAGTGGAGAATAAGGTGACCTTCCCTGAGCAAATGGCTGAGCGGTGGAGCGTGACCGCTAGGGGCCTGCCTGCAAGGACGGCTGGTTTCCTTCTTCCTTTCTATAGATCTCAAAGGTTGTTTTTGTTTACGTAACTGCATTGAAACCAATCTAAGAGAACTGGACAAGTATAGTGACACAGCGTTGACCGTCAGAAATAATTCTGCTACATCGCAAAGGTATTTAAATAGTTATAACTAGGTGCACAATTCCTGAGAAAAAAGCCATCACTTTGCAAATGTGTTGTAACTCCCGTTTCATTAAGCTCCGTGTTATTTTTGCGGCAAATGACTTGTTTGATAAGTCATGAAAATCTTTCATTAAATGCTTCATTGTCATTCCAAATAATAGAATTGTGTTTCCTATTAATATCTCTGGAAAAGAATAAGGTATGTGACCTGACCTTTGCAAATTGTATTCTAAGGAAATGAAAAATTCGTTTGCATAACGTCGTCAATGTTATTTGCGATGTGAAACACCGCGATGGGGGTGGGTGTAAGCTGGAGCGGTGCTGGGTGCTGTCGGGTCAGCGAAAGGACCCTGGCAAGTCTGCCCAGCCAGGCCTGTCAGTCAGCTCCCCAGGGTTACGATTCTGACGTCGGCGCGGGGCCGGGGTTTGCAGGGCAGCAGCTGCAAGGTGCCAGGCATCGCCAGGTTACTCGGCCCTCACCTTGTCAGAGGATACCGGGGGTGGGGCGGGGGGAGGTGGGGGGGCACGTGCTCTGGACGGTAGGGGGCGCCGTGGTCGGCCCCGGAGCCCTCCTGCACCTTCCTCCTCCTGGTGGTGGCCAGCAGCTTCTCGCAGGGTCCTGCCCTCCCGGCCCCGCTCTCCCGCCCCTCCCCAGACTGCTGCCAGTTCCGTTTGGAGCTCTGAGGTTCGCAAAGGCCAGGAGCCAATGCCCTATCAAAATCCACTTTACGTCACTTTTCTCATAGCAGGTACTTCACACTGTTCTGCATTTTCCCTTAATAGAATATTCTGGAGATATATCACTATGTAAAAGGCTGCCATATCATATACTTAATGGTAATATATTTTTTTAAATCAACTGCTTATGATATTCATTCACTATTAACAACAAAAAACACTGCAGTAGATATCTTACATATAGCATTTCACACAATTCTGTGCACATCTGTAGAATGCATTCCTGGAAAATAAAAAGTCTGGGTTAGATTTGAGGTGCTTTTTTTTTTTTTTGAAGTCTATGATACAAGATAAAGTGCATTCTGGCTGAATTCCCTCCGTTAGAAACACGGCCGTGCATCCCATTCCCTGAGCCTTGCAGACTGGGTATCGGCGCGTCTTTAGAGCCCGCCTTCTGGGTTTCGGACACGCGCTGGGCGCTTCGCGTGTGTCCTTTCTTTCTGTATCAGACCCACCTCACTGCACTGTGAGGTCCAGCTCTGTTCAACCGCCGACATGTTTTGCTGAGATCAATGATGATCTTAACGTTAAACTTAGCAGATATAGTTCAATTCTTTCCACTTCGCCTAAGAATTTCATACGGCTAAGCATTTCATCTTGCTTGAATTTACTCTATTTTCTTGTTATATTTAACAATACTCTTTTTTTTTTCCTCTCCTGTCTCTGGAGCGGCCCGTCTTTTCAATGGTGCACATTCTCCGTTCTCGTCCAGTTCCTTTGACACTGGTGATCTTGGGATTGTGACCTCAATTCTTTTTACTTCTCAGTGAAGTTTTACTACTTTTATAATTGTAAACTGCAGACTTCACCTCTTACCCGAGTTCTTGCACATTCCTCTCCACCGTGCAGACCAGTCTGGTGTTCCACAGGAGCATCTCGACTTTTCCAAAGCGATGTATTTATTTCCTCTCTTCCAAGCCCTCGTCTTTCTGTATGTATTCCCACTCGGTGCCGGAGCACAAATATAGGAGTTTCTCTTAACCCCGTCCTTTTCCTTACCATCCTCGTCCTGCGAATGAGGAAATACTGTGGGTTTTGATCCCCTAGTGGCTTCAACTGGTCTCGACCTCCTCATCTCTGCTGCTGGCTCCCTACCCGGGCCCTCGTCTTTCTCCTGACTCTTTGCAGTCGCCTTCTGACTGGTCCACTTCATCTCACGGTGGCCCTGACGATCTGGCCTCTATGTTTAGTCTTTTCTTTTGAAATATGACAGAGAACATAATTATTCAATATCTGCATATACTGTGAGATGGTCACAGTAAGTCTAGTCAACATCCATCATCATCCTGTTAAAATTTTATCGTGACAAGAACTTCTAAGATCTACTCCTAGCAACTTTCAGTATACAATATTGTATCATTAACTGCAGTTACCACGCTGTGTAATACATCCCCAGGACTGGTTTATGTGATGACTATAAGTTTGTACCTTTTAACCATCTTCATCGATTTCACCCCGATCTCCCACCCCCAGCCTCTAGCAACCACCAATCTGTGCTCTTTATCTACGAGGTGTTTGCTGTTTTTCTGTTCCACATATAAGTGAGATCAGACAGTATGTGTCTTTCTGTCTCATTTCTCACTTAGCATAAAGCTCTTGAAGTCCGTCCACATCATCGCATATGGCAATTTCCTTTTTTTATGGCTCAATAATATTCTAATATATATATAGTATTTTCTTTATCCTTTCCTCCATCAGTGGACATTCAGGCTATTTCCAAGTCTTGGCTATTATCGATAATGCTGCAATGAATATGGGGGTGCGGATATCTTTTTCACTTAGTGTTTTTATTTCCTTAGGATAAAGACTCAGAAATAGACCTGCTGGATCACATGGTGGATCCATTGTTAATTTTTCGAGGGACCTCCATGCTGTTTTCTGTAGCGGCTGTCCTGATTTGCGTTTCCCCCAGCAATGCCGAGGCTCCCTTTCTCCTCATCTTCCCCAATGCGTGCCTTCTCCTGTCTTTTTGATAAGTCATTCTCACAGGTGTGAGGTGATATCTCGCTGTGCTTTTGATTTGTATTTTTCAGGAAATTAACAAAATATCCTCGGATTTTCTCAAAGTATTATAACATGAGGAACGACAGGTTTTTTTTCCCTTTCTAGTTTTAATAAAGATGTTTTCTGAAATGACAGTAGTTAATTTGCATGGAAAATTATAAATAAAAGTGAGATGCAACGTTATTAATAATCCGAGGCCAATTAATGGCACCCGTGAATTTATGTCTTGTGTGGTGTTAATTAGAACAAGACGGTTTGGAGAGCCAGTCACTTCACGATAAATTCACTGTTCCTTCACAGGACAGGCCGCTGCCCTGCGGTCTCTGAGCCACATCCAGGTGGCTTCAGAAGGGCGTGAGGAACAGTGTGACGGCAGCAGCACAAAACCTGTTTTCTTAGAAAAAATCGTTCGAAGCAGATAGTCTGCTAACTTCCGTAGTTCTGCCGATTTGGCAGGTGAACCACTCTTCTTGCATTCACTGTCGTTACATTTTATTCCGCATTTATGGGTGTGTGATATCCTCTTTTGGAAAGCATGCGTGAAACCTGACTTTGCATAACATGCAAAATGGATCATTCACTCAAGAACACAAAGAGTTGCGTTATTTTATTTTATTTTCATTTTTTGGGGCGCCGTAGCCATGCACAAATACGCCTTCCACTAAGTTATGTGCTAATCGTAACATTGAACTGCAGAAATGCAGAGTTCCAGACGGAGCTGTGTCATCCGAGTCCCTCCTAAAATGTCTTTCTCCTGTGTTCTTCTGACGTCTCGGAGCAAATGATACACAATGGAATCCCCGTTTGCTTTTGAAAGGAACTGTCGGACCTGCAGCGTGCCTACCATAAACTAAGCAGGCAGCACCAGGCGAAAACAGCAGAGCTGACTCGTGCGAACGACCGTGCGGAACAAAGCGAGGCCGAAGCGAAGAGACTGAGGTTCCAAGTGGAGGGACTTGAACAGAGGCTCGCACAGGAAGATGACAAGGTACCTCTCAATCAGCGCGTGCTAGGTAGCCTCACGATAGCTTTTTCTAGCAGGTATAAAGCATCTTCTCCTTTGTTAATATAAGGCACTAACCGGGGTAAAATCTTTACAGTTGAAACACTAAAATCAATGAAGAGATTGTAACTATAAGGAAAGAGAAAATATTGCATAAACAACGTGCTCACCTTTCCGGAGCTAATAGTCTGATTTTTTATGCATGTTCTAGAGCTTCTATCGAATGTTCACGAATAGCCAAAGCAGCAAAGCCCATGAATCACTGAGATCATAATCAGTAAAAAATTATCATTTATACACCAAAAGGACAGTTCATGGACCAGGGGACGTGGCATGAGGCTCAGGGATGCGCCGGCTACAGCGGCTTGCAGGCTGAGGGGCGGTGACTGCTTAGTCTTCACAGTGACTTGTGTCAGCGTCGGAATTTGCAGGTCTTACCTCATGTGGAACCTGGGAAACCGTTCGAGTTCCATGTTTTCCAGAGGCGTAAGCAAGAAATGACCAAGGTTAAATTCATCTCACAAAATAAGCTAAATTAAGCTGTTTGTGTGACTAAACGGGTTCTGTCAGCTCAGGGAACCTTCCAGGTTGGTCTTTGTTTTTGATTTGAACACTTCAGATATGTTTTAGCATAAGTGCACATGCCTGTGTGTGCATGCGTATACGTGTGTGTTTATATATGGGCATGGTATCATTAAAGGTCGGTGTTTTAAAATTTTAAGCTTTAAGCCTTTATCAGAGGAATATTAAACATGTCATAACTAAATATTATAATATGTTATCCTCGGTGCCCTCTGGTATTTCAAAGTATGTAGCCATCTTATTTTGTTGTGTGAGGTCAGCTCGCTGATGGGTTTACGGAGTCTTTGAGAGGTTTCTAGAAGGTAGAGCCCATGATGTCCTGCAAGCACACCTACAACAGGTAAGTGATTTCCAGCCGAAATCACAAACAACAAAGAAATATATTGTTTTAAAGAAACAGTCTGGAACGTCAGCATGATTGTGGGACTGTCACCACATGGCGGCAGTTACTGCGGATGGTGTTCCAGCCATGGCATCTGCTCCTGTTGGACAACTTTTGAGGCAAAAAAAAAAAAAAAAAAAAAGTAGTTCCCTGGTTAGAAAGACTGTTTCAAGATAATGCCAGTTGGAACTTAAAAAAATTTTTTTAAAACTGAATTACTTTTCTAAGGGGGCAATTCAATAACAGAATACACTCTATATTTTGAGATTTTTAACCCAAAGTATTCCAAGTCAAGCAAACTAGATTTTCTTTTCTAATGACATTACATGAAAACAGGATCATTTGACCAGCGAGGCTCATGTGGTGGCCCCTGTTCTCACAAGCACTGGCTTTTTTGGTGGACATTTTATCCTTGATGGGCTGGACTGTGGAAGAACAAGTCAGAAGAGGAACTCAGTAGGAAGGCTCGTGAGAAGGGTTCTAGGTGTCTGTTATTATCACGGCCATTATTCCTGTGAATAGTTTTAACATGAAAGTATTTTTTGGAGGAGGTGGTAAAGAAACCTCTGTGTTTGTCAGTGTAGGCTTTAGAAATCATTTGGGACCAAATCATTGGCAAGGAAATGGTAAAATTATATAGGGCTCAAGGGGTAATGAAGTATTAGTTCTGAAAGGTCCGATTCAGCAGTCTAGTTATGTAATTTTTAAAAATGGCTGTGGTCTCGAGGACGATCATCTTATTGACTCCTGCCTGCAACAGAATTATTCTTCCCACATCAGCATCGGGCTTGGCCGCGTGCCATGTGCCTTGCCGATGCCTTATGAGCCGAAGCTGTGTGCCGCCGCCAGAGGCTTTGAGAGCCCGAACAGGGCTCTGCTGCGCTGCTTTGCCCAAGTGTCTTTTCTGCTCTGTTTGATGTCGCGAGGCCAGCACGTCCAAAATAGACATTATTTTCTCAGCCTGAATCCCCAAATGAAGAGGATTTGGAGCAGGTGAGCCTTTGCTGACCCAGATGGATCTACATGGGTAAAAAAAAAAAAAGCAGTATGTGTTGTGGTAAGCCGCTGACATTTGGGATTTGTTTGTTCCTACAGGAAAACATAGTTAAAACCTCCTGGGATGGTCATTAAAGTCATACAAAGACTTTAGATAAGAAATTGTTTCCATTGCAGAAGTAGCCGGTGAGGCAGCTTGTTGAAGGCTAGAGCAATGGCGACCCATTATATGGGGTCTTGAGATATTTGGTACGTTGGTGTCCTTAGTGCTTTGGAAGTCTGGTGACGTACAGGATGAGTAGGTGTGTTGCTGGTAGTTCTTGTCTACTATTGGTGCATTTGACAAGCATGTAAAAGAAAGATAACTCAAAAAAGAATTGTCGAGCTTTCAGAGAGATATGTAAAGTAATGATAGAAATTTAAGTAGTTCTGTGACTTCCAAGGTCTGATTTTTATTTTCAAATAATAAAATGTAAAACTAAGAATGTCTTTGAACAACGATGGTCAATTAAAGTTGAGCTTTCTGGCAAGGACCAAATCTATGGTGTAGCCACGAAGCCTGTGAACAGTTCTGCATCTGTTCGGGTCTTTCCTTGTACAGTTGTTAAGCTGAACAAGATGGCACCAGGGAGAAGAAAAGGAGCTTGTGTTCCCACCAGCACATCTTATAAATTCAAGGGAATGCACATATCTCAGACAGTGGAATGTCCTCTGTTGATGGGTATTTAGGTTGCTTCCATATCTTAGCTATTGTAAATTGTGCTGTCATGAACCTAGGGGTGCATAGATCTTTATGAATTATTGTTTTGGTTTTCTTTGGATAAATACCCAGTACTGCAATTGCTGGGTGAAAGGTAGATCCTTAATTTTTTGAGAAACCTCCACACTGTAATCCATAGTGGCTGTACCAATTTGCAGTCCCACCAGCAGTGTATGGGGGTTCCCTTTTCTCCACATCCTCACCAATACTTGTTGTTCCTTGATTTATTGATAGCCACTCTGACAGGTGTGAGGTGATATCTTATTGTGGTTTTAATTTGCATTTCTCTAATTATTAGTAACTTTGAGCATCTTTTCATATGTCTATTGACCTTCTGTATTTCCTCTTTGGAGAAATATCTATTCATGTCTTCTACCCATTTTTTAATTGTTTTTTTTTTGTTGTTGTTTTTGAGTTGTATGAGTTCTTTATATATTTTGGATATTAACCTCTTATTAGATGTATCAAAAGCGAGTATCTTCTCCCATTCAGTCGGTTGTCCGTTTGTTTTGTTGATGATTTCCTTTTCTATGCAAACACTTTTTAGTATTAGTCTCATTCATTTATCCTTTCTTTTATTTCTCTTGCCTGTGGAGACTTATCCAAGAAAAATATTGCCAAGAGCAATGCCAAAGAGTTTACTGCCTTTGTTTTCTTCTAGTTTTATGGTCTCAGATCTTACGTATAAGTCCTTAATCCTTTTGAGTTCATTGTGTATATAATATAAGAACATGGTCTAGTTTTATTTGTCTGCATGTATCTGTCCAGCTTTCCCAACACCATTTATTGAAGAGACTGGCCTCTACCTCATTGTATACTTTGCCACCTTTGTCATAGATTAGTTGCATATAGGCCTGGGTTTACTTCCGGGCTCTCTATTCTGTTCCATTGATCTATGTGTCTATTTTTTATGCCAGTGCCATGCTGTTTTAATTACTATAGCTTTGTAGTATAGTTTGATATCAGGTAATGCGATACCTTTAACTTTGTTGTTCTTCCTCACTATTGCTTTGGCTATTCAGGGTCTTTTGTGTTTCCATATAAATTTTAGGATTTTTTTTTTTCTAGTTCTGTGAAAAGTGCCACTGGTATTTTGATTATTTATTCTGTCTACGTGGAAGTGTTTAGTGTAATTTTCTTGTTCTTGTTTCATTATAGTATATTGAGTACGTAGGGGGGTGGTGTAAATTACTTGTACTTTAAGTACATAGATTTCTGGAGCAAGAGAAAATGCATTAGATCCAATGTAGATATTATAATGAGATCTTTGACTTTGAGTCTAATGTTGTGATTGGAAGATTAGGTAATTTCTCTTGGAGAAAGGGTAAAATTTTTTAATGGAAACAGGAAAACAGTTTATGACCAAGAAGATGGGCTGTATTATAGTATCCACTGCCCTTTCCCTGTGGGAGGATTATGGTCCCAAGCATGAATGGTGGACATGGCCCTGTGACTTATTTGGCAAACGAAATTTGTGATGCTTTCAAATAGAATCTTTTAGAACCATACTTCCACGTGGAGAAGTATTTGGATATATTTCATATTTGAAGCTTAGAAATAAATGCATTAAAATATACATTTAACACAAAAACTATGTCAGCGTTCTTCACCTTTACACCCAATCAGTTGATTACCAGAGAAGATGAACAGAAAGCATGATTAACTCGCGTGGGCTTCGCTATCTGGATAATCTGATTGCAGTTGTCAGGGCTTCGTTTTTGTTTCTGATAAAGGTCATTACTGTTTATGGCGGTTGGAAATGAAACCATTCTTCACAGAAATAAGAGTTCGCATTAGATAGCAGTCAGCATTTCTACAGCGTGACTTATAGTTGGGAAGCCAAGAAAATTCCACCAGTTTTATTGCTGAGCTTTTCATTATCATAGAGGCAAATTCTTCAAATTACAATTAGTTAAAACTGACATTTCATTAAAACCATCAAACACAAAGTTTCTAACTCTCACAAGTCAACAGACTTTAAATAAATGAAAGTGAGATATGAATCCTCTGTACTGTAGAAATAATAGATATCTTGGGGCCCATAGAAGAAAACCCAGGGTCTGATTAAAGAAAGCAACGAATTTAAAAATTCCATTTTTAGATGAGTTGCTTTTCTTAAAGAAAATTTATTTTAAAAATCAAATTTGATGTATATTTGCTAGAAAGTAAACATTCTTTTCTTATTTCATTGAAGTCTTTCTGGGAATATATATTATGTTATATAATGGCAAAATTTAATTGGAACTTAATTATCATGCTGCAGGACCCATTATATACATGTATGTGTGTATAGTATCCACGTTAAAATACCGAAATAACTGACCACTTTAATAAATATGGTGAAAAACTCTAATGAGTGATATGATAACGCAATAAGCAAAGTTGTTGGAACAGATGAAAGCTGAACTCGGAAGTCTGTCTGCAGTGCATAAGACACAAGGAGGATGATATGAACAATGACTAAGACACGTGTGTTCTCTGCACCGTAGAACCAGTTTCCAGAAGGCCAGGGGACAAAACGAGATAATGTTTGCCAAAGAATCTAAGTTTTACAAAACAATGTCATATCCCATAAAGAAGGAAAACTATGTGGAAAATTTCAACTATTTCCCTACAGTGCTATCATATTACTTCAGCATATTGACTTCAAACACTTGGGTAATTTTACGCATAATTCCAGTCACCGTTTGCAAATAATATACTCTGCTTTGTAAGTTGCCATAACCAGTTTTCATGTTGCTATGTAATTTCAGAGTTGATATTTTAAGGGATGGTGTAATATTTGTTTCCTTGGCTATAAATTTAATCAATTAATCCTTTCTTATTGAGAGTCATTTAGATTTTCTTTACCCAACATAACTCTACTATGATGACTTTTAAGTATGGACCATTTTTCCCATTGGGAAAAAAAAAGTTTTATAAGTGTATAAGGATATAAATATAATTAAGGCTCTTCATGTATACAGTGTTCCCTATTTTCTATATTTACTCTTGACTTTTCTCTATTTCTTAGTAATAGCTTCTGCAAATAAGAGGACTTTCAAAATAGTTAATATTTTGTGTTAACTATAAATCAGATAAAGTAGTGACTCACCTGTAGATGCCTGTGATTCACGAACCATACCACAGAGGATGAGAGTTTGTTAGCGTCTGTCTAGTAATTTCAAAACAAAAGTTCTATGGCAAGGGGAAGAATAGCCTGCCTTATAGATGACATTCATGCTTCTAGTAATTCATGGATTTCTTCTTCAGACTAGCATTTATTGATCTAAGTGCTCAGTACAATTATAGATATGATTATAAAACATATTCCCAGTGTAAGACTTAATGTCCAATGCAATGATTTTTCTAGCCAGGCTGCACACAGAAACACTTCAGAAGATTTTTTAAATACTCATATTCAAGCCTCATCTCCAGAATTTGAGTCAGTTGTTACGAGCAGGGCCCATACGTGAGTATTTTTTGAAAGCTTCTTAAGTGATTCTAATGTCTACTCAAAAGTCAGAACCACTGGCCTAATGAGAAAAGCCTGCCACTACTGAGTCTCAAATTCATAACTTTGGTCCCCACTGAACACATAGATGTATGATAACGGATTTTACCAGAACATAAATATAATGGCTAGCTCCCGAAAAGAGGCTTATTCCATTGTAGTTGGTACCTGTTAGAATTGTGACATGCAAAATTAATTAACATAATAAGTCTTCAACTTTTGATAGAAATTCAAGACATGAAAAGTCACTTCAACAGATAGAAAGAATAAGAACACTATTGAGCACTGTAAGTTCACACCGAAACTGTTAGTGTTTTTGCTAAAGGCATTGTCAGTGTGTCTTTACACTTAGCAATTATCACCTTATTATTACAGCTTAGCTAATTCTGGCCTCACATTTTAATGCCTTCTGGTGTCAAAAAGGTGAATCTTTTTAAAAGTCTGATATTATCAGCAATGATGAATGTGAGAGACACTGTGTTCAAGCCCACAGAACATTAATTATCTAAATTAACAGCTGGTTTTTAAACAAGTATTTGGAAGGACACAGAAATCTTTTCCTAGACCTAAATATATTTTGGTAAAATCTCGTTAATTTACACCCAGCTAATTTTAAGATCACGGGGCTAGCGATAAACTGAAATTCACGTTGATCTATGAAAAAGATGTGGTAAGTGTTTCAAGTGAGATTAGAAAGAAAGAGGCCAGCTTCAAGTTCACGCGAGGACACACGCATTGATCATAGACCCTGGGGCTGCGCTGACCTGCGAAAAAGCAGCTCAGTCCATTTCATAGTTACCACTTCCTAACCTCTGTGTTGGATGTTAGGATGTACTTGAGTCCTTCCCCAGAAGAGGATTTTAGTGTGGCAGGGGCTATTCAAACAGAAATACATGTAGTTAACCATAACCGAAAGTCAAGATGATGGTATTCATAGCAGTCCCAGAAACAAAGTGCCATGTTTCTTTTCCTTCCAGTGTTTGAATGATCTGTTGTCTGCCACCCCTGCCGGAGTAGAGGGGCAAGGACCTGCACAGCCTGTGCCTCGCCCAGTGCTGCCTTTGATGATGTCTCTGAGATGAAGGCACCATCGGCATTGCGCAAACAGAAGCCAGCAGCCCAGTTCTTGTTTCCCATCTGACCCATCCTAATGGCTCCTTCACTCTACCCAGCACCTCCCCTGTCTGGAGCTTCAGCTCTGCCTCAGGACCTAGCCACACCCTGGACCTCTCACTCATGCCACAGTCTCAGCTAAAACTTATTGTGTGAGTGGAAAATGTAGCCCAATGTAGGAGCGGAGTAAAACCAAGACGTCGTAAGGCAGGTTACGTGGAAAGGTTCAGACGAATCTTCCGTTAGCTTTTTCTGTCCTTTCTTTGGAAAAGTCAACATCCTCTTTGGGTTTTGTTCGGTTGGTGAAAGCAGGTGCTAAGGTAGGTGTTTCACGGGAGAGTTTCTCTGGGAAGGCAAAGCGGTCACGGTGCCAGTGCGGGCGTCTCCTGAATGCGGTGGTGGGGCCTTCAGGAGGTGGGGGACCCTTCGCTTCACACCATTTCAGCTTCTGAAAGGTTTCATAGGAATGCTCTACTTCTGGATAGTGGGGGAATCCTGTGTGTGTGTGTGCGCGTGTGTAAAAGGATTTTATACGTTTAAACTAAACCAACTTCCATGGAAGCGTACATTCATTCCATCGCCGCTACAAAATTTTACGACAGCCGTGAAAGAGATGTGTTCCCTTCTTAGGTCCACAACCTTCATCCTCTCTCTGATCGTATCAGTGGTATTTTGACCACTTCCTCTTTACCAAAAGAAAAACTGTCAAAATCACAAACGTTCTCTGTATTCTTAAAGCCAGTGGTCTAGATTCTCAGTTTCCATCTTTCTCAGCATCTTGTAGTAATTTGACACAGCCAGTAAGTTCCATTCTTAAAGTAATTTACTCGCCAGCCTTCTAGAAGATTCAGCATTGCCTGGGTTTTGCCTTCTGCTGTACTACTGGATCTCGGTTTTGTTGATTTCTCTTCACGTCTCCAATTCTACATAAGTCTCCAGTTATCCTTCACTTACTAATGCTTAGCTACACGCATCCCGAAGTTGGTGTCTGTAAGTCTCGTGGCTTTAGATGCCATCCATATGCTGACAACTCTCAGATTTGTACCTTTAAGCCTGCTCCCCTAGCTAGTCTATATCTCGGGTAAAACAGCTGAGTCATTTTTGATGCCTCTCTTCTTCCCCGACTCCATATAAAATTGATCCTCACATTCTCGAAGTCTTATGTTCCTAACACATCACAAATAAGACCACTTATTTCCACGCCGTGACTGCTAGCCTTGCTCAAAACAGCATCATCTTGTCTGTTCTGCAAGTTGTTAATTGGGGGGACTGGAGTCGGGGCGAGGGGACACGGTGGGTACATGAGAACTTTGCCTTCAATGTTTAGGTAAATCTGAAACTGATCTAGGAAATAAAGTCTATTAAAAGTCCCTAAATTCCTACATGGCACAAGTCTATTTAATTTGTAGTCAGTTAAACAACTCCAGTGTTATAGGATTTAATTTCAGAATCTATAACACCAAACTGTATTTCTTTTTAAGTACCAAGTATTCAAAATTAAATACTTTATAGCATATTGTCTGTTAGAAGAACATGGTCTCCTTGGAAAAAGCACTTATAGTTCTACTTTTGAATATTTTTTACTTAAATGACATTCCTAAATTAAGGCATATAGTATGTAGGGTTTTCTTATGAAAATAACTGGTGGCCTATTGTGATGGTAGTTTTTCACAAATTTTTCCGAATAACAAAAAGTGAAAAATTAACCCTTAGTAAAGCAACATTTCTTTGATGTGTACAGTTTTTTTCTAAAAATAGAATTTCCTTTCTATGATATAAAATATCCATGATCATCTTAATAGAAAATATTTTAAGATGTGAATAGTTAAATAGTAAGTAGAAACTTACCCAAATTTAGGAGAAATGGGAACTCCAAAGAGCCGCATGATCTTCACCTCAGCCACAGGTGGAGAAAGTCTCACACCGGCCTCTCTGCATGAGATGGTTTCACCGATGGCCTGGCGTGGAGGCGTGATGGGGACATTGTAAAGCAGTCATTATGCTGTTCAATCTCCAAAGGCATTCATGAATTTTTCCAATCCATTTCTCACTTTATTCATTTATATGCATTCAAAGCATGTTTGTTTGCTTTCATTTATTCACTTACCTGATAGTCTTTATCAGGAGGTGGAATGTGCTAGAACTTGTGCAGGGTTAGTGGGAGAAATCTCAAACGATTTACAAGTAGTCTTAAGTAAATGGACAACAGAGTTCTAAGCTCCTATCTGTTAAAGCACATTTTTGTTACGAGGCATTTGAAATGAGAAGTCCCCTGCTGGGCGATGCCCTTTCCCATTTAAACGTAACTTATATGCAAGGAGATATCTATCAAACGTTTCTGTACTGTTTCTAGAAACCTCTAGCCAAATGCAGAGTAAACTGGTCATGTCATGAGCTCATCCGGCCTGGAATGTACTCTGTTGGGAAAACAATCTTTAAACCAGGAGTTCTCAACCCCAGAGAACCTTCCTGGAAGTTTGTGACTTTTATAATGATTTTCAGATGCTTTTTCACCATTTTCATTATAACGACCTTGTATCGATATACAAAAGAAATGGCAGGTAAGACTGTTCACAGTTGCTTCCAGCAACAATGTGGCTCTCCTGAAAGAATGTTAACTATCTTCTCAGTTTTTATACATACGGAATGAGAAATGAATTTCTGTTTTGAGAAATATGCTTTAAATATCGGTTATCTGTCTTTATCCCTTCAACATGAATGAATCTCCTTTGACTTCTGAAATATCGCTAAAACTTTGAGCAGAAGTGAAGTGTTGGAGTTTAATTAGAAGCATGCCAGCTTTAGTCTACTTACTATTTAGTGGGAGAAATATTTTCTTTATTTTAACATGGCATAAACTTTGTCAATCATGACTACATTGCCACGTCCCGTTCCTTCCTGTTTTTTAAAGTAGCTTATCTGATGATGGGGAAAAACTTAAGTTATCATAAATTTATTTTTACTGGAAAATATTTAAAATATTGAAATATTTTACTGTGTTTTAAACACACTCTAATGTGCCAGTTTACTCCTTTTCCCCCTATATTAAGCAATTCAGCTACTATTGTAAATGATTATTTCAGAAAATAATCAAAATTATTCCGAGGAAATTAATCAAAGTTTCCTGGTGGAGAGATCTAATAAGATATGGCTATTAGTCCAGCTACAAAATAACTACTAAAATGATAGTAGATACATGTAGGAAGTTTGGAACTCAGAAATTTAAATATAGTTCAACAAATAATGAATGAATCATAGGTCATGAGGCTCTTAATAAAATTGCCATTGCCTGTGTTGTCTATTTGAACCTTATTCAACAAAAAGATTTAGTTTGCTTTGTCTTTATTCTTGAATAAATGCTTTTAAATGCCTATGAATTGAAGATCTTCATTCAGGAAGGAGAAGATGCGGGATAAGTAATTTCCCTGAATACATTTTAGTCATGAAAATTGTAATCTAGAAAGATGGTCGTATTGTAGAGGAAAACATTTCTTCTTGTTATACATTTCTCTTACAGTTCTTTTTAGAAATTAGGAGTTCTCTTATAAATTAAAATATATTGGATTATAATGTCTTTTCTTTCCTCTCTGGGAAATTAAACATTAGTCCTTTGATTTATAAATCAATCATAAATTATCATTTGTTTTTCCTTCACGTAGTTTGTATTTCTTACTATCCTGTATTCTGCTTATTTATAAAACACCTTTTTGAAGACTTTTTTCTGTTTCTTCTCTACTTATTCTCTTTCATAAATTTTATTTTGAAACGATATTCATTCTCTGTCTTATTTAGGATACCTAATTGTTGTTTTAATGATAGGTTGAGCCTTTGTAGTACTCAATTAACCAAGAGTATTTCCTGGTTTTTCAAAATTCCATTAGTTCCTAATTTGCTTTTCCTTTTTCTTTTTTTCTTTTCTGGACTGCAGTCATGAGGCTCTTAAATTGCCATTTCCTGTGTTTTGTGAAAGCAGATTTCTCTGACTCACTAATAGATTGTCACCTCTGTGGATCCCCTACAGTGCGGCAGGCACTGTTTTAATAACTGGGCTCAATTGCTAGAATGTAGAACAATGAATTTCTAAATCATGTTATAATAAATAAAATAGAGTAGTTTTGTAGTGAATTCTCTTGTCCTTAATGTTTAAATTCCTTTAAGAAAATTTTATAATTTTAATTTCATTTCACCTTTGCAATGAAAGGTGAAATGAAACTGATGTTTCTGCAATTCCTTTTTTCTTTTCTTTTTCTTTTTTTTTTTTTTTTTTGGTTAAAATGATGAGGCGTAACTGGAGTTTTTATACCTATATTCAACATTAGTTGGAGATTAAGCCTGGCAGTTCATGACATATGACAACAGATTGAAATTTGGGACACAAATAGCAATTTTCTTTCTTGAGTTTCACGATGCTGGAATGAATTCCAGTATCCAAAGGCAAAGAGGCACGTAGCCCAGTGCTCTTAAAAAGCTTCCTTTGAAAGCAGACATCTGCTATGTGTTAATTGAGTAAAATAGTGAAGTAAAGATTGTTTGTTCCCTGGGTACTTTATTAGTGTTCTCTCCGATTCAGTTTTGCTAAAAGGAAAGTTGGAAATATGTATATCACGTGATGATCAAATACAGGTGCTGTTGTCGAGAAAATTAATATCTGGCAATTTTTTTTTGTCTTCCTTTGACCTTAGACAAGACATTGTTTTTCTCTGCACAAATGCGTTAGCACATTACTCAGTGCAACTTGAAGTCAGTTTTAATAAAGATCTGTTTCAAAACCCTTGTGAGACAGTGGTTACAAAATAAAATACCCTTAACATTCTGTCACACATCTAATAAGAATATTCTGCTCTGTGAAAGAGATGCTCTAAGCTCTCTTTGATTTGGATAAAATTAACACCAATTAAGTGCTTCTTATCAAGACACCACACCATAAACATTGAATATTGCTGCCTCAGGTGATCCAATGGAATCCTGAAGTATTCTCTCAGCTACGAATTGGCCACAGGGTATAGGTGCTTAAATTCTGCAGTTGCTATGGTACCCTGAACAAATTCCCAGCATTAGTCCCTCTGGGCACAAATTAAGACTCACCAGCATTGTAAGATGTCAAGTGATTCACTTCCACTGGTCATGATGCTGGTTTAACTTTAAAAAGAAAAAATAGCTCTGAGCTGGAATAAACTATTTATATATTGATAATCGGATTACTGTCTAGGTTAATACATTTTAAAGCAATGCCAATACTTTTAGACTTATTAAGGCGTCAATGTCCATTTGTCCATTCAATTTTTAAAGAATATTTAAAAGTTCATTATATAAAGCAATGAAATATTGAATCAAGTGATACAATTATTTAAGATAACAGCCTTAAAAACTTTGTAATTGCTGGATATATTCAATTGACTTAATTCTAGGGTATCAACAAAAGAATGAATTTTGATTCGGCTTAATATATAAATATTATAACAAGTAAAATGCATGCCATATTTACTTTTAACAGTTTTATTGAGACCTAATGCATGAACCATAAAATTTACCTATTTAAAGTGATTTAAAATTGATTTAATTCAGTGGTTTTTAAAATCATAAGTTTTGCAACGATTACTAGCATCTAATTTTAAAACATTTTCATAATCCTAAAACATATCAGCAGTCATCTCTCATTCTCCCTTTACCCCCCAACACATAGTAACTGCTTATCTACTTTCTGTCTCTATGGAGGTACCTCTTTTGGATGTTACATAAAAATGGACACATTGACTATCTGGCTTTTGGTGCCTGCCTTCTTTCCCTTATAATTCTTTCAAGGTTCTTCCATGTTGTTTCATGGATCATTATTTCATTCTTTAAATGGCAAAACAATATACCATTGTACGGATATTCCGCATTGTTCTTCACTCGGTTGGTGTTTGAGTTGTTTTCACTTCTTGGCTATCACGAATGATGCTGCTACGAACATTCACATACCAGTTTTTGTGTAGCTATGTTTTTATGCCCCTTGGAATTGCTGGATTATATGGAAAATCTGTGTGGACATGTCTCACAGGACCACCAAACTATTTTCCAAAGTGGACGCACTCTTTTACATTCTCACGAGCAGTATTTGAGGGTTCGGGTTTCTCCAGCCTCACCCACACTTGAGGGATCCACCTTTCTGACTATAGCCATCTTTGTGGTGGTGATGTGGTATCTCATTGTAGTTTTCATTTGAATGTGTCTAATGGCTTATGATGCGGATCACGTTTTCATGTTCTAGTATATTTTCTTGGTATAAATATATAGATCCTCTGTCCATTTTTAAATTGGGGCATTTGTTTGTTTGTTTTCTGAGTCGTTTATTCTATATACAAACCCTTCTCAAATACATGATTTGAAAATATTTTTTTCTCATTATGTAGATTATCTTTTCAACTTCCTGATAGTTTTATTTGGAGCATAAAGGTTTTAAAATTTTTGAGGAAGTCTGATTTGATTTTTTTTCTTTTGTTGCTTGCAGTTTTGGTGTTGTATATGAAAATCATTGCCTAATTCAATGCCATGAAGATTTACTCCTGTATTATCCTCTAGGAGTTTTCAAGTTTTAGCTCTTATAGTTAGGTCTGTGATCCATTTTTAGTTGATTTTTATAAATAAGGCAAGGTAGGAGTTCGACTTCATTCTTCTACTTGTGGACAACTAGCTAGCTGTCCCAAAACTATTTGTTAAGAAAGTTATTTTTCTATCGAAATATATTGGCACCCATGTCAAAATCCAGTTGACCATAAATGTAATGGTTTCTTTCTGGACTCTGCACAGTTTTATTCTATTGACCTAAATGTCTATCCTTCTGCTGGTAAAGCATTGTCTTTATTACTATAGCTTTTTAGTAAGCATTGAAACCAAAAAGTGTCAGTTCTCCAATTTATTTTTTTCTAATTATTGTACTTTTGTTTTCATACATTTTTTTTTTTTTTGGTTAAGAATGTTTAGTTTTAGTACAGATTTACTGACATGTATTCCCGCAGAGAAAGAAACACTAGCACTAAAACACAGCCACTTGGAAAATTATTCTGCATTTGGTCACAAAGATGACAATAAAGACTTAGAGGAATCATTGGTTCAAATAGTTGGGCATGTCATTTTCAACATTTCATTCACCTCAGGTTTCCAAAAATATAGTTTCTTCAAAACGAGAATCTCAAATCCAAATGTGTGTCATTCTGCATAGAATTACCTAATTAAGCCAATTTGCTCAGAAGCAAACATTATACCTATTGCTCTAAAAAATTTAATTCACGGGTTGAGTTACTCAGCTGAGATATACTCATTAATGTCATTAACCTCATGCCACAACAATTGCATTGCTACTTTAGCTCATTAGAAAAGTTAGTTTGTAGACCTCAAAGGTCAATAAATCATTTAGTAATACGTGTATGCAGTGCTAGCTTCTCTAACGTTTCTTAAACGTTTTAACAACTGTCCAGTAGACAATAAAACTACTTACTTTAAATGGAAAGTACCTGGTAGAAATTAGAAGCCAGTTCACAAAAGCTCGAAAGTTCTGAGAAATTCAATGACATATGCATTAAAAAAAAAAAAAGACTGCTAAGGAAACAAATATTCTGGTAAATCATGTCTATCATCATGAGTTACAACACCACAAAATATTTTATATTCTGTCAAAATGAAATCACATTTTAATTTTGAATACCTTAGTAATGGTTACTTGGAGTCACTAAATTTAAATGATCCAATAATTTCAAAATAGGTAGTAATAAGATGACAATTAGAGATCTGAAATGATTCTGACGTTGAAAAATAAGTAGAATCACAAACTGTATGGTTAGCAAATTTCTTTAAAGGCAGCCACTTTCCATCAGAGATCACCAAGAAGTTTTAGTAAAATCTTTCTATTAACTTTGCTGATTATTTTTTTTTCAGGTGAAGACTAGGTTATGGTATAATCCTTAATAAAATCATTTAGAATATTTCAGTTTCAATGATAAATATGCGTACAAACTTTAGTCTTAATTACTTGACGATGGCAAGTAGCCACGCCCACTCGTTTCTTACAGAGGCTCTGCGTTAGCTGAGTTGGGTTTGGGAATTTGTGCCATTCTTTCTCGTCAGCTTAATCACATTCCAAGCTGGAAAGATTATAAAGACACCCGACTGTGGACACCCTGGAGCAGATTGGCCAGAAGGACAAGCCAGAATATTCAATGCTCAACATGTCACTTTGGTTTCTGTGACAGGAATGGGTCCCGTTCAATTGCTAATGGGAAGATGTATCAAAACTGGTTATCAACTGTTTCCAGTTAGATTTTGATAGATTTATAATACAAATCAAATGAGATTTGTATGCTGCTGTCTGCAGCATCTAACAGGCTTTTCTAGTCTTTTCTTCGTTTCATTTTCACATTTTTTCAATGATAAAAATTAATATTTTTCAGAAATTCCTGCTCCTTTTTAGCCGAAGCCATTGTCCTCATATTTCCAAGGCTTAAACTATAGCTGGGACCTTGTTATAGTGCCAGTTCGATCAGATTATAAGATATGGTCTGAATATATTTTTCCTGAGTCATAAATTTTGGGAAATCTACCAAGATGTTAGCCAGACTGCCTGGGGCCTCACCAGAAGAGTAGCAGTAGGAACAAAGCGATTGTTCTGTGCTCACAGTAAATATTGAACTGGATTTATCCGGCGCATCAATGTTTTAGGATATTACTGATACAGAATTTTAAAAATTATGACTTACTTTCTTGGCAAAGATTTTTAACAAAAGTGGAAGGCCATCTGTTGCTTTAGCCTATCCAACATCAGTTCTATTTTACCATGCAAGCACTATTCCAAGCACTTGAAATACATGCATGAATAAAGTGAATATCTCTTAAGCATCGAACTTACATTCCAGTAAAGAGAGACTATGACAGTTCATATATAAATCTTATAATTGTTAGAAAAAAATTATATCACTCTTGCTTTGGGTGGTTTTAGTATTAAATATAGTGTCTGGCCTCAGATTTGAGGGAGAAGATTAAAGATGTTAAAGAAAATCATTAAGATATCTAGTGAGACAGATAGACAGAAAATGGCTGCTGTAATTTACCTGGATAAATGGATAAAGGTTAGCAGCAGCAGGTGTAATGGAGCACCTGAGGGAAGCCGCATCATTCAGGCCATGGTTATTGGGCTGACTTCTGCTCACAGTGTGTTCCAAGGACCAGCAGCAACTGTATCACCCGGGAACATGGTGCATGCAAAAATCTTGAGCCTCATCTGAGACCATCTGAATCACTCTTTATACTTTGAGCACTTTTTATTGCACTTAAAGTTCATTTATTTTTATTGTGAATTTTATAAAAACTTGACACAGATTTAGAAAATATCAAACCATCTAAATATCTCCACCTGTCCTGGGGCATTATTTTTGTGTGTGTTTTTTTTTTTTTTTTTTTATAATCTTACGTAAGGTATGTTATGCACTACTGACAATGTTGTAAGGAATTTTTCTTAAATAACAAAATAGTGATATGAAAGCTAAGTAATCATTTTAATATCTGTAGAATGTTCTGTCATAGTGATGGGCTATAATTAAATACTTTTAGTAACTGTCAGGTCAATTTGACTTTTTCATGATCCTTAAAAATATTCGTACAAAAAAGAGCTAATATGTGTTTCTGATACCTTTTTTCCCAGACATTTCAATACATGATGAATTGAAAAAAATGAATGTTGACATCTCCAAGATGCATTACAAAATTTATATGTTCTGATTACTCCAATTTTGAATATAATAATTTTTACTTATTTTAAGTATTATACTCTATTCAAACTCTGTTTTTCATGTAGTTAGACCAAACTATTCCTTAAATAATACCGTTTATGATTAAGCTTTCAAAGTAGTTATCATATATCATATATTGATATTCACATGTTAAAATCCAAAACGATAGAAAAGTCTAAAATTTATAGATTGAAGAAAAAGAATTTAGGAACTGTCCTTGGACCTGACACTGTAATGCCAAGTGGGGTTTTTCAAGAATTTAGGAAAGAAGATGAAAATGTGAAATAATCTGAGGTTCCGGAATAACATTAGTCAAACATTATCATTAGACTATTACTTACTGTTCTAATATTTACCTACATCACATATAATTGAATTAAAATATTTCTGAAAATTAATCTTTAATAAGGCTTAAATGTTGAGCATTCTGAATCCCTCTCAAAAAATAAATACTCAAGACTATCTTCGAGAAACAAAATATAGTCTGTATACTTGATCTACTAAAATTTTATAAGAACTTTTACATACTAATAGGATATAATCGTACTCTAATAAATACTTTTGTAGCACTTATCTAATAAAATAGACAACACTATTGATTTGAATGACTAACTTCAGGGAAAAGATGATTAAAATGAAATATAAGTCTAATATGTTAATAAATACATTTTATCATAACAAATGCAGAAAAAAATTACAACTAGAAAACTGTAGACCTGTAAAAAAATTCTAATTCAACATTTACTTATATAAAGTGGAAACTAAGAAAAGGGAGATCTACGAAGACCTGCAGAAGCTTGATGATGGAGAACGTCAATGGTAAAAAGTAAACTTGGACTGTGTGTGAAATTAATCTCTTAGGCCTATACGAATTAAGAACCGTGGCCGTCAACACAACATGGATGTTGTTAAAAATGTTCATATATTTGAAATTCAGAAATAAATTAATATGTGGATGTTAATTTTGATATCCTTTAACAAACTGTTCATTCCATGGGCACAGATAATTGACGAAAAGGATTTATAGAAAGGTATTACTCCTTGAGTGTATGAAGAAAATTATCTTTTGTTTTCTCTCTGGAAAATAACAACAGCAACTCAGCTCTATAAAACTCTTTCTAATGTTAAAGTGATCTCACTTGGATGACACCGGCCTTGGGTTCGGGGGAATGGAATTGGGCTTCATCTTTAGCAGTCATTTGTAAGTCATAAAGAAGTCTTTATTCTTATACTTTAATAGTGAAATTATTAATTGTATTTTACTGTAGTGCCACAGGGCCACCAAGATTTTTGTCTTGAGGCTTGAAATTTCCAAAATTATGGAAATTTCCATAAGATTCTGAAACATTCAATGGGAGGAATATGGTCGCTAGAAATGATTGTGAGAACTCCCCTCAGCTAAGGAGAAAATACTTTGGCAACTTAATTAAAGCACTTTTAAAATATTTAATGGTTAAATTGGAGGAATATCATTAATACTTGGAGATGTTTTGTTTTGTTTTTTTCTCCTAAGAAGAGAAGTTTAAAGCCAAGACCTCAGTTTGTTTAGAGTGGGTCAAGGTCCATTACTTAAACTTGAATTTCTAGAAATATATTGTCTATGAACCAAGATTTGAAGGAGCACCTTGCAGACAGGTACATGCTACTCCAACTCACATGGCTTCCAACATGTCAACGTGCTAATATATAGAGAAAATATTATTTCAATAAGATTAGGTCCTTATGTGCCCTGTACTTGTTGAAGACATCTAACTTCTGATTCTACCATTTCTTACATTTTAGTCATCACCCTAGATTAAGTCCGTTGTTGCCTTTTCTACTTTTTCCTTGCTGAATATTCTGCCTCTGAAGTGACTTCCCTATTTTGGGTGTATATGCTCATTTTACTGTATTTGCATTCCTGCTCATGATGGTGACTTCGCTGTGAAGCACCTGCCAAGAATTACCCTAAACTTTATCCTTCTGATAAAACAAGCTTAGATTAATTATCATACATTCACTACTTACTACATATTCAGTACCACACAACAGGCTTTGTATGTATTATCTTACTTCATCTTTTTCAACAAGCCTATAAAATAAAATAAATGCTAGTATTACAACCATATTCGAGAGCAGGAATTTGAGTCTCTCTGTGGATAAGAAACTAGCTCTAAGATACAAATTGAAAAACTGTAATATGGACCCTAATTGTTTGATTTCAAAACTCACATAGGTAGAGATGGGGGAAGAGTGCCTAGATATTTTGTCAAATTCTACGGTTCATGTAGATGTTTATTCTATTATTGAATATTATTCTATTGAAAATGATTATTCCCATATATTCATGCAGCTATACAAAAGAAATATGCATAAGAATGTGCCATGCAAAAAACAGAGCTCGTTATTAAAAGGGTTTTCTCATGTCAGTCATTTTAACTCAAGCGTTTTCTACTTCGCTTTCAGCTAGGTGATTTCCTGAGTCAGATCCACACGCTCCAGAGATGTCTGCGTGAACAGAAAGAAGCAATTGAAAACTTGGAAACTGAACCCAGGCACTTACAAAATCGGTAATTATTTCACTTTTTCTTTAGTTACAAAATAAAATTTTTATTCTCTGATTTCATCTGCATAGGATTATTCCATCTACTGATGGACGTGCTATTCTGCATCATCATTTTGGATGTGGTGTGTTTGGCCCCCTCAGTAGCTCTTGGTTTGAGGATGTTAGCGGCCCTTGGCGGTAGCAAACCACATGGTCGCGGAGGGCCCAGCAATCCCTGCTCTAACGGGGGTATTACGGTGGCGATACGGGAACACTTACTAGATTGTTTTTCTTCTGAATTATGAGAGAGCTTTTTCAAGTTTGTTAAATTTTTATTGCTGCTACTACTCTGATTGAAGACAATTTTGAAATCTGTCTTACAGGTGTCTCTTCTCTTTCTCTTAGAGAGCATTTTTTTTTTTTTTCATTTTAGTCACCGTCTAAACATAGCCTCTCCTCATAACGTCTCATGCCTCCATCATAAAGGCCATTTCTCATTACATCTTGTAGGAGATGCCTAACAAAATTAAACAAGTACACAATTTCAAAATTTAAGCTTTCTTTAAATGTTTGCTTTATTCTGACTTCCTTTCTTTGTCTCATATTTTTCTTTGATCAAATGTCCTTGCTGCTCATTTTTTTTTTCTGCTAATAGCTTTGTTGGTTTAATTTTTCTTATATGAAAAGATATTCATCAAGTTACCTACATTTTTATACATTTATTCCCTAAAAAATTTGAAGAATTCAAAATATGCGATCCTGATAGAATGAATAGAGAACACATGACCAGCTCAAACTTATAACAAAAATGACAGTTACCCTGGCAATTTACACAGTGAATCATAGGGACCAGGGATGAGGATAAAATTGGTTCCAGCTGTTGATTTTCAAGCAGCGAGGTCTACAACAATTTGGCAGTTAGTCACATTTGAAATGCTCTGACACCTTCCTATTAAAATACCTATTAAACACTGTGAAATCTTCAAATGGTTCGGTGGCACTGGAAAATAGTTGCTGTGATTATTTGGTGTGGAGAGAGCAGGCATTTCTGTCAGGACGTGTCAGGACCTGACTGCCCCATTCGAGCGTGACCGGGGTCTCCGGTTTCCCTTTCTCTGGTTCTGTCCCACACAGGCCCCGACTTCGTTTGCTTTCTGTCCTACTTTAATTTCTCTTTGCCCGTATTTCAGAAGTGTGTGCGTCTTGTCGGCAGCTCTTACGCTGCCAAATGAATGGTTTCCACTTTTCACCATTTTCTACCATTTTCTGCCAAATTCTCCCTTCCTGTTTTGACAGGAACTCTTGGCAAGGAAGAAAAATAATATGAACTACTCTAGGATCTATGGAATAAATAGTTGACTTCGGACCCTACCTGTTAAAGGTTTTCTGCTTGGCCCTGGCTGTGGTATGCCATATACCACAATTTCTATTCTGTCTGTACTATACCATGCATAACCAATACAGAATAATTGGTAATAAAACAGTAGATGATATATTATCTTAAAAATAAATACAAAAAATCATTTAATATGCAGAATAATCTCATTTCTAAGATCAGCAGACGTACATTACTAAAGGATGATAACGGCTCTCTAAAAAGGAACCAAACAGAAAAATACCCATTCTTTCTTCTACTCAGTTTCCACCATTGAAAATTAAAGTTTCAGACCCTTCTTGGTAACAGAAGTACAATGTGAGCCAGATAGAAACCATGCAAAAAGGTAAAATTGATGTAATAGACTGGAATAATATAATTTTTTTTAGTCCAACATTTCCAACATATTACTATTATCGATATGCAATAAATATAAACAATGAATTAAATGGAATGCTATTCCTTGCTCATGAGTTGGAAAAATTAATATTGTTAGAATGCCCATACAACCCAAAGCAACATACAAATTCAGTGCATTTCCTATAAAAATTCCAATAGCATTTTTCACAGAAATAGAAATATAATCACCCTAAAATAAAATCACTCTAAAATCTTTATAGAATCATAAAAGGCTCTGACTAGCCAAAGCAATCTTAAGAAAGAAGAAAACTGGAGGGTGCACACTTCCTGATTTCAAATTATATTACAAAACTATAGTAATCAAAACAGCATATTGGCATAAAAACAGACACATAGATCAGTGGAACAAAACAGCCCAGAAATAAACCCACGCCTATATGATCAATTAATTTAAAACAAAGGAGCCGAGAATACACAATGAAGAAAAGACAGTCGCTTTGATAAATGGTGTTGGGAAAATTGGACGTGCTGAAGAATGAAACTGGTTGAACTCAAAATGGCTGAAACATTTGAATGTAAGTCCTGACACCTTGAAGCTCCTAGAAGAAAACTTAGGTGGCAAGTTCCTTGACACTGGTTTTGGCACTGATATTTTGGATCTCAAAGGCAACAAGAGCAAAGATAAACAAGCGAGACTGCATCAAATGAAAAACCTCTGCACAGCAAAGAGTGTCACCGACAAATGAAAAGGTACTTACTAAATGGGAGAGGGTCTTTGCAAATCACATCCGATGTAGGGTTAATATGCAAACTACATCATCTCACACACCTCAATAGCAAAAACACAAGCAATCCAATTTAAAAATGGGCAGAAGATCTGAATAACATGTTTTCAAAGAAGACATACAGATGGCCAACAGAAGCACAGAAAGATGCTCGACATCACTAATCATCAGGGAAGATGCAAATCAAAAGCACAATGTGATGTCACCTCACACGAGTTAGAATGGCTGTTATCAAAAAGACAAGAAATGGGAAGCGTTGGCAAGCGTGCAGAGAAAACCTCCTGCACTATTAGTGGGAATGTAAATTGGTGCAGCCTCGTGGAAATCCTTATGGAGAATCCTCAAAGCATTAAAAATAGAACTCCCATATGATCCAGCAATTCTACTTCTGGTTATTTATCCAAAGGAAACAAAAACACTAATTAGAAAAGGTCTCTGCCACTTCCTGTTCATTGCAGCATTATTTACAATAGTCAAGATATGGAAAACAAACGTAGTGTCTATTGATGGATGAATGGATAAAGAAAGTGTACATATATACATGAAATATATTTAGCCATAAAAAATAAAAAAATCTTACCACTTGTGATGACATGGGTAGACTTTAAGGGCATTATTCTAAGTGAAATAAGTCAGGGAAGGTCAAATACTGTATGATCTCACATGTGGAATCTTTAAAAAAAAGAGAAGAAGAAGAAAAAACAAGCTCATAGAAACAGAGAACAGATTTGTCATTGCCAGAGCTTGGGGTGGTTGGTGGAGAGTGGGTCAAATGGGTAAGTGGTCAAAAGGTACCAACTTCCAGTTATAAAGTAAATAAGTCTTGAGGATGTAATGCACAGCATGAAGTTAACAATACGATATTGCATGTTGGGAAGTTGCTAAGAGAGTAAATATTAAAAGTTTTCTTCACAAGAAAAAAAAACAATTTTCTAACTACGTATGATGATGAATGTCAACTAGATTTATATGGTGATCATTTTGCAGTACATACAGTTATTGAATCACTATGCTGTACACCGGAAACTAATATATCTCAATTAATCATCTCGTTTATATACTAGCTCTATATTTTCCATATAAAGCTATCTATTTAAACAGGTTATAATTTAAACAAGAGAAAAGCAAAAAATGAAGTCAATATCTATTCTAGATACACTCAATTAATTTAATCGTTTTCTAACATACTAGTTGTAGGCCTTTCTAATAGGAAGACACACATTTTTAAATCTCGTATCTGTATAATGAATTGTGACCATTTGAAATAGCCTTATTTTATCTTCCTTTACATAAGGCAGGCTTTATTGAAGGGATCTAGGTCTAATTTCAGTGTCAATTCTAGCAGTTGCCATTATTTGATCTTGGACAAATTGCTTAACTTCTTTAAAAAATGTAATACTACAGACATTATGGTTGTAATGGAGATTGGAAATAACATAATAACTAACATAGTCCCTGGCATTTACTTTATAATTAATGTGATAAAAGTTCTCCTTACATCACAAAACTTTCAATAAATTAAGAATAGACAATATCAAGATAAAACTTGACAAATGGCTTATTGACATGAATAGTCTCTGGGAAAATATAATAAAGTAAGTAATAGAAATTACTTGTCGTCTAATTATTGAGCTATTGAAAGTAGCTTCACATATATCAACTTTCATAATCTTCATAATAATTCTTTAAAAATTATTTCTGTTTAGAATTAACTTACGAAAGACTTTATTTACGCTTCCTTCTTTTTGTGTTTTATTTATGTGGAATGAAAGTCTCGGGGTCAATAATTAACTGAACATAAGAATATATCTTTGGATATATTATTATAGGTTTTCCCCTTATTTCCTGTTGACAGGGCTTTTTCACTGATACTAAGTGGATATCGCTAAGATAGAAAGTAAAAGTGTATTTCTCCTGAACTATTCAGTGACTCAGCTGACTTTTGCCTACCTTAAGAACTGAGGGAGTGACAGATGACGGTGACAATCGGATCGTTTGTGTTTGAGGAATCTATTAGCCATGACTACCACTTAAAATTTTATGTCCCTTTATTTTTCATTTTTTCAATTAAATTTATTGCAGTAGTATTGGTTAATAACATTGTATAAATTACAGGTGGTCAGTTCTATAACACGTCATCTGTACATTGCATTATACGTTCACCACCCAAAGCCTAGGCTCCTTCCATCACCGTCTGCATTCCTTTTTTATTATCATTTTGTCTCCTTCTGGACCTCTTATAGCCCCAAGTTGAAAATACCCACAGTTGGTCTCTTATGCTTTGTCTATAGTGGCCTTCTAATTTCTGAGCATGTAAGTGAATTCTGCATGTAAGTGAATTCTGTGGTTACTTATATTTACATTAAAAAATATCGGTCATAACACTGTTCTAATTGTTTTATTGTTACCAGCAACTTTCTGGAATATCTGTTTTCTAAAGAAAGAAACATGTCATGTGGAAAAGAAAGCTATGCATGTCAGTAGTATTTTACGGTACATTGCTTACAAATCTGAAATGCAGAATTACCATTTAAATTTGAGTTACTCAGGTTTAATTGTGTTTCCTGTTTCATCATCAAATTTTATAACGTTCAGACATTATAAGCCAATTTGATAAGCTGTGCCATTCATGATCAGTTTTAGAAATACCTTAAAATTTCTGATTTGTAATAAAATACGCACTTTTATAGATTAATTTTATTGGTACATCTCTCTTAAAAACGTACATCATTCAGAGGGTTTTTAGAGTCATAAGGCATTTGTGAAAAAATGTATTCTGAAACCTTATTATCTTTACAAAGCATGTTACTATCAAACTTATTTTCTATTTTTTAATCAAAGCTATAAATGCACATATGCCATAGAATCAACTATTTCTACAAGGTTTGTTGACATAAATAGCATTTCCTATTATTGGCATATTACTTGCTCTTTTTAGTCTTTTCTTCTAAGCTCTAACTGATATGGTTTCCAGCCCCCACTTTTTACATTATCTGCTGATTTCCCACTATAGAAGGGAACAGTTTAATTCTCTTCTTCACCACACACACACACACACACACACACACACACACTTTTTCATCCCTGAATGCCACTCTCCTCTCAATACAGTTTCATCGAAAATTTGTTATTTCCATATTTAGAGTTTATATTAATGGCTACATAGAAAAGTCAGACGTGACCCGTGTACTCAGCTCCGACGGTTTCCCTTTCCTGTGAATCTTGAGTTTCTGATTCGCCGTTCCATTTGCTGTTTCTCTGTGCAGCGAGACCAGGGCTCACTCTTTGGCTCCATCTCTCTGTGCAGCATTTTGAAAGAATCCTGCCGTGAGAAATCCGGGCTGAGGATGGGTCTCTCACTTCATGTGTTTTTCCTTCTCTTAAAATTCATAGCTTTCTCTTAAAATCTGTACCATAGTCCAGTGCTTTTAAATGCATTTTTATGCATTTTGCCCCATTTCGATAATCGTTTACAGCAGTCGGATGAGTCCAATACCAGTTCTTGTCACCTACTTCAGCCACTCCCTAATGAAGCAGAAAACAATTCTCCCTTTAACTTAATACCTTCTCTCCTGCTCCTCCTCTGGTCTAGATTACCATTGTCTCTTCTCTGGATTTCCACGCTAGCTTTCAGCACACACTCCACATTAAAGAGGTGCTGTAGAAACACGATTTACATTATGTCGCTCTCCAAGTGAAAACTTTTTAATAGCTTCTCATTAAACTTCGAATAAATACTTGAACTCCTTACAATGACCCATAAAACTTGGGATGAGGCGAGCCTCCTGAATGGTTTTCTCCATCCTTCTCTGTTCCTTCTTTATGCTTCAGCAACATTGATTGTTTTTTTTTTTTTTAATTTCCTGAAACCGCGGAGTTCTCCCCTTAGCTTTACTTCAGCAGCATCTATTTTTTGATGGCCCCAACTTACGTTCATCATCCTTCCCCCGATTTCTTTCTCTTGTTTTAGGTGACGGCTTAAATGTTACTCCCTCAGTGGGCATTCCCAGAGCACCCAGAACTTGACCTTTAAACTCACAGCACCTGCTGCTTTAGTTCATGTCACACACCAAAATACGACCTCCTGCTTGGTTGGATACAAGTACATACTTTTGTCTAATATCCGTATTTTCTCCCAGGCATACACATCGAGGCTAGGGACCGTGTCTTTATTTTATTTAGTGCTCTGTGCCTAGTGTTTCCCCATGGTATGTGGTAATATAACAGGTGTGAAACAGGTGTCCACTGAATTTATAAAGAAATAAAGGAGTTTTAAAAATCAACATTTGGAGGCTTAATAGAGAATTGAAATTTGCAAATAATCTTAGAGAACTAGAACCGGAAGAAACCGTAAAGATCATCAGATTATTACATCATCACATGGTTGTAATAATCCCTGATAGCATCACCTGCACTTAAATCATTCCAGTGTTAGGGAGCTCACTATTTCACAAGGAAGTCTATTCTATTTTCAGACGCTTCCTATTTAAAATTATCATTCTTATATTGGATTGTTTCACTCAGAATCATATGGCAATAGTTCTCTCACTCTTCCAAAAGAATTCTGAAAACAGTGATACCTACATTTTCTTTTGTGATTCCTTCTGAAATTAAACCACTCAAATATATAATTAAAAATGAAAATTATTCTTACATTTTGTTGAATGGTAAAGAATGACATTCCATTTTGGAATGCTTTATCATCACTGGGATTCTTTGAGCTATATATTGGATCCATTTCTTTCTCCCTGTACACATTAATGACCCCTATTTGCAAGCACCTAAAATATGAAATTCAGATTTTCAGCCAAATGAAAACAATAGATTAAAAAGACAAATTTATATAAACAAGCCTTCTATTTTATATAAAGAAACCTTCTATTTTAGCTAACATTAAGATGCATCAAAATATTAAATTTTTATAGTGTTTATGCTCCCATTATCTTATTATCAAAAAGGAAATGAAAATCTTTGGGTGTATATTCATGCATTACGATAACCGTCTTAAAGGAGAAGACTCATATGTAAGATGGAACATTCACCCACTTTATCTCAGCGTGTGGGTATAATTTAGAAATATGTATATATGTTATCTCATAGAATTATAACAGGGTCAGGTGAGAAAATATATTTGAAAACATTTTAAAAGATTTTTAAGCAAAGGGTTCTCACACTGTCCATTTTAATCATAAATAATTCCAAAGAATTGGTATATATATGTATTTTCAAATAAATAAAATGAAAGACCACTCATAGACACAGCTATATGTTTTCACATGCATGAAGCGATTTACAAAACTGAATTATGTTGTTATTGTGGTTCTTTAGTTCCTCCTTCTGAATCACTTTTATCACCGCTATTCTTTGGGATGTAGAGGTTTGCTCCCACAGTGACCTACTTTCTTTTAGCCATTCTTTCCGACTATATGAGACACTTCTAAAATTGCATTAGCGTTTATAGGTCACTCCGATACCATTAAATGAGTTATTGTTTCAGCACAATAAATTACATTTTCCAAATTGCTGCCTATAGAGCATCATTAATCTAGGAAAACAGAAGCATTTGGTGGTCCAATTACATATCTGACCCTTCTGAGATTCTGGCTGGGTAAAAATATAAACCAAATGTGATATAATGGTGTTTTAGACATTATACTAAAATCTAACAGGATACATCATTTTTACATTCATATATAAAATGATTGTTGACACAAGAATGTGTAAGCAATCCTTGTCAAGACAATACTGTGAGATTATGCATCGATTGGCCTTTCTCTGCTCTCAACATAGCAGTGAGAAATAACCCCTATTTTTAAAAAGACACCAAGAAACAGAGCAAGGTTTAGTGGTAGAAATAAAACTCTTCTTTGTCCAGAAAAAACAACACAAACACAAAACAACAGCGTGGCTGCAGTCAGGGTTTCACTGATTCTGCCCAAATGTAGGCCATAGGGCCTGGGAGTGTGACTCAGAGTGACAAGGACCAAAACCACCCCACATAATGCAGAGTGGAGGGAGGCAGAAAAGACATTCGTGACAAGCACAGAATCCCCAAAATGTCTCATTAAATCAAAAGCCTGTTTTCAAAACTGATCAGGAAAGAGGAAACACACCCAAGTGACTTTAAAAAATTTAAAAACAGAATGTAACTACATTTATAGTCAATATTTATAAAATATAAAGATTATAGAAACTTTCACTAAAATTATCAATTAGGACGGAAGGAACGGAGGAGGGGTTAGTTAAGTTGCTATTATTTAGCTTCTTTAATATAGTAAAGTGAAGAATTAAAATCAACCCATAAGGACTACTGAATTTTCTGTATATGTTACACCCATTCCATTAAATACACCTGAAAACTCTACTCTTTTAAAGACAAATTGAGCAATGTTACCTGCATTCGATTCAAATAAGTCTATTACTTCTGGGAACATAAAAATCACACTTTCATCTTTTTAAGTCATGTAGTCAAAAATTAATTATAGCCATAGAATGTAAAATTTAGGATTTTCCCATTGAATTTGAAATTCAGTATTTTTATTAAAATATTTTAAAAAATCTAAATTGTTGGCTCAGCATGAATAAAATTTGCAGATGTAATTCCACAGACCCAAGAATTCCAACAAATATTTTTAACGAGGAACCAATAGGTGTCTGATGGATTTTATATTTGCCAATCAGAAAAACATTAGTTAGGACGCAAAGAGACTTTATCAAATTAGGATAGAAAAACTTTTGGATGGCCGATTGATATTTCCTTTGAATTTGTAAAATTCTTCACTAACTCATCATATATGGAAGAAATTTATTCATACAGGAGATTAAATGTGAATTACATATTGTTATAAAAATATTATACTCTTTCTAATATTGACAGTTAGAATTATATTTATCATTTGAGAGAGTTTCAAACTTTGCTAGGTTTTAATTGAATACTTATGTGAGATATTTGGGAATCTGAAAACAGTCATCCATTTAGTTACCGAATGATCAATTACATCGGTCAACTCTAAAAGTGGAAATGAAATGGTCCTAAATGGCTTGCCCTGCAAAGTTTTGCCTTTTCTTCCCCTGCATTTATCTGTGAAGAATCACTTAGACCAGCACCTGCACTGGGCCTTCACAGCAGACAGGGTCTTCGCCATTAGTTAGTCTGTGCCACTCAGCATGGAAGTTACTCGAAGCCGTGAGCATCCCTGTGGATCCTCTCTTTCTCACTTTGCTTCAGATCTCACAGCGCCTGAAGCCATCAGCTCTTGAGCTGGTACATTCTTTGCCTTTATAATACAAACTTCTGTGCACCTATATCCAGCTCCACCTGCCTTACTCCATGATCGTGTAAAATATTTTCCTCTTCGAAAAACAAAGTTATTCTATTTTGTTCTGACATTGCATTCCCCAGATTACTGATTTGGCCATAAAAATCTCTTTTTATAGATTTTCTAGCTTTCTCTTTTTACGAGCTTTTTCAATGCTGCCTATCAAATATACTTAAGTCTTAGAATTATAAAATCCAAACTTGATAATGCCTTCTCTTACAATCCTAATTTTTTTCTTTAGCTTCCTTTCTTGCAAATCTCTTGGGTTAAATACTCTTTAATTACTAATTACTACCCAGTTCCCCAACTATCATTTATATGAATTTAATAAACACTCCTACAGTGCACGCTATGTACTGAGCACTATTTTAAATGCTGTGTTTTTAACACGGTATTGTATTTTAAGCATATATATTACGTGTATAACTCATTTCATCTGTTCTTAAATATCATGCAAAAAAGTCTTTTTCTCATCATAAAATCAATGTTTGCTCATTCCAGAAATATTTGGAAAATATAAAAACATGCAAAGTAAAACACAGAAGTTATCTAGAAGTGAGAAACATGAATGCCTTTTTGCTCAATGTTACATAGTTTTGTGAATGTATTGAATATGCTTGGGTTCATTTCATGTACATATAGCATGTGTGTATATTTGGATGATCATAATAGTGAAGAATTACATAATATTCATAATATTACTTTGTTACGTATTGTTCTAAGCTGATATTCACTCATTAAAGCCTAACATTAACCCTAAATTTATTTTCCCCATTTCACAAAGAAGGAATTGAGGGAAAGAGAGGTTAAGTAATGTGCTCGTCGCATGGCAAACTCAGGACGTGGATTCACATTCATGCGGCTCTGGAGTTTACACTCGTAATGTCTATGCTATACGGCCTGTCTGAACAGACAGACAGACAGACAGACAGCCTCTCAGTCTCTCTTAGTCTGTCTCTCTCCCCTCTCCTTTCTCTTTCCCTCTCTCTCACATACATGTTAAATACATATCTATATGCTAAATACAAGACTGTCTATATTTATAACCACAATTATAATGTCTATGTATAGTTGAGCCTGCCTTTTCACCAAAATTATGTTTTGCATATTTTGCTATTTAAAGATATTTTTTAAACACTATCTTAATGGATTCATAATATCTATCCTCAGGTATGAATATATGACTAGTTGAAGAAAAATGTTAAACATTTTTCTGCTTTCAAATCTTTAAATATTATGAGTATAATTGCAATACATATCTTCATGTGTAAGTTTCTGTTCTAATTTCTCATTGTTAAGAAAAACTCCTTAAAAAAGAAACTCGGAGTCGGAAGGCAAAGCAGCTAATAAATGATGGCACGTATCATCAGTAGTCTCTGAAAAGACATCTCGGGTTCCACTGCTGTTAGGGCATTTCACGCTGGCTCTGTCACATGGCATTCATCAAATAGACAGATACGTAGGCTGCAACTACCCCGTTGTAGACACTGCAGTCTGAGGACAAACAGATTAGACAGACGTGGGTCACTGATGTTTGGGTGTGACTGTGTGGGGTAGGGATGCAAATATGCAAATATGATGCAAATTGCATACCGTTTTGAATACTCGACAGGAAAACAGGAAATGGCAGGAGACTGCCTGGACAACAGTGGGATGGCCGGGCTGCTTTATGGTTTATATTATTTGTAATAATATAAAGAATATTGTGGCCGAGAACTATAGTTTGACCGCTACATCCTAAAGAGCTTTTACATATTCCAGAGGGCTTCTAAAAATCCCCTCCAAGGACCTTTGTTTGGAAAGGAGAAATTTCCATTCATACGAATAATTTGACAAGGAGAAATTGCCATTCACACGAATAACTCGACAAACGCAGACCGCTCACTCAGATGGCCCTCCACTCACTGCTTATTGCTGTCCTCCATGAATCACTTAGCTTCAAGGAAGGCCAGCCCGAAATGACACAGACACGACTCGGTGTCTCTCTTTATCTAGTGTATTTCTTCCTCTTTATTTTCTTACTCTGTGCTCGGGTTCTCGCTCTAAAATATCCTGCTTTTCATTTTTGAATCTCTTCAATGCCATGGACGGTTTATGGTCTTGCCCCAAATGATCACGGAAGGAGGATTGCTGAGGACAAGCAAAGCTTGAGGCGAACCTGATTTCTGTGGCTTACTACAATTCTTATTTCTTTCAGGCCTTGCCTCAGGGCCAACTGGATTCGAAGTGATACACTTACATAATTCTGATTTAATTTTTCTTGTGGGAAATTATGCAAGTTCAGGAGCTCTACACCCTTTTACTGAAATAATTATTTTCAAATCCCCTGAAAGCGGTTACATAATTCAAGGGAAGTACAACATTCGTTGCTGGACTAGTAAAATGTCCACTATAAAATATTTTTTTTAAGGTTTTTTTTTTTTCAGGTACTATGCTGCTGCTTCTATAAAGGGAAATATGGTGTTTATGTTCAGAAATATGAAAAAGAAACTATTCCCGATACTTATATTCTAAGCTGGAAAAGAATGAATATGCTTTATCTGTTTTCTTAAGTGTATATTATTACAGTCAGACATCCTGACAGCTTTTTATTACGCTTGAGAATCTGCTCAATGTGTTTTAATTTCTTCAGAAGACAAGCTTCCATCTGTAAGGAAATTACATCGTGTTGTGACTGAACCTACAGAAATTATTTTTCTGGGAGGCAGAGACAAAGAAAGAGAGAGTAAGAAAGAGAGAGAGAGAGAGAGAGAGAGAGAGGGAGAGAGAGAGAGGGAGAGAGAGAGAGGGAGAGAGAGGGAGGGGGAGAGAGAGAGAGAGAGAGAGAACTACAGAAGTCTTCTGGATCAAACCAGAGGAAGTAGTAGCTCGTGCATGCCCTCAGGACACAGACTCTCATGCTAGTGTTTATAAACTTACTGACTTTATAAACTCAGCCTTCCATATCAGTTACATTACTCCTGAGCCATTTACCAGTTTTATTTTTCTTTGCTAAAATACATAGCCTTAACATCAGAAATACTTAAACATTTTAAGATTTCTCGTATCAAAGGATACTATTTACTTAATGTTAAAAAAAATTCTAGTGACAATAAGTTTTATGTAAAGTTTTAATCATCTTATTCTGCTTAGAAAAGCAGATATTCTATTTCTTGTGGCATATCACATTAATATACTATTTAAATGATGTTAAACCTGTTTTTATATTGCTTTAAAAACAGAACATGGTTGACTGATTGATCGTGTATATACCTATTGCTTAATCAATGGATAATCGTGGCTTCCATCTCTGCTTTCCCACTGGGGTCACTTGACCCCGAGCTGAGCTGTCCCACCGGTGGAATTTGTCTTCACCTACATGTGTCAAATATAAACATAAAACTCGCTGGGCGCTTATAACATTCTACTAGAAGGACCCAAAATGTTACTTATGTGGCGAGGCTTGGTACCAGCTTGCTAAAAATTTGCCTGGACCAAGTTAGTCCTCTATGTTTTCGCCTCTGCCATAGGTTTGATATACCTACGCAGCAAGGTGACATCATGTAACAAGACGACTTAACAATGGATTTTTTAAAAAATAGGTACCTTAATTTCTTCTGTGTGCTGTCCACAGTAGTTGGTGGGTGTCATGGGGAGAGGTTACTACCGATTCTCTGTCGACAAAGGTCCACACGTGTCTGTGGCTTGTCCAGTTAGAGACGGTAGAACCTTGTGGGCCTGACTCCCAAACCCATGCCTTCTGGATTCTGTCGCCCGTTTTCCATCTACTTTATGACACTGTGACCCTGGGTCCTAGACAAACACGTCACATGTAAGAAGGAGAATTGTAGGAGGTCCGATGCTCTGGGACACTGTGACCACCGAATTGATCTGCTTTTGATTCAGAATATTTTATAATTACTGCAAATAACTTGTCAGAGAACTGATCCTTAATTAAAATGAGACTTGGTTGCTTACCTAGGATTTTGGTTTTTATTTTGCTTTTAAACATACGAAATTTACATTTCTTATTTAAACACACAAACTTCATACAGTCTTTCAACACTAAAATTGCCAAATGTTTTTCTGGCTTGATGTTTTAACTCTTGACAATAGAAACAGCATAGGCTTCATTTTTATTCCGAGTAATTTTAATGAATGGCATTTTATCAAACCTGTAAATTGTTAATCTTTGGTATCTTGTATTAATTTATACCAAATTTATTTTTCAAATTTCATATTCTTTATCGCTTTATCTATGATCAGTTTAAAAGCATAGGGTTTTAACAGAGGAAGTTACATTAAATAAAGGAACTTTTTAAAATAGGATTCGGCCAAAAAAAAAAATGAAATCATATGCAGTTTACATCGTTGATACAAATCCTTTCCTCCCTGTGGCAAAGAGTGACCTGCTATTTTCCATACAGATGTGAAATCCGTTATCAACACCTTCACACACATGAAAAATAAATGACAAAAAACTAAACTGTAAATAAATTTAGTAAAAATTTAAAAAATAAAAACTAAAGATTATTTTAATAGTCTCATAACTGTACCATATTTTCTCTACTAAACTGAGGATATTAAGTCAGTAGAGATTTCAGAACCCAACTCACCTGGTTTATCACTTATTAGATGTGTGATTTAAAAAATCAGTCTTAACCACTTCTCCTGTATCTATAATATAGATATCATGTTCACGACATCAAAATATTTAGATAGTAAAATATGTTAAAAATATATAAAATTTGGCACAATTTCTAGGACATGCAGAAACCCAATAGATTTTAGTTTACTGTTGCCTAGTTTAAGGACAAGTACTACTCATATCTCGGCCAAGAGCTGGTAAAAATATTTGAAACATTTTATGTAGTTATGCTAGATAATTATTTTTAAGGTTTCGACTTTTGAAATATGCCTCTATAAATATATTTTAAAGCATTTGTGTTCTTTTATTGAATTTAATCCTATATTTATAAAGTAGTTTCTATTTTTGGAATAAACTACCTGTAATGATCTGGACAAACCATTGACTCATGTGTGCAGGTTTAATTTTTAATTTTTAATTCTACAAATGGAGGAACTTCCACAACAAAATGATTGAAATAAAATGGAACTCTTACATGACTTTTATAGCGAAGATATATGCAAGGCTTTTATATCTACAAAAGAATCAATATGGGTAATATAAGACAGTAAGGATTTTAATTAAAATCTAATTTTCACGAGCATTCTGTCCCCAGCTGCTTTGTGACCCATCATAGCTTTTCACAGCAGGAAACCTAAAAGTATGTATAAAACAAAATCATTTCCATTTGCCAGGTGCATTCTTGCTGAATCAGCCCACTTGGCCTTATGCCAATTTCTGCTGTTTCTCACTAAGGGAATTTATCCCTAAATAAAATGTTAGTCATGTTTAAAGGGAAATAACGGCCCTAATCCAGATTTAAGAGCTGAAAGATTTTGCCACGAAAATAAAAATAAGTACGAACTTTAAATAAACACACAACTTTGAAATTTACAGGGTCATTTTTAACCCAAAGAGATGATTATGGAATTACTATATGCTGACGACACAAAAAAATAAATAAAACTTTTTTTTTTTTTGGTAGAGAAGTAGTCAGGAAAAACTACATAATAAAAATGCTATGTGGTTCGTTGTTTGGGGATGAAGAGACAATCTCTAGGTAAACGAGGTTGGCAAAGGCATTTGAGAGAAAGGAAGCAAATCGAGTTGTTGGAAAGTGTGTAAGTTCATAGAAAGATATCAGTTGAGACAGTCGGAGTAAGACACATTCTTCGAGTATTTCATCACTTAGTTTCCTAACTACAAAATCGGCTTAATAATAGTTTTCCGCCTTACCATTAAGTAAAAGCCAAGTTTGGAAAAATTATCTTAAATTTCAGATGCTATATCGGGTGTATTTTCATCTGATCCAGAGTCATAATTCCGAGTTAACTGACTTAAGTATTGGAAATTTTGTGCCTTATGATCTGCCAATCAACATGTCTATTCCCCAGATAAGGATTTCTTTTTTTAGGTGAAGCATATGGTAGTTTTTATTTTTAGGGTAGTGAAACTCTTCTTTTTTTTTTTTAAATTAAGTTTATCGGAGTAACATTGGTTAATACAATCGTATAATTTTCAGGCGTGCATTATCATTGACATCTGTATATTCTATTGTGTGTTCACCACCCAAAGCCCAGTTTCCCTCAGCTACCATATACTTCCCAGATAACTATTTTTAAGCAGCAGCAAACATATTAGAGTGAGTCAGGCCTTGAGCTGAGTCCTAGCTTTTCCTCTACTTGTGTGACTTGGAGAAACAACTTAAGAACTTTATTAAAACTTCAGATTCCTCACCCTAAAAATAAAGACTATTTCGGCACATTGCCGCTTTTCGATAAATGTTAGCTCATATTGTTAATGTTTAAAGAACGGTGTTATTTTAGTGCGTAATGAACAGACACGCATCAATTTTGTCCGTGTCGACTATGAGAGCGTGTGCTTGACTTTCACGTGCAGCTCGCGTGCCTGACGGAAGTCACAAAGTTGGCTTATCGAAAAGACTGGACAATGTGTTGTCTGGCGTCACTACCAGGAGTGTCACACTGTATTCCAAACAAACACTTATTTGAAGCATCCAAGGAGGTTTTTTTTTTTGATCATAGAGGAGATACACAGATGTGTACGTTTCAATCACAGAGCAAGCGGCAGCTCTGCCACAAGACAGAATGAGAAGAGACACCTCAGGAAAACAGATTATTGCATGTCGAATATATTGGACCAAATGCAATAGAATTTCCATGAAAGAATAGCCCACGCGGGATGGACAGTTTCAGAGGGGTATGTGGCAGAGGTGGGCTTGGGCTGTGCACTTCAGCAGCAAAAAGTTTGGGATTAGAAGAAAGAAGATGGTACCATTAGCAAAGAGATGACGAGCGAATGCGCAAGGCATGACCAGGGCACAGAAGAGTTTCCGTGTGTTGCTGGGGGAATAGTAGGGCAAGCTGTTGGAGCGACAGACAGGAAATTGAAAACAGATGGTAAAATTCAAAGGTCATTCTGCTTCTAAGTTTGAGCGAGACCTTCTCCCAGAGGCTTGTGGGAAGGGAAGAAGGGTCGCCTCTTCGGAAAATAGGCTTGCTGGAGTGATGTAGTCTGACCTGCCCTCGTCCTAAGATATTATAATGCCCATCATCGGTTCTGGAAGATGCAACTGACTCCTTTCAGATTTGGGGCTTTTCTGTACTAGTTTCTGATGTGCTCCTCCAGATATAACCAGACACCACTTCTCTGTCTGTTAAGTCTAAAGCTGTCCAGCTGCAGAAGTGCAGGCCCTGTTATTCTCTCCCATAAGGGGAACGAAAATGTCGCACCCGCCCAACGTGAGATTTCAAAAGGGAAGCGGAACGGAAAATGATGCCGAAATGAAATGTAGCTCAGATGAAAGCTTAGAAATCGTGGTCCATGTGATTTTCATGGCTTGAGAAAATGATACCAATTTCAAATGTAAAATATTTATTAAGAAATGCCTTCGTTTTTGTTTAACCTGTCCAAAATAAGGATTCTCAGATTTGTTCGCCATGATCTGGCTCATGGTAAGTGAAAAGGGTCCAAGAAATGGCAGTGGGCTCCGGCTTCTGTTCGTTTGGTTTTGTTTTATCGGATGGGACTGAGAGAAGAAAGATCACTTGATGCCACGTCTGTCTCAAAGGACAACGCAGGAGCCATTTACCGATCCGGTGGTGAAACCGAGAGGCTCCGAGATGCATGAGGACAAGGGCCTCGTCATCCCGGTCATCACCCTTCATCTAATGAGAAGCACAAGGAAGCAGCAGTGAATGGAGGAGCTAGCGTGAGAGGACGTGAAGTCTCGAACTGATCTCTGAAGACACAGTGTCCACACTGAATGCGGAGCTTGTGCATTAGACTGATCAGGTTAGGTTCCCTTTTTCACGCAAAAAAAAAAAAAAAAAAAGCTGCGAAGAGGAAGAAAGAACCATGTTGACAAGGACTCATGACAACTTCTCCCCTAACTGTAGTGTTATACAAATGTTTAGGAAAAAGGAAACTCATGCCTGGAAAGAATAAACAATGACCTAACTTCGTGAGCTCGCATCTATTATGAGTGGAGCAGGGTGCCTGTCACAGAGGCGGGCCCTCGGAACTATCACCCTACAAAAGCCGTTCTGCAGAGCCGGGCGTTGGGGCTCCGGCTTCCAGCAGTCAGTGTTCTTCCATGAATCATGAACTCCCTCCCTGACCCAGAACCAAATGCGGTGATGGCCCTGAACACAAAATGCCCTGGATGTACGACTTCAAAATTTAAGTATCAGATTTAAAAAGCCAATGAACGATGTTGTTCACTTTTCACGTTCTAATTAGCCTGTTTCATCACCAGCACACTTAAAACACACACCACACACACACGCACACACACACACACACACACACACACATCCCTGTACTTTACGGTCATCGCCTGAATTATTTGGGCAGATTCTCCAGGATTTGGGCAACATGACTCCATGGATATGAATTCTACATGGTATTTGGGGCCTGGCCCATGCTTAGTTATCCCAGGGGTTTCGATACCAGGGGACCCCAAAAAATGGATCAAGTATTTTATTTTTTAAACAATAGTAAAGTCAGAGTTTGGTATTCTAAAATATCACGTACTATTTCTATAAAAGTGTCACCTTTTTGTTCAAAGCATCCATGCGTAATTCTTTCACTTGCTGTGGTGCCCTCACTGACAGCCTTTTCTTGAAGTTAAATATGGGTTAGATAGGGACTCGAAGTGTCTGTCATCATCAGGCCAGTGCATTGGGTCAATGACCTGGCCGTATTTTCCGTTTGCATAGCACGGCCCTGTAAAAGCCCTCACATTAATGAATTTTATTCAGGGTGACAAAGGGAACATTGAAACTGCAATACGGTTTCATCTTCTCTCGTCTAAATGGGGAAGACGCCCGCATCACCGCACTAACTCTCCTGGAAAGGAGGGAGTTAAAATACTATCATTCTACAGAACGACCTTTCCGCCTTGGCGCCCGCTTGGCTTGGAGTCATAATCTGGCTGCCAACATGTGGTTAAAAACACACGGACTTGGAAACAAGAAGGAAATCCACGTTTTGAACATACACAATAAAACTTATACGATCTCCTCTATTCCTTATATTTATCTCTTAATATTTGAATCAAAATGTTGCCAGTGCTTTTTTATATATTTTCATAACTTCCCAAATACATATTGTCTACTCTCCCAACTCAGGCAAACTATTTTTAAAAAGCAAATTGGTAAATCTAATTAAATACACGCACACAGATATATTCTGTCAACCTAAGTTTTTTAAAAACATTTCTGAACTATCAGTTTTAATAGTCAAACATCCATTCCAATTTACAGATTAACATGAATGAATTTATGGCTCTAAGAAAATAAGTACCATCTCTAACCCAACGGCATCTCGTAACAATGTACCTATATTAATGTCGCCAGTGTGCAACAGGAAGCATGGGACCCAGGAGCAGAGAGAAAGGTTCTTGGGGATGTGACGTTGTCCATTTTGTGCGCTACATGTTTCCCGCAGGCGTACCACACACGGCCTCGGAGTGCGGGAGAAGCATTCGGTTTTAATTGTTTTTTATAAGTCCATACAATAAAGTGATGGATTTTGTCACTATAAACGGCATACAAACTTGAAGCTGCAAAGCCTAAGCTGGAGACTGCGACTGTTTTCTAATCTCAAAGCAATTTTTTTTTTTTAATGAAAAAGAAACTAGTATCTTTTCCAAGTTTCTAAAGTTGCAACAGTGGGCTCGACGCGTGCCAGGTAATTCTGTCACTGCCATGGGCCCAGCGAAACCACAGTGCATTCTCACACCGGAATGTTGTGCGGTCAGTGGGCGCCCACACCGTGATGGCAACCAGTGACCATTTGGGGTTTGTTTTGTTGGTCGGTTGCTTTAGATTTCCAATATCTAACAACAACAACAAAAATGTACTTTCGTGTGATCTTTTTGTAAAAAGAAAAAAATATGTCGCTTTGGTCATCTTGTTTGTATAGCACCTAACGTGTATGAAAGCAGCTCAAAAATGTTCCGTTAAGTTCTGTTGTATTTAGAAAAAGTAACAGATTTTTGTATAGCAGGATGCTTCGAAGAACCTCTGTGATGAGAATGTTCTGGGAATTGTTCAAACGCTCGGAATTCATTCCTTAACACAAGAGCTCTTCGCCTTGATTACACAGACATAATCACCTCTATTACTGCCTTTCTCTAACTGCTATTCTTCAGATGCGTGTATTATAACACCGACTGACACACAACTCTGTAGTGCACTTGCCAAGCCTGTGGCAGGGAATATGTACACATCACTGACAAAAAATATCTGATTGGCTACAAGAAGGTCAGTATCTCCCATCACACAATGTCTCTAAATGACAGTATGCAAATCAAAGGGTCTGTTGGTCCGGAGTTTGCAGCTTAGCTGTGGGATGCAGTCTGCTCAAGGCTTTGCTCGTTAATGGTTCCCATACGTGAACGACATAAACCATTGTCCTTGGGGGACAACGTGACATAAAAAATTATCCCTAGACTTAAAGGGCTTATGATCTAGACTGATAAGTAAAAAAATTAGAACTTTTCAAAAAGTTTTAAAAAATTATAAGTGGGAGGGAACGGTAAATTGTTAAGGGCTGATGTATTCAGACAAGGAGCAATAAAGAATAAAAAATTTAACTGGGGCTTAAAGAAAGAGTGAGCTTTGGGCAAGTGAATTGGAACAGGAAGCTACCCCATGTGTTTCTACTTTTTGTTATGACATTGTGGCCACCGATCCTATGTGTGGTTTAGATGAGACCATGAGAATGAGTTATGTATTTGTATATTAATTTAGTAACTGATTTTAAAAGAAAGCCTAGTGCTCTAATTCTCTATATAGCTAGGAGTAGGTATAATATATACATGCTAACAATTAATGATTATATATTTAAAGCAAAGGATTTTACTTCATTTGTTATGCATAAGTTTTACTTGGTAACTTCTAAGAGGATCAATTAAACATGATGGATATTTCTGTCAAAAAATCTTGTCATAGAAAACTCATTTTGTATGGTTTGTTGGCTTTACTATAATAAATTTGGAGAAGCTTTTCTGTTTGTGAATAAATTATCTGCCTCGGCGCAAAATCTGGAGTGATTCAGAAGTCTAAGGAAGGAGTTAGAATGCCATGGATTGTTCTAGAAAAGAAGGGGAGTCGAGTTCATACAATGAATGGCATTGTGGGTTCTAGACTGATCTGCTCAATCTGTCTTCATTGATGTGACTTATTAGGATTTTCCAACCAAAGCAAAGTGCACATGGAGGATTAATCGCAAGGCCGAGGGGACTGTGTATTAAGTGTGGAGCTGCATGTATAGCATACAGAAAAGCTGTAAGTCGGTTAACTACACAGCTTTACCCTGAAGCAGGACAGAAAATGGTGTCGCCCTGGTTTTCTCTGAAAAATTCAGTGTTTACTCCACCATGATGCTTACCTTTATAACTAAAAATATTAGAAACATAAGTCATCGTGAAACTTTGTGGTGAATTTTTTCTTACGATATCAAGTTCATTAGACATCACGATTTTTCTCCATTTTCTTTTTAATTGCCTAAAAAGCTGTTATCTTTATTTCTGTATTGCATAAAAATTTAGAATTTCTAAATTCCCTTTGCAAATATTGGTGTGATTTTTGTCTCTTGACTGAACTTCAACTGACCTATATATATGGCAGAGCCCTTGCAATGAATCCTCAGAGTGACAGAGGCTACGATATCTAAATTTATACACACACACACACACACACACATACACACACACATTTTTAAAAGCTGAAGCAAGCACTATACTTAGTTGCTTTATCTGCAGTTACTTTATATTCGGCCACAAAGTCCTTATCTTGTTGAAGGACCAGCATCAATCTGTAGACCATGATTTGAATAGCACGATTTCAGAGAACCTAAGATCTGAGAATTGCACCAATATTTAAGACTTCAGACCTTTTTTTCCCCACTAATCTTACGAAGCTTCTGATGACATCATTTATTGCTTGTGGAATTCTGGTTCTAACTAGTTGTATCAATTTTTTCGATCTTCAGCATTTCTTCTGTAATGAGTATACTTTCTTTGAAAGAGTTTCCCACTTGTGGACTATGACTTAATCCCTTTCGCTCGTTATCTGTTGTGTCCAGTTTGCAACGGCTGTTATCCTACAGAATCCGTTTTTTTTTTTTGGTCACTGTTTTGTTCTTTCCCACTTTTAATTAGCACTGCTCGGTCTGGTTAGCATCTGCAGCTGTCACTGAAAATAAGGTGGCCGGGTCCCGTCGCACTTTCTCCCCCTACTGTAATGGGCGTTTTTGGTAATCGGGTTATTGTTGTTTACTTCGAAACTTGAAAGCGAGCAGCCGTTGTCAGCCGTCAGGAGCAGCAGGACGGACCCACGCGGTACCTGCCATCTGCTCCTGTCGTGGGGCCTCAACTCGTCGCTTCTGAAATTTAACTGCTTTTCCAGCATTTCACTGCTTGGTGTACGAGAACATCCAACAATAGTCATCAAGCAGTGTACTTACCTTTTCTCCGTGTGTACACCTGTCTAGTTAAATGCTAAGAAGCCCCGAAGCCTGTAAGTGATGTCGGCATCGTGATCAATCACACAGAGATGGCTTCTCTCAGATAGGACACAGGAGGAGTGTTCCCACATTCCTGCTGTCACCGAGAGAAAACCGAACCCTTCTGGAATAAATCTGTCTCGGCCCTTCATATAGGTCTACGTGGTTCATATTTTAATATAGGGATGTCTAAATAATCTATGATACCCGTCGACAGAAATTTATAAATTCAAATTTAGAAGGCGTGCTATTTTTATCTTTCATACAATTTTTTTTTTGTATACAAACTGTATGATGACCCAAAAAGTACACATTTTTGTCAGAAAAACCTACTTGGTTCAGGTCAGCTGGTAAAGATAGCCTTTTGAAATTCTTTTTCTGCTTCAACTTTCAATCAAGTTATTCCATCTTTCCATTCTTAGGAATATACGGTCCCTTGTGGTGGCCACCTGCCATGACTTTGTGTCCAGACAATCAGTCCAATCCTGCCCTTTACTTTTTTCTTATGCCCTGACATCTTTTTTCCAGGTATGTATTTTAGGTCAGTTGTCTGAAGGTTATTTTTCCCATTACATGCAGTCTTACTTCTTAAGATTTTTCTCTGTGACTCAACCAATATCAAAGCAGTTCATTTTGCTTTTTCCTATAATTACTTACACTTCTAACTCTCTTTGCAATTTCCCTGTCCAATTTAGCCGAGATGGCACATAAATATCTTCTGATTCCACTTACAAACCACATTTAAATAAACAAATATATTCATATATTTGGAAATTAACATCTATAGCAAAAATTATTCATATACAATTAAGAAAGAGGCTATTCATAACATCCTATTTAAATTCTTTATATGTCTATAGAGTTTATGTTTTATGTTATATTAAAATAGAGGTAATCTAAATCGTATATGACACACATGGGCAGAGTCTATACATTCAAATTTAGAGGATGAAGTGTTAATTTATTTTTTTACCTATTTTCTCATAAAGAGAATGACAAGCAGAAAAGCTGGGTGAGAAGGGAAGGGTTGGGATCCTATAAATCAGCCTGTTTAATAACTAGGGTTTGGAGGCAGCTGTTTGTCAATTTACATTCTTGGAGATTCACATCATTTAAATGTTGCTTAGAATTTCACCAGGTGTGCAAAACTCTCTCAAGTATATTCAATTAAAAGTGCATAAACGCTACTTAATTTCTCAATATCCATGGAGTCTCACTGAAAGAAGAACCGGAATAGACTATTCAGTCAAGATCCTTGTTCCTCTCCATGTTCATGCAGTCATTTAAAAGCCCCATGTTTCAATTAAATTAGACTACTTATCAATATTTTAAGATTTTTGGTTTAACTTTCTTATATAGAATTAAATCTCCATTTATGAAATGGGAATATGATATTAAACAGAAAATTAATACTTTCCTATTTTTGCCTGTGTTAAGCGATGTGTCGTTTTCTGGGTTTTGTTCTTTGTTCATCAGGATTTCTCCTGCTCGGTGTTCTCTGAGCTCCCTGGATCTGCGGTTTGGTGTCTGACATCAATCTGGCGACATTCTCAGTCATTACTGTTTCATATTGCCCACCCCTGGTGGGCACTAGCCCTTCCGTCTTGGGGGTGGCGGTCTGTCGTGTACCCTACCTTCTCTTACAGAGGCAAGAAGCGCTGCTGACTTCTCAGTCTGTGCAGCTTTGCGCTTGTTAGGACAGAATGGCAGCTTCTGAGCTCCTTGTATGAGGAACCAAAAGGCCAAAGTCCACCATTCAATTGTTCATTTTTAAATTTTTCATCCTTAAATGAGACTTGTTTACTGCATTTTGTTATAGCAAGAACGTCTTTAAAAGTTGGCATTATTAACTGAAGTAGTTCTTCTAATTATTATCAAATGGGAATTACCTCCCGTCTCTCCAGGACTATGCTTTGCTTTAACGGGGCTTTCCGCCATCACATTCCCTCGCTGGCTTATTACTTCTATCTTTTTGGGTCGGTAGGTAAAAGCAGATCGTGGAAATGATTGCATGACTCTATCGATTTACTAAATATCATTAAATTCTTTTTTCTTCAAATAGGAAAGCTTATAGTATGTAAATTATACCTCAAGAAAGTTGTTTCAAAAAGTGAAGAACCAGACAAATTTAGTTGGATATACAATCAGTGGATATATTCATTCTCTTTAAATATTACGCTTCACTGGTTTGGAAAATCAGTGTTTAATTTTATATAATTATTTTTTCCTAAATGTAGATATGTTTTTATAATCACTGAAATGTTCAGAAATAAATCTTTGAAAGGAATTGAGACTTTTACTTGACAAAAATTTAAAAATTAACATTTTCAAAGGCCACAGAACAAATTTAATGCCTACTAATTTGTCATTGTTTTTTCTCAAATTCTCACCTTAGTTCAACTAGTAAACAATCATTTTGTATAAAAAGATACAGGAGATTGAATGTGTATATGTCTTTAAATGGTTTTTAAACTCTTTGAATTGTTATTGGGGGAATAAAAAAGGCTGATCTAATTTTAGAATGGAAATTACAATAAACCTAACACATAAGAACATAAAAAGTATTCAACCATCTTTTATTAAGAAAAATCAGCTTTGAAGTTAATGTCAAGAGGAAGAGCTAATATTTTGCTAATAAGCCATAATTTCCCAATTAATAGTTATCTTTTAATAAGTCATATTTTATTAAAATGACTGCAAACATGCCTCACTTTATTGCGCTTCCCAAGTTAACATTACAACTGGCTTTACTGCGGTGGTCTGAGGTCTGCCTGTAATTAATTCACTTTGCTACTTTGCTACTAGCACAGAAACTATGGTAACTGAAAGGAGGTAAAAAGAGTTTTTAGTAAAAGGAATACCTGAATGGTGAGAGTGTCGATTTAAATGTAAATATACACGCACAATACCTGTTGTCCCCGACTTGCAATGGTTAGACTTGTGATTTTTCGATTTTGCAATGGTGCAAAAGCGATACACATTCAGTAGGAACTGTACTTCAAACTCTGGATTTTGACCTGTCCCCAGGCTAGCGGTATGCAGTGCGACCCTCTTGGGATGCTGGACACTGGCTGCCATCTGCAGCTCCCCGTCAGACACGCCACCGCGATCGTGACAGTCAATATCCAGACACTTCACAGTGTAGTATTAAATGTTTTCAGCCAACAATGGGTTTTACCGTAACATAGTCCCATCTCAAGTCAGGGAGCACCTCCTTTGCAGAACCAGCAAAACTAGTAATTTTCTGTGCTAGGTATTAAAAACCACCTTAATGACGATAGTTAATGTGCTATAATACAAAAAAGGTTTAATTTTAAACAAAAATTCCCTTTTATCTTGTGCTTTGAATTAAAGCGAACCACAAGCAAATTGCATATAACCTACACCACTCTACTGATCCCACGTGTTTCAAAGCTACGGTTTATTACATTAAGTCTTATATCTCATGATTATGGACTGTGTACCCACAAAGAGCGCCTACGATTTTGTTGCAAGATTCATCAAGTTTTGTTAATCTTGGTTATGTAAACAAATAATATTTTATTCTACATGAGACCCAAATGACTCGATCACTATCTACAGGGAATGGCAATTCTCTCTCTAGAAATTTCCAGCTATACTGACAATTAAATGATATTGGGGATCTGGAGACTGGTGATTTTTAGTACTTTAAAGAAGATTTGTGACAAGTGGGGTTTATCTGTTAGAATGGATCCACTTAACACTACAGATTCAGATTTGGGTTGAATTCTCCCTCTGAGAAGTGTTTTAGCCAAAGAAACAGAGTCTGTAAAATTTTATTGTGTTTTCATCCATGTGTGCATTCACCAATTCCTCATAGTGGCTGAATTTGGGATTTGAAGACATGAGCTAAATTTTAACTCTAAAATTCTGAAGTTCCATAAAAATGTACATTATTATCATATTAGCCTTCTGCTTCCGTGAAGTCGTTAGAGAATCACTGTCATCTCAGTAAGTGTTTTATCTTTTTGTGATATAAACAATAACACCTAATTAGGATAGGTTTGCCTATGGAGGAAAAAGAAAAAAAGAAAAAGCTCCTTAAACAAGAAAGAACTGTAATTTGTTTTACAGTGAACAGGAATCTTAGATAAGCCGTACTTGCCTGATGTTGGCAGTAACCCAGGCTTCTAAATTCCTGCCTCTTTATCATCTCTGATAAACTGCTAGATGCTGAGCTGTCTGTCATGTGTCTTTTCACAGATAGGGAGGTTGGACCACGAGAACAATGTGCCCTATTCTAAGGCGACAATCCCTGGAGTGACGTTGACAAGGCTGGCGAAGCTGCAGAGACATCGCAGAGGCCGTGCTTGCCTGATTTCCATCACAGGGCCACAGGTAGCAGTGAAGTGGCCTGGGACATGCAGCCGTCACCACGAGTGGCCAGGTACAGAAGCAACCACTGGGACAGTAGCACTAAGAAGGAGCGGAAGTGGTCGCGGAGAGGCACCTGACAGAGCCAAGCGCGCGACCCCTCTCATCACACGGCTCTGGCCTGTATCGGACGCCCGAGGGAATTTTTCCCACTTTGGCATATTTAAAATGAACATTAAAGTACAATAATAATAACTGAGCATTTTATACTCCTAGCTTCGCCATAGCACATTTTCTTACCGTCAAGGAATTTTCACTACCGCTGGGCACGTCGCCGCTCCCCGCTCGGCGCAGGGAGCCTGGCTCCTTCTCACGCCTCTGCGAGCCCCTGTCCCTGCCAGCCAGACGCCGCCCTGTGTGCTTCGCTAGGTCTCTTCCCCTTCCCGGACGTTTTAAGAAGAGAGGGGAGCTGGTCTGGGGGAAATATCAAGGCCTGTACTTCTCAGTTCCGAAAGCCTGAGATATTTTGCTCTTCCCCCTGAGAGTTAATGGATTCTGAACCATCGTGCCCTCCGTTTGCACAGCAGCGAATGGATTTTCTGATTCCTTCGGGTTCCTTCGGCTCGCTTTGCCTTTAACGCAGTGATGAAACAGAGTGTTGTGTGTTGCCGTGATGTTCGAATAGATCCAAACGGAAGAGGTGAACAGTGTTGTTCGCTTGTTTCGTTTTTGTTCTCAGCTCTGAAATCCAGGGAACCCACCATGCGTCCTTTCTCGCGGGGTAAGACAGGCGCCCCAGCGTCTGCGCAGTGTCCAAGCAGGCGGGGTGAACCAAGTAAGCCGAGGAAGACCTAAGAGCTGAAGTCGCTCTATGCCGTCTTCTATTGCTGTAAATAGCTGTGTGAATTAACTTTAAGAATGTGTACCTGAATAGGGAGAGTTGTTTGGCTTACTCGAGAATTTTTATGACTCTTCTTGAGAGCTGATGCATAATCGTGAATGCGTTCATGTGTATTACATGTGTATGCACACATGCGTAGGGACGTTATGTATAATGTATTCTTAATATGTAGTTTTCTTACAGGTATGTTATGTCAGCTTATACTTGCAGGTAGCTTAGTTGTTTCTGTCAAGGATACTCTTCTAGTAAAATTAAGTGAATGTGTCATTTAAAAAATAGGTAAGTTGGAGAATATTTAGAAGTTGATAAGTATATAAATATGTAAGCATAATTAGATATATTAAGAATATATGTATTATACTAGATAGATAACTATAACTAGAGATGTAGATAAAGTATGTGTAAGCAGATAAAACATATGGAAAAATACCCAAGGAGAACAGTCGAGTGTCTGTGTACATGTGGGGGCGGGGGGCACGGGACACACACCAGCGAGGTCCCCGGGCAGGGTTGGGGCTCTTGCCCGCCGGGAATGGCTGTGCAAGACAGTCACTAAGTTACATTTTGGATCCTCAGTTTCCCAGTTTGCAAAGTGAGAGACTGGGTTACTCTGGACAGCTTCTGTTCTTTTTGAAAACTTTATGACCATTTTAGAGAGAGCGCACATACAAAAGCAAAAACGAGGAAATATGTCATTTCCGAATCAGTTTTGGCTCCAATGACGCCTTTGCTGAGACAGTCACCTCAATTCAGATGTGAGTACAGACTAGGATTTTCATTGAGAAACTGCTGTAATTTCTTCTAGGGTCAGTCTCCATGATGCGTACTGAACTCAGACTAACTTGATTTGCATTTGCAACACCATATAACCACATGGTATTAACTCACACCTCTAGTACCTACCTCCTCTAAGGATGTGTCAATTCTTAAATACTTTGTTATTTTAGTTATGAACAAAAAAGTATGTCTTGTGATTTTTTTTATTCCTCTAGATACATTAGACCGATATATAAAATCTCTAAACTGAACTAAAGTGTACAATCTTTTCAGAGAAAAGATTATACTTCTTAAAATTTTGCAGAGAAAAAGTTCTTGAAAAAGATGAGCCAATGAAAACAGGAATGCTTCCCAGTCGGGGAAACTGACATAATATGGGATGTGGGTCATCTTAAAATTATATAGGCAAAAGTGAAGATTTGCATAAAACAATAATAGCCCTATCCAGATATGTGAAGAATGCTACTCTAACTCGGAGACAGAATCACATCCTTCTACCAATTCCATGCCCTCATTTCCCATAATAATAAACTCCTTTTTTGAAAAAAAAAAAAGGGCCTGGACATCTTCCGGCATCGTCACCGAGGCGCTCTGACCCCGATTGTGACTTCAAGGATCACAAGGAAAGAAGAGGACCCTGAGAATTCAGAGAACTTCTAGGGCACACTGTAAGCTGGCATTTAGGGGACACACTTCACAGCTGGTATCAAGGGCATGAAAGTTTTCAGCGCAATCAGGCACTTTTGGGTATCCTAGCCGAAAGGGACCTTGCAGACCATTTGTTCCTCGCCATGTAAAGTTCATCAACAACAACAACAAAAATAAAGACCCAGAGAAGTTAGATGACCTGTGCGAATTTCGAGCATTTTGTGGGAGTGCCACTTTGCTCAAACTGAATTCTAGAGTTCTTTCACTCTCCCAATTATCGACCTAGGAGCCATCTAACATCACACGGAAAATGAAATAAAACTGAAAACTCGGGTAGGAGAGACCTTTCTCCCACTGCACATCTACTTTACGCCACAGCTCGATTTCGACAGAGGTGTGATACCTGGGTAACGAAAATGGCTCGCCTCTCTCCGAGACTTAGAAAACTAAACGTCATGGAACATGCTATACACCAATCATCGAATTAGGAGATGGCTTTTTACAGTCATATTTGAAAAACACAGAAAAGCAAAAACAAAATGTGAAATCGTCCAGGATTCTCCAGGTTTAAACATTATGTGGACTCAAAACGGAATCTCAGGCAATCTCAGGCATCAAAATGACCATTATTAGCCCTACAAAATCCCACATCTTTCAACAAAATGCCATCATCCCCATTACCCTAGTGTGTATGTTTTGACTATTTAACATGTCTCATGTGTATTTTTGTTTTGGTGTTCTATTTCAATAATTTGATTACGGGAATGGGGAATTTTGAAGAGAGTGAGTCAAAAGTATAAGGACAAACAAGCATTTTGTGTGTGTGTGTGTGTGTGTGTGCTTATGTGCATTAGTCCTTGAAATGACCCTTTGAAATTAAACTCCTTAAATAAAATTTCATTTTTTGTTTCTATCTTCATGTTCTTACACATGACTATGAACAGATCTGTACATGTGCACACACGTGTGTTGAGAGGTAAATCGATGGGAATTAGGGAAGAAGACAGATTCCACATTTCGATCATAAGCTAATATTTTTCTTACTCCTGGATGTATACTTTTATAATACAGAAGAGGTAAACTTAAAAGTCATGTTAGATTTTCTATAAAGGTTTCCTTAGTTTGATATTTCCTTCTCGTTTTCACCTCCATGTAACTGCGCTAATCTAAATGACCATGTAGCTACTGATCCCCTACTTTTTATTAGACAAAGGTGAAGCAAAAGTCAAGGGGACATTAATTCAGTGAGTAGCAGGGTCATTCTTGCGTCCTATTGATAAATCCTTGATGATGATGCAACATCATCTTAGGAAAGTAATTCGAACCAGGTCATCGTTAATGACTTTGATCCAGATTTCAAAGTTCTGCGAATGGGAAAAATACTTCATATGAATCCAAAGTGCCTGAATCTGCATCAGGAACTTTTCTGTTCATTCACGGGCAAAATGAGAGGATTCTCTGAAAGCTGTTAAATTATGTTTCTGCTTTGTTTCAGCGCACCTGAAAAGTACAAAATAATAAACCTCATCTGGTGGAAACGATACTAGCTCTTCGACCTTGCTTACGATACTTCACTTTTTTTTTTTTAATAAAATTGTTCTTTCAAACCTAGCTATATTATTGCCTAAATTCGCATAGGTGAAAGCAAGATAGTGCCCAAATCTGACTTTTATTCAATGGGAAATGAGGAGATACAGTGGTGGGTATTTGAGCAGGGCAATGACACGACCTGATGTATTTGAGAAGCAGCAGTCTGTCTGGGAACAGAGGGCGGAGGATGAATACAGAAGCAGGGGTGCTAGTCAGGGGGAGCTTATGCCCATACAGGAGACCGGGCATGCGGTAGCCGTGGAGAGATCCGAGGGTGATAAAATGCTAATGTACATATACTTTTATATACATATCACTTATAATAGGATTATAACTAAGCAGAACTTATGGATTATAGGTAGCATCCTTAATCATTTTTCATACAGTTGTGGGTTTTATTATCAAACGAGCTTGATCGCAATATATTTATATATGTTGACCTTCCAGTAAAGTGAATTACAGGATTCCCAGAGGATATATACTTCTGAAAATACCGTACGCCTTTAAATTAAGAAAAATAGTCATTGCTGTGAAGTGAACCAGTCTTTCCTTAGCCAACAGAGCTAAAACTGTTCTTAACGTAATTATGGCCTGTAATGTAGCTTCAGAACCGTTTTATTTCAATACATCGGTCTATACAGGAGAATAATATTTCGCAATGTTTTTCCTGCCCATTTCAAAAACCCAACATACACAAAAATCGTATGCAGTAGAGAATAAAGTCACTATTATGCCATTTCAAAAATACTGAAGGCGTGCTTCAAAAAAGGCACTGCGGATCTATTTTAAATATCGGTGAGTGAAATAAGTCATGCAAATTAGAGAGCATACTGTATTATTCCATTTCTATGAAGTTCTAGAAGTCGCAGACTCACCTATAGGGAAGTGAAGGAAAGGATGAGGGCACTTGGGAGGAAGATGCATGTGGATACTTTTGGGGGTGATGGGTATGTTCATTGAATTGATTTTTATGATGGTTTGATTAGGTGTATACATAGGGCAGAATGCATCGAGTTTGCCATTTCAATATGTGCATGTATTATATCAATGATATCTTAATAACGATGTTAAAAGTAAGTATAATTGTACTTACATAATTTCTGTTTAACAAAGGTAAACACAGTCTGTTTCATTGAAAGTCAAGCACGCTTAAAGTTCCACAAATTTCTAAAACTATCATGTTTGTCCTGTTTCATACCAGCTGTACTTGTTCATAATTTTATATTAGTTTTAGGAGAACTTTTAGAGGATAGTAGCATAAAAAATTGTATATATGAGTGGGAAACAGCCTCCATTAAAGTAAAAGTGTTTTGAGAGTAATACAATTATACAATTGTAGAGTCATGTGTGTTTCCTACCACACAGTCCTAAGCAATCTTCGAATCATTAAAATTTTTTTAAAAATGCTGAGACATACAAAAAACAAAGCCTCAATTCTATTATTGGGAAATAGTCTTTATGATCATCACATAAATATCATCCCGAGTGTGTGTGCTTTTGCAGACACAGATGGATGATGAAGAAGAGTTCACACAGACTTAGATGTGTTAAAATCTATTGGCACTTCCAATATTTCTCTATTGTTTCCTCCTCAAAACTCCTTCTCCCCCTCCCACCATGACTTAATATCCATGACAACTTCACAGCACTTGTGAGGGTCTTATTTATTTTGTGGGGAAAACATGTTCATACCACGTGTGTGAATGTTGTACACGTTAAATTTAAACAGTGTTATATGTCAGATAGATTTTAATAAAAAAAGCACAAATATAGAATCATTTATAAGTCAAAAACTCAAACGTAATTTAAAATAAGTTGACATACGCATGCACGTTTGGCCACTGTATGTGTACATGAATATTTTTACCAAAACTGACTCAAATTACTCAAATGTGTGATATCTAATTATGTCAGAGGCCATATAACTCATTAAAAATAGTACAAATATGGAAATTTTAAAGAAATTGTACTCATGTAACAGCGTTGACACCTCCCTGAAACCTGTATTTAAACAAGCATCCTCTTTCTTTACTTGTAATATATGTATAACAAAATGTCTAAAGATATTAATTTATTTGTCTGAGCCCTTATTCTATAAACAAGGCATATATTTGACATTATTACCTTTTAAATTGTTCAAATGCATCCGTATCTACACTTAAGGTTTTTTTTATTTGCAATGCCTGTGTGATTTTTGAGTTTTGAAGCTTCCATGCTCTCGTAGCTCTTGCCAGATATTACTGCTTATTTTGTTTGAGATACAAATTAACCACATAGTTTCAGCACATTCACACTTAGAAGTGACCAGGGATATAGATTGACACATCCTTTTCTGAAAGTCCCACGTGGTTAAATTAAGATCATCAACCAGGTAGCAAGCACAGGAGGCAAAGATGAAGTCTGGGACAGTTAAAAATGACTCACAGGCAGGCATGTCTGACTTTGGAGACAAATTCTTGCTACATATGTTTATCAATCATCTTCATTTTTATGGAAATTTATCACCAAAGGTCAGGAGATACTCCAGTCTGGAGGCCATAAGTTAATTTATAGGTATATATATTTTTTAAAGGCAATGAATAAGAAAGTTCAAAGCCAGGAGTTACATGTGCCAAGAGGATTTTTTTTTTTAATTGCCATTATTTTCTGTTCAGAGTAACAGAAAATATGGATTGGATATTACTTCTGAGTTCTTAGGCTTCTGATTTCCCGAAAATGTTTTAAAAATCTCCTACACAATTTGGCAATCCCCATCCTTCCACACAAGTCCTGTTAGGAAGGAGTGACAGAAATGCATTCCTGTCCTTGTGCGTGATCTAATCACAGCTTTCCGCTCTCAAAATAACTCGCCTCTCTCTCTCTTTTATCTCAAGAAGATTGTCGGTGATGTCATGCAATTACTTTTGACTTTTCAGTGCAGTGAAAAAGAGCATGTTATAAAGAATAAAAAACATCTCATGTCTTTGTTCCCATTTTTTTTTTTTTTGGTAATTATAGATGAATTTTCTCCTAGCAATACCTGATAGCTTAAAAACATTTCACAAACTCTGACTCATCTTTTGTGAATAGGGGCTCGCCTAAGTGCCCCACTTCCAACAGAGAGAAAGCATGGACGTGATTCTATAGGGCTCAGAAGGCCAGGTGAGAAGAGGTGACCCAGGTTTTACTTGACTTGCTCTCTCTTTTGCAACATGTGACCCAGAGCCTTGAGTCACTGTATGAGTAAAGTATCTGGCTACCTTGAAGCCATCCTGTTGGAGAGATCACATGACTACCCTAAATAAATATGGATGCCCATTCAGCCTAGCTCCTGACTAATTGGATCTTCCCAGAATCCACTGCCAGACTCCAAACAATGTGAATGAGTGAGCCTTCAGAATATGCCACGTCTCAGAGTCCATGCCTTTTAACGAGGCCCAACACATCACGAGGCCGAGGCCACGCGCCCTTCTGTGTCCTCCTTAAAAATCTAACCAGCAGAATGTGAGACAAATAAATGGTGGTTTTTATGGCACTGATTTGGGAGTGATTCGTTCTATAGCCACTGGAACACAAAGGACTAGCTCGAGCCACGATATGAAGTTTGAGTGACGGCGAAGCCTCCATCGGGATGCGTTCACTGACGTCACGGAATCAGTTCCCAGCACGCGTGTGAACCAGATCGTCACACCGACGCCAGGAAAGGCATCGTTAAATGAAACCGACATTTCTAGACGGAGGAAAGGTCGTCACAGGACCAGAGTCACGCGGCCACCATCGCAGGGTTCTGGGGCCCCCCGGCATGATGGTGGAGACACCTGTCTCCTTGAGGGAAATCGCAGTCCCTTTTTCTAACACGGGGCTCACTTGCTAACATGTTACTTTTTGTACTTTCGTGCCCGAATTTGTTTACTTGCTCATTAGAATCAACGCTAAAGATGAATCTTTCCTTGCAAGGCCTTGAGAACAAATAACCAAGAGTTTTGGAAATCATTTCACCGTTTTTGTTCTTTTTTTTTTCTTCTATTGAGAAGTATAAAAATGCTATGGCAGTATAAAATAAAATGTTCACAACTTGTACTAATTTATTTTTTAAGAAGTACCAACGTTGTGAATACCGAGTAAAAATATCTTGGCTGTAAACAACAGATGCTCGAATTCCTCCGTGCGGACGCAAACCACAGGTAGCAACATTCCTCTGAGTTGAATTCTTAGCACCGCTGATGAAAAACGCGAAATATGTTTTTGCATATTTTATTACATAATATTCTTTGCTAAACTGATGTGAAGAAATTATCTTTTCTCAGTTCACGTTGATAGTCACAAAATATCTAAAATTCACTTTGTCAATAACCTTCATTACTAGGTATTTCACCAAAGATAGCAATAGATATCAGAATGGTCAAATTTGAGTTTTACTTGCCCTTTTCTTCTGTATGTTTAATTCTAAAACACGTTCCATAGTCTCCCCCAACCCCACAATGAGCGTTTAACCCCTTGGTAAAAGTTTCACTGAATCCAATTTAATTGCTGCACCATTTAATGTTACAGAAACAGGGCGGAGTTGGTCTGAGCCTGAGGGTGCACCCTGGTGACAAGGTGCCCACACACGGCGCTTGCTTCGCGTCCTCGCCTTACATTCCACTGTCTCGGGGTATGGCTGAGTGGCAGAGAAATGCCTTTCCGAGGACCACTCCGTGGTCGAACACCGGCCAACATCTGGGTGCTCAAGGCACTCCAACAAGATTCCTGAGAATTTCTCCCTACACACCTGTTCTAGATGCCAGGCGTGGATGGAGTCTCAGCGGGGTCATCTGAGAGCTCTGAGCATCCCATGCACTTTAATCAGACACGACATCTGTATATGTGATACTTGGGGATGGGCGTTCTTTCGAGATTTACAGACTGCAATTTCCCTCTCAATGAGCCACACCGCTACTTTAGTAAAACTCCATGTCATCGAAGATTATTCATTTGTCACATTGGGAAAGCCAGCAAAGTTTAATACATACTGACAAATAAATAAGCAAAGAAACAAGGAGCAAGACAACGAATGATCGAATAAACGAACGCCGCATTTACAGGAGTGACAGCATGTGTGATACGAAACGTTTAGTCCGAGAATTAGGTTCCAGCTCTCTTAATGCCTGGCATGCAGTTTGGACAAGCAACTTAATCTCACTGACTCCAGGCTTCTCATAAGGAAAAAAAAATGAAACCCATATGTCTGTTATGGATATTAAATCGGAACATCTATGTTAAAAGGTACCACACCGAGTCTCTAGTATCATAACCTGCGCTCACGGCATGGAAACACCGAGGCCTCGAGCCTGAGCGACGAGGGCTCCCAACCTGAGCTCTGCCCCCTCCATTGGGAGGCTACCTGTTAGTCTGTTAGTGTTCACACTCAAGGGATCGCTTTTGGTTTTTAAATGAAGAGTGCCATGAATAACTGGGTTTAGAGCTTGTCAAAACCGAGCAGCTGCCATACACACTTATAGAAGTTGTCCTTGACTGTGAGAGCTCAAAGACTACATTCCCTCAAATGCCGTGAAGGTGGAAGACGCCACTGAAGCCTGACACCCCAGTTCCCTGGTTACTCCCAGGAGAAGGGCTGGTGTTGATCTCCGTGGTGCCCTATCTAACCCTAAAGCCCTACTAGGAAAGTTAAGACTACCCATCGGGCGTTTGCTAGACCTACTATGATCCCAACTGCATCTCCTTGAAAATTCGGCAAAATTAACATGTACGTGTGTGCAAATAAGCCATAAGACATAGATCTAAGGCTCATGTTTCCTGCTGCGTAACCTGTACCAACTTACCACACTGTAAACAGTTTGTAAGAAAGTGAGGAAATATCACTATACTTTTGCCTCTGTAGAACTACAACAGTGGACACTTTAATTACCGATTGGTCAAAGAAGAGCTGAGCGTGGCAGGCCTGGCCAGGGTCCACCCAACAGGACTGCCTGCTCTACTGCCTTGTTATGAAAATGTGGTTCTTTCTTGAACTGGTGGCATCAGTAGCACCTTGGAGCTTGTTAGGACCGCGGTCCCGCCCCACACCCTCTGAATCGAAATCTGCACTCTGAAACGATCGCAAGGCAATTCGTATGTCAAAGACGCACGCGGAACACTTGTTTCAGCTTCGTATGTGATCTTCCTGATTTCTGTGATTATAGAGAGGCCGGTGTTCCTTCGAACTTTCCAGTAAATAATCAGACACTAGAGAGTCGCTGAGAAGTGCATTCAGGTGACGTCAGCTACCGATGAGCAACAGCCCTATGCGTACGTGTTTGTGTTGATCTAGCCACTAAAAGTATGAACGACAAAAGCTGATTTTTAATTACAAAGGAATATCCCAAGAATGAAATTAAAGAAGATAAATGATCTTCTGAAGACACATTATTGATAGTCAAGGTGTACAAAACCTCTAGGTTTAGGCTTTCTTGACTAAATTCTGCTTGTACCCAAATAATCAAACATTTTTAAAGTGATCAGAAGAGTTCTGAGTGACGCTTATATACACAGGCAGACTTACACATACTGTGCTAAACGGCCACTAGAGGCTAGCAGTGAGTGAGACACTTCAGGGTGGTTTTTACTAATGTCATCTGCATTTCTGAGGTTATGTTTTATCATTAGAAAAAAGATAACTAAATAATGAAAATACTTTACCTTTTGAAACATGTATTTGATCTTTATTTTCGTTAATGTTCATATAATGAAATACCTAAAATCTGAGAAAGCTCATGTAGTATTTTATTTAGCTAAAGGTTAAAATACAAAATTCATGAAGAGATAAACTGATTTTACTCATCTAAAATAGAATAGGGGTATCTTCAGCAGCTAAAAATAATTTTTAAATGAGAAATTAGTTAACATGCAACTTTTTTTATAATCAACTTATTTATTGAAATCCTAACCAAGGTTTTTGTAAAAAAAAAAAAAAAAATTACAGTAATCGTCCAGTGCAGTAGTCAATTCAATGGACATAGGTGAAAAGGGTAATAAGAAAAAATAAAATTTTAATGCATATCATAAAAATTCCCCAAACCGCAACTTATTCTGAAATTGAATAACTGGCTAACGTGTCTTAAATTTTTAAAGTAAACAAAGAATGAAAGAGAATTCGCGAGTATTCTAAACATTACGCATCCCACGTATTTTGATCTTGTAGAAGATAATAGCCCAAAAGCACCAGACTTCAGTTTGCCATGCATGTGCATCTGCGCTTCCAGCTGAGAAGCTTACGAGACGAATGCTTTCCTGATAGCTAGAAGATGTCTAACATGGTTGAGAAATAACTTTCATCATGCCATAAATATGAAACATTGGGATAAAGCCAACAGCACGTGCCTAGTTGACTGCCTCCTTCAAGGCCTCTGGGTTTATGCTTCGTCACAAACTCCAGGGTTCTTGGTACCTGTCGTTAACCTGTGAGCCCTGAAAAGTCCCTTCTCATACTTTGATGTTGGGGGCTGACTACCGTTTTGGGAAGGAGGGACAAATATGCAAGCGTTTGAAGAAGGGAAGACATAGATTATTCAAGACTTCCAGCTAACGGGAGACGGGCTGTTCCATCATGAGCGAGGTGAAGGCTTATAACACCAGATGGAATGGCGAAATGGATAGCGCGAGAAGGAAGTGGAAGGTAGCACGAGAGCGAGGCCAGGCTGACTATGAGAACGAGTGACCCTCTGAATCACGGCTTCATCCAAACTGCCCCGAAACACGTCCACGGGGGAAGGCTCGTCACGGGCACCGCGTGCCTGTTTATTACATAAACACGGACACAGCCATCTACCTAAACCCCCCCACCCCCAGCTTCTTTGTCTTCTTAAGTTGAAGATCTTTTATAAGAGAGAACATGTCATGCATCTCAAATAGAAAAATGAAAGAAAAAAAAAAAGACAAATGTGAAGGCACACCATCTGGCAGCTAATCGAGATGCACGTTCACACTTTCTGTTTCTGCATCTGGGCAAGCCACACGGCGGGGGACCAGCTGCTTGCACCAAGGACACTGCAAAGGGGTGAGGCTCTGCTCTGTCGTGGTAGCTCTTTCATCCATGCAATTTTAAGGGTGCTGTGATTTTTTTTTTTCGAATGATCTTACTCCTTATAGAGACTGATGAAGAATCAATGCAAAAGAAAGAGCAGATACTACTTTGCATTTCTTTCTGCCCAACTGAGACCCAAATTATACATCAATCTGAACCAGTGTTGGTGCAGAACTTGCTCAGTTCCAGCCACGACGGTCACCAAGGCTTGCTGCAAAGGCTTGTTTGTCGCAAAGTCAACTCCGCTGTTCGGTCAGCAGCGGCTTCTTGTAACTTGAAACATCCTTTAGGGATTGATTTTCTGACTTAAGCTCCTTCTCGCTGTCTCTTCAGACTTCACCGTACTGCTTGTTAAGACCAGATGGACTTTTTTGGAAAATCAGCTGTGGTGGGTAGATGTGTGCGTGCGTGCGTGTACACACTTGTAGTAATCGGAGCAAGCTAAATCTCTTACGACGTGACCGTGATCACTTCAGCCCTGTAGATTCCAAGTGTTCCGACAAAACCAGATGATCTAGTGCACAGGGCATGTGCTCCTTTAAATATTTTAAGAGTTCTAATGTTAGTGGATGGTAAATTTATGCTCCGTAGCCTCAAAACTCAGAAGAACAAATAGATGCAAATGGCAGAAAATCTACCTCATACAAAACATTCTCACAGCACTGCTCCACCTGCGGTGAGCTCAGAAGCATTCGAGGGGGGGCTGCACGAGCCAGGACCACTCCCTGTCTGTGGGGCCTGCCTGATCGAGAAAGGAGGGACAGGATACATCAGCCACCAACCTTCTGAGCCTTTTCCCCCACGAGGGACAATCTCCCCATACACGTCGTGTTAGTTTCCAACGAGGGCCATGTCGGTTGCAGGTTAGTTTCATATGACACACAAGGAGGAGAAAGAGTCAAAGTACAAAAACCCGCAGGGCTTAAAACAACAGAATCGTGTCGCCTCTCTGTTCTGGAGGCCAGACGTCTGAAGGAAGAGTGTCGGCGGGCTTGGCCGCTTCTCTGAAGGTTCCAGGGGAGGGTCCTGCCTTGTCTCGGCCTGGCATCTGGTGGTTGCTGGCGGTCCTTGGTGTTCCCGGGCTTGCGCAGGCATCGCTCTAATCTCTGCCTCCATCCTCACATGCTCCTCTTCCCCGAGTCTGTCTCTCCTCTTTAATGAGGATACCAGTCGTCGGAGTAAGTGCATCAGTGAAGAATCAATGCAGTTGACAGTTATTGAAGAACTGATGCAAAACTATAGGATAAAACTGAACACCATCTCAACTCTTTTTTGCTATATATATTTAAAAAAAAAAAACAATTTAGATGCAAGACTTTAGCATTTATTACCTAACTAGCATTAGTTGTCATGACTGAAAGGATATGTAAGCATGGAAAAAGATAACCCTATTCACATCTCTTATTTGTTTTGTTTTGTTTTTGCTGCTGTTGTATCAATTCATCACTACTTACTGGGGCGAGCATCCCTGTTACCAACAGTTTTACTGAGACTGGGATGTTTGATTCCAATAATGAGGTGGCTATAGCTTCTAAGTGTGATGTCTCTAATGCTTACATCTTCACTGAAACATCTCAGATTTGACTCAAGGCAAATTCTTTTTCCCCCCTTAAATTCACTGTTACGATTTGCTGTTCTTTTAGGCATTCTAAATGATATACTGAAATATCTTACTCTTTTTTTTTCTCTCTCTTGATTGTACTAAAGAAAGACATGGAGATTGTTTTTCAAGTGAGAATAAAAATGCTATTTTCATTTTGAGAAAAATCTTCATTAAACACGAGGATACAATGTCTTTTTTTCTGATTATTTCTTGCTCATAGAAAAGAACAGAGTCCCACATGAACCTTTCTCAAAATGTGGGCAGAGTTCATTTTTATCTTGACAGTTGTAGCAATAGCCGACTTAATTGGCTTCTTTAGTTATTAACTTGAGTTTTTTTTAATGTCCATATCAGTGATATAATATGTTTAAAGTGAATGTTTTAGAGTCTTTAATTCACTTAAAAATTCCTACCCCAAAGTCCCACCTAAATGAATATTGAGTAAAATAAATAGGCTGGAGGAACAACCCAATATGCTTAAGTATAAACACTGTTTACCTCACTGTCGTTTACAAACCCTGTGGGAGTTAATCATGGCTTTCAATCAAAAGGCAATGACATAAACCAGAATCAGCCAAGGAAAGCGTGTCCTACTCATAGACTCTGAACTGAAGATTATCATTAACTGTGAAAATATTTAATGTCTTAACTGTCACAAGTCATCCATTTTCTCCTTTTAAAATGTAGTGCTCTCTACTAATCATGTGACCTCTAATTTCATAGTCTGTTAAAAGTTATAGTTATGAAAAAAAATTTGAAAAATATAAAAACATTTGAAGAATTCCAGTTTATCTCCTAGACATCTGATGTTAAATCAACAAGCTTTTACAAATATTGATCAAAATCTGTTTTAACTTAAGCTTCCTTGACTTAGGGTTTAAACTACACTATGAGATACTTATAAAAAATCATTTATATTGCCCATATTCTGGTCTGGCACATGAATCTCATATATAGATGATAATGATTTGTCATCTATAATTTTGACTTTTTGAATCCATTATAAGGATCGGCCAGAATTGGAAAAAGAGGACCATTAGATTACTTTTCTTGTTCTTTAGAATAAATCATAACTGAAAATTTTACTTTCAGTATTGCTATGCTATTTTATTTATCTATTTATTTATTAACCTACTAAATAGTCAATATTCCTCCTAAATGCACAGATTGAAGTTATGTACTGCCTTGCTAGGGCAAGGCCTAGAGGCTGCCTGCATGTCTTTTTCTTCAATTTATTTAATCTAAAAAAAAAAAAAAAAAAAAGTTTACCCATTTCTCCCATCCCTCACTGCCCACCTCTTACAAACATCGATCTGTTTTCTGAATGATCTTGTTTCTAGTTTTTAATAAAAATCCTATAAATTTCAATCAACCCTGTGATCTTTCTTTTGCTTTTGCATTTATTAGAATTCTTATGCTAATATAAGTTTTTTTCGTTACTGTTAAAATTTTAATTGGGCAAACACCATACATAGAGGAAAGCAAAGTTAAAAGATACTGCTTAACAAATCAGTGCCCAGAGAACACCATTATCACACAACCCAAGCGAAGCGTTAGGTAGCGATCCCACTGCAGGATGTTGGAGCCCGCCTCTCCTGCAAAAGACCGCTGAAGTGCACTCACGCCCCTGTCTTCACAGAGATCATTTGCTTGCTTTTTCTATATTTTTATCACTGAAGTATGTATCCCTAAGCTTTCATTTTGTCTCTTTTGAGCTTCATGTAAACATGAATGAAACTGTATACATTCCTTTGAGTATTTCTTCTGTTCAATATTTCTATGAAATCAATCCAGCCCTGTACGTAGCTGTAATTCTTTCATTGATTTTGCCATATAGCATCCCAGTGTATGACTGTATCACAATTTATGGATTCTGTAGTTGATGCTGTTTGATTTGCTTCCAGTCTGGGGCTTTAGGAAATAATCGTGCGATGAAGAGTTCTTGTATAGGTCCCTTGGTACATATAGGCACACATCTGTTGGATGTACACCAAGCAGGAAACAGCGGGTCAGCAGTGTGGATATATGTAACACTGGAAAATAAGGCCAAACATTTTCAGCTCGCGGAAGGAGCGTTACAGCTACTCTACCTCTGCACAAAGCCTTGTGATCTTTTCTCATCTTTTTTAATATTAGCCATTCTGGTGTTTGTGCACTGCTCTCTCATTATACTATATTTTGATTTCCCAGTTTACTAATAGGATTGAGCATATTTTTATATATTTTATGTATTTATTGGGTATTTTTTTTTGGGGGGGGGGAATGTGATTTCAAGTCTCCTGCCTATTTTCCTAATGTCTCATATCACTCCCTTATTGGTATTTTCTTTTAAATGTATTACTAATTGCAAATGCATCCTCCCACTCTGTAGCTTGACCTTTGATTCTGTAAGTGGTGCTTTTGGATAAAGAGAAGTTTTAATTCTGATATAAAACAGTTATTGGTCTTGTTTGTTATGGATAGTATTCTTTTACTCTTTTAAGAATTACTTTCCCAATCTAGGACCATGAAAACAGTTCCTTACATTATCTTTTAAGAGTGTCATTGTTTCTCATTCAAATTTAGGTCTGCAATTCAACTGAGATTTAAACTTGTGTATTACATGAAGTAAAGGTCATGAGTTCTTTTCTCAGAAAAATAAGCAACTGTAATAGTACAATTTATTTAAAAGAACATGCTTTCACTAATGCTCACACACACACACACACACACACACACACACACGATTGTTTCTGGGACTTTGGTTTTATTGGTTGATTTGTTCTTCCTCGAACAACTACCATTTCATCATGAAATACAAGATTTGCTGTAGGCTTGTAGATATCCTTTAGAAGTTGCATTCTAATCCTACTTTGCTCTAAATTTTATTGAGAATGACTATTGGATTTAATTGAATGCCTTTTCTACATACATTAAGGTGTTAATGTTTTTTTCTCCTCTAATCTCTTAATGTAGTGAATTGTTTTGATCACTATTAGAATAGTAAACCAATTGCTTAGACCAAACCCAGTTTGTTATGATGTATTGGTTTTTATACATTTTGTTGAAATTAATAACTTTTTAAATATTAGCTTTTATATTTTGCTATCGTTCAAACTTACAGTTAACTTGTAAGTATAGCAAAAGGGACTCATATCCCATTAACAGAATTCATCAATTATTTATATTTTGTTTATTATTCTCTCTATATATATGTGCATACTATATATATACAAAAATGGAAACATATAACATATACATTCTAAATGTTTGTAGTATTAATTGAGAGTAAATTGGAGACATCATGCCTCTTCATTCATATATATATATTACTACTAATTAAAAATGAGTAAAAAATGAGTATTAGAACAACTGATGGAATTTTAAAATGAACTGTGAATTGCATAGTAATTGTATCAATGCTACATTTGCTAAAATTTATAGCAAAATTTTCCTTTTTCTTGTGAGATATACATTCTTTGCCAAGCACATTGTCATTTTTCTTAGCTTAGGATCCAACTCATACCCAGCACTGCATTTAATTAACATGACTTGTTTCCATATTATTGAATAGTTCTTAAGCCTTTCTTTGTGTTTGATGTTTTTCAGGTTATAGTAATTTCTAAAGTATCTTAAAATTTAAATCATAATTATATTAAAGTTATGCATTTTGACAGAAATATGTCTGAAATTATATTGTGTCTTTAGTTCATAAGGTCTGGAAGTACATGGAGTCAATGCCACAGTATTGGTCATGATGGCGTTGATCATTTGTCAAGGTGTTGTCTATCAGGTTTCTTCTCTTTAAAATTACTATTTCTCAATTTTATCTAAAAAATTAATATCTGGGGAGAGCCTTTGAACTATATAAGTATTCTGTTTCTCATCAATATTTCACCTATCAGTTTAATCATTCATTATTTTCTAATTCCATCCTTCTTTCTAAACACTCTAAGGAAAATTTTTTTTTCCTCATTGATAAGTCATGAGATATATACATTTAAAATTTTCTCAAAAGTCGACGTCATTTTATAAATGACTGTACCATTTTATACCTCCTCCAGCAATGTGTGACAGCTGCAGTTACAGATTTTTATCAAAATTTGATGTTATAATTTTATTTCAGTCCTTCTAGTGGTTGAAAAATGGTTTCTTATCAGATAGGCATATCTGCTACTATATTTGTCCATTGATTTGTTATTTATGAGCATTTACTTTTTAATCCTAATATTGCCAGTTAGTTCTCTTGCTACTTTGCAATATTTCAATAGTTTCCAGATTTTTGCTGAAATTTTAAACTTTGAGTTCTATTGTCATCCATGAGCATAAGAAATTTAGTTGTTGTATAGTGAAAATTCCTTATCTGGATCCTAATGGATCTGTTTTACTAGTGTGATGTTTGTGTGCATTTTCTTTAATGATAGACAATGCATACAAACATTTAGGAACTATTTGAGGCTTAAGATTAAGTTTTTTTTCCTACTTTAGAATGTCTTTTAAACAATTTTTTTCAAATGTAAAAATTATCTCATTCAGTTCTATTTATACTTTCAAGAAAAGTATATGAAACTACAGTAATCAACATAGTACAGTATTGGCATAAAAACAAACACATAGAATCGATGGAACGGAATAGAGAGCCCAGAAATAAACCCATGCACATATGGCCAATTAGTTCATTACAAAAAAAACAAGAATATACAGTGGAGAAAGAACAATCTCTTTAATAATTGGCGTGGGAAAACTGGACAGCCTCATGCAAAAGAATGAAACTGAACCACTATCTTATACTATAAAAAAAAATTAAAATGAATTAAAGACTTGAATATAAGATTTGAAACTCAGGAAAAACAAAGGCAGTAAGCAACTTGAAATCAATCTTAGGGAAGATTTTTTGGACTCAACACCAAAAGTAAAGGCAACAAAAGAAAAATTAAATAATTTTTGATGTAGTGGGACTACATCAAACTAAAAAGCTTGTGCACGGTGAAGAAAACCATCAAAAAATGAAAAGACAGCTTACAGAACTAGAGAAAATATTTGCAAGTCATATATCTGATAAGGAGTTATTATCAAAATATATAAATAACTCAGACACCTTAATAACAACAACAACAAAAAATCTGATTTAAAAATGGGCAGATCTGAATAGACATTTTTCCAAAGAGGATATATAGATGCTAACAGCTACATGAAAAGATGCTCAATATCACTAATTGTCGGGGAAATGCAGATCAAAACCACAATAGTTATCGTCTCATACCTATTAGAATGGCTATTACCAAAAAGACAAGAAATAAATGTTGGCGAGGATGTGGAGATAAGGAAACCCTTGTATACCATTGGTGGGAGTGTAATTTAGTGCAGCCACTGTGGGAAAGAATATTGAGATTCCTCAACAAATTAAAAATAGAACTACTATATGATCCAGCAATCCCACTTCTGAGTACTTATCTGAAAACAAACATTTTAACTTGAAGAGATATATGCATTCCCATCGCATCACTATTGCAGCATTATTTACAAAAGCCAAAATACAGGAACAATAGGAACAACCTAAGTGTCCATAAATGGACGAATGGGTAAATAAAATGTGATACACACACACACACACACACACACTCAACACAACGGAATAGTACTCAGCCACGAAAATGAATGAAATCTTGCTAATTATGACAACATGGATGGGCCTGGAGGTATATTATGCTAAGTGAAATAAGTCAGACAGAGAAAGACATATACCATATGGTCTCACTTGTATGTGGAATCTAAAACAAAAAACCAAGCTCATAGATGATGCAGAAAACAGACTGGTGTTTGCCAGGGATGGGGTTTGGGCTAATAATGGGTGAAGCGGTCAAAGAGTACAAATTCCAGGTATAAAATAAATAAGTCACGTGGATATAATGTACCACGTGGTGATTAGAGTTAATAATCCTGCATTGCACATTTGAAATTGTAAAAAGAATAGATCTTAAAAGTTGTCATCATAAGAAACAAAATATTTGTAACTGTGGTGATGGAAGTTGACTAGACTTATCGTGGCCATCGTTTCACAGTATTTACAGATATTGTATCGTCATGCTACTGAAACTAATGTTCTACATCAACTAAACCTCAATTAAAAAAATAACAGTGGAGAAAATGCTATTACTCAGGTGTCTAGGTTCATTGTTACTACAGGGAATATTATGATTCAATTGATTCATCAGCGTACCACATAAGGCTGAAACAAATTCATTTCAAAACTTGTAGAACTTGATCATTTTTCTCGAGTCAGATTAAACTGAAAGACAGAGCCCACGAGAGGTGGCAGGGTAGCTTCATGCTCACCTGGGCCATTACTTTTTCATTGAGCTGAATTTCTGACATTAGAATTTTACGATTGCCCTTTTGGTTGCTGTCCATAGCTTACGATATCAGGGGGAGAGTTCGTCTCTGTGCTAATTTAAAAATCTCCAACTCGATTTTCAATTTCTCTTGAGAGGATTCTATGTACTCTAATTTGACTGTGTTACCACCAAGCCATTTGAGTCCTGAGTGTCAGATGTATAATCACGTGTACCCGATAGGGGACATATTCGCAGCCAGTAACAGCTCTCCACCCAACTTGCTAACCCAGCGCATATGCATGACCCCTCGGCAGAAGAGTAAAGGTTTTACAAAGACCCGTACCTGTTCCTTCTCCCTTGTGCAGTCCGAAATTAAAACATCAAAAATTAGAGTGGGAGAAAAGAAAATGAACAGGAGTGTAGAAGAATGGAGAAAATGACCCGACTCCATTAGTCCCTAATAAAGTAAGATGACATGGTTTTCCTCTGTGCGTGGACTGTCTCATTCAGAGAGGGCCACTGCCTGTCACATGATTTAGGGACACCAAGAAGCTCTTCATAGTCCCAACTTTATCAATTATACATTCTTTGGATTAATAATTCTCTTTTAAATCATCTTCACATCACAGAATAAATCTGTTTCATCTCATGACTTTATTTTTAAATCAAAGCAAAATCATCTGGTGACACAATGCGTCTTTGACTGTGAGTAAAGAGCAGGAAGGAAGAAGATGGAGTTTGGAGCTCCAGGTACCTGTGAGGAAGGCAGGCGTGGCCAGGAGCCCATACTGGGGACTTCAGAGAGTAGCAACTGCAAGATGGTTAGGAGAGAAAGCCCACTGGGGAAAAAAACACGACTAGAGGAAGGGAAGTAGACGGTAAAAGCCTCGATTTATCTAATTAGAAACACTGCCTAAAAATCAGCAGCCCCCCCCCCACCCCGCTCCCGTCCCAATCTCAAAAAGGAAAACCTGACTGTTAGGTTTATCATATAGACTCTCTCTATAAACATATTTATTACATAAATCTCTTAAATGTTAAATGACACAGAGTGTAGATAGTGACATAAAAAAACTATATTTGAATATAGCGACTTTGAAAAAAGAAAAGAGTGTTCTCCCCCGCCCCCCACCCATCATTTTCTGGAAGCCCAAACCAGTGTTCCCCACCTGTAAGGGTCACTGTTTTGGGGGGCCTGTCGGGGACAACGACTTGAAAAAAGTTTGATTGACAGACTCCGTAGCCGCGTGATAGAAGGTGGAACTATGTGACCGCACTGGATGCGCGTTTGGGCCAGTCGAGGGCATCGCTGCTTTCTAAAATGAAGAGGTTGGGAGGCACCTAATTAACCCCATTATGGCTAGTTCTTGGAGCAGTTAAAACAGAACAGTCTGCAGACCATGAACTGGGAAAGGTGACAGTGATTTTTTAAACGTTGAGAGAATCTTAAAGAAAAGCACTTATTCGTTTCAAACGGATATCTAAATATCAATTGCATGTCAGAGAACAGGAAGACCCGCGAAGTCTATTTCCTTGTCTAGCCCCAGAGTTTCACTCAAGGGGTTTCAGAGGCATGATTTCATAAGTTAGGGACACTTTGTTCCTTGCTGTTCTGACAACTCCATTTTTAAGGCTCAGAATGAAAAAGGGCCCCGAAATTCAAGAACTATAGAAATAATACTGAAAGGTAGACTACAGATTAAAATGAACTTTGGTGAAACAATTTTTAAAAGACTTGATATATAATGTTACTTGATAATAAATTGATGATGAATTGAAGTTTCTTTTTTTTTTTCATTTTTAAATTTTTTTTCCTATAACTGCCGGTGTAGCATAGAACATTTTAATTATTTTCCTAAGAGGGTTTTGTTTTTATTCTAAGTACCTCTCCCTCAGTTGTTTCACTGACCTTTACCGTTAAGTAGAAATTTCTGGAGTTTTCATAGATGAACTCAGACTATTTTTATTCACAAAAGCAACAATGGAAGATAATTATACCTTTCTCTGAAAATGCCTAATGCAGGCAAGGCATTTTTCATGCGGTATTTTTATTCCTGGGATGAAATACACGTCAAGATGCCTGAGGATGAATTTGTAAAAATATGAGTTACAGGTGCATACGATGGAAGCCCGAAACTCCGAATTATCATGTCATTTCTCTTTTGAAAGGTAGGATATCAGAACAACAGGAATATCGTGACTGATAACAATATTGTACTAATTCAAGTTGAAACCGAGCATGGCGATTAGTTACTAGGGAATAAAGGTCTCCTTTTCCATATACATTAGGTAGAAGTTTCACCTGCACGCATCATCGGACCTAGTCATTTTTAATGAGAAACTGATATAAATGAACATTTTGCATACCTTTATCTAGTTGGGGTGTGTTCTGTGCAGCTCCTACGCGGTGTTCGCGGTAGACGCATTTTACACGGGTTTCATCCTACGAACGAACAGTGCAGACAACCACCTGCTCCAATCCCTCAGCAGAGAGCAACCCCGAGTGAAGAATAACCACACGCCTCAGGATGCCTCCCCCATATTCAGAACGAGATGCGGGAGAGACAGAGACGCAGCCTGAGATGATGGAGGCCCTTCTCCAAACTAGGTGCGCTCGCTGGCACCGAAGAGTAACTGTAAACTCGCAAGCCACGAGAATGGCCAGAACGCTTTCATCGTGTCTGTCAGGGAGAAAAGTGAGGAGAGAACGGGAGAATGGCCACCTAGAACCAACAGCGTCATTAACAAATAATAGCAGTTATTACCATCTCCTTACATGATACTTTCTACGTGCCAAGACTTATTGTACGTGCTTTGCAAATATGAACTCAGTTAATCTGCATAGCAAACCTGTGAGCCGGCTACTACCATCTTGCATATTTTACAGATGAGGAAACTGAGGCGCAGATATGCACTGACCTCCCCCACGTCACACAGCCAGTAAGCAGCAGAGACAGGATTCGAAATCAGACATCGCGGCCACCCCCACCCCGGGTCTTTACTTCTGCTATATCGCTGCTACAGAGTCACTTGATAAAACGTGCCGGGTTATAGCTTTGCTTGCTCCTTCAAGAATAAACAAATCAGAAAACCTCGTGGGGAACAATTTCAACTAATTTTTCTTGCTTCATTATCAGAAAATATACACACCCACACACAGCTGGCATATTAATCGCCGAAGGCCACACAGCTAGCAAATAACAAAGTTAGGGTTTGTACCTAGTGAGTTAGGATGCTTCTTGTAATGCAGACTTAATTATTTGCATTGCCTTAAAAACAAACTATTCCACATGGGAAAACATTTTCTTAAAATATAGAATAAAAGTTTTCAGCAGTTAATTAAATACTCATTAAATAATTAAATACTCATTAAAGTAGCTCGGAGCAAAAGCAACCCCAAACAAACACAGGAAAGTAGAAACACATATCATTTCAAAACCATAGATGCAAATTTACCGAAGATATTATTAGCAAATTGAATGTAGCTATACATTGAAATAATATGGCTTGAACACAGAAGATTTATTCAAAAACCGCATGAATAGCACAATTTTTAAATGTTAGACTACAATTAGAATTTTAAAAAGCCATTTAATTAACTCAACCCCTGCTCTTATCTCCACAAAATTGAAAAAATTAATAATGTGGGGAGGAAGGGCATTTTACAACCTAGGAGTAGAGCAGATCACTGAAGGCCAGATAAAGTCTACCAAAGACCTTTCAAGAAAATATGAATATTTTCTACCAACCAAAATACAGCACAATAAATAAACCTATACAATTTCAGACAGAAACACGAAAAGGCTTTTCACAAATGGAAAAACAGAAATGGCCCGCTTTCACAAAATTTAAAGCAAATGTTTCACCTCACCGGCAACCGAGGGAAATACGAACCAAGACCCTATGTCAATGTCATTTCTCAACAACCAGCCTGACAAAATTTTAAAAACGGGATAATACAAAATTCGAGTGAAAAAGAATAGAAGACTCACCCTTCGCAGCTGGAGACGGAGCAGAGCTGAACCGGCCTCTCACCTCGTTGTTCCAAAACTGGGCCATATGGGAGTCCCCTGGGAATCTTTAAAAGGCCCCTGATTCTGGGCTCCGCCCCCATCCAGCCTGACTTGATTGATACGGAGCAACACCTGGGCGCTGGGAGTTTTAGCAGCTCCCCAGGTGATTTTAAAGTGCATTGACTTCGAGGAGCCGCTGCTTTTCTCTCTAACGCACGACCGACCCTACAGAGCACGTGGCTTAGAGAATCTTTGACACGTGTCACATGTACCGGGACAAATACAACAAAGCTAATAGGAACAATGGTCGTGACAGCAGAATACGGAAAACGATCAGAATGCGCATCGGTCTCCAACAAATAAATCATAGGGAGATAGTCAACAAAACAGAATAACGAATGAAATAAAACCTCATGCTTTAATAGCTTTGACTCAGAAGCATAATATTGAGTGCAGGGAAATCTACCTAGGAGATAAATGCATTCCGTTTCCCAGTTATATGGAATCTAAAGTACATAACACTTGATGGAGTTCTAACCGGGGATGCGTAATTGGTTAACGAGGAAGATGGAAGATGGAGAGTCACGGCTGGTAGGTCTGAAGAGCGTGGTTGATCTGGGAAGGAGGGAAAAAGTCCTCAGCGAGTGGATCCTGCAAGCTGCGCTTTGGTTCTCTGCCTTGACTTGGCGGTAGGTGCACAGCTGTTTATTTTCTTGCTGCTCTTGACCTCTATTTCATGTTTTGGACACTTTTTGTGCATTTGTTATATGTCGTAATAAGTTTAAAATAGCTCGTTGTAGAGAGTTGAAACGGGACTGTGCTAACGGCTTGCTTCTGTAACAACCACCACTCAGGCGACTGAGAGGAGCGTATGAGGATGGAGCGTCACGTGTGGCTACACGGAACGGGTGCGACTGGGAAAGTCTGGTAAGGGGTCCTGCGGGTAAGGCCAGGCCAGTCACAGCACGGCCTGAGGGACTCGGTGCATCAGGGAGGGATGCAGGGGTTAGTAATTCAGAGAACAGAGCTAAGGGGATGGGCAGGGAGGAAGGGCAGAAAGCCAAAGGCAGCACACGGACTCCCACGCTGAATCACGTGACGGACACTGCCGTTCTGTAATCAGGCAGGGACCCAACCACGCAGCTGGAGGGCTGTCTTCACCAGAAAGCGCAATGGTCACGCTCTCCGTGGTGACATCCTCTCCTGGACCCCACTCTCCTGCCTAAGCGGAGGTGTGAGAAACGCAGGTATAAGGGATGGGTCTCAGGAGAAATGATGGAGTCAGGTGCATTTTCGAGGTTCATTAGTATTTAGATAATAAGGGTGTTTGTGGCTAAAAGAGAGATTGCAGAGGATACTGTAAAGTAAGAAGATGAGTTCTGAGGAGGCAAATACAGAAGGTCTGGGCAGAGAAAGGACACAGAAGGCAAGTTAGAAAATTGAAAAGAAGCAACCCCAGTGATGTGTTCAGATGATGAGGAGACAATAAAAACTGCCGGGTATCACAGGAAGTCACTTGTACTTATTAAATATTGTTGGTTTAAAAAACTTAAGACGGATGTAATTCTAAGGCTAATCCAAGCCAGTGGTTTAAAAAAGAAGCATTTCATCACATTTTTTTTTAAATAAAGAACCCTGTCACTGATCATTTAAAATGAAAATCTATAAAGTCACTTTATTGATGTATAAAACTGTGTATCAGCTATTTATTGACTAGTTAAGAACTTTAATGAGACAACAGTAATCGCGTAAAGCTTTATAAATCCTCTAAGTTCATGCGAGTATCAACAAATGTCATGGAAACACTTAAGATAAATTATAGAATTTTATAGAACACTACAATTTCAACATTTCGAGGTTGTCGCTGGCATGTGGAATGATACAGTTGTTTTCCTTTCAAATAATCACCCAAATATTTGAAAGTGAAAAGAAGGTGGCTTGAAGAATCGGAGAAAATAGGTGACAATTCAAAAACTGAGCCATCAACTGATGTGACATTACCTTGTGCTGGACGTTTCTTCTTTAAAAAAAAAAAAAATTCTGCAACATGGAGATATTCCCATTTTAGATAAAACTAATGAGGTCTGTGTGGTTTAAAAAACTTTTTGAAGTCCATAGGCCCATAAGTGGCAATTCAGAAGTAATTCTGTGATGGTCTAGCTATAGGTTCACGACAAATTAAAATAAAATAACATTGTTTCTGGAAGCAGGTCTGGCCCAAATGTTCTTGAAATATAAAATCCTCCTGTTTGCATCATTTTAATCTATTGCTCTAAATACAGTTTTCCTTTTTGTATACAGATTGATTTCTTAGTAAAATAATTTGTGCAGCTTATCCAAAAGCTGTCTACCATATTATTCATAGAATGAGTAGGAATCCTTTGTGAAATGTTTTATATTATTCATTCATGATATCAGAACTCACTTCTGTACAAACAATGAATCACAGATTTCAGTTCTGAAGCAATATTAATCATTAATGGTATCTAAACCTGTGTTCTTTATGGGAATGTACAAATTTCTACAAGACCAAAATGTGACATGAAGTAAAAATAAGCTAAATAAATCTAACATTTCAGGAACATAAAATGTATCCTTTGTTATTTAGAAATTTTAATCAGATTTCAATTATTACAATTTTTGTAATCAATGCTGTCTACAACTACATCGAAGTTTATATATTTATTTCATAAATAAGAGCCCTGTCTCTTTACTAAGAGCATTCATGTCTTTTCTCCAATCCAGCTTGAATCTTCCTCCATTATTTTCCCTTCGATTTATTGTACACCCTAAAAACGTTGGACTCATCAGTAGTCCTCATGGATTCACAAAAGGGCTATGTTTGCTTTTATGGCAATTATCACGACTCTGAACCACCTGAGATCTACCTCCTCCTCTGTCTACCTCAGTGTCATTTTTGTCCAGTAGACAAATGGCTACATGTTTTCTCCCACGTCCAGCTCAGACATGCAGCCTCCCCGCTGGTGGCCAGGCTGTAGCCACGTGATCTCTACTCTGAGGTCGGACATGCTTGTGCCCACTGTCCGTGGACGCGCTCACCAGCAGTGCCCGCGGGCCAGCACGCCAACAGTAGTGCCCTCAGAGCATGGGTCGAATGTGGGTTGGTAGCCCAGCGTCCCTCGTTTGTTTCCCCCCGTTTTCTGAGCATGGTTTTCCAGCTTTCCGCTGATTCTGTGAGCGTCTTAAAATCCGCAGCATAAATTCTATCTGCTTACAATAACCGAAGCAGGGCTTGGATATTTACCACCGAGAATGCAGAGCTGAATCTATCTATTATTACCCCCAATTCAAGGGAGTAAGTAATTTAGCAAGAAAATATAAGACTTGGATCTACTAACATATTTTAGTTAACATATATAATACACATATACTATATATTTTCTATGATGCAAATAACTAAAAATCTGGTAAAGATTTATAATACTGAATGAGAATTGAAAAATAGTTGTGATTTAGGGGTCATGCATGCACAATTTTTTTAAAAAGGCAAAATCATAAGTTCAGAAAGCAAAACACTTGGCATCATGGTGCCTTTAATTAAAGGAAAGTATGCGTGTTAGTTTCACTTTTTATTCTACCAATGAAAGGAAGTTTGTTCAAAGGTCAGAGTGCTACGTTTTAGGCAGCCAGAGGTACAGAGTCACAGGTAATACTGTGTACATCATAGCACGAGAAACTCTCTCAGCAAGGGATGACATTTAAACAATAGCATTTCCAAATAGCATTCTAGAAAGAACTATAGAAGAGTGTGTTTTGTTTTTGTTTTTGTTCACTTGCTCTAAAAAAACAGCCTTTATTTGTTTGCTCCCACCTTGTCTTTCTTAAACGCTTCCACACAGCTGACTGTCTGAACCTACGATTCTCTAATGCCCCAACCAAACACCCCCCTTCCCTGTCGCACCGGCTCCCTAACTTTCGAAAAGGCTTTTTAAGCAAAATGGCGAGGAGGGGCGAGTTGGGAGAACATCATGTTTTGAAACTACAAAATATTGCAAGTATGGGAAAGAAACTTTGTGTGTTCATGTTGTTCATGCAAATGAGAAACACATCTCCCATTATCAACACTGGTCACATAGCGACGCGAGCTTCTCCAGGCTTTGAAACGTGCAGCCAACAGGCTGGTGCGGAGCAACAGAAGAACAGCCAGTGAGTCAAAATTCGGTATGGCGACTCAGCTATGCCAACGAATGGAGACGCTGAAAGGAAACAGATGTGCAAGCACAGAGAGGAGGTAAACTAGAAAGTTTTATGTGACGAGAGCGACCTATTCAACATGGCAGCAGACGGAAGCCCCAGCAGGAGACGTGGGCGTGTGGGAGCAAAGAGCATGAGCAGGTCGGTTTAAAACCACAGAGGGGGTCGTGTTTACAACAGGGGTGGAGCGAAGAATGATCTGGAAGGTGACAATTTTAGGACTGTATGTTAAAAGCAGCATTCTCTTTTAAAAGGTGAGAAGGAGGCAGTCAGCCACTGGGTGGTCAGTAGAACTAAGAGACATTGGCTTGCTTTCAGTTAGTTTTCCCAGTAATGTTTGATCATGAACCCATTTAAAAGGCAGTAATTTTCTGCATCGCAGTACGGTGACTCTCAAGCTGTCGCTGGCCATTTAATTAAAAGCAAATTTCATTAGACCACATATAAAACCAGACAGTTGATATGGTCTGAATTGAAATACACAATGAGGAGGGTAACATGACTTTAAAATAACAGACTTTTTAATTTTATCTGTTTAACGACACAGGACTGTCCTTCAGGGATGCCATCGCTGTGATGTCTCAGAGAACTTAGATGCCCCAAATTTCTTTGTGGAGAACCAACAAGAACAGATTGATGTGGTGTAATTCTTATGCCTCATAAACACAATTGCTATGTCTTTCTCCTCCCAGGAATGTGATATTTTAGAATGCCTGCACGCATTAAGCACTTCAGCGATTTATCGACGGCCAGCATTTCGGCAGGGCCACCCTCAGTTGCCTTTTTTTTCGGAAAGTGTTACTCCGTTGTTCAGGACGCTCATCGATCCCATTCCAGCACTGCTGGGTTATCATGGCCATGGAGATCGTGTCCTATAGCTACTCTCCCTGCACGTCAGTGAGTCACCAATGGAGATCTGAGTGGGTTTCACACCTTTCTCCACCGATGGATTGAATTAGACCTTATAGATAGGGGCTCCTCAAAATGGGTTCTCAGTGTATGTCCACACTTCCTGTCCACTTCTTTCACGAGGTGGCAGATGACATTATAGTCACCTCTTCTGAAAATAGAGTGAAATGATGCACTGCGTTGGAGGTGAGTTAAACAGAGGAGCAGAGGTATACTTTTCAGAGGTAAGGCTTTAGTCTTAAGCTTGGGTTAAGGTCGTCTTTCCCGAGCATTTATCTTAGTGGAGGGTGCAAACTCTAGTTTTCAGAAAACGTGTAACTCAATATCAAAGTGCCTAGCGAGCAAGACTCATCCAAAAGAACCTCTGATCCATCCACGTGCAAATTTATATGTCACTTACCGCTGGATATTTCCTTGTTACATAATTGCCTCTAGAGAAAATGTGCCTTCGGTCCCACGATTAAATCAGAATTCAGATTATTTTATTATGTCACCATTTCTTACTAAATACTGACAAGCTACAAAGTGCTTGTCACTCTTGTTTTTCACCGTTGTTCTGCATTTCTTTTGTAACTCCGTGTGCCTTAAGTTAAACGACTAGAAAACGGATACTGTTTGTTGTTGCTTTTATTCTCCTTGCATCTAACCCACTCTAAGTTTATACAATCTATATTAAGGTAAGAAGACTATAAATCTAAGCATCTTTTCTTTGCTGCAATTTTTTCATTGGAGGAAAAACCTTCAATTTTCGATAGATATGCAAAAGGGTATACGATACCTGAAATAATGAGATAATGGACTGCTGGATAGGCATGCAATTCCCCTGTCAAAAAAAAAAAAAGCCTATTTTAGTCAAATATCCAAGATTTTATTTCATAATAAAATACCATGCAGATGCCCACACTAAGAAGAAAGAGGTAATTTTATAGCAAGGAAAATTGTCGGCATGTCTGAGTTCTAATTAAGAAAGGAAGCATGTGAGCTGGAGAGATAGCTCAGCCAGGTGGGAGGGTGAGTGGCCCTGGGCCCACATAGCACATTTCTATACCAAAAAAAAAAAGTGGCAACTGTTGTCTGTCTTGTTCCAATTACCATGTATCAAACACAGGGTTCGACTCCACGGTAGAATGCAGAAGAATGTAAAGAAGGCCTGCTTGCTATTTTGAAAACACAATTACCTTTGTCAGAATGTAAACCTGACCTGGAAGTCAGTGATTTCCTCGAGTTAAAAAAAGAAATAATTTCCCAAGTCAAGCCATGTCAGAAGTGCCAAACCCAAAGGCAATTCCAAGGCTGCGATGACAAGCCGGGGAGATTTTGCCAAGGAGACAGATGCTATCCCTGGAAGTCCTTTCTCCTTTCGCTGAGTGGCATCTGAGCCTTCTTTACTACCAGATGGGGACAAATAAAAGGTACAGTATTTGTAGTTTCCATGGATATTTAAATCAAGGAGTCACGTACAAAAAAAAAAATGTGCTTGGTGATACACATCTATACTCAGGTCTGCACATACATGACAAAAAAAAAGGCACGTTGTTTTTCCTTGTCTTTCACAAAGGCAAGCTGATTTGATTGTGTAGATAAAGCAGCATGATCCCATCATCTCTACCTCATGTCGTTAGAGATAATTCTTAGAATCTTACTGCGCTATGTGTGGAGAGAGAGTTCGACATTTGTTTGTTTAAACCATATACACGAATGTGTATGTACTCCAATGCACATTCTAAGTCATAGGTAATGTCTGTAGAGCTTGTGTTCTATCAATGAAAACACCTCTATAATGTCTATTTTGAATGTTCCTTCTACTGATAGATTTACTTCTCATTTGTCCTGTTATCAAAAAGCTAATGGGAGAGAAAGAAAAATATATAGTTCCCTCAAACAGTCATATATATATACACACACACACACACACACACACACACACACACGTATATATGTATGTATGTGGTATATATGTATATTTCGATGTAAGAGAAATGCACTAGAATTCCTTCCGCTTGGCCATTCCATAAAGTCAGAGAAGCAACTGTAGAGTAGATAGAATGGGGTGCGTGTGTGTGTAGCTTGATGATGAGATACAGACAAAAATATCTGAGGAGAGCAACCCGGAATAACTAAAATACACCTCAGAGTAAGGCTGAGCATAAAAAAAAAAATAATTCTTGGGAAAGTCATAAGGAATTTTCATGCTTAGATATAGGTGAAAATGAGTTTCATCTTTCACTACCAAGTATAGTCCATGTGAATGCTATCTTTTTAAAATAAATCTTAATTTCAACTTTGTACTCATTTCTATTTTCTAAAAAAAAAAAAAAAGTTGTAAAAATTAAATGTGTTATTTAAGAGGCAACTGTATTTTAACGTTTGTGTCTAAGGTAAAAACTCAGTTTTACTGTTAACCTTCCTCAAACTGGGACATGAGATTGGAGTACGCATCTACTCGACCATACACGAGCTAACAGTGACTGATAGTTACGGGTGAATAGAAATATCTTCTAAATTTTTCGACCATGAAAATAAAATAAACTTTTCAGTTATTCCCAAAATCAATGTTGGAAATACCAAGTGTGGTTCGAAGGGACCTTCTGGGATGGTGACGCACGAAAGGTTTTGTGACAGTACAGATGACACATCACCCTACAGTTGGCTAACGCCGAACCTGGCATCGCTTTTTCTCCATTCGCATTCAACATACAGGTTTCCCTAGTTGCTGACGCTTACGGTTATAATCATTTTAAATCTCTGGATTCGCTGCCATTTTTGCCACCGAACCTGTGTGTTTCATTATTTTATTAACTAATATGCCTGCTACATGATATTAAAGAGATAAATATTCTCAAAGCCCATTCCATTACCAATGATTTATCAGATCAATAGCTTTTGCAAGCACAAGAGTTTTTTTGAAGTATAGCTGCACTTATAGGACTTTAAGGCTAATTAAATTTTTCTCTCACTCATTGCGTTTGAGTGTTATTTCCCTTTGGCGAAAGTCTAGTGATCTCTATTCCTCACTAGGTGTGGGGGCCTCCAGCGGGCCAGAAAATAGCATTCCTCTTCCTTCATTTTGAACAGAGTAAGAAAAAAAAAGATTGGTTTGTGGTGGCTAACACATCAGCTCTATAACTTAGTATGTAAAGCTCTGTAATAGTAACAAAGGCCCGGCTGGAGATTGTGGTTTGGTTGGATGGCCAAAGAGCTGCCCAGTGAACCCTCGCGTGAGGCCCTGGCCCTGACAGGTGGCAGAGGACCTGCCACTGGAGTGGAATGTCCACTTCCTGGGGTCAAGATAACATTTCTTAGCACTAGAAGTGATAGAGACAATGGCTTTGTTTCTCTCTTCTCCAACGTTCAGCATTTTCTTCCATTTAGGAAATGAGTTTCACTTCTTTTTCATAACCTCTTAGATAATATTAGCAAAGGTTTCTTCTTCAATTCAAGGTGTTTTTTCAGGGGCGGTGTAGTGCAGTGGGGGACAGCCATAGCCCGCAATTTCTGCACCCCCATCACTATAAATGTCCAAGCCTGGACATTTCCAGTTCTTGTCACCCATCACCCTTTCCCGTCCCTCTGCTGGCTTCCCAAACCATCGATGTGTCACCAGTCCTAGCCGCTCATGACCTTCTTAGCTGTTCCCCACTCTCTTTTTCCAGAACCTTCTTTTGTCTTCTATTTTTATATTTTTTCCTAGCCTTCACCTAGCATTTTCCCATCTTGCTCACTGTACCCACTTCAAAACTACCAAAAGGTGACTTTGCCTGTGAAGTTTTCTCTAACTTCCACTTGTAATGAAATATCCCCATAGCAATTTCTACCCAACTTAATTATAGCACTTTCCTCATTTCCCTCATTATATTTTTACATATCACTCTCTCCCACGAAAGCTTTTGACAGCCTTAAAAGCAGAGAATGTGTTATTCAACTTGTATTCTCAACGACTAACACAATTCTTGGCATAAAACTATTTTTCACATTAAAGCTTTTGTAAATTGTTATTAAACACAATGAAAGAACACTCTTTTCAAGACGCTTCTGTGATTGTTTCTGACTGCCAAAGTCTTTTTTTTTTTTAATTCTCTTCTAAGATGATGATTTGACATGAGAGCTTTTATTCCCTCGACATATAACAATTACCCCCATTAATAACATAGCAATTATTTGTTTTTTAATGGAGTTTTAGAGTTGACTTATTTCATTGACTTCTTTCTCTTTTATGTTTCTTAAGAAGAAAAATTGCCCAGGTGTTCTAGAATGAACACACACCTGGGACTTCCTGCTCTTGGTTTCACTTTCAAATAGCTGTGCCCATGGACTTATTGAGATCTGTTTTCTTGTCTAGAAATCAAAGGCATGAACAGATATGATTCCATCCAAATCTAATATTCTAGTCTGAAATTTAAGGTGGAGTGCCTTGCAAGTGCTTTATAAAAGCTATGAATTCTTGCATAATTTCCTGGTGGCTTTTTACTAAATATTCTCTCACTGCAAAAATATTCCAGAGAAATATCAAAGCAGCTGGGAAAATCCAATAATTGGTTTATTGTCCTTGTGTTTTCTTTCCATTTCTACATTCTATTATTCTAATCTGGTGAATCCCTTTGTTTATACAGAATATACAAATAAATTGTGATTAATAAGTTAATTCCTATTGATAGAATAGCCACATTAAGAACCCGTCTAAGAAATTTCTCTGGTCTACAAAGAAAACATTATATTTCTTTTCCAACGATTACACCTTTTTTATGATGCCTTGAGCTTCACTACTCTATATGGTAGTGATAAAAAATCTACATACAGCCAGTTTTGAGTCTCCGTGAGCAATTTCACTTTGCTTGTTGTGACTACCTTCTGCAAATGGCACTTTTTTATTATGAGTGGAATTATGCCTCGTGACATTGCCGTATTTGAGATTATATTATTAAATGTGGCGTGAGAGCCAAGTGAGAAGAGGGGCTTCTATGACTTCTCACTGCCTTTCCAATGAAAGCAGCAAGGAGCTCTTCCACAGTCCCGTTCCCGAAGTGTATGTTCATGGGGGAAATAAGTCTTCAATTCTCATTCTCTGTAGGCAAACTGACAGATTTTTGTTAGTTTCATCATTGTAGGGTTTTTCTTCCGATTTCCAGAATCTCACTCTCTTCTAGGTGTGCCCGGGGCTCTAATTAGCACTGCTTCATTGCGAATACACTCATGATTTTTTGAGCTTTAATTAAGGATGTATTAAATAATAACATGTTAAATAATAACATGCTCCTGAATGCATTACTGAATCATAGATGCACGTCGATCACTAATTCGTCATTATTATTCAGTGCAACATACTCAATTTATGTCATAAAGTGTATCGGTTAGACTAAGATTTTAGAAGAATCTCTGTAGCATTCACAGCTCTCCTTTTTAGAAAGGTTAAGGAATTCTGATAGATAACAAAATACCTTTCTTTCAGGGAGGAAGGCAGAGTTGAGTTAAAACAAAACAGAACTGCCCCTTGTTGACTTCTTTGTCTAATTGGACACAAATATCTCTAATTAGTAGCTATGACTCTCCTTCCAAAAGAGCCTTCTGCTATCTGCTCATTTTAACTTATATTTTTTAATTGTGATTTTCTGCAAAGATAAAAATGTATGGAGATTAACATAGCAGAAAGCCATACATTGATTACCCAGATCTGACTACAATGTGTAATCTCATACACTTCCCACCTGTTAGGAGACGCTTTACTGATATACTGCAGAAATTCCTTCCCCATTCCCACCATGTTCCCTGCCATCTTCCACCAGAGACACTGAGTGAACGTGTTTCTCTCCATTCCTCATTATGTGTATGTAGATACGAACACATCTATTTGAACGTACGCATGTCTAAAACAATACATAGCCACAACTTTTTACACACGCAATATAGTACCAATCATTCTGCAACATGCTTTTTATTCACTTTATATATTTGACATTTACTGATTTTGATAGATGGACCTTTCATTTATTTTAGTTTAATCCATATTTCGCCATATTAAATTCACCCATTCTTCAGCGGATGACTATTAGGATTGTTTCCAGGCTTTTCTTACTAAAAACAATGCTCATTGGAGATCTTTATGTAGTTCTCCTAAAATGAGTGAACACAACTTTCTTAACGGTGTATTTTCTCTAACTGCTGAATTCCTGGATCACAGAGTCATTATTTTCTGCTTTTAAAGTCTCTAAATGGGGCATGCATATTTTACCTTTGTAATATATTCTCTTCTGTGTCATTTCAAATGAATAATTAATTCCACATAACTTACTAGTAGGGAGATGGTAAATTTTTGTGATGCGTTCCTCTCTGTAGTTGCCGTAAAAGTTATTTCTCCTTTAAATGTCCTTTAGTTTTGCCTCATAAATGAATAAAAAGCAGTGAGGTTTTTCTAAGTGTGACGGACCCCACCTGCAATCCAGCTAATGAGAATTTCTTCACTGCTTTTTGGAACTGAGACATTTCTCAGGCTTCTGCCTAGCACGTGACTCTCATGAGCAGTCACTTAGCTCCTCTAGTCTTCCACATGTAAAAGTTGAAAAAACATGCAAAAAGGAGAGAAAGGAAATAGCTTGCTCTAAGATTAGCATTCTCCCTCCCTGATGAGACATTTCTTAGGACCTTAACCTGGACAGAAAGATGATATGGAAGAGTAAGAGTTAAGATACGTTTAACACCTCCAATAACTGGTGTTTTATGCCATAAAAGAAGTATAAAATGTAAATAACTGATTTGAAAATTATATGTATTTGAAGATTACAATCTTAAAATACACTTATATGGGAAACCTAAGAAACAAAAAAGAACAAACTAATCAAAAACGACTCACAAATATAGATGACAATCTGGCAATAGACAGCCAGAAGGGAGGGGGATTGGGGGCCTGGGAGAATGGGGTGAAGGGTTAAAGAAGTACAAATTGATAGTTGATAGATGGTCACGAGGATGGGGAGCATGGCATAGGGAATGCAGTTAGCAGTAATGTAATGGCCAGGTGGAGAGCCAGAGGAGAGAAAGAGCAATCCTGGGGATTGTTTTATAAACTATATAAATGTCTAATCAATGTACTGTATACTTAAAACTAATAATAAAGTAAAATTTAAAATATATATATATAGAATACATGAACAATTAAAAATATGACTTTTATTCAATTTTACATTTAGTTTGTCTTTTCTCTATCACCGTGCAGTGTGCTGATAAAGATTATCAGGACAGTGTCTACGACAGGCAGAAATTTAGGTACCTATTCCGTTGACACATACTGCTTATGTTTACACTTTAAAAACATAACTATTTGGGATGATTAATTTTGTATCAGCTTGACTATGCCGTGGTGCCAGTATTTGATCAGACGCATTTTTTATTATTATTATTTTCTTTCTTTATTTTATTTTTTATTTTTTAGGCAAGGCAACCTTTGGTTGACCTCACATATTGTAAGGACTTTGTCAGTGTACAACCCTTTATTTATTTATTTTAAAAATTTTTTTACACCTACACCACCTGGTCTTCCTAGGTGGTCCTTCATCCAAGCACTAACCAGGCCTGACCCTGCTTAGCTCCCGAGATGAGATGGAATTGGGCTTGTTTAGAGTAGCATGGCTATAGACTGATCAGACACATTCTTGATGTTGTTGGGAAGGTGTTTTTGGATGTGATTAACACTTGAATCAGTAGGTTTTAAGCAAAGCATATTACCCTCCAAAATGTGGGTGGGCCATATCCAACTGCTTAAAAAATGTAAGAGGAAAGACTAAGGTTTCCTGGGCAGGAAAGAATTCTGCCACAAGACTACAATAAAGAAACCCTGCCTGAGCTTCCAGTCCGAAGATCTCAGGTTCAAGACCACAGCCTGAGCTTGTTCCTGAATGCCTAGCCTATTGGCCTGCTGGCTCTGCAAATTCAGGACTCGCAAACCCTACAGCTCCTGAGGCAATTCCTTAAAATCCCTCCTTCTCTCTTTATAGTTTCCTTTTACTTCTGAGCTTTCCTATTTTTCCAGACTTGGCGCATATTTTTCTTCACACTCTTCAGCAGAGTTACACTATCTGTTATAGAAACCTGCATCTGCTAATTCCAACATCTAGGTCATTTTGTGTGGGGCCTACGTTGCTAGCTAGTTCCCCCGGGTATAAAGCATCTATTCCTGGTGTTCGTATGGCTGGTGATTTTGAATTGTGCGATGGTAAATTTTATGCATTAACTTGGCTGGGCCAAAGGATGCTCAGATGGGTTGTAGAACATCATTTCCGAGTGTGTCCCTGAGGGTGTTTATAGGCGAGACCAGCACTTGAATCAGTAGACTGAATAAAGAGGATCCTCCCTCACAAAGGCGAGGGCTTGAACAGAACAACGAGGTAGAGAAGGGGCGAATTCTTTCTCCTTCTCGATCTGGGACATCCATCTTCTCCTGCACTCAGAGCTCCTTGTTCTCAGGGCCATGGACTCAGACTGTACCACTAGCTTTCCTAACTCTCAAGCCTGCAGATGGCATATCGTGGAACTTCTCAGTCTCCATAATCACATGAGCCAATCCCCATAATAAACCTCTTCTTGTGTATCTTTACATATGCTATGGGTCTGTGTCTCTGGAGAGGTCTAATACAGATTGTACCACTGACATTGCGAATGATACATTACAGACACCTGGATAATGTTATTTTCTTCCGAAGGATATACTTTTCAAAGTATTTTTAAAATATTAGCCTGCAGTTAACTTATGAAATTTTCATTAACTTTATTAAAATTTGCATTAGCTTCAACCTTTAAACTTTTGATATTTTGATTATTTCAGATTTCTTACATTGATTTTGGTTTTTAAAAATTATGCATCAAAATATTGTTTTTCTGATTACCGGGATCATTGACACCCCCTTAAATTTTGCACCTCACACGAGTCTTTTGTTCGCCTCTCCACAGTGGCATCCCTCTCAGAGAAGAGAAGGTGCTTGTTCCTGGCCTCGTCCTTATTGCTGTGTGCTAGTGTGGCCAAACATCAATGGCCTGACCAGCTGGTCCTATGGATGCTAAATGGCTTCAATACCACGACATCAAAAGATGGGCTGAATCTCTGTCCAGATTAATATTTCTGCAGCTGCCTCTCCTTACACTTATATTATAGGCACAGACACACATAAAGTCATAAATACACTTTTCCTCATACATGGTACCAAAAGTATTTAAGTTCTCTGATTGTCAGTAAACATGATTCCGTCCTTGATCTTACAGAAAACAACGAATCCCTCCATTCTAATTTCTTTCCTTAATTAAAAACATTAAAAAATTGGAAGATCATATTTTTTAATTGACATCATAAAAAATTGTGCTCCAAACTAATAGATATGCATGTGTCCTATATTCTCAACAAATAAACCAATAAACCCAAAGTTTATTTATAGTCATCATTTTAAAATTAAATCTTGAAAATAATGCTGAAATGTTTACTTTTAAAATATTAATTGCAATATTATGACATTAACTCTTATTCTCTTTATTTTACCAGTTTCCTACTTGTCTACCACTATAATTTCGATCATTTAAATTTATATATAGATGTATAATTAGCAGTCAAATTGGTTGTGAAAAAGTATGTTGTCTACTTATACAGTAATATGTACTTTATTTTTCTAATTCAGTCATTGCTCAATCTATTAACGTACTCAAATATTAATCTTTGAATACACTTTTTTGAAATTATTCTTCCCTACTCCTAAGACAGTATAAATTTAGCAGCTAGTAGACGGCCAAAAAGAATCAATTCCCATCTATTTCTCACATGATTTGTGACTTAGGAAAAATTATATCTTTGGACCTCCAATTCCTTGGATTAAACTTGGTAATAATGAAATCATCTTTTATATTTCTATAGAAAATTAAGTAAGATAATGACATAAGTGATAATACGAGATACACAGTGAGTAGTGAATAAAAACGTGTGTAACGTGTAACTCTATTCCATTTGAAATTTTGCCATTGTTGTTTATTGGCCTACAGTGATTCTCTTCTGTTATTATGCGTATTACCCAGAGAGCACTTAGATTGATAAATTTATCTTCTGAAACCTGTGGGTAAGGTGTTATTTGCCACAGACTAATTTTTGACCTTCATAATGTAGCCAGGTTAATTATCAGTTAATGAAAACCATTCATTTTGCCTACTATAAGGTCCTCAGCAGGAATTTTCTACCTAATTAATAATGACATGTTATATGAATGTCATCTGGCATTTTGCACCCAATTCAAGGCAATTTCAGAGGCTCATAATCCACAATGTATTTAAATATGCCCTTGCCAGCCATGATAGCAACTCATGGTAAAGGATATTTTATAAATAAACAGTACATGGTAATTACTCAAAGTGACTTCAGTTACCTCATAGATCATAAAAATAAAGAACGCTTCTTTGTCTTGAGTAGATATAAAAGTCCTTGTTTAAAAATTAAACCATGTTCTAGCTCTCAATGGTACTCTTCTCAACATTTTAAATATTAATATTTAATTACCGATCTAATTATTTTCCAAATGAACGTATAAAACATGCATTAAATGGAAGAAAAACGATCTAGTCCACTTTTGCAAAATTAGTCATTAAAGGTCTATCTGGTTATGACTGTTAAAGGAATTAAACCAAAGGAGTTTACACACAAAATAATTAAAAACTGCATTTAATGGATAAACTCTTTGATGAGTTTATAATTGTGGGTCAAGGAGTACTCATCCTTTAAGCGGGACTATGTACCTTTGGGAAGTCAGTTAAAACATGTTATCCTTGCAAACTTTTCAACCTTTAATCACAGGAAAATATAGCTTTGTAACTCCACTTCGTTATGCAATGCACAACTCAGAGGATCGAGGTGGTTAATAAGTAAAATATTTCAAACTTTCTAAAACCCCTGACAACCAGTAACCTTTACTAAGGGTTGTCTGTCTATTCATATTAATTCCTACTTCAATACTCTCAGGTCGGCTAATTTTTGGTAATGATAAGTGAAAAGGCAAAATGTCGGGATTCGGGAATCCTAATAAATGTACATTTCTGAAATAATAGAAATTTCAAGGAGTCTTATTCGCTCTCCTATAAATTATTAAAATACCTTGAAAATGCCAACGCTTAATCATCGAAACCACATCTCTCATATTTATTAATCGAGTTGGAGTTGAGAAAGCCAGATTCCCTCACAGACCAGGCAGCTCGGCAGCAAAGGAGACAGGCCTCGGTGTGAGCACACAGCGGAGACTGTCCTGAGATCGATTTAGCAGAACTGAGGAAAATCAAACTTGATCTCCTTCAAAATGCTGCTTAAACCCAGCTGTGGTTCTGTCTGCATTAAATCTGTGATCAAAATATTACCCTTTGCTTGGTCTTCAGGTCAGAGAAACAAAATCCCCAGGAGTCTACCTCCCTCGCCCCCTCTCATTTGCACACACTACAGATGACATGAGTTATGCGCACTTCGCGAGGTGAGAGGGGTTGTTACAGGAAATACTGAACAAACTGGAAACTCTCGTAAAGGATAAAACAGAGATGGAGAAGTGAAGAGGGAAGAGAGGGAAGACGCGACCACGACTTATGGTTTTGTTAGTGATTCCTACTCGTTTCTCTTAAGCCTTATCTGGACCTTCCCTTGCTTCAGGATAAAACCAAGCCATGTAGGGTTGCAATAGGATTGTTCACACTGTAGCTAGAAATAACACGTCACTGGAAAATTCTATGGAAACAGCTAACCCTAACTGTGCTCTCCATGTAAACATCTGCCTTTATGTACTTGTGCTGTAAGGTCTAAAATTTAGATTTAATATCGTGTTGTAGTCTGGCAAGGTCAGGAGGGCTTCAAATGGGCTAAATGCAAGGACCTGTCTCCATTCTGCCCTCAAGGATGAGGTCTCCAGCCAAACCACCAACACCCCTTATCAAGGGCAGCAGGTACATTTCCTGCTTATCCAGGACAGTGAGTGCCAGTTCCCTGCAAGCCCACGAGAATTATTCAACGAGCCGATCACATCTCCTGGTGGGAACCAGGGGACACCCGACCTCCTCGATACTGTAGAAGTACCTCCCACGGCCCTGGTGAGGTACTTGATCCTCTTTCCTCTAGCTGTGTTTGGCCATCATCCCCAAAACCCTAAGAGTGAGAATTACTTCCTTAACAACGGGCTAAATAGGAAGCAATTAAAAGTGTATATAAATTATATATATATATATATATATATATTTGCTTTAATCTGCAATGTGGCAAATTGTATCAATTAATTTTAACGCATTCCTCGTGTTAGCTCAAGTGGGTCAAGATGACTTATCCTTCGTACATTGTTCAATTTACTCTGATTAACAAATTTGTTTGTTTAGATCTAAAGCATTCAGCACTAATATATTTTATCCTTAAAATGGTTCCTGTGAATCATACACCAAAAATAAGTGAGCCAATTAATTCAAAAATACTGGAATTGTTGAAAAACAGAGTTTCACTGGTTCCAAAATTTTCTAAGAAATAAATCTAAGCAGGCTGATAGAGGAATGTGTTTTGACTTGCAGGAGAGATCTCAATGCCATTGATTAAGAAAGCAGCAAAATTAAATAGTTCATGGTGTATGTCCTACATTTTAAAAGTATCAGCAGTCCTTACAGAGTCATAATGGGGAGTCAGTTGTCAAGGAGCCTCTTTTGGTCTCCCAGAGAGGTGATGGTTCTGAGGTTATCACTGCATTGGCTCAGAAGCTCAGCTACCAGTGCTTTGCTCTACAGATCAGTTTGGAAGAAGTCAACTCTTGTCCATGACATATTTCAAGCAGATATTGATTCTGTTGCATTTTTGATTAGATGATTAATGCTATTTTAAAATTTAACTTTCGAGTGCAAATATTTTCAAATTTTAAAAATTCATAAAAAACCCTAAAGCTTTTTTCAAATTCCTTATAACATGCATCACAGCTTAGACTTAACAGTGATATAAATATTTTATTTAAAGAAAATATATTAAAATAAATGTGTAAAACATTCTTAGACATATCCAGTAGCTAAATTTTATATTTCTTATATTCTTAAAAAAAACAAAAGGTTTTCAAATACATTGCAGTCATGATCTGAAGTAGATACCAAGGATGGAGAAATAAAAAAATATATATTGGCAAATAACATAAACTAATTTTTTCTTGGTTTAATACTACTACATACATTAGAATCTTAAAAATCAGTGTTATAATGAATTGGCCACAAGGTTGATCCTAATTAATTCAGTCTCCTGTGAAAGAATGTAAAAGCAACATAATTCATTTTAATTTTCATTCACTCTCCTCTACCCTTGAAAAATGAGAAGAAACTGTATTTTAACCTTTTTTGGCTTAGTGTTTTAATTCAATGACAGAGTGAAAAATGTATGGAAATGGATTAAATATCCTTTTAGATTTTTAGATAAGCATTGGCTAATACCTGAGTATTTACTTGTTGACAGTTTATCCAATTGAAACCTATAATAAATTATATGTCTTCACTGAATTTATTAATTATACCCCTTTCTAGGTCACTAGTCTCTTTCAAAAAATTTATTACTAAATTACCTTGATGAAGCAATGTTTAAATATCTCTATGGTACTTCCTAAAGTTATGAGATTGATTTTTATTCAGACTCATATCATCATTTAGCAGAATATTTTCCTGAGACTCTGTTTTAGCCAATACACGCACGCACACAGACTTATACACACAACTCAAAGTGCCTCAGGCTTTGCAATATTTCATAGAGAGATCCTCAGAGACAGAAATAGTTCATATTAAGGAAAATGGGGAAACATTTCCCACTAAAATAACCACAAATAAATTTTAAAAATAAACAAGCAAAAGCAGTACTCCCAAGATATAGTTCAAAACAGTGAAAACTAGAACTGGCATAAATTACAATGTCAGTAAGAAATTTTTACTTTAAAAAGAGCACACGATTTAAATGACTTTACCAAGAATTTATATAACAACATATTTAAGGTCTGCTTCATGTGACTCATTCTGTAGCACAATGCTAAAGTTCTTTGTACTTCCCCAGTTCTTGACTTAGAGACCTAGGGTCTTTACTAAAAACTGAATAATCACTAGTCTACCTTGAAGGAGCCTATCCATGAAGCAGCCAAAAATGTCAATTTTCTCTCATACCTACCTTGTCCCATTGTTTCCACATTTTTACAATCTTAATTATAATCAGCATCTCCCCCAAAACAGCTATAAAAGTAAAGGGCAGGATGAATGAACGTGGTAATTTGTTATTTCCCCTCAACTGTTACCACACGCTAGGAGATGAGAATGCGGAGTAGGTTTCAGGGGGTAAAAACCCAGCAGCACAATAAATACTGCAGTCAAGGTGATGCCTAAGGTCACAGGAATATTGTGAGGTTAGCAAAGAATTTCATAAACAAGACAGAAATGTTACTAACCGTAAGGGGAGCATGATAAATGGGGCCGCATTCAGATGATCAACTTCTTAGCAGAAGAAATCATGAAGAGCTTGAAAGGACAAAGTACAGACACAGAGCTATTTTCAATATATGCGTCTCATAAAAACTCATACAGAACTTTCAGAAATCATAAGTAAAAGCCAAGTGAGCTAATAAAACAATGACTTAATCATACAATTCACGAAAGAAGATTTTTAAATAACTTGAGCATGAGAAAATTTACTAAAACTCATTAATCATTTACAAAAATCTAAAAAAATCTGTTCCCTATCACTCTGTAAGTTGACTCCTAGGTATGTAGCCAAAAGAAAAGTGAACATATCTACCCAAAGTTACACATGACTCAGATGTCTATCAACAGAAAAAAATGGATAAATAAATAATCGTATTGCCTTAGCCTGGGTTACTATAACAAAAATACCATAGATTGTGTGGCTTAATTAACAGAAACGTATTGCTCACAACTCTGAGGGCTAGAAGTCCAAGGTCAGGATCTGGCAAGAACCTTCTTCCTGTTTCACAAACAGCCATCTTCTAGCTGTATGCACGTGACCGAGAGAGAGAGAGCGTCAATCCCTTCATCCTCTTAAAAGGGCACCGATCCCTTCATGGGGGCCCCATCCCCATGTCTCATTCAATCCCAATTACTTTCTGAAAGCCCCACCTCCAAAATATCATTGCACTAGGGATTAGGGCTTCAACATCTGAATTTGGAGGGATACAAATATTCAGTCTACAGCAGATAAATTCATACAATGGAATATTACGCTCTAATGAGAAAAAATGAAGTGTACCTACATGCAACACCTCACAACTATAATTTTGAACAAAAGAAGCCAGATATAAGAGTATATACTATAGTATTCCATGTATATGAAGTTCAAAAATAGGCAAAAGTTATCCATGCCAATATGTCAGGATTTTTTTCTTGCAGGTTTAAGGACCAGAAAGGGTAAAAGGGAAGGCTTCTAGAGTTTACTAATATTCTTGGTTTTATTTTCTTGCTAAATTTATGGATGTCTTTACTCTGAATTTAAAAAAAAAAAATTTACGCCTATAATCTTGACAAAATTTAAGTTGACATGCCCTTGATTAGGCTAACAAATAACTTGATATTGGACTATAAATTAAGTTTTTAAGAAGTTCAGAAACCTTTTCTCCAGTAATATAAACAAATGAGGCTTATTGTCTGTTTCAGACAATAGTCTTATATATCCAACTTTTCAAGAATTAGAAATAAGGAAAAATATCAACACTGGCTTCTAGGTAAAAAAAAAAAATCACTGTATAATAAGTGAAAGTAAATTATTATTTCTTAGAATTAATGGAAGTTTCTCTAAAAATCATGTTCTGAAAAATCAAAAAGAAACTTTCAGAAATTCTTTGAAATCCTTGAAAAAGTATACAATGATGTGTTCTCTTTGAAGTTAATGAAGAAAGCCAAGTGAACACAGATTGAGATGAAAAAGCATGGATTGTCATAAAAGCAGTAGGATGAGATAAAAAATATTGCAAAGAAACTAAAGTTAAAAAAGCAGAATTAAAGTTTAACTGATAGTTATAAGATTATTAAAATAGAAAAAAATGTACTCAACATTGTGGAGGATGGAATTTATTACAAGCAGAGTAACAAGAATAAATGAAACTGATGAAAAAGTAAAAAATATTAAAGTCAGGGCTCAAAATGCCAACATATATATAATTTATATTCCCAGTGGAGCAACTAGATAAAATAAACAAACAAATAATCTCAGACATATCTTCAAAAAAGTTCCATACTAAAGACAGCCATCTCTAAGTAAAATGAAAGGATGACCCTTTACTGATCAAAATTAGATATAAACGTTGCATCTCAAGATACCATCGATAATTCTGAATTGTATATATGAGTTTGAAAGAAACTTGTAAACACTCTGTTAGATGCATTATTCATCAAAATTGGGAAGGAGGCTTGGGTATATTGGTTTCAAAGATCTCCATGCAAAATAAAATGCCAGAAGTCAATAGATCTATACACTCAGTATTTGAAGAGAAATAATATTATGAATGAAGAATATGAAATTTGGCAAGCCATCATATATGTCGGTGAGAAAGAGACTCTCTCAGATATAGTGATCAACAGACCACACCTACCATCTCCACAGGTGAAAGAGAATTATTAAAACTTATTATCACTAATGAGGAAAAAAGGCAATATAATAATCGAAACAGGGAAAACATTGTGTAAAAGAATGAATTTTAAGCACAGAAAACACTTAAATATTAAAATGACTAAATAATATGCCTAGCCTAGACAATCACTATAAATGTTACAATAAATTATGGAATTAAAAGATATGTAAAAATATCTAAAATAATGAACTAAACCAAACACAGAAGTTTAGTTGTATTGAGAAAATAAAGGAGAGTCATGCAGAGGGGAGTTGACGTAAGTGAACTAAATTCCCGTATGTTCTAGTAACATTTCTTTATGTGAAGTATGAAGTCGTTAAATGAGGAAATGGCAGCAGAAGTACATTCTTTAGAAATACATGATTAGATGTAATTATACATACATGACACATACGATTTATATTCTCATCGATGTGACCATATCGAATGTAACAAAATGAACGATCTAAGGCATGTCTGAAGAAAAGTTCTGCGCTAAGGAACGCCATCTATCAGCAAGGCGAAAGGATGACCCTTCTTCGATCCAAATTACGTACAAAATTTACATCTAAAGGCTCAAAGATTTGCCTAGTAAAAAATATTACTACTCGTTTCTTCTTTTTAAATCCTACTTTAGGAAATAAAATCTTCCTCTTATCATACGTTGTAAGCTTGGTAGAATCTGTCCCTTCCATGTAGATGGCCCTGAGGGGAAGCAGAGGAACCAATGACGTCTGCTCGCAATTAACGAGAAGGACTCGCGGGTCACTTAAGAGCCATGGCTGGTGGGAATGGGATGCCTTCCCGATGCCTGTCAGGTGAGCATGTGTGTGCGCGCGTGCGTCTGTGAGTTTCATGGGTGGGTGTGTGCGCATCGCCTTACTATTGTGCATGCATCTACACCTAAGTGAGTTTGGTGTGGGAAACAAAATTGTCCTCTCTTTAATCAGTCCTAGAGCAGATATTTTTTTATGTATGCCTTTATTTCTATCTTTTCTCTGTAGAGATAATGGAGGAAATAATATTTCCTTTTCATATGAACGTAAGATTTGTAATAAGATGTGATTCATATTCTAAAACTCTTCACTGGTTTCTGAACCAATATGCAAACCCAAAATAATGGCTTAATCTAACAAAAAATACATACACTCTGTTGTGTTCTTTTACAATATTATTTTTATATTTTCAAAATTTTTCTAAGTAAAAATAATATATAACTATATTACATATGATTATATAACACATGATATACTTACATAATAATTAAATTAACTTTTGATATTTTATTATAAAATAAATGAAAATTTATTTGCTTTTTATATTTAAAAGATACATCATTGACTTTTAAAAAGGAAGAGTACAAAACTTGCTTTCTCAGCCCAACTGTACTATTTAACATCTAAAGATCGATTGGGTAAAGAAATTATGGTTCGTATATACAATGGAATATCACTCAGCCATTAAAAAAAAATGAAATCCTACCATTTACAATGATATGGATGGACCTAGAAGTTATCATGCTGAATGAAATGTCAGAGAAAGATAAATAATTATGATTATTTCACTTATATGATTTCACTTATATGCGGTATCTAAGGAACGAAAAGAACAAACTAATCAAAAACAGACTCACAAATAGTGGACAATGTGGTGACAGACAGAGGGCTGGGAGAATGGCGTGAAGGGTTAAAGAAGTGCAAATTAGTAGCTGATGGTCACAGGGATGGGGAGCATGGCAGAGGGAATGCAGTCAGCATTAATATGATGGCTAGATGGAGGGCCAAGGGAGGGAGGGAGCAATTGGGGAGATCATTTTATGAACTATATAGATGTTTAACCAATGTACTGTATACTTGAAACTAATTTAAATTAATTAATTTGTTAAAAAATAGAAAAATAAAGATACTGAAAAATAAATTGGTCTAACAGAGTTCTCTGACTTATGGAAGTGAAGAATTTACTCAAAAAGAAAAAAAAAACCCTCTAAATAAACAAAAATACAATCAACTCTATTCTTCTCAGGCTTTATAGATGTTCGAATTTAACTTATTGTGTGTTAAGCAACAGAATATTTCCTGACTGGAAATTTAGATTATTAAGTTCAGTGTTTTTTCTTTTCTAAAAGAAGCATTTAATAACATAAATTTCATTTAAAACAGTTTTTAGCTGCATTCCACGAATTATATGCTATATTTCTGTTTTTGTTAATTCAAAATATTTTCTAATTTCTCTTTTAACTTTTTTAACCCATAAGTTATTTAGCAGTGTATTGTTTAATTTCCAAATATTTTGAAAATGTTAGTATTTTTCAGATATCTATTTTCAATTTCTAGTTTAATTTTTTTATGGTTAGAGACCACGTTTTGTATAATTTCAGTTCTTCTAAAATTTGTTGAGGCTACTTTCATGGCCCGGAATATATTCTAAATTATAAAAACGTTTTCTGTGTGTTTGAAACAAACTGATATTTTGCTCATGTCCAATGGTTTCACAGCTTTTTCTTGGTATGCCAAAGTATAGTCTTGTATTCATATTCAACTAAAAACATGCAATTCGTGATACTTTAGTCTCCTGTTCTAAATCGGTTCACTCAGCACAAGTGGGCCCAAGCATGTAACGTCACCCATGTATAAACATATGACAGCGATGCTCCAAGTTTATTTCTCAACGATGTTGACCCTGGGTTACCTCGAGGCTCCGAGGATGCAGATGTTTTGATCTGTAAACTGCTGACACCTGGAACTGCTAAGTTATGGACATATCACAGTGAGATTTAACGCATCTCATTCATTTCCTCATTTTAAATCAAAATAGAGTTCAGAGATGTAAAAGATTATTTTTAAAGTAATAAATTTATGACAATTTCGAATGGTTTCATATTTCTATTCAAATATCGGCTCATAAATAATGGCTTTCCCGAGTACTTCATCTGAAAACATATTCTCCAGAAAACTTTCCCCTCCTTCCTGGCTTTACTATTATTCATCGTACTTATATTGTTGATATCATTTTAAGTAGCGATATCTGTGTCTTAATAAACCAGAACACAAGCTCCCATCCCCGGAATGTAAGTTCTATGACGTCGAGGATTTGGTTTTTTTTAATAGCTCTATCCACAATGATTGAAACAGTATTTGGGACATAAAAGCTGATAAATAAATGTTGCAGATTGATTAATAGGCTTTCTGGGTTAATTCTTTGGAGACAATTTTTTTAAGAGCGGTCTCAAGTCCTCGGCAACACCGAGGGTGAGGTCACAGAGATTTTCCATCTTTCCTGCCCCCACCATGCTCAGCCTCTCCCGTAGTCAGCATCACTCACCAGCATCACTCTCCCAGCGGAGAGACCTACGATGACGCTTTGTTATCACTCAAAGTCCATAGTTTGTCTTAAGGTCCATTGTCGATGTTACACACTCTACGGGTCACGTTAATTTTGATGCCATTTCTACTGTATTATATAAGAATGATTACAGTAGAGACAGAGTAATGATTATTGGTCAACTATAATTCTTATACATTTTAATTTGGTATTTATTGCATTTTGCTAAAATTTTTGAATGATAAAATACATACAGTTTTATACACTTTAATTTGCTAGACACTAAATTTTGCTAAAATGCAATATTTTTGAATGACAAACAGAAAGCTGTATTGCTGGCAAATCTCCTGTTCGTAATCATACCATTGTCTTATAGTAGTCTCTAAATTTAGCTGCATTTGGTAACACGGAAGATTTTAATCAAAGCAGTGACTTCTCAATCCAGACCAATCAATCGGCATCCCCAGAGGTGTGGTGGAGACATGGGCATATATTAAATCTTCTCAGGTTATTTTAAAGTATATCTACAACTGATAACTACTGACCTAAAATAATCTCTCTTGATGCCCTTTACTCCTCATCCTATGGTACATAGGAATACATCACATTCATACTGAATTAGACAGCAGCGGTTGGTTAGTCAGGGTCAACTGCGAACTCCCCCTCCCTGCCTGCATTCTTCTCACTGCAGTTCTGCGTAGTCCTGGATATTTAAAATAAATACTCCCAATAGTTCTTAGTCACTTAAAGTTCTGTTTTTCATATCAGCTCCTTAGATCCTTTGCTTTTGTTTCTAATGTGTGGAATGAGGTAGGGCTCTACATTTATTATTTTCATATTCGATCGCCCCCATTTAGTGAATCGTCCATCTTTCCCTAATGTTTTAAAATGCCTTCTAATTCTGGAATCTGCTTTCTGTTTCATTACCTTTTTTTCTATTCTCATATGGTCGGCATTATCATTAGAGGGTGCTTGGATGACAGGTGGAGCAATAGTTCCACACTGCAAAAGAGAGATGGTGAGCTGAGTTGTTTGGAAAATGAGGAACTTCCTTGGGTTTTAGAAATTTAAAAAAGAAAACTCAGCAGGTTTGAGAAAGCTGTTAAGATGATACAGTTTCCGCTCATACAGAAAGATTTACTAATTAAATTTAAAGTGCCTTTAAACTATAATTTAAAAGATTTATTTAGAAGACGTCAAATTCCTGAGACAGCCCAATTTAAATTCGTATCCTTAGGTGATTGTAGAAGCAAGAGTATTATTCATTAGTCCAAAATATTTTCAGTAAAGATTCCAAACAAACCAGCGAATAAGTATACGTACACCTACTTACACCTGCTCAGAGGTGTTTTATAGGTCATAACTTGCATTCTCAGGTAGATATTCATCAAATTTTGATTTGGGGCAGCCAATAAGCATAAAAGCAAAGGAAGACAAATATCCGCATGTAAAACACCTACTTTGCCAGCATCAGGATTCTAGCTGCACTTAGTAATAAAGTAATAACCATATAGCCAAGTGAGGCTCTTTGCGGGGGCGGGGGGGGGGTTAATATTGAGGTCAACACCCTTGAAAAAGAGTTTACATTAACATATTCTACACTGCAGGAGTCTTGAAACCATTCTTTAACAAAATATTAGATACAGATAGCTAACATGATCTCAGAACATTTGAATTAAAATGTTATGAAATGTTACACCAATCATTTTGTAAAATGTGTATCTTGTCACATTAGAATAATGAGTAAAGGGCCGGATAATAGAAGTAACTTATAAAACACCGGGCCAGCACTTATTTATGTTTAGACAAAATTCTGTAAAGGTTACTGCTTGCCTGTTTTTCTTTTTCTTTCTTCTTCTCTATTTTTTTTTTGAACTTTCAAACAAATAGTTTATTGTATAAACAATGTCGCAACCATATTAACATGCAGCATGGTGACAAGCAGACAGTCTTATCTGAACCTTTTACAGTGTCATAAATTTTTCCCTAATTCAACAAGATCCCTCTGGGCTTTTAACTTTTTTCTTTCACATTTCCCCAAGTTGCTATGAATTTACTGCCTGCACAGCTGTGGTAAACCCACATGGATAATTTTATTTTTTATACGAATAGTACATTCACATTTTAAAATTCAAAAAACAAAAAGTGGCATAATGCTGTCCTGTTCTTATTCATGCCTGATATAAGAAACTTGGCCATAAAATTAATTCTACCTCTACCTTGCCTTCATGCCCATGTTTGAAATTACAGGGGTAGGATTTATTTAACCCCTGGCTATGCCACGATTACAATAAAACCATTTACCAATAATTAAAGGCAAATTTTTGGAAAGAGTTCTATGTATAATTTAATTATACTACATTAAGCCTCAATATAAATAAGTATAATTAATACTACATCAACAGAATTCTGATTAGCATTTTCAATTAATCATCCCTACAGAGTTGGAACAACTATTATTTATTGTGATCAAGACTTATTATTTGACCAGATCTTAGCTCAACTGTTCAATTTCTCCTCCCCCGCTACCTTTGTTGTGGTGCGATCAAATCTAAGACCCACGGAGCCAATCGAGATTAATTATGAGCCTTTATTAGCTGGCCCACGGCCCACGACTGACCCTCTACCATGCTGGGTTAGAGGAGATCAGCCCCAGGTCTTTGTTTGAGGCAGTTTATGAAGCCTCCGACTACATCTTAGAACAAAGAGAGTAAGGAAATTACAGAAAGCAGAAGTTAACCGTTAATGTCCTTTACAAAGATACATGTGTCTGGGGAATTGCTAGATCAAACATAGTCTGGTAGACAGTCTTGTTATCTGTATTCTGGAATGTTGCGCCTCTTTCTGGGGCTTTGGTGCCTAGAGGAATCACCTCTTTGTTACTGATTTACTGGGAATTCTTTACCCTTACATTCTCTAAAGAGGCAGCTCATAAAGCCTAAAACTACATCAAACAAGTAAGCAGTTTACAGAAGTAGAAGTCAACCATTAACGCAATACAAAAACATCACCTCGTACTATACTCTGGTTACTAAGTGAGCAGATTACAGAAGCAGACACTGGCCATCTTCACATCCTATACAATACATTTCCTAAACCCACACCCAAGCAAGTAGTTCAAGTTCTGGTATCTAAAGATATTTCTTCCCTGTAGCTGACTTAGCTAGTTGGCTCACTTTGAAAATTTTCTGCCCTTAACACCTTCTCATTTTTTTGCACTGGGTGTTTATTCTTGCGTCAAGCCCTCTATAAGTCACATGAGAGTTTTATAGTTGGGTAATAGACTTATTCAAAGTATAATCGTTAATGCTGTGCCTTTTGTTTTCTGCTGAAGGCTTTTCTTTCTGCAAACTGTGCTGCCTAATATCCACTCTTGGTTTTTTAATAGAAATAGATTTTTAACAGAACATGTTTGTGTTCTCTATTGTGTCTTTTTTGAGTGCTGTCACTTTGTCTTGCAGATAATGTTGGGGAGAGTTTCTGAAATCTGCTTTCTTCTCAGGACCACATTTCCTCACTGAATTTTCAACTAAACTGAAATCAGGTATTCTGTAAGGCGCAGTTCTACCTTCCCACCTGTGTGTGACAATGCCTTCTGTCAGGCTAGGTGCCACTGGAAGCCACACCCTATTCCTTACCCTGAGGACTCAGCAATAAAAAAGCAGCAAGAACCCTGCCCCGCACACTCACTCACAGTCTGGTAGCAATCTAACATTTTCTGTCAACAGAATTTTTGGAGGGCCTTTATCTAGTTACTTCAACAACACATCACAGAGATTAAGGAAAGGTCTTAATTGTGGGTAAATCAAAAATTTAAATTATGGGATTCGATCATATATTCCAAGCTGCTTAACCTCACAAACACGAACATTACATCTATGGATTCAGAGAAAGAGAATACAGTTAATCCCTGACTTCAAGAAAAAGACAAATATAAAATTCACATTTTTATCAATATTTATACAGAGTTTCACTCGCGTGCCCTACAAATATCCCATGTGTTCATTCTTCCTCTACTAGTCGTTCATACACCCTTGACTTCATGTCTTTTTTTCTTTGTGTTTATGTGGACCACCAGGCGGGAGAGCTCCTGTGTTCAGTTCTTAATTTGCCTGAGGAATCTCAGAAAGAGATTCATATTTGTCTTCTTTCACTATGTCAAAGAATTGGGTCACAATGGATGCCTCTAAGGTCTAGAATAAAAGCCACTAAGTTCAGCCCAAGCAGAAAAGATGACCTGTGAAAAAATTTGTTTTCTTTATGCTTATTCTTGAATTTTTGTTGCTATTTTGCTCTATATTTTCATTTGTTTACCCATGCAACTTAGAACTCTTTTTCTTCATATTTATGATTACAGATGCTCTAATGTTGCATTTGCAAATGTTGGCTGACACATTTAAATTAATTTAAGAAGCACACCTGTCATTTTATTTTTAATCGTCTTCTCCAGAAGCTCCGTGTGTCGCTAATTCTGATGGTGTTAATGTCTGGCGTGTGAAAAAAAGGTTAAAAAGAGCCCAAAGTAATTGCTGTTCTTCAAATAAGGTTATCTTATTTCCACACACCATTTTTTTTTTTAAAAAAGAGGCTGCATAGATTTTATTTTGATTTTAATAAACAAGTGAACAGCATTGAAATGGCTGGAACAACTCAGAGCAATTGTTCTATGGCAATTTCATATATTTTATTGATTTTGTACAAACAGCAATTTGGGCGACTTCCATATTCAATAGTGTGTTAGAGGAGATATAGTGTTTATTTTGCACCTTCAATTTTATATTAATATCCGCTGATAAGAGAGTAGATAACTTTTACTGAGATAACATAGCTATATGAATTAATGCTGAAACTCTCATATGTAAACATGTTGATAAAAAAAGCAAATATCTAATATATAATAGAAAGAAAAAAAATCTAGATCATTCAGAATCTCAAATGCAAAAAAAATTAAGAAGGTTGTAGGCATTCTCTAGAAAGTTTAGCACTAAATGCTCTTTACTGCATAAAAATTGAGAGAAAATACTGTTTTATATCCTAAACTATAATCTTTCTGTGAATTAGAAAATAAATATGTATATATCTTATTTATAGGCATCGACAATAATGGAGTAGTTGTTTATGATTCTCAAATGTTACCAAAATCTGCAAGTTAACCACATATGTTTTCTTTTGCTTCCTGGGATTTGAAATCCAGAAGTTATGACAGGCCGGATAAGAAATGTAACAAGGGGAAAAACCATTTATCAAAAAATATTGAGTAATAAATATTTCTACAGGGCTAAGAAAGGGATTGTTTTCCAGAAACTTCTAATCCAATAAAAATAATCTGAGATAGAAGTGGACACACAGAATGACCAATGAATAGGTTAAGTGATGAAAAAAAACATGCCATGGATGGGTGGAGTACAAGACATTTTTTGAGCTGGAAGGTAGAGGTGGCTAACAGAGCGAGTCTGATTTTAAAAGGCCTTGAAAGAGGAAATAATTAGCATGCAAAAATAAGAGAGGCCTATAGAACTGTGGGAGATGGGCCCCAACAGGTGAGAACAGTACGTTTTGACTAAAATAGATGATTTTTATAAAGGAGCAATACAACGTAAAGTTGAAGTAGACAGCTCGAACGTTCAAAAGAAAGCATCGAATGTTGAACTAACTACCAGGTGAAAAAGCTTGTATTAAAAAAAAAAAAGTTGAGGACACTTGAAGAAATTTTCAGTGAGGATATTCTTCTAGCAGTAGAGTGTAAAATGGGTTGAAATGGGGGAGAAGCAAGAATAAAAGAGGCCTGCTCAGGAGCAGTTATGTAGGAGGAGATCTGAAAGATAAGTGGGTATATAGTTTTCAAGTATTTCCTCTTTGAAAGTATGGCTACGTACTTTATATTGAAAGTAACATTAAAAAAAAAAAAGGGATATGTATGGTATTAGCCACAGTCTTAGAATGTAAAAAAGAGTATTTTAAAAGTCAATGTCACTTATTTATAAATAGCAAACTTCAAACCTGTCTTTTTTTCAAATATAAAACTAACAAACAAAGAAGTTTCTATAGCCTAAATGGCTCCTTGCTTTCTATAAAGACTTTATTCTGGTTAAGATGCTGGGAAACTGGAAACGTTTTCAGCAATTTAAAGAACTAAAAGTATGTTTAAATTACCTGGAGTAGTATGATTCCTCAATTCAAGAGAGTATGTACAATCCGAAGTGGACATAAAACCACCATTATTAAATAATATTTTGCTTTCAATTTTAATTTATTTGCCTATTTACTACTTTTGAAGGGAGAAAGCTTTGACAGGTGTTAGCAGATACATGTTTCTGAAAACTTAGTAATTTGTGAAGTTTGAGGATAGAAATCGATAGAAAGGATAGACTCTAGCACCACCAACCTTCATTAACTCTGAAGCTCAATCATGTTTGTGTTAACATAGCTTCTAAAATGGAAGATGCTTCCTTGGTAAGTTCTAATTTTGGAATTCTGTCTGAGTATTCTTAACTATTCAATTCTGTCTGATTATTCTTAACTATTCAAAAAGTTTAAAATAAATGTCATCTATTAATGTATTAGACGAATGGCAAAAGTTCACAAGGGGATATTTTTGTCATATTTGGCACAAATATAAAAGTGACTGACATAGGTCAGATAAAATATAATTTAGTAATTATTTTTAGCCAGCGGACAATTATTTAACAATTTGAAACTATTGGGAACATGGAACTTTACTACCTAGATCGAAATCAGTTGACATAGTCAGAAGACAATATGCCTCTGTGTTCACATCGTATTTAAAACTTTATGAAGCCAGCTGGCTATATTTCATAATCTAATTACATACAGAAATTTTCAGCTAAATATTGCAATGCTTGACAAAAATAACTTTAAATATCTTCATCCTCCTGAAACTCCCTGTTACAGAATTTGCATATTTTATAACTCCTGTCCTTACACTTACTTTTTTTTGTTTTCCAATATTAGTCTTTAATAAAATATTATTACTTTACCAAATATATTTTATTCTGCCTAAAAAATTAGTGTAGATGTTATGTGAATGATAAAGCAAAATAATATTCTGAAGGCATAGTCCATATAGATAGAAGTAAAGGAAGAAGATATTCCACGTTCCAACATATGCCATTACAATTTAAAGATATAACAGTCATTCGACAACAACAAAACTCTTATCTGACAGTGAGGGAGGTATATATTTTTTATTCTATTAATGCATATTCTCTTCTCAGTACTAAATTTTGGATAAAAGGAGGTATTCATGCACCTCTGTTATCCAATCCTTTCTTCTTAGTTATAATCTTTTCAGTAAGATATTACGCTCCACTTCTCAAAATTTGTAAAAAATCAACATTTTCTACTCGTATGGTATTATTTTATATTTTTTTAATTTTTGAAATTACCTTTGGCCATGGAAGACAAATGTATTGAATAATAGCAAAATAAATGGTTTTCTTTGCTTTATTCTCTTAAATATTTGAACACATTTTAATTTTTTTGCAAAATTTTGTTTTTAAAAAACTCTGGATCCTTAATATCTTCACACTCCAGGGAGAAAAATTGCTTTTATACATTAAAGTTATGCATAATTCACTTATGCTAGAGAAAAGGATCATGAACAGCATTTACAAAATAAATGAAAAAAATTTTAATGGGTATAAGAAATGTTTATTTAAAACACCTGAAATGTTTACTTTATAAAAAATTATAATTCTATATTTTCATGATCCTAGGATTGCTCGCTTCAAATGAATCAATTATGGAACCTTAAATAGGAAATTTCTTTCGGATTCATTGTCTAGATTTTTTTAAATTTGAAATTGCGTGTTTTAATTTATGCGGGTGACTTTACAGTTCCAGAATTTAGAGAAAAATGCCCATTCATCCTTTCTAGAACACTTTTCGAAAGTCCCGGCTTTACTTTTACTGCCTGGAGACTTGGAACCGTGCTGTTAATAAAAGTGCCGATCTATGGTCAGCCAATTATGATCAATTCAGGGCTTAAAAACTGGTTCTAGAACCATCTCCCCATGACTCAACTTTTCCAGGCCTCAGTCCTCGCCCACCTGGGCTAGTCCCCATTCTGACCATATACTTAGACACACTTTTTTTTTTTTTGAACCTGAACATTTCCCTTTTTTTTTCTTTTTCCAAAAGATTGTGCATCTCTTTAAGCCATTCCTCTCTGACAGAGCTTTCCCATGCCGCCCCCCTCCAAAACTCTCTCCCATCTTTGAATCCAGCTCTTTTAGTTTCTCCTACTCGTTTGGGAATTGTTTTTTTTTTTTTTTTTTTTTTTCTGTTTGTAATTGTGTAAGCTAATGTCATGTACCTGACCACGTGCCCCATAACAGAGAAGCCACATTTAATCCTGATTTCTATCTGCCACTCTGATATAACGTGTACTCAGTAAAATTTTGTTACTTAATTGCTGGATCTAAATTTGGGTAAATAACTTCATTGCGCCAATTATGCTGGAGCGTATACTTCCCTACCCGGGTTCCGAGGTCATTACATGTAGGAAGGGTGGTTTGTCTTTTCCACATTACCTGCCATTTCATTGTTCGTGAAATTCTCTTAGGACACCAGGCACCCCTGTGATATTCCAGTGCACTGCTGAAAGGGACTCCTGGCCTTTTTCCCCATAACCAATTTCAGAAAGAGGCGGGCTCGGATAGGAAAATCAAATTAATTTGGTGAGATTTCAGAACCTGCGGGAAAATGAATCATTCTTTTTTTGAATCTTAAGTAGCATCGCTCCTTGAAGTACCTTAAAAGAAAATAAAAACCCAGATAAACTCAACTAAAATACAACATGTAATGCCATTTTAAACTGCAAAGTACTATAAAACATTGGTTATTCCTTTCGACTTCTGTCTAAACTTTAAGTTGGATAGAATGGTGATATCACTGTTACCTAAGGTACAAGCAACGTGATCCGTAACAAAAACAGGCACTCAAAATATTCATGATGTTCATTTTTTAAATAAATCACTTTATCCTCACGTTATTTAGTTATGACTAAGAGGTTTAGGGAGACAAGCTTAGGATCAGAAAAGGAGCGAAAATTTTAAATTCTAATATTACTCCTCAATTTAATAAACTATCTGAATCTCAGTCTCTTCATTGAGAAAATGTGAGTAAAATCACCTGGCATGGATATTGTGAGACCAAAGATAAGATCTGAAAATACCTGACATTGTGTGTTTCGTCAGAGATATTTAACACGCGGAAACTATTCATACTGTTTGCATTCTCTTTTGGGAATGAATACATTAATTTGCGCCTCTGTGTTTTATCACGCCAAATATTGTCTAATATATATAATTTTCTCTTATATTATTCAATATCCATGACTAAATCTAATTCGTTAATGTGTCAGTTTGATCTTTGGAGGTCTTTAACATCCTGGTACCCCAAACTTTACATTCTGTAAATTACAGCCTTCTAAATCAAATGCACTTTATGGGAATTAAGCATATTGCAATTTTACATAAAAGCGATAAACCAAAATATTCTGCTCAGGGATTATGAGATAAAAACTGATTTATTATTTCACGCAGCTTTCAAATGCTTATGTTTGTCAGGTACTTGGGTAGGCAATCGAGACCTAGACATAAAAACTACTAAACCCTTGCCTTTGGGCATTTTTCAATTGTACTGGGCAAAAAGGGAAAAATATATGACGTACTTTATAAGTACCATCTTAAAAGTGTGGACAATATATCACGGGGACTCAAAGAAGGGAAGGGGCGCAGGGCACCACATGCCGTGTTCTGGGTGGAAGACGGTAAGGGAGTTGGTACCTAAGGACCACAGATTGTCAAATGGACGAAGGGAGGGAGAAGCATTCAGAGCGCAGCACTAAACCAGCCCTGCGAGGAAGCCAGGATTCTCAGACAGATGCTGTAGCAAAGAACTGTAAATGACCCTGTAAAATGCAATTAAAAATAATAAGGCAATTTGAAAACAGAGAGAGCATTCTTTTCTAGCATCTCATCCAGGGTAACTGTGACTTAGATTGGGAAAGAGTTTAAATTTAATGCAACAGGATGAAAAACTATCTTTACTTTTATTTCCCCAACCTGATATAAGAAATAGTTATAAAACTAAATTAACTCCTTTTACAACTCAAGTGACATTAGTACTAATTTATGTAGTTATTGCACTTGATAAGTAAATGGAATGTCTAAGAAATAAAGTTTTATGGTCTATGTGAGTGTATAAATGCATTTTTATACTCATACGTAAAGTAATTAAAACCATTTAGAAAACAAATTCTCTATAAACAAATTTATCCTCACAGAAAAAAAGAGGGTAATTCACACATAATATATTCAATTTGTTTCTTCAGATCATCTTTCCTCTTTTCTGAATGCGCTCACACAATGTATTCTTCGTTTTCTGTGCTATTAGCACAGCAGACTACATGCACTATTTTGTATCCTTTCATCAGATATTTATGTTTGTTAAACGCCTACTAATCAATGTGCGAGACACTGAGTTAGATATTGGGGGAGGTGAAGACGGACGAGTCAGCATGGAGGGTTTTAAGCAGTTTCCAAAATTATACAGCAAATTAGAAAGTTCTAATTTCATTTCTTGAGTCTCCTAGTTAGTGAATCTGTTTCAACTTTTTTACTTCGCATTTGGAGCGAAGCGGGATTTTTTGCCTGGCTTCTTTGTTTTTATGGCTCGGATTTTATCTATATCAGTGAGAAACCTGAAGATGAAATCTGAAGTTCTTCCTCCATCGTCATTCTGTAAAACGTGCTCCAGTGGAAAGGACCGTCCGTTGCCACATCTTTTCAATCACGTTACAGGTTCGAACGGCAGTGCTGTGTTTGATGCCATCCTCCCAGCGGTGTGGCTATCAGGCAGGTGTGGAGGGCTCTCTTTTCCTTTGGCCTGGCAGCTGCTCCTGTCAAAGCGAGAGCTGCGAAACCTTTCTCAGCTGAGCAGATGGCAAAGCTCACTTACTGTGCTGACAGTTTGCAGGTAAGTGGATGCCTTGCGTGGCCAATCCAAGCACTGCTGGAAATCAGGAAAGGACTAAAATCATTTTAAAAAAAATGCATGGGTTGCAAAAAAATGAGAGCCATTCCTATTTAGAAATAGCGCCAGACCTTGTCTCTCAGTTTTGACAGAGCCTAACTCAAGAAGTCAAAGAAACAGCCAAACATTGCTACTAATAACCAAACAGATAGGCTTTCTAGTAGAGCAAGTTTTTTAAAAAGTTGAAACGGATTCAGCTACATAGGAGACTTGAGAAATGAAATTAAGTGAAAGTTATAATTTATTTTAAATTAAAAATAGGTCTTTCTTAGGTATGTTTTTTTTTTCATTTTCACAGGAAAAATTGAGGGGGGCACACTTATTTTCAGCTCCTAGTATTAAAGTTTGCATTTATCCGAGTTATTTAAAAAGTCATAATATTGCTTTAGTGATTTTACAACATTGGTAATATCTCAGGTCCATATGGGGGATGCAATCCCATTTTTTACTTCCTTTATTATTTTGAGATTTTTGAATAAAGAGGCATTTTTTATTACAATATGCTGATTAATGCCTTTCATTTTCTTCTCTCTGATCATTTAATTAATAATTTTCAAGGTGTTACCACTGTTCAACCTTTTTTGTAATCTCGTCTTTTTTTCAAACACACAAATTCTCTAGAAGCTTTGTATAGCTAATAGAATATTCCAGCATTTTACATGAGTAGAACGCAGACTCCGTGCGAGCAGGGAGTGCTGGTTACTTAGTTCGGTTCCCTTTTACTAGTGCTCAGCAGCATCTTCCAGGGGTATTTATCCTTCTTTAAATAAAGTACTAATATCAAGCTTTATCTACAGTGTTTGGATTCTGATGTTTATGTTAAAACTGACCGTAATTTTACACCCCATCTCCGTGTATTTACCTAAAAAATGCCCATGAAAGATGCTTGCATTTCTCTTATCTTTCAAACTTTGTTTAGGCAGGAAATGATGAATGAACTTAGCACTTGTCTCTCATGCAGGGGTGAAATGTCCTGTTATAAAATCCTAGGGGTGTCTCTCTGATTTATGAGGAAGAGAAAAATCTACTCCATGGAAGGCACAAAGCTTCAGAGTGGTCTGTTCAAAACCCTTTGGCCCCTAAGTTATCTCTAATGTGCAGCCGTAGGGGCAGACATCACTCCGGGGTCACCTCCCTGGCCTAGCAATTGGGAAGAGACAGCCTCTGTCACCACGGCACAAGGTGATGAAAATCAGGCCAAAAATATCTCTCAAAATCCTGCCTCGTTTTCACAAATTCCAACATCATTAGCCTTTTTAGTGCCCTCAGCTTAAGACATTAAGTTTAAAAGGATAATGAATTTTCTACCAAACTGGCTGAGATTGGGTTATCCAATTATCTATTGGTAGCATCTGCAGAAGGACCCTGGAGAAGTAAGATAAATAACAAGATAATTTAGGTGATAGAATAAGATAAGGAGTACTGACCTTTATCAAATAAGGTAAATGTTCTCATTTCTAACCTGTGGAGAATTTAGGTGAGAACGTACGATTAGGAACATTTATGAGAGATGGATGAATTTCATGGAGAAGGCTGGGTGTGCCCCTTAGCCAGTGACAGTTTATGGTTTTGCACGCTATTTAGTTATTTATTATTATTATTTTTTGCATTTTATTTTATTATTAGCTTCACGTTTTGTACCCTTTTTAAAAAAGAGGTGAGCGACTATCACTGTCTCTACCACAGCCTACACTTCTTGGAGGAAGGAAGGAGAAGATTTTACATATACTCAGAGTGAGAAAACCTGTAGCTCCTTCCACACCAGCCCTAACACGTGCACACTATTTTACAAATACCACCTGTACACGGCAAGTGCCATGAGACCGGACTGTACCAACTCAGCAGACGCGGGATGGGCAGAGGGCCAAGGAGGCAGAGCTGGGCAGGAAGAATGAGCATCCGAATCATGAGGTTCACCTTTTAAGAGCATACAGGCTGACCCTCCTTAAACACACAGAACGCTGTCATTTTTTTCCCTAATCCATAGCATCTAAGGGGAAATTACCTTCTAGAAGAATTACATCCTGCTCTTCACTCCGCATGCAGTGATTGTTTATTTAGTGTTAAATCATGTAAGATAGCATGGTAATACATTTACTTTAGTGAAAACTGAAAAGAATTACTTGTTTAACCAAGGGAATGACTCCGGGGGGGGGGGGGGGGAGGGCGGGAAATGATAGTGGTTTTCCTAAATTAGATTTTCTATTTGCTGCACAGAACTTTAATTATGTATTTTTTAGTCAACAGTCAGCATTCTTTCATCCAGATTTTAAACATAGTTTAAAGATAGCAGAATACTTATCTCATGGTAGCGGCATTTTGAGGAGCTTAGCTTTGTGCACATAGATTTCAATGTAAGGCAGTTTTCAGGAGGAAAAAAATCGAGCATTCACAGTTTATCTTGATTCAAAGAGAGTTTACTCTTGCATGAAATTGTTACACTGACCTGAAGACCCTGTGTCACGCTCCCCTCCCCCAATGAAGTATGCAACAAATTTGTGACTGTATCTACAAAGCATTATTTCTGCATTATAATCCATTGCTATAGTTTAATTCCAGCTAACATTTATATAGGCATTGTACTGGGGGTTGACAGAGTAAGAATAAGTAAAAGGGTCTCTGCTCTCGAATAGTCTCACACTCCAGAAGGACTAATGGGCGTGAAAATCTCTCTTTTTTATTTTTCCCCCCGTTTTTTAAAAAAAATTCTACTAATGCAGTTCACTGTGTCAATGACAAAAAGAGAAAAATGTAAGATCTCAAGAGAGGCAGCGAGACCATCCGATAAAATTTAATATCATGATAAATTTCTTGAAATTCAGAGGAACATTTTTTTCTTTTTTAAAAAAATTATTTTATGTTAGTTTCAGGCACACAGTATAATGGTTAGACATTTGTATAATTTCTGACATGATCCCCCGATCGCTCTAGCACCCGCCCGGCACTACACACAGCCATTACAATACAACGATGTCCCCCACACTGTCCTCTACGTCCCGTGACTGCTCTGTGACGACTCCCTCCTACTTCCTCCTCCCTTCAACTTTTTCAACCAGACCACTAACGTCCCTCCCTTCCGGCAGTCACCAGACTGTTCTCTGAATCTGCGAGTCTGTTTCCTTAAGTTTGTTCATTTCTTCTGTTCCTTAGGTTTGACGATATATCATTTTAAACCGATACGGTAAAAGAATTCTTTGCAAAAGGATAGAATCGCTAAGAAAATGGAAAGACTCACTCTGCCTAAGGAAACAGCATGGAAGGCAGGCAGGCAATGTCTATTTTCTGGGCCTACTTGAGAGAAGCTTCTCTGGCAAGGTTGGAATATTGAAAGAGACAAAAGTGTTAAAATTTGTTCAGCAAAAGGGCCGATGACTAAATTAGAAAAAAAACGGGTGAAACAGAAACTGTAGGAACCGTGTGACAAACATCACTGTGGCAGTGACCTCCAGAACACAGTAGGAGAGAGCCACACAATTGTAGATGCACCGCGAAATGTAAAGACAGCAGATTTAACACGTTTGGAGGAAAATAAATCCCACGTAACATCCTCCGTTTGGTCTTGTCGGATGGGTCGGCCAAGGGACAGCCACCACCGAAGGCCATCACACGGCATGCAGAGGACTCGGGCTTGGGGCTGGGACAGGGCGGAGTGGTTTAAGATCACGATAAAGTGTCAAGTGACAGGAAACGTGGTTGGAAAGCAGCTGGGTCCTGGATGAGAAGCCAGGAGATACCTTTAGGCGATGCTTCGTAGCAGGCAGTGAGGGGCCTCGGACAGACGGACAGACGTGAGCAGGCTGGGACCAGCCTGAGTCGCATCTCAGGCTGACGACTCAAAGGAAAGAGCGATTCGAGTCGGGATCTAAAGCGAAGGAGTGTTCGAAGAGAAAGTGTCGCTTCCGTGTGGTTTTTAAAAACAATGCGAAACGTTTCCGTGCGAAAGCGTCTCCTCGGGAAAGGCACGCACTTTCGGGGGGCCTCGGCGTGTGCGTTGGTTTCTATTACTGGCGCCGTGTGTTTCGCCGGTGGAATCGTGTCTCAGCGGCAGAATGACGCGACCTGTGTCGCACCCTCCGGACTCTGCTCATCGCTTAGGGTGCCATCGCGTTCACCGCCCCCACAAGCTTGGGTTGATAAACATCATCCCCACATCACGGGTGAAGAAAGTGACCTTTCAAGAGGCTAAGTACCGGGCCGAGGATACACGACTACAGTTAATGTGAAGCTCGCTCAAAAACACGACATCTGACCCCAAAGCTGGCATTCTTAATCACACTACGCACCCGTTTCTCCACGATCTGAAGTGAAAAAGGCATATTTAAATTATTGGTACAGCAGACATAGCAGAAATTGTATGGAGAATATTCAGCGACAAGTAGTGATGACCATCGGTCCACCGAGACCCCACGGCCAAGAGCCTTGCGAAGTCCCTGTGGGGCGATGAGGGACCTAGTGGGTGGGCATTGCGCCCAAGGAGCCCAGTGAGTTTCACAGTGGCCTATGTCAGCACCTTCTAGTGGCTTCCAGGGCTGGACGGAGGAAGTAGGTGACTCTCCAAAGTCCCCAGGGAGAACCAACAGTGGGGACACCCGGGGAGGGCAATTTCCCTGGGTGTGACTGACATAAACAATGACCGGTCAGAAGAGGAGCCAGCTCGAAGCTGGACCTAGTTGGGGCGGATGGGAAGGGGTCGGAGTGACAAGGGAGACAGGTGGCGCTGAGCTGCCCAGCAGCCGGTGACCCCCCAGTAACCACGGTAACAGCCCGGACAGCTGCGCTGGTGGGTGCCGGCTGTGCTGAGGAGCCTGGGCTACAGATGGACATGCGACAGGTAGGCCTCTTCTTCCTCGCCGAGGAGCACGTTCAGAAACGTAGCTGGCCCGTCTTCGCATAGAGTCAAGACTTTCTTTCCTCCAGGTGGGGCTGTCCGTCCCCTTCGCCCGACGCGGTGACAGCGGTGCCCTCGGCGCTGTCCCTCCCCACAGGGTCGGCCGATCACGAGCTACGGAGTCCCTGCTGTCCGCCAGCTGCACTGACCGCTGGCTCTTTCCCTACCTCTTCCTGAGGGATGCGCCCTCCCTTCCCATGGGACGTGCGGCTTTCCATTGAACACGCCTCGCTGGCACCTTCCTGGGCTGCAGACATAGGGAGACTTGAATCCTGCTTCCCCTGCAGGCTGGGGTGGCATTGGGTTGGGGATGGGCGGCTTCTCATTCGCAGCACGGTCTAAAAGCAGATTTCCTCATTACGCAGAAAGGGGACCAGCGGGACGCTTCCTGCATCGCCGCGACAACCCGTCGCCCACCCCGCACTCCACACGCCCCGCGGGCGCCCCCAGAGCGCAGCGTCTCCTGCCACGGCACCCCGCTGTCCGGAGCGTCTGGGGACCGGAGCCCGCGTTCCTTCTGAGCCAGCCCCACAGTCCCACGGTCTGCCCGCGCCCCGAGCGGCTCCCCGTCCTCGCCGGGTCGGCAGAGCTCGGTTCGTTTGCTTCGATCATCGACCCTCGCGCGCCTCTGGCCTCTCGTTCAGCTGGCTCGTTGGGTCCTGTCTGCCTCCTGGCCGGTTCGTCCCCCGTTTGTCGTAGGCCCTCCTGCTGTCGCCGTGAGTCTCCCCCTCACTGCCTTCGCTCCGGGCCTCCTCTCGGGGGCTGTCTTTTCACCCCCCCTTTCTCTTTTCTGTCGTCGTTTTGGGCTCTTTTTTTAACATTTCTCTTCCTGAAACGGCGCCCGCTGACAGTCCATCGCAAAGTTCACTTCCAGGACTTCGCGGCACTGGCTTAATTGATTCCGTCTTACTTAAGAATATATTTAAGACTCTCCATCGAGGTTTTAATGGGGGTACATCCGGCCTTTTAAGCTGGGGTGAGGCCACACGATTCGTCAACTTGCTTGGGAGGGAATGTGGTTTTATCAAAAATGGACTGAACGGGTCTAATTTTTTTTTTCTTAATTTCGAATGTGGCCATGTTGAGGCTTTGACCTTGGAGTCACCCTCTGGTCCTGCGACACGCCCACATAGGAAGTTTTGAGGGAGGAACATTAAAAATGCCATAGCAATGGCTGTCACCTTCACATGGGTAAAAAAAACAAGTTTTTTGTTTTTTTTTTAAGTTATAGTGGCATTTAGGTTTTCTAGAAACTCACAAAGTCAGCAAGTTATAAAATACTTATGGGACATCTGGCCTTCAGGTTGGCCAAAGAGGATAGAAAAAAACAGGGTTGTCTCAGACGGACAGGTCTTTAGCCAGCAGGATGGAAATCTTCTTCTGACCCATGTTTTGCTGACTCTAATGGATGTTGTGTTAATCACAGTCTGCCAAATGGCCGCGTGACGGATGAGACACCGTGCAGCAGCCAAGAGATAAAGGTCCTCGTACACCTGCCATCGCCCGGACACGCCATGCGGATGCTCCGCGGGGATCAGGGACCAGGCACCTGGCCCTCGTCTGTTCCCCGCTGAGCCCCTGGCGGTCACGGCCAGCGCGTGGCCGCGCTTAGCGAAGTCATTGTCACCGGGGGGAACTGCGCGTGACACGAGACGGCTGTGCTCCCAGCAGTGAGACGGTTTGTTACTCAAAATACCCCTAGAAACGTGGACAGAGCAGAAGCCTCGTGAGTTCCTGACGCGAAACCCCCGGAATCTGAACCCGCCTCAGAGGCCGGCGCTCCAGCGTCTGCCTGGACCTCCGCGGACCTCTGCGGAGCCACCTCCCAGGAGGGTCCCCGTCCCTCTCGAGGGTCAGAAAGCCAAACGCCAGTGAGGGCATGTGAGTTATTCAGCTGGGTCTAGCGTGATCACCTCGAGAGAATTTAATAAACTAACAGGTAAAATGAAAACTAAGCAAATTTCAAATCTGATAAATCTAATCGCCGTGTAACTCTGCGGTCACGATCCCAAAGTTTTAGGAGGGCAACTTCCTCTTACTTCAAAAGAGGATCTACAATAAGAAGTAATAAAAATGTAAAAAATTTTAATTTGCCATTGTTCTGGTTATTTTCATTTTATTAATACTGGGACATTCCAATTACTAAAAGCTTTTATGAAAATTGAGCATAAAATATATCAATCTTCATATGTTAAAACCAGACAAAATTTTCAAAATTAAATGTAATTATAATCATATTCTTTAAAAAATATACTTTCTTATCAGTTATAATTATAAAATGTAACAATTGTATAGATTTTAGGGAATTCGTATGACATATGGAGTAAAATTAATTGACCTGGAACAGTAAGAGCTTTGAGACATCTTACAAATCCACATAAGGCTTTATATCAGATTTGCAATTTACAATCCAGACAAATGTATTTTTAAGTGATCGCGCATGATATTTTGCCTCTGAATTATTCTGTTTCTTTGAAAGTCTTTATATATTAAATCTTATTCCTGCTTTAAAATCTAACCCAAATCTGTTGGTCACTTGAAGCTTGTTAATGGCCTTTAACTGATTATTTAAAGTACATTTAAAGTGTCCCATCACCAAATGGTTCCTCTTTCTCTATCTTTTGACATGTGCTCCCAGCTATTGTGAAGAAAGATCTGTACTGTCTCAAAGATAATTAAAATGTTCTTGTTATCTAATTGCATTGTTAAACACATCTTTTAATGGTCTTATTAACTTTATCTAATGTTTAACACATGCTGTTAAAATGTCCAGATATCTTTCATGGATATTTTTTCACTAATTTCAATCTTAATGAATACAATTAGCATAAATGATTACTTGGGCAAGAAGACTGAACATCTTATGATGTGGTTATGCGAGGGAATTATTTTATGCCATAACTAACACTGAAGAAAAGACATAATTCCCTTTAAGTACAGAAAGCAGCAATGCTGAAAAGATATAGATTCATTGCAGAATAATGTGTCAAGAAGGAGAAAATGTGTCTCCCCCCCTTATTTTAGGTGGAATGTAATTTTACACTAAGAAATAAAAACAAAGTTATTTTGTGCCTGGCTCCATTCTTATCCTGGACCTTTTCATTGATTTTTTTTTAGAAAGAATTCTCTGTGGTAACAAATATGCCTTTGTATGTGCAGGCCTTGATCTTGTAAGTTCTCTTAAGACTGTAATTTCTGCAATCATAACAAAGGTCGATTCAGCAAGCATTAATTAAGAATCCATCACATGTTAAACTCTGCAAATGGTTCTGAGGATACAAAACCAGCCCTACCTGGAGATGCTCTGTCTGCTTAGAACCTGCCAAACGCATCGTTTCAGTATAATATGAAAGCGTGATGATGAAGTTTATCCAGAGACATATGGGAGAATAGAATACTTTGCTAAGCCTGAAACATATCAAGGAAAGCTTTTTGAAAGAAAGGGAGCCTAATATATGTTCTTTAGGAATGAGGAGGGTTGTATCAGTAGAGGGAAGTAATGTCTTATTTGTAACAATGAATAAGAAGGGAAAAAAGTAATAAACAGATAAGCATGTCCTTCAGCGATAAATGCTTAATATAACAAATAAATGGTGTATCAACCCAAAACTAAATCACTTCAGTGTGTAAAGTACCTCTGTGTGTATTATCTACCATTAACAGATTTTTATGATTTTTAAGTGTTCATTAATGACAATACACAGCAATCCAGTTACTTAGAGAATAACAAAAATCAGAGTTAACATTGAAAATTGAGTACCAACACATTTAATAGTGCTTCATTAATATTATCTAGTTAAATCTCAGATTCCCCTATGAGGTAAATGCTATTATTATGCTTATTTGACCGCTGAAGTAACTAAGGAAGAGAAAGTCTAAATAATTTGGTAATAAAATTACACATTGGACACGCATTAGCAGTTGGATTCAAACCCACATGATCTGTCTCCAGACTCTTACCGAACTATTCCGCCTGGTCACTGGAGACCATGACTGTTTCTCTCTGGCAAGTGGCTACTTCGTGATGGAGCCAGAAAGGGAAGGAGGGAGTAGGGACTGAGGAACAAACCCCCTGGATTAGATCTGGCTCTCACAGGTTGGAAGAAGGTGGGCATGATGGCAATGGCTAGTCCACGTGCCAAAGAAAGTGATCATGAGTCCAAATAGAGCCAAACACATCGGCCAAGATGTTAGCAAAGAATGGTATTTAATAAGCAGTCCTGTAAGTGACTGACAATGGCTGCCATCTTTTTTTAGCCAAGGGTCAATACATCTTCCAGGGTTTTCTTTGCCACCCCACAATAATTATTTCTGAAGCAGGGCTGACTCTATTTTCAATATCATTTATTTTTTGTATAAATTAATTATAAAGTCTTTTCGCAATCTTGGTTACTTATTTTATGTTTGTAGGCACTTTCTCTCCAAAGCCCACATCTTACATTTCTTTACTTTTCCTCTCAGGTTTTTGTAATAGTGCCATCCATATTATTTATATAGCATAATAATATTTGCAGGTTCATCTTAAATAAACGTGGCATGTATACAAGAGAGAAAAGGTAGTGAATACATAAGACAGCGAATGAAAATTTACATAGTGGAGATTTCGCCCATCTTCCGGTCCGTGAACATCTACCTCACAGGTGGACCATGGTCCACTTCCCCATGTGAGTATCTCAGGCTCCGAATGTGATTTCTTGGATTCAGTGGCATGTAGTTATCTCACAGCATGCCCCCCAAATGCAGGTAACTAATTAATTGGGTACTCCACTAAAACAGAACAGTGATTCATTTCATACTGGAGAGAAAACTAGCTTTAAACTTAGTGAGAGGTCATATATTACTCTTTTGTGTGGGGATTTCCTGAGAATTTTCAAGGGAAATGTTTACTTTATACAATCTTGACTTTATGAATCACCTCTGGAGTTTAACTAACATCGATGGTGGCCATGCTGTATCCATTAAACAGCTTTTACGTGAACTAACAGAATGGGCATGTGTTAAGCATTATGGTGGGTCGAGGGCACTGTTAGAGGTATTTGGCCAGGGAGCTCAGGAATGTCTGAATCTGGGTTTAATTTAGTCTCTCCGCAACACTCCGACGCGAAGTTCCCAAGGAAGCAAAAAAGGCCACCACCGAACCTCTTTCTTTTAGGTTATTCTGAGTTATGACGCTCCCCATCCTGACTCTGGTCTAGCTGGGTTGCAGTGCACAATTTTGCCTGCAGCCCTACTAAGTTCTCCACTGGATTGGAGCCAAACCCATACCAACAGGCTGCGTGGGATCAGGGACCTAAGTGACAGTGAAAATAATTAAGGTCACGTGGGGAAGAAAAGTGAAGTTTTAGAGACCTTAACTCTGTTTCCTGATCACCCCTGATGGAGGCCTCAGGACACAGAAAATAGAGAAAAAAACAAATTAAGTGTCTTTTAACATACAGCCATTCTGTCTACAAGCAAAAGGCTTAATTATCTTTCTAAAACTATAAAATTCCAGGTATAGATTTAGGAAGGTGATACAATAGAGACCTTTCTACTTCAAAATATCTATTCTGATTTATAACCTATATTTTAGCAGATTTGGTAAAATGTTGAGAGTAGGCAGTTGTCAAAGAGTTTTGTTTTGTTTTTTTTTAATTTGGAAGTTCACCACAGCTTCCTTCTTTTTCTATATTGTGTGACTTTATTAATAAAATCTATTTGATACCAATACTGGTTTGGAATTCCATGACTATGAAGTAAAACGGAAACACTGGAAAGTTCCTGAAAAAAGTCAACAACAGAAAATATCGGAAAATGAAGCCACCTAGTGACGCCGGAAGGCGTCGGTTGGTTACATTCAATGAAATCACGAGCTCAGGCGAGTTGTCCTCTTCCTTACCGCATGTTATGTCCCTTTGTATTTGAGCTGTAGGGGGCTCTTTTCAGTGTTAAAGCCTAGGAATTCGTTCAGTTATGTCAGCCACGGGAGAAATGGGGAGTCTGGGCAAGTATTCAGGTGAAGCGAGTCGGAGAGAAGGAAAGTCAGGAACCGGAAGCCATCGGAGCCACACTTTCCCTATCTCAGTCAGTGAATCGGAAATCCGGGGAGGATTTAGGGCACACCCGAGGCCCTAAACGCCCTCTCTTTCAGACGGAACTGCTTGTCTCCACGCGTTGACTCGATTCGTTTTCCACACCGACCCCTTCCTCATCATCTCGGCTTGCGCATGGTGACTCTTTGATGACCGCCACCAAAGAGTCAGGTTCTCAGTTTTCCAAGTTCTAACTTTCCAGTGGCATTGGCGACGCTGTCCCTTTGACAGAGGCCAGAGTCATCGGTTACTGCCTTTGAACGAGGCATGCACTTGGACTGCGTGTATCATGACAGCGTGGGTAGAGACAACTCTGGGTGACCGAATGGCCATGGAAGACAAGTTACCAGAACTAGATCCAGCGGATTTCACTTTGTCATTCCCATGCCTCTTAATCCTATTAATTCAACTCTGCAAGGCAGTTCATTTTATGAATGGGGCTTAGCGGTCGAAACCGTGTACACGGAAAGTTAATTATTACCATCATATACTTTCTGGTTATATTGTTTTCCAGGGTTCTGCGGTTCCGCCAGGTCTGTGGATATGCTCGACGACTCCATGTTCAGTGCGCTGCTCACTGACCGCTGAGCGTGCTCACGAAGTGCCCAGTTGCAGGTGGAACCGTTTCTAACGGATTCGCAGTTTCCCCTTGCTCCTCCGTGGGCTCCACGCTCACTTTGCACAGTTTTATGTCACTCGGGGACCTGCGACTGCGGCCAGTGCTCCGTCTCTTCGCTGTCATCCTGCCTGCCCGCAGTCGAAGGTATCTATACCCTGTGACGGCCCTTTGAAGTTCTGCTAAAGCTGCCGTATCTCTCAATATGCAGAGAACCGGCAGTTTAAACGCAAAATAAATAAGCAGGATAAAAATACGGCTAAATTAGAAGACCTACAGTTCTTGTCTTTCTCTCTTTCATCTCAAGTTCAATCCCCAAAGTGAGTGTTGCATTATTCCTTTTTAAGGAAGTTGATTGAATAATTAAATCCTAAAGCACGCATATCAGACAGCTAATATTTCTGTCCTGTCAACCAACCAAATCCAGTCTCTCTGTGCTTTCGAAAACTGCTATCCTCATAAGTGAAATGCCATTTTACTTAGAAGATAGATTTTCAGTTTTACCCTGTTCCCCAGTCACCACTCTGTAAAAAGCAATTTGGATCGCTGCTTAGATCACAGATTTACTTTCTAAGGAGCATTTTTGGCTATGCTTGAACAGTAATAAACACAGAGAGAATCTTTCCTATAGATTGGATTGCAATATATTTGAATTTATGGAACTGCTTCCTCATTTTTAAAATGAAGGGGTTGGACTAGCTCATATTTAAGTTCCCTTCCAGAATTCAAATGCCATCATAAAATGCTTCTGTAATTCAATTATACATCCCCCTCTCAAGCAACAGGATCAAAACCCAAGCAAAATTTGAAGTTGGTAAGGAAGGGAACTTTTATTCTGTTGCCTCTCAAAGTTTCTTCTCTGCTTCCGTGGATCCTATCTGAGCCTTACAGAGTCGTTAGTGACCTAACTGCTGTAAGTTGTCGCTGCTTTCAGAGCTAAGCATTTGTAAGAGGAGCTTGAAACCAGGAAAGCCTTCAAGATACCAAATGATGAATTACCAAAGGTGAAATTTCAGGAAATGGTGGGCGGCCCTCCAGTGGCAGGTTGTGCCTTATCTACTTGCTCCTTCTGGGCTAGACTTTAAGTTCTGGAGGATTAAACTAGCTCCAGACACTAGGTTTTCTCTGTTCTAATTGATAATTTGTTGAATGAAAAGTCAAACAATTATTTTATTTATTGGTCATCATATCACTGCTTCACATCTATTTTGAAGTAGCCTAGATAAAAATAATGAATTGTAAAGATATATTGGATTCTTATTATGATATTGCTATGTCAGTGGGCCAGTGTGTAAGAAACTGGATCCCTAGTTCTTAACAGCTATCTTTTTAAACTGAGGTAGAGTTTGGTAAACTATGGCCCTGTTTTGCAAATAAAGTTTTATTAGAATAAAGTTATGGCCATTTGTTTTTATTCGAGTATTTACTTTAGAAAACAGTCTCTCTCTACCCCTTTGAGATGTAAATCTTTTCAAAAACCTCTTGCCAGTTTTCTAATCCAAGATTTTCTTCCTCTGGGACTGGGATTTGAAATTTAATTATTAAAAGAGAAAGAACCCCTATCTTCCGGTCTCTGGGGGAGGGAGGGTTCTAAGTTCCATAGACACCTTCTTCCCCAGGTTGTCATGAACTTGAAAATCTGCTTGTCCTTCGGGGAAAGCCAATCAGCAGACGCAGGTGTCCTGTGGTTTCCCTGCCCTCGAGCTCTTAAAAAGATTCCATGGAGCTCTGACTAATTTCTGGTCTCTCTTCCCTATTTTAATCGTTTCGAATAAAGTCTCCCTTGCCTGTTTAAGTTTGCCCAGTACAATTTTTTGCTTTCACACTGTGCAGAAGAATCTGACACTAATACAAACAGAAAAAGACACACGGCATAACAGAGACAGTGCTGCTGCAAGTGGAAAAGATGTGTTTTAGTGAATTAAAAAAAAAAAAAAGCTATATCATGACTTAGAAAATAACCAGACAACCATTGATCCGGAAGATAAACAAGACCGTTTTGGTTAATGGGATAAATAGCGCCGCTTTTCTGTGTGGAAGGGCTCCCAACAAAACAGCGCATTTGTAAGTAAAGGCGACCTTGAGATGACACGAATTTGATGTCTGTGAAACAGGCAAATACTGAAGTCACAAAGACGGTCGGATGCAGACATGCAGGTGTTATCGGCAAACAGAGGTAAGAATTGAAGACTTGAGTGCGAGTGTGATCATCGAGGAAAAAAAAAAAACCAGGGACTAAGACTTCACGAGCATTGCCATTCCCGGGGCGGATACGAGCGGAGGGACTCACGAGAACAGTGAGTGGAGACTCCGGAAGAGAAAAAGCTGACATCGAAGAAGCCGAGAAGATTGTGACTCACACACGAATTGTGAAAACGACCTCCAGCAGGAGCGGACCGAGAGGGACCCCTGGCTTGAGGGGCCAGCAGCTCGCCTTGATTGCAGGGTGTGACAGGAATGCAAAGCTGTGGCCGGGAGGCAGTCGAAGTGATTAGAGACCAAACACAGCGTCCTCCCTGTTCTGAGGACACAGAGTACAGAATTCCCTCTGAGTCCCCATGCCTGCCATCACTTCTGAAAGCCCTAATTTCATCTCAAGATTGGCTCTGCGTTGATAGGAATTAAAAATCAGTCTCTCAAAACTATGAGCTGAGTCACTTATGACTTCTTTCTTAGCATCTCTTTCCTTTGGTTACTGAAATAACCTCCCGAGATTGGTTTGCTTGCTTCAAGCCTGTATTTCTCTCTTTCCATCACTGGGAAAAGATTGTGTTGATTTGGGTTCATCCACATGCCATTGACTCGAATTCCTTAGGTGATTTTTTTCCTATAGGAAGGAAAAAGTCTCTGTTCAAAGGAAGAAAGATTCGCCTTTTTTTGGTCAGGTGTTGGATTACTTGAAATTTATTGACAAAATTCTCTCCTAATGATTTTTGAAAGCTTAGCCTGTATAGTCCAGTCTCTTTGCATTAAACATTTGATTCATGTTATTTTAACTAAGAATGAGGTCTTAAAATTATGTTTGAACTGCTTTTCTTATAGCTAGCATGACTGAGGGACCACTGGAGCTTTCAGAAATAAAACAGAGGCACTCCATAAATTACAACACCAGTCCTGGGGTTGCAACACTGAAACCATTTCAAGAGAATATTGCCCAATGTTAAGAAAAATATAAACCCAGGAACTGATCAGTAACAAAATCCCAGTTCTAAGTTCTTTATCATGCAAAAAATGGGTAATATGGTCTATTAAAAATTACTTTGGCAAACTGGACTTCTGAATTCAGAGAATCCAGGAGAATGGACTTCCGGGTCAAGAAGGCAGAGTGAAAGCATGTTGAATGCCCCCCCCCTTCCGCTTCAAACAGGACATTAGATTCAATATTCACAAAGTCATCAAACAGTTACGAAAACGAGGAAGACGATCTTCATGGCTATGAATGAAAAGGTCTCCTTTTATGTAAAATAAAAACAAAACTACTAAGACGTGACCTCCCTGTCTTTCCTGTGAGGCTAAGAACCCTATAAATCAGACACTGGTTCATTTTCCTCGATAGGGCTTTGTGAGTAATGGCTCCATAAATCAACTTTTGTTGTCTGGTCATGTTGGGTTTAATAAGCATCAATCTCAAATATGGTTGGCATTCCCAAGAAAGCTTTGGTTGCATACACAATTTTTCAAATTATGCCTTGATAAAAAAAAAAGGGAGTATAAGTGATTATATTTCCATCAAATTAAGAATATAAAACTTTCTAAGCTCTGGAGTGGGCAAGCAAAGAGATGATGATATTGTTTACTAATGTTTTATTCTTATTTACAGAAATACAGTTTACAAAAATATTATGAATATAGATAGCCTAAGAGAAAAATTTTTTTATACTGAAAAAAATATTAAAACACCAGTATTCCAAACAAAAATTGCAATCATCCCTCATCATTTCAATCGGTTCTCTGTAATGAATTCTTTCTCCCGTTCATCATAGGTCAGTGAGTCATAAATCGATCTGCTTCTCAATTAGGGCTCTATGAATCTTGGTTCCGCACACAGGTATGTTCTCAACATTGTTAATACAATGCCATCGTAAACCCATGTTTTGCAATACTGTCTTTTTCTATATGGCTGAGACAGTGGTTTTTAAAGATGAAGTAGTCAGGCTGGTGGCTGATCACAAAGTTTTCAGGAAAGCATCAGAATAAACAAAAACTACCTTTCGGTAATAAAAGTCTTACAACGGCTGTGGTTACCTTTTGCTGATAATTTTCAAAACTGAAAGCTCTGATATGAGTTCATTCCAAGAACAGGTCAACAAACGGAGGAATCTGGTTATTTCTGAAGTGTGCAAAACAAAATAAAGCCAATGGAGAAATATTTGTCCTATATTCCTGAGAAGAGTGGCATTACACTAATTTATAAGATAGAATATAATTTTTATGGAGAAAAAAATCTTCAGATATAACACATAATATCCTGAGATAACATGCCATGAATATACCAAGCTTATAGCTAGACTATACCATTAATATATCAAGATAATCAAGTAAAGAGATTCTGTAAGCCTGCAGAGAGGTCTTAAATATCTGAATATTAATAAAACTCCAAAGATAAGGGATGAGAATCTCCAACTAAAAACCATTGATCAAGAAGATGCTAGATTCAAATTAAAGAAGAAAACTTGTAATCAAGTTAACATTATAAAGAATAACTGAATTTGTAGCTGATGGCGCTATATCATTATCTATTTTCAAGCAAAGCAGCAGCAGGATTTTGACAAATAGAGACATTATGGACAATGAGGGCTCTTGACACTTCTTTAGATCTTTCCACACAGCCTATGATTTCTGAACTATTTATATTAATAACATTTTACCTGCGCTAATTTAACCTAAAGAATGTTAGCATCTCTCTTGATGTGGCATTTCCCGTGCAAATCATTAACAGTAGCAGATCAAATAAACGGAATTACTTCTCACACCTCTCTTTTTACAAGATGAAAGAACACATCCTCTGTGATTTTTCAGGGACCCTTTAAGATGGGTTTCGGTTCAAAGGACATCCTCTGGGGGATTCGATTTTTAGGCAGGTAGAACATCAGAGACGTAAGGATAGTCGAACAGTCGTTTAAGGTCGGCTCACGGTTTACGGAGAAACAAATTGGCTGCCTGTTTAATCAAAGCAACAAAACACTTTGAAAGCAGATAGAAAGGGCTTGCAGTTTCCAGCTCTACACGGCAGGAGCTTGAGGCCATCACTCCGACATAACAACAAACGAAAAACTAAACAAAGTCTCCTAGGATCCGTTCAAGGACGCATGGCAAACAGCTGCCCCAAGATCGACGAGGCCGGCGGGCCAGTGCAGAGCACCCCGACTTACCTGAGCGGAGGCCAGCGGGCAGGAGGCGGCGAGGGAAATCCAGGACTGCAGGTGACCCAGTGCCGAGCCCAGTGCGACAGCCCTGTCAGGTTAGAGCGCCGGGGGCTGTCCCATCGCAGGGGGCCTCTCAGCATCAGTGAGATTTACCTCGGGAGCTCTGCCAGGCTCACACAGTAAACATGGGGGAAAATCCTCTCCTGCTAAAAATCCTGGGGGAGGTGGGAGGAGGAACCGTTGGGAAACATCCCTGAGCACTCGACTCCCTCTTAGGAGGTCTGCCCACAGGGGAAACTAGTTAACCAGCGCCTAACCTGCTGGTGCGTCATCACAGCCTAACTCACCTGCGGGAAGGGGAAGGGCCAACTCAAGCCGGCTCTGGCCTTCCTTGTGGGGAGGAGGAAACATCCGACTCCAGCCCACTCTGTAGCTGTCCTCTCTCACCTAAGGAGGAGAAAAATGTTTTGAGTTTAAAACAAGACAAACGTGTACTTTCTTCCCCCCAACACTGGTTGGACCGATGATCTTTTAGAAGTTAGATCACTGACTTCTAACTCCTACTCTGCCCCAAGGTCACGTGAAATAACCAATTTTCCCTTCTCCTGGATGACTAATCCTCCGCCACGTTATCTCTGTATGAGCCGAAGCAACATCATGAAAGTTCTCGAACCAGAAGGGGATTTGCCATAGGAAAACAAAACAAAACAAAAAGCAAAACTTAAATTTTTTGAGACTCATCAAATAAAATACATTCGGTAATCCAAACACCGTGACCTCATAAGAAAACTGGAGAATTGTCCTACGATGTGGGCTATTAAATTAATTTCTTAAGATTTTAAATCTTAAATGGGAGAAATTTTCCTTTAAAAGAAGCCTGGATTCATTAAGAAGAAAGGGCAAAGGGATTGTTTGTATTTGAGATAATATATCCTAATCAAAAAGCATCGAGTAAAAACCGAACTGAAAGATGAATGACTATAAGCAACTGTGTTTTAATATCTGAAGTGTTCTTTTATTTTACATATGAAGGATTTATTGCCTGCAAAAAGAAATCAGAAGAATTGTGATTCATTAAAACATAAGCTTATAATTTTAAAAAATCTTTTCAGAAAGCCCAGGATTTAAGAAAGAATCTCTGGAAAGGACTCTTGCAACAGGCAGAGGCCTGACAGACAGTGGTATTACAATCCGATTAGTGTAGTTCAGGGAGGGTTTAATCAAGGCAATAGTTACCAAGTTACGACCAGAATATAGGAGAATCACATGGCTATTCCAGTGACCTTGAACTAGCATACCTAGCCCAACAAGGAAGGAGAGAGTCCTGGACGGAAGGTCTTGGGGGATGCTTCTAGTCCGAGGTGACTTTGAAGGCATTGGGAGAAATAAATCGCTCATCTCGCTCTGTTTTTCTTTGACCATCTGCTGGGGTTTCTATCGGCAGTGGGAGGACCCTCGTGGACGGGGGCGCCTATGAATCAGTGTCCTGAGGTGAGACAGCCCGGAGAAGGGCAGGGTAGATGTGGACAGCCGAACCGAAGACTCCAGCACAGCTGCTTCCAGAAACAGTTTTTAAAATATGAAAAATGAGACATTCTGTTGGTAAAAATATGAAGACTGGTGTTTACGTTCTTTGCTTAAATGTATGTGTTTCTAGCTAAAAAGACAGAATGGCTGTGAATCATTTTTATGAAGCTAAAACGATAGAGATTGAACTTGTTAAGCTAAAAAGGCTCTCCCTTTTTAAAAGCACAGTCTTACATTTAGAAAGAAATGTAACTAATGGAGCGATAAGAATAGGCTGCAAGCCAAGAAGGTAGAGAAAGGATTAACTACTCCAGAGCTAAACGGTCTCGGTATGTCAAGAGTCAGTTTTAAATCTTGTAATAGAAAAAGCCCGGATTTGGGGAAGGGGGCGACATTTCTTCCCACCCCACACACCAGGTAAAGAATTCCTTATGAATCCCTTCGTTTTTCAAAAACACATTCTCTGACTTGGAAGATGAAGATGAAATTTAATTTAAGTTTGAAAAAGTGTTGTAAAAGGACATACGACGTAATACAACTGAAAAGTTTAATGTCTTATCTTAGTTGTTTTAGAAGATTATTTTTTCTTCATGGAAACAAGCAGTTACTAGTAATAAAAAATTGAGAATTTGGGCCATAGCACACGCTTATTTCCTGTTATAATTTTTCCCACTAAATTAAAGTATATAAGTTCCTATGTAAATGTGATAGGAATTTAGAATTGTCCTCGAAAAGTTTTAGGGTTTAAGTAATTTAGGATTTTACAAACTGATAATACTCTGAAAATATGAATCTATAAACAGAATCTATAGAATCTATAAAATAAAAATTGATTTTATATAACGTTTATGTACATTTTTTTGATCTTTCCTAACATTGTTAATAATTTGTGGAAGTAGAACTTTATCCTAGAAATGGATATGTATATTTTTCCAATGGCATATAAAATTTTGGATTTCACAGGGATTCTGGCAGTTAAAATTAGAACTCTTTAAAAAAAAAACAAAGATGTATAAAATAAAATTAGATTTTGTTACATTATTCAAAAGGATATTTTAAACAAAACCTCCACGGCATGTATTAACATGTGCTATTCTATGCTAGTCATGGAAAATTCCGAGATAGAAGTCACCTCCTTAATTTCTCAACAGGAAATTTAAAGATTTTAACTGCTCTTAGGTCCAGATAATGCCATCTGAGAAAATCCTTTGGAGTGATGATACATACCAAGCATTGGAACGATACTCATCATATAATAATACATAGTAGAATGCATTAAATGTGATATTCAATGGAAATTTTGTGTCATAAAGAAAAACTTGTAGCTCTGACATAAAATCAATTAAAAATCTTTTATATAAAGGCAAAATTTAGTGAAGTAAAAATTTAATTGACTATACAAATTGGAGGCAGAACTGGCTACTTCATTTGGAATTCTTATCCATGAACATGGTAACTACAACTGTGTCAAAAAATTGTAGATGGACTTCAGTGGCAAAATGCAAGTCTTGTTTAAAATGTTTTTTATAATTAAAACAAAAAAATTTTTTTTAATGTCTCGAAGATGAGAGACTCACTTCTCTCCTCTAACAGCTTCATATACTTAGGAAAACCAAACGAAGGGGATAAAAGACATGAAATGTAAAGGAAAGAGAAGAACCAGTACCTGAAATGTACTCTCTAATAAGAGTTTAGAGTAGAACTCTTTTAGAATGTCGACAACTTCATACCGACAAAGAACAGATAAAACTGAACAAAACGAGCCGTCATACTAAGGCATTGTTGACTGTCAGTAGAAAAAAAGTAATTTAAGTGCTCATTACTTTTGTTCTAAGAACCAGAAGAACCTCAGAGAAACTCACAAACTGCATTAAATAGATTGTTTTTTCATATTAATATCATTTTGAAACTTTTTTGGAAATGAAAAATTTTAATATAAAAGAAAAAGTTCACTTACAGAATCAAACATTTTAAGAGGAACACTATGATATTAGAACTGAAATGAAAATGCTAATATGCACTCATGTCTTTAAAAGAGAACACAATTCTCATGGGTCTTCCCTCTGTCCCTTGAAATGGCCTAGGGACAATGTCATCCCAAGTCTCCATACCATTGACTGCTAAAAAAAACAAGTTACAGATAATTCCATCTGTCCCAGGGGAGTCTGTAACATGTTCTGGTGCCAGAAAGCAAGATATTTTTCCAAGGTTAATGGTTAAATCAGATCAAAAGCATACAAAAAAGGACTCCCATTGAACAAAGTGTTAACAATGGAGCTAGCAAGGAAGAATAAAGACTTTGGTTAACTACAAAAAAGCATTGACTCTATAAAGACACGAATTCATAATGACACACACAAAAAGAAAAGGTAATATATTCTACACCTTAGAATGTATTGTTGTTGAGTCTTTTAGTTAATCATCTTCATACTGCAGACCCATTTAATGTGTTTCATAAGAAAATAGGTCCCTGTTTATGTTGGAAGTTGTTCCTGTCTTTTTAGGTTCACTTCCTGCATTTGGTACTCCACATTTTGGAATATGATAGGAGCAGGTCTTTTTGACCTTGAAATTTACATTGCTGTAAAAACAAACATTTATTTGAATTTTATTTCTAAGGTGTTTTATTTTGTTGTGTTTTTCTTAATCTGCCTTGTTTATTTTAGGTAAAATACTAAATACTTAATAATATATTTCATACTATTTTATTGCTATTTCACCTTATCTAGAAAAAAGTTTCCATGGCATCTAACACATTATCGATCACACGGCAGATACTTAATACTTGATAGGTTTTTTAATTCACTCATTATTGTTTGCATACATGCCAATACAAGTTTTGTTATTTCACCTGCATTGTGCAACCTACATCTGTACTTTGCCTTTAATCCGTGTAATGTGTACCTGTATATTCAATCTCATCATGCATTTAGAACATTCTTTTTTCATCATCATCATCATCATTATCATCAAGAGGCATAAACAGAATCCTAAATTAATGGTTTCCTCATTTAATGGACATTTAATTTGCTTTGACATTCATTGACTCACTGTTACAACAATCTACCAGTCGTTGGACACCTGGATTATTCCCCTCTGTCATCTGAAATGCTGCAGACCTACGTCCCCCAGCTGTTCAGAGGTAAACAGTACATACTTCTCTTCTGATGCTGCATGTTCCACACGTAGATTTCTTTCTCCTAGACAAGCAAACTTCATGAGAAAATGGACTGTATTTCTCTTGATGAATTCTGTTCTTCTAGTAGCCTAACAAAATACTACCAGACACTTCATAAATGTCCACTAAATGAGTTATAGCTTCGCTAATATTTGCATTGAGGCTCTGCTATTGTTTCGACTTGCACTAATAATCATCTTTGTTACCTGCTTGAACAGATCTGAATTTTGATTTTTTTTTCTTTTTTAGCAATTTATTATTATTGGCTACTTTCAATTTGATTTTTCTCTCAATAAATACCTTGCAATGGACCTTATTCAGTATCTGGAGTTTCAGTTTTTAATAAACATTTGGTTCATCCCATTGCAACCTGAGCCACATTGCAGATATCAGCCTCGAGAGCAAACAAACGCAGGTCTAGCTAGCCTGGAGCCAAAATTAAACCAGCACAATTTTAGCATACTCACTATCTAAACACTACGTTCCAAACTCCATCTTAATTGGGTTAAGTTTTGAGCAAAATTCAGTTCATATGTGAATTTCAATAACACCTTATTACAACAAGAGACCTGATGTCATCTTTTCATAGTAAAATTCAATTGAAAATAATAGGAAATGTCTGCATAAAACTCTGAGAAAATGTCTGTTTTTCTTTTTCATTTCTTCTTCTTTAAGATGAAGATGGTATTTGTCTAAATATGTTTAATTCTAAAAAGATCTTTTTGTTTGAGCTTCTTTATTCACGACGGGAACAATTACATTTCCTGAGTGTCTCTGAAGGTGAAGAATTTGAGTGATGACATTTTCTCTCTTCTTCTGTCCTCTAAGTTTGAAACATGCACAATAGTAGATTCGGAATTCTAAAATGCTCTTATTTGGGGGTGGAAATGTTAAATCAATTTGTATGCTTTTATGCTTCATTTTATTTTTGGCTACGAAGATATTTCTAAAATAGTTTATGTTCTAAAAAGTGTATTTCATGCCATTATGACAAGCTTTGCATTATAGATGATATGGAGAGAAAGAAAGCAAAACAAGCCAAAACAAATATAAACAAGGGATTTTAAATGCCACTGGGAAGTGAAGTATATGTAATCTTGGCATTTCTTTTTAGAAGAAATGTACCTTGTGAATACTGTTTTTGAAAGTAAAACAATGATAAATAATGATTTAAAATTATATGACATTGTCATTTTTCAACTTTTTGCTTCCTTCATGGTATAAAAGACAAGGTTGAATGAGTAAATCATTCATTTAACATTAAACACCCAAGGACCTAACACTACCATTTTTGCTTGTGAACACAATTGATGTTTCTTTGTATAGTGTGATAAATTTAAAAACTTGCCAGAACACAGGCATCAATGTGTTTCTTATTTTTTTAAATAATAAGACAAAGTATTTCATAGAAAAATCTTATTCTTAACATTTAATAACACAAGTCTGTGGGCCAATTTAATATGTTTGTAGGTACTGAGATTTCTTTAAGGTAAATGTTTTTGAGTATAACATCAATTTTCACAGCCTATGGGTACACACACTTTTAAAGCATGTTAAACATTGTTAATTGTTTGGACTTCATGACATGAGAAGAAATATAAAATTTATTTTTAACGACATGAGAAGAACCCAGAGGACTGTTAAAGCAATATCATAACTCAGAAAATGGTATTTGGACTACACTCTGCAGTGTGTGGCACTGGTGTCGGACTTTTGAACAAGATGTTACCAAGTTGGATAATGTTGGGTCCATCGTTAGAAACTAAGGAACCTCCATGGCGAACAACAAAATCTGAATTCTTTACAAAGCTCCCAAGTGGTTTCTGCAAACCTTTCGTCCAGTTCTTCATCCTATCAGTCCACTATATTCCAGTCTTACCCAATTGCATTTCATTGTGAATGCACCATATCCTTTTCATTTTCTATAACTTGGCTTAAATTATTTCTTCATTCTTAAATGCTTGAAACACATTTTACCTTATTTTCAATTATCCAAAGCTTATAGCACTCAAATGAAATTCTGCTTTCTGCAATGCTCATATTCCACATCAGAACTAATTTCTTTCCCTCTTTTATTTTAACCCCTCTAGGATTTTTGGAACCTCTGTTGTTTGTATTATTATTATTTCATTTAACATAGTCTATTTATTATAGTTACCTACCCTAACTATAAGCCTAGTCCCTGGTACTCTAGTGCTGATCTCTTAAACATACTGTGTGCTTAACTGATGTTAATATGTGAGTAAACAAATAAAGATATCTAATAATCAAATGTAATGTAATACAATATTTGAGCAAGGTATAACATTTAAGACCGTAACACAGGGATATCATAAAGCAGCGTGAAATTAGACCACAAGGCAGACACTTTAAAACACCCATCAAATAGCTATATTTAGAATCATGATTTTTTTCTACTTTTCTATGTAAAATATGCAAACATATTAAAGATAATCTGAGTGTACTAATGTCTAATAATTAGAGTACTATAATTTTCATTAAATATGCATAACATTTCTTCTGAGTTTAAATACAAAATAAGCTTCAAGTATGAATTTAGTAATTATTTTTTCCCTCATTGTCATTTTACCTATTGTTTTCAAATAGCCATGGACCGGGATCAGAAGAAATGAGAAAACAGAAACATTCAATGTCAAAATGATTTATTGTAGGACATATTTCAATGGGAAAAACATAAAAGAATAAGGAACTGGAAAATAAAAACATTCTGTGGAAATGAAAAACGATAATACTTAAAATAAAAATCACTTTGGTGTGGTAAATCGACTTTGCTGCAAGACTGGCAATTTGTTTAATCTGTAGCTTGGGTTGAAATGTTACCTGGTAACCCAAGGTCAAGTATTTAGATTCCGCTAGACTACTGCAGCAAGCCAAATTCTCCATTCCAAATAATTATTTATCCATATAAAGAATATACAGCTTTGCTTTAAATCCTCAAAAGATCTGTCTTGAAATTCTCCTGTTAATTTTGTCACAGGCCTCAAGTCACATCCCCTCCATTTTAGACACCTCGAGCACTATTGAACCACCTATGAAGATCAACCTTTCTTGGAGCAAACAGCTTTTCTGGTCATATGAGACATGAGTTGGAGAAGCTCACCCACTGGGGGCATATGCATCTTTGAAACCTAAAAAGTTACACTGGTACATCTACCAGCTTTTTAGGGTATGCTGTTCATCATGCAGCTCCTTGCTCCCCGCATTTCTGAGGCTGACCCTGGGTGCCTGAGCCGCCAAACGCACAGAACCTTTACGAATGTAATGGATCTTCATCAGGCTTGGCTTTCTTCCTCTCCCATGCATAACAGACTTGTCACTTCATACTTGATGTTATAAATATAACAGACAAGGACGATGTCCTAGGAGAGGTTCAACCCATCAAGTTGCTGATGGACAGCTTTGGAGTACAGGACGAGAAACTTCATGTGACCTTGAAGCAGAATCCTAGAAGTGTGCTGCTGTTCTTTTTTGATAAAAATGAAACACTTTGGTCATTCAAGTGAAAAATAACAACAATGAGAACAAAAAAATGGCTTCACTGTATCCATCACCCTGTACCAAGTACCAGGGAGCATATAGTCCAACAATAATGAGATGACATTCTGAGTAGCTATAAGTAGAACTGTGCTGGGCTCGGTTCTGGGTCATATGAAAGACCGAGCTTGGAAAGTAAATAAGGAATTCAAAATAATTACCATATTTGCATTTTGCATGTCTATTGTGTTGTTTATCGAGGCGATTTTAAGAGATTGAAAGACTGCTCAGTAAGAAGTAAGCGTCAGAGGATTTTGCAGGTAGTCTGAATTTTTCCTCCCTTAAAAAACATGAAGCCAGAGATTTCTGATAAGATGAATTTTCAAATGTATTTAAAATAAAAAGAAAATGATCACCACTAGCACCCACCCAGCTCCCTAAGGATCTCCTAGAATTCCTGTCACTATTTTTTTGAGACGGAATTTATGGTGACAGTCTGTAGTGGGCTGAGCGATTATTTGAGTCCCTCCTTATAGTCTCTGGGGTACCTGCTTTTCTCATTAATACAGCTTAATATATGTAAACCGAAGCATAGAAACCAATGGGAAAAATAGAGTAGTCAAAAACGATACAGATATAATTGCCTATCCTTCTGGAAAAACATAATTAAGTTAGTCTAACTTCACTGGATAGAACAAAATAAGTTGCAGGTGAACTAAAAATTAAATGTAATAAATTAAACATAAATAATTTTGTCACTCATTAGTAGCTCCTAAACGCTTTGTGGCATTAACATTTTAAAATATGTTTTTTTTTTCCTATTTAGATCACACAATTATTGCTCCAAACTATACCTTGCCCACTTCCAAGAGTTTGTCACCTATGTAGAAACATAACCTTACCTTTAGATTAGTTTAACGTAAACAGGAGTAGTCATGAGCTGATCAATCTTATCTCATTTGAAATGTCCTTCTAAGTACCTAGAATGTGACAACGAAAAATCAAGACAGTATTTATTTTTACCATGGTAAGAACACGTAACATGAGATCCGCCCTCGTCACACAATGTTAAGGGTGCGAATAACAGCGCGGTTATTGGAGGGGTGTGTGGTGTGCAGAGCTCACTCGCCCCGCACGGCCGAAACTGCGCCTGTGGAACGACAGGGGCCCGCTTCACCCCCCTTTCATCCCTCCACTCCCCCGCCCCCCACCCCCGCATAACCGCCCCCCCACCCCGCTTCACTCCCCCCACACCCCACTCCTCAGTCACCGCTCCATTCACTGTTTTTCATGAACTGGACTATTTTAGACACCTCAGTAGAATCATGCAGTATTTGTACTTTTAGCACTGACAATAATGTCCTCCAGGTTCATCCATGTCGTCATACATGTCAGGATGTCCTTCTTTTTGAAGGCTGAATGTTAAAGATTTAAACTTAAGATCTGACACTGTAAAACTCCTAGGGAGACAAAAAGGCTGGCGGGGAGGGGTGATAATCCGGTCTAGGCGATGTGTTTTTGGATACGACACCGAAAGAACAAGCAACGGAAGCTGAAATAGACAAGTGTGACTACATCACACCAAAAAGCTTCTGCACAGCCAAGGAAAAAATCAGCACAGTGAAAAGCAACCCATGGAATGAGAGAGCGTATTTGCAAACCATATACCTGAGAAGGGGTCGATGGCTAAAATACATGAGGAACTCCCACAGCTCAAAAGCATAAAAACAAATAACCCACTTTAAAAATGGACGAAGTACTGGAATGGAAATTTCTCCAAAGTAGACATACAAATAGCCAACAGGTATATGAAAGGTGATCAACGTCACTAACCATCAGGGAAACGACCATCAAAACCACAATGATGTACTGCTTCACGCCTGTTAGAATGGCTGTTACAGAAACAGAAGCAGATAAGTATCGGCAAGGATATAAAGAAACTAGAACTCATGTGTAGTTGATGGGAATGTAAAATGGTGCGGCCCCTGAGAAAACGGCGTGGAAGTTCCGCAAAAAAGCAACAGTAGAACGGCCATAAGAATCAGCAATCCCACTTCTGGGCGTGTATGTAAGAGAACTGTACTCACAATCCCAAAGTAACATCTGCGCTCCCGTGATCACTACAGCATTGTTCTCAATAGTCAAGAAATGGAAGCAACCTAAATGTCCCTCAACGCATGAATCGATGAAATGTATAAAAGGAGGATTAACTCAGCATTGAATTCTCAAGGAACTACATTCCAAAATATTATATGCAACCCCTGAATTAAGCAGTTCCTGATTCCTATTCTCTAGAAGTTCCCCAGAGAAGAGCTCCAAGTCACATACAGTAGCGTACATTACAGGTGGGCAGCTGAGAGGCTACAGACAGGGAAATGGGCTGCTCAACGCCTCTCCTGGCCCAGAAGTGCCACCATTCCTTTTGAGGGATGGAAACTGGAAAGCCCGGTTGACTAAAGCCTCTTCCACTGTTTTACTGGAAGAAGAGCAAACATTTGTTTTTAAAATTATGCAGCTTTTTTCTTTTTCTTCTGGACATTAGAAGAATACATTTTGGTTTTTAATTTCAATTCTCAGTTGCCAGTCCTAACCATGACTTAGTCTTTTGGAGAATGGAGAGATAGAGAGGGACATGTGGGAAATAAAAAAAGAAATTATTTTGGGAAATAATTTGTGTAACTTAAGTATTTATTCTCAAGAAGGATTTTTGTGTGACTCGGTGCTTTTGTAGGTGTAGAACAAAGGAAATTTCTCATAACTCTGACACTACACTGAGCCTTAGCAAATAGTTCTTTATAAATGCACGTGACAGGCACCTATTTAATTTATTGCACATCATCTGATATTTAGATATCGTTTTTCCAACTTTAAATAAAATTTCTCATAAAAATAAGTGGTGATCTCTCTACTTAATAATTTTTTCAGACATCAAAATTAATGGAGTGATGTCTCCTTGAACATACTCGCAATGAACCATTTTATGTGAAAGATGCTCTCGACACATCAAAACTGAAACACACTGTTAAACTCCTCTCTAGCCTTAGCACACTTGGACAACCTTTTCCAACAAGACTTACATAAAAATAAAATACAAAAAAAAAAAAATCTAGAGCTCTCTTTCCCAGCAAAAATCTTCAAATCATTTCTGAAGGTAAAGAATGTATCGAACCAGTTTTGAACTTCTGCTCACTAGGTTATGAGCCCATTTCTAACTATTTCATGTCCACACCTATCCAGTGACACCTTACCTTAGCAATTAAACTCTCTGAGGTGGAACGTGGTTAGATTTATTTTAGAAAAATCTAAGTGAAACACCATCACTTAAATTTTCCTCATGACAGTATGTCTTCAAAAGCCTCCCTCAGGCTGGCTAAGCTTGACCCGTATGCAGCCTTAGGCTTCTGTCCCTGGCCCTTATCAGTGTCCTGTAAGTTGTTTTCTCACTTTCTTCTTTACGATTTCAGAGCTGACTGACAGACCTGATCTCTCAATATCGCGCCGGATGTCTTTTGCACTCCATAATTCTCTAATAATAAAATAATCCCAAACTAGCTCTTAAGTCTTCCAGAGCAGTTTGGCTAGAATCTAAGTCCTCAATTTTGCATGTTTCTCATCTCCCACACAGCTTCGGGGCCTGACTACATGTCTGGATTTCCCAGTGATGACCCGCAATGACAAATCAGAGAGTCGGTCAGTGTGGATTACTGTACCAAAATCCCAGACTCTGTGTCTTACACAACAGGCTTTGATTTCTCACGGTTCTAGAGGTCAGAAGTCTGAGATCGGGGTGCCAGTGTGGGTGAGTTCTTTGTGAGTGACCTCTTCCTGGCTTACAGACAACAATCTTTGCATTTAAACTTAACGTGGTGGAGAGTAAAGAGAGAGAGGAAGCAAGTTATCTCCTGTCTCTTCTTCTAGAGGTGCTTGTCCAGTCACGAGGGCTCCATCCTTACGGTCTAATTATGCCCCAAGGGCTCCAGCTCCAAGTACCATCTGATTGCAGGTTATGGTTTAAACATAGGAATTTGAAGGGGTGGGTGGACTCTAATACAGTCCATAGTAGAAAGTGACATCATCCGAGAATAAAGGATGTTCAGGAACCAAGTATTTATGATACAAGAGTTACAAGCCGAGATCAAATATTGAACCATTCCTCTCTTAAGTTCCTCTCAGGTACCTTCCAATAACTGGGGATCACTACTATCAATCATCTTTATTTTAAACATACATTTTCAATCATAGTGCTTATTCAGTGTCTATGTGGCAGGTTAATCAGACAGCTAGACACATCATTTTGGCCATCTGCGACACCCAGATCAATTTTGCTTGGACGACCACTTAATAAAAAACCTGTACTGCAGTCTTTTTGTAAAGACAGCATAGACATTGTGTATGAGACAATGTGAGCCTGAGAGGCAAAGAACGATTAATTTTTAAAAATATTACACACACACACACACACACACACACACACACACACACACCAAGCAGGAATTGGCAGGAACCAAAAAATGTAACATAAATATTAACGAGTAAACATTAACTCCATTACAATTTTTTAACATAAACATGCTATAAGTTGTGGGCAACTGATCTAAGTCATGTTTTCACAACGTAGTTTGATTGGATACTGTTGGCCAAAAGCAAGAGCTGTACATAAATGCTATAACCTAGTTAGTGAATCTATTTAATCTGCGCATGAAAAAAATAATTTAGCCGTGGCAGAAAGAACTACAAATAAGCAAAGAGGGGAGACCCAAAAGAACACTGGTGTTGCGCTGAAATCAGAGGTATCGGTATGAACTCAGATGATAGATAGATGGATAGATGACGGATAGAGAGAGAGAGAGAGAGAGAGAGATAGACAGACAGACAGACAGACAGATAGATAGATAGATAGACAGACAGACAGACAGATAGACAGACAGACAGACATGATAGATAAATAGATGATTAGATAGATAGATAGATAGATAGACAGACAGACAGACAGACAGACAGACAGACAGATAGATGATAGATAGATAGATAGATAGATAGATAGATAGATAGATAGATGATAGATAGACAAACATGATAGATAAATAGATGATAGATAGATAGATAGATAATAGATAAATAGATGATAGATAGATGATGTGTATATGCATGGTTGGCATGCATGCATATGTTTCCCTGCTCTGTGTGCTGAAGTGCCTAGAGCAATGACTCATGGGTAAGGAGCTGCTGTCTAGGTCACGGGCTGGCCTCCAGCCCCAGCATTGCCTTCGACAATGTGAGTCGCGGGGGGTCAGGGAGTAAGCACCACTGACGTTATAATGAGCATAAGAGGAGGATGCTGGACCCCAATCAGTTTGCTCACAAAATTTAGTGTCACTTCAATTTCATCTACAACTTGAAATAATTTTTATTTTTCATAACAAAGGAATCTTAAAAGACGAATGACAGAGTCCCACTGCTCCATATGTCTTTTATATGAATGTCAGAAGTGTTCCTCTTCCTTTAGCATATTTCTATTACATATCATTTTTAAAATTTTTATACTAGTTGTATTTATCTATGTCTCTTCCTTAGTGCTTTCTATATTTAGGAATTTCTCATATTTTCTAACTCTAATTATTGTTTGCTTTATTTTTATTGTCCAGGATACTTGCATTATAGTCTTCTAATTCAAGGCATAAATATTAATATTCCATAATTTTAAAGCATTAATAGAGTTGAAATGTGTGGTAGAAATGCATAAGAAAACTGAAATATATTTCTATATTTTAACGTTTACCAAAATATTGTGATGGCTATTATTGAAGTAATGATTAAAAACACTATGTAATATACATGCTGTGATGATTGTTCAAAATAGGAAATTCAAAAACATGACATTTTAGCAAGAAAAATTATTCTGGAAATAAAATGAAAGAAAAGTGGCAAAGCCAATGCAAAATGCTTATAACATACGACTGACTTCCCCGAATTATGTGGCTATGCATTTATAATTTTTATTTATTTCGCATATGTTTTATGTATTTGCATTCTCATGACATTTAATTTAGCTAAATTTTAATGTGTCTATGAGTATGCATTTTATAAATTTAAAGTAATATAAAGTTAATATAAATTTAAGTAATATAAGGGATTCTCGGTATAGCAATTAATCTTTTCTTAATTTCCGACTCTTTTTGTAACCCTTCCATCCTCTTTGGTTGACTGATAATATTTGTAGAAACTACCTCTTAAAGAATTACAGAGGCATCTTGAATCCTCCTTTGAAATGTATATCCTATATACTTGGGTTTCAGCAAAAACTGAAGACCAAAGTAGTTTAATTGAAAAATGCTATATAGAAAAAAATGTATTTGTTTAAGCTACATAATAAGGAGGTTTTCTTCTTTGGCTATGCGTTTGTTGAGCACTATGTACACTGAAACTTAGGGAGTGAAAGAAAAAAATTATATATTCATTATTGTAACTTATAATGGTAACTAGTCAAGCAAAATATGACCCTGTCCTCAAAACTCAGTAGGAAAATATAGTAGCTAACAAAATCAAGCATTGTAAGATTTTCTATTTGTCTATATGCTGTAAAATGATGACGAATGTTCGATCATTATGACTCATACTTGTCACCTATAATTAGTGAAACATTTGGACATAAGTAGTTTATCAACAACTCCGCTTTTTTCTCCCTTTCCAGGCTCAAGACTATACATGACTAATTTGGCTTCTGGAATCAGTTTCAGAAAATTTATTTCAAATAGCCTATAGATCGTTTTTTATTGTTGTTGTTTTTTACATATCTGAAGATGTAATAAATGCTAAACAAGCCCAATTTCTAACTTAACAGTTAAATCTAGAATTGACTCAAAATATAAAGTTTGTACCAGGGTTTCTAGGCAATGCTAAATTACCAAGGAAAATCTTAAGTCAGGATTGTGGCAATGGAAGGCTCCAATGCAAACAGGCAAAATATTCAAGATGGGGGGACCTTCAAGGAGTACCTCGGGGTGTCTCATTCTTTCCGAATTGCTTTTCTGTGGCATGAAAACTCCACCTCCAATCAAGGGGTCTAGAATTCTGTTCTCACTGATTTCCTCCAGTGCTGAAATCTGGGCCAAGAAAAATATCACGCCTTTAAGCCAACCAGGTAACCTGCAGTTTAAGGTTTTCAGTTAACTCTGGGATGAAAAAGATTCGGCCATGCTGGAAAGAATTTCAGCCGTCATGGAGCAAGTTACGAAGGCATCCATTAGAATCAGGGATCTAATTTTCTAAAATCTCATCACCTAGGCAGCGCTTATCTGTGCCTTTCTGGTTCTGGCTCTGTTCTTCCCATTACTCGGCACATCAGTTTCAGGACCGAAATGTCCTTGACCCTGGGAAACTCAGCAAAGTCTCGATGGATCATATCTCTATGAAAATGAAGTTTATAATGAAAATCCTTCTTGTAGTACTTCATTATCAGTGTCATTGTAAGATTTAATCAGTATATTTTAAAAACATATTGAGATCTTTTAAGAATGACAGTTGACCAATGAAAAATACTTTCTGTTACCTGCCATCTTATGTGCTAGAAAAATACACCTTTTGATATTTGAAGGAAAGAGGTGTGAGTGCTTTATGACAGAGTAATGCCGATATATGAAATTGACTCATGAACATAGCAGTTTTACAATGTAGGTCATAAAAACTATACTTGATGAACACTACTAGTTCAGGATTAATGTTCACATTTCTCCAAATTTGTGTCTGTCATTTAAATGGAAGTGATTTCACTGTAGATTTGCCAGTTCACTTAACCTCATGATTCTTTCCTATAATGTTTTGTCATTTTTCAAATTTTCAATTCCTATACTGCTTTTTGGCAGCAATAATTCACTGCCTAAGAAAAATGCTAGACTATGTTATGCTATATCATAAGCAAAATCGTCATGTTACTTAAGATTTTCCTTTTGTGTGTCTTAAAACAACATAAATGTATTATTTATCAGTTCTGTAGTTCACAAGTCTAAAAGGGGTCTCACCGATGTCAGTGGGTCTCAAGACGCCAGCAGGTTGCCTTCTTTTCCATAGGCTCAAGGTGGAAGGCCATTTTCCTTTTGCAACTTCTAGACACTTGCCAGGCCTTGACTCATGCCCTCCTTCCCCCATCATCAAAACCAGCAAAGCTGCGTCTCTCTAAACTTGTTCCCTAGTCACGTCTCTCTCTGACTCTGTTTCGCTCTCCTACTTTTAAGGACCTTTGTGATTATGTCGGGTCCACTCAGATAATATAGAATAATACCTCTATTTTAAGTTCAGAGATAGAAACTTAATTCCATCCTCAGCCGAATTCCCTTCTTCCATGGGACCTGCCTGGCACATTACATCTTCTGAAGATGAGGAGACAGACATCTTTGGGGGACCTTGCTTACCACGGTGCAAAGAAGGAAGAGGAGAAGAGCAAAGTGCTTATGAAAAGGTTCACAAAGATCACTGTTGAAACAGTCACTCACTCCGTTGAAACGGGGAGCTCTGAAGAGGAAAAAAAATTAACTTGTTGATGGGATGAAATTGTTGTATACTGCAACTGACAAGCCCTTCCTGAACGCAAATCTACACACACTCCAGCTCCCCGGGGCCATGCAGAGCAGAAAACATGCCTGACAACCGATGAGAAAGCTCGAAACTAATTTCAAGATAAATTCCTCTTTCTTTACCAAACGTTTAAATTGAGCAAGAAGCAGCTAACACCCAAATTTGAAAATCTGATGGCTGTTTCTTAGCAAATTGTCAGCAGATCAAATTTAACACTTCATTTTGTACGTTATGCATTTGAATTAGTGTTTAAAGCTCCCCCAAGTCAAGAAGTTCACAACTGTTACCAATTCGAAAAGGATAATATGTGACAATGAAAGTTTTGGTTAGGAAATCATTAATTTTTCTGTGGGAATCTTATTGGTCATACTATGCCATATGTTCAAATGAATTTCTCAATTATATATCTATACAATGTTTTAAATATTATTTTAAATTGTCTATTTTTTTTAGAACAACTTTAGCTTTACAAAAAAATTGAATAGCTAGAACATATACCCTGCACCCACTGTTCCCAATTGTATTATTATGGTATGTTTGTTACAATTAATGAACCAAGATTGAGGCACAGCTACTATCCAAGGTCCATAAGTTATTCAGATGTCCTTCATTTGTGCCTAATGTTTTTTTCCCTGCTCCAGGATCTTATCCAGGACACCACATTACGTTAAGTCATCACGTCTCCTCTTGGCTGCGACAGTGTGTCAGACTTCGCTTGTTTTTGATGATTTTGATAGTTACGAGGAATACAGGTCAGTTATTCTGCAGCGTGCCCTTTTATTGGAACTTGTCTGATGCGTTTCTCATGATTGGAGCAGGGTCGTATGTTCTAGGGGTGGGGAAGACCACAGAGGCGAAGCTCTGCTTCATCACGCCTTCTCAAGGAGACATACTAGCGACATGACTTATCACCGTTGACGCTGACCTCGATGATCTGACTGAGGAACTATTTGTCGGATTCTCCACTGTGAAATTAATCTTCCTCCTGTCCTTCCTCACTGTCTCTTTGGAAAGAAGTCACAATGCGCAGCTAACACTTGAGAAGTTAGGAGTTATTCTTTCCTTCGACTTGGACAGGGCAACTTCATAAATTATTTGAAATTCTTCTGCATAAGAGATGTGTACCCTCTTCCCTGTTTGTGTATTCAATCATTTATTTATATCAGTATGGACTCGTGGATATGCATTTTTATACTTTGGGTTATAATCTATTACTATTTTATTTATTTTATGCTCCAATTGCTCAAGTAAATTTTTGTCAGAAGATAATGCAACTTAAAGTGTTTTAATTATCAATAATAATGTGATACAAAGGCTACATCTGTTATAATCAAATGTTCTATAAAATTATTTTAATTCAATAAAACAGACTAGATATTCTGGGTGTGTAAATCCTTCCTTAACCATAATTATAATATTTATGACTACAAATTTAGTATTTTTAAATCACAGAAAAATGCATCTCCCAAACAATAGCACAGATAGAATATTTTATTCAGGGCTACCTCTTTGAATAATAACAAACTTATTTCCATGTCCCTTATTATTTGACAGTTGAATTGACTAAAGAGATTTAACTGGAGAAGCAGTCTTTATATTTGAACTAAACTACAAAATACTGAGGACAAATAATAACAGAATAATTGCTTTTAAAACCCAAAATTCCCCACAGGCATATTTTGCAAGATTCAGATGCTATAAAATAAAATTACTCTTACCAAGGCAATATCCAAGGTCCACGTCCTTGTTCGGGAGTACTTTGAATATATTAAATGTGTATATTATTGTGAGCGGAAATGCATTGCTCTCCGCCTGATCTCATTGGTCAAATGTCTGATTTAACATTCTGTGCAGCTGTGTAAAGAGGGATTGAATTCTCAATGCTTAATTACTTTAGCCAGTTTCCATCTGTTAAGTTGATTTCAGACCTTTTCTCCAACTTTAGATTACATAGAAATTCTGCAAGTAGGCTCATTTCATGATGCATATTTCATGCTGACAATTCAACAGACTTAATGTTCACCTTCAAATTCATGAAACCAGGACACGGCCTTAAGTGACCTCCAGGCCTATGAAACAAGCTTGATTTCTGTACTCCTCACATCCTTTTCACAATTGCAAGCCTAACATTTAAAAGACTCTCATGATAAATTGCTTTTTCTGAGTCATATCTTTGTTCAAGTAAAATGGACTGGTTTATTAAAAACACAAGCAAATCGAGGGCTGACAAAAGTAACCTTGTAAACAGCCAGCATCGGCGTGCCGAAACGGCACATCTGTCTCTTCACAAATGATCAGCCAACAGAAAGGCAGTGAAGTTCAGCAGAAAAGCCACCGACAATACCACAATGTGCATCCATCTGCCGAAGTCCTGACTCTCTTAACAGCCCGAGTTGAGGTCAAAATTCAATAGTCAAGAAGACTGATGAAAAGAAATTATTTCCATGAAATTTGAGGCTGGTTCAGCATTATGTAATTTTACATTAAGTTAAAGAGTACATTGAAGAGGACATTTAGTTCATTCCCTTACTTTCAAATAGGAACGCCCACAACCCCATTTAATTTTTTCAAAAGAACCAGAGAAAATTAAAAGGTCTCCTTCAACCATTCCAGCATTTAACAATTTTCAGCAAAGTAAGAACTGTATTGGTTTCGAACAAAGCCATTGTACGATTTCCAAACTAAAGAGTAAATACACTGTGATCTTTGAAAAAAGATTATAAAGATGAAAACCAGAAGAACAGAGAGAATGGTTTTCTCGGTACAGAAATAAGACCACTTTCTCCAGGCTAACCAGTCTCTGGCACCCACGGTCTCACTGGTTCAAAGTTGCCGCCCCTGCAGATCTGCGCACCCCCCAGACGCCACCCCCACATATGCACCTGCTCACCCCATGTTCATGGGCCCCCCGCCATGGGTGCTCACAAACCTACTCGTTGCTGGCGGGTGCTGTCACTGAGCCACCAAGTCATTCTTATTTTCACCTGTTTCTATCGTTTGTCCAATAGGTATGTCACCTCTCATGATAGTCCCTCAAAGACGACGTCCAGTGACCCACCAGGAATGACAGGTACTGACGCTTAACCGCCTCTGTTATTCGGATCCTGCTCACTAAAACCACACGTCATGTCACGCGCCCTAATACGGCCCCGAAGGGGCTCTAGCTTCTGTTATCTCATCGGCGGCTCCTTAGCCCCAGAGTTTCATTACACATGTGGAAAACAACAAAAATACATGCAAGATTTTACTGGAGATTTTGTAAAAGAAATGAGAGATCAACAGGTCTCTGTCCTTTAGAAGACTAATAAGAATAGGACAATATTGAAACAATTTAAAGTATTTATGAACTTAATTCTGTAGCTGGATATAGTAATAAGAAATGATGATTTTGTGAGAAATGTGTACTTGCTCTTTGCTTTTTATTATTATTATCATTTTCAGATGGATGTGTTTTAATTAAGGAAGGAGCAATATCTTGGTATTTCCCGGGGTTATGCCAGGCAGAGGTTTGTATAGGTACATTTATCAATTCATGTATCAGGACTGCGCATGTAAATACGAATGCACATCTAAAAAATGTATATCTTTTTTCCACTTCCATCTGCATTCAATTAGGGTTTCATTCTCTATTGACAAAATTATCACTCAGCTGTCTATATACCTCTTGCTTCTAGTCTCCTTGCACTTCCTGTCAGTGTTTTTATAAACCTCTTTGGGGCTACTTCCCGCTTTAATGTCGAACCGTTTATTCACGATACAATTCAAACTTCTTAGCATAATATGAAGACCCTTCTGGAAGTAGCACTCACCCCTTACACTGTTCTAGAACAACTTGCTGTTTCCAGAATGTGACAAAATCGTCTATGCCTTGATCTCTGTTCCTACCTGTCCTCCCAATTACCACTTGCTCCATCTGGCCACCAGAGATCTGACCCCTCCACGTCCGACGCTGTTCTAAGCTTGCTCGTGTGGCCACTCCTCCTTTGCAATGTTTCCTGACCCTTTCCTGACGCCATGTGAAACCTTCCCTGCCAGTATTCATTCCGGCATTACCACTCCTGCAGCATTTATCCAGTTATTACGGAATATTTGTTTACCCGTTCTTCCATATTTGAAGATTATAAATTCTCTGGGGGAAAAGTTTTAAAACTTTTATGTTCCCAAACCAAACATTGTAACTGGCACATGAAATCGCTCAGGAACATGTTGTGAGCAGGATAAAATGATTCGAAATATGTGACGTGTTGTTCCCTTCCCAGCTCCAAATCCCAAATACGTGATGATTATGGGTCAGCTACAGGGAAGTATTCAAGTAGGCTGAAATTTTCAAGTATGCTCTACTTCAGTATAAATTCTATTATTCTGTTTTCTTTTGCCTTTATCATATTAGTAGGCCAAAATTACTAGATTTATTAACCTCAATTCTCATTTTAGAATTTAAGCTTATCTCTTTAACCTTTGACCTCACAAATAAAATGTCACCAAAATCTTGAATAGAGCTCCTTTTCTCTTCCTCATACTTCCTGTATCTTTCTCCTCTAAGTCAATCTAATTAAACTTTATTTTTCCCCTTTACTCATTGAGAATCATTATTTTTAATTATAAATTCCTCAAAACCATGACAAATCTGTGACATTATTGATTTTATATTCTCAATATAATAGGAGCTAAGGAACATCATTAGCAGAATTTTGTGACTAGAAATCTCTGAATTGATAATTTGTCAATTTTAAATAGCAGAGTAGACCATTTACGAGAAATAAAAATTTCATTTTTTCTCATAAAAGTATCTTCAATGGTGTTTAAAACAATGAATTCTTTATTCATATCTCTTCGGAGATGGTAATTTCTTTGTGTGTGTGTGTGTGTGTGTGTGTGTGTGTGTGTGTGTGTGTATTCATAGATTTTGAGCTCTATACAGAAGAAATCATTGTGACACACATGTCTGCACAAAATACGACAAACATGTTTAATAAATGCATTTCCAATAGAACACAAATAAATTAATCGTTTAGATACAATCATTTAGGAATTCACATTAGCATCAAAACATTTGGGGTTTCCTGTCACTTAAAACATTTTAAGGAATCCATTACCAGGAGCATTCTTTGTTCAGAATCCAATAAAAGTGTGTGAGTAGGGGGGAAGCTGAACGTCTTATATAGTAATACCCTGATTCAAAATGTAGCAGCAGTGTAAAGGCAAATGCAAACTATTTGGTCTCACGAAATCCTCGTTATTCTGAAGAGATATGAAATAAAATATTTGCCTTACTTCAAGGGGCTTGTATGTGCGTGAGTTTTCATACTTATCAGAGATTACTTCGGAGTAATGAAATTCAGCTTCTGAAACTCCTCTAGAAAAAAGTAATTTTAAGTTAATAAAACTTATTTTGAGTCAGCTTTAACAATTGGAGAATGAGAGTATATTATGGCATTCTTTGTCTGTGATCTATGTCAATGGGACGTGGACATGCCGAGAATCTCACAGCCATCCTAAACGAGCCTTCCTTTTAATTTTCAAACACTTGATGTACACTTGATGCAGCTTATGCTTTCGATGCAATAGTCATTTCCCATATCTTAAATCTTGTTTGGATGTACTCATTTCCCATATCTTAAATCTTGTTTGGATGTACTCTCTCACTCACAACACATTGCAAAGATTTCCTAAACACGTTATGTAGAATTTTTCCTCCGGATTTTCGCCTTTCAATACCCAGACACCATAGATAATCATTCCAATTTAAAAATTCCTATTGTACAACTAGTATGCATATGCCAAGCCCTTGCTGGATGTTATGAAAATCAAGATGAATAATATGCAACACAGGGATTTTATGACTTTGTTTTCTCATGAGGTTCAAGCATGTCAGAGCTAGTACAGAATACAATGAGCATCTGAGTAGATGAGGAGAAGGAACATTTAACTCAGTGGGATTTGACTAAGGAGAAGGTACTCTAACTGAGTAAGATGTTGGGAATGAATGTTAAAGAAATAATATGAACTAATATGAATTCGGCAGGTAGACAAGAGGAAAGAAAAGATGTCATCTGGGGTGAACATCAGGCACCAAGTCACACAGCACGTCATGGACTGGGGACATAAAGGAGGGAGCATCGGCCGGCTTGACAAAGCCGCCGAGGGTCACTTGGGGCTGTTCGTTCATTTATTCGGACTCTTCGAAACTCAGGTTTTCACATCTGTAAAATGGGGATGTGACTTGATAATTATTGATAATCGATCATTGAAATCATAACTGATAAAAAATGCAGAAAAAATTAGTGCAGTGTCTAGCAACGGCAGGTTCTGCAAGCATTTATTGTCCTCGTAACCACGGCCATGCATGCCTGGTGCTGATAGTTATTTTGATGGTCGTGTTAGAACCTTCACATGTTTGGGGCATAGGATACTTGTGAAGGATATTTAACCAGCATTTGAGAAAGTTGGTCTCTACCAGATTTGTGGTTTAGACTGATCCCTCTAAATGATAGAGTGGAAATGTCTATTTATAAAGGCACATTTCAGCAATTATGTCAGGTCCTCATTTCCCGCATTAAATCATTAATTTGGCTCTAATCCTGAGAAATGAATTGAATTCCTTCTCTGCCAGCTATCCCCAAAATTAAAAACGTTTGAAATATTCCTAAGTTCAAGAGAAGTCCTACCCCCTGAAATAAGTTCTTCACCCTCTCGCTTCCCCAAACGGGATTCCAACGTGCTTTGCGAGTTACTGTAACAACCGTAACAAATCTTTGTTATGTCAATAAAATTTACTTTTCAACAACAGCTAGAAGTTAGGATATTGAAACACCTTATAAGAGACATACATTCAAAATCATAAGATTTATTTCTTAAGAGGAAATAAAATGAAAAGTAATTTTTAGATCATTTTTTATGACCAATTATGTTAACCTTTTCAGGTTAGAAATGTAATAAGCTGAAATCTCTGAGCAGAAACATTGAGGAAATGAAATAAGTTAATAAATATCTGTTCCATATTTAATTGAAAGTTTGAAAGCTGTATTAAAGCCAAAATCAATGGAGCACAAACATAAATAGTAGTTTTATATCACACAAGGTCATAAATGTTGTGAATATTTACTTTGGCATATATAGATCAAAGAGAGAAGAAAAAATAGATTTTTATTGCGTTGCTAAATTCGGAAGGAATTCATCTGGACCAAGTACCATCAGCAGTACTGATTGTGCGTGTGAGAGTAGGTGTGGGTATTTACTTCTTAATTAGTAAAACTCTAGGTTTCTTTCATGAAATCAGAAATGCAACTCCATCTACCTGCCACGTTCTTGCAAATCATACATCACTGCGACTTCTATACGAAGGCAGAAAATCTAGGCAAAAGTCATTTCAGATTAATTATTATAGAAAATATGTATAGTTAAAATTCTCAGACTATACAACAGATGAAGAAGCTACTTAGCTCTTTGCAAGAATAATTAAATAACTGTTTAGTTTTAGCTAAGCTTCATTAAAATTAAAATCTCTGCTTGCGAAAGACTACATGAAGAGATTTAGAAGACAAGCCACAGACTGGGAGAATCATTTTGCCAAAGACACAGCTGGTAAAGGACTGTTATTCAAAATATCCAAAAAATTCTTAAAACTCAACAATAAGGAGATTGACCACCTGATTAAAAAATACACCAAAAATCTGAACAAACACCTTACCAAAGAATATATACAGATGACAAATAAGCATATGAGAAGAAGCTCAACATCATATTATTAGGGAAATGCAAATTGAAACAACAATGAGATAGCACTAAACACTATTAGAATGTCCAAAATCCAAAACACTGATAACACCAAATGCTGACAAGGATGTGGAGCAATAGGTATACTCATTCATTGCTGGTGGGAATGTAAAATGGTACAGCCCCTTGGAAGACAGTTTGTCAGTGTCTGCCAAAATTAAACATACTCCTCTATATGATGCAGCAATTATACTCTTTGGTATTTACTCAAATTAGTTAATAAACTTACATTCATTAAAAAAAATTTAAAATAAGAATTTATAGCAGCTTTATTCATAATTGCCAAAACTTGGAAGCAACTAAGTTTTCCTTGAATATGTGAATAAACTATAGTACATCAATACAATAGAATGTTTTTCAGATTAAAAAGAAATTAACTATCAAGCCAATAAGAGGTGGAGGAAACGTAAATGCATATTACTATGTGTAAAAAGGCCTTCTGAAGGAGACAGATATTGATAATATCAAGTTTACGATATTTTTGAAAAGGTAACTTTGAAGACAGTAAAAAAAAAAACTAGTGGCAATCTTAGATTGAGGAGAGGTGGATCACAGAGGATTTTTAGGGCAGCAAAAACTTTCTGTATGATACTATAATTAGGTAGATACATGATATTACACATTTATCAAAAACCCATAGAATTTATAATGTCAAGAGTTGACGATTAGATAAACTATAGATATTTGGTTATAATAACGCAACGATGTAGGTTCATCAGTTGTAACAAACATACCATTCTGGTGTGAGATGTTAATGGTGGGGGGAGGCCCATTTTGGGGGGAGGAGGGGGTAGCAGGGAGGGCAAGGTTATAAATTTCTGCTGAATTTTTCTATAACCCAAATATGGTTCTGAAAAATAAAGTCTATTGATTTAGTGTCTATGTATGGTTTTTGAATGCAGCGAAGGATGGTCAGATGTGGGGAAATAACGATTTATACATTTCAATGGTAAACTTGGAAATTATATAAAGATCATTCAGATTCTTAGTTTTCCTTATGTTACATGTCTTCAAGCTGAACCTCATTGTTTCAAAATGTTTTTAGTGCTTTGCATTATTCAATGTACCTTCATAAATAATTTCCCAAACTGTACTTTCTGGAGGTGGTACTTTATAAAAGTTTTAATGTTGTAACTGTAAGTTTGGGAAATACGTAATGTAGCTCCATTGCCTATTAATGGTCTGTGGTGAAAAATCTTCTTTTAGCCTTCTGACTCAAGCCTTTCCCAAATCTATTTTCATGTGAAACTATTTTCTCATGGAATATTTACTTCTTGCAGTTGGGTGTTCCATGAGCCACAGTTTGGAACACAGCTATTCTAAAAAGCCTAAAAAAGAGAAGCAAATATAGAAAGCAGAAGATTTAACTATTTTGGGGCAAATCACAGTGGGAAAATTGAGGCAATTCCCCAGTTTTTTTTTCACTTCAAAGGTTCGCCATGACAGGCACTGCTAGAAAAGTCATCTTAGGGACGTGCACTACGTTCGACTCTCAGTCTGCTGTGTTTACGTGGGCGCCCCTTGTATTCTGTGACACTTTTGTGCCTTTAATTACATATAATTACCTATAATTAAAAAATAGTCTCTCTGCTTCCCAAGAGTAGAAAAGTAGAAAAAGAAGAAACTTTACAATGGAGGTACCTCACAAATGCCGCCTCGGCCAGGTGAGGAAGGTTGACCTCGACAGTGAGAAATCGCATTGATAATGATGTGATGGGAATGGTGCTTTACTTCGGGGGTCTTCCTCACCAAACCACATAACCCCTGTCTGGTCGTGAGAAAGACATTAGACAAAGCCGAACCAAGGGACATTCCACAAATTAGCAGAAGCCTCCTTGATACTGTCAAGGCCATTGAACCTGAGGAAAACCCACGAAACTCCTACAGGCCAGGGAAAACTTAAGCGGACATGACGACTCTATGACATGTGTTATCCTGGATAGGCTCCTGGAACAAAAAGAAGACTTTGGGTACAAACTAAGGAAATTCAAATACAGTATGGAGTATAGTGAATAGTAATGTACCCATGTCTGCTTCTTAGTTGTGAAACATATGTCATAGTAACACATGCATTAACAGTACGGGACACTGTGAACGGGGACTTTCTAATGTCCTTGCAACTTCCCTGGAAATCTAAAGCTATTCTGAAATCAAAAGTCTAATCATTTTTTAAATCATTTAGCCCTTTAGATGGGCATAAGAATATTCCTTTTAGAGACAAATGTGTTAAGAGATGCTTTATTATTTGACATTACAGGGGAAATATGCTCTGAAATCTCACCTTTACTAACATTTTTTCTCAGCGTGTTTGATATTGGCTGGATTACATAATTTTTGAAGAGTAGGCAAGAGTAACCTCAGCTATTATTTCCTCATTCTCCTACTGCTTTCTGAGGTGTATCCTCAGAATCACATCTGCTCATGTCTTGGAAAATGTGTCGTCCACTGGCTTCCTTCCCGAAAAAAATGACACTGTTTGAATAACTGCCTCATGTTTTCCACCAAGTTGTGAGGCCAACACTGGGTCAGGATATATATCAAAACTAGAAGAGCGCAAATGCGCTTTAGTAGGGTAACTCGGATAAATGGAGGGAAGTCAGGGGAAGCAAACGGTGATCCCCTTATCTGTGACACTCTAGCAAAGGTTATCTTAATATTCCACCCAGCAACTGCTGTGACCGATGCTAGTGTCAGGATTGCACACGTAAAAGTATGCTTTTAAAGAGCGAGGCATAAGGACTCAGATGGTTTCTGGGAAATGGATGGCCTTGATTTCTTTAGCCACATTAAAAATCTTGCTTACTCATATAAATGGTATCTTCATTATCTGAATTTCATGAAATGTTGACCAAAAAAATAGTTATATCTATTTATGAATTTCACATGAAGTAATTCAGGATACACTATTCTGTGATTTTTATAAAAATTTTTTAAAAATATATTTAAATAACATCAATATGTGAACAAAATAGATGGTCACAAGACATGGGTTTGGGATCTGTTTCACTTATTAGATTTTTGGTATATGCCTACGACTCTGATCTCTCACCCTTTCTATATTCAACTAAAACTGAATGGTTGTACTCTGGCCTGAATATATCTCAATGTCTCTAGGAGGTCAAATATTATACTACATCTTTACAGGGGAAAAACAGGGCCTTGGATATGTACTTGTTAGTCATCAGCATCAAAACTGTACTTAAAAACGTGGAATTGGATGAAGTACATTAGAAAAACAGGTGTAAGTCGAGAAGAGAATAGTTTCAAGGCTTGGTTCTAGCTTTGGTCCATATTTTATAAGTCACAAAGAAGAAAAGGAATGAGGAAAACAGATGGGGGCACTTTTAATGAGGTCGGAATGGCAGGATGAAAGAGTTAAACTCTCCTAAATGCTATTGAGAAGTCAAGAAATACAGGCACCAAACAGGCTGCGGTTTAGACTATATGGAGGTTTTGAGGACTTTTACAAGTACGGTTGCAGTGCAAAATGGAGAAGAAGGTAGTTTGAGAAAAGAATGTGAGATGTGGATTAATGTACCAAGCATATATATAACTATTTTGAGTTTTGTCATAAAGAAGAAAAGAGAGAAAAGGTGGTAATTAGTGGTGATGGTGGGCAATGAGGTCTATGCATTTTTCATTTTGATTTTCTCCTCTTAAAAATATAGAATTCTATTATGATATATAGAATGATATATCTATGCCTATATCTTTGGAGAGATGATAGGTAGGTAGGTAGGTAGACAGACAGACAGACAAGTTGATAATACGAGAAAAAAATAGGGGAACTCTTAAGAGTAAATCCATCAGTTAAGCAAGAGGGGAAAGAATACAGTGGAGAGTTTGACCTTACTTGGTAATAAAGTTTATTGTGTTAATTCTCTATGTCTGCTTTAACATATTGACACTAATTTAGTGGCTTAAAACAACACATATTCATTATCTCACAGTTCTGTTGGTCGAAGTCTGAAAGCAGTCTCCCTAGGTTAGAATAGAGGCTTCAGAAAGGCTGGAGGCCACAGGATAAAATGTGTCCTTGCCTTCGCCAGCCCGTAGAGGTCCTCCACAGTCCTCGCTTGTGGCCCTCTCTCTCTCACGAAGTGAGCGACACACCATGTCGCTCGGATCATCTTTATAAATATATCTTCCTCCCCCTTGCGCCTCCCTCTTCCACTTTTAAAGAATCTTGTGATTATATCGAGCACACAGAGATAACCCAGGATAACCTCCCCACCTCCAGGCTCTTGACTTAGCTACATCTGCAGAGTCCACGTTGCTAGGTAAGGTGGCATATTAACCAGTGGGCATCTTTAGGGACCATTATTCTGCTGACGACTGTCATCTATTATAGCAGGAAGGAAAGTGGAACAAACATAGGTAGGTTGACATATTTAATAGTGGGAAAACGAGGTTCTTAGCTTACTTCTGGTGATTCATCATTGAGTTAAAACTCAATTAGCTGAGGGAGAAAAAGGTGTTGAAAATTCAAAGACATATTAAATACTACTTTAGCAAATCGAGCGATTTGACCTGGACGGTAACAGATTTTTTAAATGTCACTTTAGGTTTGGGATGATAAATTTAAGAAGAGGCTATTCGATGTAGTTATATATTTCTCCATTGCATTTCACGTTTGTGTTCAGTAGGTGGATATCTGAGCAAGAAGAGAAACACAGCGCCTGAGGATATACATAGGAGAATGTTTATCATCATGAACAATTACACTTCAACTGGAACGAAAAAGAAATGAGGGCACATGCATAGTGGAAGGATTTCTGAATTTGTCACGTGTTCGTCAAGATTCTCCAGAGAAAAACAACTAATAGGAGAGAGAGATATGGGAATATAAGTAATTGGTATGTCGTGTATATGAAACAGGGCCCGTAGGAGATACACGGATGGCCCACATGATCATGGAGGCTGAGGAGTCCCGTGATCTGTCGTCTGCTGTCTGCAAGCGGGAGACCCAGAAAAGCCAATGGTGTGATTCCCTCTGCGTATAAAGGCCTGAGAACCAGGGAACTGCTGGTGTAAACCTCAGTCTAAGGCAGGAGAAGATGAGACAAGATGTCCCAGCTCAATCAGTGAGGCAGGAAAGCTGGGGCGAATTCCTCTTTCCTCCTCCTTTTGTTCTCGTCAGGCCTTCGACGGGCTGTTCGGTGCCCACCACATCGGGGAGGGCAATCTACTTAACTGAGTCCACTAAGGCAAATTCGAGTCTCATCCTGAAACTCCCTCAGCGACACGCCAGACACAGTGTTTAATCCGGACACCCAGGGGCCCACAGGAGTTGGTACATAATATTAGCCGTTGTGGGGCAGTGCCAGGATAAGTGACCATGAAAGTAAAGAAAGGATGAAACAATGAGATAATTGAAATAATAAAATGCACATCGTTTAGTTATTATTGAAGGTAAAGGCAAAGGTATGACTCTGGTTGTAGATAGTATAGCTGGGTAGAAAAAATATGGTCGGAAGTTTGGACGTAAAGAAACCAAGAAGCCGGGTTTATGTTCCATTTCTGTGTGTTTATGTTTGTGTATGCATCCATGTGTGCGAATGCATTTTCTCTTTCCTTTCTTTCTTTCTCTCTCCCTTCCTCCCACCTTTCCATTTTTTTTAAAAGTAATGTCTAGAGAGAAAAAAGCTTTAACACAAAGTTTAAAGAATTCTTAAAATCGAGTTACTAGTATCTACCATACTTGAGAAGTGGCTTTAGAATCTGGTTCCCACTGATTTCCTCTATTAACCTTAATGGAGGCATTTCACCGTAGAACAGTTATAGAAATTATGAAATAGAAAAATTCCAGAGAGTATACTAAAACAAAAATTATACGAGTCCAATGAGTCACCATACTGATGTGAGGAATTAAGTAGATTTACTAATTTGTTGAAGACAGAGAAGATTTGAGTATAATTAAATCTAAGGACTTTATTGTGAAACAAGGCACTAAAATATAAAATTACTTAATTGGTTGCTCTTGTCAGCCAATGGCAATTGCAGGGCATAAGCAAAGATGTTTAACCTTGACTACAAGCTCAACATCTGCCAAAATGCCCAAGGCCGTGCATAGGACTGGGCAAAATAATAGGGCTCCTGAGGAGGGAACGACAGCCTGGGGGCAATGAGTCCCCACATAAGACATGACTCATTTCTCTAGTCCCATCTCCTCTAATGCCTTACTAATTAACAGTGAGACCATCGTACATCATGATACAACAAGCATCTAGGGACCAAAGCACCATTTTAAAGAGAGATGATTTCTTAGTTCATATTGAAACATTAAATTCTTGATCTTACTCCCTTTTTCTTAAATAAAGACACTATTGATATACAGAAAAATAGTTTAAATTTGTAATCCACTATGGGATTAAGTGCTGACCCTCAGGGATAAATTCCATAATTCTCTAAAATTAACTTATTAACAAAACCACAATTAAAAGTTCACTAAAATATTGCACGATCATAGCAATAGAAAAGCTCCTAAACTTCCAATGACATGCTCATAAAATTTTGATTACTTCTTGTAATCATGCCATCTGGAAGCTTAGTTATAGCTGCATCTTAAAACTTATTAGGGGCTGGCTGATTTTTGAAGTTTTTTTTTCAGTATTCTGATAATTTGATACCTTGGGAATATAAATGTAGGTTTTTTTATCTTTAAAAATTAAACTCCAAATCAGTTATTTATATATAAAATTATAATTTAGCTGGCTTTCTTGATATCAATTATAAAATTACCACATTTAACATTTATTAAATCCCTATTGAGTTTAAACTTAAAAGAAAATTATACATCTAAGGTGCAAATAAAGGCGCTTAGAATATTACAGTATCATCTTCTATCAAATAATGTAATTATAAATAAACTTAAACTAAATATTTTATTTTAGAGTTTATGCAAGCTTAGCAATTTCCACACTCTCACATAGTTTAAAATAATAATAGAGATACCTTTCAAAGAATCTGGGTCCATCCGTAGATCCACCTGTTCTTAGGTCAGGATCTTGGGGAGGTACGAGGCAAACAGGGCTAGGTGAAGAAAACTCTCGCTGTCTCCGAAAAGACAATTGCAGATGTTTTGGTTGGATAAGGATCTAGAAAACAGAATTAGGGGGGAAAAATGAAATGAGAAGCTTGGTTACATTGGCTCCCAGAGACCCGTCATAGATGCCTCAATCACAACTCCTAGCAGGAATCTGACCTCATGCGTTCTTCCTGGCCTCTGTCCACTGCCGGGCGGGGAGAAGAGCAAGAGATGGTGTCAAAACCCGCCTCTCGAGTGTTCCTGGTCAGCAGAGGCATCCTCATGTTTCTCCAACCTCCCATCTGGGAAACTACCCCCACCTGGGGAGGACCACTTCTCATCCCGGCCTCACTCAGGGGCTTGACTCTATTGAAGGTGCCTCAGCAGGTAGACCTCAGTCCTGAGGGGCAGGCAAAGGAAAATAATGCACCTGCAGGCCCATCACAAGAATATATAAGGTGAACACTTAAACCAGGTCCTTATAAGACAGAGATGAAGGAGAAACCAAGCAGCAATTGAAACAAAATAATTTGCCTTTTGGATTTAAAAAAATTACACAAGTTTAAAACCCCATGAAGTATTTTGGAGTACAGGAGAGTAATGGTAACCCCCCCCCCCAAATAAGCTTAGAATATTGAGTGAAAAAATGCCTGAAATCATAAATAAATATAAAGGTAAAATAGAAGAAGAAATAAGATAGATAAAATACATATCTGTAAATGGATAGGCATGAACCTAATTACCATTTTTATTAAATATTATTTAGGAACTATAATAAAAATAGCAAGATAAAATAAAATAACAACTATAAACATTAAGTAGATGATAAATTATTGTTTCCTTTTTTATTAAATTTGTTGGGGTGACATTGGCTAATAAAATTATGTAAGTTTCCAATGTACAATTCAATAATACATCATCTGTATATTATTATGTTGTATATAGTGATTTTTATACTTAAAAATCCATGATATAATTAGGATTTATTAGACGTAAGTATTTCGCGAAAATTGCTGGATATAAAATAAAATTGGGAAAAAAATACTCCATCGCACTGAAATCACAAATTATAAATACACTCAGAAATACATTTAAAGGGCCCTGGATCTTTATAAAAGTAAAACCACTATAAAACAAGATGTGAACAAATGGGAAAACATTCCATGAATGTGAAAACTTACAATTGTATAATGTAAATTATTCCACAACTCAGTAGTTAAAATTCAATACAATTTCAAAGAATCCTGTCAGTATTTTTCTGAATAGAAAAAAAAAAATGTTCATTTGTCATCCAGTATTTGTTGGGCATACATGCCATGTCCTTGTCATGAAACATGCAGAGGAAACAAAACACACACAGTCTCTGTCCCTTTGGCATTTCTAGTCTGTGAGAGGGGAACTTCATTTTAAAGCTACATAACATAATGTCATAAAGGGGGGATAAATGCTATGAAGAAAAATACGAAAAGGTACTAAAAAGTAAGAGAGGTTTTATTTTATACACAGTGGTCTACACACATCTCAGAGGGAATAACATCTAAATCAAGATGTGAGTGAAGTGTGTGGAGTTATTAAGCTCTGTAAATACACAGAGGAAAAGAATTACAAGAAGTTAGTGCCCATGTCTGACGTTAAAAACAAAAATTATGTGTTTTAAGAAAAGCACAGAGGCCCTGGTGGCTAAAGCAGAATGAATAAGGGAGAGGATGGCAGGAACTGGGGTCCAAATGACAGACAGCCAGACACCAGACCGCATACGTTCTTGTATAAAATGATACCTGGTTTTTACTCCACGTGTGATGGAGAAGAATTAGACAGTGGAGGGCGAGGGACTGGCCTGCTCCGTTGTACACTTTAAACCAAGTCTAGCAGTTGTGTGAAGAGTGACAGGAGGAAAGCTACAGTGAAAGCAAAAAAAAACAAGAAAGACCTCGGACGATTCAAGGGAGAGACAGATTGTGGCTTATTTTGGATGCTGCGATGAACGTGGGAAAACTAATTTAATGGAGGAAGTAGTTTGAGGGTGAAGCCAGCAGGCTTGGTTTATGGAATGCACATCGGTTGTAAATCAAATAGAGAAGACAAGGATGATTCTGTGTGTGTGTGTGTGTGTGTGTGTGTGTGTGTGTTTTAATCAACTAAGCAACTAGATAATTGTATATTGCACTGAGAGATATGAAAAATCAGGAAATATCTAGAAAGAAAATGATTCGAAAATGTTTAGGGGACATTTTTACCAAACAAGATATCAGTACTTATTGAAAAACTTAATACAATAAAATAAACATTTTACTGGAATGCCAATAGACAAATAGACTGATGGATCATAATACAGAATCCAGAAATAACATTTAGTATATATGAAAATATATGGTATGACAAATGTGGTATTGCAAGTGTGAAAAGCAGGATGTACTTAATAAAATGTGTTGACACAATTGGATACCCGGTCTGGTTTAGTATAATCTGGATCCCTCTCTCACATATCATTAAAAATAAATTCCAGATAAAGACTTAACCGTAAAAAGAACAAAACATAATCGTGTAAGAAAATCTTAAAAAATACATGAGCACCCTAGGAGTGGAGATCCTCATCAAGATTGAAAATTTATAAATTATATAAGAAGAGACAGCTTGATTTTCTATACTTCACACACACGCGCGCGCGCGCACACACACACACACCCACACACACGCACACGATATCCCAAGAAGGTGTGAAATACTTCCTAATAAAAGAATTACAGTTCTGAGGATGTGTGGGTTCTGGAGTGACCAACTCAAACTATTTTCAAATTTAAGTTTTTCCTTTTTCTCTTATCAAAGTATCCAGAGAGAATTTTTGATATAGTTCATATAAATTTAAAATGTTCTTTAAAATGTTGAATCATTAGATAAGTTTCTATTAGAATAAATACAGAATGTCTATTCTGGTTTTAAAAGACAATTCAGACAAAATAGGAAGTACTGCAACAATAATTGAATGATTCAATGACAATTTGAGGCAAGCCATTGTTGTTTTTTCATAGCCTAAAATTGTACTTAATTTTAAAGCTGTTTTTCTCATTTTAAAATGTGAAAAATATACACTCTCCCCCCAACTTAAACATTTTAGAATGTTGACTATATTAGTGAAAAGATGTGATAAATCATGGTGATAAAAGACTATCATTATAGAGCACCCTAATCCATCATTTTAAAGAGATTTTACATTAATCATCTACTTAAATCTGAATGTTCAAGCAATCATAATTTATTATTATAATTCAGACTAAAAATAAACATCAACACAATGTGGCTGTATCTGCAGGGCAACACAAATTAGGTGCAGAAACTATCTTTCACCCCCAAATGATAAACCTAGTTTACCAAGAGGCGGCCACAGTCAATGCAACGCACATATATTTAAAGGGTAAGTCATACCGATCCAACAATTGGGCTGACTCCGTTCAAACAGATTGACCTATGTCAGTGAAATAGTAAGACTCATCCAGATCCCCATGGTAACGTGCACAGAGCCTAGATCCTGACACATGCACATATGTGTTTCAATTTGGTATTATATAATTAAATATCACCACTTAACTTGGAACATGCTGTAGAAAGAACGTATAAACGATGCGTGCTAATAAGATTTCGCAACCTGGCTAAATGTGCTAGGACAAATGTAGCCTCTTATGTTTACCCAGCTGGGTTTTCCAGAGTTCCGCCGCCAGCTGCCACAGGGAATGCGTTGAGGGTGCAAACAGAAATAGACTCTTTTCTCACTTCCAACACGCAGCTCTTTTTTTTTTTTTAATTTTCATTTATATACCAAGGTTTCATGTGAGATGGTATTTGACAAATAGAGTTTCGCTGTAAAATAAAATAATGTAAAATTTAAAAATATTCCCACTGTAAAATAGATAAGTAAATATAAAAATTTAGCTCTGTGCGTGTGTGTTAGTCACTGCCTGCAGGCAGAACGCCCAGGCAATAATAAGGTGATCCTCTTTTATTTCCCATTTCTCAGTGGTTACAATGCTGGACAGCTTGTTATCCAATATCAGGAGGTGGGGGGCTGTTTCTTCTATTCTGTCCAGTTTTATTTGCTTGTGGTGGGATAGTTAATCATGTCTCCGATTCAATCAGAAGTAAAAAGTAATTGTTTTTCCCCCAAAAACTACATTGTGGAACATTGAGGGGTAATACTTCACAAACTTTAGAAAATGTCAATCAAATATTACCAAAACTGAAGAGGCTATTTATAAATGAATTCTTTCATTTAAGGAAAATGTAAAGAACAATAAATTATTTTGCACTATTTGATTTTGAGTCAGAAAATACATTCTACGTCGGGCTCTGTGGTTAATATTCAGTCAGATGTTTGTGAAAACCTTTTATTTATTTATTTTTTTGTAGTGTCTTTAAAATATGAATAATTTACGCATTCTCATGGGAAGTATTTGGACTATGAAATTGTTAAGAATGGCATAAATATTCTATAGGGATTAATAGCTGGGAGGTATTACACAAAGTCTGAACTCATATTTAAAAATACTTATTATATACTGTATAATAACACATTTGTTACTATAATATCTAATGAAGTGATGAGTTGTTTTCCCTACTATTAGGAAAAAAGTCTCACTCAAGACTGAGTCCGTACTCCAATTTCACTAAATATTAGTTCATATTCTTACTTCTCAGAACTGCACAATAAGAAGGTAGAAAACAAAAAATGTCCTCATGTCTCTCAGGTAATTTGTAGTGAGAAAATGTGTTATCGTATTTCATACAAGATCAGGTATGGATTTTCCCTAATCATAACCTCTCATATACCAAATATCACCCCCATCCAGCCTGCAAATATATGTAGGCATGCCCCTAAAAACACGAGATGTATGATAACCTGCTCTCTTATCAGCTGGAGAATGAGATTTTGACAGTTAAAGCATCATTTAAAATAGGCGTATACCTCGAAGACTTTGGTGAACCCTAATTTCTAATCTGTGCAGTTCAGTGTAAATTTGCTCGGGCGGGGGGGGAGAACTTCTGATTTACAGGTTGGTAAAATGGTGCTATTGACAGAGAAAGTTGACTCCTATATCCTCTATGCATGATTTACAATGAGGAAGAAATACTGCTCAGTTTTTAAAGAACCTTTTTAAATGGTACAGATAACCAAACAGGAATAATTTAGACTGAGAATTTTATGAAAGAATGAGAGAAATTACTGTCAGGTGTCTGTTTAACTTTATTTGCCATGTATCAATTTCTTTAAGGTTAAAATGGCTTCTCTTCCAAGGTTATTATCCCTTCATATTGCAATCTAATTTAGAATGGTGTCGGAATAGATGCTTCTGCACTTGATAAAATCTGATTATGAGCTTGGGGGCACTGTTCACTCATGAAAGGATCACCCAGACCCTTGAAAATATAAGACTCTTCCATGGGGTGGTCTTGATGGTGGTGAATGTCTGCCTTTATGAGAGATTTGCTCTTACCAGTGGGTGAGACGATTCATTTTCTGCCTACTGAAGTTTTATTTGCCTGCTGTGTTAATGTTCAGATAAAGCACATTATAATGGCTGAGTCTAGATATGATAATTATGTAGAACATCCAGGTTCATTTATCATCTTGACAGCAAGAATAGCCTTCTGGCCGGCTGGAACTGGACGAAAGTATTTCAGCTTACTGGGATGGACTTGAAATGCGTCTGCTATGATTACGAGGCTGCTGTTCTCCTCTATTGCCTTAAAGACCTGGCAGCTGTTAATGTTAGTTCTTCTAAGTTCAATGGCCATGGTGCTGTGGGTGATGGGGAATCTTTCGGAGGTGGTTTGATCTCTTGCATATGATGACTTTCCCGTCAGAGCAATAAAGTAGCTTTATAGCTCTGGATTTCATTTGTTTCCTTTAATCAAATAAACAATTAAGAAAAAAAAAGCCAGCAGTTTAATTATGAACTGGCAACTCATATTCTACTGGAGTTCAAACCAATTAAGATTAGGAAAAAAAAGCATTATAAAATGAGTAATTGTGTAAAAGCAACATAGATAGATGTGACATTAGTCTATCCAGTGGTCACCTTTCAAAGTGTATCCTATACAAAGGCTTTGATTCACTTTTCTAAAGCATAGTTCTGATCCTAGCACATCCAGCTCAAAAGCTCTATTCCTTCATAAACCAAGTCCAAGCCCCTGGGAAACCTAGAAGATAAAGTTCTCCTACACTCTGATTCCCACCTAAATGTTCAGTTATATTCTTTATTCCTTTTAATACATATTTGGAGGGGGGGGGCGGGTAGGGAGTCAAAGACATCCATTGTCTGGAATCTATACATACCTTGGGTTATTTTCTATTTTTTCTATTTTCACACTGGTCTTGGTTTATGTTTCTACATGTTAGTTTGCTTCCTCTTTACCATTTTGAAGAAGTCTCAACATCTCTATGAAGCCCTTCTTATTTACTCACCATCAGACTTCACTTATTTTTTTCCAGTTTTCCGCAGTATTTTATTAATATCCTTTTCATAAAATATATTACTTTATACCTTGTACCATAATACAATCAAAACTCTTATTGAGAACAGAATCCAATGCTGTTTTTGTAAATCTAGTATTGTAAACAGAGTAAGTTAAATAAAGAAATGTTGAAAATGTTTGCTATCTTTTAGTCATTAATCTCTAAGGCAAGCACACTGGAAATTACTATTTATACTTCATACTCTATAGTTAGGTGTGGTATTTTCTATTATTGTTATACGATTTGGCTTTTCCTAGGTTTGATTAAACTAAGTCATCTGAAATTTTTTTATTGAGAACTATCATAAATATGTTCAGCAACAGTACCTCTTACTAAGTTTGTATTAAAAACCCTTGAAGCTAATTTTCAACACTCTCTTGTTGGCGCCCTAGTCCTTTCCTTTAGAATCACTTTAAACATAAATATTTCTGGACACTGAAACTATTCAATAAGAGGATGTAATTTAAAAATGCAAATTTCACATGAATACTAAAAAAATAATAATTGACTCCTTCTCCAAAAACATTAGCAGCCATAATTTTTTGCTTACAAAAAATCTTTCTTATGAAAATGTGTCTTCTGACTCTGACTCTTAATTTGTAATTTGGGTACCTTCTAATTAAGATATGCCTTAACGTCTGTACTATATAAATATTAATTTCCTTAAAAAATGAAATGTCACATAAATTTTTCCTTTAGAAGATTCTAGGAAAGAAAGAATAGTCCAGTTATTTTTTCTTTTACACTTCTAGTACTAATGAAGCATGCAAACTCTTTTAGTAATTCTTAATTCTAAGTAAAATTAGCAAACTAAAATGTAACAGTAAAATATAAGGGAAATATGCATTTCACATAGCAAGCATTCAGAAAACATGTAAGTCAAAGACAATCATAATTTAAAGTCAGAGCCCCTAACAAAGACATATTTAACAGGTAAAAGTGAACAACTGATTGATAAGCCATTATTACAACAAAAGATTTATGGATAACGGATAGCATTTACTAAAGTAACCATGAAGGAGAAAAGATTGCTGATTCTGCTTGGAGAGTCACAGAAAGATTGTTATAGTGGTAGAAAGATTATTTCATGCATATAAAAAGCATCATAGTCCACACCAGAAATAACACATGTGATTTGATGTATGGAAATGAGTTTCCTTTAAATGACCACATTGAGGAAATAAATAAGAGGAATTATACTATTCTAGTCAGTGGCAGAGTAATAAAATTTTGATTAAAATCATAATATTTACTTAGAGCCACTATAGATAAGAATGAAACAAACAGAATGCAGTGCTAACGTCACTTCCTGTGGGACAACGTGATCCTATTTGTCAAAAACACTTCCCTTACTGCATTAATAAATTAGCTTTCACTCAAGTTCTCTGGCTGCATATCTAGGGTTTTCTAAATAACAGCCATGTCAATATCCTCACAACCAGCTATGATTCTATTTATATTCCATTTGAATTTCGCTTCCAACATCATCATTTTTATTTTTTTTTTTTTGCAGTTTATCTTTGTTAGCTAATTCTCTTTTTTAATTGCCAATTGTTGTAAAATATCACATAGGTTTATGACTGGGAGGCACTAGGAGCATAAATATACACTTGTTACACTTGTTTTTTGCAGCTTATATGTGAACTGAATAATAGATAGTGATTAATCACCAATAGAATCTCAAAGAAGGGACATGATTATATACTAATCATGAGGTGTGTCTATTATTTATATAGGATTAAATAGTTGGAAGCGATGTTGGTACTTCATGAATTTACTCACAGCTAATTTTAACTGTGTTGGTGAGAGACTGGCATTATCTAACTCAACTGTTGTAACTGAAGTTCACACATATAGGCAACAACTTCAGCTAAAAGAAAGCTGAAGGTGTCAACTTAGAATTCTTTACCTGGAGGAAGTACCTTTCAAAGTCATAGGTGAAATAACTTTCAGATATACGAAGTCTTGCAGGCTGTAAGACAATGGAGAATTATGCTTTAAGTAGTGTAAGAAAACACACACACACACACACACACACACACACATTCACAGCTGTCAACCCAGAAGTCTACACTCTGAAAATAGCTTTTAAAAATAATGGCAAAATAATGACTCTTTTTCAGAGAAACAATAGCTGAGAGAGAATTTATCACCAGTATAGTTAAACTGTAAGTAATGATAAAGGAATTTCTTTAGGCAGATGGAAAATAATATCACATGGAAACTTGAATCTAAGCAAAAATGAAGGGCAACAGAAAAGGACAACATGCGGGTAAATACCTATGACAGCTTCTTTCTTTTTTAAATCACTTTAGAGACCATTGATTAATGGTTCGAAAAGCAATGTTGATGTATTATGGTGTTTATAACACATAAGAAACAAAATGTATGAAAAAAAAAAACCAAGAAGGACAAAAAGTAGAAAAGAGAAGTATAACTGACATGTTATTCGGAGGATACCTGTGAAAACTTAAAGACAAACCATTGTGTAAAACGGCTTATTCTTCAAATTCCGACTCATAGGGAGTCTATGCGAGTTCGTATTTGTGAAGGATCAGGACCTACTCTCCTGTCCTATGCCTTCCTTCTCTTTCCTGCTTTGTAGGAATATGAGGTCAGTAATAAGGACACAAAAATCCATCTGTATTTTCACATACTACCAGCAAACAGTTGGAAAATGATTTAAACAGTATCAGAACACATGCATTGATGAATAAAACTTTAACAGACATGTAAGACTGAAAAATTTACAGAAAATGGTATGCCACATTGAAAATAAAAAGTTACTTGTGACTGAAACTAGAGAAAAATTAAATAGGTGGAGATATACACCATGTTAATAGATTTTTAAGATGAAACTTTTAAATGTTAATTTTCTCAAAAATGATCTATAAATTTATCTAAATTTTAATCAATAACCAGACAGGCTTTCTTTTTGGTAGAATTCTATGAGCTGATTATAGAAAAAGACCTAAAGTAACTGGAGCAACCTCTAAAAATTAAAACAAAGCCAAAGGATTCACACTGTGATTTTGAAGCTTTACATATAGCTTCATGGAAGAAGGTTTATTGTGTTTGCATATCGATATGTTGTTCACTGTATCGTAGTAGAAAGTTCAAAAATAGACCCCCACATACATATAGTCAGTTGATTTTTGATAGTGGAATCAAGACAATTCAGGGTGGGAAAGAAGAACTCTTCCATAAACAGGGCTGCAAGAGCTAGACAAACACATGGTGAAAATGAATCTGGGTCCATTCGTCACACCGTACAACAAAGTAAAGACAAAGCACAAACCTAAACATATGCGGTAAATCTATAAAGCTTCGAGAAGACAGAACAGGACTAATAACTTCATCAAACTGAGGAAGGCAAAGGGCTATCTTAGGGGGCATAAAACTACTAAGCACAGACACACACGAATAAAACAACAACTTAGACTTTTCTAGAATTTAATACTTCCGCTCATCAAAAGACCTTTAAGGAAACGAAAACGCAATTTGGAGACATGTATCTGGAATATGTAAATTTTTTTCAAATAAATAAAAAAAGACAAAACAACATAGGGAGTACTATGCGACTAGATAATTCAAAAAATAAGGTACGTGAATAGCCAGTAAGCACATAAAATATTACTCAAGACCATTAGAATTTAGAGAAATGTAAATTAAAATCAAAATACAATACTACTTCACAATCGCTTGAATGGCTAAAATTAAAACATCTAACAACACCAAGTATTATCTATGACATGAAACAACGGGCAGTTTTATTCATTTTTATAGGAATATAAAAAGATGAATTACTTATAAATTTAAACATATATCCATGATGTCAAAAGACACTGGTACTTTTGTGACATCCAAATTTGCCAATTATAAAAATGTGCATTAAAAAGTAAGAAAACACTGATATATTTATATAATAATGAAAATTAAAAAGAATAAATTACTGCTACACACAATATTGATAAGTCTCAAAATACTATGTGAAAGAATAAAGAATAAAGATGCAAAAGACATAATATTATATAATTCCCTTTTTATTTTATTTTTTTAAGTTGAAGAACAGCTAAAACAAATCTATTGTGATAGAAATCAGAACCGTGAATACCGTGGAAAGGTAAGAATTGCCTGCAAAAGACACAGGGGACCTTTCTGAGGAGATAAGAAGTATTTTTTGCCATTATCTTTCTTCTTAAGGTAAAATTTACATATCATAAAATAAACAGATCATAAATGTACAAATACATACATTTGCATAACAGCTACCAGCCTCCTTTTTTCCTTTGATGTCGCTTGTAGATTTTCTAACTAAAGATTAAGTTTGAAAAGATTTTTCATATTCTAATAAATTCAATGGATTTTTCAGGGAAAGAAAGAATAATAAAAATGTTACTATAGTTCTCTAGAACTTGAAGAAATCGAAAAGACTTTATTTAAAACTTGACTCAGTTGTCCATAATGTACTATTTATAATAAACTCTCTCCTTCTCTAATATATATTTAGAAGTCTTAAAAAGAGAAAACAGACTAAACAAGTTGTAAAACACACAATCTAACTTGAAACTGTCGAATATTCATAGCAACTCGAAATTATCTTGAAATCACTTTTTAATGCTTGATTTACAGGTTAAGATAAAGGTTATTGGTTTTTTTTTCAATATAGACACTTTATTTGGTTTCTGATTAAAACAAAAGAATTTTTTTTTAATTTATGAGACAATCAAGAAAGTATGAACAATGACTGCTTACGCGATGATATCAAGAAATTTTTATTAACTTAGGTATGATGATAGTCCGGTTTTAAAAAAATATTTTTATTATGGACACTTAAGTTCTCCATGTTAAAAATACAAAAATTACCTATGAAATATTCTTTCCAAAAATAGAATTTCTATGTGATCCAGTTCCTAGATCCCGCTAACAGTTGTAGGGCATACAGAGAACAGAGGAGTACGTTAAATAACACATAAAGATGCAAACGGTAGAATCCAGAATGTGAAAAATTGCAGGATTAAAAAAAAGTTTACCTCAAAAAAATTTCAAAAACAGAAAAAATGTTATAGAGCATCCTTACGTATTTATCACTAAGACTCAGGAGTTACCAGTCACAGCCTCGTTTTACCCATCCCTCACCTTCCACCCGCCTCTAATTATCTTGGAGGAAATCCCAGTCATCATATCACTTCATAAAACTGGTTATTGTTGAAGAATTAATTAATTATTATTTCAATAAACCTAGAAGTATTCAGTCATCACATTCGGTACCATGTTATTAGAATCCAGATGTGACAATATGAATTTACATATCACTGATGAAAGCATTTTAATTACATTAGCGCTGAGACTTAACCTATTTATAAGTTTTAACATCAGTGATTATTAATCTCAATACAAATTAATTTTTAGTGTCAATTAAGTAGGTCAATGCTAATGTTATTTTATTAATAGTATAGGGTACCTTTCAGTTGTGATAAAATATCACATTAAGAGTTGCATTAAGCCTCATGATTTTCAAACAGTATGAATTATTTTTCAAGCTTTTGTTAGGCTCAACAGCCTATGTGAAAATATGGCACATGATCATTAAGATGATGAAGATATGATGATAAATAATCCAAATTAAAAATTCATTTCAATGCCTATTACTTAGGCCTTAACTTCAGCTTCTAAATTTAGTACCACTAATAAGAAATAAACTAGAAAATATGTATTTATTAAGATAATTTTTAAAATAGCTGATTTCTTAACAAATTAGTAAGGTAGTACTCTTTAATCTGCAGAAAAAAAGTAATAATAATTAGAAAAAATATATAATTGGGGGTATTTGATACAGTTTGAATCTAGCAGATATTATAAAATATAATAAAAAGCAAATTAGCCACTTTACACATCAAAGTAGATATATCAAAAGTAGCATTTGTTACACAGGCTACCTTAATATATTAAAAATTAGTCATTTCAAATCAATTGGAACAGGAGTTTACTTCATTATTGTTATGCAAATAATTAGGTTAATATTCAGAAAAAATTAATCGATCTAATTTTACAGGTGAATTAAAGAATAAAATATGCACCCCTATGTCCATAGCTGCATAATTTACAATAGCCAAGATATGGAAGCAACCTAAATGTCTGTCAACAGACAATTAGATAAAGAAGTTACGGTTCATATATACAATGGAATATTACTCAGCCATTAAAAAAATGAAATCTTACCATTTGCAATGACATGGATGGACCTAAAGGTTATGCTGAGTGAAATGGGTCAGACAGAGAAAGAGAAATACCAGATAATTTCACTTAGATGTGGAATCTAAGGAACAAAAAGAGCAAACTAATCAAAAGCAGACTCGCAAATATAAAGGACAGAGGGAAGGGAGTTTGAGGGGCTAGGAGAATGGGGTGAGGGGTTAAAGAAGTACGAGTTAGAGGTTAACAGATGGTCACGGGGATGAGGAGCACGGCATGGGGAATGCAGTTAGCACTGAGCTACATAATGGCTAGGTGGAGAGCCAGAGGAGAGAACGAGCAATTAGGGGGATCATTTTATAAATTATATATAAGTGTCTATCCAAAAGAAGCTGTGGTACATATATACAATGAAATATCACTCGGCCACAAGAAGAGACGAAATCCTGCCATTTGCGGCAACATGGATGGACCTCGAGATAATCATACTAAGTGAAATAAGCCAGGTGGAAAAAGTTGCAAACCACATGATATCACTTATATGTGGGATATAAACCTAAAAGCAACAAACAGAGACTCATGGACACGGATAATAGACTAGTGGTTACCAGAGAGTTGAGGGAGTTTGCAGGGGAAGAGAGATGTAAAAGGGGTCAAATATGTGGTGATAGAAAGAAACCTAACTATGGGAAGTGAACGCACAATCCAGTATATATATGCCTTACTGTTGAATTGGACACCTGAAACTTACTGGATTTCATTAACAGATATCACCATAAAAATAAATAAATTTAAAAAAAGTCTATCCAATGTACTGTATATTTGAAACTAATAATAAAATAAATTTTTTTAAAAAAATAATAAAGCATGCAAACATGTACACGGTGAACAAATACCCAGACACTCTTTTCTGTAGGCCTTTAGTGTATGACTGTTGCTCGTCCCTAGACTGACTTCTAGTGCCCTCTTGCCCTTTTGCAATTGGAACTTATGGGGGCAGAATTCTAAGACTGCCCCAAGGGTCCTATCCCTGGTTCGCACACCCTGTATAATCTCCTCCCTTTGAGTTTGAGAGGGAATTAAGAATGAAGTGGGCTGCGAGCTTTCTTTTTAAAAAATTATTCTTGTTTTTGTTTTCAGAGTAGGAGAGGGTTTTAGGTTGTTGCTGTTGAAATGCCTTATATCTTCATTACACAGGACGATGCAGGTCAGTGCATCGTTTACAGCACTACATAATCGATATTTGTTAAATAAATCACTAGAGCATTGGAAAATGGGAGTGAGGCAGGAGAGTAGTTGAGGTTATAAATCAGAGATGGAAAGTACAGATAGCTAACGGAGGATTTCAAAATTATAGAAAATGACAGTTAAAGGTAAGGACTTGTAAAAAAAAAAATGGTTACAATTTTACGTGTCCTTTCAGGACTTTTTTTCCTTAAACGAGGAAAGTATTTCATCAAACAACATAATTTTGTTTGTTTTTTGTATTTATCTTCGTGTTTGCCATACACTTATATCGAGTCAATTCTGGTTTTCAATTTATTATGTGAAATAAATTTTCCTTTTTAATTGAATTGACTTTTTTAAACAGTTGATTTTAAGAAAAATTAAGTGGTATAAAAACGAGATATACTCAATGAAAAATCAAGAAGTACACAAACAACTGAGGCTTTGGAAACCTTGCCTAAGAAGAATAAGGAGGAATTCCAGAGAGTTGAGGCTTACAATTATTTATTTAAAGGATAACTTGTCATTCTGTTTGTTTGTTTGTTTGCTTGCTTGCTTGCTTGCTTGTTTCATCCAGAGCTACTAGGTTCAGCCTACTTGTGTTCAGCCTCAAAGGGACATGTTTAAGGGTACATACGAACAACTAAGTAGACAGAGAAGTCCTGGAGACCTAATACACAGCACAGTGATTACAGACAACAAAACCGCATTATAAACATTTAACTTGTTAGAAGACATGATCCACTACTTGGAAAAATGATCATCGTGGGATCTGATGGAGGCGTCTGCTGACGCTACAATGGCAATTATACTGCAATGAAATGTATCAAATCGATACCTCGTATACCTTAAACTTACAATGTTATGTTAATTATAGCTCAGAATTGAGTGTTGATTAATAGTCATGAATCATGAACTTTATGACTAGTAAGGAGAAAAGAGAAAGGATCCAGGAAACATGGCGACAGGAATAACCTCCAGTTCTTATCAAAGTTGATAGCCTCATAGAATGAACTAGGAAAGTCTCTATTTGTTCTTTGCTCTGCAGCTATTTACATAAGCAATAATGTTCTTGACCATGAGACAGAATTCAATCTGTTAAAATGATTAATCTGATGTGCTTTTGGAAAACAGAAGGTGACTTATCTTTTCAAATTTTTCTTTATCTTTTATTTCTATTGCTCCAATAAATTTTCTGCCTTCTTTTTAATCCCTTTGCCAAACATTACTTTTCCTAGTTAATCCCTTTCATCTATAATTTCAAACGAGTTGGTATGAATTTGTTCAAAGTGATCTCTTAGAATTGTTTTTGGTCTTATTTTTATCTGTAGTTGTGTCTCTTTTTTTTATTATTATTTCTCAGATTTGCTTATATTTTTCTCTTTTATTTCCCTCGTATCAAACCTGCTATAATCGGTTCTTTCAAAGAACAGTTATGTGGTGCTGTGCTAAAGTATACTTATCCTTACTTTTCCATTTCTGTTTTATATTAATTTCACTCTAATAGGTATTTTAAAATTATTTTGTTATTCTTTTCTTAAATCTTCAGTGTAAAGGCGTTATTTATTTTCGGTCTATTTTGTTATCTACTTATGATACAGTGGAACACCTTTATCCAAAGGAAATACATTCCAAGACCCCCAGTGGGTGCCTGAAACCATGAACAGTACCGAACTCCGTGTGTAGTATCTTTTCCTATACGTACAAACATACCTATGCTAAAGCTGAATTTATAAATTAGGCACAGTGAGAGATTAACGATAACTAATAATAAAATAGAGCGATTATGACAACATGCTGTAATAAGTCGTGTGAATGAGGTCTCTCTCTCTACAAGTATCTTGTTGTACTGTACTCACCCGTCTCGTGGTGACATGAGATGACAGGAGGTGAGGTGACCGTCGTGGGCACTGTGACGTTGCATTAGGCTACTGTCGACCTGCTGGGAATAGGTCAGAAGGAGGGTCAAAACTAGTACGAATTCCTGTTTCCTTCCCCGCACCTTCACAGAGAATAGAAGCCTTCGCATGGTAGGTCTTAGCAATCTTACCATGCCATTTTTTTGTTTGTTTCTTTCCTTATTAAGTCATGAACTTTCCCACTGTCACTTAGAGGAAGCATGTGATGGCTTCTCCTTGGCATATCCCACCCGCCAGCATCACCACCCTCGTGTTTCGGGGCCATTGCTCAGTGAAGCCGGGGTGACCGGAGCTCAGGCACTGTGATTGGAGACAGCTCACCTGAGCACCGCCAGCTACACCGCGGCCACCTGGCGGGAGTTGGCCGCGGGGAGATGCTGAGTCAGGCCTCGTGAGGCAGCGCGAGATTCCATCACGCTGCTCAGAAGGGCGCCCGGTTTAACACCTTCGGATTGTTTAGCTCTGGAATTCTCCATCTCTGGAATTCTCCGTTTAATATTTGGGATGGGCGTCGACTGACTGCAGGTAACAGACTGCTTCCTGGACCACTGTACTCAGGTTTCTCATTAGCCTCCGTGGTTTTAAGCTTCATAGTTTTGATATCTGATGTTTCATTTACATTTATTTGGAATGGAATTTAATTTGATTTTTTTTTTAATGTAACTCGAAAAATATTTAGGTTAACAGTGTTGAAGATTTTATTTTAACTCTCAAATTTAACACTTGGAAGATAGGTTTATTATTAAACGTTTTGATGTATTTTATCTGATATCACAGAATAGATCTGTATGATTTCACCTCTTTAGACCAGGGGTCCCCAGCCCCCCCCCCCCCACGCACACACAGCAGGAGGTGAGCAATGGGCGAGCAGCCAAGCTTCACCTGTATTTGCAGCCGCTCCCCAGCACCAGCATCACCGCCTCAGCTCCGCCTCAGATCCTCAGGCATTAGATTCTTCTCATAGGAGCGCCGGTCCCAGGTGCCAAAAAGGTTGGAGATTGTTGCTTTAGAGCTTATTGTGGTCAATTGTTTTAAATGTTTTATGGACATTAGAAAAAATATGTTTTCTCTGTTAGCAATTAACTTTACTTATCCAGTGATGGATAGATTGATAGGTAGATGCCCCATGACACTTTAAACCATAGAGAGTTAATGGTTATTTTTTGTTTTACATTTTTAAACAAAGTATATCTTTTGTTTTCCCACTCTCCCCCCCCAAAAAAGTTTGCATAGTTGTGATTCCTAATTTATTGTGAGATAATTGCTTTTCTCGTTTCTTATTAAAAACTTCTATTTTTATTAACATTAAATTTAAAAGCAGTTTTACAACAATAATTTAGATTTAGTTCTGAGGCATTTTCTACACGGATCTTTAGAGAGTCCCCAGGACGGATCTCAAGTGGCCCACAGAACTCAGGAGGGGGGTCTCCTCGTTAACATCCTTCCTTGGTTCCCTACACCCCGCTACCACCCCATTCCCCCGTCCCCCCCCCCCGCTTCTCGCCATCTCTGTTCCTTCCTGTCACACCTGCGTTTTCTGGGGTCACCTCCCACGCAAACTGCCTCTCCTGGTGTCTGCGGTTCAGGTCAGCTTCTAGAGGACTCGCGGTAAGAAAAACCTCAAAGCTCAGGAGATAAACTGCTTCATTTTTTACCAGAAGTATGAGATTATATTGCCTTTTCCTGTATGTTTTTTGTTCTTGTGAATATATATATATATATAATATATATATGTATGTATGTATGTATATGTGCATCTATATCTATATATACGTAAGTATATACGTGTATGTATTCATATTCGTGTATATATAAACCTCTCTGATATTTTTGCTCTGTGCTTTAAAATGTTTATATTTACATATTGAGTACCCACTGCAGGGAGACAGTGGCCGTACTGAATTCACCAACCAAAATTTTTAGTTGGGAAACATTTTTTTTTTCCTCTACAAATTATTTTGGGAGTAGTTGTGCATATATGGGTTCCATTTAAACCTCCTTAGGTTAAATTATTTTTCTCAAATTGCCTACATTTTCCAAAAGCTTTACTTTGCCATTCAAGATTTCTTTGCATTCTGCACTCGGGATACCTCTGAGTTTATATTTCTTTGTGGACCCAATAAGGCTGACACTTGGAGGGTGCCCTAAAGTGGCAGCAGTTCCTTGGTGGCAGAAGGCTGTACGAGGTTGGGGGGCAGGGCCCATACGCTAAGAGTGATCAGAAAGCGGTCTACCTGCCTTATTTTTGAGGCATCCCTGTTCCCAGGCTCTTCTATTTTCCCAGCCTCAGCTCCCGCAAACTCCTTCTCAGTGTCTCACGGGCCAGCAAGATCAGACACACGCATGACGGATCGACTCTGACCTTCCTTTGCTGCAGACACAGATCTCTGCAGGTCAGCCTCTTCTCAAAGTCAGTAAGTTTCTGTTCCTTCCTCGGTATTACCCACCAATAGTCTCCAGGCCTTTACTTACCTCTCCCACACAGAGACAAAGGCACAACACCTGCTCTCACCAATTAACCAACAGGAAGGAGCTGGAAGCTTCGCTGACACCCATCAACCCCTAAGTCTCGGCCAAATTTAGCCCAGAAGGTGAGAGAGATTGGACAATCGGTCACGCCAACAGAATCTCGCAAATGCCTCCTCTTTTATCTTGTTTTTATTTAGTGTTTGGTGACATTTTTGAAAAGTAATCTTTTCACAAGGTCCCGAGCATAGTTGTTGAGAACGCGGTCTCTAGAGCAGGGTAATATGGACTCGAGTCGCAGTTTACCTACTTATCTGTGTGATCCACGTGTGGTAATTTAAACTCAGAGCTCTGCTCTGTCTTTAAAATGCAGATACTGAGCTTGTGCCTTTTGCCTCATGGGCTCCCCTGGCCTAGTAAACTCTCTTTCCTCTAAAATGAATAAATAAAAATTAAAAAATACAATACGTTACAATAAAATATAAATACCAGTGCTTCCTACTCAGACAGAGTCTCGGGGAAGATGCAACGGTAAAGTCACACCTTTTGCCAGACTCTGAACAGTTCAAGAATCAGTTGCAACCCCGTAAGTCAAAACACGAACTTATTGCCGAAGGTACGTGGAAGCGCGTAGCTTGGAAAAAGACAGGTGGCAACTAAACCTCAGAACTGTGAACACTCACCACGACGAAACAAAGCACGTCCTCGCTGTGAGCAGCCGATTCCCGAGAACAAAAATGAAGGGGAGAAAGGGTACGGCGGTCCTCAGCTGTGAAAACTCTCTCCTCAGGGTCATGAGAAAGCAGGGGAAGGCGTCTTCCCCGATTTCCCTGTCACACTGAGGTGTTCGTCCACCTCAGACAGTTTTTGTTCTGAGGCTCCTTTGTCTTGTTACTCCTGCTGTGAAGAGGGTGTGACTGTCCCTGCAGTCAGGGTGGGCAGGCTGTCAGGGCAGCCCTGCCAGAGGCTTGTCCCTTGGATGGCCTTCTGTGACTCCCGCTGGGCAGCTTGGATTCCGTTCCTCTCAGCTCTTTAGCGGGGCCGAGAAAAATGCGTGATTTAAACTGACCCCTCGGTCATCCCATTTCCATTCTATTCCTTTTCGTATCCAGATTCATGACCAGCCACAGATTAGTGTGTGTTTAGAAGCCAAAAATAATATGAAGTGCATAAAACACGCAATGCAGAAACTCCAATTAGAAACGTCAACTGCAATATGTCCTTGATTTTAACCCTGTGCAATTATAGAATTCCCAGGGAGAAATCAAAAGTCAAATAGGTTAAAATCCAAAGATAAAAGTCCAGAGCAATTAAAATCAATTATTTTATTCTTATGAGTTAAAAAATCTAAAATCCAACATTCTTATGTTGAATTTTAAAAATAAAATCATTCCCCTAGATTTTGTACTCAATTTCATCCATCACAGGCATTCTTGGTGACTGCCTGGAGGTGTGCTTCTTAACAGCCAGTGAGGACAGCTTAGGCTGTCTATCATTCCAATGGGCGTGGTTCCTTCCAGGCCTGAAAAATTAGAGATGTAACCAACCTCTCAAGAGTTTCACTGTTATTGTTTTTAAGATGTTCACAGAACGCTGAATATTATCCATTCGCTGGCTCCATCTCATCAAATTTGAAAACAAGACAATCATTAGCCCTTATAACGTTGATCCCAGGGGAAATTATGTTCCCAGAAGTCCATACATAGTGTCATCAAAATCCATAGCAGAAACCAAATGAAGGAGGGTCTGCAGAAATAACCCTTGCAGAGTTATCCAGGCCAGAATCACAAGTGGTCCGGTTCTGTTACTCAGAATCCAGGCCTTGTAAAACTTGCAATTTTGTTTTGGAAGCAGTAATTTTGCAAAGCATAGATTTTGGTACGCTGCGATTGTTAAGTCTGAAATACAGCTTTGGCAATATTTCTAATTAAAAAGAAACTTGTCATCCTTCATCTTGAAATTCAGAAACACAGCCATGAGTGGAGCGGTTGCTCCTTAACAACTGCATGGCAAACTCAGCTGTGGGATGCAGATCAGCAGCAGATGAGGCTGACTTTTGAAAAGTCGACAGAGACTGAACTATTCCAGGTTAAAAATCAGCTGACTAGACAATGGAGGATTACTCAGCCATAAGGAAAGACAGGTGGAATCCTGAGATTATTTTGCTAAGCGAAATAAGTGAGACAGAAAAGCTGAGAACCCTCTACTTTCGCTCACGGGTGGGATATAAAACTGAAAGCAACAGATGAACAAGACAAATGAAAACTCATAGACACACGACAATTTAGTGGTTACCAGAGGGAAAGGGGACAGGAGGGAGGTAGATATGGGTGAAGGGGGTCAAATCTATGGTGACAGAGGAGATGTGACTTTGGACGGCGAGCACACAATGCAGTATACACATGACGTATTATTGACTTGTACACTTGAAACCTATATAATTTTATTAACCAATGTCACCCCAATAAATTTAATAAAAAGTCAGCCGAAGTCTTAGGAAATTGTCAGAACAAATATTGTCAGAGTCCTCTAGTCGCCTCCAAACAAAGCTGACAGGCGATGCCACAGACGTCAGCCTGAGCCGCACTTCTGAACACTGACCCAGCCCTGACCTTCTAAATGCTGCCTTGAACCCACAAAAAATAAGACTCTTTTTGCACTCCTGCCCTTTACGTATCTTCAGGATTGTATGGTAGTCTTCTACACCCTAATTTTAATCTTCGTACATAGTCGGTCACTATACAAATTATCAAATTCGAAGCCGTGTAGCCCTGGAGTGGCCAGGACCATTGGCCAAATGCACAAATGAAACTTGGCATCGAGCATTGAGCACATTTACTGGTAATAGCGTTAGTATTTGAGCTTGCTGTGCACCGGTGCATAAATCTACCCCAGTTATAGTCCACCTAAACTCTAATCCTGGCTTCCTTTACTTTTCCGTGATTTTAAATCGTATTTTACTTTCGTCTCTGAGTGCTTTCTCTTCTTTCTCTGCATGCCTTTCTTCTCTTTCTCTTCCGTTTTCCTCTTGTCTCAAGACCTCTGTAACAACCACCATTCGTTCTTCCTGATGGATCTAGAGTCTGTGACAGCTTGCTGACCATTGCCCTCTCCACTAGCTCACACTCAGTGAGGTGGACCAGAAACTCGGGGAAAAGCACGTGTCTAGTGGGCATGGCTCGGCCAGGGGGATATCTTCTCACCTCTAGTGTGACAGCTCCTGTCCACCATACAGCATCCACTCTTTGCCCAGACAGGTTCACTCCCAGAGACCTGTAAAAACGCGTCCTACAACCAAACACGTTTTAACAGTCAGCGACAATGGTTTCCTTAAAATAACTTTTCAGAATCCTTCACGAACTGATGAACACGAAATTGTTTTGAAGGTTTCTTTTGGTTGGTTAATTGATTTTTTCCCTGCGACAAAGAACTTTGGCATTCAACATCGATGTGCATAGCCTTTATTACCAAGTCTAGTATTTCTACAGGCCCGTAAGTAGAATGGTGGATCAAAGTGATTTTGTCATTTTAATTTTAACATGTGCGGCAGGATTGCTTTCTCCAACACTTTCTCAAAGTGGTAGTCAATCAAATTTTCTCTAGCAGTGGATGTGTGAGGAAAGGTGATATGATTGGAGGAGATTTCGTAGCCCAAAAGAAGAAATTTGGGTTTATAATAAGTTCAAGCAGAGGAGTTATAAGATTTTAAAAATATTACAAGAAAGCACTTTGCTTTGACTTATGAGGAACAGTTTGGAGAAGGCAAGGATAGACGCGGGGAGAAAAGTATAATGAAAAGAAGCATAAGATTTTTCGTAATTGTTTGGATGATGAAACTATTTTGAAATGAGGTTCCAACATTATAGGAGTCCTCTGAGATTTTTATTTGCAGTAGCTACACTAAAACTTCTGTTTAAGCCATGTAGCATATATCCCATATGCTTATGTTTAATAAATTAATTATAAAAATGCCCATGCATAAAACATAAGAATGTTGTTATAATAAATGAATAAAATACACCGAACGGCAGTTTCTTGAAGAAGTCCGCTCTGATGACCCAGTACGACATAGCTCTTCCTCTCTCTTATGCTCTTTTATATATTGCATCCTGTTTTTGTTATCATAACACTTTTCTGACTTTCCAGTTATAGATTCATTTGTGTTCTTACCGGTTTAGAGTTAATCTGTCCTTCTGACTCCACCTCTGTGTCTGTCCTTCCTGTCTTCTCAGACCCAGCACAGTGCGCACGTGGGACAAACCAGACACGAAAGTAAATATGGGCTAAATTAACAAATCGATATTTATAGTTTAAACACCAAAGAACAAAATACTTATCTTCATTTCCGTAGCTCATACAGGAAGATATCAGGAGATACTTTTTGGATCTAAATAAAAGAAATTGCAGAATCTATCAATTTAGGGATATATTTTATGCAAATTAATAGGTGTCATTCTTCTATTTCATGCAGTTGAATATCAGCCTTGGGAAATTACTAATGCTGATGTATTTTAAACTGACAACATATTTATGATACATAGTCATTGCTTATTATTTGAATATAGTTTGTCTATCAAAAACATAATTTATTTTCTAAATGACTTTTGCTTCCAGTCAGCATTCTTCTAAATAGCTTACCCAAATAGTTATAGGGAGATAGGAAATTATTGCCACATTTGGGAACTAATTAGAAATTAAAATGTGTTGGACATGGTACGTGATGATTAAATATGAGAATGAAGGGAGAGTTCAAATGAATTTCTGATAAAGAGAGTCAAATAGAGAATTTGAGTGTAGAAACTGCTTAATACGTCTGCGGCTAACAGGTTGGAAAAGTTGACAAGAGTGACATGGCTTGGCGGCTTCTCGATGCTGGACGCCATGAGATATGCCGAGGTGGGACTGGGCCAGAGACAGAGGAAAAGGCGAGGGGGTAGAATTTTACTGTTGGTAGCTCTCTCTGCTGTGAGCTGCCGTTTACAATGACTCCAAGTCCAGGCATTTGCAGCTTTGCAGAACTGTCAAAGCCCCCTGTATGTGCGTAAGCCAAGAAACAAGAGATAAGATTTTCTGAGAGCCCACCTAATTGTGCCAGTCTAATTGAGGGTGTCTCCTTTTCCGCAGATCTATTATTTCATGTGGCCTCAAGGTAATTGCCATTAAATTGATGGGGACAGAGACATGCAAACACAAGCCCCAGTAAATAAAAGAGGAGATTCATCAGATCTCAGAGCTGCATGTACAAGCAGATTCATGTAGAGCTTACTGAAGGCAAAGAGGCACGAAGCCTGCCAAAGCTTGAGGAAGTTGAATTTGCCCCCCAAATCCCACACTTTGCAAAGACGGTAACTGTTTGCTTCTTAAAGTTGCCATCTAGCCCATGCCTGCACCAGTCCCCGTGAGGTATCTCTTGGTCACGGACGTCAGATTTGACCGCTGAGGATCCGAGATAAGGAAGAAGCTCCCAGAATCTGAGAGAGACAACGCATGAGCAGTTATTAACAGACAGCAGAAGGCGAGGAAGCCAGAGGCGCTAGCCAGCGTTAGACAGGGACCAGGGACTATGGACTCTTTCCCATTCTTATTTCTAACTCCTGATCTCTTCCTCGAGGACCCCTCAAGTCTTATATCCATCACTTTCCATTTCTCAGTCCTGATAACTTGCTCTTCACATAGCCATAGATGTTTCCTACTGGAATGATGTTATAATGACCCTTCTCGTTCTTTTCATTAATTATTTTTTCAGTGAATTTACAGTTATAGTTTCTTTGCACGTACTTTCCATTTAAAATATCTCCAGGCTGTCTTAATTTTGGTGCATAATTCCCTCTGTTTTTTAGAGAACATTCAAAATAGCTTATCCTAAAAAAAAAAAAAAATACATCATTTGCTTTCTAATATATGTCTTTTCTGTTGCGTTCCCCACGAAGCACTTTTCACAGGCTCAAAGCGATGTGAAGCAAAGTTCAGTTTTCCTCTTGAACCTTGCTCCTAGAACTTTTATTCAACACATATGCCCACCGTGTGAAAATATTTTTTATTATACATTTATAGCATGTGTAGATGAGCAAAATGAATGTTTATGGGAATCATTTCTGTCATCCAGTATTGTCAGACACAGGATTTAAAGGCTTAGTGAGAAATTTTCTACATCCGAATATTTTTCCCATGACGAATATCTTGACTTTGTCACATTGCCTTTGGGGCACAGGCAGAGCTTTCGTTGGGGTAGGTCCCTGATGTAAGAGGCTTTAGATAAATTCAGGGACTGTGAAAACATGACTTTGAATGCGACCGTGAGTACGAACGGCCGCCCCATCACTTTCTCCTGATCTGAGAGCGTCTGCCTGTTTCGGGACCTCACCTGAGGGGTCGGTTCCATCACCCCACCACCCCGACCATGCCGCCCCTCACCCAGTGTCCGCTACGTGAACCTGGCTCTACCGTGTCTCACAGAGCAAGAGTTCCATGCGAAAGTATATCGTAGGAGCATTTTCAGGAAAGCAAGGCGGCATGTATAATTTATTTTCCACATGGACTCTAACCAAAGGACAAATCCTAGCCTTCATCAGAAGCCAACAAGATCGAATGCCTTATTCCTTTTTATCATATTTTCATTTAGAAGAACAACAAGCCTAAATGCATTCACAATTTACTGCTCTCTTAGAGAAAGCGGTAATAGGCCTTCAGAAACAACCTTCAGAGTACACTTAAGTATTTAGCAACATTAAAGCGCTGTTTTTTTTCCACTATAATTTAGTGCCTCTAGCATAAGAATTATTCACTTGAAAATGTTTAAATGTTGAATGCCTCTATATTTGTCATTCAATAAAGGCTTAATTAAATAAATGTATATAAAAGACCTATAATGTGATAGAACATTTTAGGTGCTAATTAGAATGCATAGAATTTGTTTATAAAATTTAAAAATTCTAAAAAGACCATGAAAAATATAATAGGAGAAGGTGTGTTAATTTATCTTCACTGTCGCCATCACCAAACTTTTCAATTTTTATTGTCCTAGCTCATTATTACTCTGCTTTGACATCTCGGATTCTCCAGTCTTCATTTCTGAGAACCTAGAAACACCAATTTTCCAATCTCTGCTCTGGTCACACACACTCGACCGCACGAATTGACGCCTGTGCCACAATGAATGTCGCATTTGCTTCTCTGAAGTCTTCCCAGATAGGCAAGTGCTGACACATTTTCTCCCTTTTGTCTGGAAGACAAAGGATAGGTTTCAAATATCTCTGCCACACTTATACTGTTTTTTATAATTACAAATTAAATGTATTCGAAGCAATTAAGTATTACTGGGAAATTAGGAAGAGGTCAATGAGCCTCATGATTTACCACAAATGAATAGTCCGGGTCAGCACAGTGACCGGATTCTCATCCCCAGAGGAGGCTTAACAGACAGCGGCACCAAGCACAGAGGACCAGGAGTCTGGTGGATCCTGTTATCTTAGTGGCTCATCCCGGGGGCTCGGAGAACAAAAAGATGGCTGATGAGAGCATCCTCCCGTTCTCATTCCCTTATGGAAGTGATGATGTTTAGTTATCCCTTGCTATTTGGAAATGGACTGAGCTGGCAGCAAAAATAATGAAAGGAAGAAGAGGAAGAAAATCACCGAGACAGGGAGAAACAGCTTGAGGCAACAAAGGCTGTGGCTTTGCTCTCTGGGCCTCCGGCTAAGGGCACCAGCTAAGATGCTGAGAAGCAGTTAACGTAACCACGAAGTAACGTAGCCTGGATTAGACATGTGTGCCATCCGCTGAGAAAGATCAGTGTCAGTGATTTGTAGTGAGCTTTGTCCAAAAGACCAGATGCGATGGCATGGCGGATCCCCCAAACCTCTGGGATTGACAAGAGTTTTCATCTTTAACCTGTCTAATGAGGCTTACAAAGAGACCCGACCAAGGTCATCAGAAATCATGTAACAGCCATTTGTATGACATCTCGCCTTTACTCAAGTCAGGTTTTAACTGGGAAAAGATTGTAAAGTTCCTGTATTGTTTCCAAAGCGGATATTTGTCACTTTTTCCTGCTTCCCATTCATTCCCCTTTCATAATAGCAAGCTAGTTTTGTGTGGCTTTAAAAAAAAAAAAAAAAAAAAAACTCTCTTCTATTTTATGCAAATCCAAGTGCTTCTTTTCCTCTATAGAACCTGAAGGGGTCAGATCTTCCTTAAAACTGGGAAAGGGAAGGGGTCAGCCTGTGTGCTGTTTCCAAGTCTGGCAAAACATCGGATCTTAAAATAGTGTTGCTAAAACCAGAGGGAAGGTATTGAACTGAGGGACGAGTGTGGGGAGCCCATTCTTTCGAGAACAGCACCTACTTCATACTCCCCTACCTTCTTGGTTCCTAACTGTTATCAGGACTCCCAGAATTCCATGAGTCCTCGAGACCTTCCCAATAAATTATATCACGCTTGAGTTAGCAAGAAAGGGTTCATGCTGCTTGTCTTCAGACCACCTCATCTGATGCATCATCCAGGACACACAATGGGGAGAACTCTTACTGGAAACAGATAAATTAGAGAAGGAAGCTTGTGCACATTGCCAGAAAACAGTGATTGGAAAATCACTGCCTTATGATACCACCAGCTCTATGTCTAATTTCTAAAAGTCTCTTCCCAATATTCTACTGAATCTTCTTCCCCGTTACATCTTAATCAGTGAGAGAGAGAAACTAAAAATAGCAGGTCATTTGTGGCTCATGAAAATAGGTTTCATTGAACATGTAAGACAGAAACCGAATTGCAGAATTACAGTGTGAGACAAGTGTGGGTTTGGGAGGAAGTAAAGGTAGTTGGTGAAGTAGGAGAGAAATGAGAAATGTCATGCTAGTTTGAGGTCATCGCCAACCTCAGAGAATGTTTTAAAAGGCAGTGGAAGCCAGAGTATTTAGGGGCAAATTAGACAGAGCTAATAGCAGGGTAGGCTGAGGAATGACAGTGGGAATGAAGAAGATAAATGAGGGGCACAGATGGAGAAGAAAGTTCTGAAAAGCAGAAGAGACCTTTGCTCGGGGAGAATCCATGCCGAGTAAGGTGAATAAAGATGCAAAATAATCCAAGAGATTTGAGAAACCTATGTGAAATGTCTTTGCTTTTAGTCAGATGTTTCAAAAATTCATTGGACGTGAGTGATCTTACAAGGATCTAAAGCAAGCTGTTGAGAAATGTATGCATTTGTTCTTCAGCATTCAGTAGAGTCAGTTTCTTCTTGATACTTCTAGTTGCAGAAAATGCTGTCTCATCAGGGACTATAGGCTGTTTCTGAGTAGATCTAACCATAAATGGCTATACTAAACTGAAGTGGGAAGTACCCTTTCTCAAACCTTCCATCTATCTATCCCAGTTTTATCTTCTAAGACCACAAAAACTCTAGTCTCTTTTTCAACTATTCACTCCAAATACTTACTTGAAGATAACGACGATTCTAACTTTAGTAGAGAAATGCATCCAAACCCACTTTCTCAAACGTGGCTTTCCATATCGTCTGCCGTTGGAAACACATCATCTGTTCACATCATCTGTTCCTCTCCATCTGACTGGGATCGCTTAGTCTTTCTCTTCCCTGCCTCTCTCTTTCCCTCCTGCCTCCCGCTCTCCTTTTTTCCTCACGTCCTCTTCATCTTTCCCTCCTTTTCTCTCCCTCCTTCTCTCTGTGTCTACCTCTACCTATTTCTGACTCCTTCTCATTGCTTCATTGCTCTCTTCTTCGTGCACGTGTACTCTGCTGTGCTTATATCCTTAGGTATATGACGATGTGCATAGTCGGATGCCTCATGGCGATCAACGACTGGAACATTTTCTGCCAGACATCCTCCTTATGAACAGAACACATCTCTACAAGCCCGTATTTTAGATCTCAGGACTCAGCGATACCTACGTGATTGTGTTTTCCTACTTAGATTTGAATCTCAAGTTCACGTTATCTCTGGTCTATATATTGTGCCACCCAAAGTCATGAACATGATTTCTGATGCTTTTCACAGTCGTCTCTCCCAGGAACTGCTGAGCTTCTTTCTATCGATTTTCTTTATCCTTCGGCAGACAAGGTTTCCTGCATTCTACCAGTATCACAGATATATCAGACCTTTTTTTCTCTCCCTCCTCTTAAGCTTAAATTCCTTGTCATGAAATCAATAAAACTCAAAAAAGAAATATGTCTTTTTAAAAATCTTTGCAAGTCATCTGGCCCTAGAGTTGAATCCACGTGCTCTCCCCTAGGCTGTTTAATTTCTCGGAGGCTAAATTCTCATCTGTATCATAGTAACAGCATCTACTTCATGTCTCCAGCAAGAACCATCTAGCCCTATGAAGATATTGGAAGAATGTTTTGAATCCTTTGCTTCCTTCTGTTTAGAGTTAAATTTAGGATTTTCACCATCTAAAACACTGCTCATTTTAATTACTTCTTCTGTTTTCTCACTAAAACATCAGTTCCATGAGGACAAAAATTCTCATCTGTCTTGTTCCCTGATCTTTCCCCAGGTGTCTAGAACAGCCTGCCCGTTATATATGTCCTCCAGAAGTATTTGTTAGATGAAGAAATGAATGATTGCAGGAACAAATGAACTAGGAAGGTGGGGCGAGCCAGTAAGACTGAGGAAGTGGGTAAAAAGGGTTAGTATGAACGCTGTGTGGAATGAGATACCAATTAAGTGATTCATCATATCAATCAAATTCTATCATGTACTAGTTGCACTGCAGCTAAAGTTAAAAGTGCTGTCCTGAAGGACATCATGTCGTCCTGGTTTCTACTTGATTTAGGATTTTAGGGACTAGCACTGTGAAACTTTTGTGTTCGTCACACATTTGAGGCATTACTGTTTAAGCTGACATTATGGCAAAACGTTTCCAACTGCTTAAAAAGGTTTATGTAAATTAATCTTTTGATTGAATCCTGTTTGTTTTCTGGTTTTTCTACAGTAAGTATGGTTTGCTTTTATTATTAAAGAATTGGTAAAAAATGAAAACAAATTACAAACCAAAAAAAAGACATTCTTGTTGTCAAAAAAAGGAGCCCTCCTACTAATAAGTATTTTACTTAAATGTATAGATATTGAATTTTACCAAACAGATTTTCATCTAATATTCTATTTTGACCGAGAAGAAATTCCTAAGAACCTATTCTTAAATTTCTTAGGTTAAAAAAAAATGTATGTTTAATATCTTGTTTTGTAACTCGATTTTTATTTAATTGTTAGCATTTTATTTAGGAATATTACATTTATATTTTATTATTTGGTATTCTTCTTTGCAAATAACAAAAACCAACTCAGATAACTTAAGCTATGAGGAACTTGTGGGAGGATATTGGGGACGCCGAGAATGCTCAGAGCGCTGAAATCGAACTTGAAAGACAGAAACCAAAGTCGTTCTGATGGGGAGAGAGCAACAGCCAAGGACACACGAAGAGAGCGATCTTCTTCTTCAACCAAAGTCCCTTCCTCTTTTGTTACTCTCTCATGATGCAAATCCCCAGGGAGAATGTCCTATTAACCCACAGTTAGCATGTGGTTGTCCCTTGGATCATCTAAGAGACTGGTAGGTGGGCATGGAAAACTTGAGTTTCCCTTGAGGGGTCAATGGGAGGTATCTCCTGGGAAAATCGATTTTATTAAGACTATCCACAATGAAGAATTTCCCCAAAGGGACACGACAGCTAATGAGGACAGGGATGGACACAGGATAGTCACTCTCACCATGAGTTTTCCTTTCATTTTCTTTCTTGCTGTTTTTTTTTCTTTTTTTACAGATTGGAGTAAATTTATGTTAGTTATATAAAACTAATTTGAATACTTTTTGTAATTATTTTTTTCTAACACATTATGTAATATGTGAATAGACGCTGAAAGAACTTACTAATAAACTTACTAATCTCTGGTCTTAGATATTTGTTGGTTTCATCAACAAATTACTGGGAAATTACTCCATGGTAACTTTTTTAATTTCGCCCATGATAGTTGGTTTATTCCTTCAGATTGTATTGTTAAAAATGAGGGCTGGAAACTTATCTGCCCTTATCTATCTATCTATCTATCTATCTATCATCTATCTATTTATTTATTTTTCAAATTATTTAAACTAAAAAAAAAAAAAAGGGCAGTAAAAGCAGTTCACCTATTCTTTGAACCCCACCTCTGCCAATCACAAATCTCTACCCGTATTTTCTGTATCTTTACTCATTTTGGTTTTAGAGTCAACATTCAAGAGAGCTCATTAGGCATTTGGTATTCATCTTTCTCTGTCTGACTTTGCATAGCGCCCTGAAGGTCCATCCATGTTGTTGCAAATGGCAATATTTCTTCTTCTTTTTTTTTTTCTGGCAGAATAATATTTTATTGTGTATACAATTAACGCATCTTCTTTATCCATTTCTCCATCAGCAGACATGTAGGGCGTTTGGTGCTGCCGCTGTGAACGCGGAGGTGCAAACATCTTTCTGACTTACAGGTTGCGGGGTTTTTTTTGGATGAATACCCGGAAGTGGAATTGCTAGGTCACATGGTAGTGCGATTTTGAATTTTCTGAGGAACCTCCATACCGTTTTTATGGTGGCTGCACCAATTTACATTCCCACCCACCGAGCGCCTTCCTTTTCTCCATATCCTCCCCAACACTCGTTTCTTGCCTTCGGTTGGAGCCCTTGCAACAGGCGTGAATTGATGTCTCAGAGTGGTAGCATCTGTCTATTCTTAGCTACAGCTCCAGTTCCTTGGACAGTGCCCAGGGTATACTTGCTGTGTTAATTAACGACTTGAATACATGAATAACCTAAAAGCAGTTTTTAATCATGTATCTTTAAGGAACAATAAATTGTTCAGCCTAACTGTCTATACACTCCTATTTTCTTTTCATTTAAAAGTCATTATGTATTCTGCTCTTTCTCATTTTCAGTTTTATTTATAATATATCTCCTTTTGATGACTAAATCAGCATTTCCAGAAAATAAATTCCTGGAGATATCAACTTCACTATTTAGTCACTTTTTTAAAATTTATTTTTAGGTTGTTTTTTTTTTTTTTTTTAGTTACATTTTTTACGTGTAATTTTCTTTTATTTGGTATAATCATCTTTCTATTTTCCTTACCTTAAAATGTATTTTAGTTGGATAATTCATTTCATTATTTCTATTCTTAAGAAAGAATGTTACTGTGGAAAAAATTACAAGCTCCAAAGCCAGACAGTTAAAGTACATAGAAATTGTGTTTTAGGAGCAAGTTCCGGAAAAGTCAGTTGGCCCCTCTGCTTCTTAGATTCTCCATTGACAGAATGGCTACAACACCTCGCATGGCTTTGGTCAGGATTAAATGACCTAATATATACAAAGCGTTCAGAAGAGTTTCTGACGCACAGAGAACACTCTATGTGTCACGCACCATGTGTTATCTTTTATTTTTTAAGCACTGATATAATTTATAACCATGGACTTGTGTCTCAGGAAAGCTTTGACGATATGGCCCTTGCATAGAGTCCCTTCATTATATATCTTAAATAATTTATTGAAATTTAATTACCTCTTTGACCAAAACGGTCTTTGATGAGTGTAGCTGTCAAAAAAAAAAAAAAAAAATTGAATGGTTTGAATTTCTTTAGTATTTTACTATTAATGTATACTTTTGTTACTAGTTATTGTAAAATGTTATTTATTTTTGTCTGCTGTTTGCAGGTTTGTTGAAATTTGATAGTTCGTGTTATATTTGAATTATAAACGTCTCATGGATATAGTGTGGGTTTATAAGATATAAAATATGACAAATTAAGTAAAACAGTTCAAACTTTTACTTTTAATGCCACCATTCTGGGCATTCTTTTTATTATCTTTTAAAAATGATTCCCCTTTTTGCCATTCCTAGTCTTTTACTTTATCTTCTATCTTTGCTATATAGACTATTTTTAACCTCCTATCATTTTCAGAGAACTGATATGATTAAGACTAAAATTAATCTTAAGGCAATCAAATATTCAAATAGCACTGAAATGAACTCAAAAAAAGCAGAAAACTTTGAATTTTTTCTTTTCCTGATTATCTGCCATGGATCTGCTTAATGGCATAAACGTAGACTATGTTGAATAGTCAGATAGTTCCAAAGAAGTTTTTCCAATGATCCTGTTTTCTTTTTTGTTGCCTAAATTAAATGTCAGACGATGCACCTGACGCTTACCTGTGTCCTGATAGAAAAGTGCTCAGCTGACATTTGAAATTCAGGGAATAGGAACGAGATAAGCTCTGATACTTTTCCTGACTCTCTTTTAGTTACACGAGTTACTGAGGTAATGAGAAGGGTCGAAGAAGGAAGACACTGATGAATCACTGGAGTTTGTGAAATCTTGGTGAGACATCGCCTCTCTGAGTCACGACTGACCTAGAGCCTCGGCTGGCCCCCGTGGTGTGGTCTATAAAATCTCCTATGACTCATTAAGCCAGATAGCCTGTCATTTGGCCTTGGAATATGTTGAGATATACTTAGAGGGGGAAAAAAATCTTACCATTGTATTTTTCCTAGTCACTCTTTGAATGCTCTTTAAATATAAACTTCTTATCACTGATTCGTTTCTTTTATTGGTGATACTGACTTTTCTTTTTTCAGATGGAAGTTTTAAGGTTCTGTCTTTTTCTTAAATTCTTTCCTTAAATTATCAAGCTTTGTTCTTGTACAATAGAGCTTCTCTTTATTTAGAAGAAGTATTTTCTCCATTTTAAAAACGTGTTGTAAATAACCCTCTACAGGTTGCTTTTGCATACTTTAATTCAGTGATGCTTTCTCCTTATTTAGTTAGCCAGCTATGTTCAGAGACCCATACTGGATATCTTGATTTTTTTCCTCACGATGAAAACAAGAAGATAGTTATGATATTTATCTAAATCTGCTATTAGAGAGTTAAATGCAGTCATTGCTGAGGTATAAGAAAACAACTCTATAAGACAGAAGACAATTGATGTTTATTCTATATAAACTACGTGAATGGCATTGAGTCAGAGGTGCCATACTACGTAATATTACTAGACATCTCTAAATCACTGATATCCACCTTTATTAATTGGGAAAAACTGAGGCTCATGGAAGATGTGTTTCCTCTTACTCTGATGCCTCTGCTATTCCTACAACAAATAAGTTTTCAGAGACGAGATGTGTGTGGCAGAGATGAATGGTGTTTTTGGAAGCCAGAGAGGAAGCTGGACATCATATGTAAGGGTTGGCATGAAAGATTTTTTAAGAAGCCGTTAGAGACAGAACAGGCATGATAAATGTCCACCGTGGGCGAGAGAGATCTGCAGCCGCAGCGTCTCCCAGGTCCTAGGGGCAGCCAGCCTCAGGACTCCTGGCTCTTCACGGTCGGGGCTGCCCCGTCCGCTGCTCCGGTCACGGTTCCTGTCCTAAGGCACCCTGTGCAGCCTACTTTCTAAGTGGAAAATAATTTTCCTTGATTTGAGTTCCCTGATATCTGCTAGCCTTTAAAATACCCTTCTGTTAGAGAATAATTTCTGGATTAAAATAAAAGTTTCTAGAGCGCTGAAAACAAACTACTGGTTTTATGAAATTAGACATATCTGGCTAAAAATGAAGGAAATATCTCTGCATCTCCAGCTGACTAAATAATTTTATTTTTATTGAATTACATGTAAGTACGTCAGTCACTGTTACATATTAGTGAGTATGTCACTTAGTTAACAGAGATTTTTAAATTCCTAGTTAAGTTTAATTATTAAACCTCATCATTTAATACTTTGAACCTACTTACTTGTTTTAATGGGAACTACAAATGATATTTACAAATCTTTGTTTCTATGATTTTAGAAGAATTAATTACTTTATATTTAAATAAGTCAGATCATAAATTTGAATAAAATATCAAATATATTTTTGAAAGAGAAGAAATATGTTGGAAATAATCAATTCTTTACAATATATATTTTAAGCCTTATTTAGATGGAGAGGGTAGAAACTGATGGAAGTAAAGGTCAGTTAAACTCTACCTTAAGTAAGAGTAATTGAAACATAGCACTTCCGTTTGTCTCCTCCGGTTTTTAGAATACGTATCGCAATGCTTTTGAAATATTAGGAATTTCAGCCTGCTTCTGCATGTCTAGCCCACAGGGAAGAAAACGCTTTGCCTTCTATCAAAGCAAGGGTCTCACCATTTGTCAATCTACAAAATCTAGACCGTAGTCATTCAGAAGGAGCGGAAGCCCAGAAGTCGATGAGATGAGGCGAAGCAATCAGAACAAAACGTGGTGTACTGCTTTGGAGGAGACAGATGGATACGAATAAAGTAATACGAAGAATGTACAAGAATACCTAAGAGACTTTCTGAATTCAGAAGAAAGACTTTCAAGAGATATAAACACGATCACCTGATCAAATATTTAGGAGATGACTTAAAGAGAGCAAAACTACTAATGGTATAGGAGTTTATGGTCTGAAAGGTCAAGTACACGGAATGTCTCAGAGAAGAAAGCCAAAAAAATGAAGAACTGGAAAGAATAAGGGGGAAAAAAAAAAAACCAAACAACTCAGAGGCTGGGTCCAGGAGATACCAGGAGAAATAGGATCATATATTAGTAGCAAAAATTGAACAAGTAATCGTTATAGCAATAAAAAAATATTCCTATTATATTATTAAAAAGTACTAACAGAGTCTAGATCATTTTAATGAGAGAGCATGCGAGGCACAATCAGTATATTCCTGAAATTTAAGGGTGAAGAAAATGTTTTTGCAAACTGAAGCAGAAAGAAAAAGTCACAACTAAGAAAAAGTCAAATTGGCCTTACAGTTCTCACCTGTACACCGCAAAATGAGGATTATGGAGTAGCACATGCAGACCGCAGAGACAGAGGACCAAATCCCAAGGATCCGTCCTGTGTGTATAATATGTATATTTTGTGGAATATTACATGTATATTTAGTATTAAAAGTGCGGGGAATATGTCTGGGAATGTGTCATATTAATGTTAATTTAAGGACAAACTATAATAAAGTTTTAATAAGTATTCAGCTCTCTCAGGAAGAAAAAAAAACTAGCTGGTGGGAGGAGATGATAAGGAGAATAAAAGCCTGCTTAGTATCTAAAGGAAGCAGGAAAATGGAGGAGAAGATAGATAGAAGTAAAATTACTCTAAATTTCTTTGGGCCTTAAGGAAAATAGAATGTCATGTCAAATAAAATGTCAAATATATTTTTGAAAGAGAAGAAATATGTTAGAAATAATCTAACATATATGGGGAAAATGTTGATTTTGATTGGGGAAATTAATTAGTGTGTTATTTACAGTAAGTTACTCATATTCGTTTACTTAAGAAACAAGAAAAGGAAAAGTACATTAGAACTTCTAAATTAATAAGAAAAAATTAGGTAAATAAAAAAATAGATTAAAGCGGGAAATATGGGAAAAGCAAAAAAAATGTGTAATAAATAAGAAAAAGGAATATAAGAAGCATAAAATCTAGCATAGCCGTTTTAAGTGTGAATTAAATGAATTTTTCTTTTCAAAATAAGTCAAAAAACATTGAGTTAAAATGTAAAACTCTTCTAATCCTGTTAATAAAAACATGCTTGAAAAAATTAAAGGGACGACAAAAAAGGTTTGGAAAAGAGACACATAGCAAATGCAATAATAAAAGAGTAGAAAGAGCAATTTTTTAATAAGTATTCTTTAAGGATACTGGCATCAAAAAATATAAAGCATTCATAAACCTGAATACAACAAACACTTTAAGAGCAGCTAGATATGTAAAAAACACATTAAAATACAGGAAAATCAACAACAAAAAAAGAACTCAACATAACCTTTTAAGAATCACACAGACGTAAAGAAAACATGTGCTCCGTTTAGTAGATAATCGTTGAACTTTCACCCCTCAGATACTTGGTCACAAATGAAAACCTTGTCAAATGTTTAAAAATAGAGATTTTTATTTGCTACATTTTCATAGTATAAGCCAATGAATTAATTTAGTATAAGTAAGTTAGAGAAAAATCACATCTCTAGAAAGCAATAATGAAAAGAATTTTTTATACAGTGATCTGTGAACAAACCACAAAAGCCGAATTATGGATAAAAATTGGGTTCTGACAAAATTGGAAGTGTGAAGAGCCTCAGACTTTTGGCCAGTTTCCCTCCTAAAGAAATATATTGAATTCTGAAGTTAAGTGGTGTGGTTTAAAGGGTGAAACAAAAACTTCTAAAAATTAGCATACAATGTCTTTACAATCATACTGGTTTTTAGGAGTCAAAGATCCATCAGGTCTTTGAAGACACAATAGGCAGGTAAATGTTTAAACCAACAGAGGAGTATGCAGAGGCCACAGCTTCTCCCCTAAGGGCGTTTGGCTGGATAGATCCCTGTGGAGATAGCGAATTTTTTTTCTTTGCTCCCAGCAATGGACCAGGGCTGCGAGAATGGGAACCCCAAGCCAGGTGGAATCACATGGGGCCTGAGAAACCAGCTGGAATTTTGCAGGAGTTCCGAACACCTTCTCTCCCTCAAAACAGTTGCCATTGGATAAAATTCAATATCTGTTCATGATAAAATCAAACAGAAAACCAGCAGTGGAAGAATTTCCTTAAGGAAGACTATTTATGCAGCTCACAGCATAACAGATGCAGAACCACCCAGACATCTACAGGGGAAGGTGTGGCAGTTCCGGGGTTGGTTCTTAAAGTCTTCCCTCTGGGCTCCTGTTTTTTCTCTCTGTAATGAAAGGTAGCGGTTTCTATTTTGCAGATGAGCTGCCTTCAGACCACTTCCTGCCAGTAAAATATCAGGGATCCAAGTGCCTCTCTCCTGGACCGTCTTTGTCTGAGGGTGTTTCCGTACGCATCACTCTTTTTGAGAACTTTGTGGGTTTCCTGTGAATCTCTTTCCTGTAGTGGGTCAAATCCAGAGCACCACCGTGAAAATTTGCTTAAAAATAGAGCCAAAGTTATGACTGCAAATCACTGATGTTTGAAATCTTTTTAAAACGTGCATTTTACACTGATACCTTTAGCTTTATCTTAACACCAGATTTTCATAGTAGCATCCAGGGTCAGAGCTTGGGTCAGAAGGCATTTATTCTTTTTAGTATTGTTGTGGTTTGGAGAGGCTGAGAATGTTCAACACCATCGATACTTGGCTCTTTTTCGTTTAACGCGTCTTTCCTCGATTTATCTCTCTCCTCCGTCATCTTACTAAGCAGCGAGGAGAGACAGGCTGCATCACCACTGCGCTGGGAAATCTTATCTAGATGACAGAATTAGGCACTTTTTCTCGTTTTCACATAGCCGCAGGAAATAGTATCTCTAAATTACCTTCCACTCCATGACCAGGATGCTCCTTTCTTCAATTTCCAATAATATTTCCTCACTCTATTGTAAGACCTCACAGTGTCCTTGATGACCAAAACGATGCAAACTGTGTTCAGGGTACTTTAAGCTTTCACTGACACCCTTCTCAATGACGCTGATAGATTTTGAACCCGTTCCCAAATTTTAGAGTTCTTGTTAAGGCAGAACCCTACTTCCATATAGTAAAATCTATTTTAGTTATCTGCCTATATGTAACGAACACCCCAAAAGTTAGGAGACAGAAACAACAAACATTCATTACAGATTCTGTTATTTAGAAGCAATGAATAGCAGCTTAGAAGCAATAAATAGCAGCTTAGATGGCTGGTTCTGGGTCAGGGTCCCTCTCAGAGAGAGGTGTGGGACAGGGTGCAGTCATTTGAAGGCTCTCTTGGGGAGGATCCTTTCCTGAGTTTACTCACAAGACTGTTGGAAGCCTCAGATCTGCCTCTAAGCTCATTCACATAGGTCTTTCCACACGATTGCTTTGTATCATGGAAGCTGGCTTCCCCCAGAGCAAGCAATCCAATGAAGATCACCCGAAATAAAGACCGCAGTCTTTTTATTACCTAATCTAGGACAAACACTCCATCACTCCTGCCCTTCTGTTCACAAGGCATTAGTCAAAAACTCCAGCCCACACTCAGAAGGAAGAATGACATGGGGTGCCATAGAAAAAGGTGGGGCTCTTTTAGAGTCCACTTTAGAAGCTGTCTACTATAGTGACAAAAGTGAGAGTAGTGTGCACTTCTTTGGCATGTGAGAAAAACAATGAGGAGCACATATATATATTTCCTTATAGCATGAAAAGCTACAATGGGAAACTAGTAAAAATGGTTTCCTAAAAAGAGAAGCAGAAAATAGAGAGGAAGAGACAGAAATTGGAGCTATATCTCTCAATGTGTCTTGTTTGGTAGGTTTGACTTGGAAACTTGTAAATGTTTCATGTCATGAAAACCTCAAAAGAAAAAAAAAGGCAATCAAATATAGAATCTGTCAATATTAATTTGAATTGGAAATATTCATGAAAACTGATCATTTTTCTCTTTTAAAGTATATTTCTAAAATAAGAGTATTTCACTTCTCTTTTCTTGGTAACTGAAAAGCTTAGAACCAATAGCCAAAAAAAAAAAAAAAAAAAGAACAAACGAACAAAAAACCACCCTAGTAACCAGATTATGGAAACTGAATTTCATTTCCTATTAAAACGAACAAAGATTTCTAGGAGAAATGATGGATTCCAGGCCTAGATTCACACACGTACCGGAATATCTTATGATTGATCACAGCAAAGCTATTAAGGTCCATGGGTACCTAATAAAAACGAACAAAAAATGTCAATTGAAGCAGCTCCTTCTGGTCAAGGATGGGGCAGTTCAAACACCAACGGGATAATTACTGTGACGGATTGAAACACGAAACCCCATTTTCGATGCTGTTCTAGAAAAAGTAGCGTTTTCTTTTGTGTGAGCTAGAATTCATCTGGTATTTCTGAAAAATGGTTGGTGAAGGTTGAGAATCAAGCATATTCCCCACCTTTCTTATAAAGAGTCTATTTCAAGGCAGTCAAGTAGTTTGCAAAGGAAAGTTTTGTTTTGTGAGAAAAGCACTTATAAATTCAGGAACAAACTCAAGTATTTTGCCATCCCTAATGAAATAATGTACCTAAAGAATGATCATCAGTGACGGCCAAAACCATTAGATGAAAGGTTGGTGGAGAATTTGTAATGTGTGGATCATGCTGACAACATTTGAACCCTCTGGTCAATGGCACAGTTAGACATTTTGTTCCTTTTGATGTGATGCAGTTGGATATACACAGCACCTCTTATGAACTATTCTTTTTTTATTTTTTTACTTTTTAATTATGGTTGGCATTTAATATTATATTAGTTTCAGGTATACAGAGTAGATGTTAGACATTTATACAACTTATGAAGTGATCCCTCGATAAGTCTAGTGCCCGCCCCCAACACCATACATAGTTATTACGATATTATTGATTATATTCCCTATGCTGTAGTTTATATCCTCGTGACTATTTTTGTAACTGCCATTTTGTATTTCGTAAACTCTTCTTCTTTTTCAACCAGCCCCCCAACCCTGTCCCATCTGCCAACCATCAGTTTGTTCTCTGTATCTATGAGTTTGTTTCTGCTCTGTTTATTCATTTATTTTGTTTTTTAGATTCAACGTATAAGTGAAATCATATAGTATCTGTCTCTGTCTGGCTTATATCACTTAGCATAATATCCTTTAGGTCCACCCATGTTATCACATGGTAAGATTTTATTCTTTTTTTATGGCTAAATAATATTTGGTGAGATATATACATATCTATATCTATATATCTGTAACTATATTTATTTATATATCACCTCTTTTTTATCCATTTGTTTACTGATGGCAAATTAAGTTGCTTCCATATCCAGACTATTGTAAATAATGCTTCAATGAACATAGGGGTTCATATATCTCCTCAAATTCTTCAGTTAAATACACAGAAGTGTTATAGATAGGTCATAAGGTAGTTCTACTTTTAATGTTGTGAAGAACCTCCAAACTGTTTTCCATAGTGGCCGTACCAATTAGCAATCCCCCCAACAGTGCATGAGGGTTCCCTTTTCTCCACATTCTCACCAACACTTGTTTGTTGATTTATTGATGATGGCCATTCCGACAGGTGTGAAGTGGTACCTCACTATGATTTCAATTTGCATTTCTCTGATGATTAGTGACATTGAGCATCTTTTCATCTGTATGTCCTCTTTGGAGAAATGTCTATTTAGTTCTTCCACCTATTTTTCAATTAGATTGTTTGTTTTTGTGGTGTTAAGTTGTATGCATTCTTTATGTATTCTGGATATTAACCCCTTATCAGATATATCATTGGAAAATATTTCCCTATTCAGTAGATTGTCTTTTTGTTGATGGTTTCCTTAACTATGCAAAAACTTTTTAGTTTGACATAGATCCATTTGTTTCTATTTCTTTGTTTCCCTTACCCAAGGAGACATATCCAAAAAAGATTACTAAGAGCAATGTCAGAGAGTTACTGTCTCTGTTTTCTTCTAGGAGTTTTACGTTTTCGAGTCTGACATTTAAGTTTTTAATCAATTTTAGGTTTACTTTTGTATATTGTGTAAGAAAGTGGTCTAGCTTCTTTCTCTCTCTCTCTCTCTCTCTCTCTCTCTCTCTGTCTCTCTCTTTCCTTTCTTTTTTTGCATGTATCTATCCAGTTTTCCCAGCACCAATTATTGAAGAGACTGCCTTCATTCCATTCTACATTTTTGCTTCCTTTGTCATAGATAAATTGGCTGTGTAGGTATGGATTTATTTTTGGACTTTCTATTCTGTTCCATTGATACGTCTGTTTTTATGCCAGTACCATGCTGTTTTAATTACTATAGCCTTGTAGTATAGTTTGATATCAGATAGTGTGATATCTCCAACTTTGTTCTTCTTTCTCAAAATTGCCTTGGCTACTTGGGGTCTTTCGTGGTTTCATATAAATTTTAGGATTATTTGTTCTAGTTCTGTGAAAAATGCCATTGATATTTTGATAGGGATTGCATTGAGTCTACAGATTTCAGGTAGTATGGACATTTTAATGACATTAAGTCTTCCTATCCATGAGCAGGGTATATCTTTCCATTTACTTGTATTTTCTTTAGTATCTTTCTTCAGCGTCATAATTTTCCAAGTACATGTTTATTACCTCTTTGGTTAAATTTATTCCTCAGTATTTTCTTATGCAATTGTAAATGAGATTATTTTCTTAATTTCTCTGATAGTTTGTTATTAGTGTATAAAAGTGCAATTAATTTCTGAATATTAATTCTGTATCTTAAAAATTTACTAAATTCACTCATCAGTTCTAATAGTTGTTTTTTTTTTTTTTTTTTTTTTGCTGGACTCCTTTGGGTTTTCTCTCTATTTTCTCTCTATAGTATCATGTCACCTTTATATAATGACATTTTTACTCCTTCCTTCCAATTTGAATGCCTTTTTCCCTTTTCTTGTCTGATTGCTGTGGCCAGAACTTCCAATACTATATTGAGTTTAAGTGGTGAAAGTGGACATCCTTGTTTTGCTTGTGATCTTAAGGAAAACACTTCTCGCTTTCACTATGGAGTACGATATTAGCTACGGGTTTGCCATGTGTGGCCTTCGTTATGTTCTGTTCTCTCCCACTTTGCTGAGAGTTTTTTTTATCATAAATGGATGTTGAATTTTGTCAAATGCTTTTTTCTTATAAATTATTCTTAAAGAAAAGAACGTACTTACATTTCTAAGTCTCATTTCTAGTTAGTAGGACGTTTGAGGCTCAGGTGACTATAGTAAATGGTGCAATGAGGATGTCAAATCCAGAACTGGGCAGATTTACATGACAAACAGCCTAGTAGTTTTCGCGGCAAACGAACAGACGATACAAAAAGAGAGAAAGGGTACTTGTTATAAACACACACACTCACACACACACACGGCTATATCAGACATTTAAGCATCAAAAGTAACTGTAGGAGAATACTAAATCACATTAGAGTGTTACAGAGACCTGCAGAAGTATGTGTGCAAAGGCTCAATCGTTACGTAATTATTAAAAATCAGACTTACAAACCACACCTCCCCTTTAAGAAACCACAAAGATGGTTACTGAGACAAAATTAACCCCTGACTTCAAATACTTTACAATTGATTTGTGGGGGGGGGGGGGGAAATTATTATATAAATAATGGTGGAAGTTAGTGGTCCTGAAGATTACTGTACACCCAAAACCAGTTTTAAAATTACGGCTCTGCAGCTGGAGGTCCCTGAGGTCACCATTTAATGGATGAGGGACGTCATCCATTAAATGGTGAGTACTTTTTCTTAACACAGGGGGTTGCAAAGAAGACAATGAAATGTGTTTAAAACATCTGCCGATCTAAAACAGTCTTTGCATGAAGAACAGAAGTTATAGCCATGTACATGCAGCAGTAACGAATGAGTTGCTCAGCCAACATGCCCAGGTGTTCGGGAGAGGAGAATCGCATCAAGTCAGCAGGAAGTTTGTGCAAGTTGTCTGGGAAGGTCAGAGCTTGAGCGCCTTCTGGAGTGACAGCCTAAGGGATCTCGCCATGTGCGATGCTCAGTGTCTTCGCCAGCATCTGGTACTCTGCATGGTCGATGGTCCAAACAAATGTTTGCTACCTACATGAATGAGCAGGAATAGTATTCTGATGAGGTAAAGTTACTTTCCATTGGGCCTCATGGCCTCTAGATGGAGACTCTTATTAATGTTGGGACAAAAATCACACCTGGGGCGTCTGTGTGGTTGGGTGAGGGGGGCACCGCCGTGTCCTTCAAACTTTCATATTTCTTCTTTCCTCAACTAGTTTCCTTTTTTCTCTTAATATTATGTTCCCAGCAGGGCTCAGAAATTTCAACTGAAAACATGGAAAAACACTTCTCCCTAGAATAAGGCAGAAATAAACACGGTCTTCTGAACTTTTATTAAATATAGACTCTCCAAATAAAGGAGTCGCTCATAAAATTTTTGATCTTTGTACTTTTTTCTTAATTAGAAGCAACCTTAGCTACAAAGGAACGAAATATTCTTATAGTCTTGTATCCCCATAGCAAAAATCTATACATTGCGTCCAGCCAAAATTCAGTATTCCCTATTTTTGCCTTGAATCTTATAAAAATGATATACTTTTGAAGTTAAAATTTCTTTACAAATCGAAGATAGCTTTTTTTTTTTTTTTTTTTAAGCGTCACGCGTTCCCACATTAAGGAGAGAAAGTTCTTCATTGTTTTGTTTCTACTCCTTGAACGTTTCAAGGAATGATGTGCATCCACCGGTACCAGCTTTGGCCTCCATTTCTCCTAGAAGACGAAGAGCCACGAGCCACTTTTAGCCACAGCTAAGCACGCCGCGGGCCCGAGCCGGTTCCCTCGGCTGCTCGCTGCTTCCAGGGGCGGCCGCGGGCCCGGGCCGCGGGCCTGGCTGCTCCATCTCCCTCGGCGCCGGGCTCAGACACATGCGCACGATCGGCCTCTTTGTGTGCGCCGGGGACGCTCGGCGGCGACTCACACTTCCCAACGGGGCAAAGACCTGGAACGCCGGCGTGTGCTTGGGAATAAAAGCGCCCCGTAAACACGGCCACCGAAACACACCCTTGTCTTGCCCCGGCTGCCGGCTGCCCCGCAGGCGCCCCGCGCCCCGGCCCGGGGTGCGCGTCGGGCCCGGGGCGCGGGCGCGGGCGCGGGCGCGGGCGGGGGCCGGTCCCCGCCGGGCGGCGAGCGTCCCCGAGCCCCGCCGCGCGTCGGCCCGCCCCCCCGCGCCGCCCCCGCCCCGGCCCCCCCGCGCCGGGGAGCCGCGATGCTGCGCTCCGGCCCGCCGCGCGCCGCCCGCGGGAGCTGCGGGGGGCGGCGGCGCGGAGGGGGCGCCCGCGGCTGGCGGCTGGCGGCGGCGCGGGGGTGAAGACCTGCGCGCCCAGGGCCCGCTGCGCTCCCGGCGCCGGGCCGCGTCCCCCGCCCGCGGCCGCCCTGCCACCCGCCCCGCGTGCCCGCCGCGGCGAGCTCGGGGCGCCCGGGCGGCGGCGGCGGCGGCGGCTGGATGCGAGAGCTGCGCGGCCCGGCGGCGCACGGCGGCTCGCGCCCCGCGGAAGCCGGGCGCGCCGGCCATGGCCTCCAACTTCAACGACATAGTCAAGCAGGGCTACGTGAAGATCCGCAGCAGGAAGCTGGGGGTGAGTGGCTCGCCCGCCGCCTGCCCCCGCGCCCGCGTGGCGCGGCCGGCCGCGCTGGGGGCGGGGAGAGGTGACCCGCGCGGGGACGGGGCGCGGAGGACCGGGCCTCCCGCACGCAGCCCGCTTGTTGCTCGGCCGGGCGGGGGGCCCGCACCTGCGTCGGGGGGCTCCGCGCGCGGGGCCGCGGGCGCCCGCGCGCCTCGGTCCGCATCCTCCGGGGCGCGGGGCTGGTTCGCGCCCACACTGAGAAGTCGTGCAGACGACAGGGACTGTCAGGTCCGAGACGAATGTGCCCGGCAGGGCGGTGCAGATCCAGCGCGACCCACGATGGTCTGGTCCCCAAAAGTGAGCGCCTTGCGGGCCGCGCGGCTCCGTGGCGGGAGGTGACGGGTGCTCCCGCGTGCGTGTGTGTGTGTGTGTGTGTGTGTGTGTGTTTAGAGTCACCATCTTCTAGTCCCTCTTCCCAAGCCCATTTCGAAATTCTCTCTCGATGCCCAGCCGGCGCCGCGCGTCCCCGGGGGCGCTGGCCAGCGACTTTAATGCGCCCCCAACCCCGGCCCGCTGGCGGGCTGCCGGCCGTGTGCGCCCGGACAGGTGTGTACCTGCGCCCGTGTGCAGGCAGGTGTGTGCTCTCGGCCGCTGGCACGGGAGCGTTCGCGACAGCAAAGTTTATGGAGAACCTTTTATAGTTTTTTTTTTTCTTTAGTTTTTTTCTTTTCTTGAAAGATGCGTTGTCTGACTCGGGACAGAAACAGTGTAGACCTCAGGGGTCCAAAACTTCTCTAGTAACCGGACGAGGTAAGAAGGACGCGTCGATGGCCGTGGAGGACCTGGGGTGTGGCCAGGAGGGGGCGGGAGACGAGGACCGGCACCTGGCCGTAGCTGCCCGGACTTGAGGGACGTGCAGGGCAGGGGACAGTTGGGGCGGCGGGCACGAGGTGGGGGGCGGGGGCGGCGCGCCGGGGGACGTGGGCACCGAGCCCGGCTTGGGCGGGCGGGTCCGGGGCTGGAAGGGAAACTCCATCTGGGGGTGAACAGTGCCCGGGTTTTGGGTTCCTGGGGTGTCCCTCTTCCTCACTGTTCTCAGAGTTCCAGTTCGGGGAGCCCCGGAATCCTGGGGCAAAGCGCCCCGGACGAGAACGTTCCCTGCGTTCCCCTCAGAATGGAGGCATGCCACAACCAGGCGAGGGGACGAGAAGGGGGAAGCTCCTTAGCTTTGTCGCGGGAAAAAAAAAAAATGAAGGAAGAAAAAGGAAAGGAAACAAAGGGCTAAACGTGTCGTTAGAAAATTGCACTAAGGTGGGGCAGAGTCCCTAAAAGAGAAAGTCTCAGCGCGCGCCCAGAAGTCGCTTTCCGGGGAGTTGGTGGCCGCAGGTGTTGGAGGCAGGGAGGGGGCGGGCTTGCCTTGCCGGGTTTCACGTTCAAGATGCAGACGGTACCCCAAGGACACGAGGGTCCGTTCTCGAATTTCGGCAGATGCATAGAAGCGGGGACTGCAAAACTGGGTGACTGCAAAGCCGCCTCCCCCAGCCTGGCGCCGGGGGCGGGGGACGCAGGCCCCCCGCGGGTCTCAGGAGCTACGCTTTGGTAGAAGAATGCGCCTCGGGAAGGACCCAGCGGGAAGCGGCGGTTGTCCAGGAGGCCGATGGCTTCTCGCAGCCAGGACGCGGTGCTCGAATCTGTCACCCGCACAGCCGTAAGCCAGGAAAGGAGGCGCCGAGCTGGAGCCGGAGGGCAGGACCCGTTCAGGAACCGGCCTTGCAGCCCCTTTCTCTCCCACGCCGCGCTTGTTCATCGTTCACGTGCTGGATCTTCTGTCTTCTTGGAATCTCAATTGTGTCTGACACCTCATGGATGATTTAAGGCCCCCCAGGGAGATGTGTATCTGCTTAGCCAGTCACCATGCAAACGAGACTAAGGAATATGACACCGAGAAGCCTCCGTGCTCACTTGGAGCCTCCCCCCACGCGAGCTTTCCAGGACTGCTTGCAACGAAAAGTGAATATGCAACCTGATTAAAGACAGAATCCGAGGGATGGCCAGGGAATGCTTCTTGGGCGGAAGGACCTTTGAAATGTTTGAGAACACCGTCCCCTTCAGGGTGTGTGCAAATGTATAGTGTTGACATTTTCCAAGCTGGCTTTCTCCATACTCCCAGGGTAGAGCCGTGGCTGTGTGAAGGACAGCCCTCACGGAAAACAATAAAAGCACGTCTGTACCAGATTAGTTGCTTCTGCCTTCCGTTTCTACCTGGGAAATGTGAACTTCGTGGAGTTCGGTACTGAAACACTTTTGTTTTAATCTTAAAGCAAAAATGTTAAACTAAATTAGCATTGACTCTTTTGGAGAATATTGTTTATTAAAAAAAAAACTTTAGAGATGTTTCTATTGAGAGTATTCTAGTGTTCGAAAAGGTGAATTCAAGTGACAAATTCACACATATGGTTCTGCGAAGCTAAGGAAGTGGGTCCCATGAGATAAAACTCTAAGCAAATATATCACGTGCCTTAAACATGAAAATGTACCGTCGCACCCCAAAATCGTAGGCATAGGAATTACATAAACATATTCCATTTTCATGGTTAATAATACATATTACTAATTTCATGAATGCAGAACAGTAGACTTTTCCGCATCAAATATTTTAACTCAAGAGATAAATAATGATTCTTTTATGGTTTACGTTCAAAACTAACTTTCGAAATAAACATAGCTCTAACGTATGCACAAATATTTGATTTATTATGGACAGAACTCATGCTTTCAAATGCCCAATTTTGTGATCTCCTCATGGAGGAAAAAGGCCTGAGTGTGAGGCCTGCCATATCTAAGATTATTATGTCATGAAAACTTGTTTTGAGATGAAATGTTCCAATGTACCCTTACCCGCTCTCAAGTAATGCTCAGTATTATGCTGGATTAGGGCGGAAGAATGTTGGGCCAACCTGCTAGAGGTGCTTTTAAGGTAGAAATGATTGAAAGGGCTCTGCCACCTGCCTTCTTAAGAAGCCCGGTGCTACCTGTTGAAGATAGTTCCTTAGTCATCTATTTGGGCAGCGCGGTGAGTGTCGAAATTCCCTTTTTTTTTTTTTTTTTGGATCGTTATCTTTGAAATTTGTCTTAACTAAATCACCTTTCCTTCTGTGTAGGAAAATAATTTGAGAAAACATAGTCATTTTTCCTGAATTTTACTCTTTAAACATGTTTATTAAATCATTAAATGTTTAAAGGTATTAAATCATTAAAAGTATAATGACATGACTCAGTCATTTTTTAAAAAATTCTGTATTTTTTATCGTATCACTGTTTCTATGAATATGTTGTTTCCCTTTTGCAGGATTTTAAAAGCCCGTACCATAGTTTAGTTCCTCTAACCATCTTATCGTTTGTTGCATGGTTGGTATTATAATTCACAAGATACTGTGGCGGCCATTATTATTATTATTATTTTTAAAGAAAAACATACTTAAAAACACTAATAAAAATAAAACAAAGCAAAAGCATGTTGGTCAATATTGTTTCTCTCTTAGCCTTATCTATTTTTTTCTGACCACGGACGGGTTAGAGTTAGTAAGCAAGGCAAATATTATAAAATATCCAACCTGTTTTTGGTTTGCGGATAAACTAGGAACTCAAGTACTGGAACCATTAATGACTTAATACAGGGTTATTGCCTCTATAAATGGAGCAAAAGTAAATGTGACATTATGGAATGACGTCACTGTCATTGCCATGAGCGACATCATTGCACAAATCCCAGACTGCCTCAATTTGATTAATTCTAGACTTTGCCCTCACATGATCGTTTTTCAAGAATTCTGTTCAAATACAACCAATCCGAATGTTCACAGGCACATGGTCCACAGACAAATGATATTTTGCACCATTATTTTTCTATTTCTCAAAGTCAGGCGAGGGATTGGGATTGGTTTGTGTGGGTATCGAAGGCGAGTCTCAGGATAGGGAGGCATCTGACACGGTCCGCAGGCAGTCACGTGATCATGGAGCATCTGCTGTTTACCAGGCGGCATACGCTGGTGTGTGTGTGTGTTCCACAGTCATGTTGCATTGAGTTAGGGTCATCAACAGTAAACACCCCACTCCACTCCTACTCACAGCATGTTAGGTTGGTCATAGCTGCTTGGACCCAACCTGGGAGTGCGGGAAGCAGGAAAACGCAGAGGGCCACATGTGAAGTGACAGGCGCCATCTTTACTAGCCAAACACGCACACGGCATTTTCTCTTCTGCGTAGTCCCCATTTGTTTTAAAAACTGACGGCGGATTCATCTACATCTTGCCCTCTCTCCCTCTTTTGTTAAAAACTCAAGCGGCGTGTACACTCTTCTGTTCCTGGCTTGATGATGATTGATCTTTTCCCTGAAATTCTCTGAGTTTTCCTGTCTTTCTACAGAACAACTTTCCTCTGATGATAGAAGAAAGCAATTTTTCATCAGAAATGTTTATGAAAATTTATCCCTTTATAGAAGCTCACTCATTAATATAAATGGGAATTTTCGTGTGTGCATTTGCATATATTTTTGGTTGGTTAGGGCATTTTAAAATGTCTCTGGTCTCACAAATCTCTAGAAACTAGTTTGTGAAGAGAGATTATATCTTTTTAATTGAATTTATTGGCAGTAACATTGGTTAATAACATTATGTAAGTTTTAGGTCCCATCTTGTATGATATGCGATACCACTTTGCCAAGAATTAGATGCAATAAATATATCTAAGATAAAATGTGAAAATAATTTAATAATTTTGACCATTCAAAAGTTCAAAAGAACTTTCAGGATCGTCAGATATGAATTCTCTGTCTATGGATTTAAGATATGGAAGTCATATTGGTGTGTTTAAAACTTTACTCATTCTAGAATATTGTGTATCACAGGCAATGCTTTGGAAATGGGTCTATTATATCTATAGTTATTTATAATTTATCACTTTTTCTTAAATATGGATTTAGGCTGTATGAAAATACTAATTATTTTAACTATTTTTATTTTAATTTATGTGAACGTGTCTATTTTTAACAGTATGTACACATGCCACTTATTTCTCTATTTCTGCATCTATCTATCATCTAGCTAGCTAGCTAGCTATTATCTATCTATCTATCTATCTATCTATCTATCTATCTATCTGTCATCTATCTACTACTTACCTACCTATCTACAAAAATCACTAGTTCTTAGAGTTTTAGATTAGACAAAAGCTTTGTAAAATTTCTATTCGATCCCTATATATTAAGTTATTTACGACTATATGTATGCATGCCATTTGAGGTATTCTTAGAAACTCCGTTACCTACATAAGTGGGATTTTGTTTTCTTTTAAAAATACAAAACCTATGTGTGCATGTGGGCATGCTTGACATTCTTCGACTCTTCAGAATTGAAAGCCAGAAACAAAGAAAATAAAAGTAAACCTAACTGTAAAAATCAAACCCAGACATTTGCCGGATTTCTATATTAAATGATTATGTCTCTGTGATACCTGAGGGAAGCCGTTAAATCAGGGGTGAGATATAAGAGTTCACATCTCAGTTTTCATCTTGATAGATTTACACATGACTGCCGGCAAGGTGAACCTTAAGAGACAGCAATCTCTCAGAGAAGGATTATACTCAGTACTTAGGGAAATCTTTCAAATGACTGAAATAAATTGTAAGTAGGGCAATCATACATTAGTCATATATCTCTGTAAGATTTACATTCTCAATTTCCTTAGATGTCTTTCAGAAGTGCTTAATAATGGTTGATATTTTGGATCAGTCTAACGTGAAGGAAATAGTTTAATTTGAAACCTTCATTATTTCAAATAGGCGTCATCTTTTTGAAGTATTTTTGTGGTGATGCAGTGTTCTGTTTGGATCATAATAAGCCATATGAATGCTATTGAATAGGACTGTAAAGTATCACTTCTTTTGTCTGTTTCTGTTTACATCCGCTTTCTTTTAGAAATCGTAGAAGATAAAAATCGAGAATACAAACAAAAATTACCTGTATTTTTACCATCTACGGATCATCTCTAGATTTTGTCAATTTTGAAGTGCTAGTTTTAAAGAAAAAGTAATTTCAATCAAATGAGAAAAAATAATTAAAAAGAAACTATACTGCATTTCTTTGCCCTCTGTTTTCTTGCTCTTGCCTCACTTTACTCACAGTGTTTTATTTTTTCTTCAAGTTCTGGTAACTTTGTCCAGAGCATTCAAGAATTCTGGGTAGAACATTTTCATTAACTTTGTGTTTAAATTTCCGTTAGTTTCAAAACACAGAGCAGGATTTATCCTCCAAGTAATGCATTTTTCTGTTGTAGCACTATTCCTCAACGAAATTATTGTACCTGTCAGTCAAATGGGATAGAATAAGAAATTTTTAGCAGAGAATATAAATTCATTGAATAAAGAACACTATTGTTTGCATGTTGTTTGGAATTAATGGTAGTTGTGTTCTCTGAACATGTGCAGAAATATTTTATCTGATACCGTACTGAATTCATTGTAAAAACCTTGGCTAATATTTTGACTGAGAGGACAAGAACTTCGAAACTTCATTTGAGACTTCATAATAGTAGCATAATCATGTTGTATTTTGGTGCATTACACATTTTACGACTCATAAAGAATTTTTACATGTTTCATCTTACATAATTCTCTCAGCATACTTTTGAAAGTATATTTAACTTCACTCCCATTTTATACAAATGCACTAAACTCCAAAAGGAGTGCAATGAATCAGCCAGACACAGATTGGGTTAGCGTGTGTGCATGTGTGTTCTCAAGTGTACGTTTTACAACTTCAAGTTCAGTGGTATATCTCCTATGCAGCAGTTTCCACCTTGCGATATATGTAGACAGGTAGTATCAGAGCCGTGTCGATGATGCAAAGTAAATGTGTTTTCTTTCATTGGTAATGTAATGTAAAGGTAGCATCATTCAGTTGACTAGACTTTAAGTTATATTACAGATAAAAGCCCTGTTGGCAGGTGGGGAGGTGCTGGAAATGGGTGAAGGTGGTCGAAAGGTACAAACTTCCAGGTATAAGGTAAATAATTGCTGAGGACTTGACACACAGCATGGTAACTTTAGTTAACAATACCGTACCACATATTTGAAAGTTTGCTAAGAGTTCTCATCATAGAAAACTTTCTGTCGCAAGAAAAACAATTGTAACTATGCGAGGTAGTGATAATCATTTTGCAATGTATACATATATCAAATCTTTAGATTGTACATCTTAAATTTATGCAATGTTATGCATCGATTTCATCTCAATAAAACTGGAAAAATTGCTTTTTAGTGAAAGAATTTATGCCATGATAAGAAGGACTAAACAGATGTTTCTCCAGGCCATTTTGAATGAACGTGACTTTATTTTCATTGTATCATCTAAAAACCAAATAATTTCTCCTTTTATGAAAGGAGAACAGGCCTCAAAATTCAGCTCTTAGTGTCTAGGTAGAATTTAAAACATTTTAAAAATATGTTAATCTATCTATTTTAGCATTATCTTTATGGAAAAAAATGATCATTTTATTTGTTTATCGTGTTACTTGCTATTTTTAAGAGACAGCAATTGAAATAGATATACTTAAAATTATGTTCCTTTTCTTTTTAGTTCACTATTTTTTAAAATTGATTCTATACCACTCACTCACATGTGTAAATTTTTACGTAAGATGTGTTACATGGATAAACATGCGCAGTCACTTTTCTCCTCATGATTTTCTCTTTGTAAATATGAAATTGCTTTACTTTGACCATTCACTAATCCTTTAAAATATATATGTATGTGTGTATACGTGCGTGTATAGATAGACGTATACCCACATACATATGTAATACATGTTCTATATATTACATATGTGTATATATTTCCTAATGAAAGTTAGTATTCATACACAATGAATTATCCTTCTTAACTATAAATAGAACCGCCCCCACCCCGCTAGGAGAAGAAAGTGTTCACAAAATGTCTTAATAGCAGACAAGGTATGTTATTAGAGTATAAATTGCTACATGTTCACATTATTCTTTTTTCGGAAAAAAATTTAACATTAGTCTAAAATTGAAATCGAGCATATCTTTCAAAAATTAACTTTTAAAGGTTAACAGCAGCCAGTTAGAGAAAATTCTATATTTACCTCTTATTTACATAAGTCTAGTAAAACATTTTCACATACTAATCAAGAAAAAGAATGAAAGCATACTTTTTATACATTTGAACTTGCTTTGAAAATTTTATCTTATCCTTTTACCAGGAAATAGGAATACGTCTCCCTGAGTGCTGAGGGCCCAGGACATGTGCTTTGGCAAGTAGCCATGTCATTTTATGTGTCATTTTTATAGACTTCATTACACTTGGAATCCTTATTAGCTGTGTAAGTCTTCTAAACAAAAGGAAGTCTAGTGCTAAGTTTCACTGCCAGCTACCAAATTCAAGGAGAAGTATGAAATGTGTTCTTCTATACGTTCGAAATGACTGTTTAAAACTCTGTAGGCTACTTAACATGCACCCTGTTGCTTTGATACTTTGCATAATTATCTGCACTACTTAGCCCACCGTTTTTAAGAAACGGTTTCGACTATGAGTCTGTATTGGAATTGGAATTACCTACAACGCTTGGGCTTTTCCTCTTTGATTTGCACTGGCTCGGATCTGAGTGTGGATATGCTTTTAAAGGTCCCCAAGGGTCCTTAACTGTGGTGCCAGAGCTGATGGCCATTACCATACAATGAGGATTTGGAGGCAAATAAAGAAAGTGTAGGCCATATTAGACGACTGGAAACTCCCGAAAACAGCTGTAAAGCACTAAGACTTCCGAGCTGGCATTTCTGAAATATATAGCCTTCGTTATCCAATAAATCAGCCAGGGGACCCTTAATTTGCTGACAGTCCAAATACCTTACAATGTGAACACAAAAAGGATGAAATAAAAATTTCTCCGAGGGACAGGAAGTCACTTCGAAAGCAATCCGCTAGACGTGACTTAAACTTTCCTCAGGAGACAATCGTTCTTTTCATCCGCGCTCTCGATGTCCCCCTGATATTTCTACCAGCAGTAGAGCTCCTCCCAAAAGCCTTCCCTCCTCCAGTTTGTGTATTCCAATCTAAGTAATTAAGATGGTCTACGGCCACGCCGGCCTGAACGAGCCGGATGGCGTCTGATCTCAGAAGCTAAGCAGGGTTGGGCCTGGTTAGTACTTGGATGGGAGACCATCTAAGAAGAGCAGGTGCTGTAGGCAGTAAAAAATAAAAATAGTTATTAGGATGCCATGACTGTCTGAACTGTGCTTGATTTAAGGCTCAGTAAGTTCTGAACCAATCTCTAGTGGTTTTCCTCGGAGGCTCAACGCTTCAGACTCATAAAGAACACATGGCCACAGCTCAAAGTCAGTTTTCTGCACAGGCCTGGGTTCATGGCCACGCGAGGCAGTGACCTCAGTGCGCCACCTCATTCCCGGCATCTGAGACGTTTCTTCCGTTCTTCCTTTGGCTCATCGTTTCCGACTTGAGACAGGGCATAGATGGATGGGCGAGAGGAGAAAGAACCCAGCCAATATCTGGCGCGTACCTACTGAGCACTTCGGTAGCGTGAGCTGTTCAGAGAGGAAGCGACCGGCGCGCTGAGAAATCAGGAAGGATTTCACGCCTCGTTACGAGTTCCGCGCAGGAGAAATAGCGCACCTGCATAACACGTGCCTGGGTGGGTGTGGACCGTCGAGGTAGCAGCCCACAGGTACCAATGACGCGACCAGACTGACAACCAGTGACAACCAAATGACGAATGACAACGAAAGAGGCGGCCCGGCGGAGGGGTCTCCTCGAGGATGGCAGAGCAGTCGTTTCTCCCGGGCGAGGTTAGTGGCGGCGCACCTGCTGTCCCCGGGCCTCCGCAAGCCGCTCTAGAGATTTCGGGGATCGCTTGCGGTCGCTTTGCCTTAAACCTGGTTCTCCAAGCCTCTATCGCTAATGCGAACTATTGAAAAATTTAATATAAACCTCTTTCTGTCTGAATCAGCCAGCATCAGCTTCTCTTACAACTAATAGCAGAAAATACATCCGATGGATAAAAATGACATTACTGAAAGTGGACACATTCCATTGAGAAGTTGCATGCTAAAATAACTTTTAGACTGGCGCATATTAACGGTTGTTTTGAACAATATGTAGACACGAGGGTTCGTTTTCGATTGTAGTCGCTCTTGCTTGGACATCTAGTGTTTCATTAGTGAATTGTTCCGTTCACGGAGAAGGGTAGAAGCTTCGATGGCAGCATTCAGATCGTGCCATTAAGAAGAAGTTTGGTTTAAAAGAGCGATCTGCGCATATATGCCCGATGAATTTTTGGCAACGGTGCATAAACAATTAAGCGAAGGAAAGATACCTTTTCAAAGAATGTTGCTGGGACAGTTGGCCACCCCTAGGCTTAAAATAAGGAACCTCAACATAAGCCTCACACCTCGAAATCCAAAATAGGCCATGGGTTTAAATGTAACAAGTAAAACTATAAAGTTTCTGAGAAAATGTATAAGAAAATCTTTGGGAACTAGGACTAGGGAAAAAGTTCACATCGAAAGCATGATCCATGAAAGGAAAAAAATGGATAAAGTAACCTCATCAAAATTAGAAACATTTGCTCTGTGGAAGAGCCTGTTAGAAGACAGAAAAAAGGAAAAAAAGCTACAGACGGAGAGAGGATTTACAAACTACATCTCTGACAAAGAACTAGTACAAAAAAACCTCATAGCTCTAGAGTAAAGTTAAAAGCGACAATTCAGTTAGAGAATTGGCACAAGACATGAAATGACACATCACACAAGTTCATATGCAGACGACAAGCACAGGCAAAGATGTTTGCTATTATCAGGGAGATGCAAATTTAAACCGTGAGATATCAATGCATATCTATTGATAAGCCTAAAATAAAAACAAAACAAAACAAAACAGTGGTAACACCAAATGCTGGCGAGAAGGCAGAAACCCTGGGCCACTCGGTGCATGGCTCCCGGGAATGCGACATGGCTCAGACACTCTCGAAAACAATTCGGCAGTTTCTTCAACTAATTATGCCACTGCCACATGACCGTCAACTGCACTCCTGGACATTTATCCCAGGGGAATGAAAACTTCTGTTCACACACAAACCTACACAAAAAAAATGTTTATAGCAGCGTTATTTTAAATATCCCCAAACAAAGCAAACGAGATCTCTGCCGTCGGGTGAATGGTTAAACTATAGTGCATGCATACCCTGTCATACTGCCCAGCAAAAAAGGACTAAATTAATGATACGCGCAGTGATGAATTTCTAGAGAATTATGTTGAATGAGTCATAAAACGATCCCAAAAGGTTATACACTGCGATTTCCTTCCTACAGTGTCTTGAGATACAGACTTACAGAAGCGAAGGACACAGATCAGTAGCAGTCGGAGGCTATGGCCGGGGAAGAGGGAGCCGAGTCTGCGTGTGGGGGGGGGGGGAGGGCGACAAGAGGATGATGCGGCCGGTCCTCGCGGTGATGGAGATGCTCTGAGGATGATGCGGCCGGTCGTCGCGGTGATGGAGATGCTCTGTGTTCCTGTCGAACCCTGCTTGTCATACCGGATTGTAGCTTTATGAGATATGCCCACAGGGGAACCTGAGCGAAGGGTGCGTGAAGTCACTGTTATTTCTTACAACTGCACGTGAAACTACACTTATCTCAAAAAAATATATATTAATTGAAAAATGTAAGAGGGGTGTTAAAATGTAGCCCTATTTTCCAAAAATAATAAGTGCTCTTCTTATCATTTTAATAAGTTCTCATGGGAGCAACTTAGAAAAATTGGAAGAGCACCATCTTCAGCTTCGGGGGGCCCGGATGGAATCAGTACCCACCAGTTTCCATTGTGGGTCCTAAGGGAAATTTAAAACACCGCTGAGCCTTACTTTCCTTATTTGTAAAAATGGGGGTAAGAATACCAAGCTCACTGTGCTTGGTTGACATTAAGTAAATGTATTTTACAGGGTCTACAACCTCGCTTGGTCTACGATGCTTACGACCCCGAAAGACCGAGCTCGCTGACAGGTGCAGCGGGCTTCCTGGGCCAGCCCTTTCAGGAGGAATGCACGTGCGTGCAGCCCTCCTGAGCTGGGCTCTGGGAGCAAAGAACGCCCGTCGTGAGAGTGAGTCAGTGCCACCGTGAGCCTGGTGGGGGGTGGGGGGAGGCAAGATCCTGATTTCCCTTCCTTTGGATATACACCCAGAAGCGGGGTAGCCGGACCCTAAGGAGGTTCTATTTTTAATTTTTTGCGGAACCGCCGTCCTGTTTTCCATTGCGGCTGCGTGAGGGTTTCCTTTTGTCCACACCCTCACAAGACGTGTGTGTTGATTTCGCGGTGACAGCCATTCAGACAGGTGTGAGGTGTATCTCACTGTGGATTTGATTTACGTGTCCCTGCGGGTCCGCGGTGTTGAGCACCGTTTCGCGTACCCGTTGACCATCTGTATATTTTCTCTGCAAAACTCTCTAAGTCCTTTGCCCTCTTTTACTAATCTTGTTTGGCCTTTTTTTTTTTTTTTTTTTTTGCTATTGAGTTGTATGAGTTCTTTATATATTTTGGATGCTAAGCCCTTATGAGATACACGATTTGCAAATATTTCCTTCTGTTTTATAGGCTGCCTTTTCGTTTTGTTGATAGGATCTTTCGCTGTGCAGAAGCTTTTTTGTTTCATGTGGTCTTCTCCCTTTCAATTGTGAAAAATGTAAATGTTGGTCATTTTGCGGCTACGATTTTGTGTTCTCTGTGAAACGAAGTTTGCATAAGCTACTGTTGCCCACAGGACACCTTAATTGCTAGGGGCCAAGTGGCTTGAACACTCCATTGGCTCCAGAAACAAACAGCAGTATAAAAATGTTTCTGCCTTTGACTTTGAGCTCTAAATGAGGCACCTTATCTAAATTTTAGAAAGCACCATTACTTAGAAGGAGATAAAGTTGAGCAGCATTTCAGTGGAATTACATTTTGTGTCTCCATGAAAGATCATTTGGCTACATTCCCATCCAAAGTGTCATTAGCTGTTTTGATACTTAGGGCAATACTTAGTCTCAGCTCCTTTTTCGGTGATAATAAAACTGCCCAGTAAACAAAGGAAATAAAATCCCAAATAAAACGTCTAAGAAGTTTCAATTATTCCGCTCTCTGCTGACAGGTTAATTTCAGTACCTGAATGGAAAGTGAAAAGGGGAAACAATAAAATTACTTTGAAAAAATAGCGTAATGATGCCTGAAGCATTTGGACATCTGTGGTTCATTTAGGATTCAGAAATCAATGGTGAAGGAAATAATAGTTTTGCTATTCAGTTGCAATCTGTGACATATTTGGTACATTTTTTTTTCAGTTAAAAATATCAAGCCTATACAAATATATAATATATATTAAGTAAGGATGTATTAATATGAAATGTTGCAAGGAAAAAGCAGTAAAAAGGAGCAGAGGAAAAAATCGATATTAATAGTTGCAGGTGTAGTATGTACCGTGTACGGGGGACACAATGACGAGGAAGACCTTGTGCCCCACTAGTCCAGCCTGGCACAAAAGAGGGAAGTCAGTAAATCTTTGCTAGATTGTTAAATAAGTTCACATTCAGAACTGTGCTACCTTGGTGTTGATTGACGGGTGCAGGAGTATTGGCTCCGCCCTCCTGGAGGCCCTGGGCACTATCCCCTTTCTTAATTAGCTTTCGATATAGCAGTTGAATTGCAAGACAAAGTGTGTCACTGGAACTGTATCTTTATCCAAAAGATGTTATTCATTGTTGCAAAGTGTATTTTTACACCTCACCTAAAATCGTTTTCTGAAAATTCTTTGAGAAAGCACTATAATTTAGCTTTCTTAAGAACACACCATGCAGCAGCAAAAAAACTCTAAAGTGCATTAGGTTTTTTTAGAGGGAATAAATTTTGGGTTAAAGGCTACCTAAATTTAAAAAATAAAACGCTCTGAAACATTATCTTTAGGTGCATTTCTTATGTTGTGGTATTTTGTTTGTTTCAGTTGCTTTTGATTGTAAAATTTCAAATAGCATGTGAACTAGAATCTTGGGGTAATTTTTCCAGCAAGAGGAATTTTCCATTAAGAATCATCCTAACCACTTGCATTTTTATAGTATTCTACAGTTTAAAACATGCTTTTACATATAGTACCCCTTTAAAATAGCCCAGTCTTCAGTGGGCAGGTCAGATGCCATCTTCATTTTATATAGAAAGACGGTGATTTTAAGGGAGATAGGATACCACACTCTCAGTCTGAAGGCTCAGTTCTTTAACACTGATTTCTAGGATCCTGTCCTAACCACTGCATGCATTTGGATGACAATATAGTCCATGTCACCCCAATAGAGGCTGGCATATCGCTCAGAGTGCCCCCTGAAATGGCACCCTCAGCTACGACATGGTGTATTTTTCTTAAGAACCTGTGAGAATTACCAAGCTCTTATTTCGCGTAGATTTGGCCCCAGTGTCGATTGGAACCATGTGTAGTCTCTGTTCTAAAGCTCAGCCCTCCAAGTGCCTCAGTGCCGAATCTCAAAGGCGATGTCACGAAGAGGTCCTCAGATTTGTCGCTTTTCCTGTCATGTGTACCACCTGCCAGCCTCAGAAGCCTAAGGTACCTGCATCCCTGTAAATGTGTGAGAATTAAGACATTTTCTCTCTCGTTCTTATTTTTAAACGTGACAAACTTTTTAAAATAGCGCTCTACGCACAAGAAACAGGCGTTCTTCCATCGCACTGTGTTGGTTTTCGTGACCTGTGGTTTTGTGACTTCGTGGAGTTGATCGGTCCCCCTCTCCTACCAGTGACTGCACCTTTTTTGTCTCTGAAATAACCTTAGAACTTTGTGTCAAGAAAATACAGGACCATGGATTAGTAACACGATTTAAGCCCCGACTCAAGAGTTCTAAGCTCTGAGCACCAGCAAGTGTAGCGGAGAGGAGAAGATGTGGAAAGGACCCTCCGTTGAGTCCACTGATTTTCCAGATCTGACTTTTTTCCCCGAAAGGCCGCCCCACAGGGTTGCTGCAAGCCGTAGAGAAGATAAAATGTGCAGCACGCCTGGCTCGAGGTACACGCCACACCTCTTACCTGTTCCCATTGGTGTTGGTTTTTCTAAACAACAAACACGGGTTCGACTTCCCATGATGAAGGAACATTGTAGCTTGGGAGCTTTTATATTTAATGTCGCCTATTTGGAACAGCACTGTTCTCTCTGCCTTGGGCTTAATACTTTGCTGGGTTTTGTATTTGATTCGGTCAAAGGGGGAAGGCATGGTAAAATTCTAACTCAGAGCAATTGCTTGATCAAAGGTGGTCCAGACGTACTAGTCTGGCAGAGCGGCACGCATGGGCCGATGTGCGTGGAGGCGGAGGAACCAGGGTGCAGGTCGCTAGGTGACCATGCCCGGGCAGCACCTGCCTTACGGCTGCCAGGTCGCCATACTTTCTCACCTGGGCTTTTGGATCTCTTGGTTGGTACCTGACTAGCTTGTCTCTGTCATTGAAAAAAATTTTTAATGCCATTTAAATTTGTGTTAGCGCCAGATACCAGAAGCACAGATACTCTGTGTGACCCAGGAAGCCTTCCTCTCGCGACTGTCCAGATTTTATGTATAACCACCAGTTTCTTCCTCTGCTGCTGAGATGCCGCCACATCCGCATGGGGGTCTAGGACCCCGCACTGTGCCTCCTCCCCTCCCCTCCCCCCACTCCCCCCCCCATTGCCCCCCATCGCCAGAGTTCTCCCGATGGGCTGGCTTTTTCCAGTCTTATCCTCTTTCCCTCCTAGTCCCTATTTAGTCGTGAGCCCTACAGTTTTATTCCCGCTTCTCGAAAGACTTCTCTGCAGGAGATATTTTAAATTTTAATCTCACTTCCCATCTCCAGATGTACAAGCCCAGATTTCTAGGACACATTGCCCGCTTGTCACCTGTAGCGCTCGCCAGGCGGACGGATGCGTCTAAATGAGTGAGTCTAAGTGGAACATACGATTTTCCTTCCCAAACTTTCCACTTTGTCACACGGAAACGTGTCCGTAGGTACTTCCGTTAGCACTGCCGCTCATTGCAAAAGGGTTCAAAGTCAGGTCTCAGAGCTAAGTCTGGGCCTTCCCTCCCGCGGAGGCGCTACGGCCAACCAAATGGCTCCTCGCGTTGGTGCCGCCTGGGAGTGTCGCCGGGGGTCTCTTTCCATTCGAAATTCTGCTTCTATAAGTTTAGACTCAAGTGTCGGTGAACTTCCCAACTCTTCCTTTACTGCTTACTCGATTTATCCTTGTACTCCTGCCAGATTAATTTTCCTAAATTCACTCCGAAACATAATTTCCTTGCTTAAATTTTCCTGTTGTTTCTCATTACCTACAGTAATAATTAAACTTAAGCTCGTCATTCAAAGCCATCTACAAGACCTACCATTGTTTCATTTAGGGATTTTTAAATTATGTAATGTTTCAAACATACTAGAAATTACGTGGAATCATTTAACAAACCTCTTTATACAAACTACCCACATTTACCAATATTATCACAGTACTTGTTTTCTGATTTAATTTTTTTAAGATAGAAGAATGTTGAAAGTCGAATACCCATTTGAACCTCTTGCTGTTAACACACTCAATCAATCATTGTATTCAGTATTGATCTGTACTATAAGGATCTGGTTTGTTCATTGAAATTGTTGTGTTGTCTTGTATAATGTGAATAAACCACACTTCTGTTAATGGACGTTTGTAAGGTTTTGTTGTTTTTTTTTCGGTTATAAACCATGCTTTAACAAATATACTTGTATAATTTTCTTTGATCAGATATATCCAAATTCCTCCAGGGTGTGTAATGTGGATAGAAGTAAAGTTGCTGGTTTTTAAACATGTATATTTTCAATTAAGTAGGTGTTTTCAGATGGCTCACAAGTAATCGTTCTAACTTATGAGCTCAGAAACAATGAAATAAGAGGAATTCTTTTATCCTCAGCAGCAATCGATATTGCCATACTTCTTTAAGTTATGAAATACTTCAAGCATACAGAGAACATAAAACTTTATTAAAATTTTGCTATATTTTCTTCAGATTTTTTTAAAAAAGGAAATGGATAAAATTGAAGACCCTTATTTATCCCACATCAATAACTTCAGAAGTAAACTTACATTTATAATTCTATGCAGTTTTTCTACATTTATTACAATTTTATATTTCTTTAAATAATACATGCTGTCACTTTGCGTAATTTCAGCTTTATCTAGTTGGAATCATACAGTATGACTTCCCGAAACATACTTACTTTTGTTTAAGATTGTTTTTGAGATTTAATCATTTTGGTGCCTCCAATCTTTTTTTTCATTTCCATTTTCATGAAACATCTTTTTCTATTCCTTTACTTGCAGTCCGTGTGTGTCTTTCAGTCTGAAGTGGATCTTTTGTAGGCAGCATTCGTATGGGTCTTGTTTTCTTATCCATTCAGCCAGTCTCCCTGACTTTTGATTGGAGCACCTAATTTATTTACATTCAAAGCAACTGTTAATAGATACGTAGTTATTGGTATTTTATTATTCATCTTTTGATCTTTTTTTTTCTTCTTAAAGCAGTCCCTTTAACATTTCTCATAATACTAGGTTGGTGGCGATGAATTCCTTTAGCTTTTTCTTGTCTTGGAAGTTTCTTATCTGTCCTTCAATTCTAAATGATAGCTTTGGAGGGTAGAGTAATCTTGGTTGTAGATCCTGCGTTTTCATCACTTAGAATCTTTCATGCCAACTCCTCTGGCCTGCAAAGTTTGTTGAGAAATCAGCTGACAGTCTTAAGGAAGCTCCCTTGTAGATAACTAATGGCTTTTCTCTTGCTGCTTTTAAGATTCTCTCTTTGTCTTTAACCTTTAGCATTTAATAATGATGTGTCCTGGTGTGGGCCTCTTTAGTCTCATCTTCTTTGGGACTCTCTGAGCTTCCCGGGCTTGTTTCCTTTGCCAGGTGAGGGAAGTTTTCTGTCTTTACTTCTTCAAATAGGTTTTCAACTCCTTGCTCTCTCTCTTTTCCCTCTGGTACCCCTTTGATGCAAATGTTGGGACACTTGATGTTGTCCCAGAGGCTCCTTAAACTATCCTCATTTTTTTAAATTCTTGTTGCTGTTCTGATTGGGTGTTTTCTGCTACCTTATCTTCTAGATTGCTGATTCATTTCTCTGCTTCATCTAATCTATAGATTCCTTCTAATGTCCTCTTTACTTCGGTTAGTGTAGTCTTCATTTCTTTGTGGTTCCTTTTATGTTTCCCATCTCCATTTCTATGTTTTCTGTCTCTTTGTTAAAGTCATCACCGAATTCAGCTACTCTTCCCCTTAGTTCATTGAGCACCCTTCTCACCAGTGTTTTGAACTCTACATCTGGTTGCTTGCTTGTCTCCATTTTATATACCTCTTTTTCTGGAGCTTTGTTCTGTTCTTTCATTTGGGACACGTTTCTTTGTCTCCCCATTTCGGCTGCCTCCTTGTGTCTTTTTCTATGTATTCGGTAGGGCTTCTAAGTCTCCAGTCTTAGTAGAGTGCCTTTATGTAGTAGATGTTGTATGGGGCCCAGTGGCACAGTCTTCCCTGGTCACCTGAGCCAGGTCCTTCAGATGTGTTTCTTGATTGGGTCGTGTGTGCCCTCCTGCTGTAGTTGAGACTTAGCTGCTGTTTGCATGCCGATGGGAGGGATTGACCCAGGCTGATTGGTTGTGAGAACTGGCTGATGAGAGGCTGGCCCTGTGGAGCAGGATTTATTTACCAGGACTCCGGTGCCGGTCCAGTCTGCCCTTTGTGTGCGCCGTCCTTGGACACAGCCCAGTGGTGTTCCAGCTCAGGTCAACGTGGTCCACCAGGGGTACAGGCAAAGTTCAGCGGCAGCCTGCGCACTGCCTGGGACCACCTGGCAAGAGTCACCAAGGAATCTTCAGATGGCCATCACCAGGGATGGCCATGCCACAAACTGAACCGGCTGCCATTGGTTTGAGGATTGGGGCTGCTCAGCAAGAGGTTCAGGGAACGCCAAGGCCAGATGCTGCTTGTTTGGGTTTTCTGAGCCTTTGAGAGATTTTAGGAAAGTCCACATCAGGAGTCAATAGGCCGTGTGTGTGGAAAAGCCACCTGAGGCAGCTTGGGTTGACCTGCAAATTGGGAGGGGCGGGGTCTCAGGGTGCCACCTGGGGGGGATAGCCAGGTGGGTGGAGACTCAGATATGGTGGTCACCTGCGTCTACATGCCAGGAGTGGGGAGGGCCCAACAAAGGACCAATGGCTTCTGCCAGCACTGTTGTCCGGGAGAAAGCCACCCCTCTGGCCCTCACCCTGAAGCCAGACAAGTGAGTCCCTCCCCGTGTGTTCCTGGTGCCTTTTGAGCTGCTGCCCCAGTGCTGGAGCTCAGAGAGAGAGTCCGTCAGTGGTAAGTCCATGCGCGGACCCCCAATGAGGAACCTTTGAGACTCTGGCCACCCTCCGTCTCACTCAGCCACAATCTCTGCTGGTTTTCACAGCCAGAGATTGTGGGAACTACTCTTACTGGCATTGGAACTGTAAGCTGGGGAGCCCAGTGTGGGCCTGGAGACCCCGTACTCGTCAAGGGGTTTATAGATATTATTTTGAGTAAAGAGAGGAAACGGATCTGCATATTTCTGTATTTCAACAAGGTTTCAATATGTAAAATTAATCTTTTCACAGTTAAGTTAATTAAATACTACTGTCAACACTAATACATTTGTCATTGTTTATGCCTAGAAATAAGTGCTCAAAGTTTATAAGTTTGAACTCTCAAAAAAACAAAAAGAAAAAAGAAAAGCTATTAATGGAAGAAAATAAAATTTTATTTAGATCATATATTAACACAATTTAAAAATGTTCATTAAGGAACACTTATTTGTGCCGTGCTTGAAACATAAAATGGGTTAAGCTAAAGAGTACCTCCTTGGGATTTCATAATTAAAGATAAGTGAGAACGCGTTATGTTTTCTAGCCAAATAAGTGTTATTAAATCAAAGCTTTAAGGCAGTGGACATGTCCGCTTGACCTCTGAAACACTGAATTGCTTGTTTTAACGGTTTTGATTATTGCAAAGTCATAGAAGTGGCAGCTTGTGAAAACTGTACTGTAAGTAAAATGGCACTGTCCTCTACTCGGTTTTATTTAAAGAGCTCAATTCCGTGTGTTCTAATGGGTTTGAATCAAGTTTGTCAATGTCGATAAAATCTGAATTTATTTTTAATTGAAATAGAAAACATCCACAGTTCCTAGGAGCTCTATTAGCACTATATTTATTAATCCTCATTGAACATTGCTTTTGCTTGGGGAACAGGTAGTAAAACAGAAGACGGGTTTCAATTTTCCTTCTTAATTTTTTTTAAGTTTCAATGAAATATTTTTTTAAAATTATCATTTAATTGAATGGCAAAACAGAGTAGTTTTGGCTTCTGGAATACCTGAGTTTTCGGTCAGGTATTTTGCAAGAGCCACTAGCACAACGCAGTAGAACTGGGCAGGGAGAGCGAGGGGCGTCTTTTAAAAGCAAGAAACATTTGTCGTTGTTGTTGTTATCTGTTTTTGCCGCATTAAATTTTGTAAGTTAATTATAATGCAATCACAATATTTATTGACCAAAATCGTGGCTATAAATTACCCCAGATAAAGATAAATCACATGTACATCTGGGTCTCATGCTGGGAAGGGTCCCATGCTGGTTTCTTCGTGGGGAGGACCGAGCAAGGCTCAGTGTGCACACAGTTTCCGAGGCTTTGCTCGGACTTTGTCTTGTGTATAAACAGTGGAGAAGAAGAAACCCAGGTATTCTTTCCTTTTTAAAGACCTGGGTGTAACCAGTTTGGAAAGAAATGTGGAGTTTCTTCTCAGGAACTATTTAAATATACAGTCACTTATATGGCATGGAAGTGATGACTAGAGAGGCCACAGGTGGGATTTTGGCGCATGCTTTCCCATTTATTTTTTCACCTCAGATATTCTATATTCAGTAAAGTATTGCCAAAGTATGGCGAGCGCAGGAGAATGCTGTGTGCACTCATTGTATAGCCCCAAATAGAGCAAGATTTTTTATTTATGCATGATATTTCCACTGGGTATAATCAGCTTCCCTTTTCATCATGCCGGACTATAAGCGTATGAGGTCGCATCCTGTTGGGTGTGGAAGTTTTGAAAGATCCTGATGGAGAGAGGGGACAAGGTTCCCGGCCAGGTGGAGCTGTGTTTGAAACACACTTTCCGGTGTTTTATTCACCCCACAGACACCTGTTGAATTCTGGCTCCTGGGGCAGTGTCATCTTTGACGTTTCTGCCAGGTGCCCGGGCCAGTCTTGGACATACTACTTAAGCACATCGCACCTGCCATGTAGGTGAGGCTCAGATAAAATGAACGCGGACGGCCTGTACCCAGGTGTGGGATGAGCACAGAGACCTACCTGTGGAAGTTTTTTTGAGATTGCTCTTGGGAGATACCTGTGTGAGGCAGCGAAGGTGGTAGCGTTCATGGAGGGCAGGGGGCGGGGAGACGCTGATCCCCACGGGCTGCAGCTGTGGCGTGTAGCCTCCTTAGTGGATGCTGGTCCTGGGATGGCTCTAGAGAGTTCCCACAAATCGAGGCAAGGGAACCAGCCTTCCCATCCCACACCAGCCAGTCATGGCTTCAGGCTGTTCCCCTCCAGCTCAACAACCAGCGATGTTCAAGTCCACGCCATCATCAATTTATCAAATCTTTATTTTCTGTGCTCTGTTGGAGATATAAAGACAGCTAAGGCATGGATCCTTCTGTTAAGGAGACCACAACGAACCGGTGGGGGTGGTCCAGTAAACTGATAATTTTTGTGGAATCTGGTAGAACTCGTGATAAAAATAGAGATACGTTCAGCGTTTAGGGCACCCAGAACTGGGTATAGTGTGGACCCGGAGTGGGAACGGATTCTGTTAAGATGTGGGTCTTGAATGGGCTTCCTCTCGATGAGTCTGGATTGATAATGACGTGGGACAAAGTTCAGGTTGTCGAATAGCATTAATTATTTTCTTGGCACTTTGGTGAATATATTTAAAATGTTTTATTTGCTTGTTGTCTAAAATAATTCCAATTTATTCTTATTTTTATTTTTAATGAACATATATTATTTACACTCTTGGAAACTATATAGTTTTATGTCTAAATGAGTATTTTCCACTCCTTTCTTCAGTTTCATCCCTCCGAGGTATATCTATGCTTTTTGTTCATATGTGGTTTACTTTAGGTGTATAGAGATAATAATTAAGATAATTTAGGATCATATCTCTTTATTCTGTGCTATGAAAATGAAGAAAGTTAGCGCACTCATAAACCTCTTGTTCTTCATTTTTGCATACTATTCTAACTTATTTAGGGTCTTTAATATCTGCAGTCTGTCTTATAATTATAGTTTTTATACCTTTTAAAATCTATATTCTGCATGTTCATGTACATATTATATTGTTATGTGTTATATATATTTATATGCGGTTCTCCACTTAAATCTATGTAATAGTCACCATCACAACCCCTCCAATTTGAGTTCTTTATTTCGATATATATCTGGATTGGCTGATCTCACTGTTCAATAGTTGTTTTCAAGAAGATACTAAGAGTGATCATGAAGTTGTTCTGCTACAATTTGCATATGTGGGAATGTTCACCTGCCGCTTTTATCCTTGAAAGATAACGTCGGCCTGAATGTATTTCTTGGGTTACAGGGTCTCAATGTCTTCTTGCATCTACTTTTTCTGTGGAAAATTTTGGACTGTTGATTATGTCACTTTTCTGCACAGATTGCTTTTTCTTCTTGTATTTTCATTTTTATTAAACAATGTTTTGTTTCCATTGACTGTGAAAAACATTGAACATGAAGCAAAAACAGACGGACTTTATTTAAAATTGTGATCTTTGAAGAGAAAAACAGGTGTACATTGTTTAATTGAAGCTTTAATACGTGTACCGAGTGGGCAGTGAAATTCTGCAGCTCTTCAAGTATTTTATATCCCACTATTTGATTCTCAGTAGGCTAATTTGAATATTAGTTGACCACTTTAAGCTTTTGAAATTACAAAACAAGAAAGGAAGACACTAAAATTAAACTTTTCAAATTCTGTATACCTTCTTATTCTTAGTAAATTTTGTGTTTTAAAAAATCCTATTAAATCAGCCCTAATAGCTGACAATAAACCACCCTTACGTCAATGCTAGATAAATTTAAAGTAATGCTTCATTGCAGTTATTATAATACTGTTATTGTCAGAAATAGTATAAAAGGATGACAAATGTTCTACTATAACAGTGCTTAATTTTTAAAATTTAATAATTTTGTTTCTTTTCTGTCTATCTTACCATCTGTGTTTGGTAATTTGAAGACATTAAAAGACAAAAAGAAAATAAACTTAATACAGCATCTCTGTATGTAACATCTATCGACATACAACTTAATATGAATTGTTTTGAACTGTATTTCTTATAAAGAAAAAATTGTAAAGCCATACCAAACCTACCCCCAGTGACTCATCAAGCATGGCTATCATAGATCATTTAAATTTACAAGTTGTTTCTGAATCAGAGAATTCTGTTCTTTGGCCCACCAGCACGCAGGTTGGACAACGTTAGGGGTAAGTGTAGGGACAAATCTATTATTCTTTGTTATAATAGGAATATCAACAGCCAGGGAATGTACACAGTAATTGCTCATTCAACAGCTGTTCCACATGAAAAGCTCTGCAGGTGTTCTGTGGTATAGAGAGATGGCTCAGGTAGCAGGGAAACTCCGGCGTGCATAATGCAATGCCCAGTGCTTTGAGTGCCTTAAGAAGGACACAATAAAGTGTTTTTGATATTGAGAGAAAAGAACAAATTGTTCTAGCTAGACGGAGAGCAGAGTTCAGAAAAATACTTTAGAAGGGAGATAATGTTTAAGCTAGGGATTAAAACATGGTTACCCTGGGATACACCAAGATGGGGGAAGAGAGTCAAAGGAGGGGTCAGAGGATTTGGATAATCCTAAATTGTGTACAAACCCTACATAGTTAATCAGTCATTCTTTTACCTTGTGTTTTATTATTTTTGTAATTTCACCAGTAATGATTTTTGACTCGTTATATTCCCTTTCGCTAAAATAGGGCAAATTTGCTCATCTTACTTGCTCATCTTACAAAATTATTTGAAATTATCTTTTATGTGCTTTTAGTTTTTAACTCTCTTTAGGGACTCCTAATAGGCTTTGCAAATTCTTTTTCAGCGACGGAAATTTAATTTCTGCTCGATACTTCTTCATATGCTGCTATTGTCTTGAAAACACTTGCGTTTTCCCCTCGTAACAAATATCACAGTCTTGAATTACGTTTCTGAGTGAATATTTTATTTATGTTTCTCCCTCCCACCGACTAAGCTCCACGAGGTTGGAGAGCACTTCCATTTTGTCGCACTAAGTTCTCATAGCTCAAGGCTGACCCATGGCAAGCGCTCCATGAATGCTTCTTGAACTAATACACAGATAAATGAAGAGGAAAGAATGTCACTTCATACTCATTTTATCTAAAAGTAAGGAAGATGGCTCCAATTTTTCCATTTGGTATAAAGAAGGTACATATAGGGTAGTCTGTCTACCTCTCAATGAGTGCACCAGGAGATTCAGCTTCAAATTAATTTTCTTCAGAAAAAAATTATATTTCTATGGAAGCTGTAGAGTTCTGAACATGACTTTTGCACATTGATTTTTTTTTTTAATTTCCCTATCTACAGAAATAGTTTAGTGTCCGAACATGAAAGTTGACCTCCTGCTGGATGTATGACTCCTGTCCCAGCAAGCAGCCGGAGACACGGACTTTATGAGGACTTGTGTGAATACCATAGCTTTGTGGTTAAGCACGTAGATTCTAGAACAAGACTCTGGGGGCAAAACCCTGCTCCTGCACTTACCAGGGAAATGATTTGGGGGTGATGACTAAATGAGTTAAATCATGGAAATCATTTGAAGTGATGCAGGCAAAGTGCTGTAAAATTATGTGTGATTATTATAGGTACCAAAGGACCCCATTATTCTAGCCAAAGATGCTTTGGGCAGGAGTTACTTTTTCTAAACTAGAGAAATCAGAATCCATAACTCCTCTTTGGATATATCTACCTGCAAACTAATAACTTGTGGAATGCCATATTTGTTCCCAAATTCTGTTATCTGACTCGATGGTGCTCTAGATGAAGTCTAGGCTCAACGTGACTTCAACTCCATTCAGAAGCCACCTCTTTCCTCTTCAGTTTCCCTGAGCTACTTTAAACCCCTTGTACCATGTGCTGTAGACATGCAGAATTACTTGCTGTTGACTCCGTTTTGTTTCAGGGAGTTGCTGGTATTGCGCCTTCATAGTAAATTTTAAAACTGGGAATTGAGGCCTCCAACGTTTTTCTTTATCAAGATTATTTTGGCTCTTTGGGGTTACTTAGAATTCTGTGTGAGTTTTGCATTGTATAAGTTTTTGCAAAAGGCCAATGGGATTTTGATAGGGATTGCATTGATTACGTAGATCACTTGGAGGGTGGGGGCAGTATTGCCATTTAACACCACTGATGTACGTGGGGGACATCTTTCTATTTATTTAGGTCTTCTTTAATTTATGTTGGCAACATTTTGTAGTTTCAGTGTACAAGTCTTACACCTCTTTGGTCAAATTTATTCCTAAGTATTATATTTTTGATGCTGTTAATAAGTGGAATTTTTTCTTAATTTCACTTTCAAATTATTCATTGCTAGTATATAGAAATACAGCTGAGTTTCGCAAGTCGATCATGTGCTCTGCCACTTTGCTGAATTTGTTTATTAGCTCTAACAGGAATTTTTGTGCATGTGTGTGTGTGGATTTTTAGGATCTTCTATATAAAAGATCAGGCCTGCAAATAGAGATACTTTTGCTTCTTTTCTTTTCAATTTGGATGCCTTTGATTTCTTTTAATTGCCTAATATTTTGCCTAGACTTCCTGCCTAATACAATGTAAAATGCCAGTAGACAAAATGTTCGTTCTTGTCTCGTTCCTGATCTTAGAGTGAAAACTTTCAGTCTTTCATCAGTGAGTGTAATGCAAGCTGTGGGTTTTCCATAGATGCCCTTTATTAGGTTGAGAAAGTTCTAGTTCATGAAGTGTTTTAATAATGAAAGTTTTTGGATTTTGTCAAAATGCTTTTTCTGTATCAACTGAGGTGATCTTGCGACGTGGATTTTTTTCTTCCAGTCTATTACAGTGTATTACTTTGATCAGTTTTCATACGTTGAACCACATTTGCATTCCTGGAATAAATCCCATTTGGTCACGGTGTATAATTTTTTAATATTCTGTTGGATTCAGTTTGCTCTTATTTTGCTGAAGGTTTTTCATATCTGTTTCCATTAGGAGTATTAGTCTATAGTTTTCTTGTGATTTCTTTATTTGGCTTTGGTGCGAAGACAATTCTTTCTTAATAGAATGAGTTAGGTGTGTTCCCTCCTCCTTTCGTTTTATTTGGAAGAGTTGGAAAAAGACTGGTGTTAATTCTTGTTTGAAATTTTCGCATAATTCACCGGTGAAACCGTCTGACTCTGGGCTTTCCTTTAGAGGTGGATGTTGAGTACTAATTCAATCTCTTAAACTATTGTAAATTTGTATTCATTTTCTATTTCTTCTTTAGTCAGGTTTAGTAGTTTGTGTTTCTGAGAGTCTGTCCATTTCTTTTAGGTTTCCTAATTTTTTTTTTTTTTTTTTTTGCATACAGTTGTTCATGGAATCTCTTCTAATCCTATTTCTATAATTTCCTTAGTAATGTGCCCACTCTCATTTCTAATTTTAGTAATTTGAATCTTCTCACTTTTTTTTGTTTATCTCTGCTCTAATATTTATAAAAAAGTTTTTCTGTAACACTCCAGTACTTCGCCAGGCCATTCACAGCTCTCCGTTAGCCTTCACTTTGTGCTTGCGTGGAGTACAAGGCGAGAGAGAAGCACACGGTGACCCTCAGCTTTTCTGGGAACAGGTTTACGGCACGGCGCGCGTGCCTGGGCTTTTCACTTGCCCAGTACACACGCAGCCTTTCGAAGCTCTTATTTTCCTACACATCTCTTTTCTCACCTCTTCATCCCTGGCTTTTTGGCCTATTGCTCATCCTGACTGTCATCCTTCACCCAGGCTTCCGTGGCCAATACGTTAGCTTTTAAATGCTTTTGGCAAGTGCCGCCTTCGCCCTGGGAATGCTCTGATCCCGAGGAATTAACGGTAAGCCCTCATGCTGGTAACTGGGGGAGCCGTCACACAGCTCAGAAAACGCAGCCGTAGTTCTTTGAGAATGACGCCCATGTTCTTCCCTCTGGCGCCGGCAGCCCGGGCGAGGAGTACGGTGTGCTATTTTCCTGGCCACCTGATCTGGAGAGTAGGAGACGGTACGCGGGCAGCTGAAATGCCACAGCCCTGTCTCAGGGCAGAGCGGCAGCATCTTTCTCCAGAAGGCTCACCCCGTTGGCTCCGAGTTTTGGGCTCAGATCCAGAGCTCTGCAGATGTCAACTCTGACAGTTTCTGCTGGCGTTTTTGTGCAAGGATGGAACCCTGGAGTTTGCCACGCTTGCCATTTCGGTGATGTCACTCCACATCGGTTCCTAGTGGTTGATTACACCGTGCTTGGTTCTGAATGGGACATTATTAAATACGTTTTTGAGGACTGGATAATAAGGACCTGTGTTTTCTTTTAAGTCAAATATTAAAGACAGCGAAAAATGGCATGCTTAATATTTATTTAGCAAACACTTATTTATTAAGTGCCCTTTTGATTAATTACCACATTTGAGAAAAAAGTAGAATATAGCAAAATACAGACTACATGTAGGGTGATCAAGTAACTCATCACCCAAACCTGGATCCTTTGAAAGTAAAGAAAGGAGCTAAGACGTCAGGAATAAGGTGTAACCTGGACTACATCTCACTATTCAGTATGTATGATCATTCTAGTTTTGTCTTTCACTCCCTCTAATATTTGATAAATTTGACTTATGGCCTAGTCCCCTAATTACTAGTTAATTGCTAGTTTTTGATGCTCTTACGTTGCTCTGCAAAGAGCTTATTGCTAAAGTGTTGGTTACAGGATACGTCTGCTTCTAATGCAATACATCTATGCACAGTATTGTCCATTCTCATTCAGGAATAATTAAATTTATGGCACATATTACATTAGAAACCTTTGCATTTGTATTGTAAAAATGTAATTTAATGTACCGTAATGGGGAATTGAGAGCTTTTCTTTCTTAGTCTTTAATCTATTTTTAGTTAATTTTCATGTACAATGTAAGATAAGGGTTCAATTTCTTTCTTTTATGTGTGACTGTCCAAACATCCTATGTTCACGGATTGTTAAAATGTCCATGCTGCCCCAGGCAAACTACAGATTCAAGGCAATATCTACCAAAATCCCGAAGACTTATCTTTTATAGAAATAGGAAAAAAAATCTATGATTCATAAGGAATCATAAAAGACCACAAGTACACAAAACCAAATCGATCTCAAAAAAGAAGAAAAAATCATAACATAACATTTCCTGCTTTCAAAACATATTGTAAAGCGATAGTAATCAAAATAGTATGGTACTGGGAAAAGGCCATGTTGACCGATGGCGCAGACTAGAGAGCCCGGAGATCCACATGTTACGTGGACAATTCCTCTTTAACAAGGATGCCAGGAATACACAGGAGGAAAAGACAGTCTCTTCAACAAATAGTGTGGGAACTAGTATATGAACTTCTAAGAATCATCACAGGATTCCTGCAAACCCCGGAATTCCATTGTTGCTGGGTAAAAAGTTCTCTGTCTACTTTATCTCTTAGGTCAGCAGAAAAGCTCGGCTACATTGAGGGTTTATAAATTAATTGTGTTTGTGTGTATGTGTGTGCATGTGTGTTAATACATAAAGTGAATATAGTTTGAACCACTTTAAATAGAAATATATATTAATATATGTTGATATAACATTCATATGTTATTCATATGTAATGTGTGCATGAATAATTCATACTATAACATATCCGTGAATTTGTTTTCTCGGTGCTTTCTCTTTTCCTTTTTTTGATTTCTGGGGCATATTTCTTAAAACTATGTGGAGTCACAATTGTATGTTGGGAGACATTTGATCAATATAGCAGTTTGTTTTTACATACAAATGTGAATTAAAATCCAGAGTGACTCGAGATTTTAATTGACAGCAGATGAGAAGCATAGAATATTTTAGGGGTAAATGCCGCAGCATAAAAATGTAAAATATTGGCAATCCTTCTCTTTCAGTAAAATTACCTGCAGCTGTATTGGCAAAGGACTTGTCATTTATATTCAAAAAGCTAAATTATGGGCAATTTGAACTCATTTATCTTTTTTAAATTCATGCAAATAATGACAACATTAATCTTTTTTTTCTCCGAAAGAATGAACAACTAGTTTAAAATGCCAGTTCTCTTGAGATTTCCGCAACCGTAGTGTATCTGGATTAAAAACCTTAATTTAAAGGTGGGATTATGGACCCCAAATCTATTTGGAACAGAGACACAAGGTTTCAAATTTCTTTTACCATATTTTTAAAAAGTTAGCATTCAAGCATTACAGTTATCTACCACATCAAAGTATGTGTTATGTTAAATGATATCAAACTTTGTTTTTATTCAGGAATAGATTTCAAAACGAAATTCTTTTGTTAAAGGACCATTTAATTTATTTTATTCCAAACTCAGCGAATTAAATTTTAATAGCAACTAAAATTTGCCTTTTCTAAAAGTTTTTAGGGCTATTCAGTTTTTCTGAATGGTTGGTGCTTCTTCTCATTTAAAATCTACTTCTCAAGTTTCTTCTTGCCCTTTTTGTTGGTCCTGGTGTACTCAAGTTGATAACACCAGCAATCATCACTGGTTAACATTTATGTGTCAATGTTCTCGGCATTTTACTTGGTAAATAATTTAATACGCACCTCTTGGTATATTTGAGGAAAGTCATGTGTCTGGTGAGTGACTGGCAAATTCTGAAACAACATTAAAGCCCAGTCAGCCTTGTCTCCAGAACTCGTGCTCAGAACCATTTCTCTACTGTTTTGGTGGTGGTTTTTGCAGAGTGTTGTCTTCTGTGTCTATATTTAATTCTCCATGACTAAGCTTCTGCCACTCTAGTGAGAACTCTCCTGTCACTGGGCCCAGTGAGTACTATTTCATAATTCACATTCAGGAAAAAAATCTCAACAGGAATGAGGAAAGCAGTGTATTCGTTACATCTGGTACTTGGCTTAAGTCAATATAGCTGATATAAAGATATGCATTTCAAATAATTTTTTAAGGAATGCAACACCATTTTAACATAATGGCTACAAGTCATTAAATAAAGAAGCTATTTTCCTATTAGTATGTTATCTGTGTTTAAAAACAACTTCTTATTTCTTTAATGTTGTTTATGTGCTCTTTCAAAAAAATTCATTTTATAATCGATTTCTCTCATTATTCATTTTGATATTTAGATTGTCCCCAATGTGGCCAGTGAGAGCCTCTTCCAGCGAGTTTCTGTGTGTCCCCTACATCTGTCCCTATCAGCTTTAAGCACTTCCTTACTTTCTGGCACACTGTAAAGTGTTGTGACGAGAAGACTTCTTTATTAAACAATGAATAATAAAAAATGCAAAATTAGTGATGGGAATTCAAAAAAAATATTATTTTACCAGCGCTAGAGTAGCAGTTTAATCGCTCTGGCATCATTAATCATAGTGTTCAAATAGTTAGCAAAGAGAATGTTTGTGACTTAAACGATACAACTTGTTGCCAAGAATGGGTCCGGCGATGTAACTGTGTCTGGATATGACGCAGTAACCAGGAGGGATGTATGTCAATAATGATAAGATAAATCAGTGACATACTTTTTCAATACCATAATAAAAACATTGATATAGTATATTTATGTTATATATAATAATTAGATAAGCAATATAGTTTTTATGTAAGTAAAACTATACTTTTATACTTTATATAAATAAAAGCATTTATTTACTATTGGATGGGCTTGACCAATGTATTCATACATAAATATAGTAATGTTTCTACATACATTTTACATGTCCTGAAACTGTAATTAACTATGAAGTCATTCATACATTTTTCATGGACAGTGAAAAAATTGTAGCAAACTCATAGATACCTAACAAGCTCATTGGTCTGAGAAATGTATATTGATGCTTCTGTGAATTTATTACTTTCCGATTAAGCCACCGAACCTGTTATTTTTTTAACTTGTACAGAAGTGGTAAAAATAGTGGCATCTATCCTAAAAAAAATGTATTTTCTTCTTTACAGATTTAATAAACATTGTTTTAAAAGCCCACTTCTGCTTTTCTTGAAGTTTCATCTCAAGCCAAACCATATTCACGTTGGAATTCTCAAAGTGGCGACATTCTGCTTCGCAGTTAGTTCTTTAAATTTGTCTTGTCTGTCTTATTTGTACACATACCTTTCTTTTCATTTGTTAGTATTTCTCACCAACCATATGGTTTATGAAAGCAGGCTGCATGTTCTCGAGATCCAGCACAGGTTTGGACAGATAGAGGCCATTCACTAACCATCTATAAAATGAAATGTTAGTGATCAGTCTTCTTACGCAGACATATGTGTGTCCTCCAACCTCCCCTTGGGCTGTAACGATTAAGAATATTTATAAAACGTATCCTTAAATATCAGCTTTCCATGAATATTTGGATCACAGTATTGCTTCTTTCCATTTCAGTATTAAAAATTCTAAACGTCATGGGTATTTAAAGGTATATTTATTCAAGACATTCTTGCAAATGATAGAAAGACCCTGTCTTCTTTGTGCTAGATTTTTGGTCTTTATTTTTATTAGAGGCTTCAGTGTATTGCTTTGGCTTTAAAAAAAAATGTTTTTATAGAGCATTCATGTAGGGTATTAGCTGATTAATCCTTCTGCCAGAAGATTACAAAACCCTCAAATCGGTACAGAATTCAACAAATCTAGGTTAATAGCATTTAAGCATTGGAGAGGTGGTTTCTCTTGGGAGCTTTAGCACTATGCCCAAGTAACTGGAGCCATTAAGAATTGTTCTGCCTTTTAAATTCTCTGAGCCAGGAAGGATGACTGGCAGCTCTGCCTGTTTTTTGTTACTTTCATCAGTGATTTCTTTTCATCCTGTTACTTGGAAGTTTGTCGATGGCTGAGCATGGCTGAATCCCTGTGGTCGTGCCCACTCTCGCGCTGCTTTCCTTCTCGCGAGATTTCATTAGTCCTCAGCGTTTGGAGATGGACAGTAGTGTGGCTACTTACTGTTGCCCACCCCCCACTCCCTCTCCCTTTGAGAATGTGTTCAGTTATTGAAGCACTAAAGTTCTGTCATCCAGCTCACTGAAACATTTAACTAATTTATACCTGGATCAGACATCTGATAAGGAAGTCCACAGAACACTTTCCAGTTCTATGCTAACAGCCTACTAAGTAATGTGCTCTTCACTGTCTCATGTGCATGTGTGTGTGTGTGTGTGTTCCATGCATGTGTGCATGCATGCATGCATTTCAATCTTAATTGTGCCCTCTCTTTTTTAAGTCATATACTACTGTGTCTGTATCATCAACACAGTGCTTAGCATCCTACTGACACTGAATAAAGCTTAAACTGTAATCATCGTAATTACTGCTGCTTTTGTTTGAAAATAATATTTACTATTGACTTTTGTCAATATTTTCTTAAGTCGCTTCCTCCTGTGTTTCTAGCATTCAGAACTCTGGACCTAAAAGCATAAAGATCTGGGCCATCTAAAGATTTGGCAGTTTTTAAAGTGCACAGTGAGTCCTGGGCTCCCAATGTAATTGTAGATTGTAGCTCACTTAATGAGTATAATACCCTAACAGCATGAGTGTTGTTTTCATAAACATGTTTGCATAATGATAGACTCGCATCTGAAAAGAAATCATCTAATCAATGTGAATTCCAGTAATTTGTCACATATCCCGATGTGGGATTGACATTTTCTAAAAACCTTTTTATCTGAAAGCTTGTCTCAGGAGATTGGACACAGTATGTGCATCAGAATGGAGGGCATGTGTTTATTTTTGCTGCTTAAATTTTAGTTATTATGATCTATTTTTATATTCTTCAAGGAGAAACCTATTCTCGAAGTTGTCTACATTTTTATCTTCAGATATTCTGACGGTCTGATGACAAGTTTAATATTTTTTTTTAAAAAAATGACACTTTGTATTAGATTTTAAGAGCTGGGAGCTAATACATAATGACATTTTTATTTCATCATCTCCATTCTAAGACACAGATGTTCAGTGAAGGATTTTGCTATAAAAAATTAATAAAGGAAAATGACCCAAAAGGTATTGTGATATATAATCTGTAGAGTTCTTCAGCTAAAACACTGTGAATGTCATATATTTATAATTTAGTTTAATTGTGAGCAGACCTAGCCTGAATGTAAACTATGAAATACCTTTAAAGATGTGTATTATTACATAAAATTATTCAGGGCCTAAAGAATCTGCTTCCAAGAACAACAAAACCAAAAACAACCGTTATTTTAAAATTTAATCCTTGTTAAAGTAAACGCTCTTCAATTGGACTTCAAATTAACTTTTATTTAAAATTATTTACATTTCCTGTAGCATCTTTTTATAACTTAATTGGCTGTTAAATACTTTTGTTCATGAAAGAAATTAAACTTTACTTCATTCAATATGGCTTCATGTTATTGAAGTCTATAATTTGTCGAACCCAAATATAAGGGAAAAGATTGTAAACACACTCACACACGTGCATATAAAAATGGAAACCAATTCACTTATTTTTTTCTATGGGATGTCTGATTTTTATCCTGAATTGGAAGATCTTTAGTTTTCAAATAATATTTTTAATGGAAAGCAGCTATTAATGGGTTTGTATCTTCATTTAAGACAGAAAAAAATGAATTTACTTTTTGTAATTTCGGGATGTAATTGTAATAGGAAAGAGAGAGAGAAAGAGGAGAGAGTAGAGAGAGAGAGAGAGAGAGAGAGAGAGAGAGAGAGAGAGAGAGAGAAAGTAAGTAGGTCCTTTCTCCTCTGTCCACAGTGAATTCTCCTTCTTTTATGAATAAGATCTTGATCCTGGGGGGAAATGAGGGGGTTCTTTTCTTTCTTTCTTTCTTTCTTTCTTTCTTTCTTTCTTTCTTTCTTTCTTTCTTTCTTTCTTTCTTTCTTTCTTTCTTTCTTTCTCTCTTTCTCTCTTTCTCTCTTTCTCTCTTCTCTCTTTCTCTCTTTCTCTCTCTCTCTCTCTCTCTCTCTCTCTCTCTCTCTCTCTCTCTCTCTCTCTCTCTTTTCTTTCTTTTCTTTCCTTTCTTTTTTCTTAAATAGGAAAGAGAACAGCCCATGAAGACACTCAAGGTCTAAGATAGGTAGCAACAACGAGAGGCCATGGCTAGTTTTAACCTTACTAATTATTATTATTATTATTATTATTATTATCATTTTTTATTTTTTGGCAAAGGCTCATCCTGTCTGCATGCTACAGTACAGGCAAGGTGTTAGCCCATGTTCTTATTCAATAATGTTATAAAGAAAAGAGGAGGATAGGATTAATAAATGTCTGGAAGAATGATGTAAATTTACCATATTCTATTATAGCTACTGTAAGAGAAGAGTTTGTGTGGCAATCATGGTAATGCTGGCTGTTGATAATTCATACACAAAAGCAGAGCTCCATTTTCGACAAATGCAGATGTAATAAAAAGACAAACATCTATCATGAATTAAAAAGTTGATGATGAACCAAGTAAGTACTTGTTTTGAATCAGGAATGAAGTGGTCCTGTTCTATAAGAAGTAAATGCATTGAAACACAAGAGGTTTGAAACACTATTTCATAATTTTTCAAGGAAATGCAATTTTTGTTTCTAGTCTATATTCACCTAATTTCTATTTAACTCACATGATTGTATAAATTAATAAATTAATAATTTAGCCTGTTTTCTATAGAGATATCTAGATGTTATCAAATCATTTAATTTCTCATATCTCTTACATGATGAAAAAATTGGTATTTTTTAAGGGAAACATGTGCTTCCACATGCCACCAGATAATCAAACACTCACTATGCCAGAATTACCCAAAAAGTCTTTTTAAATATACAGTTTCCTGTATCATGTGTGTTCATTCTTTTTATGAGATACACATTAACTGGTAGTCTTGGGACTTACGATTATTATTATTGTTGCAACGTCTGTCTTTGGAGTGGTGGGTGACATAAATAGTTACCCAAAGGATTTAAAGAGAATGTGATAGCTCCCTAACTGTGCTGTGAGCAGCAGCATGGAAGAAAGGCTCGCATTCTCAAAAAGCAGCATTGCATGTACTAGGCAATGATTTAATTTTGAAGTTATTTTATTACATTTTCAAATGAAATGTAAATTCCCCTTATTTCTTACTGTGAGCCTCATTATTAATTCATAATTTATCTCCTTAGGTGATTATCATGATTCATGTGTCATTTCTTGGCTTGTATTATGTACACAGTCCCCATTATGTAACCGTGGGAATTTAATGTTTTTCTTTAGAACTGAATTACTTGCCTGGTATGCAGTAAAGGAGGCTTCTGCATTTCAGGAAGCAAATTATGAATACTTATTTAACAAATAGAAACATGGCACTGAGCAGATTCTTCCATTAGATTCTGCTGTGCTTAGAATTTGAAATGCAGTTAAACATTTAAAACACACACGTGATCCATTTCATCGCCTAGTATGGCAGGTCCTATGAGAAGTGGTGGGTAGTGTCTGTATCCTTGAAGGGTATATGGATTAATAGATGGGGTTTTTACTGTGCTGTGTGTGTATAGAGTGTGTATATATATTATGTGTGTATGTGTGTTATGGGTATTATGTATGGATGTATTTTGTATATAGAATTCTATATTGTACATACATACATACATACATACATACATTTCTTTCTTTACTTACTTACTTACTTACTTACTTATACTATGTTGTTTTGACATGGTAAGAAAAACCTTTCTGGCCAGGAGAGACTGCCCCTCCCCAGCTAACCAGTTTTTAGAGTTATCAAGGACTCAGCAACAGCAGGCCTTACCTCCTCGTTCTGGCTTGAACGCCCCTAGAGGTAGCATTTCTCTGCCTCAGTCATCCCAGGGCCAGGTGCTAGATGGCTAGGGACCACCCCTGTAGCCCAAAGCCCACTGAAATTATTCCAATGAGCCAATCCTAAACTGTCCACCCTGCGGAGCTGTGCCCTCCCTTGGGCACCCAGTGGAGACTCTGGCCTGATGCTCAGTCACCTGCCTCCTTACCAGCCTGGTGGCCTTCCGCCTACCAGGTCTGTGGCCTCCAGGACCTGTAGGTGTGATAAACTCCGTTCCCCACAGGTCCTCATCTCTGCTCGTGGCTGTTCCCCAGTGACAGTCTCTCAAAAGAACACAAAACATCTACGTATTTCTGTCCTTTTATCAGTCCTCCATTTTCTGAGATCTGAGAAGCAGAGATGAGGCTGGAAAAGGGAAAAGCTAATGACATTCAGTGTTTCATGTTTAATCTTAAGATCCGGAGCCATTTTAGGTTTCAGCCTTAGATAACAGTATGATATTAGTGATGGGTTTGAATGGCCTAATTTCTTCTGCACATAAGACAGGCGAGGGCACGCTTTCTAGACTAATGGCTCTTGAATGACAGACAGACTGGAAAGAACTGGGAGTATAGAGACCAGTTTGAACATATGAGAGAGATGGATCTGGTGAAAAATGGGGAGTTTTTTGGTTTTGTTTTGTTTTGTTTTGTTTTTAAACAAAAGCAAAGGAGGGAGCCATGACATCCTTCAGAGAAGCGCGCTACATCAGGATTTCATAACTACTGGATAGTTGAAGCAAGGCATGGGAGCAGTTGTTTTGGAAGATGATGTCTTTTATAGCGGATGCATCTGAGGATAACGGGTAGAGGACTGAAGGAAGTACGGCTTTGTGCAGAAACACAATGACCTTGATATTGTTTATACTGACTTCACCCGAGAAAGGAAAATCGGCACGGAATGGCACCCAGAAATGGCGAGACAAAGGCCCCATGAGTCAGAACCAGCAATATAGATTTATAAATCTCCAGTGTCTGCTGAGTACTGATAACTTCATAAAGCAGGTAGATTTTACTCGGATTTCTTATAAGTTTTCTTATTTACTCTTAGTTTTGCACAAGTTTAAATAACAAAGCAATGTATCCTTATCCTTCATTTAAATAATACAGAATTTTAAATTCAAAGAATTTACGTATGTGTGACTGCTTTGGGGGATGGAGAAAATAATTAAGGACTCAGTAGAAATAGATGGTAATCTAATTTGGGGGAGGGATTTTTTTTTAAAAAAATACATATAATTTACCAACTACTCCAGAAAGTTGCCTGGAAAAGAAGTTAGTAAAAGAGTAGAAAATTAAAAGCAGGATACAACAGGGGTTCAGGAAGGACTTAAGGAATGAACTTAGGGAACGGAGTGGGTGTGTCTGAGAAGCAATTGGGGGAGGCTGGTGGGAGATTAACCACGCGGGGCTTGCAAACCACGGCCATGCCGCTTGGATCTTTTCCCTGAAAGATAAGGGACAGTTTGAAGCAAATATTCGTCCCTATCTATGTTTTTTGATGCTCACTCTGACGGCTGTGTTAAAAGTGGATGGGGGATTGAGGGGCCGGGAGAGAAAGGAATCAGGGAGACTGTTTGAGACGCCGTCGTGATGGTGTCATACCTGAAATACGATTCTAACCAGTAAATTCTGAATGAATGCATGAGGTCTTTTGCTTCTCGTATCTGAAATAGAGAATAGTTCCTGGTTGAACAGGAAATACAGAGAAACTTTCAAAGCACCTGATGACATTGGTCTGTGCTCTTGCTGACGATTTCTGTTTTCCTCGATTTTTCGTGGAAGGTTTCCTGCAGCCTGGTTTCTCACAATACTTACCTCGTAGCATTGATTATGGGATAATAATATAAAAATTACTGTTATCATACTAGTTTTATTTATTTATGGGAGCATGGGCTGTGCTCAGTGTTTTACATGCGTTATCTCATATAATTTTCCCAGACGACACCGTGGATAAGGGTACATAAATGTCACCATTTTACATCTAAGAAGGCCGAGGTGAGGTGTGACCTCGCCTAAGAAATGCTTCTTCCAATTCCTATTGAGGAAAAGCCAGAAGTCAATATCCAGAAGCTTAGGACACGCCTTCACCTGAGGCTGAGGAGCCGTACGGGTGGGAGGGGCAGCGGGGTGGGAGGCGGGGCTCCCCTGATGACCGCAGGCCGGATTCTGAGCGGGACACTCAGCCCAAGGAGGTGGCTCTGTGTGCAGGATGCTGCTCGCTCATCCCCCGCGGTGCTCCGCTCTCTCCAGGGTCCCCAGAAGGAGATACCCCCGGGGACATGGAGAAGGAAAGGAGGCGGATGACATTCCTGCCTTTGGGTCTGCGTTTTCTGCGCCCAAGGCCGCCCCTGGGCTCCCCTGGACCGCAGGGTCGTGGGCCCTGCGTTGGCTCGATGTGGCGTCCGGTGCTCCTGCCCCACCTCCCGTGTCTGGGGCTGCTCACCTTTGAACTCAGCACGGGCCCGGACGGAGGAGATTCCGCCCTTATTTCTAGGACCTTTTTAATCTTCATCTTCCCATTCCTTTTTCCTCAATAAGAGAAAAATTGGGGGGAAAAACACACACACATTTGATCCCATTATTTCTTCAAAGAAACATGTTTTTTTTTTTTTCTTTTCCATTTGCCCTCAGTCACAAAGTCTGGCCTAGAGGCAGACAAATTATTCAATTCAGATTATGCGATTCAAGAACTCCTGTGTAGGAAAGAAAGGTTCAAGCAGAGGTTTCTCACGTCGAGCCGTAGCTGCCTTGTTCTTACGCGCGCTGAAGAACCCCAGACTATTCGAAACCTCTTCAAAGACAATGGCTGGCGTTTGATCATTTTCTTTCGCTAACATGCTGCTAACGGGAATCCTCGGGAAAAGCACACTTTATGTTTCCCTCATATAGTACAATAAAAATATAACGAGTACAGACTTGGGTGGGGGAACACGAAGACTCTTCATTTTATGCAGCTAAGATAACCGTGCTTCCGAAGTTGGAGAGAAGGTCCAAGCTCCCGCTTCATCACTACTGGGCTTCCCAAGTAGAAAGTAGGACACGCGGTTAAATTCGAATTTCAGATAAACGACAAATAACTTATTTTTAGTGTGAGTTCCATGCAGTGTTTATATTTTCATTTGCTAAATCCGACCACCCTAATTATAACCTTAATTACAAAGCGTTTCTAGTTAAAAGGGCAAATACCATTGTCTTTCAGTTAAAATGTCGCAAATTAGTTTATGTAATCCCAATGCTGAGCTGAGGTTCCCTGATGTCTTCGCAGTAAGCGGGATGATTTCTGCCCTGGGTCGGGTGGTCCCTGTTCACGCAGACAAATGGAAGTTGTTGCCCCTGGGGGGATTTCTCCTCTCCGTCACTCTCTTTTGCACCTGGCCTCTGCCCTGGACCTCCCACTCTGTGGCTCTGCTCTGAGGTCAACAGAACCCTTAACTGCAGCGGCTCCTGGCAGACTCTGCCATGTCCTTACTGGGTCATTTGAGGGATTTGGGGTCCTTTTTATGTTGCAAGCTCGCTGAGGGGAAGATACTCAGGAGTAAATATTTTCCAGAGCTATTTTAAACTGCTCTGGCCACCAAGCTCCCCTGTCGTGCTCTGAACGGTCCTGCATCCTAGGATTACAGACAGGAGCAGGCTACGGCCTATCTCTCTGCTTTTTAGCTTCCTCTGCACCCTTTCTCGGTTTTTCTGTCCCTTGTCACCGGAAGGTCATACCTACTGGAGGGCTGGGGGGCCAAGGCCGGGGACGTCCGGATCCCTCCCCGGTTGCCCTCTCTGCCTTCCCTGTCTTCCTCCCTACGCCGACGCCAGCCTCCTCTGGGTGGTAATGGCCCTCGTAGTGCAGCCTCCCTGTCCTCTAGCGATGCTCATTGCTTTTGCCTGTGAGTGTAAAATGGGCTTGTAAAAGTGAGGAGTATTTTTCCTTTCTCAGCGTGCCCAAGCTTGTAAGACTCGGGGAAGATTCCGGAACGCCAGCGTTCAGACTCGGTGCCCCTCTGTTTCAGGAGGTGTCACGCTTCCTGGGGAACGGATGGGAACCATGGAAAAGTTTTATCACAGCCGGAATTGCAGGAAGTGAAAAGATATTGCAAGACGATTTTTAAAATCTCCCATGATACAGCTTTTTTTATATGTTATGTGTGTTGGGGGGGGCTGTGTGCTTTCTTCTCTCTCTCTGATTCCTTGCCATCTCTCTTTTTTTAAACTGTATAATTGTGTGTGCGTAATTATAAAAGCAACATGGCCCCTTAAATATTGGAGAAACAGAAAATTATTTGAAAGGTCGAACAACTCTGATGCAGAATTTTTAAATAGAAGACAAACTCTAGGCTGCTTTTCTAATATGAATAAAGAGCATTCATTTTATTTAAACTCATTCAGAAAATATGTGGTTAGATCTTTAAAATAAATTACGTACGAGTAATTTGAATTTGACTCTTAATATGGTTTCTATAAGTTTTAAGGTATTTCAAGGGTTTATTCATTAGAAAATGTGTTGAAACTCTTTCGAACGCCACTTTTCATTTTGAACCAAGTTATATACGACCCCCCAGGGAGGTGACCTTGCCTTCTTTGGTGAGAAAATCTTTGGTCATAGCATAACTAAAATATTTTCAGAAGTTTCTCAAGACAGTGTTTTACAGTCAGTGCATTCAGATCTAGGGTAATTTTTGTCAAAAACAAAAACTATTGCAATGCCATAGTTCTTATCAATAATGAAACTAAAATAATCTCTTTAGAAATACCATAACAAGTGATATTAATTATCTATTAGCAAACTAAACTATTAGTAAACTAAATGTGAACTAAATCAAAAGGAGTAACACGACATAATGCTTTTTGTTAAACACCAATCTGTCCTTTCCAGATATTAAAAAAAAAAAGTTTGTCTTTGGGTAAAATTTAAATACTTATGTCCTTGAATGAAACCTGGACTGGATAGATGTTTCACTTTTGAATTTCAGGTGGGCATATTGTATTGATTTTAGCGTATTAAGGAAAAGTTCAGTGAATCAGTCCTGAAGAAAAAATGCGATTAATGAGTAGCAATTTTATACCTCAGCATTTTAATCTACTTTAGCACAATGGGGAAAGTCTTCATATACACATTCAACCATTTTAGAAAAAAGAAAAACCATGATTAAGTGAATGATCATACTGAAAGCTTATTTATTTCTTCTGGAAAGTTGGAGACACAAAAGTATCGATCTTACCAAGAGTAGATAATTTACAAAGCATACAGTAAAACTAAGCATGAAGATCAGACCTTGTGGAGATCCACTCGGACTGATTTCAAATACCGACTTAACATTTTTAACTTGCCCATTACGAGACAGTAAAAAATAAAGCACTTTGAAATTACAAGTATAAAACGAAGGATAAAATAGGAAACATTTATCACAGAATTGGCAGATGTTTCGAAGAAACTCATTGCTTCCTGTGCTGTTGAACTTTGCCTTTGATACTTTTTCTCCTTTAAATGGTCTCCGCTTTTCCTGAAATTGTGTTCCTGCAAACAAGGCAGTTGGATTTTGACCGTCATCATACTGAGCTACATACCTGCCTGGAAATTAGTTGTTTCTCTTTAGAAAAACATCAGCTTTGCTAGTCAATATGTCACAGCTATTCCCGTCTTGCTTTGCCCTTAAAAAAACTTTAGTGTTCTCCATTCTATTCTATACATGCTGATCTTCTAGTTCTGCCGGATAAGCATTAAACAATCGGAGCTACTTATCGTGGATTTCTAGCATTTTAGATGCAGTTCTCCACTGGTACTTTTTCGTAACTTTGGTATTACTGATTTTGATCCATTTTTCAATCTTAGAAGAGTTACCTTTTGAACTACTTTTCTTTAGCATATAGAAATAATTTCTGGATCTATGAACATACATGAATTTTTCATATATAAAGAATATATACAGGAGCAAGAGAATTTTTGGATAGTCCTAAAGTCTTTGTCTTATGATATGTGTAAGTACCTGAGAACTCATGTTTTTTCATTTTCTTAAGAGTGGGATGGAAAACGATTGTCGCTTTGTTGGTCAGGGTTCCTAGAGAAAACAGGTGGCCCTTTCAAAAGGAGTAGTTACACCAATCTTATTGTGGACGAGGTGTTTCATGGACGGGCGAAGGGAAACCAACAAGAGGCGGGAGAAAACGAGAGCCAGCCTCCACCAGCCCGGGGCAGAAAGGACCAGAGGGGCAACGTGACCAGCACTGGGGCTGACGTTGGCGGGGGAGAGGAGTAGCAAAGCCTGCAGAGGCCTGAGAGCGGACGTGAGGCAGCAAGACCTGCGATCCCACCCCTCGCACAGCTCGGTGGGACTTGCCTGGGTCAGAAGCCCAGTGGGACCAGCTGGACGCACAGGGTTTGCTCTGCAGTTCCCACGGGACCGCCTCAGACGCAGAGCAGGCCAGAGAACGGGGACAGGGAGGGACTCCGAACTTGGGCGTCACTGCCATTTTTCTGAATACCGTGAGAGAATTCTTGGATTTATCGGTGGAGGCTGTGAGAATGTGAGTTCCCTTCATCGCCCCATCCCTGGGTTCATCTGCATAGCAGGCTTTATAAATAGGCTCCTCGTAGCATGAGGATAGTATTATATTTAAAGATGGGTTTGGTAGAGTGATGACTCTGTGGAATGTTGTGTGTTCCACAAAATGCGTGATAACCCTAGAGTTAGAAATAGAAATTTAAAACTTGAAATAAATTTTAGAAAATCTTTCATTTTTTAACTCTGTGGGCTTAATGGTCCCTAAGTTTCTTCTCGATTTAGAATTTCGTGTTTTATCTTCCCCTTTATCTGGACCACTTTGGTCCAGAGGAGTTCCAGTTTAAAATTGAAAATGGGAAAGTGAAATTAAACGAAGAGTTCAGGAATGACCCAGAGAAGACGGGATAACGTAAGCTGACACTGTCGAGCAGCGGGGGGCTCATTTGACAGGACGGGCTGGAGTCAGCATGGAACGTGACTCCAGCACCTTGACCTCGGTGGACAAGGGACATGGGGCCAGTTATAGAAGACAGTAAATGTACAAGCATGGCTTAAAGCGCGCTGGGATATAAGAGTACAATCTTTTTCTCCACTTCTATTTTGCTGTAGATATATTTCTGCAGCAAAAATGGTAATATGGTCACCATAAATAAATTTCTAGAGATTTAATTGTGAGCTCTTTGGAGAGAAAATGGTCCATTAATACAAGTAAGTTATATATGTAAGTTAAAGCATTTTTCTCTATGTAATTCATTAACTTTGACACAGTTTTTATAAAAAGGAAATACTCCATCACTTATGGTTACAGTTGGAATGGAATTATAATTTATTCCCATAAGGAGAAAAAAAGAATTTAACTCTTAAATAGAGATATGAAAATAATTTAAGGAAATACTTACAATTTATAAAGCACTTTGAATGAAGATGACCCTAACGTGATTAAACATTCCTTTTGCTTCTGCTCAGTCTCTTGTGAATATGCAGTAGTGACCTGATTTTAATTTAATTATCAAAACCACTAATAAATTTAGACAAATCAAGAGGGAGCAGGCCAATTCCAAGAGTTATTAATAAATCGGCACACTCAAAATTCATTTAATTCTTTAGCATCTAAACTAATGAGATGTTACCGTCTATTTGTTGGCATATTAATTTAGCTAAATATATTGCTATTAATCAAATATGGAACATTCAAAATGGTGAAATACATATATTTTAATAGCAATGTCACTTTAAAATAATTTTGACTAATTTCAAAGTAAATTTCAGTTTTGAAATAATGGTTTATGGACTATATTGTCATTTTAGATATGCTTATTGATGTGCAGTTTATAAGGTTAAGGCTAATAAATAACACATGGGGGAAACTTTTTCTTGAAATTTTATCTAAATTTTGAGATTACAAAAATAAATATCAAAGATACGAATATTAATAGACTACCATAGTGATGACCCAATACATTGTCCATTCATTAGCTCACATCCTGGACTAAATCTTTTTATGGAAGTGAGGTAGCTCATCTAAAATATTTCTGTAGCCTTTTCTATAATTAGTTTATATCGTCAAACTAAAGCTAGTAACCCTATCTAATCTGTTTGAATGAATTAAGATAAATTTATCAGTTTTATTTGCAGATACATGACCTGAGTACACATATCAAGATAAATAGATATGATCTGTAACTTCAAAACCTTTCAAGTCTGTGATGTAGAATATTGGTGCTTATAAACAGGCAAATGACATCTAGCTAAGTGAAGAGCTCCGTAAACAATGCCATAAGTAAACAAATACTGGGTGTTTTTGTTTGTTTGTTTGTTTGTTTGTTGGACATCTGCCCTACACAAGGCTGTTTGGTTTGGACTGGACGGTGCCTTTGTATCCTACCGTTTGAGAGCATCTTCTTGTGGCGAGAAAGACCTTACACATGAATCACAGGTGAAGAAGGAGGTATGATGTTGGTGAAACCGAAATCATGGTACAGTGTGAGGATTTAAAAATAGGCACAGGGTGTAGAATGCGGGACAATAATAACCCACGTACGTGATACGGGTTAGGGCAGCTTCTTCATCTGCAGGCCGTTGAGTTGGGTAGAGGCTGCCCCATGTCGAGGAGCTATGTGTGGAGAGAATGCAGGGCAGCTGAAGAGCTCACGCGTGGGCCGGAGACAGTGGGGTGGCCAGTCGGCCCCAGCCGGAGAAGCACCGGTTCTGTACTTCTCAAGTGGGAGGCAAAGGAAAGAGAGACGCGTCCTTCTTCCCCCACCTTCCCTCCCGACATTCAGCACGGAGGGGTGAGGCTTTGCTGGACAACTGTGGGAGGACCCAGCGCACACGGGAGCCACCTTCACCCACCAGGTGCCTGAGAGGGAGAAAGGAGGCAGCTAGCCCCTCCTCGCTCACCTTCCTTGAGAGCGAAGAGGAGAAGTGGCGATCACACCTGAGATGGAGACCTTAAACTGTGCTGGACGCGACCCTTCATGACCGAAAATTACCTGACAGCCGGCGCTCGACCCACGTGTTACAACTCGAATGGGACATGAAAACCCCTATCTCTCACATCTGGGAAGAGACTGAAGAAAATTAAGTCAATTCTGTTTGTATGCCATGGAATTTAGAATATTCAACACAGCCAAGATGGACAGAGTGAAATCAAAGAACTGTATAAGAACGATGAATCCTTTAAAACAGCCTCTAAATATCTGCTGATGAGTTACCGTCCTTTGGTTTTGCAGTGCAGTCCCGGGGGCCTCTGTCTTAGGGGACTCATGCTGTTTACAGAGTGGGATCTCAGAAGGCCGTGGTCTGGAAGGGTCCAGGGCTGCCGGGGTGGAAATGGGCTGTCCTTCTCCAGAGTTTTAACAGGTGATGGAGTGGTTTCTCCTGATCTTTGCTTCTTTTAGCTTCTCCTGCCTTCTGAGCCTTTGTAACATGAGGGTTCTTGCAACTCTTTTATGTCTTAAGTAACTTCAGGAGACAGTCGAACCTCAAGAAGCTCTTCCCTCTGGATGGCAGTGACCAATGGTGTGACAGAGTCCTACTTAATGAAAACAGCGCCTCAGCAGGACTGTGGGCTTAACTCAGACCTGACTTCCCGAAACCGAGACAGGAATGACCTCGGGAAGACGCCTGTCTTCGTGTGTCATTCATACTTGTTATGCAGCCTCCTTCTTAAAGTTAATCGCTTTCCTTTAATGATTAAAATAACTTTTCTGTTCAGTGATCTGCATGGCAAATTGGGTTCTCTCATTTGATTATTTATTTATTTTTTAATTTTTCAAATAAGCAATCATCTTTAACTACTTCAAAATTAATCCTAATGTTTTATTTTTCTATGATATTAGAAACCAACAGGGTAAGAGCTTTTTGCTCTTTGCTGACATCCTGTGACCTAAGTATATATTGACTCACCATTTGCTAAATTTAAAAACCCCCAGGCTTGAGCCTTGCCTCTAAAGGTAAATGAAATGTCCAGTAGGTCTCTCAAAACAAAGATTGGCTGGAATATTATTCTTATAAAACACTCTGATGAACTGATTTCTATATAATATGTGTGCTTTTAAAAATATATGTGTCTCTATGTCATTAGGAACTGAAATATTTATTTTATAGAAAGAATCCAAATAAATATCTCAGCTTCATAGTATGCTTAGAGATATTCAGTTGATTTATTTTTGGTGAAGGTTAGAACAAAGTCTAAATTTAGAAGCTTTCTTCTTTTTATAGTATAGCCCTAAAGTATTTCCAGATATTTTTGGTTTTGTGTTTTGTATTTTGTATTTGTTCAGTGAATTAACAAATAAATATATATATTAAAAAAAACTAAAAGGATTTTAAGCTTTGTTCATCATCAGATACTATATTTTTAAATAATTTTGTTTCTTACTGATTCATGAAAATTAAACATATAAGAAGTGTATTTTTTAAAATACATTTTTAAAACAGTTTCTAGGGTTACTTGAAAAAATTCTACATGAGGTAAGAGTTGTATATGTGATTAATTCTCATTATTCGTGGTAGTTATCAAGAACACTGAATTAGCTAATACCAAAACATTTCTCCCAGAAAAAATAGAGTTGGGTCCTGCTAGCCTCTGGTCATGACATTTTCTTCAGCTGATCAATATATAAACTTGTCTTAAGTCTGTTTCTGTTTAAAGACACTTTACATAATATTTATTGTTGATTCATTAATATTGAATTTATGGTCATCAGGACTATAACTCGTGCCGGCTTGGAGTGTCTCTAGAACACACAGTTTCTCCCTCAGGCCCATCACGACCTTCCTGTGCTTAGAAATACCTGGAAGCGTTCTAGCGCTATGCCCAGGGCCTTTTCAAACAGTGAAATCCCAACAAAAGCACACACACGAAATGTGGAAAACAGAGCTAATAAATACGCTGTGAAAAAGACACTTATTTACCGTAAGAGAGCTGACGCGAGGAGGTGGACCCTTGCCTTGCTGGGACTGTGTGGGCACCGGTCGACTCAAATTCATCTCGAGGTTTCAAAAAACATTAATGAGTCGATGAATTTGCAAATACAGAGTTCACAAATAACGAGGATCAACTTTTTCCCACGGCACATCCTGGAGCCATCCTTTTGAGATGTGGGTTGAGACTCTGCATCCCAAAGTCACGCGATGTCCCCGTCTCGTCGAAAAGCGAGACTCCAGGCTCGATGGCTTTGTAGTGGCTCGACACGGTGTCGACTCTAATTACATTTCTTAAATGAGTTTCTATGTTCTGTATGTTTATTTTTTTAAGTATTTTATACAGTTTTTTTAATGCATAGGAAATTTAAAAAAAAAAAAAAAAAGAGGCATGGGTTCGGGTGGTCATTTCACTCTGTCCCATGGATCCAGAAAAGGAGCAAATAGGGTGGCAGATGCCCTGTGGTCAAGTCCCTCCTTGTCTGTCCTCCCAGAAGGATCCCTCTTCCCAAGTCCGTGCCTGAGAAGTGAGGAGTTGATGCTTTCGGCATCTTCAGAGAAGTGAAAAAAGGCCTAATTGACTACTGGCTCATTGGGATCATCCTTCTTAGGAAGACAGGATTGAGAGTACTTCAGCGATGAAAATATTTTTCTGGTCTAGTTTAAGTGACCAGAAAAAATATGCTCTGATGCCGATAAAACTTTTAAACCCAAACATTTTGCATGTCTTGCTCTAAACGTAGGACGACATCCATTCTATTTTTTTCTCTGTCTACCTCTTCTAACATCAAAAGAAAAATAATTCTAATAAGGTGATTTTTGGAAATATTCCTATGAATGGTTTCAGATTTGCTTCTTTACCTCTAGAGTGAAATAATTGTAAAAAGTACTGTATATACATTTATGATAATTTTTATATTACAAGTGCATAATAATTTTTATATTGTAAGTATATATATGCATATGTAACATATGCTTATATATTACATATGTATTTGTAATGGATCTATGATATATTAATAATATTTGATAAATTTATATATAATTAATTTCATATTTATTCGCATGCCCAAGATCATCTCATGAGCACTATTACTCACTTATTTACAAGTAGTTAGTAATCACCTTCCATGTTTTAGGAATTGTTCAATATTTGTTTGTTAAACAATTTTGTTAATCAATGTTTCAAAGCCTCATTTTAAAGTTAAAAAATCAATTTCAATCAAGGACTGTAGTCAAGAGATAAATATATAAATATTGAAGAATAGAGAATTCTTGCAGCTCTTGGAGGAGGAGATAAAAATGACTCAATAAATGATTAGATCAAACATACTTGAAAAGTTCTAGATAGGTGAGTGTTTATCAATCTATCTGTCACATTGTCAAAAAGTAATTAAAGATTAGGACGGTGTAATTAGGAGAGAAGATTTCTCCCTCATTTGGAGAGTTGAAGCAAATACGTAACGTGAACATCTCGGTCGGGGGGCCTGCTCCATGTGTTTATCTGGGCATCAGCTCGTGATGGTGTCACTGTGATGGGCATGTGTCATTTGAGGCCAGTTGTCTCCTTGGTTGCCATCACAGAAGATTACGGGACCACAGGATTTGAATGAGTGCTTTACTCACTGAGCTGAAGGTGACATAAATTGCGGTTAGAAGTGAGTCATGATGTGACCCCTCTAAGCTCAAGGGGTCAGAAAATACGGACAGCAGCAGGAACGCTTCGTGACCTGTCTGCCTGATGTCAAGGGTGGCGATGGGAACTGGAAACTGTTTATAGCCTGAGAAAGTCTTGCAGCAAGTACTTAGGTCAGTGTGTGCCCAGAAACTTGCTTGCAGGCAGCGGCAAGTATGGGTGACTTTTTGTTCAAACCCGTTGTTCGCTCCATAAAATACGTTGACTTTCATCGAGTGATCCTAACTGATCCAGGCCAGCGGTTTTCAAACAGTGTGCCTGGAACCCCAGATGACTACAGAAGTGCATGTGGAGTGATCTCCGCGAGAAAGGGAGAGATCAAGTGGGAGGGAACGTGGCCAATCTCCAGCCTCAGTTTCCTGGAAAAGAGACCTCCTCACCTGTCTCATTCATTGCAGTCGCGAGGATGGCTTTGCTAAAAAAAAAAAAAAAAAAGTTTTTGCTACTGAAGAATCATTTGACAACCAATGATATTTTACAGAAAATCACATCATATTTATATCACCAAACTGATTTAAGGCCCATAGCCTAAAAAAATAGAATCTGAGGTTTCTGACAATCAGCCTCTTTGACATTTCAATAGAATATAAGAACATATATGTTCGAAGGGCTGGTCTTAGCAATTGACTTGACCTATGATAAATGTCTTCTCATTCACTGAAATTTTGAGTACTTTAAAACATCTAATACTAGTCTTGAAATAAATATGCTAATTTATAGTGTTATATTTATATATTGGAAAGTTGGAGTTTTTATAAGAAATCAATGGTGACAAATAAAAGTCAATAACTGAAACAATAAATTATAATAGTTTATTAATTTCATGATAATCTATTGCAGTGAACACAGAAAATAAAAAGCTAGGTATATATAATATTATAGTTAATAAAGGAATCGTAACAAATGTAGAAATGCCTTACTGTAACATGGATCAAAGAGTTGAAATAATGAAATCTTATTAAAGCACCTATAATAGATTTTGAACAAGCTCTTAAAAAGAATTACCCTTTGGAAAAATGCCACTTCATTTATAATAAATGCATGGTTTTTACTTTCATTTAAATGATGTTATGTAAATATTTGACAGTGAGTCTGAATCATTGACGGAAATTACCGTAGTGTTGTTTGAGCCTTTGATATTTATTTCCCTTGTGAAACACATCTGTTTCCATTGTTTAATATTTAAGATATGCTGCAGATTAAAAGTCTAAAGATGGATGAAAATCAATTGATTAAAAAAAAAAAAAACTGCCTGTGGCCTTTGAGGAAAATACTTTTCTATTCAGCATCTATTAGAATTCTCTTAGTTTTTTCTATGCATTTAATATGTTGAACTGCAAAAATGTTTAGAAATAAACGCCATGTATATTATTATAGATAGAAATTGTGTGTAAGAAGGAGTAATTTTGGCTACTAGGTAATGATTCAGATTTTTAAACATTTTTCTTTTCTCTTCTGCATGTCGGCTAGTAGGCAGTTGCGGATGCGTTTTCTTACGCTGGTGAGCTCCTTTAAACGAAGGACACCCTTTTGGGCAACTAGGATGGAGTCACGCAGCTGCCAGGCCCTGTGCCTTGGAAATTAACCTACACGGAACTGTTCATAAGAGTTTCATTCCTGGACAAATCGAGCTTCCAAAAGTTGAGATAGCTTCAAATAATATAAATCATTAGAAAAAAAGATGAAAACATTACTGTCTGTTTGGCTTACCTATTGCTGCAACAAATTACCCCACAGATTTCGTGTCCAGAAACAATGGTCTTATTTTACCGATATTTTGCCGAGATTGGAAAGGGCTTGCAAGCTGGGTGACTTGTCGCTGATCTGTGGGATGTCAGCAGGAAGGATGGAGGGGCCTGGAGGTTCTAGTTCCGAGATTGTTGTTTTCTTTGTTCACGGGCCTGGTTTATCATGGCCCCTGGATCCCTCGCCCCCTCCTCATGAGGGCTGGATCTCAGAGCCTTTCCTCGTGGCTTAGGCTCCTCATAGCTCGCGGTTTTTCTAGTATAGTCACACTTCTGTATGCCAGTTGGCTTTCAAAAAGCAGGAGCAGAAGCTCTCAGTCTAGTTATCTGCTGGCCCCTGGGACAGGGGCCACTGCGTTCCCGGTCACAGCAGTCCCTTTTCTCAACGGGAGAGAACGTTGCAGAAGAACGAACGTATGGGATGGGAGACGTTATTACGGCCAACTTTGTAAATCAAATCTGTCACCATTCTCAACCTGAAAAAGTAAATATTTTGGAAACTGAAACTCTCCAGAATGATGTGTCAGATACTCTGCTGAGAAGCAAAGACATGATTAACTACGAATGCCATTTAACGGAACTCGGATAACTAGTAGATGCATTTTTCAATGTAACAGTCCTTGAAGAAATGTGCGCTTGGTAATAGACATGCAGAAATTCCAGAAATAGGTTTTATGTTAAGATTAGAAAACGGGATAAAGCATTCAAATATGCATCTCAGGTTTGAAGAGAGGTAATAGTTATGTCTAACGGACTCTAGAGTGAAAACACTTTGCTGGAAAATCGTGATATGTTTGGGTGTATCTGAGGGTAGGGAATTGATGTTTAGGCTTGAGGCATATAAACACAAACAACAAAAATTAATGTAGCTGAAAAATCTATTCGTCACATTTTATATTATTCTTTAGTTTATAATTAACTGGCTATTCTTAATCGTTGGTGACTGTAGCATCTGTAGTCAGAGCCTCCACACGGATTCACAATGGAAAATTATAATACAGTAAGTTTCCATGTCAAACATTAAGCAAATTATCTATCAGTCGAGATGATAATCACTGGTCTACCCTGAGAGTTAACGGATAAGATTCAAACAGGGGACTGTCATTTCATCTAGGTAGCTAGATAAGTAGATACTCCCCCAGAAAAGTCTTGTAGAAATATGTGAGGTCAAAAAGATTTCTTAAGTTTAAATCTCCGAGTCTTAACTGAAAGTGTCCAAACTCCCCCCATTCTCTCTTAAACTTTTAATTACTTAAAATAAATACACCAACTCGTTGCCCACAAACACAGCTTTTGTGTGTGTGTGAAATTAACATAACAAGGAAATAGAAAGTATGGTATGTAAGTGGTTTAATATTGAAAAGTGTGTCTGATATTTATCTGAACCTAGCCTCTGGTTGCTGCTTATTTCAATGTTTGCTATTCTATTTCTATACCTTGAGCAAAGGACTTATTAGATATACTGGTAACATTTTGCATACAATGACTATCAAAACTGGAAAGAGGATATAATGAATAATATTGAAAGGAAAAAATATATGATTGAAAGTGCACGTTCTTTATAAATCCAAAAAGACAATATATTTTTTTCTCAAATAAAAGTGACATTTTTTTACATATGTTTAATATATGAAATATTACTTTATGATGGTTTAAACCTACCATATGTTATCAAGACATAGAAGTAATTAAGAGAAATTTTCGACATTATTTATAAATCCTGTGATCTAGGGATTTTGAGATTTCACATGAGAAATATCTAAACGTTTTTTCCCCAATTTTCCACCAATATTTCAATTTTATTACAATAAAAAGTTGAAGACTTTGAATATGAATTGCATAATAGAGACCGAAACTAAACGTTTTTTTTGTATTTTCACGTAGAAATGCTTGGTTAAGGCATATTTTAGTTCCCCTTCTCTCCAATAACATTCTCAAACGAATTGTTCGCTTATTATACAAACTCGTATTTAAATAAAATATGACTGCTCATATTTAAATAAAACAGTCCCCCCAGAATTTTCTCCACGAGCGAACGTAAACAAATTGCAATTACGCCAGCGTCGGAAGTCTCCGGGTGCTGTGTCTATGTGCAGCAGTAAATGGAGGTAAAATGTTGTCATTACTTTCAGTCTTCAGAGTGGAAACAGCAGCAGCAGATTTCTTGCTGGTAATGTTTGGCTTGATCGAGCTGCTCTGTCTCGATGGCAGTTTTATTGAATCACTGTTGCAGTACACAAGGCTAATGGGAGAATGGTGATTCAGTGTGAATTCTACCCCGCGATTATTCTCCTGCGAGATTAATACTCTCATTTGTGTTTCATGAGCTTATTATTATTTGAGAATCATTTTGGCTAACATTTGATAATTCTTTGAAACAAATGAATCCCAGAATTCTTATTAAGCACAGAAAGCCATAAAATGTAAATTTATAACACAGAATTGGAGCTGCTGGGTATTGTCTGTTTAATTCTTTATTACTTGTATCTTCCTTTTTAGTGCTATTAGAGTCGTACAATATTGCTGTTAGGTAATAGCGACCATTAAGTAATGAAAACATCCTCAATCACTTGACGGGATGCCTTCCCTCTCACCAATCACGACATCGCTTTCGCTTTTGTGAACGCGGGCTACTGTTTTTATATTAACTTCTCTACTAATTGGTTTTAAAACATTCATGCCAAATATTTGTTTACTGAAGGAAGTGAGTTGGAGTTGTGTGGTTTACTTCATTCTTTTGAATACCAAACACTGAGCCAATTACTTTAAAATTTTCCTATGGTTTTCCGAATGGAAATTACTAAACTGAATGCCACTAATCTGTATTCTATCCAAAGCAATCTATATAGCTGTAGATTGGCCACAATACAAGGCATTAGCATGTTCGAAATTATGTTTACTACAACATATAAAAAGTGCTATGATTCTAAATTGGTATAAAAGAGAAATGAAATCAGATTCGATTTAGCCAATTTGGGCAATCATTTTAGAAAATTGTATTTAAAAACCACTCTAACTCGAGGTGTTATTTTAGTGATTTAAAAATTATTTTACTTTTTATTTATTCTTGCTTTTTCTTCTCTTCTCTTTAGTTTGTATTTGGACAAAATTAAAATGTTACCAAATCATAGATAAAGTTAAGTGGGCACAATTAGGAAGAATACAAATAATTCTGGTGAGATTATCTTATTTACAAAAAAGAAAAAAAGTAAAATTAAAACAAAACTTGTTAGCGGAGGAAGTGGATTTTGGAGAGTGATGATTTGAGCAAACGGACGGTTCCACCCTTATTACTTTCTTTATATTAAAAATTACTTCATATCTTTCACATCCTGTTATTACATTAACTGTTTACAGATAGATAACTAACTCTTCATGCCCTTGAACCATCTTTCTCCCATATCTGCTGTTTATATCTTAGCATATTGCTCTCTCACACATCATTATAGTCTTTTTTTAATTAAAATGCATCGTGTCAAATCATTATCAAGGTACAGATCTATAGTATTGAGATTGTGTGACTATTTCTTTTCAACTCTCTTTTTCTCACTCTTAATTTGAGTGTTAAGATCTAATAACTACTTGCCTAGGAATTAAGGGCGAATATTGAAGAACTGAGGTAATACAGGGAGTAATAGATTTTTAAAATTCACAAACCCTAACTTCATCTTCATTATTCCTATGTATATACTCGCTAACGGAGACGGAGTTTTAGACCCATAGGTGCGCTCTCATTTTTCCAATTTAGTACTGTTATTTCACACACAGGAAGTATATAGGTGGGTATGGCACAGGGTCATATTGACATATTAAAGGTTTTTAATTTATCGATCACATTAATGGTTAACACAGACCAATATCAACCCACATTTAATATTATAATTAGCAATGCGGTCTACACAGTATTGAACAATCTGCCTGGTTAGTTGTACCACCTAAGTACCCTAATATCACCGTCGAATCTATGGCTCTTTCACTCAAGCTTTTCTGGAATGTGACTCTCTTAATTTTCATCCCAGTTAAGTATTTAGGGGACTAAAATTACTGCATCTGAATCATTATCTAGAATGTGAGATAAACCTTAGAAATATGCCAGGTGGAACAGTATGGATATAGAATGGAAGAGAGGTAGGTTCGGTACATCAGTTGGGTTACGCGTGGGCAGGTATTTGAGTTAATCTCGATAATTATAGTAGTGCTGTTTATAGTGGATATGAGTTTTTTTTTCGTTTTTTTTTTTGTTTTTTTTTCTGTTCACACACCCCCCTATCGCTCCCCTCCTCATTTACCCCACCACACGCACGCATACTCAGTCTTTGGTTTAAAAAGCATTCTCTCTATGGAAATCACGTGCCATATTTTCTCGTTACTCCCCCTACCTCACCCCTGTAAACAGACAAGAACAGGACACTCAATCCTTGGCAATCGAGGTATCCCATTTGGGTACATACTCTCTTATACAAGTGTGGGCATTTAGTCCTAGCCAAGCCTATTAGGGTCTCTCCTTGGGCTTTGCACCTTAAGCTACCTAGGAAGAGTTTGTTTTGATAGCTGGGAGAAGAAAAGTGTAATATAACGAGCATTAAACTGAATCCTTCCTAGAGAGTCAACAGTGGAGTCCACCGATTTCTCTGTCACTCAGCCCCCAGGTAGGAAAGTGAGAATTTGGTTCAAGTCAGTGGTTTCTATGATTATTATCCCTTTAAAATGGTTATATTTTCAAAGAAAATAAACTTGGTATATGCACCCCAACTGTCTAAATTTTTTTAGCTGTGTCTCACATTGTAGGCATCATATAGTCTACTGGAGGTAAATACTAAGTAAATTTTAACCTTATTTTCATTATACACTACAAATATCTAATTTTATTAAATATACAAGGTAAAATAGTATATTTTATTGACTAACTCTGAGATCTATTTTTTCATTTTTATGATTATAATGAAAATAAAAGCTCCTCACTTAATTTGATGCCTGTTTTAGTTTATGTTTGAACAATAGATGTACTCGTTTCTGTTCGTTCGTATTGAAAATATCATGGCAGAAATAATTTTGGTCTTGCATAAAAGAAAGAGGAATAAGCTCTTAAGATATTACGTTTTTGTCCCGTGTTAGGCAACAACCATATTTTTATCCCTGAGTCAAAAGCTTAAACTAATTAAGTTCCTAGCCTGACTGGTGGTATGTAACTCTGTCAGACATATACACTTGTATACACATGTGCACATGTGTGCTCGCATGCACACACCCCCCCCACACACACACATACATACACATACAAACGGTCTTCAAGTACAATCTATCCAATACACTTTACCATACAGAGGTTGCGGGAAGTTCCGGTCACCCCAGATAACAGGGGGTTCCCACAGTAAGTAGCCTCCAAAGAAAGAACAACCTTTCTGTTCCAACCAATCTGACATCGGTGAAGAACAGTGTTTTCTTTTTGGTTTTACACCTACAGTTTACTCTCTGATAAAACGCATAGAGACCTTTCTTCCTGTTGAGAAAATTGCATAACAGATTTTGGCAATTTAGGCATTTTGATAAAATTCTCAAGCAGCATAGCAAAAGAGTTCATTATAATGAGATTTGAGATGGGCTAACTTGCTTAACAATGAATAAATGCAGTGAATAAATAGTTTTTACTTGCCAGAGGATCAACATAGTTCTTGGTATTATAAAACTGCAGTATTATAATTTTATCAAAGAGCTAAACCAGTGAGAATACGATATATAATTAAAATATTATTGTGTTATCGCCTCACAACTAAGCTCTCTTTAATAAAACATATTTCTCATTTCACATTAACATTTGACGGATTAAAACTTAATAAATACTAAGTCTGTTTTAAGATTTAAATACACATTACTTTGGGTTATTTTAACTTTGTCAATGCATATAACTTATTGAATGTATTTTAAAGATATTATATAGCAATCATTCAGGAGTCAATACATGCAAAAAGGATGCAATGTAAAATCCTTTTTTATTTAAAATTTTCCTTTCGAAATTTTCCTGCAATCTTTGCTTATTCCTCCTATGTAAATACGTGAAGTAAGTATGTATATATTATTCTAGTATTGATTTTTTCCACATACTTTTTTATAGATCACTTTGAAATAAAAATATTGATATAAATATGTGATAAGAATACAAATAAGTAAAAAGAATAAGGAAGGAAACAAGAAAAAGAGAGGACAGAAGGGAGGAACAAACAGTCATGTAACTCATCCAGAGCCTTGGTTGATGATAGCAAACAAACAGAAGTTTGGTTCATTAATTTATATTGTGCATACAGTCATGATCCACATCATTTGACCAGCAAGTATATAAATTTATCCCGCATATTTTCATTAAAAAAAAAGGAGGGAGAGGTTTTTTGGTTTTGTTTTTGTTTTTTGGAATCCATTTTTATTTCAAAATCAGATCAGGAAAGATAAAGACCCCCACGTAATTATGCTGAATGCTCCCTCCCACTCCATGAGCTACTGACAGCCAGAGTCCCCCATTTTCTTGGAAGACACAGATCATCAATACGTGGGTGTGAACTTAATAGGTGGGGCCATACTCAGACTCATTAGAAGCTCTGCTCAGTTAGCAGGATGACGTGTTGAGAAATCATTAGCAAGGTTGATGATGAGTCTTCAATGACTGCAGGTTGGCTTTTCGTAGCTGAGATGCTCTCGTTAAGGTCAGGATGATGTCAATATTCCATTTTTTAAAAAGTTTTCACTGAAAGACACATCAGACAAGACAAATATTTGTACATCAAAATTATCTTATCCAGCAAGCTTCCTCGTAGACAATTTACTGCATCTGTCATTTCTTCCCAGACTTCTTTCAGATTACAGAGGCAAGAACGCAAGGAAGTGTTGTGTAAATATGTGTAACTAAAGAGGAATTTCCAGATGTTTGTGGTCAGATAACCTTTCTAATGCATTTAAAAGAAATGAGAAATGGCTTTTTTTTTTTTTAGTTTGTTTGTTTTCTGAATCTAAGGTGAACCTGGTAATAAATTTAGCAGCCTGTCAGTTTCAGTGTTTCCTGATAGTCATTAGATAACCTTCTTTTTTGTTATTCCTTGGTCAAGTATCTGTCTTGATTCCCTTTGTTTTTGAGTCATCCGAGGATGTAATTACAAAACCAGTGACATACTGAATAAATGAGGGACCCAGGCATGAGCTAAAAAAGGTAAAAGCTATTTTTAATATCTTTTGTTTCTGCTACAGCTCAGTTGAAACAAAAATAGAATGAATTAGGAAAAAATAAATACATCTAAAAAGAAACAAAAGGAGAAAAATCGGAGACGTCTGTGGAGAAATAACTTGGAAGTGAGAAATATGTGGATACTAATCTTCCCACTCTTACCTCGATTGAGTAACTTTATGGGAAACGGCTTTGTCAGTCGAGTCAGCGCATTGTATATTGACTTTTACCACTACTCGCCAGTCCTTCCCAAAGTCACTCATGTTCACAGCTGTCCCGTCGCTCACTTCCATGAGTCTGCTCCAATGCTCATATTACAGTTCGACGATCTAGTCACATTCTGCCATCTCGAGGGGCCCACGCTTTCCGCTGAAAGGCTTTGGCTACTACCGACTTGCATAAAAAGGGAGCCCACTTGAAAAAAAAGGCAAATGCTGAGCTTTCATCGATGTGATTTTTTTTTTGCTTGCAAAATCTTGCGATTCTGGCCATTTCGCACACCTAAGTAACGATCACCGTTAATGAACTTGCGACCTGGCTATAAACATGATCATAAAATCTGTCTCCCGGTACAAGCACTTCATCTTACAGATGCATAAACTGAGACTGAGATTCATGCAGTAAATTTTTACAATCACATAAAGTAGCGGCAGCAGATTAGCATTCAGGCTATTCGAAGAAGTGTTCTTTTCACCACTTCCCTATATTCTCTCAGGTACAATTATTATCGCAAACATATAACTAATATTCTCTAATCATTCAGAGTTCAAATTTTTTGAAGATACCTAGAGTTAACATCAGGAGGAAATAGACAAACACTTCGTTCCTCAATAGGTTTTAATAGCGTATTAGACTTCAGGTTCAAGTGTATCAGTGCAGAGAGGACTCTGGTTTCTGCCTCGGGCTTCCGTCCAGGAGGTTTCCTGAAGGATAGCCGGACTCTAGCTGCTGCTCAGAATCCTTCTCCCAAGGAAAGCTCTGAGCTCGCCAGCTTTACAATGCTAAGGAGCTCTAAGTGGTCCTCCATGCCAGCATTTATTTGTTTAGACTTTCTATTTAAACGTTAGGTTTAATAGAACTGGAGCTCCATAATCTAAGTATCCATCATTTATGCCAGAGTTCTCCCTGGGCCTCATTCATTAATCTTCAGCATGATCATGACGTATGTAACATTACTCAACATCTCTCTTGGTCGGAAGCTACTAAAACAGCATCTCATTAGAGCAACTGGCAGTGCTTACATTATGTTACTATCACTCTCTTGCCAGGAAAAGAGAAAACAAAAGCGAATTTTCGCTGCCCTGAAAGGTCCAAAGAGCAATATAAATGGGATCAAGAACGGCATAAATCACCTGCGTTTCTGCAATGTTGACTCTCTTGCAATCAGATCTTGTAATAAGTACTGCATGTTGGTTCGGTATTCTTATTTTCCATCTCTCTTTTTCTTCATTCCCTCGTTATGCATGCACACACATGTGCATATATATCCTCCTCCCTATCTGCAATGAAAGAGAATTACATAGTAAATTAGATTATGCGCCATCTAAAACGAATCATGGTTATACACCAGGTATTTCTCAACGCTCCATAAAATCCATTCCAGTCTTTATTTGGTAATTGGAATTCCTCTTTGATGTCTTTCTCCTTCACGCCCCTATCCAAATAACCAATAATTCTTTCATTGCGTTTTGACTTTTTGTACTGGCTACTTCTTTTAAATCCCCACAGTTTTTTATACTTTATCCTAGACCTGGGTTTCATTTCTCAATGGACTAAAAAATATGCTCTCCAAGGGAGGGTCTTTAGCTATCATCTCTGCATTTTAATTTATTTATGCAACTAACATTTATTTAAGGCACTGCAACATCAATTTGGAAAGTAGGACAAATATTTTCCGAGTCTCAACCCATGCTACTTTAAGCAATAATTGCAAGATATCCTAATGAGTACTCTGCAAAAGAATATATACACTCTTTGCCCCAAATACCCCTTGTATTTTTTTTCCTATAAATTTTTGCTCAAGTTATTCTTACTAAACAGGAAAGACTTCTTTTTCTACTTAGCTTATTAGAATTCAGCATATTTATTTATTCAGATTCAGTATTAATAGTCCTCTATTCCATGCAAGTTTTGGTGACAATTCCAATGGGAACGAAACTCTCATTCCTGAATTTCAGTATTATTTAATTATTTAATATTATTTAACTCTTCTATTTCACAATTTCACACACCTCTAAAATGTTGTTATTGTAACAATACGCTAGGCGTTTAAGAGACATTGTCTCATTTTTGCACCTTCAGTCTACCGAGTTCGGAACCAGAGGGGCTCACGTCAGTGTCTTGTCTCTAGAACCTTCTCACTGAGTAGTTTTGGCCTGGTCTGTTAACTACGACTCTGAATCTATCAAATTAGAAATATTATGGTGCCTCCTAGAGTTATTTTCAAGATAATAAAAGATTATGCATGTGATCGTGTTATCATTATTATCAGCATGGTTACCATTTTGTAGACCACTGAACCGATGTACCAAAGGAGCAGGGACAGACAGGACCCCGGCAGTGACAAACGGCACAGCTCGGGTCCTTGATTTCAGAGCCCTCGCTCCAAAGTACCACACGATGTCCCACATGGCACATTTTTCATTTTCCTTGTGACTGAACAGTTACCGTTTATGCTGTAAGTCTCGAGCAGACATTAGCTGCATCTTCAGGGCAAAAACACTTTGTGTGCCTTGTCTGCTTTGTTTTGTGTAATGATGCGTAACTAGCACTAGCTTCTCGGTCTGTCTGAATCCAAAGCTGAGTTAGGCTTTGAAGAGGTCACGTGAGGTTGTCAGCAGGACAACCTGGAAAGCAGATGCTGCTTTAAGCGAATCACCGAAAGTTAGAGAACCAAGATGAATGAGACGTGTCGAAGAAAAATTGCTCTGGACAGAGGTAACTAGGGAAGGAAAACTTTATTTAAAATGATTGCAATAGGGAAAAGAGAATGAACTCAACTCCTCTAAAAAGACGAGGATGTTCGAGCACTAGGTGGGCTAGAAGAAAAATACCAGGGCAGTAGAGAAGAGCTTTGTCCATGTGACTGAGCTATCTGTGTTTGCCAACGGGCACTTATGAAGCTAGGTTCCTAGGCTCCCATAGAGACTGAGATATGGGGACCTTCTCTTTCTGGATGATTACATTTTGAGGGGATCACTCCCAGGTCCCTGAGAAAGACATTCCTGTTTGTAAAATGATCAAGAGGCTGAGAAAAGAGCTAAAGCAAGGAAAAAAATTGCAATTGCAAGTTTTCTAAAGTAAAAGCACTAAGAAACTGTAGGTTGGAGGCCTAGAATGAGGAAGAAAACTATCTGATGTTTTGTCATACTGGGGGCAATGGTAAGGCCATTTGGGTCAGAAGTGGCCCTTGTCCAAAGTATGTCTTTGATCAGTGCATGCCATGTGTGTCAGATCACCTGGAGGACTTGTTAGAACAGATGTCGCCGGCCCCCCTCACTCCTCAGAGATTTTGATTCGTAACTTCTTCCCAAGTGATGCTGAACTCTAGAAGGTTTTGTGTCAGGTTAGCTGGTCTACTAGCTTGCCCTTATTGGCAGGCCTCCCAGAAATGCAACCTAGACTGTTAGACCTTACATGAGTTATTCAAAGTTAAAGAGAAAATTAATTGTCCAGATATGTTTAGAATGTATTTAATGGAAGATGATACTAGAAAGTAATAAAAACATTGTAATCTTTTGTTAGATTTGTATATGTATAGTAAGTTCTAAATTGATGAAAACAATTTATGTATGTATGGTAGCATCTTAATAAAACATCCATCTTTGTTTTGAATGAGCAAAAAATATTGTCAGACAATAAAATTTCTTAAAATGCAATAGGCTTTCATTTGTAATTTTTGCTTAAGAAATTTTAATTGGCTAGTCATTACAGAACAAAAGTAAGTCTATAATTAGCAAGTATTTTACAAATAAATGGGTAACTCCATTAGTTAATTTTTCTACTTGAGAATTTTTCAAATGAAGGATATTATCAGCCATTAATAGCCATTAATAAGTGTAATCTTTTATTTATTGAGGCTTTTTGAATTTTACAAATGAATTTTTTGTTGGGTAGCCAAGATTCATCAGGCATTACTTTTGTAGGCTGACGATGCTTATCGGATAACACGTGCTGTTTCATAGTTTCATATTACTTTAAGCCAAGGCCTTAGAAATGTATGCCAAATGTATTTAGTTCTTAGTTGGCCAGTAATAAACTCAAAACTTTTGTTCCTTCCATAATTTGGTAAGGAAACAAATTATTTTTTGAGATATAAACACATGAAAATCTGATAATTTTCTATGGGATTTTTATCTAGTTCCTACTATTTGTCCCAGACTTAAATAAGTTAAATTATAATATTTAATCAGTACATTTAGTCTATAGAAATTACATGGAAATATATTTTAGGTAATTTGAGTGGAATCCATATCATCATTTCCAAATCAGAGTTTTGGCTTATGGCAACATAGAAATGGAGACCTGCATCAAGCGTCATTTTCTCTCTGTTTGCTCTAGCCACTTTCCTCATTGATAGAAAAGAAGGCTATTTCTCACCACGATGAGTTTATTATTTCTCTCACTCCTGATTTCAGTTCTGTCACTAGTATTTTCAGTATCGAACCCACATACAGATCATTCTGTTCTCGCTCTCCGCCCTCTTCCCAATGTTCTCAGTCCTTCTGTTCTGGCGAGGGCCCTCCGCCGTTTCTGTATCTTCTTTCCACCCTCTTCTTCACTCTGGCCACCGTATTTTCATTCTTAGTAAATTATTGTCACTATATTGAAACCATTAAGTGTTCTTTTTAAACAGACATCTCATAGATTTCTATTAAAACTCAGTAGTACTTGAGGGGCCCTCTCTTCTGTTTGAACAAAGAGCTCTGGTCCCTTGTCCCTGTTTTGCAGTCAAAGTCTTGGGGAAAGAGAGCATTTGTCAGACGTATTGGCAGAGATGTTGGCGTCATTTCTATGCTATACAGAGATACTACTTTGATTCTGCTGGAATAATACATGTTAATCAAAGAAAGGGCATTTTCCCATTTTAAAAAGTGAAAATAAATTTGTTCCTGTCAATTATAGATGGAATGTATTTAACCACTCAAATAGAATATATTAGTTAATAATTTTCTTAGCAAATCTGGTAATATTTTTCTTTAAATGAATATTCACTGTCAATTTTAAGATATTTATGGAAATAAATTTGCTTTAAAACTCAAATGTCAGTGGTAGTTAAATATTCATAAATGTGTCCATTGTTTTCTCAACCAACAGCCTTATAAAAAAAACATCAATTTCCAAGTACGTTCTTTTGGGGTCTAATCAATACGGTCATTTTGAAAGGTGGTGACATTTGTGATACTTTAAAAGAAATGAAAGATAAAAGTACAGATATATCCTTTAAAAAAAGATACTACATATTTAGCAATGTTAACCCAATATTTTATCCTGCATCAGAAAAAAAACGATTCCTGAAACAAATAACTCAGTCCTGTACATTATGTAGAAACTGCTTCAGATTTAAATTGTAAACTGCATATGTTCAAATAGACGTAAGTATGATATTGCTCATTACTAACACAATTCCAATGTTAACTCAAAATTAGCTCTGAAAATTTTTCTTCTTCTTCAACCACTTTAATTGTGTCCTCATTATCCTCTAAAAAATTATTTTTAGTGTGGCTTGTCATGTTTTCTATAATACAGAATAAGGCATGTCTGCATTATGCCAACAGATTTTTCTATCCAGCCAAATTGAATAAAAATAAGGTACTAGACATTATGTCATAGAAGAGTATAAAAATGGAATCAATTCATATTATGCAAATATAATCATTAACCAGACAACCACATGAAAGGAACTTTAGTAGTTGTTTTCTTTAAATGACTAATATGAGAAGTTCATGTTAGAATACATTCCATATGGACAAAATCATTGTTTTGAGTGCTCCATAGGAAAATTAAGTACTTAAATTTAAGTTATAATATAATGAATTCTACCTTTTCTAAATTTAGATTCTTATAAAGTAAATTACTTTATTTTCCTTTCAATGATTTGTCCCTTGATTTAAAAATCAAGGAATTATCTTCCCTTTTATAATCCATAAATCATTGGTTTGTATACTTCAATAGAAATGTTCGGTTACCAGCTAATGCTTGGAGGATGGGAGAACTGCCAGGAATCCTGTTGGAGAGAGGTGTGTATGTGTGTCTACAAACGGCAAGAGATTTCATAGTACCACTCATCCAATCATACCACCCTTATTTAGACCCATTCTTTTAAGTCTTCTAAGGTGAGGGATGCCAGCTTTTGCCAGTGAATATACCTTGTAGATGTATGAAATGTGATGTATTATAATAAAGAGACCTATCGCGTAAGATCTTAGTTCTTCAGTTACTTAAAATGACTTGAAATAATTGGACAGAAAAGTGATTGGATAAAATGGATGTTATTTGTGGTTCTTTATCTTTCTGTGTATATCTAAATTACGGCAGTTATATCATTTCATCATTAGTTTAGCTGAGCTGCATAGTGTCAAGCCTTATGCATTGATCCTTTGAATGTCCAGTGTCTTGTATCTAGTTGGTTTTCAATAAATGCTTGTATATTTTAATATAAGGCAATCAAGTTTATTTACTTAAGAATATGTGTGCCTGGTCCTTTCTGAAGACATAGAGAGGTTGAGTGGGATAAAGTTTTTAGGACAAACCTAGAGTGTATTCATTAACCCTTTCGTGTACCGAAACACGTGTATGCTCCCACAGAATGGCCTTGCCTCACTGCATTCTATGTTGGCTGTAAAGCTTAGCTATAACTAAGGTACTCGGGAAGATGATTTTAAATAAGATAAAATAAATTACAGTTCCGGTTGTAAATAGCATATTTATGAAGCCAAGAGCCCAAGTCTAGAATCCAAATAGTTAGTGTGTACGTTAACTGTCAGGCTCAGATTAAGTCTAGATTATCCCCAGCAACACACAAATAGTTAGAAATGCCTGTTAATGTTTGCCCCCAAATAAATTGCGAATCTGGAACCCTCTCCTTCATCTCTGCTTGAGTCCCGCCTTACCCCTTAGCTTCTTTACTGCAATAACCTCTAGAGTATGTGCCCACAAGCAGAATTCCTGGTCATTGAGAATGCTTAACTTTAAAACGAGCTCCAGGTTTCAAGATCGGTGTGTACCATGTTACACCACCTCCAGCAATGGTTTAGAGTCCCAGGTGTTAGAGATGGTTTTACCTGTGGGCAGTCACTTGCACTTACATATACATTTTATAATCACCTTGTCAGTGTCTACTTAAAACGTCTGCCAGGATTTATATTATGATCGTGTTGAATCTATAGGAATTTGGAAAGATATGGCACATTTCTTCATTTATAAGTCTCCTCTAAGTTCTCTCAGAGATCTGTAATTTTCAGTATAGCTGTCTTTTCTGAGTCTTGGTATATTTTTTTCTAAGTATTTCATGTTGTGTGCTGCTGTAAAGGGTACACTTTTTTAAACTTTATTTTCCAATTGTTAAGTTGCTAATATATAGAAATGTAGTCATTCTTTTGCATTTTAAACCCTGTAGTTAATATATTCACTCATTAGCTCTACTTCATCTTTAGAGATCTCTTAGAAATTTAAAATATGAAATTATGCTATCTGAAAATAAACACTTTATTTTTCCTTTCTTTCCAATATGTATGGCTTCATCTTACTTCTTTGCCTCATTGTCCGGGCAAGACAACTTCTAACTGTGATGCGCTGACTCACCCTTTTCCAGCACCTGTATTTAGTGAAACCGAGTAGGAATAAGTAACTAACCTACAAGTCCCACTGCTTCTAGGGTATTTTTAACCCAGGTCTCTTTGATTATGCCATATCTGTCTAGTCTCCAAAATTACATATCTCTGTAACTAAAAGAAAATGAGATGCTTAATCTTATGCATGGATTCAGAGTCATCAGGTTGTAATCACACCAGTGGGTTAACTGGATTTTCAGATAATGACACCTTTACGGCTAATCCTCCTCAGCTAGGTTAGTTTTTGGTGACCAGCGACAAAGTCTGAAACAGCATGGTTATGTCACACCTGTCCTTGGACCCAGACACAGCTGTGGGACAGACTTAGCTGGAGTAGCTATTGTTTCTGCTCTTTCGTAAATGTTAAATCGCGCTGAATTCAAGTATATTAAAGATGCCAGCAGTCATTTTTAATTGGAAAGTTTCTAATTTTTCACTAATAATTCCCACACGACTTATTTAACTTACTTAAAACTTTTAATTTAAAAATCTTGAAGTCTGTTTTTCTTCATTTCTGCCCTTATCAGTGTGCAAAAGGCTAACAGTGTGTGTCGTGAATCAGTAGGTTGGTGTTTTATAAATAAAAAAAACAAAACGGCTCCAAAATGGATGCGATGTTTTATTATGCTTTGGAGAAGGTGTCGAAGAAGTGAGCTTGTTATGAAATATATTTCCCTGAAGGCAGAAGGCTCCTTTAGCATTCCTCTGTTCTAGCACGCTTGACATCAAATAAATTTGATGTGGTAGATGATTGTCTTCTGAACTATACAAGAAAAATTGCATAATTCTGTTTATTGGTTCTAAAATGTTGATATTATTATAAGTTTTAATCTTCATCTCAATTTATATATATATATCTTTGTTTATAGGTATACAACCTATAATTACGACTCCTATATATTTTGCATATATTTTATATATATTATTGGATATATTATATATAATATTGGATATATTTTAAATATATAATTTTTTTCTTTCTCCATGATTTTCATTAAATTTTAATTCTTTAAGTGTGACATTTTATTTATAATAAAATTGACTAATCAAAAATGCACCTTGTATAAAGCAGGATATAACTGTCTCACTTTTTAATGGGAAGACGTATGGGGTAGTGGGGAAAATACTAGGTTAGGATCAGTAGAACTGAGTTCTAGTCCTAAATATTTAATTACAAAGTGCCAGCGATTTTAGGGAAATTATACAGTCTCTATTTGCTCATCTATGAAATTAAAACCAGGATCATTTAGCTGATCTCATGAGATATATGATGTTTACAAATATCTAATACTTTCTTTCATTATAATAAATAATAAGCAGACGACATATTGTTTGCTTTTAAGGCAATTAATATAAGCGTCTATTCAAAATGAATCTACTGTTTCCTGAGGAGTGAGGGTGTGAGTAAGCAAGTGCATGCTGTCCCGTCAGTCCGTATGTGGGAAGGCCACGTTCTAAATCATCGTCCGCCTCAAGCGATCGTTGTGGGTACCAATTAGATAAACGTGAGATACGGGATTGTCACTACGTAAATGAAAAGCGAGATTCCCACAAAGTCCTCAAGAAGCTCGGTCGCCAAGCTCATTTTGATCCACTGCCAGCCTGCGTTCATGGTTTTCTCTGCCGCTGCGGCATCTGTTATGTTGGAGCCCGGCTCTTCTTCCCATTTGGCTGTAGTAACTGTATTCTTCTGTCTTATTCTCCTCACTGCAGTCCTTACTCTTTGTACAAGCTTCAACCCAGCCTCAAGTTCACCCTAACAGAGATTCGTTGCTGTGCCCTGGCTATATGCTATAAATTTTGAATCGAGTGCCTCGAATTTTACTAATAACTAGTCTTCGGTGCATTAAAACTGTCCCGCTAGAACAATACATTCCTTTGGAGTCATAGCTCTTTCTAATTCTTATTACAGAAAAAGAAACTCTTATATATTTATAAGCAATAATACTTTTGTTTCCCCAAGCTTGGGAGATAGCAGGAATTAGAAAGAGGAAATGTACTGATGTGAAATTTTGAATTTTTCAATTTTCTCTCTCAAAATCTTTATTTATTGTGCAATATTGAGACTGTTCAAAGATTTAAAGAATAATAAAATCAATACTTATATAATCTCCAATCAACAAGCCTAAGAACAAATTTTATTTATATGGTTAAATACCTTCTGCGTATCCCTTCAAAAGTCCTGATGTACTATGGGCTTTCACTCAAAATATCCAGGTTTGCATAAATTATACACTTATGATATATTTTGACAAATAGCATTTTACACTTCAATATAGTTAACATTTATCAATCTTTATCTTTGTGCCCTGTGCATTTGATGTACAAAGAAATCCTTCTTAAGCCTCATATATTTATTATTCTATAGTTGCTTCTAAAAATTTTTAAGTGTAGCTTTTTATATTGACAATAGTTATCCCCAGGGACCGATTTTGTCTGTGGTGAGAGGTTTTGAGTAATATTTGTTCTTTGGGGTTTTCCCATATAAGTAATCAGTTTCATTACTTATTACTTCAGCCTAGTATCATTTATTGAGTAGTCTTTCACCCTATTGTTCTGACCTCCAGCTCTGCTGTGTGTTAGTATTCCATGGATGTGTGTGCCAGTTTGCGAGCTCTCTATTTTCACCTCTTTATCTATCTAGTGCGCATCAATACCACACGCTGTTAGTTATTATACCTCCGTTAGAAGTCTTCATATCGGAAAGGGAAGAACCTTTATCTCCTTCTCCCGTAGCATCTTAGATTTGCAGAGTTGCACAAAGGAGTATGCATGGGTTTTGGTTGGAGTTGATTTATAGATTAGTGTAAGGAGAATCAATGCGAATCATTGTTTGCTCATATATTTCTGCATTTCCTTAGGACTTTAATGTCTGATTTCGGATGTAATGGGTATGTCTTTAATATCATTAATGTCTATTAATGTCAGATATTTTCTCCATAAAAGTCATAAGCACTTTTCTTAGATTTCTTCCTGTTTTGTATTTTAAGTGCCATAGTAAAACTGATCTTTTGATCTTACATTTTCTGCACCTTTGTTGCTGGTGAATTGGAAAGCAATTGATTACTGTATATTGATTTTATCATTGGCTGACTTGCTGAAATCTCTGTAATTCTAATAATTTGATATGGAGTCACTTTTTTTTTAATGTAGTCAATGTAATTTCCATAAATAATGAGTTTGGTTTCTTTTCCATCTTTCTAACCCTCATGTGGTTTTTATTTTTTTCTTAATTAATGAACCTGCTAGGAATTTCATACATATAATATGCGTATTGTATATAATATGTATGATAAAGGATATTCTCATCACGTTGCTGATTTTAAGGGTATTACTTCTATATTTTGCTATTAAATATAATGCTTCTACATTTTCTTAGGTTATATTAAAAAATAAATACTTAGAATGCAATCATTCAGATAAGTCCTAAATTTCCTTGTGAAATTTTGATTCCAGAAAATGATATATCAATGCCTGCAAAGTCCTAAGTGATAAGAAATCCTACCCAAAAAATTCTTGTACTTGGCCAAATTATTATCCAAATGTCAATGCAACAAACGTACCTTCCTAAACATGAAGAATCTTAAGAAACATAACACCTAGAAAGAATTATTGAAAAATAATAATGAAATACAAAATCCTGCCAAAAAAAATAAATGGAGATGGTATAGGGTCAGGACCAAAGCCAGACTCAGCATCTCCACAATGAACAGAAGGTCTCACAGATCCAAACATTTACGAAGAAATTTAATCCAGCCAAATAGTCAAATAATAGAGATAGGTGGCCATATTCAAGGATTTAAGAACTAAAGGAATATACCTACAAACCCTTCTTAGAGCAAATAACTTGACAGTAAAATCAAGTCCTTTGAAATATGTGTGGGTATAATTACGCGAAGAATAAAGAATCTATGGCGAAGGCTTTGGTAAGTATTGAATCCATCGATCTTTAAATAATTTAGTCAATTATGAGCAGAATGCAAGGTAAATACTCTAGAATTTGCCGTGTGAAAATATGACTAATGAGATACAAAATGCTAAATGTATATGTATTTTTAAAATAAAAAATAAAAGAAATTTTTAACTTTCATTGTATATATATAGTTTTATTAACTATATCTCATTTTTCTAAAATTAACTCTGACTGTCCATCCATTTAACCATGTACATGAACAAAGTATATAGGAGGTTGATCATTTGAACAATTATAGTTATTTTTACTTGGTAAATATTTTTGTCTTCTTTACAATTTTATCATGTTTAAAATTTTTATAATTTACATAAACATTATTTTCCAAAAAATCCTCACATCATTATTCTTATTTGTTTTTAATTTGAACAATAAGAGATACAGCCTATGAATTCATGTGTATTAATACACACACAATACATCACAATATTCTTTGTTTTCAAAGGACTCTTAATAATGATTTAGTTCAACGCCCTCATTTTACTGGAGAGAATCAGAAAGTCCGAGTGACTCAGAGGGCTGTGCAGTATCACTTAGCTGGTTAGTGACTGAAGGAATGAGGGATCAATTTAATAAATCTTGAATTAATTAATTGAAAATATTACGCAGACAAAAGAATATGCACAGTGACATACAAGACAGAAGTATTTAAATCCTATTCAAATAACGACAGATAAAATGACTCATAAAGGTGATTCACTTCGATTTTATAAAAGACTTTTGAATGCTGGATTTACTTCCGCTTTCTGCCTCTGATACTGACTGGTTAATTGACTCCTACCCTAACCACCTTTCCTTTACTCAGCCTTTTCTTCCCAGGCTGTGACTATCACTGTCATGGTACTTTCTGCAGTGATTTGAAATTATTTTTTGCATGCTGGCCTGTCCCCACTAAACTATGCATTACATCAAGGTGGGGTCTATCACTGCATTCCTCCGCACCTTGCACAATGCCATAGGTTATTAAGTGCCCTGTGAATAGTTGTGGAACTGATTGAATTACGTTTAGGAATCTATGCACTCAACTAATTATTGAGCATCGACTATGAGTAATAATACATAGTGATAAGAGCTGAATCATTCTTTTAAGTCTAGAAGAGTGTGAATTTTATGCAAATATGCAAACTTCTACTTCTGATCTTATGTTTTTGAACAAGGAACAATTTATGACCTCTATCTGGCAAACACATTTTAAAGATATCACTATCACCTGGTCAGGACACCAATAAAATCTCGTTCGCAGAGGGGACTCACTTTCTCTACTTTTATGTGATTTTTATAACAGTCTGTCTTAAAAGTGTATTGACAATAGAGAGCGACAAGTTCACAATGTCCTGGAGATATGGCTTCTAGTAAAAATATGCTCCTTAGAAAGCTTTTCGTATTATTTTTTTTCTCGAGGAATGATTTTTTATTTAAAGGGTTTGATTCTAAGCAGAGATTTTAAAATAAAACTGTCATGTTCAATTTGATGTTTTATGATTGTGACATACGAAAAATACTGTGAAGCTACAGGGCTATCATTATTTTATTGAAATACTAGGTAAATAGGCTCTTTTTCCTATGTATCTTCTTGGTCAGGAAAAAAAAATGCATTTTGCAAATAGAAATGTTATTTTGTCGTACAAGAACCTGCAAGGCAGATAAACATGAAGAGAGTGCGGAGGGAGATAAGCCTCATAGCAAGTCCTGTGGCACTCAGGTTACCGCGGAGACCGCCACCCACCTGGCGTCTGATTTGTTGTGTTGTTTCTTTTAAGCAGCTCCACGTTGCCTTTCTATGTTCCCCAAGCGGAACAGTTCAAATGAGCACCTTAGACGATGTCTTTCTCCTTTCCCGGGCTGTCCTTTGTTGTCCAACCCCCTTAATCACTGGGATCCTTCACTCTCGAGTTCCTTCTGTCACCCTTCTGATCTTCCTCAGATCCCCTTCTCCCCGTGTCCCCTCTTTTCCCATCCACTGTGTCCCCGCCCCCAGGCAAAAGGCCGTCATGGTCCTCTTTGGCTGGCGGACAGTTTCTCCGAGCTCAGTTGCTTCATCTATAAAATGGAAATAAGAAGAGCTCCCCCACGGTATCGGTGTGACCATTAAGAGGGGCTGCTGAGCATATCAAAATTGTCGAAGGAGCGATGTCCACCTCGGGCTCTTCTTCCCCAAACTACTCTGCCCCGACCACCACACAAACGTGATCATGGAGCCTGCAAGTGGCTGTCCATATACATTTTCTTTTAAAAGCCAACGTATCTCTGTGAAACATTAAGCACTTTTTGGTCATTATTTTCTTATTCCTTTCTAGACAGGTGAGGGAGATTACTGGCACATAACTCATAAATGTGAGTTTATGAGTTTCCAGTCCTGTAGTGGAAACCAATTCTTAAAGTTCTTTTTTATAGCTCTAGTGTTTCTTTATGGAGATCCAAGAAAATATGGCTATGTAGTTTTAGTTTTTGACCTTCTTATACAAAAGGCATATGTGTGTGGAAAAAAAAAAAACAACTTGTTTTTTTCCACATATAAACCTATCCTGAATTTTCACATAAGTACCTAGAAAACTTTCTTATTGCATAGGTGTGCCATATTTTATTTAACAAGCTCCTTATCAAAGGATATTGGTGTTATCTTTAAAGTTTTGCTACCAGCAATATGTAGCCCAGACACCTAGCGTTGTTATGAATGCAGATGTATCTATGGTAACAATTTTAAAATGTGGGAATGATGGGTCAAAGTCATGTGTGTGTAAACTTGATACTCTATTTTCAAATTTAAAATGTTCATCACCCTTCCTGCACTGGTATACTCTGCGGAATTTCTTTTCTGTTCTATTGATTCGATTATTCTGGACCACATTGTTTTAATTACTGGAGCATTATGATATGTTTTAATACCTGTTTGGTCTTCCTAAGTATGTTCTTCTTTTTCTGAGTTTTTTTTTTGGCTATTCCCTAGTTTACCAGAAGTTAAATAATGTGTCTAGTCATGAAAGAATAGTTTAAGTTTTATGGCATTAAACATGTGAACTAATATGGCGGAATCTGTCTTCTACCACAATCACACCATTAAGTCATGGTGCACATCCTCCGGAAATGCTTTCTAATGCTCCTTTTGTGGGTCTCAGCGTGCCTTTTCAGTGTATTTCTACCCGTTTTAACACGTAGGTGGCCACAGTAAATGGAGTTTTCCATCATACTTTCTGATTCTTATTTGTTATATTTAAAATTTTGGACCGTCGATAATTTTATAAACTATCTTTGTAAAGTGAATTCCTTTATGCTCTATAATAGGTTGCAGCTGATTCTGCTGTATTTCCCAGTATGTAGTTATTCCAACTACAAATTATTTTAGCTGTTACTTTCTAACGTTTCCATCTCTAATTTCTTTCTCTTTTATAATTGTCCTGCTTAAAATTTCCGCTAACGTGTAAATTGTTATACCGCTAAAGGGAATCTTTGTTGTCATCTTGGTCGGCAGAGATGATATCATGTGTTTTTCCTTTAATTATAATGCCGGTTTGGGGGCTCATTTGAGTGGTGCGGAGGGAGGTGAGGAGAGTGAGTGTTGTATCCTGTGAGCGCATATGTATCATCACCCTTTTCTTATGCTTGATCTTAGCCAAAAGGCTGAAAAGTGATCATTACCCTCTTCTTAACTCACGTAATATTATATTTATTTGTGCTCTGTTTCCCCAGATTATTTGCCCTTTGAAGACAAGTATGAGTTTTATTCTTTCCTACTATAAGCATGTTTTACATATCGTCAGCGTTCATTTATTGTGCAATTCGAATTGTAAGTTCAGCCTCTAAAATTCTCATCACGTAGGGACTGTATCATCTCGTAGCGTCACAAGAAGAAGGGTGAATATAGTACAGTAAGGGATTTTGAGAGCGAGTCCACATTCACATGACTTTTATTACAGCATATTATCATAATGGTTCTATTTTATTAGTCGTTATTGTTGTTATTCTCTTATTGTGCCTCATTTATAAATTAAACTTTTGTGTATGTATGTATAGGGAAAAACAATATATATAGGGTTCAATAATATTCATGATCTCAGGCATCCACTGGGAGTCTCGGAACATATCCCCCAGCGATTAGGAGAGACTACTCTATTATCAAAAATTCAAGTTGTACACCTTAAATATACACAAATTTTATTTTTAGGTTATACCTCAGTAAAGCTGTTATTAAAAAGAATGTGTTGGTGAGGAGCTGTGAGTCCCTGGAGGGCTCGGTTTGAATAGAAAGAAGTAGGAGGTGTGCAGAAAGGCTGATGTAGGGATGGTGTGCTCGGCTTGGTACGTGAGGCTTCTGCCGGATGAGCAAGCAGAATCCATCAAAGGAGCCCTCGAATCGGGAAAATGGTAGGGTGATGATTTTGATGGTGGTGTACAGAATAGTTGAAAAAGAAAGCAGAGGTAGGAAGCCGAATTAGCAAACTATAATAATCATTTCGTATTGCGCCGAACTGTAAGTTATTTCAGTTTCCTGCCTGAGCATCCCATCTGTAGGCAGTGAGAAGGACGCCGCCTACCTCGTCGGGTCTTGGTGAGGTTCAAATTATGTTGATAATCTGTGCATCCCTTGGGACAGTGGGGGAGCATCATAGGAACTGAAGATACTGGTTATTATTACTGAAAGTGAAGATTGCTGCTGCCCAAGGGAATTAGTGCCTAAAATGTTGGCCCAAGAGAAAAGTCAGGTTACACCACAGAAATAAAATAATATGAAAACAAATATAGAGCAGCTCCGAGCAGAAAGCTGGTGCATTTTTAAAATGGCAGCCAAAGCTAGAGAAAATGATAGAAACAAAAATTTAAAGTAGATAAGAAACCCTGGGTACCTTTTGCAAAGAAATTAACTTTCTGTCTGAGCTAAAATTCCTGCCTGAGACGTTTCATTTCAAGGTAGCTTCACACATCTGAAATCAGTCATCCTGTAAGCTATTTTTCCCTGAGCTTTCATGTCTTCTTCATGCTATGAGGGAGGCTTCTGCTCAGGGAATGAGCGTGGATTGGCGCCTCGAGCTTCCAGGTGCCCGCGCTCTCAGATGCCATTTAGTCAAGATCTTGATTTGCTTTTTCTCTTATTGTTGTTGTTGTTGTTGTTTTTAAAATCCCTTATTACTGCCTAAGATTTATGTCCTTAAATTGAAAAAAAGCAAAGCTTGTCCAAAGGGGTATTTTTTAAAGCAGTCTGTTTGAGGGCAAGAATTTATTTATAAGTTAAGCACCTGGATTAAATAGTTCCTTCTGGTTTAATCATAAACAAATCCAGTACTGGCCTTAGGTTCCCAGGTTTCAGACAGAGGAAAGTCAGTTTCAAATCCTTTCTCATGTTTCTCCTTTAAGTCGTCTTTTTTGGTCTCTCTTGTCGCTTGAGTTTTCAGACATGAAATGTTGCGACTGCTGAAATTTTCAGCGTATCAGAATAAATGGGTAATGTGCCTTCGCTGGCTGGTTTCCAGTTCTTGAGAGCAAGGGCTGTCTCCCAGACATTTAGAATACATTTGTCTGTGATTAGGGGAACAGAGAACTAATGAGAAAAAGGGGTAGGTTTGAGGGAAGAAAGAGAAATACAATTTTAAGAGAGGATTTAATGGGAGACGTGACGAATGCTTCACAAGACTTTGGGATCAGTTCATGAAAGTTCTTTAAAGGCAGGCTTTGGAACTGGAAATTTCGTTGATAAGCAAATGGGCGATGCTGAGGCATTGAAAGCTTTGTTGTTGTTCTTTGTTCATTTGTTATTTGGTTGGAGGTGATACCTGGCCCACGCTGTGCTTTGAGAAGTGTACTATGGAGATAGTTAAATGGAATTGGAGCAAACCACACGTGAAGACAGGAGATCAGATGGGAGGTTAACAGAACAGTGTTTCTCGAAGCGAGATTCCATTCGATTTTAGTAGTGAGAATGAAAGTAGAGGGAAGGATGCTATACATAAGTGATTAAATGTATTTGCCAATTAAATGGGTATTTTTTAAATGGAGTGGAGGTAAAAAGCTTTCAAAAGCCACTGAGGGGGGGAAAAACAATTTTAGAAATTTTATTAATCCATTAGGAAAAGAGTAAAATGAGTTTATTAAAAAGATTAAAACAAAAAGTGAGATGATGGAAAGTTCAATTATATCAGTAACCACATTATGTAAATGGATTATGCGCATATTAGTAACTGGAAGTCGTGTATGTACAGCTAGAAATGAAATAATTGACAAATCTGACTGTTAAAATTAAAAACCTCTGCATGAAAAATTATAATAAAGTGAAAAGTCAAGCTACAATAAAAAGAAAGGTATTTTCAACACATCTACCTTATAAAGAAATTAAAATTAAAATATATTTTAAAATTCCTACAAATCAACAAGAAAAAACAAAAAGAAACAAATATATCAGCATGGATAAAGCTCAGTCAGATAATTCGATGTGAAAATTAGGTTTTATAATGTTTTATACATGATGTTTGATACTATTAATTTAAAATATAAAAACAGTAATAAATATTGCTTACAAAAGTATGAAAATATAATAGACATAGAAAGTCCTTGATTGGAAAAATCCTCATTACCTTTAAATTAACATATGGTGTTGCAATACATATACAAATTATTAGTGACTCCTAACCCTCCAAGCTCTGGAGAGTAATTATCAGTGACTCCTACCCCTACAAGCTCTGGCATTTCTTTTAGATCACTACAAAATTTCTCTTACAATTGACATTTTAGTAACTCCTTAAATTCACTACCCATTTTGGCGGTTTTTAATGGCCAGTTTCTAAAACCAGTAACTTCAGTTACAATCGAGTTTATTACCAGAAAACCCACATCAGTTTAAATGATAGTGTAAGCCCCCAGATAAAGCCAACATCTGAATATCATCATTGAGTTTAACGAACAATGGATTATTCAAGGCTTGGAATAATTCTCTTTTTGATTTAAACATTTCATTCAGGATAATTCAGAAGGTATGTAGACTTAAGCCAAGCCTACGAATTTGAAACAGAAGTAATGGAAATGTGTTTGCTGATTTGATATTTTAAATATATTGAATTTCACAGTTTTGAAGAGGCAGCGAAAAAGCACTAAGTGTTGAGTAGTGGGGAAGGAATCAACATTGGATGAGTATGCAAATTTACAACAAGAAGCTAAAGTAAGACACTGTTTTCATAAGGAGGGTACATTAAATAGTAAGGAATTATTCTATGAGGTAGACTGGAAAGCGTCCGTTTTACAGTAAGTTTATAACTTTCTCAAGAGCAGTTTTGGTAATGCAAATGTTTCGATATCATGTCAGAGTTCAATATACCTAAAATTAAACTCTTCATTTCTTAAGTTTTCTGACAATTGCATGAATGCCATAATTCGCTTATCTGTGTAAGATGTATCTTAGCTGTATCTTTAATTCATCCTTCTCTTTTACTCATATTGCGTTTCTTACAAAGTTCTAAATTTTTCTTATAATACTTCTCATCTTGAGTTCATATTCTCTCTCTCCACTGCCTTCGGTACAGTCGGGTTGTAGTCTCGTTCTCTGCGAGGAAGGCACTAATTACCTAATGACGTTCTTATATTTTCATGGTCAGTGTTAACCCTTGCTACTGGTCTAATATTGTTTAAATGTCATTTCTGTAATATCACTCTCTTAATCAAACTAATCAATAACTCCCATTTTTTGCTGTATCAAATGGAAACTCTTTGACTTTGTAGGTTCTCTACTATTTTTATTTTTATTCTCTATTTTTTTCTAGATAGGCTTTTTTCCTCCCTTAACTTAAGCCATTCTCACCGCATCACAGGAGGCATCTTCCTGTTTGGTTTTGCCCAGAGATTTTTGGATGGTTTAGGTAAAAGAAAGGGGGAAAAAAATTAATAGCGACACGAAAATTTGTAGTGTGTGACTAAAAACATGTTTATCAAATGGAGGACATGGGAAACCCAGGAGGAGAAGTATACTGAAGAGGAAATATTTCGAGCTAGGCTTTAGACATTTGATTTGCCCACTGGTCAAAATGTCAGTTGGAAATCGTGATCCTAAGACTTTAGGAATCGGGTCTTGGCATGATGGAACCCTATGCTAACCACATCCATGAGACAAAAACAGACTGGCTGTACAGGGGTATAGTTTTCACTGATTATCAAATTTCAGTTCTGCAACTGACTGATGAAAATAAACGCCATGAATTTCAAACGGCATATGTTGCTATAGGGCCAACGAATATTCTGATTTTAGAGAAACTAAAACCCAAAGGACACGGTTCCTTCCTGGACACCTTGAGCAGGGAGAAGAGACTTCTTTGTTTCCTATCATGCCAGTGTGGGGCTCTCAGAAAGCGAGGAGGTGGAGGAGTGTAATTGCAAATATCCTTCCAGTGCCTGAGAGTGTTTCTAAAAATTGCCGCTTCTTGGGGTTCTGCTCAGCGGTTGTACTCTACAACTAGTTTTCATTGTCATGATAATGATGACAGTTTCACACTCTCAACTGAAAGCTCACTGCTGCTGTGAAGCATTTCATTCCTGGCTGTGACTCCGGACCACGTGTGTGTTCTCTCCGAGTAGTTTGTCAATGGCACGGGAGACGAATGCAAGAGAGAGAACTATGTATGTTCAGGTGAAAATCAAAAAAACACTTGGCGTCCTCAAAAATCGCCACCGGTGCCAATTTTGGAATCATAATCTGTCCTTTATGAATTTTTAATTTGTTTCCTGGATAAAGAGAAAGCGAGATAATGAATCAGAAACCATTAACACATGCATTTTGGTCTTTCCAACTATATGAAATGAGAAAAGTTGAGATAGACATATTGCTTGCTCTTTAAACATTTTTTTCCATGATTAACAGATAGCAATATTTACATTCTGCTTTAAACAGTGGTGAATGATGCAAAGCTCTTGAATTGGAGTTGGTGAGAACTTTCTCATAAACATGAACTTTAAATTATAATCCAATGAAAAAAAAAGAATTTTTTTTTAAAATTTTTCGGTCCTCTCATTTATATTTAAATAGCTGGGTCTTTATACAGCAGTAGCTGAATATATATTTATGTGTATTAACCACTTTTCACAAAAACAAAGTGTGTCCTTCTGTAGTACCATATGCATTTTGTAAGAGGACTAAGACCCAGGACTAAGTAATTGAAATTACTCAGGGTGTCAGCCTGCAGTAACTGTTCATGGACGGGATTTGCTGGTTTGTTTCTTGTCTTGATGTATTCATCTGATACACTGTTATGAATAAATAGTTGACTCCTGTATGCCAAGTTATCATCTATACAGTATCTTGATTTCAGAAAGGAACAAACATAAGCCAACCCAGGTGTGCCACTTTGTTCTATACTCTAAAATCTCTGAGATGAGGTTTCTGCGAGTCTCGTTAGTGCAGTGGGCCCTCGAGTTTGACAAACCCTGCAATCAGAAGTTCTTCAGAGATCCTAACCCAAATCCTACTTGAAGTACAGGGTCCATCCGCTAGGTCAATATCTTGTGATAGAAGAGGCCTATTAAATTTGACATTTGGCTAAGGTAAAACTTGTGAATGGGTCCTAGCTCGATAATGTAATGACGACTGTGAGCTAAAGCCAGGAAGGCTGCCACCCACTTTACAGTGAGTCTTACGTGGACAAAAAACATCCTATGGGCACAATCGCCTTGGAAGAAAGAAAGCCCTAAGGAAAAGGGATGGCTCTAAAGGAAAATGGAAGGGGTTAAGAGGTTAATGTAGTGGTAAACTGAGGCCGGGGAGCAGCTGGGAATCCTGGGGCTGTCTGGAGCCTGGCAACAACGTGGAAGTGTCTAGAAGGAGAGTCTGAAGGGTACCCAGGAGCTTGTTTGGTGAGAGGACTGGCACGTTTAGGAGATAACTCGGAGAAGCTGCAATCAGTTCCTTCCCCAGGAGGGAGCGCAGTGGCGTGTCAACAGCGATGGGATGGGGCAGGAGCATCACCTTGTAAGAGACAGGCGGCGGGAGAAGGCGGGCGCCCTGGAAGCAGGGATTCCGCTGCTAAGCGACCAGGTGGTCCCCGCATCTTTAGACGCCTTGAAGGGCCAAGCAGTGTCGCGGGGGGCCGCACTGCCCCTCCCACGTGCCGCCAGTGAAGGCAAGTTAGGTCTTCGAGAAGTCACAGTAAATTCTGTAAGACAAGGCAGAACCTGCACTGAAAATCAATTAATTAATAGCAGAAACTGCACTGAAAATCAAATTATTCTGATTTAGAAAAAACCATATTCTATCTCGGAAGCTAAGCAGGGTCGAGCCTGGTTTAGTACTTGGATGGGAGACCACCTAGGAAGACCAGGTGCTGCAGGCGTAAAAAATAAAAACAAACATATATACATATATATACACACACACACTTAGGCTGTACTTAGGCGTTACTATATACTACCCTGAATTCTAATATAAGCATGTGTGATTTATGTTAATGATTGAGCAAAATTATTTATCCTGTGCAAAAATTACTTACGCTATATTTTGGAGAAAGTAATTTTTGGAAGAGAGCAAATTTGATGCTTTTTTTTCTCTTTTTTGTCAGCTATATATTGATAAATATAAATAGCTATATTGATTAACAATAGCCAAACCATCATGAAATTAGCAGGAACTCATTCGTATTCAATGGAATATTTAGAAAGTTTCGTCTATTGATATTACATATAAATCCATTCTCAAAATCATCAGAATTATTTGAAATCTTTAAAATATATTAGTACAATGAGTTTTACAATATATGCAGATATCCGTAATGGTTATGGATGTGCCGAAAAAAGTCCGTTGCTAAGAGCCTTTTATCTGTTTTGTATTGTCAGCCCTGTTATTTTTAAATGTATTGAAAGAATGTATTCCCAATAGATTAATCGAATAGATAAATTCCTGACGTAAAAAGATACATAATAAGATTCCTTTATTTCCTTTCAGATTTTCAGGCGATGCTGGTTGGTTTTCAAGAAGGCTTCCAGTAAGGGACCTCGAAGGCTAGAGAAATTTCCAGATGAAAAGGCTGCGTATTTCAGAAGCTTCCACAAGGTAAGCCACAGCCCAAGAACTGCTGGGGAGGAACGGGATCCTTGGCAACAACTTAGGGACACGTTTCTTTTGATAGATGAAATCTGCAGAGGCGAAAACGCATGGTCGGAATAAAATGTCTCTGTTCCAAGAAAATGCAAAACTTATTTTTCTCCTCTATTTTAATCGTCTGCTGTAAATGCCAGCAGTACCTCTGCAAAATCAAAGACTCATTTTTATTGCCGCTTTGCAAAATGAGATGACCCCATAACTCACCGAGAGCGTTGCCCAAGGTGCTGAGTAGGCATTTTCCCCTGCGTTCAGGTCACTTGTGTGTTTGTTGCTTGGATTCAAACTGTCGGCAGCATTTAGGAGATGCACCTTCTGAGGCTGGAGCTAGCAGCGCGAATGACACTGAGCATCACGCGCATTTGCTGTCACAGCCGTAACCAGACAGTGACGGATGTCAAACGCGTTGCGGTGTAGAGATGCGGCAGAAACGCTGTGAACAAAACAGCGATTTCTTAAGAATTGAAAGTATGTAAGAAAGAACCCGAGAATGTTGCTAAACATGCCGCCCGAAGTTACCTTTGGAGGGAACATCAAACCGCGGGTAGGTAGTTGATGGTGACCGTGGAGGGTTCGTTTAGGACCAGCGGGGACAGGTGTCGATTGCTGGCAGAACGCCTGAAGGAGCTCAGTCAAGACCCCCGGCTCCTCGTCGGGTGTAATACCGAGTAAGCCGCACCGTCTAATGGAATGAGTTTGTGGAATTTACGTGATCTGATATATAGTTTTGATTTCTCTGTTTTTAAAAACAAGAGTGGTTTCCGGGGTACAGGGGTTAGTGGGATAGTGGCCGTCTAGGGGCGCACAGAGGATTTTTAGGTTGGCGCAACTTTTTTTTTTTTTTGATGCTATATCTAATAAAAACATGGAACATGCAGTTAAAAACCTTCTAACCAAGAAAACAATGGGTCCATATCATTTTACTCATAAAGACTACAACACATTTAAGGTGGAAAAAAGAATCTGTGTAAATTCTTAAGGAAAATAAAAAAAGAGGAATTCTTTTCAGCTCACTTTATCAGACCAGTGACTAGACAAAGTCCCTATGACCCAAAATTTCTTAACAAGCAAATCTAATTCTACAATATATTGAAATGATAGCATATGATCGAGTAAGATTTATGATAGAAATGCAAAGTTGAACTAATAAATGGATTTAGTAAATAATATATCTATAATCAGTTGCACTTTTAATAATAAGGTTAATACTTCGTAAATTGAAAGTTTTAAAAAGAACTGAATTTGCAACAGTACTAACAAATCGTTATGAATAAATTTATCAAAGCACATGTAAAACTAACCTTTTTGGCACCAGGGACCAGTGCTCCTATGAGAATCTAATGCCTGTGATCTGAAGAGGAGCTGAGGCGGTGATGCTCGCTCTGGGGAGAGGCTGGCTCGCCTGCCACTCACCTCCTGCTGTGTGGCCCAGTTCCTAATAGGCCTCAGACCTGTACTGGCCCATAGCCCCAGGGGTTGGAGACTCCAGCTCTACACTGAAAAACATAACTAAGAGAATTAAGGAAAGAGGACAAAACAAGTAGTGAGTTATAAAATATTCCTAGATTAGTAGATTCAATATCATTTGAATGTCAATTCTCCTCAAATGGATATATATTCAACAAAATTATAATAAAAATTCCAGGAGTCATTTTTTGTAGATATTGATAATCTCATTCTATATGGATATTGTATAACCTACAAAGTTACAGAAATGATAAGGCGATTTTTGCAAGGGAATATATAGATCAATGGAAGGGGATAGAGAGGTTAGAAATGAATTCACACATGTATGGGCTATTGCATTTGATGAAGATATGAAGACAAGTCAACAGGAAAAGAAACTTCAACAAATAGTACTGGAACAGATGGAGGTCTCTACGTAGCTAAGTGAACGCTGATTTTACTTCACACTGTATGCACAATAAACTCAAAACAGACGGTTGGTCTAAATTTAAATGCTGTAACTATGAAACTCCAGTAGCGAAGAGAAGACACCTTGTGGTAAGCAAGCATTTCTCAGGACGCAAAAAGTGTGAACCATAAGAAAAAGCTGGAAAATTGAACACTATTGAAATTTAAAACTTTTTCTCTTCAACAGATCCAATCAAGAAAATAAAAAAGCAAGTAATTCTGGAAAGAAATTATAAACAAATGTGTATCTGACCAAGAAAAATGTATCTGAAATACTTAAAGAACTCTTTTGACTCAATAATGAGAAGATAAACCAATATTTAAAAATCGGCAAAAGATGTGAAACATTTTTCAAAATAAGATATATGAACAGCAAATAAGAATATGAAAAGATGCCCAAATCATATCTGTAAAATTTAAATTCAAACCCAAATATGATACCATTACCCACCCGTTAGAATGGCTAAAGTTTTAAAGACTGAAACTAACTAGAGTTTTTGAAAATATGGAGCAATTAAAACTCATCTATTGCTGATAAAAATGGAAATTTTTACATACGCCTTGTAAAAACTGTTGACTAGTTCCTTTGAAAAGTTAAATGTACAACTATCCAGCTATTCCACTTCTGGGAGTAGAACCCCTCCCACCCCATCCCACCTCCTCCTCCTCAAAAATGAAGAATCATGTCCAAAATAAAAACGTACAAAAATGTTCATAGCAGCTTTATTCAAAGTAGCCAAAATGTGGAAACAACCCAAACAGAATGAATATTGTGATATATTCCTCAATGGAATACCATTGGACGATAGAAAGGTAACACCAACTGGTGCACACAACAGATGAATCTCAGAATCATTATGTTGATTAAAAGGACGTCAGACCTAAAATAATACGTATTGTATGACATCATACTTACTGAATAGTAAAAAAAAATCATATCGTTGGGCGCCTAGATTGAGGGAGGAATGGATGGAAGGATGGACTGCAAATGAACAGAACGAATTTGGGGCGGGGGATGATGGATGTGTTCTTTATCTTTATTGTGATGGTAATTTAAAAAGTGCATACGAATATCGAAGCTCATGCAATTGTTCACTTTAAATAATATAACTTGTGTATACATTATTCTTCAATGAAGTTAATAAGCAAAAAGACCATTCTGGAAAACAGACTGTTGAAAAAGATTAAGAATTTTGACACTGTGTGTGTGTGTGTGTGTGTGTGTGTGTGTGTGTGTGTGTGTGTTGGGAACAGTTAAGGTCTCTTATCAACTTGCAGGTCTGTCAGTCAAAATTGTCAACTGTAGTCACCATTCCACACATTAGACCCTTAGGCCTTATTCATCCTACCCTTCGACCAGTGATGATGGGGACGCTAACTAACTTCATCGTGGTAATCATTTCACAAGAAATATGTGTATTTAAACAAACATCAGATTGTACATCGTATACCTTAAACTTGTATACAACGTTACATGTCAATTATATCAGCAATAAAGTTGGAATGAGAAAGAATCTTAACCACGTTAGACAGCGGGTAAGCTTGTAGGCTCTGGAATACAGCTCTCATGTTTGACTTCTGTATGACCTTGCATAAGCTGTTTAACCTCTATGTACCTAATTTTTCTCCTCTGACAGATTAAGATAATAATAGTGCCTACCGAAGAGAGGTATCACAAGGAATAAATGGTACTATAGACATGTAATGAGATTAAATATAACTAGATGTTATTAACAAACGAAATTTTATAGCTAAGCATGTGCCTACTTACTTGGCATGTGGTGAGTTGCAGCAAATGCGAGCCTTATTAGTCTAGGCTGGATGTGATGGTGATCTGAATGAAGATATTAGTGTTGGAGTTGGAGGTCAAAGGGCAAATTTGGGATATGGTTTGTGAAAACTGACAGGACATACTTAGTGTGGATGTTGGGTCATCCAGGGCTCATGGCAATTTGTGAGTTTGGGCTTGGGCAGCAGAAATGAGGATGGTGCAATTCATGAACATGGGGAAGGCTGGATTTTGAGTAAAAATCACAAGCTTTCGCATTGTATATGTTAAATTCGAAATATCTATTAGTCATTCAAAGTAAAATATCAAGTTAATTAGACAAATAAATGTGGGCTGGGGTTCGGAAATGTCGCCGATAAAGTTATTCGTTACACTGTCATTGGCGTATTGATAGTAGTTTATTCTGTAGCACTGGATAAAATGTCCTTGGGGGAGGATGAGGGAGAAGGAGATAATTAACACTCCAGCATGGAGAGGATTAGCTGAGGCAGAGAAACCAGAATAGAAATCCGAGTAAAGCAGACAGTAAGATGAGAAGAATAACGTTAGAGTCAATCACCGGAAACCAAGAGAAAACTGTGCTAAAGACTGAGCACGTGGTCACCTATGTCTGGTCTGGGAGGCTGAGAATCATGACAGAGAAGTGACCACTGGATTTACAGCATGGAGGCCTTCGGTGGCTTTGCCAAGAGCTATTTAAGTGAATTATGGGGATCGATTCCACTTGAAGTGACTTACACGGGAATGAGAAGTGATGAGACAGCTACTCGAGCAATTTGTTTCAAGAATTTTTGCTGCGAAATTGAGCCAAGATATGTCGCAGATATGCATTTTAAATATGACATATACTGTAAAATATCCGTATGCCAATAGGGATGATCTAGTAAACTGATGATTAGAAAATGATGATTCGAAGGTTCCTGTGTGTAATGAAAGGGTTCGGTCTTCTTCCGGAGAACCGGAGATCATTCAATTCACTCTAACAGAAAAAAAGGAATATAGAACATGAGAAGGAATGGAATAGAATATGAGAAAAAGTAGGTTGGGTAAAAATTAATACTAGAAAAGTATAACCAACACCTCAAAATCACGTACACTTTGTGAGTGAGCTTTCTCCAATCTGTGAAAATTAAGCAGCAAAAGATCAAAAGGTGCTCAGCGAGAACGGAAATAGTTAATCTTTTAATAAATAGCTAAAGAGACGTCAGAAATGGTAACTGGAAGCTTCCTAAAGCACTTTAATAACTAGTATATGTGATAGGTAAAATTTACCTTTCTCATGTGAAGATTAAAGTTTTTATTATTACATCTTCCTCTTTCTAGCATTTGGGAGGTTAATTCCATTTCCTAGTGATTTAAATTTTCTTTCGGGTATTTTTTTCCTCAGTTTTTCTTTAGTGATTATGAACTAAAACAATGAAGTTAGACCAATCCTGAAATGAAAGGATAATTTGGGCACAATTCATTAGTAATAAGAAATTTTAAGGGTGATTTCGAAGAAAGTCCGTAAATGGTCTCCTCTTATTCTGATTCTTTTTAGAAGGTTTCACCTCATCCTTCTAACTGGCTCTTGGTAAATATCAGGTTTCACTTTGTTTATGTTTAATTTGAACATAATTAGATATTCAAACCAAAATATTTGTGTCAACATCACTACTTTTCTTCCTTCTACCATCTTAATCAGGTCCATGACACTGAATTTTGCTTTTTTTCCCCCTTAGAATGTATATCTAGTATTATTTAAATTCTCTTTTATCATCTTTTCTATTACTCTATAATGCCACTCTTTATCATTCAGATATGATGTGTTCTACATAGTCATCAAAACTATATTACCATTAGGCAATTCTACCATTGCTTAAATTAAAGACTTTCAACATAAATCTTTGCTTTCACAAGGTAAGATCAGTAAATCCAGGTGCATCCTGCCTGAGCATAATTGCCATTATGCTACAAAGGCAAAAAAAGACCCTTCCTGTTTGCTGGGAAACTACTATTAAACCCAATTCAATACGATAAATAAAATACTATTTTAATATCACATATATTTTCGTGAGGCCACTATGTCCAGTGATAAGATAGACACTGGAGCTCAGTCAGTGAAGAAATACAGTAGGGACAAGATTGCCCTCTCCCCCAGGTCTGTCGTGAGGAGTAAATAAAATACATAGCAAATGAATTTTTTAAAAGTGTATCTGGAGCAATCAATAAATGCTAAGGATTATTATCACTATTGCTTTAAAATTTTACAAGCGAATGAAATAAGGTTTATAAATGGCTAACTGTAATGAAATGTGATGATGCGCAGAGTACAGTTGTAACAGTGTCAGGGAAGGGAGCGGTTCATTCTGCCTCGAGAAATCGGGACCTTCCAAAGAAGGTAAAGGTCAATGGCTTCCTAAGATTGACTCTCTTTTGACAAAGCAAAATGACAGGGAGGAACACATTACTAAGTGAGAGGAAAGAGTGGGATTTCGGGTACTGAAAAGTTACATTGTGTGGTGAGTTGAAGATTTGAGAAATCTGGTGTTGGCAAACTCTGAAAGGAGAGCTGGCGTGGGGGAGAATAAGCTCAAAAGAAGTGGACGAGGCGGAGAATCATAAATACCTTACTCATGAGTTTCGTCTTTGTCCTTTAAGCAATAGAGAGGTTGTGAAGGGTTTTAAATGGCTTTTTATCTTCAAATATATGTTGCGAAAAAAATAATTTGTATGACATTGCATCACATGAATAGGATAGTGGAGAGACTGTATACAGAGAAATGGGTTAATGGAATATTATAATGTCCCCTCTTCCCCAAAACAGACAACAGAGTCTTTAAGGGAGAAAGGTAAAGTGAATAGAGAGGAGATAGATTTTGGTGATCTTTTCCAGGTATAGTCAAGTAGAATTAAAAAAAACGTTAAGAGCTGATTGGATATAGGGGGCAAGAAAGAGAGAGATGTAAGAGTGATGTCTGTTCAGGACCAGTGACGTGCTGTGGTCATGCTGTTCTTAGAGGGTCAGGGCCACGTGGGGAGCAGCGGTTTTCAGTGGGGAGGAAAAGAAGTCACTGTGGGCACATTCAATTTTGAGGTACTTACGGTATATTTCGGTAGATATTTTATTGAACAGTTACGAGTATAGCCAGATTGTGGTGAAATTGTCCAGGATATCTACTGAGTAGAGTTAATATTAAGGTGGGTAGATATAAACACTTCTTTGTGAAAGCCTGATTAGTGCAAAATAAAACTGTTTTCTCTAAAAAAAAAAAAACATGAATTTCGGTACCGGCCTTACGGTGACATCCAGAATATTTCACAAGTATTTCAATTCCAAGTTTATCAAGAGTTACAAATCAAAAAATTAACCCTAGACTAAAAAAAAAAAAAAAATCCTAGCTAATTTAAGAAATAATAGAAAATTATAGAAAGTGCCATTTAAATGGGGAACCGTTAGTAAATAAACATTGAAATACTAAACAACCAAATTGATAAAATTTGTAGTAATTGTCAAGACTCTTTAAATGTACTCTTAAGTGAAAGTATAATAATTCTAATGAGGTAATTGTTTATTTTACCAAAAAGAAAATTATTAAAAATATCAACATTTGCGAAGGGTTGGGAGAAGAGAGAGAGGACAAGACTTTGGAGGCTGTGTGTGTCTTGCTTTTCCCTGGGGCTGTCCCTCCCCGTGAGAGGGTGGATGGGAGTGCGTGGAACAGCTCCTGTCACCCCAGGGGTCACATGGTATAAATTTATCCATGGCCTGGACAACCAGCCATCAGGTCAAAAAAGAGCAATCTCAAATGTGCTTGGTATTTTTATTCTGACATATCCTCTTGTTCCTGTAAAGTCAAAAACTGAACCATCGCTTTCCATGTTTTTTTTTTTTTTCCATTCATAGAATTAATTATGAGTCTTTTTTTTCCAGAAGTGAACATTGGCGAAGCTGTCAATTTCTCATAGCTCCCTTTGACAGCCAGGTAAATAAAGAGAGAGCTCTTTATGAAAAAGGCTGCATTCTTTAAATTATTGTTTTCTCTTGGGCAATTAATGGTCAGTTCGAATATTGGGTCTCCAGAATTGAGGGAAAATTTCTTCATTTTCAAGATGGCTTAAAGAAATAGACTTGTATGGATTTCTAAAATTCTTCTATTTGTTAGTGTTTAAATACTTTAAAGTTGTATTAGTCATTTATTTGGATATGCCCTAATATCTGCAATAGAGATCAATCTCAGTAAATCAAAAATTCGATCAAGTGAGTCAAATGTATCCAGTCTAAGTGAGGAACTTCTGAAAAATAAGCTAATGGTCCAATTATTCCTTTGCTGACTTTAACTTTGTGTTATGCTCTATCTGGAACATACATATTATAAAGTTTATGAGTGTTTTTGGTCTCATTTCGACATTTGATGTGTTTACTGTGAGAGAGATCTTGCCGCATAAATCAATTTTTATATAAAACTGCTGTGAAATGATATACGCTTTTTTTCACTTCTTGATAGAAAGAAATTTGAAATTCAAATAACTAGCTGCTGAAGGAAGTTATTAAAAATGCATTAGGGTTGAAAATTTAGCTGTATATAATTGTCATAACAGATATTCAAAACAAATTTATCCTCAATGAAAACTGAACTAAAGCAATTTACATAGAATCAGCTAATAAATTTTCCTTAATTTTCTAAGCAGATGAAAAAGAAACAGTCCATAGAAATTTTAATAAAATAAATATGAGTACCGTCTGTAGGGAGAAAAATATAAATACAGTCCCTTAGAAGGATGAACGAAGATAAAACTGTGAAATTCCAATGCTGAAAACTATGTGATACCAGGAATGATGCCTGTATTGGGACCAATTTTATTTCTAAATCCTGTATAATTTCACGTTGAAAGGATCATTTTATTCCATCTGCTTGACTCCTATTGGAGTAGTCCGTATTTATCTTTATGTAAAGCAAACATCTGAGAAAGGGGAAAAAATGAAGATATCCTCATGAAAACTAGCCACCTGTAAATATAGCATATCCTTAAAGATAGAAGCAAAATCATTGCTAAGTGTGGAAACAGGACACATGTACAGTGTGTTATGTCGAATCTTTCTGTTTCTATTCCAGTGGCTACATGCTTGGGTAAGCACACACTTGATGTGAGGTGAAGTGTCTCTTCAGATATCTGCTAGAAGTTCCCAGAGTGATAATCGTTCATTCAGGTTAAGGCATCTTATCCACCTGTTCGTTCATTCGTTCATTCATTCATTCATTCATTCATCCACCCATCCATCTGTAATCTCTTAATTTGAAGAGGTCTCAGACTTTTGATTGAACACAAACTCCTATTAACACACACATTTGTTCCTGGGAAAGTCACACGTTAATTTATTATTGAATGTTGTACTCATATCATCTGATCACATGCGAGTCCCTCAGAGAAGATGCAGAGAAATGGAATATGAAAAGTTCGTTTTTTGGTAGGATGAAAAGAAGGCGGGAAATGCCCACGACACACACAGGGACACGCCGTCTGACAGAGATGGGCAGGTCACGAATGACCAACTGCAAAGCCAGAGATTAGAGGGAGAGACCAAGAGTTAAGACCTTCAGGCGGAGGGGATCGGCTAAACTGTGATCTGAAAATGAGAGGGAAGTCCCAGAGTTAAATTCCATCTTTGTAACATTTGAACCGAGGTCAATTAGAATGTTACAGCATCTAAGACATCTCCAATCGGAATCGCTCTGTGTGAACAAAGATGCCACTCCACGGCAGACTGAGGAAAGAGGAATCAGACTCTCGGAAAATATTTGTAAAATTGATCTGGGCTTGGCTTAGAAGATACAGAAGAAGTATGGTTTATATTAGCAAAATTAATGTCTTTGTTTTACTTTTTAAAACTATCCTCCTGTGTGTGTGTGTGTGTGTGTGTGTGTGTGTGTGTGTGTGTGTGTGTGAAAGAGAGAGAGAGAGAGAGAGAGGACAATCATCCATATGGCACTACATCAGAAAAAAACATGGTTTGGCTTGAACAATAGCTTTCTCTCACTTTCCTATCTGTAAAATGCAAATAGTATCATGCTCGCAAAGTGAAATGAGAATTTCATGTAAGATAATGTGTAAAATGTAGAATGACTGTGGTCGTATAAGCCATTTCTGCCTCTGATTTTGCATCTTTGAAACCGGAGAAATAATTCATACCAACTTTAGAAAAAATTTGAGACAAATTTGCATGATAAAGTAATTTGTAATTTCAAACAAGTCATTTTACATGGTAAATCGGATACTAATTTGAGAAAGAATATTCAATAGCACAACTCTGTTCTGGTTTTTACATTTAGCTAATAGATTGATATTCAGCACCCTTAATTATTATCGCAGAATATCATTGATGCATTTTTGGTTTATAAAAATGTCTTTTTTTACCCATTAACAAAATCTGGCTAATTGTGCATTATCTGACAGATGTAACAGAAAAGCTTATTGCTTAATGATTCACTGTGGATAAATTGTTTTCCTACCATTAATAGAAAGTTATATATCATATCTCAAGTAATGAATGTGTATTTATTTACAACTTATAATGTGAAAAATGTTTCAATGAGAGTTCATTCATGAATTAATACTTTGTACCTCACTATAAATATTATATATCAACTTTTATAAATAACTATTTCATATTTACTTTAAATTTATATATTGTTAAAAATTGTTAAAAAATATAGCCTTTTGTATCTATACTTAAAAAGTTAAAATTTTAATTAACAATTAATAATCCTAGGTTACAAACCATTAGCAGCCATTGAGCTAATTTTATTGATTAGAGAACAGGTTCTTAATGTATAGAACCATATGTTTTGAGAGTCAACAAAATTACTTGCTTTGATGTTAACCATTGCACTTGCTCTATTCAGAATTATTGTCACACATAAATTGATTCCAAGAAGAAATGATTAAATGTTTGCTATACAATATTCAGGGAAAGAAGGTTTTTTTTGTTTTGTTTTTGTGTTTTTTAAAAATTTCTTTCATTTATTAGAAGACAAGGAGAAAGAGAGATTTAAGTGTTTGCTTAAATATGCAGCAATTTCCCCTAGTTCTCCTTTCCTATGTCTTTGAATCAAGTTAATCATATTTATATATCCAATGTACTATAAAATTAAAAATTTTAACCTGATTTGCAGGAGCCTGGATTTCTCCCCTAATCCTTTTATTTTGGAATAGAGAAACTTGTCCTCCTGAGCTTGGGGCTGCCATGATATTTTCCCCACCCTGGAACTGGTACCACTGACTTTCTGATGACGGACCCAAAATCCACTTTCCTATCGTTTCTCGCTTACCTGTCTTCCTATCAGTTCTGTCCTGCGAGGAAACTCATGCGATCAGACCCATCCTTATCCCCAAGTCTGGGTGTTTCATGCAGTTCAGTCACTAACAATAATTAGAGTACTGTTTTCATTTTCTATTGCTGCATAACAAATTACCACCAACTCAGAGACTCAATAAAAGCCACTCATTTCTGAGCTCACAGTTCTGGAGGTAAAAGATGCAGCTGGACACGAGCCGGAGGTCAAGGTGTCACACTGAGTTGCTACCTTATGGCTCTGGAGAAAACTGATCCCAATCTCCCTCTGCAGCGGGCTCTTTCCACCCAAGCAACTGTAGCACCGAGGCCCTTGCCAAGGGGCTGCTCTCAGTTCCTAGAAGCTGCCCTCAAGCCATGACGTGCTTGGCTCTTTCCCGCTCTGAGACAGCCACGATGCACCAAATCCTTCCCAAGCTTTGCACCTCTCTGGCTTTGTCTTCTGTGACCAACTGGAGGAAGCGCTCTCCTTTTAAGAAGCTGCCGTGACCAAGTCAGGAGCACCTGGAGTATCTCTCTGCTGTGACCTGACCCTAGTGGACTGCTGTTTAAATTTTTGTTTTATCTTTCATTGAGGAAGGGAATTTTTAGACTGGAAGAATTGAGAGCTACCTTTCCCTTATTACAAGCATTATATTTGAAACATGATGCAATGAAATTCAGGCGTGGGGTTTAATTTAAATAATTGCTAACTCAACACCCATATGTAGTTCCCGTCTTCCTTTGCCATCTCCACTCTAGACACTGTGCTAGCTAGATGATCACTTTTTTACACTTACTGCAGTTCGGGAGGTACATTTCTGGTTGAGATACAAGTTTAAGCCTGCTAGAAGGTATAGAAAGTGTTTTATGTTTTCTGACATGGCCAGTATGTCCCTGATTCCTTTTCTTTGAAATTAAAAGCATAAAGGTTGGAAAAGCAGCAGCCGTTTTGTGCCCGTGAAGAGAACTTGATCGATTAATGTCGTGTGTGTTCCAACTGCTCCACCGCGCAACCATTTGCCCGTTTCTCTCCCTCACCTCAGGCCCCCTACTCCCTGAGACACAACAGTATTTAAAGTGGGCCAGTTAATAACCTTACAATGACCTCTAAATATTCAAGTGAAAGGAAGAGTCACATGTCTCTCTCTTTAATCAAAAGATAGAAATGATTAAGCTTAGCAAGGACTGTTAAAAACCAAGGCAGGCCAAAAACTAGACCTCTTGCACCGAACGGCTGGCCACGTTGTGACTGCAAAGGAAAAGTTTTTGAAGGAAATTAAAAGTGCTACTCCAGCAAACACACAAATGATAAGAAAGCAAAACAACCTTATCGCCGATCTGGAGAAAGGTTTAGTGGTCTGGATAGAAGATCAAACCAGCTCAACATTTTCTTAAGCCAAAGCCTCATCCAGAGCAAGGCCCTACTCTCCGCAATTCTATGAAGGTTGGGTAGAGGCGAGTAAGCTGCAGAAGAAAAGTTGGAAGCCAGCAGAATTTGGTTCATGAGATTTAAGAAAAGAAGTCATCTTCATAAGAAAAAAGTGCAAGATAAAGCAGCAAGTGTTGATATAGAAGCTGCCGTAAGTTATCCAGAAGATTTAGCTAAGATAATGAATGAAGGTAGCTGCACTAAAAACAGATTTTCAATGTAGACAGAACAGCCTTATATTGGAAGAAGATGCCGCCTAGGACTTTCTGAGTTAGAGAGAAGGGAATGCTTCGCTTCAGAGCTTAAAGAATAGGCCGCCTCTCTGTTAGGGGCTAATGCAGCTGGCGGTTTTAAGTTGAAGCCAGTGCTCATTTACCATTCCAAAAATCCCAGGGCCCTTAAGAATGGTGCTCAATCTATTCTGTGTTCTATGAATGGAACAACAAAGCCTGGATGATGGCGCGTCTATTTACAATGTGGTTTACTGAATATTTTAAGCCCCCTGTTGAGACCTACTGCTCAGAAAAAAAGACTTCTTTCAAAATAGTACTGTTCGCTGGCAATGTACATGATCCCACAAGAGCTCTAATGAAGGTGGACAATGAGATTCATGTTTTTTCATGCCTTCTAACAAAACATCCAGGGATCAAGTCGTAATTTCAACTTGCAAGCTTTATTATTTAAGAAATACATTTTATATGGGTATAACTATCACAGGTAGTGATTCCTCTGATGGATTTGGGCCAAGTACATTGAAAAGCTTCTGGAAAGTATTCACCATTCTTGATGCCATTAAGAAGCATTCATGGGATAAGATCAAAATATCAGCATTAACAGGAGTTTGGAAGACGTTGACTCCAACCCTCATGGATAATTTTGAGGGGTTTAAAACTTCAGTGATGGAAATAGCAAGAGAACTAGAATTCGAAGTGTCTAAGGATGTGACTGACTTGGTGCCATCTCATGATAAAACTTGAATGGATGAGGAGTTGCTTCTTACAGATGAGCAAAGAGACTGGCTTTTTGAGGTGGAATCTCAAAACAATGCTATGAAGATTGCTGAAACGACAACAAAGGACTTAGACCATGACATAAACTCAGTTGATAAAGCTACAGCAGGTTCTGAGAGGACTGATTCCAATTTTGAAAGTTCTATTATGGGTAAAATGCTATCAAACACTACCTCATGCTACAGAGAAGGATGAAAGGAAGATGGCAAAAGGAAGAGTCAGTAGATGTGGCAAACCTCATGGTTGTCCTGTTTTAAGAAATTGCCACACCCACCCCAGCCACCAGCAGCCACCACCCTGACCAGCCAGTAGCCATCAACATCAAGGCAAGACTCACCGGTGAAAAGGTTATGACTTGCTGAAGGCTCAGCTGATGGTTAGCATTTTTTAGCAATAAAGCATTTTAAAGTATGCATATGCTTTTAGAAATAATGTTATTGCATACTTAATAGACTACAGTATAATGTAATGCAGTGTAAACATAACCTTCATATATACTATAAAACCAAAGAATTTGTGTGACCTGCATTACTGAGATATTTACTTCAGGATGGTTATCTGGAACGGAACCTGCAGTATGTCCAAGGCGCAGGCACAGATCTTCTTCCTTTGTGCCTCTTCAGCTTTGTTTTTAATTCTATCACAGGGCTTATCACTGTTGTTTGTAAATTATGAAGTACTGTAGAAAAAGGTTAGCAGTTGACTTCGTCACCATGAATTCCTTAGGAATTGCCACTTGAAGTAAAAATTAAATAGCCCCAGTTATCAAAGTCATCATTTAGGTATGTTTATGTTTGGGTTTTCACTGTAGCACTTTAATTAGACCTCCATATTTAAAATGTTTGACTATAACAATTGTTGACATAGGCCTAAAAAGTCGAAATCATTTTCAAGTAATTCTTCCTTCAATTAAATTTTGTTAATTTCCTATCTATTTAAAGTGCTTATTTTAATGCTTTTATTAAACTTTAATATTTTGTGCTTTTATAGCCATATGAAAAATCAATATTTCAGAAACATATTGAATTATTAAATAATGCAATAATTTATTGATATATTATTGAAATGCTCTCAGATTTCACAATCTCAATAAATGTTGATGATTATTATTTTTATGTCACATTAACAGGTTTTAGATTAACAAAAACATTTTTAAGATATATAAAAACATCGTTTAAAAAGTTATCTTCATCCAAGAAAATACAGTTTCCTACTGAATGGTAAATCTGCCTAGTACTGAGAGTGAAAAGTGAAGACAGACAATGGAAATGTATTAGATCTTGACCTCAACTATTATATTATGATTCAAACTATTTTTTAAAAATATATATTGAATTGAAAAAGAACAGCCGCAAAGATATACAAATTCCTTAGAAAACCTTCTGGTATGATTTTAACACATTTTATAATCTAGGATAACACTTGAACTTTCTCACCAAGCCAAGCAAAAAGTAGAATTTTTTACTCCTGAGTACTTTGCTTTCTTGACATGAAACTGTCTTAGGGCATACTGAAGGGGTTGGCATTGCTCTATTGATCAGCAACAAAAAGCTTTGCCCTGTTCTAGAAACCAGCATAGCAACGTCTGCTTGAAGAGCTTGTCTGCATCTCTTCATGTAAATTTTACAGAAGAGCAAACACTTTGTTTGAACTACATCATCTGTCAGATTGCCCGAGGCCCAGAGTGAGAAACGCTCTCATGCTTGCTGCATTTTGCTAAGCTGTCCTTTACTTTTTCTTGCTTTTTGTTAGGAGATGGCAAAAAAGATAGAATCCACAATATCTGTTTTAACATGTTTTATATTTGTAAATAAAAATACATGGAAAATCCCCTTGAGCATAATTATAAATGTTTTATGATATTGTTTTATGCGACTTGATGTTATATAAAATGTATCTTATGTAGGAGCATATCACGTTATGCTCACCTGACATACATTGAGTGAATTCTTAAACGGCATGAAATCTGCATTTCTTTTAAACTGTTTAATTTTGATAAGACCGTTTGTTTAGTTAAAATGAACAACACTTAAAAATAATATTCCTTTTAAAAATATAACTTCAATTTACTACGTTAGAATAAAATTTGGCTTAAATATTACTTGAGTTAATTATCAAATCATTTAAAAACTAAAGAGTTTAACTTTATTTGAGAACATGTTTTAAGTACTTTAAATATAATATGTGAGTCACTGTTCCAAAAACATATTTTAATCTTTCTCCCCAGGGTATTAATCCTCAGAAGCTATATTAGTGTCTTAATTTTTTTTCCTAGAAGAGGAAATGAATACTTTCAGATAGATAATAGATAGATATGAAATATATACATAGTATAATGTATATGTGTAATATAGTGTATGTAGAAATATAAATATATATGTGTTTGCATATATGCATACGTATGAAGCAATCCTTTTTTAGATTTTTTAACTTAAAATTTCTCATCCATCTAACTTTTGCAGGTTAATCTTAAATTAGATAATTACAAGTAGAGAGAAAAACTAATATGAATAAAGATATATTAAAATTAATTTTCCAGCAGTGCGGCAGAACTGTAAACTCATTGTGACGGAGAATAAGCCCATTACTCAAGGTTGCTGTGCAGGCTCCTCTGGATACGTGTGTAACACGTGCATAATGGGAGCACCAGGAAGAGACGAAAGTAGCAGAAGAAATATCTGAAACAATAGTGTCTGATGATTTCCTCAAAATTAATATTTGACCAAAAACTACAGATTCAGGAAGCCCAGTTAACACCAAGCAGGATAAATTCCCCTTCAAAAATACACTTTGGCATATTATTTTATAACTATATAAAATTAAAGATAACAAAAAAAAAAAAATACGAAAGAAGCCAGAGAAGAAAAACCACCTTACCTATAGAGGACCAAAGAGAAGAATTACATCCATCGGCCTCTCAGAAATCGCTGAAGCAAGAAAAGAATTGAGGAAAATATTTACTATGTTGAGAGGGGAAAGCACTTCAAGCTAGAATTCTGTACCCTGCAAAATTATCCTTCGAAAGTGAAGCAAAATGGAGACTTTTACCAGACCAATAAAACTGAGTGAATTTGTTGCCAATAGACCTGACTTTTAAGAAATGTTAAAAGAAGTTCTTTAGAGAGAAGGAAAACAATATAGGTTAGACAGATCTACATAAAGAAAAGGAAGAGCATCCAAAAAAGGTATAAGTGAAGGTCAAACTGAACATCCCGTGCATTGTCCTCAGAGGCAGATCCATTGCTTATATTTAGTGATACCAAAATTTTAGAGTCATTTTGTCTGCCAATCAGCGGGCGTCAGTTGCTTCCAGCCCTTGCTTTCACAGATCTAATCTTCTACAGAATTTTATTTAGACTATTTCAGCATTCAGCAAACAACGACCCAACTTGAGGACATAATAGAAAACGCTTTGCTTTGTTCCGTATTGTTTTGGCTACAGTTAATTGGGAAGGAGTACAAATATCCATTGGAAAGTGGGTTAAGAGTAATAACTGATCATTCTGTTTAAGCACGCTGGCATATAGCATACACTGTACACTAAGGTAAAAATATTTTTCTTTCTAGGTAACTGAACTGCACAACATCAAAAATATAACCAGACTGCCTCGAGAGACAAAGAAGCATGCAGTGGCAATTATCTTTCATGATGAAACGTCCAAGACATTTGCCTGTGAGTCAGGTAAGCAATTACGGGCCCGTCTACAGCTTGAGGAAACTGAGCTGCTTCTGAGACAGTGGCTCGGATGGATTAAGATATGCCGCTGACTAGCTATGCCTATTGTGATGAGAATGCGCCCTACAAGCCTTCAGTAAGAAGCTCAGCATATCGATTTCTACAGATGTTTGTGGTGCTTGTTTATTATCTGTCTGTGTCCGGATTTTGCTCCCAGGTGTTCGGAGGACTGACTGTTAAGGTTTCCATTTCAAGCTTGGAGAATTAAGTAAACAGTGCCCGGGAGATGTCGTTAGGGCAAGCTTGTGACTTGTTTTCTCATTCTCGCCAAGCGCTGCTGTAGGCATTAGGTAGGGCAATAATAATAACACTGCCTCGCACAAGTGTGGCATGGCTGAGCCGAAGCCCAGCTATTTGGAAACAGAACTTCGAGCAATCGGAGGCTCTCGTGGGTTCTCGGTTCTGTGAGTAAACACATCTCAGACTGAATGTGAGCGTCCCAGTTCATAAAACACTCGGATGTAACTGAGACACAAGGCGGTTTATAGTTGAATTTGCAGTGTTTTTCGTTTGAGAATTCCCATGCTGTGTCACAGCTCAGTCGGCTTATTATAGCTTTTTAAATATTTTGCTTAATGAAATGGTATATTCATTTTATAATGGATGGGAGCAAAAAACATTCAGGGTTTGAAAAATACGAATTTAAAATAATAGTTGTAGATACATAGGCAACACTGGAGTCTTATTTCTGATAAAAATGCTGCTACACAATTGAGAAATTCATACTCAGAATTTTAACCCACAAATCTGAAATCGAAACCTTTTCAAAATTTGTTAGTTTATTTATTGCAGCATGTAAGATTTTTGAGAAATGAAGGGCTCTTTCTTAAAAGAGAATGCCTTAATTTCTCAGATAATTTCCAGAGAGTGAGGTTGAAGCTAGATCCAAATATAAAAATAAAAGACTGCTTGTTTAAATTATGACTTATTTGGAAGAACTATTTATTTTTTTAATCACGTTTTATGTAGACATATAACAATGTGTCGGAAGCTAGCAATAAATTACTAAGAAACAGTGGTATGATTTTTAAAAAATTGTCTTAGTGACACAGGTCAATGGAACAAAAGAAAATGCTTGAAAGAGATAAACAAGGAATTCGAGTACTTCTTAAAAATTATATTTTTAGATAGACGTTATGATGTAATAGTCCCTATCTGTTGCTAAAATGGCAAATTGTGTGAGAAAAAGAAAAAGACAACTATAAAGCAGCAATAAAATTAAAGCCAAGATTTAAAAGGAGAGCTCACATTTATTTCTAATGCAAATGCAGGTAAAGGTGTATTCTCCTAATGGCTAGTGGAAATGCAAATTGTTTCAATTATTTTTTTCAAGAAAACTGGCAGCTGCTATTAAATAAGCATGCATACCCTTCACTCAGTGAACCTCTTCGGAACATTTCCGTATAAACACACGTCCATGCACGTGAGGATGTAGGTTTAAGCATGTTATGTGTAATGACAACAAAATTGGAAACCAATGAATGTCCATTAAGAAAATCGTTGAACAAATTATAGCATGTTCTTATCATGAAGTACTATGAAATCACTAGGAAGAACTCTAATTAAACCAATTAACTTGAAGACATTTCTGCGAAGTTTCCTTCTTCAAGAAAAACAACGAGCAGAGGAGTATATACTGAATAACGCCATGTAAAATAATGAGAAAGAGTGTGTGTTTTAACGAGCATTTACTGGGGCGAGGGAAGATGATAATAAAGTGGATGGAAAAGAAAGATGGGAAGTAAAGACAAGAAGAACAAGGAAAAATAAGGAAACGAAATGAACAGAAGAGACTACCCAGCATATAAACTATCCCATTTACATGAAATTATGAGCGTGTGAATGTGCATGTGAATGTATCTACATTTTTTTTAAGTTAGTCATCAAGGAAATGCAAATTAAAAACCACAATGAGATATCAGTATGCACTTATCCAAATGGCAAAAGTTAAAAAAAAAAAATTGGTAACACCACCAAATCTTTGTGGGGTTTCAGAGTACCTGGACAACTCATACATTGTAAAATCGCGTAGCAGCGTAGCCACTCCGGAAAACGGTTGACAGCTTCTTACAGAATTAAACAGGTAATTATGACGCAATCCAGCGATTGCACTCTTAGACGTTTATCTCGGAAAAAATGAAAACTATGTTCACACACACACATACACATGTGTACGAAAATGTTCATAGTAGCTTTTTTCATACTAGCCCAAAACTGAAAAGAACCCAGATGTCCTTCATCAAACTGGGGTACACTCACCCTGGAGAAAACCTCCTCAGCAATGAAAAGGAGAAACCAATGGTCTATGCAGCAAGCAGGATGAATCTCAAGTGAGTTATGCCAAGTGAAAAAAAAAGCCAGTCCCCAAAGAGGACATACTTTGTGACTCCATTTTCATACGCCTGTGAAATGACAGGTTTTAGAAACTGAGGACAAACGATTTACCAGAGGTTAGGAAATGGGGCTCGGGGTGCGGCTGAGGCTATGTGGTCACGAAGGGGTCCCCTGAACTAATGCTGGAGCTGAGCAGTCATCGTCTCGCAGGGGTGCACACACAGACACACGGGGGGATAAATCGTCTAGAACTTACACACACACAGATAAGCGCAAGTCAAATGGGGGAACCCTGAATAGCATCCGTGGACTGACAGCGTCGATCTCCTGGCTGTGCGAGGTGAGGGCTCGGCGTGTTCTAGTGCAGTAAATAGAAACTGACGGTGACAACAACAAACGACACGGATACTCCTGAAGGGGTCCCTGTGCAGCTTGTGCATGTTTTATGAGCACAGATGAACGTGCTCACGTGCACACGTCTGCGTCCCGCTCCTCCTAGCATGGGGCCTCGGCGCGAGCTCGACCCCGGCCCGCTGCGCGCCCCGCACACACACTTCACCCCGCATCTCATTCCCGTCCACTGCGCGCTCCCTCCTCTCGGCGCCCCGGACCTTCGCTTGCCGTGCGCTGTGCACCGGCTCCCCACTCTGACAGACGTGAAGCCCAGTGATGCCAGGACCACACTGTCTTCCTCCAGTACCGTGGCGCTCATAGGATCTGTCGCCTTCCCGAATTAATGAATGAGTGCGATTTATATTTAAGTTTTCTTAAATAGTGATCTCTTTATCATTCTCCTCTTTCAGAAAGATTTTGTTTTCAAAGAAAAAATCCAGGGACTAATTTGGCAGCACCGTGGGAGACATTATTTAAATTGCCAGATAACAGATTACTCTGTACTTCATGTGCGTGTGCACGTGTGCGTGTGTCTGTGTGTGGGTGTGTGTGTAAGTCATCATGACCCACCGGGTCTGCCGCCATAACTATAAGTAAAACATTGTTGGATACAATCCACATTTTGCCTATTCCTTGAAAAGAAGAGCCCCATTCGTCTTTATTTTTTTCTTAAGTTGTTCGCTCTCAAGTCAGTGTCTAGTAAATGAAGGAGCAGGGAGGGGGCTCAGATGTTGGAGACCCAGAGGTCGGCGGTAGCTCCTGCTCGCCTTCAGTGAGGAAAAGAGAAGAAGAGAAAAAGAGCCCAACTCTCTCCTTGTCAGGATATGAAACCTGAAAACTTATCTCCAAATAATTTAGGACAAATAATATTTAAAGTCTTCTTGGATGGGAGACCACTTGGGAAGACCAGGTGCTGTAGGCGTAAAAAATAAAAACTAAGGGATTGTAAACTGACAAGGCCCTTGCAATCTGTGAGGTCAACCAACAGTTGCCTTGCCTAAAAAAAATAATAATTAAAAAAAAAATGAAGTCTGAACAAACTGATTAATTTCCTAAATAATTATTTGAAGCATTGAATTTATTTTCTTATATAACAAAATTACATATATGGTTTCTTTCATCTAAAATCTGTCATGAAATGTTTATGAATTGAATAAATTTCCCCACTTTAAAAATGAGAAATATTTGGAAAAAAACCTAAATCCACATATTTATAATATTTTTTAAGTTTTGCATAAGCACTGCCTTATCCCTGAAACACCTACATATCAATTTATCACCTTTCAGTTTATTTTCATTATATTTCACAAATTCTATATGTTTATTTCTAAGAGAACATTATTTTCTAAAATGAACCTGCTTCCCCATAATTGTCTATATTGGTCAATAAGATATATTTGTATCTTAACAATATTATTGTTGCATTTTTCTCTAAGATTATCTGCTTCTCAAGCTTTCTGTAATCTCTTCTACCACAAATGAGTCCAAAAATGATTCAGTCAAAAATCATTCTTGAATTCAACATGAAAAGTTGGACTTAAGCCTTTATTTTGATTAGCATTCTTATTTTATATGCAATGAAAAATCTGTGTTATAGAACCCGTGGACAGTAGAAATGAGAGTCCTCATCTAAAGGGACTATACTTCAGATACTCACCCCAAATTGTAGAACATTTCACGTTGGTGATAATACAGCTAATTTAACAGAAATAAGCCCGTAAAACAGCTAACAGACTTGACCAATTATTCACTTTTATATTCACTTTTATGAGTTTCAATTGTTAAAATATAATTCACGAAGCTCTAAATAACAGCTGGTTTATATCCAGTACAAAGGTAGAAATCAATTTTACTGCATTGAAGAAGACAAATTAGGGTGTGACGTTGGGAAAAGTGCTCTCTACTGCTGCTCAGTTACCTGGTCTGCAGATGAGCACAGCACTTCAGGATCAAGTGATGTCAGCCCAGCACTTTTATGGGCAATCCTCCCCCTTTGGGAGTTACAGGAGACATTTCTGTTTACCGATTGTTCAGTACAAAACACAACGTGAATGAAGTTGAAACAACTTATATTTGTAGCTGACTCAGTCACTGTGGAATAGAATTGCTGGTTAATAACCATCTGGTTCTTAGCTATCCTGCTAAGAGATTTGGAAGAAATCATTAAGAAAACACAATCTAGTGGCCTTATGTGATCTGAAAATGTGTCGGGATTTTGAAGTTATTTCTTTAGAGAAAGTGAAATGCTGTATAGCAGTGACAGTGTAATGAGACTTTAAATTTTTAATGCTCTTCAAGACTCGCATAGAATAAAAATACCAAGCCTTCAGTTGCACTCTCTCTTAAAAAGATTAAATTAATCTGGCAAAATTTGGGCATGGTTTTATCAGGTTGGAGTGGTAACAAAATCAGAGATAGAACCGATTTGAGAAAAATTTCCTACGACTTGACCTTGCAATGTCCAGGTGCTACTGTGTGACAGAGGTAGGTGTAATGATCTGGAAGATTCTGTCCAGAGCAGTCCTCGCACGGGCCCCCAGATCATGGCCGAGGTGAGCTGACTCCACTTAGGTTGAATGTGGCTGATGCTTCATACTTAAAAAGAGGTCCTTGTATTTGGAATATTGGGAACAAGGAGGAATTAGTTCATAGTGAGGAAAAATTATATAACCTGATTAATAATTAATTAATCACGTACGGTTAAGTGCGACACATATCCCACTTATGTATCTCGGTTTACTCACTCACTAAAGACTGATAAACTCTAGAAATTAATGGCTCGAAAGTCAAATCTAGGGTATATTTCTAGAGTGTTCCTTTATGCCCCATTTCCAATGGTTTGCTTTCCCATTTTCACTCTGGCCCTGTGATGGGTCCCTGTCTTTGAACTCTGTGAAGTCAAAAGAGTTCCAGCTTATTGGTCATCTGCCATGTGTCAATGCTCTGTTGTCCGGGGCCCCCCATCCTCACCTCCATCACGTGGCCCTTCCTGCGGCCCGCCTCTGTGTGGGTTCCCTCCCATCATTCCATACAGCGAAGCACTAGCCGACTCTTCCGCCATTCCTCTGAGCCAGTCAAGTAGCTTTCCCCCCAAATCAACCAAGCTCCAGAAAGTACTTTCAGAATTCACTACTGTGTGTGCAAGGATTGACAAAGTTTTTTCCCCCAAGTTTAATGAACAATGAAACTTGAAAATTTTAAATAAATAAAGCCTGAGCTTTGAACTTCTTTAGACCTGAATTAAAATCCTGGCTCAGCCACTTGCTTAGAAAACAAAACAAACAAACAAACAAACAAACGAAAAACAAACAAACAAAAAAACAGGCTCCTTGGGTAAAAGAAAATAGACAAATTCATGTACAAGGATGATTGCTACATTGCTTTTTAGAAAATGGAAAAATGAATGAACTCATTGTCGATGTGTCATTGATTAAAAAAATGATTGCAGTAATTAAAACTGATGTAAATTTGTATTTATTGACTTGAAAAGATGCAGATTTAGTGAAAAATGCAGTTCGTAACATATACCATAAAGTGAGCACAATATTTGAACAGGCGTGCGTGCGTGCACACCCTGTAAAAGTTGCTTTGCTTAATTATTTTATGTATTATTAAAATATCACACAGAGATAACAATATAAATAATATTATAAGCACCGTGAACCTAACAATCACCTTAAGACATCAATCAATCAAAGGCAGTATAAATACGGGATGTGTGCTTCTATGACAATTATATCAGTCCCTAGAATTGTATTATAATGTTTTGCATATTTTATTTAGTAAACATTTGAGATTTATGCTTTTATTATATTCATATTTATTCATAGAAATAGTGGGAGTTTCACTTTTTTTAAAATTTACATAGATATATTCCATACTCCATTCTTACTCCATTCTTCGGCAAGTCACCATTTTTCTGTATTGTCATATTTGTGAGTTTCTTCCACTTTAGTAAACACAGCCATAGTTTGTTCATTTTATATCAGTCCAGGGTTATACCATGCTGTATTTCTGATTGCTAAGTTATATTCTTAAAATATGTCCGTTCACTCAAAGTTAGCATCCATCAGTATAATTACACGATTCTTTTCCCTTAAACAATGAACAGAATGAACTATTTTAAACGTATTCAAAGTCATGGTGAAGAGCAAACTCTGAAGCCAGGCAGTCTGAGTTCAAATTCTCCCTATGCCCTGATTATTCCTCTGTGAACAGGGCCAAGAACCATTTCACCTCCTGAATCTGTAATGAATATTTAGCAGCCAAGGAATAGTGCCCAGCACGTATTAAGCATTTGAGAAATGGTAGTCAACATTGTTATCTTTAGCTTTCAAGAGTCGATCCCAGTTGGCCACATTGAAGCAGAATCTTTCATAGCCTTCTAAATTCATTTTTCTGTCATATATAGGACTTCTGCAAATATATTCACAGTTGAGAAAGGTCTGTGGATTTGGGGTATTTTTCTAGACAGAGTTTGGCCTCAGGGCATTGTCAGTGTTCATGAAAAGAATGCCCAAGCATTTCTGGTTTTAAGCTCAAGAGCAGTTTAAAAAACAAAAGAAATACAAGTTTCATGAACCATCTTAGCCTGGCGCATCTTTGCGGGATGCTTGGTCTCAACCTCCATGGCCACTTAGGCTTTCTGAACATTTTTAAATGCAGCCTGGCAAGTTTCCTGGAGCATTGTTCATTTTATCCTGATTCTCAGATTGCTCTGCATCTGACCCAGGCGAGACAGCAGCCTCTAGCGTCTACTGTCTGGGTTCAGATGCTGACTCCCTGCTTTTTAGGGATGCGTTAAGGAGAAAGGGACTTTTCTTCCGCACATCTTGGCCTTGACATTTTTAAAAGGATAATGATGGAAAGTACTAAAATTGTTAATCACTTAGCCAGAGACTGGAACTTACTAATTTCATTCGTATACATGGTCTCTTCTCATTACTAATATTATATACTTGTTTGTCCTCTTTTTTAACTATTAAGAATATTTAGGAATGGGATTTCTTTTTATTTCTTTATTTATTTTTAATTTTATTTTTTGGCATTTTATTTTATTTATTTATTTTTTCCCTTTCCCCTGCCCCCTCCCCTCTGGTAACTAATAGTCCATTGTCCATGTTCATGAGTCTCTATTGTTTGTCTTGTTCATTTGTTGCTTTTAAGTTTATATCCCACATATAAGCGATACCATGTGATTTTCAACTTTTTCCGTCTGGCTTATTTCATTTAGCATGATTATCTCCAAATCCATCCATGTTGTCACAAATGGCAGTATTTCGTCTCTTCTTATGGCTGAGTAATATTCCATTGTGTATATGCACCACAGCTTCTTTAGCCAATCATCTATCGTAGGACACTTCGGTCGCTTCCATGTCCTGGCCACTGTGAATAATGCTGCTATGAACATCAGTGTGCAAATGTCAAAATAAAATAAAATAAGGTAAAATAAAATTAAAAATTAAAAAATAAAGACTATTTAGGAATGCATATGTTTTCCTGCCTTGCTCTGTGGCAATTCAACGTGAGGACGTAAGGGGCAGGGTCGAGGATTGACGCCGAGTGCCTGGTGGTGGTTGCGATGGTTGACAGTAGAATTTAAACTGGATGAGGACGGGAGAGAGGACATCGAGGGAGCAACTGAGTTTGAGTGTATGGTAGAGTCAGTAGGGCATTGGTGGTCTTGATGGAGTTCAGCGTGTTGTCATGGTGATAGTCAATGGAGTAAACGTGAAAGACAAGAGCGTGTGAGATTGGACGGCGTGAGAACAGTTTTAATGAAAGATGCAAACTTCGGTTATTTGAAAAATTTTATGCGGGGAAATAGTTATTCAATAATAAAAGGTTGTATCTTGGATGTAGCAGATTCACACAAAGAAGCTGTTGCTGGCCATGGATTCCTTGAAAGAGAGAAAACGACCTTATAAAGTATGTTTAAAACAATATAACTAAAAGTTCACGTTAATATACTTATTATGCTGGCTTCTCGGAGGGATGTAATTTTTACAAAGAAATAACGGTAATTAATTTTATAACTTGAAAATACTCTAAGTACAGGAATAGATTGTGCATTAATTTCCCTTGCGAATTTTTCAGTTTTAGCAGATTTGGATGCCAGAAACGTGTAACACTCATTGCACCTGATACCATCTAGAGAAAGCTCACATAGGAAATCCATTTAATTTTCAAAAGAAGTCCTTTCTATTTACTGTGTTTTCCAGGCAGGCACCTTCTTAATAGCTTATAAACCCCATTCCCTTATTTTTATGACTTTCTCCAGTTCTATAAAGAGAGCAAATAGAGACTAGAGAATTATATTTAAGTCTGCAGTTTGATATCCTTTGTCTCCTGTGAATTCAAGTTTTGTATTTTGGAAACATATCATATTGACATCTGAAGGATTTATTTCTTTTGATAACTATAATTTCTCAGGCAGAACATATCACAAAGCTGCCTCTTAATGTCTGCAGCCGAAAACATTTTTCTTTAGTGTGTCACTACAAATACTATGAAATAAGCAGTAGGATTTTGTGCCTAAGTACCCTGTTGCCATTTGCTTTAAGCTATATTTTCCTGTCTTTAAATGTGCTACTTCTAACGACATAGCTGCGGTTCACTAAATTGTACTGAATTTGTTTTTTAATAGTGAGGCAGATGTCGGCAGCAGATTAGATTTAATGCAGGTCACAGTGGTCTCCCTGGATAAAGAACTCACAGGCACTGAATGGAAATTGCAGAATGATACTGAGAAAATTTAGATTTAGAGATTTGAACAACACCTGGTAGGCACTAAAAAAGTATTATTATGGTGTGAGGGATACAAATATAAAAACTAAAAAAAATTATTTACTTTGACATTTGTTCCCACTTGGGAATTTTAGCAAGATAAGAATTTATAAAAGGCTGGGAAGAGGGAAAAAAAACTACTCACATCCACCGCTACCACTTCGAAACCATATAAAAGCAAAATAAACACATTTGAGTTGGAATCACCATTTCCCTATTTCCACGATATTTGTTTAAACATCATAGTAGTTATTGTGTATACTGCAGGCCAGGGAACCTTTCTAGTGCATGGGAGAAGTGATATAATCTACCTCACACATAACTGGAACGTAAAATCCAACTTAGTTCTAAATAATTTATTGAACATCTGTGTTGTCTAGACGATACTCTCTCATAATGTGCATAGTCATATTTCCAGGAAGAGTTATTTGTCTTCGAAAGCCATATAGGAGAGTAGAAATGGATGGATCCAATCCAGCCAATTGTCTGCTCTGGGACCCTGGGCAAAGTACTGAATCCCTCTAACCACAAGCTGCTTAATATTTTTCAAATACTGCTGTGTTTCTAGCATCGCGCTCTGCACCATGGACTCATTGAAACTCATTATAGTTCTCACGGAGCTCACGGAAAGTTATTATTCCCATTTTAGAGGTGAGGAGATGAAGGTGAGCCCACGGAGAAGCTGCAGTCCCAGACGCAGTAAGTGCTCACGCCAGGGCGGAGACCCAGAACGTCCACTCCTAGCTGCTACGGATATCCATGTAAAGTCTTTGTGTTCTCGTCTGCAGAACGGAACGATTGAGAGTGCTGTTAGCAGGCATGATAGATATAAAGCACCTGAGATAGAAGAAACCTACAGCGAAGGGTAACTACCGCCACTTTTTGGCTCCCATGGCGACCTCTCTCATCAGTTCTTGATATAGAATAAGGCTCAATGCCATTTCGATAACTGGGGTGTTCTAACGTTTAATAAATCGGAAAACAGTTCAGAAATGAATTTGTTTTATTTACTGGCCCCTGAATTTTTTTTCTTTTTTTCCTGGATCTATCTTTAGTGAAAGAGTTGGTTTAAAGGTATCCCGTTAACACCATCATCGCCATCATCCATCAACCTGATTCTCTCAGTGCCAAAAGATTTAATAAATCATCATAATTTTTGCTTCTACCTCTAATCAGTAGAGACACGCAACTGCTCAATATATTTCTTAAATACAGCGAGCTTTTGTCGCCACCTTTATAACAAATACTTGCAGCGAAGAAGTAAGACCTTTTGAGTTGTATTCCTTCGTAATCTGAAATGAGAAATAAAGCACTTTTCTGCAATCAGAGAAAATGTCCTGGTAATCAAAATCTCTTTGCAAAACGTTGTTTGGTGTCACTTTTCACAATATGAGATCTCTCCCTTTAATCACGGGACCATCCATTAGATCCCCAAGCCACATGCAATTGACCCGACAATAGCATAGGCAGGGGCGAATTTCATGAGGAAATTATATTCTGGTTCTTTTTAGGGGCTCTATCTTCAATTTAATTAACTGATTCCTAAGTGTATTTTCCCTTTAACAATGCCTTTCTTATTTGTCATTAAATTTAGAATGAATCTTGGCTTTCGAACCGCTCTATCTTACAGACCAGAAGCTGGTCCCTTCCCAACGTGCTGGTGTCTTCGTGCATTTTTACTCTCTGTTCCTGGGGATTGTACCTAATCTTATAAGATTTGCTCTTTTTTTCCCATCTGTTTTTCTGAGCATTTTGAAAATCAGTTTTATTTTAAAGCCTCTATATATCCCACTCTACCGAGTATCATCTATATATTTTTATTTTTTAATTGCTGCTCTCAAGGTGATTATTAAAATACACTGAAGGTAGAAGTACATTCTATAAGAATTTGACTAAGTAACCCTAGAGAGGATCTGAAATTGATTTTCTTTAATTTCTTCTAGCATTTTCCATGTCCTTATCACATAGGTAAATGCCAAAAATGCTATTTAAAAGGTCGAAGCAGTGCAGTAGGTGACCTTAGAATGCAGTAAACTCTTTATTGGTGTCAAGACCAAATTAGAATTCACTTTAAGTCACAAGTTGGAGTTGTTTTATTACATTTTCATGAGCCAGAATCCTAAGAGGAACATGTTTTATGGCTGGAGAGTAAGTTTGTTTTATAATTTGTCAGAGAAATAAAATCTATGGCTTGATCAAGTTCTTAGCTAGTGCATCTCCGAAGGGTGATTCACCTTAAATTGTCTTGGCTGATACTTCTGCTTTGAAGAATCACAGTCACTCATATACATAATGATGGGCTGTCTCTACCCAGCCAACACTGCAGTCAGACTTCTTATGTTTGTTATTGATCATAAATATTTATCTTTGCTCCATAGGGGTAAGGTCAAAGAGGTATGTTCACATTTATAAGTTGAAATCCTGAAGATAGGAGAAAAGTGTTCAAGGCTTCTGAACACTTTTTTAAGGCAGGTATTTTAATTGCTTTGGAAGAGATGCAGATCAGTTAACTCTTTCCCATGGAAGAGATCCAGATCAGTTAACTATTTCCCATGCCAGCAGCAGCATTGTTGCTATTTATTGTCTGTTTGCTGTGGAGCAGCCCAGGACTCAGTATCCAACATAAAATACTGAAACTCTATGAAAAATATTCATAGACTCAGGATCAGTTATTTTGAGACTTTCATTTTTGCTTCAAAACAAACTTAAATTTACAAGTATTATTTCTATGAGAATAAAGTTCCTAAAAGGACAGTTGATAAGTCAACATTTTCATAGGTGGAATCAGGGAATTCTGAGATACGGAGTAGGGCAATGTGACCCTATATCTATATTCCCGAAAAGTGAAGTTGCCCCTATCTTAAAATTCACATCAAAGATGCATCTAACACATCTGACTTCAGATAGTACCTGATTGCACATCTCATTCTGAATGGAAAGACCCTTTGATATCACCTGTACCCTTTTTCCTTTTCCCATATCACTTTTTTTTTTTTTAAAGGCGAGGCAATCCTTGGTCCACCTCACAGATTACAAGGAACTTATCAGCTTACAATCCCTTGCTTTTTATTTCTTATGCTTACAGCACCTCGTCTTCCTAAGTGGTCTCCCATCCAAGTACTAACCAGGCTTAGCTTTCGAGATCGGATGGGATTGGGCTGGCCCTGTATCACTTTAACCCCCCACGCAATCCAGCCATATTTACTTTTGTAGATGATGATTGCCAGAGAATAGGGTATATTCACTTTCCTGCATTTCTTCCTCTATTTATTCATTCATTCAAAAACATTCCTTAAATGTCAACCATGTAAAGCCTGGTTTGAGACGTGAAGGATACCGCTATGAAGAAGCAGAGAAAAATCTGTGTCCACAAAAGGCTTATAATCTAGTGGGAGGAGACTTAAAACAAGTGGAACAAATAAGTGAAATGTTTAATAACTTGGCAGTAAGCACCACCAAGAAAATCAGCAGGTACAGAAAAAAATTGGCCTTATCCCATGGAAAAGTAAACTCGCTCATATCTTCACGACGGGAGCAGGGCGTCTGTGGAAGTTAGCCTCCTTCTCTTCCACAGAGACTAGAAGATGGAGCGCCATCTTCCCTGATGATGACATTTCAGAGAGATGACTCCCACGTCATTCTTCACTGTTAAACTGGCAATGGGACTCTTAAAGAGATTCGTATCTCAAAGGGATCAAGTACATGATCTAAAAATAAAATTTAGTGACGCTATGTTTAAATGTACTTTAAAACTTTTTGCATGAGTGAGGGAAACTGTATATTTCTTCACATTTACTCATTTATTATTCATAAATTCAGAACACAAATAGAATGTCAGAATATAGCCAAAGGGCTGAATTTAGACTGAGAGACTTGCTGTTACCATAAAGTGCTTTAAAAAATTGAAATCATAATAATGGGGAGTAGATATATAGTTCTTCCCAAGGAAATGTCCCCCAAATTTTACAAAGCATTAATCTTTACATTCATTTCTATTTTCAAAGATCCAGGCATTATTTTGGATTTTTTTTTATTCTCTGTTGAATGGTCAAATTGTATTCTGACTACAAGAATTGCATTGTACATTAGAAATCTTTATTGAATTCCCATGAAATGCTTCTGTAAAATGTTTTGGGGATTGTTGAACACTTTTCATGTTATTCTGTAAAACATAAATGTATAGGTCTTTTCTTAAGATAGTTTTTTAAGACTACAAAAAGGAGATACCCCTAAATAACTTTCAATATTTATAAATGTAAGTAATTGAGGGGTAGTGTGGCAACCTGGGGGAGTTGATTCAAATTGTTACATAATTGACAATCAGGATATTGTATTCATTGTAGAATTAGGATGCATTTTTTTTTCCTGCTGGGATATTATTCTTGTTCCTAATAAGATATCCCTTGCTAAGTCTACTTGGGAAAAAACAGCTCTCATTTGCTTCTATGCACATTTCAAGTGTCTCTCCTGGATCAATCACCAGCAAAAGAAATATACACAAAGATTATCTGAGAAAACATGTTCACTAACGAACATGACGAAGTTTGATCACCAGGGTTTTAGAGAAGATAGAAGTGTTAATGTACAAACCCAATGTCTTCTGAGGCTGCTGGATTCCCTAGAGAATTGCCAGCTGACACAATCCTGACAGTAATTTGTAAGTGGAATTTGAGGCGTTGACAGATAATGTATGACTGGCTGAGGCCAGGAGACCTTCCTTGAGCGACATGGTAATTTACTACACCTGACTTGAAGCGCTGGCTTTCATCATTTTCTGTCACTGCTTAGCTTCAGTTTGGCCACGTGGGTCACCTGCACTGTGTCGTCTTAGGCACAACCGCACTGCCCGCCACCCGATCCCACCTCGCCTCCAGGACTCACCCGCCAATTCGCTGGTCACTGAGCACCTGACGGCGTAGCCGGAATGCACTGCGCTGTTTTCTAAGCCACTTCCTGGTTTACGTGTAAGCCCCCCAGTTTTCAGTGGAGTGCAGAGGGAGAAAAGGCTCCGCATGTCCGGCCTCTGTTGCAGGTGTTGCCATCCGTGTCCCTGTGTGACCAGTGGACCTTGGCATAGAAGGGCTGCTGGCTGGGGCCTCTGGCGGTCCCGACAGGAATCCTCCAATGCAGAGACCTAGTGGTCTGGAGCAAGTTCACGTTCGTGCCCTTTACAAAGAGCTGCTCTCCATGTTAAAATCCCCCCATCCCGATGCCGGCCGTACCGGGCAGTAATTATTGGGCCACGGGGCACCGAGTGCCGGTGTCGCAGGAGGCGCCTGTGATGAGCTGGGTGTTAGCAAAGCTACCAGATGTTGAGGGGAGGCGGCCACAGCAGCAATGCGCTTATCGGCGGGTACAGTCGGGATCCAATGCCGACAGGACCAGGTGACGTGCGATGTCACGGGGCCAGGGGGCACGGACCCCACCGTCGTGTGTGCCTCTTGCCTCGGCACCTTTCTTTCATTCCCTACCTATGGCCTCATGGAAGATTCCCTAAGACTAACTAAAGGGCAAGGAAACAGTGCAGATGTGGCCTGCACAGGAGCTAGACAGTACGCCCGTGCTGGCCAACGGTGACAACTTCTCTCACGGTTGTCCCCGATGGTCAAGGTGAAGAAAAATCTTAGTGAGCAGAGTTCCTCGCCTCAGGCTCTGTTCTCTGAGGTAGCACAGGCGGGGACCCTTCCTTGCGACCTTCAAGGATTTTCATCCTTCCCTATTCCTTCTACTCACTGCTGCGTCTTAAAGTTACCTAACCGCTCTCGGCAACTGCCAGTGTTTTCCTAAGCCTCTGAGCTGGCTGTCAGAGGTACTATTGCTTATAAGTCACATTATGTATCCGGTACTGCAAAACACATAATGTATGCAAATGAAGTGAAGTTCAGTAAAGTTCAAAGTCATCTTAAAAGCCAAAAAAAAGGTTGGAAAGTCAGCCTGGGAAGTGAGAATGTAAGTAGGTAATGTGCCTTAACTTTTAACTCGGCGTTAGTAGTTACAGTTCTAGGATAATTGCATGTGCGTGCCTTTAGAAACGTTACATTTAGTCCTGAATCGCAGGGCACCCCATCTGAACCCCATACCCACTGTTTTGAGTAATCCCTGGGAGCCCTCAGAGGGAGCACCCCCAAATATGGTGCTCCGCATGTGCTCCTGGTCTATCCGATAGCCAAATTACTCTTGCTATTTAGTTTGATCCTCGCATAAATCTACCTAACAGCATCTCTAATCTACATTATCTAAAGAGTATTTTCTGTTGAAAAGAGGTCACAAGGGATGTTCAGGAAAATGAAGTTTCACGGTTATATGAGTTTGGGAAATACAATGTAATATGTCTCCCCTTTTGGAAATCTATCAGGCACATTTACATATTAAAGGCTTTTAAAAGAGTAAAAAAGTAATAAAAAGACACTTTTATCCTTATTCAATTCAGTAATTACCAAACTTTATGGACCTACATAACTTCATTTTATCTTTGTTTTAACTATGTACTCTCCCACATTCATCATTCAGGGAGGAAAAAAAGAGAAGTGATCGCAATAACTTAAAAGTGTCCATGTCATGTGTTTGTGTTCATAGAATTTTAGAATTCAAAAGGACCTTAGAGAGTATCTAATCTAGTGGTTGACAAATGTTTTATCACACACACACACACACACACACACACACACTCAACTGTAACATCTCCCCATATACACAAGTTTTGAAAAAAGTGTCCAACCAATCACTTGGTAACTGATAATGATTTCTTCTTTTTTATTCAGCTAAGAGTTATGTAGTCACTTTTCAAAGCCTTTGATTAATGTTAGTTACATATGTATTTAGCGGGTTAATAATACTTTCAGCAAAAATATCAAAAGGATTGTGACTTTTTACTTTCATGATCTCCTAAGGACGGGAGGGAAATCTACATTTTTCCGTGCCCAGTGACTTACTGATAACATACTTTTGTTTCAGAAAGGTTGGCTGTCTTCCCCAGACTCCTTGGCAGAATGAGGGATGTCACTCAAGAGTTCCCAAGTCCCTGATCTGTAACCTTCCAATGGCCTTTGCTGCTGTTGCTCTGGAGGAGGGTTAACAAAATTTTCTATAAAGATCTAAACAGCAGTTTAGGCTTTGCCGGTCATGCACTCTCTGTGGAAACTACTCAGCTTTGCTCTTGTGTCGTGAAAGTCACTGTAAACAGTACGTAAAGAGTGGGACTGAGTTCCAAAAAAACTTTATTTACAAAAGCAGGGGGCAAACAATTTGGCCTATGAGCTGTGGTTTGCCGACTCCTGCAATAGAGCGCTCTGCCACACTCTCCCTGGTTAGGAGAATCACGTGGCCCTTGGGGTGAACTGTAGATTCCAATGGCGCTTCTACAATTCAGATTTAGGGGGAGGTCCAGCAATCTGTATCCTTTTTAAACATATCAGGTGATTTCCCCCCCCCCCCCGAGGGACAACTTCGGCAAACATCGATCTACAGTACAGTTATGATCCTTCGCTTTGTAATACTAGAAAACCATGACTATTTATTTCCAGTTTTAACCGACTCATGATAACTTTCCCAGTTTGTGTCAGGTCAAGGTCGAGTCAAAAGAACCTTGATATTTGGTTTCGTTTCAGTTTAGCAGATTAATTTGATTCAGATCATCGATTTGTGGTTTAGTTTATGTTCCTGATTCCTATATGGACTCTTCAATGATTTAGTCTTGGTTCTTTTGTCCTTCTTCAATCAGAATAGCTCCAAGAAGGATCTAGAAGCATCCTCTAAGGGACCTGGGTTCTTGATTAAGGATATGTAAAAAAAAACCACATAAATATATACATACATAAAAAGTACATAAAGTCTTTCTCAGCCATGCTTCCCTTGGCTTTCTGAAAACACAGTCAAATTCCCTTCAAGCCCTGGTGCTCGCTTGTCCCCGTAGTACCTACTTATACGGCCCTCTCGTAAGTCATTACATAATTCTAATGAATGCCTTGTTTGTTGTTTTATTCCCTCTCAGTCAGGGACTAATCAAAGCACAGCATCTAATGTACAGAAGCGACTGAACTAATGCAAATATGTAGGGAGAAAGAGAGGAGAGAGAGAGAAGTAGAGACAGCGAGAAAGAGAGAGAAAAGGAAGAAAAAATGGTAAATGTCAACAAGGCACAAGTGATATACTAGCACTGTTAATTAACCAAAGAATAGATAATTAAGTTCTCTACTCATTACATTCCTATTTCTTTCCTATTTCTAAACTAAGCCAGAGTAGAATTTTCTTCCTCAAAGTCCCTTGTCCTGATGCTTTCGACTGGATGATGGCCCTGTTAATTGATGCTGAGAGTCCATGGCTTGTTTCCCAGGTAACCATAAACCCCTTGAGCAAAAGGTCTTTCTCTTAGTTTTCATTTTAACGGGTTCCCCCGACTCCAGCCTCTCTGCTCAATTTGTTGCGTACACAAATGCCAGATTAACCTACAGCATAGTTCTAATAAGCAAAAGCCTCTGATGTCTCTATCTTGCCTGATAAAACTCAGATGCTCTGGCTGGCCCTCAAGGCCTCGCATAGCAGGCTAGACGTGGCCAACGAGCATTCACCCAGTGCTATTCTCTTATTGCTAACAGAGAAATGGCTGCTCCTAAACATGCCCCAAGCATGACCTCAGCCTGGTATTCGCACCCTTTTTCTCATCGATTCTCTATTTATTTTTCAAAGCGTGTCCTCGCATGCCATCTCAAGGAGAATCTCGCTGTCCTTGAGCTTCCTTCTGGGTTTGCGTTTTCCTCTCGAGAATTTCTGTATCCCATTCTTGTCTCATGATAGGCACAGTGGGATGAGGAGAGTGCTTTGGAATCTGCAAGTTGTAGACCGTTCTCCGTATTCCGCTCCACGCCGTCGGGCGAGTTGCCTCGCCATTCAGAGTTTCTGTTTCCGCGTCTGCAAACTCCTGAGTAGTGTCTCGTTTTGCATGGCCAGCAGCAGCTGGAAAACTGCCCTGCTGGTGGCAGCTGCTCAGCTACCCGTCTACTGAGTGAAAAAGGCAATAACATCACCCCGTAGGAGCCGAGATGGGGGACAGAGGCGCGTGAGGGCAGGAAGGGCAACTGGCTCACAGCAAGGCCATTGATTTTATAGAATCATGCCATTTAAACGTTATTAAAGAAAATGGCAGAGCATCTTTACTTGATGTTATGGTTAACACACACTAAAAACGTTTTTTTTTTTTTTAATTCCAAGAATGTATAAAGAAATATAACCATTTAGCAATCAGACATCTCTTTCGGAATGCTTTTTGATATTCTTTTTTTCTTAACAGTTGACTCCTCACCTGTTTTTAACAATAATGCCAGCCGGCCAGTAACAAATTGGTATAACTATGTTTTCCATGTGCTTTAAAATATGTATTTTCTGCTTATCTTCATAAAAAACTGAACTCAGTCTTAACAACAGAATAAACACTAATGAAGTTTCACGAGCAATTTCCACTTAATCAGTGATTGGGCTGATTGCAAAATGTTTCATAGGAAATTTTAATTGCATTGGAACAATGGCAATATACATTGGAACAATGGCAATAACACCTTAGGACAATTGTTCAGTTCACAAATCCTAGCTGATTAAGGACGTTACTGGAAGAATTAGACAAAAATTTACAGTTCAGAACAACCCCAGAGTTTTTAATTTATCAAGTCTGGAACGAGGCCTGAGACTCCACAATTTTCAAAGCAGCAGACGCTAAAACCATGACAGTAACTTAAGCTTTTCATGATTGTGCCCGTTCCCACCTACGTCATCGTGAGCTGACTTGTGAGCTAGGCTTCCACCAGCCGTATCACCCTAGAGTCTGCAGTGAGAACGCTCTCCCCGAATGACCGCTATTGTTACACGCGGTTTCTTGGCTTGAATTTTTACCTCACTCCTGGAAGATAAGTGTTTAGTGACGGAGGATCCTAAATCCTGCACCAGCTGCCACCACAGCCACCTTGCTTTGCACAAGCAGCAGCGTGGAAAGTACAGGAAGCTCTACCCAGCACAAATAACCTGAGATGGGAAACTGCGTGCGTCAGACCCTCCCTCCCTACCACCCTCGCCCAGACTATTGAGAGCAAAGATGCCGGCATTTTTTTTATTATTATTTCTTTAGGGGTATTTCATAACCTCTACTTTTTTATTTTGAAAAATGACAAACTTCAGAAAAGTTTAAGAGATAGAAATATGAAGACTCGCACTTGAACTCAGAGTTAGGGTTCTGGGATATTTACTTGATTTCTCTTTTTGTAACCCCTGTCCCTATTTGCCTCTGTACTTTTTAACTCAGTTTTTGAAAGTAAGATGCAGACATCATGATAACCTATATATTTCAATATTTGTCTCCTAAAGAACCTTCGTTTGCATAAAAAATGTATTATCGCAATTGATGTGTTTAATACCAATAAAATGTCCAGTTGCTCCAACACCATTTAATGAAAAGGTCATCTTTCCTCCATTTAACTGCTTGGGCACATTTGTCACAAACCGTTTGGGCACATTTGTGTGTGTGTGTGTGTGTGTGTGTGTGTGTGTCTATTTCTGTATTCTCTACTCTGGTCCTTTGATCTCCATATCTGTCCCCTGCCAAGACCACACCATTAATTACTGCAGCTGTATCATAAGCCTTAACGCTGGGGAGTGTGATTTCTCCTGCTGTGTTATTCTTTGTCAAGATCGTTTTAGCTTTTCAAAGCCTGCTGATACTCATGCTGACGGCTGTGTCTTCAGCAGTAAAGTCTTTTTTTTCTGACCCAGGAGTTCTCGTCATCTGCCAGGATCCATGAAAGAGTGACAAGCAGAATTGTTAGCTTCTAAGTAAAGCAAAATCTCAGCCCCTTCACAATTCCTGACACATATTTCCCTATCTTAGATAATATTAAAGGACCAATGTTACAGTAGTATTTTAAACTTTTCGTTTAGAAATAATTACAGGTTTACAGGAAGTTTCGGACATCATACAGAGCTCTCCTGTGTTCCCTTCGCCTAGCTCCCCAGTGGGGACACTTTCATAAGTACGGCATGACCTCAAACCCAGGAATTGGATATGGCTGCCACGTGTGTGTGATTCTATGTCATTTTATCACACGTGACTTGCGCAGTCCCCACTGCAATCTAGATACAGACCCGCCCGTTGGCCACGCGCCCCCCCCCCGTGGCTTCCACCCGATCACCACTCTCGCCGGCCTCCTTCACCGTCTCTAACCGCTGTCAATTACCGATCTATTTTCCAGCTGTGTCGTTTCAAGAATGTTACATCCGTGGAATCATGTGGCCTTTCGAGAGTAGCTTTTTTGTTCGGCACAGTTCTCTAGATATTCTCATCCAAGTGGCGCATGTCTCAAAAGTCAGCTCTGAATATTCATCCAAGTTGTGTGAGCATCGGTAGCTCACCCTTTTTTCCTGCTGAGCAGTATTCCGTGGTGTGGCCGTGAACCTATTGGGAGACGATGTAGCTGCTTCTAATTTGGGGCTCTTACAGATGAAGTCGCTATAGGCAAGGATGGACAGGTTTTATGGGAACGTAGATTTTCATTTTTCCGGGATAAAACCTCAGGAGCGCCATTTCTTGGTCATAAGGGAAGCATGCATTTAATTTTTTTATTAAGATTAAGAAACAGATCGTTTTGCTTCAGAGTATCTATAACATTTGCATTCCTATCAGCGTGTATTTTGCTTCGTAAACCAATCTGAAAATCTTTTTCTTTTAATATGTGAAATGAATCCCTTAAAATCATTGCTATGTCTGATACAATTCACCTCTACTTTTTCACGTTATTTAATGTTTTGCTCACTGCGTGTATTATATTGACCACGTTTCTTTTTCTATGTAATGCCATTCCTTTTCTTTCCTTTCATGTTTTTTTGGGGGAGGAGTCTTTCAGGGTGTAATTAGAAAGATTTTGTATTATAGTTGTAAGATACAACTAAATATCCTAAATACTCAAAATCAGTCCTTTTCAGATATTTTTCTTTACTGGAAAAATCTTTTACTCCATTCGGTGATTCCTGAGAACAGTATTTGCTGAGTTTTTATTTTTTTCATCTTTAAAATGTATTTCTATGGCTTTAGAATTTAAAGACTTCTGAACACTTTCTTTCCTTGATTCTTCTGCGAATGCTCCATTATTGTCTTGTTTTCTATTTTGTGGTTGTGATCTGATACCAAAGTATATATTTTTTTCCTTTATAAGTGATTTAGTCTTTTTACCTGAGAGCTGAAAGAAATTCCCATTTATTCTTAAAATCCATAGTTTTACTAGAGTGTATCTAGGAATTGATCACTTTTCAAATTCTCCCAGTACACAATAGACCATTTCAATCTGTGGATTCTGGTTTCCTTAATTTCAAGCAAGATTTTCAGACAAATATTAGTTCTTGTTCGTTGTTTTGTTTTACCTCGTCACGGCTCCAATTATGCACATTTTAATTGTTTTTCCTTATTTGTACAGCTTTATCTATACGATTTCCACATCTATTCCAAGATTTGACATTCTGACATTAGGTGTTTGTTTTTAGCATGTCTGCGATTACCTGTCTGAGATACTTACTGCAGATATGAGTGTTGCATTACAATTTTCCTCTGCTTTCTGATTATTTTTTAAGAAGATAATTTTCACCAACTAATACGTTTCTCCGCTTTTCTAATGTCTTCCTTTAGCAGCTCTGTGTGGATGTTGCCTTGCTTTTTATTCGTTCTTAAATGTTTTATTTTCCAAACGATTGCAGCTGAGAGCAGGAATAAGAGGATTGACCTTCATTCCTCCGTGGTTGTGCATTTGGTGGATGCTGAGGGCTGGGTGTCTGCTGGTTTTAACTCCCTTGGCTCATTGAGGAGCGTTACTTTTCACTACTTGTTTACTTCCTTTTTATTTACCACCATCCGTCAAACCGTGAGGGTGCTCGCCTCTACCTGGGGACTCTCTCCTCCGTCACAAGCCCTTTCTCTGTCCTTCAAGTCACAAAGATGCTCCTTATCTGTATTTCCATCAGTGTGGGCCCCTCTCTTTCTGGGAGTGAATAGATCGGTGTTTCACATTATCGGGCACACTCTACTCTCCTTCCCCCCTCCCCCCTTCCTCCCCCCACCCCCCGCCCCCGCCTGCGTCTCTACCCATCCCTCTCTCCATTCAAGGACTCCACGGCTGACCTTCTAGTTGTAGGCGTGTTTTTCTTCTTTTATGTACCTGTAAAGTGAAGTTTATAGTGCTTTCTGTTTCCTGGTCATGTTGTAAGCCTGTGGTTTTATTTGCTGTCTCAGCTGAGGGGTGTGATGTCACAGGGTGATGTGGAGAAAGGAAGCAGCTGTCCTTATCTGAAGGAACCCAGGTGTCCCAAAGAGCCCACAGTCCCAAAGCTTCTGGTTCACAGCCCAGCAGGTGACCACTTCGTCACACGAAAGTGCAGACGGACAGAGCCGTGAGATTTGAAAGTAGATGAACGAATGCCATCGAGCTGAGTGTGACACCTCAGACTTTAAAGAGAGGTGTGTCTTTGAGCAGAAAGTATGGAAAGGAGGAATGAAATGCATTTTTAAAGCGTCCTTGGTGATAGGGAAATTTATGTCTCCTACTTGTTAAAAACCGTTCTGCAAGCTGAAATCCCGTAGATCAACCCCATGCCATCAGGGTGAGGACAAGTGACAGCAATGTTGGGATGGAAACTGGATGAGGAGGCCAGAGAAAGCCCCTTCTCCGACTCAGGCTGGAACAGGTCAGAAGGACCCTGCCAGTGAAGGCTGCAGCCCGAACCTCCCAGGGGAATCAGAATTAAGTTATCTTTATTTATTTCCTTATATTCTGCCTTGTTTTAGAGCTGGTTTACAATGACTTAGAGGTATTAAATACTTGCTTAGTTTTGGAATCTCCATGCAGCTTGGCATCTCCTTTCTCTCTCTCTCTCTCTCTCTCTCTCTCTCTCTCTCTCTCTCTCTGTTCAAAAGTACTTTTAATATTTACCATTAACATTTTACTCCACACACCAGTACTGCAATCACATTTGTGTTTTGTAAATATGTTAGTTCTCTACAGTATTTACTATAACAGTTAAGATGACTATTAAAAAGAATAAACTCAAATGTTATTGTGCTGAATTTCAGAATATTTGTAAGTTAGGTACAAACCAAGGCTACAATAGATTGGTTTCTGACAAAACAAACAAACAAAAGTATATTTCCTTTCTCTTTTCCACTGAAGGATTGAAAGTTTATGTAAATAACCTTTTACTAGGGAATTTAAAAATCACAATAAATGGCTTATTAATATCTGTAGAATAAAGACTAGAATTAGAAATTGTGAGGGTGTAAAAATGTGTTTGCTGAACATCCCCTGTTACCTGCTAGGTAGAACTTCAATGCTTGGGATTCAGCAGTCCTAAGAACACCAGCCGACCTTGGCTAAATGCCAATACACACCCTGCTTGTGCCTAGATAGAGTTTCTAGAAAATAATTGGAACAGCCCCCTGTTGCCATCTGCAAGAAAAAAAAATGCTGTTTGTGCAGTTGGAAACAGCAGTAAATTCTTTTTTATTTATTGATATCAATGTAGACGGTCAGATCCTCGGCTGATTGCAGACATACATTATAAAAAGAAGTCTATAAATTAAGAGAGTGGGCATAAGCTAAATCTTATAAAAAGAGAGGGAGGGAAGGATGTGGGGAGGGGGAGAGAGAGAGAGAGAGAGAGAGCGAGAGAGAGAGAGAGAGAGAGAGAGAGAGACGTGATTTGTACTGTTAAGCACATAGTACCGCTGGGTATGAGATTATTAGAGCAGAGCATCCAGATGGCGTATTCTTGAGTCCTAATCATTTCCTAGCAAGGAAGTTTCCCTGACTTCTCTCACTATCTACACAAGTTTTCGTCTGAGGAGTCTGTGACTCCATCCCTCTCCAAGGACACATGTAAACCCCAGGCATGAGAGAGACACTGGTATTTTTTTCGGTACCTATCACTTATAAAATTTAAAAGGCTCTTCTAATTTTAGAAATAATTCATGACCATATAAGCCAAGTCTAATTGCCAAGGGTCTGAAAAATGATGCCCTTCACTGTATAGAACAAATTTCCACAAATCCATGGTAATAATGAGAAAAGGGGTTCGTTAGTTTGGGGCATGTCCTGTAGTTGCATGGTTTCACTGTTGTGGGTTTGCCTACTTCTTCTAGAATGAAGAAACTTATCAGCCACAATAGATATTTTCGGAGCTTGGCAATTAATTTATATTGCTATGAGGAAATATTTTTCTGCATTAGTGTTTTTTTTAAATAGTTAAGTTATGACACACTCTATGATTGTATAATTAGAAAATGCAAAAAGATCAATTGAAAATGGATTTGAATTAATGAGTTTGGTAAAGTAGCTTGATAAAAGATCAATATACAGAAATTAAGGGCTTACAAAGAAGCAATACATATCTAGATAAGGTAATGGAAACAAATTACTTTATTTCCAATGTCAAAAATTCTCACAAAATTCCTGAGTAGACAATCTGAGAAATATGCAAGAACCCAAATGAAAAAATATGTGAATCTTTATAGACTGTGAAAGATGTAAAAATCTTTCTACATTCATCTATTCATGTAAGGTAATCCCAATAATTAGACTTTTAAAAAAGTAAAAATTGACCACTAACCTTAAAACGGATCTCTCATGGGAAATCCCTTTAGAGACTCCCCTCCATGAAGCCTGGGCACCAGGATGCCAACTCATAAGTAGCATAGATCCCAAAGGCTGAAACCTGGGCAGAAAAAAAGAGGCCATGGGCACATAGCTAAAAAGAGCTTCAGGCAATCTCATGGGTGTAGGAAGAAAAAAAACAATTTAGATGGCGGTCGAGGCAACCAGGACTTGAGGGAGGAACAAGACTCTGGAGAGAAGGATGCACAGAGAAGTGAGCCTGACACTTGACTCTGTTTTGCTTCATGAGTTATTTAATGATAGGTCAGTGACCACTAAGGGTCTGAGAAGCCAAGCGGAAAGTGGTGGCTAAGAGAATTTTCAACAGCATGTTGAGAGCAAAATTTGGATGTCAGTGTCCCCCAAGAAAAAGAGACCCTTATAAACATCTCAGACTCTGGTGGGATCCCAAAGTGCTGTACTCCAGGGATAAGGGAAAATTAAATATACGTCAATGCAACAAAGACAGAAACCCAGATTTGAATCGTCTGAGCTCCAGACTGGATAGAGTCGACAAGTCTCTGACCACTTGCAATAAGCTGAACTGAATCCTCTTTGGACAAAACTAACATCATTCAGATCCTCAGGTTGTCCGTAGAATGTTTCAAATATACTATTCAGCATTCAATCAAGTATCAGCAATCATCTTAAGAAAAGGAGCCAAGAGAAAAAATAATCAATAGAAACAGAACTGTAGGTAAACCTATATCGGAGTTAAGCAATGTACCAAAATAGAAGTTAATAGAACAATGATTAATATGCTTAAAATTGAGTGACGAGATAGAAAACTTAAGAAGAGAACTGGAACCTATGGAAAAGAATCAAATGGAAATTCTGGAACACATGACAAATGAAATTAAAATTTAATAAATGTAATAAATGAATTTAATTTAATAAAAAAAAACAGCCAAAGAGTATATTAGTAAACTGAAAAATAGCTCCTTAGAAATTCCAGACTAAACACACACACACACACACACACACACACACACACACACACACACACACACTCATGGACGTCACCAGAGCAGGAATTACGACATCGGCGTTGTATCGGCATGCACTGGGGCTAGGGACTCGAACTCCTTGCACAGATCTTCTCTGCCAATGCTTCCTCTTCCTAGAGACAGGAACAGCAAGTCCTGATTCTGTGTCCAGAGGCACCAATGAGAAGGGCCGCCATCTACCTCAGAGGCAGGTGAACAGGAGTCATCCGAATGTGGGCTCACCCCAAGCATGGACACAAAGTGCTTATGTAAACTATGTGCACAGGAAAGAATTCCCAGCTGACATGAAACTCAACTTTCTTCCAGAATCACTCTCCTCTGTGGGGCTTTAAAGTTGGCAAAGTTTAAACAGTTTTGTTGAGAGTCTTTACAGATCACAGGCTTATGAGATTTCCAGAGGAGAGAAAATCTTCCTGAAGATGAGCTTACAATAAAACAGTACAAGTTACATGAATAAATCACCATGAGAGAAAGTCAGCTGATTTTTTTCAAAAGGCAAATTAGCACCCCCAGGAACCAAAAATAGAAAAAGTCTTAAAGGAATATAAAATTTTTTACATAAGTAAATATAAGAAAGAAATAGACATACTTTGGAAGGACATAATAATATATAAAAACCAGATTATGTGTAAAATACATCACTAGAACTTCTATATTATTATTTATTATTATTTATGCCTATAGTACCTGGTTTTCTTAGGTGGTCTCCCATCCAAGTACTAACCAGGGCCAACCCTGCTTAGCTTCCAAGATCAGACATCGAGCTTTAGAATTTCTATTTTTAAAAGCCATTGAAATGGAAAGAGTTGAATAAAATCAGACTATTTGAGGATATCACTAGTTAATTAGAAGATAAACCCGAAGATATAAGAACACAGCGCAGAATATGAAGAGATAAAAATGTTAAGATGTGATACAAAGATGTGGGAGGTAGACGAGAGTATGCGACAGGCGCTCAACATACACGTGACCCGATTTCCAAGGTCAAAAACAGAAGTGAATGGAAGAGGGGCCAGACTCAGAATGACAACCGCAGAATATACCCTAGAAATGCAGAAAAGACATTGACTTTAAGAGTTACATCAAGTCAACCTATAGATGCATATGCAAATGTGCAAAATGAAATGTAAAGCAAAAAAAACAACGACAACAACAAAACTTATTAGCAACCCCCAAGAAAAGAGACAAGTTTTAGAAAGAAATGATGAAGGCATAGATGACTCAAGATCAGCAGCACTATTTTTTAAAGGCTGGAGAAAAATAATTATCAAAATAAATGATCATTCAAGGGTGAAGGTAGAAAGAAATGTTCGGAAATACAGAAATGAAGGAAATGTATTCGCCTAAGTCATCGCAAAAATGAAGCACTAAAAATATGTATTTAGGAAGAAGATTAAAAACAGAAAGAAGTGGGGGGTGCAGATCGCAATGGTGGGACAGAATTATGGAGGTTGAGGGTGTGGGCGCTGTGGCTCGGAGTAAGTTATTTCACCTCTCGGAGCCTCTGCTCCCACATGCAAAACAAACAAACAAAAATGTTAGTGACACATCATAGTCTTTTTTTTAAATGGAGAGTAAGCAAGTCGATACTTGCAAAACCCTGGTGCATAGTACAAGTCCGATAAATATTGACTAAAACAATAAGTAAAGGAGTTGCTAAATTTGAAGTAACATTGATATAAAATGCCAAGAATAATAATTGTTTTAAGACTTTTAAAATAATAGATTTAAAATAAGATATAATAAGAATGTTAGAAAATAATATAGTATAAAGATGAGAAGAAATTATTAAAGTATTTTAAGATCATTGTATTTTTTGTCTTATACACGGGGAATTAAGAAATCTCGCTTCGAATTTAAAAATCGTAGTTACATACTTCTTCTGATGGAAGGCAGAGGGCTGGCCAGAGATGAATGGCGTGTGGTAGATCGTGTTACCGTTTGCAATTATTGCCCGCCTTGCTCTGTTAGAATATTGAGCCACTAAGTTCCTTTTGTCGGGGGAACGTAGAAGCAGGTGACATGCGCCACATCTGAGGTTAACAGCATTGCGTGGTTCTGTCTGTGCTTTTATCCCCTTTACTTTGAGACTGGATTGAAGGCAGCCCTTCATCTGGTCCCAGAAGGAGAAACTCTGGAGCGGAGCTGAAGCCGACCCGCATCTCGCAAGGTTAGGAGCAAGAACAAGCATGTTGGTTACAGAAATCCTCTAAGATTGTGGAGTGTTTCTCACCACAGCAGAAGCTAAGCAAAAGTTGTCCGATACAGAGAAATCTATATAAATATAAGTGCAAACCAAAGAAAGCTGGTGTGACGTAATGAGTTTTGGGGTGTTAAAAATATTTATCAGAAATAGAGTCTAATCATCCTCAGCCCTTATATATCTAATGAAAGAATCTCAAAACAGAAGCCACCTGTCAATAACATTATAAGAGGGAAATCGACCCACTATGTGAGAGACAAATCCTCCAATAGGATGGGAGCTCTTTACCTGCGTCTCTCAAAATTCTGCATTAGGTCTGGAATCCTATCAGATAAAAATTAACCAGACTCTCACATTATGGATAAGAACGCAGGCTCTGGCCAGACCGTGGAGTGTGACATTGGACTTCACATGCTAGATGTGTGACTTAACAATTTCTTAATCACATCGTCTGTCTAATTAGGAAACTAATGGTGAGCAGTTCTGAACGTGGGCGAGATGGGCACACGAGTTAATGCACGTGATGTGACTTTCCCGGGACAATATCTGGCACACTAAAACTTCTTGAAAAATGATAACTATTGTTTTAATGTTTCGAGCGATGACAAGAACTACGGCTACTATTGCTGAGATGATCACAGCACAAGCTCCTTTCATTTCCGAACACGGAAAAGACACCGCCGTCGAGAGCTGCCTTCTGTTTATTCGTTTTCTTGCCTCAGCATCCTCCTTAGATCGCCCCGTAGCAGGTCTCTGTGCTCCTCCATTTATTTCACAGATGGAAACAAGTCGTTTTTTTCTGCTGTCTTTTCCCAGTATTCCTGAATACATTGCAAGCTAATATGTAGGAAACTCAAAATGCGTAATTTTTGCACATATAACTTTCATTTTCCAATAAGCAAAAAAGTTGATCGGCAAATGGGTTTCTAATAGTTCCTTGGCCTCCCCATTCCTGGTCGATGCTTAGAGCAGCTGCAAGAATAACCCTGCACATGACAACTGAGCACTATCCCTTAACTCTAACAGACTGTAGGTGGCAAAGACTAGCCCTTGGGAGTTACAACACGATTGTCACATCCCCTCAAGGGGGACATTTTTTCTCTTCTTAATATTTGAAAACACACTAAACCACATACACAGAGTGTGAAAACTTTCTTCACACCCTGCAATCGAATGCTAGAAAATGTAAACATGTGAGCTCCAGATTTAATTCTCACCGATTCCCGAGGCGACAGGGGGCCCCCCTGGCAGCCCGAGCCCTGGCTAGTCCATCTCCTCGCCTCCTTCCTTCGCGTGACTTTCTCTGCCCTCTGGCCTGTTCGCTCAGCGTTCCAGCCTTTGCTATGACGTAGGTGATTTTCAAAAAATAAGTCATCGCTATCCACACCCACGTGCTACCATCTAAAGGAGGCACAGTCAAGGCACTGGAAGAGGAACGTGTCCGTAACAAAGACACATAAAGTGCCAGGAAAACGCCAAAGGGTCGGCCGCGTGTGCACTGATCAATTCAGTTTACAAAAGCAGATCATCGCGTAGTAACGTACGACGTGTGTCTGCACGAAATATGTCTTGGTGTGTTCGTTTAGAGATTAATTCCCTGAGGAGCTGGCCATTCATTGCTCACCGCTGCCAGTGGGATTCTGTCAATTAAGCAGCCCGAGACAAAGTCAAGGTCATGACGGACACGAGCAAGCCGGTCGTTGCATGCAGTGACCGGATGCGAGAGTCAGGACAGCGCTAAGCGCGTCCGCCAGTGTGTCTGGCCATAGTGCCTTTTGGAGAAAATGGCTAAAAAGGACCTTCATCTAAGTAGACTGTAAGGATCTTACTATGATGTCAGCTCTCTGAGCATTGACTCGATGTTAGATTTTTAAGTATTGTTTGATGAACAGTCAAAATTCCCGGCGTTTGATTATCAGCCGTCAGCCGTGGATAGAGCTGCTGAATCCGTGGAAGCACGTGATCGGTGTGTCATTACCTCGCTAGGAGAGGTGGCACCTCTGCCAACTCCCCATTTCACTCTACGTGCGCCGTGGGGTCCATTCAGAAGAGGCCAAGATGCACGGCGGACTCAGACACCCCGCTGGCCGCCGGGCCCGACCTCCTTCCGGAAGGCCACACTCACCCCCCTTCTCCCTCCCTCGGGGTCCCCCTGCTTCTGAAACACGTGCTGTGCATGGCGGCTTGCGACGCACGTTAGTTGTCCATATTTGGGGACGTGGAAGTCACACAGTTGCTAAGTGTGTTGCCTTTTATAGAGAGAGGAGTCAGATGCAAGTCTCTGGATGTTTATTCAAATAGAAATTAATGACTGAAATCTCTACTAACTTCTGAATTTCGACTCTAAATTACACATCTCACAGATCTGGTCATTTTCTCTCATTGTTTTATAATGGTGTGTACTAATGCAGGATATTGACTTTTTTTCCATATTGATCTTAACGTGATCGCTAAAGTTATTTTATATTTCTCTCGCTAATGATACATTCATCAGGACTAAAATTTTTGAAGTATACCCCCATAACCTAAATTGAGCAAATTATCAAGTTTTCACACTATCCTGAGAAGAAATACACTTTTCTTCCTATTTATGATGGAGACATCTTCTCATCTACAAATGCTATTGATCTTTCTCATGCTTGGGTTGCAAATTCAACTGAGGACAGAGAAGATGCAGAAAGTTTTAAGAGGCAGGAAGGGCACTTTAAAATCCATCAATTTATATACATAGGCATTTAATTAAGGAACGAAAAAGAAGCCATTGGTGTGTCCTCAATAAGAAATTGAAGTTCAGAAATCACAGGTAACTTTCTCGAGCTCAAGTGTAAAAAACAGTGCGGCCCCCTGCCCACCTCTCCGTGAAAACAGTTCAAGGTTCTTCTGTGTGCAGTTGTCCGGATAATGGTTCTAAAATTTAGCTTATTCCTATCAGAGAATATCAAAAAGTAACATGATTAATGGTCAACTAGTAAAATTTGGTTGTCCTACCTAAAGTAAATGTTTATTAAAATGCAACTTTATCTTACCAAATTCACTTTCATAACAATACAAACACAGAAATCTTGCATAAAATGCGTGATATTGACTGTCACTAGCCACCCCTGACTGTAATTCAGAAATCTGAATTACACACGCCTTGTGCCCATTCCGAGAAGCAATGCTTCCGGACTTAGCACAGAAGCAGGTAATCATGAAAAGATGGGCAACAAACCTAGCTCTAAATAAGCCTAGAATTTACTCTCCCCATCAGAATTTGATTCAGGAGCTAATCTTTATTTTCTTCTATCTCTCCGCCCTCATTTCAACCCTAGTTCTCTCTTGAGACTCTCATGTTTTAATCGGGATGCACATTTATCTCAGATACTTTTAGAACTCTTACTCCTAATGGAATTTCTTAAAAAGAAGGCTCTTTCCTTGAAAACGTTTTTCTCCCACCGTAACCATATTCTCCAAATTCCAGGCTCTCCTCTTCTTGTTTATTTGGGTCTTTTATCTTAATGTCTTCGTTGTGGTGTGAATATCATCTTTGAGCAAATAGAAAATATTTGAGCACGGTTTCACATCGATCCATTTTAATCAAATCAAATTTTGCATGAGTGTGCAGCAATAGATTTGCCGTAGAACTTTTTACAGTCCACTTGAAAGTCTGCACTTTGGGGAAAAAGTTGACAGTGATCCATAAATAAGCAAAATGGTAATGATTCGAACATCCATCTCTTGCGCCATGCCAATGCAGCATGGTTCTGGAGCCAACCCTGCGATGATGGGACAGCTATGCTGAATTTATTGCTGCAAAACGGATCTTCGAGCCAAGTTAAAATAGCCTCTTTCATGGAAACACTTACTGGGGACAGATGAATTTAAGCACCGGGACGGATCCACCCTTCAAGGTGACATATTTCGCCTGAGCTCCAAAGCCAATGAAGAAATCCCGAGGAGGCTTTTTTTGGAACTACCTCTAAGCCATTCAGAAATAATGTCGTGTGTTTTTGTTCTCAAGTCCCTTAAAAGATAGTGAAGTCATTAACACGAACGAGGAGGTGAAGGACAACTTGTACCAGCAGATTTTGCTAGACAATATGTCACCCCTAGGGGCATAATTAAGACCTGGAATGCATCTGGCCAATTCCTTGGTCCCAGAGGAACCCCTAAATCATAATGTATCCTGACACAACTTTGCCACATCCTGCGAGTGCTATGTTAAGATCCTCCAAGAGAAATTAGAACCACAAGTCATTTGAGCCTAGGATATCCCTTCAGCCTAAAATCCACTTGGAAAATGAAAACAAGTCCTAGTGAGAGAAAATCATCACTGGTCCATGTGTGTAATCCTCAGATTATTATGATAGCACAAACACATTGTGGAGAACTGCTGATTGGAGCAAAAAATCTAAGAAATTCTGGAGCTATATAGTTCTCAAAAGAATTAGGAAATTTCGCTACCCTTATTGCATTTTGCATTGCCTGCAAAACATACCTTCCTACAGACAATATTTCCCTAACGATTTAGCCTGGCGAACCCCTTTTATTCGTATATATAATCTCCTAAAAACTCTTAGTAATTTAAAAAATCATGTTGTTATCATATTTGCATGCTACGTGTTAAAGCAATGTGTTAAAACAAGGGTATGTCGAGCTCGATCGGAGTGCGAGTGAGGAGCATGGAACCAGAATAACGAAGTCGGGTAGTTGAAGCGCATCTGTGCTCATGCCGGGGTCTGCGTGCTGACATCCTCAGGACCTCCCCAAGCACTCCCAGGTCCCACACGGAGAGAACCTGCCACACAGAGACCAAGAGAGAACGGCAACAGTACGAGCCGCCCAAAGAGATGCTGAGGCCTCTCCTCCATCCCTTTCCTCAAGACTCACCACCACAAAAAAGCAAAGATCATGAAAAGGTTATGAGGCCTGAGATGGGGAGAGGGAAAGAGGTACACATTAGATCTGAGATCCAAGTCCACTCGTGACAGGTTTGGGTTTTAAGGCCAGAAAGTGAGCAGAAAACCACCGTTTGGTTGAAGAGCAGGAAGGAGCATAGGCGGAGGCAGCGATTGGAAAGAAAATACCAAACCCCCCAAGTACAGACTCTTCTTGTTCCTCTTTCCGTCCTGAAGAGTACTTCTTCCTTTTTTTTTGCTTTTATTTTTTCTCAGAAGCTTTGAAACTGGAAGACTGTCCCTGAAAATCACTCTTGCCTTTCTAACCCAGCGTGTCCCTTTGAATCACATTTGCCCATTATCTGAGCTGGTCCTTTGCGTCCTACTTCCCTTCACGTCCCTTTCCTGTAAAACATGTACCTGTCTACTGAATCCTTCCTCAGCATCTTAGGACTCAGGGGGACCTCGACTTTCTGGTGATCGTTCCAACTGTCTCCCGGTCCCTGTGCCAGAGCCCCTCCTCTAGGTCCCCCGCCCTTTCTCTTGGTGAAACCTTACAGTTTCTGCGTTCTCTGTCTTGAGACGCCCACACTCCAATGTTATAATCAGGAAATCCTTCTTAACTATTTAGATTTTTAAGCTTCAACGTGATTAATCACATTGTTTTCCATGTGCATACATGCATGTGTTTATATATCCTTAATTTTTTTTATAGATCACATCTTGTAAATTCATCAGCTTACCTGGAGGATATCCTCATAGTGAGGACTAGATTGTTTGGCCTTTGTATTTATTCTGGGGTTCGGTTACCAACGTAACAAACGACCACGTGCGGTGGCTTCCAACAACACGAGGGTGCTGCTACCTTACGGTTCTGAAGGACAGAAGTCCAACACCAGCCTCACCTGGCAAGGTGTCAGCAAGGCTGTGTTCCTTTCTGAAACCTCAGGCTGATCGGGGGTGTTGGCCGAGTCCAGTTCTGTACTCACCATGAGCGGTCGTCGAGTGTGGTTATATCAGGGCTGTGCGTAGAGGAACGTTTTAGAGCGCTGTGGCTGTGGCCTGAGTCTCAGGTAGCATGCCACGGCGGCCCCTCCACGCTCCAACAGATCATGCTTGTCTTCCACGTTTTCCTTTCGACTCCGAGCACCTCGCGATGGCTGCACAGGAAGAAATGGCTTCTCGGGCTAATGAGAATCTGACTAAGGTGAAAAGCTCTTGATGGAATCTCTTCCTCAAGACGTTCCCTGCTTCGTAGTTGTTCCTTGAGAAGCTTAAAATGTATACATCAGTATTCTATTTATTCTATTGGTATTTATTAAGAATTCCACGGGGTGTAATGTATTCCATTCTGATGCTTGATTTCCATCACGGAAATGTACTCACTCTCGAGCTGGGCTTTGGCGTTGATGCAAATGATCCCTTTTAACCTAGCTTTCTTGTGATATTTTAACATCCTGTTTCCATCTCCACAAAACACACACACACACACACACACACACACACACGTCGCCACGTCATCATCATCATCACCATCACCATCACCATCACCATCACCATCACCATCACCATCACCATCACCATCATCATCATTTTCAGGCCACTTCTAAGCATTGGTCTGCGTTCTTTCTCATTTCCTCTGCATTATGTTAATCTCTCGTGCCATTACTAACCTCCGTCTTAAACCATTTGCAACAAATAATTGTCAGGTTAAAAAGAGCCGCACCCTCAACGGTTCTGTCATCTCGCTGCTGTTTGTCGTTTGTCACCTCGGAGGGTCAGCAGCAGCTTCCTCTCTGGCCACTTCCGGAAGCCCAACCTCACTCCTCCAGTTCACAAAAAAGAAAGAAGTGGCAGAATGAGGTGTTTTATGTTGATTACAAAAATTCGACCTATCAAACTGCTGTTAAACTAAGAAAAAATAAGTACTTATCATTATCTGCATAAAAGATGCAATAAGCTTAGGTAGCAATTCATTTCTTTGGCTCTCAGTTGACCTTTTCTAAAATTCTATTGCCATATCTTTATAGAAAACAAAATTTTGATCAAATTTTTGGTGCATGTAGAATCAAAGGGAGTTTATATAAGACTTCCATTTTAACATAATACCACCTATAAGGCTAAAAGGAAAAGACAACAAAATAAGAAACCTTTCCATGGGAGTCATTTTAGAATTACTGAGGTTCAATAGAGAACTGTGTTTGATATTTCTTCCTTCCCTGTCCTAATCAAAGATCCCTTTTATCTACATAAGCAGTCTGTGAAGATCAAACTTTATCATTTCAACTTAATTGGGGATGAGTACATATTTTAAAACATCCACCAAGTGGCTGCTCCCCAAATTATCTGCACTTGGTTCTAGAATTCGTCTTAAATTTCTTAAACACCTACTTACTCATACCACATTGATTAGTTTCTAACCCAGGTGTCATGCTATTCTCCATGGCGACCGAATCAAGCAGGTATCCCATACTCCAGTATCTTAACTGTATTGGTTGGGAAGGGCAGACAAAGTAGTCGAGGATACACCGAGTCTATGAACAAAGTGCGTACGGAGTGTGGTAGAAATACAGAGGGAAGACAGAGAGGTCACATTTGAAACCGGTTTTAAAAGGTTATTACATGCGAGGGAATGAGAAAGGGGACAAATGGAGGCATTTCAGGGAAAGGAAATAAATGCGCTTTCTGCTTAGGAAAAAAACGAAAAGTTCCCCCATCCTAAAACCCATCCATCTTACCAATCTGACTTCCACGGAAAAGGCTCTTTCTGTTCCCTGCTAAACAGACACATTCTTTTTATCTTTGCTGAAACAAATGTTTAGGTTTCTTATCTTCCTATTATGGAAAAAGTAGGAGAAAAAGAAAAGTCTAGAAAATATCAACAAAGGCTAGTTACAGAACAAGTAGGTGCCAGTTTTCAAGAATGAAAAGCGTCCTCAAAATGTTGAATATTTTAATTTCTCTATAAATTTTATATGACAATAAGGAAAAACTTTGTGATCTTTAAGGAAAAGTGTGCGGGGGAGATATTTTTCTTCACTTTCCAGTAAGACATGCATTTAAGAAGACTTAAATAAATATAAAAGCATATTTATCACCATATAGCAAATCTGCACAGAAGATAAGAATTAGATATATTTAAGAATTGCTGGTTTTGCTGAGGGCAAAACAGGATAATTTTACCTATGTTTTCCCAAGCTTATTAATCAAAGCTAAATCCAGTGAGGACTAAATACAATAATTTATTATTTCCACACAAAACTCATCTTGCCTGCATCTAACAATAAATGAACACAAAACTGATTCGGTGCTATTTTTAATTCTGCTATGCGAATCTACTGATTGCCTGTATTTTTTCTGTATTTCTGTATTTTCTGTATATATCTTCTGTATATGTGATGAAAAATTCTTCACTGTTCCTAATGTAGCTCATTTTGGATCATTTAGCTTTCATGTTATTATTATAAAGCCTACCTTTAGTGAAAGTAATAAAACTTGACTTTTATCATTTATTCAACAGGCATTTAATATGGTCTGCTATGTAAAGCCTCTTCTGATTGAAAGAGATTTAGCCATACTCACCCTAAAATTCTGTAAAGAAGGGATGGAAAGAAATTCCACTTTTTATTCTATTTTTGCACTATTTTTTATTTTGATCATTTTCCCTACAATTGATAAACACATTTGTCTCATAAGTCACTCATTTAATTTAGTCTCCCTTCTCCATTTGTCATGTTATTCCCAAATATCTTTCAATTTTTCTTTTGGAAGTTATCGAATTCCTTCATTTAACTAATCTTACACATAATGAAAACATTCTCTGGGTTTCTGTCCCAGAAGAAAAAGTTATTTACCTGAATTGAGAATTTGATCATAGCAGCAAGCTATTCAGAAAAAAATATATATCTTAATGAAAAAGTACTTTTATCATGAAGAGAAAAATGTAGCAAACTTTGCAGAATATATTTATGCCTTTTTTCCTCCATAAAGAAATTTAATTATTTTTACACTATGTATAAACTGAGACAGAAGTTTGAAAGATAAAACAAAAAGGTAAAATCCATTTAGTCTATGGGAAAATAACGAGTTAAAAATGAAATGATTTTAGTTTATTGCATTTGTATTTAATCTAATTTCTGTAAAAAAAATAACATGAAAAGATAAAAGAAGATAATTTAGAGAAACTCACCAGTTATATAATTAAGGAACAAAATAAATTAACACACAACAAAAGATTAAAGGACTTTGATACATAGGATTTGCCTAAAAAGAATAAAAGACATAGCTATAATTATTTGAAAAGTGACTATCAAAACAGATTTAAAAAAAAAAAAAAAAAACCTTTTGTAACACACAAACAAATTCAGCTTTTATGCAGCAGAACTGTGAGATCAAATTTGCAGACTATAAAGGTTAATACTTTTGAGATGAAGGTTTGGTGCTGATCTAGTTGAACTAAATACTACGGAATGATGAGGAGAATGGGCAGAGTGCTGGCCGTTTCTCAGGTTTTACCGTATGAACGCAGGACTGTACCCAGCCGTCCACAGGACGTCTCTCTCTCACCGTCCGGGAGATGCCTTCTCATCTCAGCCCCCAACCGTCCCTCCCCACTTCCTGCCCAGCTAAGCCAGCAGCCCTCTGGAACACCGCACACCAAACTCACCTGTCCGCCCACTAGCCTTGAAGTTTATCAAAATGAAAAGCGTGTATTTGTCATATAACCTCCTCCTAGCACAGTGCCTGGCTGACAGGGGGTGAGTGCACAGTGAGTGTTTGTTAAAAAGGAAATGAACCTTCCACGAGGTCTGAATCGCAGAGTTCTCCTCTCTCGCTCTGAAACAGTCGACAGTTCAGTCTTCAATGTGACTGTATCTGCTCGATTGTTGTTGCTCTTGCTATTTCTACTTCTTCTATACAACCACACTACTGAAACGCTGAAGCGCTCTGATTTCTAAGACATCTCAGCCCGTTGGGTGGAAGCCCGCGATCATGTCATTGCTGTGACTGGACACCTCGCTGGCCCTGATCCTCATAAAATGCCACATTGAGCTCCACTTGAAAACGTCTGGGTAGCTTCTAGAAGCCCTTTACTGTATGGTATTTCCTTGGTCTCGTGAAATCTTGAGACAAAAGAGTGAACAGAAAGAGTGAGTGACACATTCCTTTAACCTCTGGGTGTGCACCGACTTTGTATTGAAAGGGGACGTTGGCACAAAGGTATTTGGGCATTGTTAACATTCTGATTTTTACCCCAGACAGCATATTAGATATGTTGATCTCGGTCTATGGAGTACTGGAAATACTATTCAATAGAGCCATGCAGATGATATGTTAATTGAACAGCACTTTCCCGGATGATTTTAAATTGTACTAAACTTTAATTTGGAGTCCTGAGAAATACTCGAAACATCAAAATGTAAAAAGAAAAAATATGGTCGTATCGTCTCCTTCAGCGAAAATGTCAAGGTTTTCCAGAAACACAGCATGTGAATGAGCTTAAGATTTTGATTTGTTGTTAAAACTTTTATAAATTTTATAAATCACGCTCATATGTCTAACAAAAATTATCTTCAATATATGCTCCCATAAATTTTTTCCATGACAACTGACATTCCCTCACTGGAAGGAAAAAATTTTTTTGAGAAAGCTATAGTCCTCAACGAGCACCCATTTATTATATCATTGACCTTGTGGGTGGGAAAGATTGGTTTCTAGGTTTTTAAGAAAATGGCCAACCCAGCCTCTGACTCCACCTGAGCGAGAGACCAAGCTCCCACAAGAACCTACTTTCCCCTGACTTAACATAACCTGCATCTCCCACCCCTGAGAGGACAGTCCCCAAAATAAGTAAACTGTGCCTTTTGTAAAGAAAATGCCTTTTATAATTAGAACGTGGGAACTAATATCTTCATTAGAGTCGTACCATGGGGGGCTGCATGCTTTTTGTTGGTTTTCTAACAATATTTTATGGTCTTGATAAAAAAAAAAAAAAAAAACCTAAAAATAAATGACAAATTTGCCTTGACATCTCCTTGATCAAACCTATGTTTGATGCTGAGGCAGAGTGACTGGCACCGGAGTAAAACGTGACCCAGTTTGATGGTGTTGACTGTTGAGCAGAGCAGTTGGCATTTAAACCCACAGAGTCAAGGAAACTTGTCACAGACGAGTTTTTACGGGGAGTTTAAATGCCAAGGCAAAGGTTGTAATGTCACCCACAGAGAGTAACAGGAGCCGAAGGAAATCAATATCAAACTGTTTCGGTATAGATTTATATGACGTGGAAAAGTCAGAAATTTCTCTGGGCAGATGTCAGTGTAGACTTTGCATCCAACTTCTGTTCAGCGATTTTGGTACCTGGCCCCCAATTTTCAACTGCTACTCTTTTTCAGATCTCTCTATGTTTAAAAGAGCTAGAAGACCTGAGTTTCACTTTGGTCTTAGCGCCGACCAATGACAGTGGTTTCTGTGGGACTCAGGTACCTTTCTAACCCTCGGCCACCTCACCCACCAGGACTTATCGTAGACTCAGGTTTATTTATGCTTATGAAAATTTTAGATATTACAAGATTCTGTGTAGATATCAGACATTCTAATGTTTCAAGCAAAGAAAAAAAAATTGAGACTATAAAGAAATTGGGGCTAATGAGAGTAAACAGAGTAATTATCGAATCAATCTTAGATAATTGGAGTTTTCTAAGGGGAAAGATATTTCAATATCCTATCCCAAAATTTTTTAAGGAGATCTCATTTTTGATGTGTACAAAAGAAAAACTATCACATTCTCATGCTCACCTGTGCAATTCAGAGTGGCTTGGGGATCACACCTGTGACCCACACAAATCTAGATCACGCTCAGGGAACTGTTCACTTGCTTATTCTGGTGTGACATTCTCCAACTATTCGTGTGTCTATTTAAGTTTATATTTAATCAGTTTTTCTAAGTAATTTCCCTCCAAAAATCAAAGCGATCTAAATATACCAGAGATAGTAAACAAATGTTCTATTTGTTTTTATTTGTGAACGAGAGAAAGTACATGGGAATAATTTAAAATCCCCTTAAAATATAACAACAAGCAGTGGGAAGTAACTGCGGAGGTTTTTTCCTCCTCTTGACTAGAGCTTTCTCTGGGTGTTTTCTGAGGGTGGGTTTTTCACTCTCACGAATCCCCCGGGAAAGTGGTCCAGGAAGCGTTCTTTCTCCATCGTTTCCGTGACTCTGGTGATTGTGGTCATTTGCAGAGCTAGAGGCGGAGGAGTGGTGCAAGCATCTCTGCATGGAGTGTCTGGGGACCAGGCTGAATGACATCAGCCTCGGCGAGCCTGACCTTCTGGCGGCCGGAGTGCAGCGGGAACAGAACGGTGAGTGTGGCGGGCCTCCCATCGCGCTCACGTCCACTGCCTGGTGCGTGGAGAACTTGGAAACGGAGGAGGGTCCCAGAAGCGGTTCAGACCGCTTGTTTTCAGGGAAAGTGAGCTGATCCCTCTGAACCATTAAGGAGGTTCCCAAGGTTGCATAGCAACTAGAGAAAACACTAAGGCGCGGCGCAGGTCTCCACTTCTTGGTCTGCGATGTTGCCATTTTTCTAGATAAATAATAAGTTAACTCATTGTATATGAGGTTTGGAATATAAAACATTCCTGTATTTTCCTCTTTGGGAGCTTTTACGCTTTAAATTCTATGGTAGCAAACTTGGCTTATCGTGTTGATTTTAGGGAATTTGGCTAATACTATGTCCTAGCTTAGACTGTCTAACAAAATACCATAGACTGGGTGGCTTGAACAACTGGAATTAATTTCTAACGGTTCTGGACACCAAAAGTCCAAGGTTAAGGTGCCTGCAGGGTCAGTGCCCGGAGAAGACCTCCTTTTGGCTCGCGACGGCCACCTGCTTGCTGTGATTGAGAAAGAGACACAGAGAGCAAGCTCTTTGGTGTCTTCTCATAAGGCACTGACCCCATTATGAGGCGCTACCCTCATGACCTCATCTAAATTTGTTCCCAAAGACCCCATCTTCAGATACTGCCACTTTGGAGGGTTAGGGCTTCAGCATAGCAATTTGGAGGGAGGAGGGGAGGTGAGGGACATGATTCACGCCATAGCAGCTACAGGCAGGAAGGTACAGTGGGTGAAATCGCAGAGTATAACGAAATTGGCATGTATGCGACACACGTAGTTTATGTCCTTCACTGTTCTCCGTTTTAATGGGCATCTCTGGCGTCTCTCGAGAATTTGCGCTGCACGTTTGACTAACGCCTCTCAATAATGAGATCAGAGCTATGTAATGAGCTCGTTTTTCCCCATTTAAAAAAAATAATTACCATCACCACCAAATGACCTAGTACTATGAACACAGAAACTTTTTTCAGTGTTGCTAATTGATAACCAGTATTTTGATGGCCAGTATTGGAAAAGGTTGAAGGATATTGGCAAAGCTTGACTCTAATTACTCGAAAGATGTTCTGTAATTGTGTGTGGTTTATAAATTAGGTAGCACAGGTGGACGTACACCTGTGATGGCACTTGATGACTGTAATCTTGTCATGACTAGTAATGTCCCAAGCATCGCTGTCTCATAAGCCCATTAAAGAGCATTATTCTTTTGTTGGTTGATAAACTGAGAAACAGGTTTTCCCCACCAATTGCTCTTGAACATAGACGGTCTCAAAACTTTGCCTGCGTTGATAGTTTTCAGTCTGTCGCCAAGGCAGTCCTGCGCCTCTTGTCCTAGCTTCCTTCTTATTTTCCAGTTCCTCCCACGCACGCTTGGGTTTCATCTCCCTGGTTTGTTTTCTGAGAGCTAGGCTAAGCGTGGAAGGTCCATGTTCATGCTGTTTAATGTCTGCTGCTCGGTTTAGAAAAGAAAAAAGAGAAAACCTCTTACTGATAACATCTGTCAAGTAAATGCAGAAAACATAAAGGAAATATGAGAAAAGCAAATAAATTAGGCCTGTGAGTGGAAGCGTTATTGTGCCGGTTTTTGGTGTGAATTGTATGCCATGGTTTCCAGCCAAATGGGTAATGTACTCCTTTGGCTTATTTTAATTTTTATATCGAATTTGATAATAATGTCAAAGCAATTTGCTTAGAATATAAAGGGAAATTTTAACATAGCTCTTTTAGAGTAGGACAAACACGGATTAAATGCCCAGCTGTACAAAAAGCACAGGCGGGGGGCAGCCTGCCACGTTCTCTTCCGGCCACCGTAGAAATACAGACCCTCCCTTCAGACAAGTTACGAACTCTTTTCATTTCAGTTTGCTGATTTCATTGTGTGAATGAAATAATACCTACTTGTGCTATCATGATGGTTAAGCGAGGTCATTTAAAATGAAGACTAACTCTCCTGCTTCTTAGCTCAATTAAACACACACACACATACACACACATACACACACACTTTTTTTTTAAGCACACGTGCAAACAAAGAAATCAAAAATAATTCCTGCATATACATTAGAGAAGACTTGGAACTCTAACGACATCCCACACCGTAAATGCTATTCTTGGGTTTAGTTTGTTTAATAATTCTAACTTCATTTAAAGGGCTATAAGTGCTTTGAAATCTATTTGTTGAAAATTACGGGTAATGATGTAGTTACAGAAGGTAGTATTTGGTCTATTTAAACGACGCCCTAAATGTCCATGGTAACTTAAAAGGAAATCGGCGATCTCACTTAAACACGCACACGCGTGTGCGCGCACACAGATTGCCACACTTTGTGACTCGCATAGGCCAGTTTTCTCACTTCCTAATCAACAAACTCTCCCATTAATGAGATAATTCCATTTTAGCCCCACCCCGGAGGAACTAGCTGTAGTCTGTAAGATCTCATGGCAAAGGCTAAAAGTGCTCCTCAGCCCACCTGAAGCCCCTCCCTCGGTCCCCGTGACCGCTCTGGGACACACCTGTTCCTTAGACGGCACACCCATTCATTCTACTATGTCGATGGAAAGTAGTTGTCATTTTCATTACCGAATTATAGTCTTTTAAAAATAATGGTATCTTTTAAACCTGTCTTTCCATGGCTTCCAAACACTATTCCAGACTCTCTAAAGCATGGCGCCTCTTAAAATATCCCAAATCCTTAACTTCCTAATACCTGTTTGAAGTCATTAATGTGCACAAATTGGAATAAACCCTTTATGAAAGCTTTGTCATTACAGATTCAGTTTTTTTTTCCTTAAGACATTTTCGTATTAAATTGTATAATATATTATTCATCAGAAATATTATTTTATTGTTTTATGAACGATGTGCTTGGATGTGGTTTGAAACTTCTCCTTAGAGATGAGGTGCATATGTGTGCGGAACTGATGTAATAATAATTACTGTGGCTTGCGGTGATCTCGTGGTGCCTTATCACTAAGGAAAGGCTCGCTGCTCACCCTTGACCAGAGCTGACATTCAATTTTTTTTGACATTCAAAATTGCTACTTCTCTACTGTTTTTCTGCCTCTTCAGACAGCTTGATCTTATTTACTCTGAGGCTAGCTAAGAATGAACATTCGTACAGATAATTTTTAAAGGTATAGTGTGTGTTGCTGAGATAAATGTAGTCATCGATTAAATTCTTCGCTATAATCATCTTTATCTAGTGCTGTCAGCTGATTTCATATCAACTCAGAATCTCACATGTAAAGGGGAAAGTAAGCAAACACAGGAACACACACACACACACACACACACACACACACACACACAAGCTTATTTTTGGACTGGCGAGAACACTGTCAGAAGAAAGTGTATATTAAGGAGACATTTTATACTTTAAATTCTTACCAACTCCCAGAATTGCCATATCTTGTAGTAATATTTAAAATAGCCTACATTGACCTTAGAAAATATGAATGCATGGTGTTATGATTATAGTTATTTAGAAAGGATTTATAATATGTAGTAGCAATTCTAGAAAACAAATATTACACGTTAACAGCAGAAGTAAGCATCATAACCAAAAAGCAGCTCACGCGCAGAAAATTCCTGCGGTGTAGCTGGAAGCAGACACAGAGCATATGTCCGGTTTATTGTTGATGCAGGAGATCACCATCTGGAAGGACACAGAAACTGACCTCAGACTTTGCCATCTGGTAAACAGATCAGATCTGAGGGTTTGGTTTAGTCCAGGACCCAGTGTCCCTGCTTATGAATGGACTAAAATTGGCATGAATTTCTGCTTTTGGCCTAAGAACGTATGCAGCCTCTCTTCAGAACCAAAGCATCATTCCAGCATTGTCTCTCATTGATTTACCTGGGTTGTCATAGCAACCATGCTCCCTACATTCCATTCAGACACCCTCATATGTCTTTCACTCGTACATTATTCACCCATCAAACATTTTTGAGGCTATAATACACACTAAGTTGAGGAAATGTAGAATTATGCCAAATATGGTCATTGCTTTTAAGAAGTTCGCAGAGTAGTGAGAGAAATAAGCCTACAAACAAGGTACATTATTGTTGTTTTTTTTTTAATAATGCTGTGTTACTGGTGACACACACCCCAACACTCGAGGCAGTAAAAACGAAATGCACGTTTTAAATAAGAAAGTGGCATGATTAGAGAGTGGTTTAAAACATCTGCCTGATAAAACTATTTCACAAAGGTAAACGTATACGAAAGTCATCTTAGTGGAGCAAATTTTAATGATTCCACATTGATATGATTTTTCCAATGGAAACCATATTGCATTTTAGCAAAACAGCATGCTTTACATTACTAGGGGTGTAAAATAATTTATTCATAGCAAACTCAGAAACCTTTCTCAATTTGCCTACTTTTCTGCTGGGTCGCGTTAGTCTAGTTTTTAATTGAATCTCAAATCCTTGGAAATTAGCCATTAGGGGAAGATGGACTTGAATATTTAAAACTTGGAATAACATTTCTTAGGATAATTTCTTTCATCAGATACAAGATATAGTATTAAAAGGTAGATTGGAAAGTTCTAAACCATAATAAGGGTTTGACTTGAGTTGCTAGGTAACAAAGAGTGTGAGGACCGGGAAATTAAAAGGCAGGCAAGAGGAAGGGTCACCATAGGTCCATTTCATAGGCTTTATGTCACCTGGAGCTGGCCAGGGGAGGACTCCTTCAGGCCAACTTATCCCAATGCTTTGTATTTGTTGATAAATGCACCTCAGTGATTTTTATATTAGAGCTCTGTGTCATGTGTATCTAACTAAACTCACTTATTCATTATTTTCCAGCTTTCTCCAATGTCCACTGTGAGGATTGCTCTCTTTTTTCTTTGTTATTACTGTTATTTGCTAACATTAGAGCACACAGACATCTCTGTGAAAATATAATTGTTCTTCTGAGTCCTCGGTAATACCTTGTAGGTTATATGTAACATTTCATGTACCATCTATCTGAAAAACACTCAATGTTGGGATTAGTTTTTACATGTTCAGTTTTGGTTTTCTTTTCTCAGATAGCTAAATATGAGTGTGAATATAGACGGTCAGCAACAGTAAAATTGGTCAATGGTGTTCATTTACTTCAATATTTGGAAGAAGTGTTGTTACTTCTTACATTTCATCGGTGATTCTTTGGTTGCTGTCTTTAGACTCTGAAATTGATGGAAAGGAAAGAATGTAAAGGAATGTTTTACTTTCCACTATATAACTACAATATTTTCCATACGCACAATGAATGCCACTGACATATGATTAGTTCCAAATGTGAAAGCCAAACTTCATCAAAACGATCTTGACTGAAAAAAAAAGAAAAGTGCCATTCAAGCATTATGTGTCTTCCTGACTTGCTCTGTTGGGTCCAATTCTCATTTATCCTCTTATATGCGACCATTGCCCTTTGATTTATTACTCGTAATCCCATTGGAGTAAGATATGGGGTGGGAATGTAAGTGATGTATTTAAGGCTAAATGTTGATATCTTATGTGGTTGCATATAAGAATTTTAGAATTTATGGAATATATATGTATACATGCTTATTCATTTTTCAGTTATAGAATTTATCTAATTATGTTTTTTCTTTGGGAAATGAATGTGAAATCCACATACATATTAGTATCGTGGGTCAATAATCTAGTAGAAAATTGAATAATTAGATTATTTCGGTCAGAAATACCTAGACACTTGAATATAAATATTGTCCATATGGTTACTAAATTTCAAGCTGTTGTGCTCAAATTAAATGTAACCGATTTTGAATCTGAGGTTTTTTCTGGCATCAACACATTTTATTCTGAAAACTACCTGCCATGGAAAAGATTCTTTCTATTATATGGATAATGCCAGCTCAGTACCAGCAAACAATCAGTGTTCAAAATCGAGGCATTCTGACGGAGGAGAGCACATTCCTATACATGTCCACCCTTTCCCAACTGCACCTGCACCATTATGCCTCTCAAAATAATACAACAGCACTGCCTTTAGAGCACTATTCACAATTAAATTCAAATTCACAAAGATGTATCTACCAGTAATTCTTAAACTTTTTGTTATCATGACTCATTATTTTTATATTTCCTCATTTCTTAATCATCACGGCATATATTTATTTCATTCATACAGTTAACCAATATTTATTGATCACTTACTATAGACCAAGACTATGGTCCTAGGAGCTTAGGATATTTTATAGCACACTTCATAGATCATCCCAAGGTTTTAATTCCTGGAACTTATGAACTAAGCTTATTTTTCAAAATCAAGTGCATGTAATGCATTTAAATGAGCATCAAGGGCTGCAGAATTTTGCGCTAGCCTTTGAGATACACAAAAAGTTATAAAGCAAGGTTTAGAATTACTACCTAATAATCAGATTTTCGACTGTAAAATATCCTGCAATGAAAGCTATGCATTCTTATTTTGCTTACCGAAACAACGGCCAAAGTCCTGCAGAAGGACTTCTGCAGGTGATGAATACTTTCAATTATCATATTTTGTGTCAGACCATGAATACAATGTTTTGAGAGTCTGTATGGGTGTGCCTTAGATACTTCATGTCACAAAAGTGGCAATGAGTAAATTCTTGCTTAATTAAATAAGACGCTCCTCGCAGGAGTGTATATGTGATATCCACTTAAGATGTGTGAAATGCATACAGCATCAGCTGGGCTGAAACACACTTAGCTTTTTGCCCTTACCATTTCCATAATAATTTAACTATTTAATCCCCACCATAGAAAATGCGTGCAACAAAAAGGTGTCAAATAAGTGGATTAGTTCACGATTAAAAATACTTTAACACCTTTTTCATACAAAATTTGTAAAAAGTCGTGTTTTACAGTGTATTTGAATGTCACCAAGGGACATGGTAGCACTTTCTGAAGGCTGTAGGTAGGTGTACAACTGAATACAGTTCTCATAAAGAGTCACACCTCTTTTCACTTATTTTTCTGCATTCTTTGTTTCTTTGCAGAGCGATTCAATGTGTATCTGATGCCTACACCAAATCTGGATATTTATGGTGAATGCACAATGCAGATCACTCACGAGAACATCTATCTCTGGGATATCCACAATGCCAAGGTCAAACTGGTGATGTGGCCTCTCAGCTCTCTGAGGCGGTATGGGCGGGACTCAACGTGGTTCACCTTCGAGTCGGGAAGGTAAGCTCTAAGTGCAGCAGCCGGGTGTAGGAGGCATGTGACGCGAGTCTCTTGAAGAGAGGGTGCCGTCCACCAGCACCCAGGGTGACCATCACTTTCAGAAAGGGTGGAATTCACCAAGTACATAACTTCAAATTCTCGTTGATAAGCGAATTAAATCGTGTTTATTCTATGGCAGGTTAATTACCTCATTCAGCATAATGTTAGACCCTTAGGCTGACATCAAACTAGTTTTTTTTAATTATTAATAATTATTTAATTACTTTAGTGCTGTATTTTTGTTGTGTCCTACTATAGTTTTGGTATAAATAGGTTTCCCATAAAATTTGACATATCCAGGCTGTCGTTATTTTTGTGAGTCTTTTTTATAAACAACTTCGAAAGAAGTTTTCTATAAAATTGTCGAAATATTATTTATTTGGTTTGAAATAAGTTAAGGCAATATTCAGTTATCCATGTGTTTACATTAATAACATAAAGTATAAATATTAATTCGGAATGGCTGAGGAAATGTTGGCAAATCCATAATTTATTAAATGTGTAACTCAGATTTTAAACTTGGAATATCAAGGCAAATATGTTGCTTTCTTGATCACGGTCGGAATCCATCAATGTCTGAAATGAATTCTTGCCACACAATCATTATTCACAAAAACGGTTTAGACGTGAGTTCCAACTAAGTCAGCGTCGTCATTCTCTGACCCCTTTGATGTCGTTGTTACACACCCAAGACAAGACCTAGGTTTGGGGATTCTTTATGAGAGATGTTTAATGTATCAGTCTTAACACTGGAGATATGATTTATCACATTCTGAAAATGAAATTGTGGCATCGTAAGGTAATTACAGTGAAGTTTTGTTGCATCTGAGATAGCAATGTTAATTTCTTCTTACAAAACTGTTAAATATTAAGTCAAAGTTAGATTCCAATAATACTCGTCTGGGGCAGGCTAGATGTCTTAAAATTTTAAGAAGGAAAAAGGAAAGCCTGAGCTGAAGTAATTTTCTGAGTCGGGAGCCCTTTTCCAGTGAGGTAATGTTAAAGTCTCTACCACACTGATTTTACTAAAAGCTTCCAATCCTGTGTTTGCTTAGTGACTATGAAGTTCACTCAACTGTCTCTTTCCGTCTGCTTAGATAGTGACAGTGTAATAGTAATCACATTCTAGATAACTATTAGGAAATAAAAATTCTCATAAGGAAATGAATTTTATTAGACAACTACACTATTTTACAAATTATATGGCTGTGAAAAAGGGATGATAACTTAGGGATTCACTGACCTAAAATTTATGATACCTCATTTCACTGGCCTTAAAAGTTCGTGTGTGCACATACAAAAAGGGATCGTTTATTTTTCATCATTTAGCAGCGCTGCCTCCAGGATTCCCTTGCCTGGATCTTTCCCCTCCCTGGGTTCTCCTATTTCCTTATTTTTATAAAGAGCAATTTAACTATCTTGTCTGTTCCCTCATTTCAGTAGATGTCTTTGGATTTTAAGAAACAAGGAGTTATTTTTTTCTTTCATAGTGGTTATGTAGGATTTTCACTCCATTTATACCTGTCCACATTAGTTTTTACCAATTTCTTGTTCCTTCAAAGTCTATAAGGGGAATATTCTGGCTCTCCACAGCTTTTTAAATTGATAATCTCAACCAAACTTATTTGATGTGCAATTTGGCTTATCTGACATTCAATATTAATTGGTCTTCTATGATCTTGATGATTTTTAACAATTTCAAGGTACATGAAAAAATTTAAATATATGAGAATTAAATAAGGTCCATAATCCTCAAGTTCTTTCTGTTTTGTTTGGGTTTGATTTTAATTTGGTTTTGTTGGTTTAGAAGGTAATTTTTCTTTGTTTTTTGTTTGTTTTCCAGATAAATTTCTTAAAAATCAAGTTTCTTAATGTCTAGAAATTATCTAGACACCCACACTCCTGTGTGCTGGAAATCAGAGGGAGCCAGATTTAGATCACAGTGCCACTTATTAATAATTGAGCTTGCGCTATTTAATTCCTCTGGCTTTCAGTTTCCTTCTTTGCATCAGAAGAATCACAATCTCTACTTCCTAGCGTGCATGGAGAGATTGAGTGAGTTAGTGACTGTAAAAAAGTACACATCTCAATATTGTCATATAACAGACATTTGAGAATCATGATTACGTACTCCTTGTCATATAATGTGCCTTTTTCTAGTTTCTGAATGAAGCTTCTACTTAGGTCTGAAGAACTCTCTTCCTAAGGAATTCTGCTAAGACAGGTTCTTAGCCAAAAACACTGGAAATGTGGAAAGAGAGAAACTAAGCAAAAAACTTGGGAGAAGCTTGCATTCAAATGCTGGGGAGATCTTTATAAATTCAGTCTCTAGAAACAGAACTCGGTGTTACCTGTCGTGAGTCAGAAATTTGAGGCTAGGCCAAAATGAGGCTGGTTGACAAGACTTTGGAGCACAAGCAAGCGGGAAGAAACTGAGCGGCTGTCTTAATAACTGGTGTTTGAAGCAAAATTTACGTATTAGTAGGTGCCTGCTTCATTGAAGAATCAGCAGATGTACAAGAACTCTCTAATTTACCATGTGTAATTATTTGGAATATGTTTACATTCCAATATTATTGCCCATGGGGAAATCAGAGTGTAGAACAATGATAATCGAACTTCTTTACCCTGTAGATGGGGAGTTATTTCTGGACTCAGTTCTGTTCCATTGGTCTGTGTGTCTGTTTTTCTGCCAAAACCATGCTGTTTTGATCGTTGTTTTGTGGTATAATTTGAAGGCAGGCAGTGTGATACTTCCAACGTTGTTCTTTTTTTCTCAGGATTGCTTTGGCTATCTAAGGTTTTTTGTGTGTCCGTACAAATCTGATGATTTTTATATTCTTTAAAAAAATGCCGATGGGATTTGGATGGGGATTACATTAAATCTGTATATTGCTTTGGATAATAAGGCCATTTTAACTATTTTTAGTCTTCCAATCCATGAACAAAGAATGTCTTTCCATTTCTTTGTATCTTCTTCAATTTTTTTAACAATGTCTTATAGTTTGCAGTGTACATGTCCTTTACATGCTTCATTAGGTTTATACGTAGGTATTTTATTCTTTTTGTTCAATAGCAAAAGGAATTTTTTTTCATTTCTTTTTCTCAAAATACATTGTTAATGTGTAGGAACGCTGTGGATTTTAGTGCATTGATTTTGTATCCTGAAACTTTACTGTATTTGTTTATTATTTCTAATAGTTTTTTCATGGAGTCTTTAGAGTTTTCTATATAGAGAATTACATTACCTGCAAAAAATGACAATTTGACTTCTTTATTCCTTATTTGGAAGCCTTTTATTTCTTTCTCTTGCCCGATTTCTTTAGCCATGACTTCTAATACTGTACTGAATAATAGTGGTGATAGTGGACAGCCTTGTCTTGTTCCTTATTTTAGAGGGAAGGTTTTTAGTTTTTCACCATTAAGTATGATGTTAGCTGAGGGTTTGTTGTACATGACCTTTATTATGTTAAGATACTTTCCTTCTATACTCATTTTATTAAGTGTGTTAATCATAAATGGATGCTGGGCAAATAATTTTCAACAAAGGAGCAAAAAACATATGATCGAGAATGGAAAGCCTCTTTAGTAAATGGTGCTGTGGAAATTGAAAAGCACATGTAAAAGGGCGAAATTAGACTGCTATCTGTCACCATACACCAAAATTAACACGAAATGGATCAAAGACCTAAATATAAGACCTGAAACAATAAATTGCATAGAAGAAAACGTAGGTACTAAACTCATGGACCTTGGATTTAGAGAGAATTACATGAATTTGACTTCAAAGGCAAGGGAAGTAAAAGCAAAAATAAATGAATGGGACTATATCAAACTAAAAAGCTTTGCACAGCAAAAGAGACCATCAACGAGGCAAAGAGGAAACCATTCGAATGTGAGATATTTGCAAACAATGCCTCCAATAAGGGGCTAATATCTAAAAAATACAAAGAATTCATACAACTTAACAATAAAAAAAACCAAACCATCCAATTAAAAAATGGGCAGAGGACTTGAACAGACACTTCTCCCAAGAACATGTGCAAATGGTCAGCAGGCATATGAAAAGATACTCAAGTTCACTAGCTTTTAAGGAATAAAAAATCAAAACCACAGTGAGATGCCATGCCCCACCTGTTGGAATGGCTATCATCAACAGGACAAGTAACACGTGTTGGAGAGGTTGGGGCGGGGGGAGAAAACTTCGTACACTGCTGGCGGGAATGCAAATCGGTGCAGCCACTACGGAAAACAATACGGAGATTCCTCAGAAAACAAGAATAGAATTACATGTGACCCAGCAATCCCTCTCCTGGGCGCTTACCCAGAAAACTTGAAAACACTTATCTGCAAAGAGATACACACCCTGATGTTCATAGCAACAGTATTCACAGCGGCCAGGACATGGAAGCAACCAAAGTGTCCTTTGATAGGGGATTAGGTACGGAAGATGTGATGGATAGATACAACAGAATATTACTCGACCATAAGAAAAGATGAAATACTATCATTTGCAACAACATGGATGAATCTTGAGATTATCATGCTAAGGGAAATAAGTCAGACAGAAAAGCTGAGACCATACGATTTCACTCATATGTGGACTATAAAACTGAGAGCAACAAACAGAAATGACTAATAGAGACTCATGGACAAGGACAGCAGATTAGTGGTTACCAGAGGGAAACGGGGGGAGGAGAGGTAGAAAAGGGTTAAAGGGCTCAAATATATGGTGATGGAAGGGAATTTAACTTTGGGTAGTGAACGCACAATGCAATATATATGTAGTATTGAATTATACATTTGAAACCTATATGGTTTTATTAACCAAGGTTGCCCCAATAATTTTAATTAAATAAAAATATAAAATAAAATAAAAATTAGAAACTTAAAGAAAGAACTTCTTTACCTTTAAAATATTAAGAGAAAAATCTAAAGGAATCGTAAAAACTACTAGAACTTAGAAATGAATTTAGCAAGGTTTCAGCATATAAGGTCGATATATAAAAATCAATTATATTTTGTATATAACCTACGAATAATTTGAAGGAAAAGAATGTTAAATACCGCTTAAGAAAAATAAGAAATCTTTGGAAGACGATTCAGTTTAAACGTGGTCATAAGGATAGGACACTCGTGATGAGATTAGTGCCCTAATAAGAATAAACGCCCGAGTAAATACATCGTTTGGATGTTTGGCAGTGGACGGCTGTTACTTTTATAAGAAAGCACTTCCTCTGGAAGGAAGGCGTGAAGGGAGGAGAGCGAGCCCTGAGCAATCCGTGGACAGGCCTCGCGAAGCTGTGGGTCCGGGCAGGCTTCCATTCGGGGTAGGTTCAGAAATCTATTTTCATAACCTTGGGGCAGGTTTTGCACTTTCCAATTTTTGTCTTTGCAAATTTCCATTTTTTCTTTGTATTGAGATTTTTTAACAGCTCATATTATCAGATTAAAAAGTTAGCAAAAACTTTCAAGGGAGAAGTTAAAAAGAAAAGCTTAAAATCATTCACGTCTCCATCTTGAGATAACCACTTTTAATATTTTGGAGTACTTCTTTTCATATATTTTAAAAATTGATATGAAGATATTTATCCTATATTTTCACTTAATATTATTTGAGAAAAGTAGTCTCTGAGTCATTTAAAGTCAAAATTCTGATGGCTGCATGGTATTCTGAACACACGGCTATGCCATCATTAATTTAACATTAAGATGTTTCCAGAATGAACTATTATAAATAAAAGCACACTGACCATCTGTGAAAACATGTGCAAATCTCTGATCATTTTCTTAGCAGAGCCTTTATAAAGAACAATTACTGGGTCAAAGGGTACACACATTTTCAAGATTCATCACAGTACAGTAAATTGCTTTCAAGGAAATGAAAATGAATTCACACACTCTCTAATGGCTCAAAGAGAGTGCTCATTTTGACCCCATAACCACAAAGATTAAAACCATGATTTAAGATGTTTCTGCTTTGAGGGAGGACTTTGATATCTCATTATTTTTTTTTCTCTTTTGTTTGTTTCTCTTTTTCTTCCGATTGAAGGTTCGCCCCTACGAATACTGTTCACTTGCATTTTTTCCTTCTTAAATTTTGGATGTTCTTTGTCCTTTAACGATTCTGATATTGACCATTATTTTGTGCATCTATTTTAAAATTCCAGACAGTTTCACTCTTGTTAAAGGGAGCCAGGGTCAGAAGGTTTTTTCCATGCTTGACCCAGAGAAATGAAAGAAAGCTCTTTGCACAGGTATATCGTTTGGTAGGAAATGTTAGCCATTTATTTATATTGTTTGGTAGGAAATGTTAGCCATTTATTACTGGAAAGTAATAAAATTAGATACGTCAAAATACTGTTTCCACTGATAAGCTTTTTTTCGATTGCATTGTTAAATTTTACTGCTCCACTAAAATATAAAAGTGAACATTAGGACTGGACCTAGATCATTCTGGAGGAACACACCACATATATCCTCGCGATTTTAATCACACATCGTAAGCATCAGGGAGCAGAAGCCAAGAGCAGGGAGAGAAGGCAAACGAGGACCAGGAAGCTCACGGCGGGGGTCGCCCTCAGAGGGACAGGGCCTTTGGGAGAGGAATTCGTAGTCTCTGCCAGCTTAGGGCTATGGCCCTTTTACTGGAACGATGGTAGGTTTGCATTTTAAGAATGAAAAACAACCAATTTGCCCTGAAGCCTTATATTCTCAAAAAAAATCAAAAAAGATACCCATACCTTCAGTGGAAGTCATAGGATTTATGATTATGTACAATTTCCTCCTGCCAAAGTCAAAAGGACATTTTTAGCTGCTGACGTAGCATTTTCAGTTCATATAATCTCATAAATATTGCAAGCAAAAATCAAGATGAGTTCAAATGCCTGCATAACTGAATTCAAGTGAGCCTAGAATCCTTTTTTATAATATTATTGTTCAACACATAACCCTCTGATTCAGCACAATGCTTAATATAACAAAACTGGTACTTAAAATATATATCTTACTAGCTTTGATGGCATCGTCTCTATTTAGAAGCCTGGGGTAAATCAGATTATAGATTTTAACAACTGGAAGTGTAAAACAAAACTTAAATATTACACTACAGTTCCTATGGGAAGCAGTTCATGGAAGCAGTCATATATTCTATAATCAAGGATTCTGCCACATCACACGTAAGCTTAATTTGTCCCTAAACCTTTTTTTTTCATGACTGCAGAGAGAAATCCTTCATTCTCTAATGTGTGAGTTTTAATTAGTTAAAATGAAAGGTAAGACGGAGAGTTCTTAAATGTAATATCAAAGCATGATACAAAAAGGAAAAAGAAATGATAAATTGGACTGGATCAAAACTGAACACCTGGCTCTTCAAAAGACATTTTTAAGGAAACGAAAAGACAAGGGATAGATCTGGAGAAAGCATTTGGAAGTCACATATTTGACAAAACGCTTGTATCGAAAATGTATAAAGGACTTCAAAACTCAACAGTAAGAAAAAAATACAACCCAGTTTTAAAAATAGGCAAAAGATTTGAGCAGACTCCTCACCAAAGAAGATATGTGGTTGGCCAGTCACCCCAGAAAAAGATGCCAAACCTAATTAGTCGTTGGGGAAATGCAAATTAAAACCACAACGAATATGATTATATGCCAATTATACTGGTTAAATTTAAAAAGAAAAATCTGACGGCAACCAGTTCCATTCAGCAAATGGAACTCTCGTATTATTTTGGTGGGAATATGAAGTGTGATAGCCATTTTGGAAAGGAATTTTGGCATTTTGTAAATAAACTTAAGCATGCACTTAACATGTGACCTAACAATCTTGCTCCTATGTATTTCCTCAAGAAAATAAAAGTATATGTTCATTAAAAAATGTGTACATGAATGTTTATAGCCATTTCATCATTGTTGACAAAAACTGGACAAACCAAATGTCCTTCATTGAATGGATAAACAAAGCGTGGTAGATCTATAAATAGATTGCTATTCATCAATAAAAAAGAGCAAATGACTGATACATACGGCGAGATGGATGTACCACAGATGCATCATTCTAAGTGAAAAAGCCAGATCCCAAAGACGACGTACTCTATGATTCCATCAATGTTAAATTCTGGGAAAAGCAGAACTATAGGAACCGAAAATAGACCAATGATTGCCCAGGAACAGGGCGTGGAGACTAACCAGGATGAGTAAAGAAAATTGGGAAGATAATGGGACTCTTCTTATTTTTTTTTTATCTTGATTATGGTGATGGAAATGAAATTCTATACATTTGTCAAAACCTAGAGAACTGTATTGTGCAAAGAGTGAGTGTAGCTATATGTAAAATTTTAAACTTAAAAATAAAATTTTAAAAAAATACTTTTACATATAAAGTCAATTGATTTTTGACAAGGACGCCAAGACCATTCAGTGGGGAAAGGACAGTCTTATCAACAAACAGTGCTGGGAAAACGAGACATCCACATGCCGAAGGATGAAGTTGGCCCCTTCCCTATCACTGTATGTAAAAATTAACTCAAAATAGAATGCAGACCTAAACGTAATACTTAGAACTATAAAACCATGAGAAGAAAACTGGGTAAGATCTTCATGACTTTGGATCTGGCAATGATTTTTTTTTTTTTTTTTGGAAATAACAAAGATATAGACAACAAAAGAAAAAATAAGCAAATTGGACTTAATGAAAACTTTAAAAATTTAGGTATCAAATGACAGTATCAAAAGAGTAAAAAAGGCAACTGACAGAATGGGAAAAAATATTTATATATTGTATATGTAGTAAAGGATTAATATCCAGGATATAGAGAAAGAATTTCTAAAACTCAACAGCAACACACACAAACAACCCAATTAAAAAATGGGCAAAGGACTTGAATAGACATTTTCCAAAAAGGAGATACAAATGGTCAATAAATATATGAAAAGATACTCAACATCAGTAATCTTTAAGGAAATGCAAATCTAACCCACAGTAAGATACCACCTCACACCGATTAGGATGACTAATATCAAAACAAAACAAAACAAAACAAAACCAGAAAATAATAAGTGTTGGTGAAGATGTGAAGAAATCGAAATCCTTGTGTACTGTTGGTGGGAATGTAAAGGGTAGAGCCTCTGTAGAAAACAGTATAGCTGTATCTCGAAAATAAAATAAAATAAAAATAGAATTACCATTCGATCCAGCAGTTCCGCTTCTGGGAATACACCCAAAAGAATCGAAAGCAAAGTCTCCAAGAGCTATTTGTTAACGCATGTTCATAGCGTCATTATTCTCAATAACTAAAACATGAAAGCAACCCAAGAGTTCATCACAGGATGAATGGATTAAAAAAAAAATGTGATCTATACACACACGATGGAGTATTATTCCATCTTAAAAAGGAAGGAAATTCTGACATATGCTACGACATGGGCGAATCTTGAAGACATTATGCTGAGTGAAATACGCTTGTCACAAAAGGACAAACACTGTACGATTTCACTTACGTGAGCTGCTGAGATAAGTCAAAATCAGAGACAGAGAGCAGAATAGTGGTTGCCCGGGGCTGGGCGACTATTTCCCCAGGAAGGGTCCCTCCGCGTGAGCCCACAAAATGCAATATCGATTTTGCGATTTCTATCTGCAGTGATACTACAAAATCACACCCTGGTATTTCAGCTTTTCTCATGAAAGAGTGTTGGTTTCCTCAAAGCAAGGGATTCCTTTTTGACCCCCTACACTGCCTCATCCTGAGCTGTGCATGCAAAAATAGTTGTTTGCTCAATTTTCCTATCTTTGTGTATGTGTTCGAAAGGGCTTTCGAAGCCCTTTTTCAAAGCGCATGACTTCATTTTGACTTTGCATTGGCACTGAAGGTGGACGTAGCAGAAAGCGTCTTTATCACCTTTTCGTGGGTGAGACAGTCTCAAGGTTAATAAGGTGTAACAGGTCAGATGGGAAGTAGGTGGCTTGTGGACGCAGAAGTCAAGTCTCAGCTACCTGATTCGTTCTCGTATGTGTTTTTCACGCCACTATTGCTTAGAGGACAAGGATCTAGGACTATGATCTGAATTTTTGTGTCTGCTCCCCCAAAATTCATGCATTGAAAACCTTGCCCCCAAGGCAAGGTGATTGTGTTAGGAGGCGGGGGCCACTGGGAGGTGATTAGGTCGTGAGCGGGGAGCCCTCATGTAGAGGCGTAGGCCCCCGAGGTGAGGACACAGTGAAGCCGCAGCCTTCTGTGAACCAGGAAGCCCCCGCCAGACACCAGATCCGCCCAGGGCCGTGGTCTCGAACTTCCCAGCCTGTACAATTTGATGTTTATTTGCCTGTGTTAAAACCAACGCCCTCCTGCCTAATAAGATAAGACCAAGTTTGGGGTTTTTATTTTTGTTTTTTCAATTGTTTGGGGTTTTTTTTGGCATGGCTTTAAAAACTCTCCTGGTTTTGATCTTTATCTGCCTTTGCAATGAACTCTGCCTACTTCCTGCTTCAAATTTTAAAACTCTAGCAGCAGCAGCCAAAAAAAAAAAAAAGAAAAGAAAAAGAAAAAGAAAAAGGGACTAATAAAGAGCTTCAACGCTCTGCTCATGCTGATCTTCCTTCCTGAATGTTCCGCTGCCCCCCACCACCCTCCCATCTTAACTGGCAGGATTTCAGCTGATCTTTAATGATTCAGGCTGAGATCGGCTCCTTCAGCAAACCTCTCCCAAGTCCCTAACATGGGATCCGGGGCCCTCTGGCCTACAGTGTACCTCTCTCTCGCATTCCCCCACACCCCGTGCAATATGAGAAACCACACGACCAGTCCCCACAAAGGGCCGTGAACGGAAGGGATGGAATCCTAAACTAGTGCTTTACTTTCTATGCACGAGTTGTTCTAGTCGCCCCAAAAGCAAAATGGACCAGCGTGAGTGAGGTGTCCCTGTCGCATTAAACCACTGAGATTTCGTTATAGAAGGATAAGTCTATTTGATACTCATAGAACTGGCTAGCCAGAAGGAGTGCCGTGGTAATAAATAAATAAAAAGCCCTACAATATGTAGCACCAAAGTAGTAGGGAGGAAGGAAAGCAATACGGATGCCGGAAAAATGATGTCCATCAGTAAAGAGACACTTGGTAAAATTCTTGCCTTCTGGCAAAACTTGTGATAACTTGCTGGGCCGAACACATATCTAAATAGCTTCTGGGTTGTGAGAAATACAAGTTAAAAATAAGAAGCTTAATTCTCCCTGTTGAAAACGGGGGGAAAGGGTGCTCTCTCCCCCCACTTTTTCAGATCATTAACTTTCGAAAACTTATCATTGTATTTTCTCCTCTCTTTGAAATATATATATACATTCTTTCAAAAGCTAAAGAGGTCTTTTGTTGATGTTAAGACCAGGCAAGCCTTGGTCAATGACTCCGGAGCCACCTCTTTGAAAGGTAAGCATTAGGGACAGAGCTGCTTACCTTGCAGTTTCTTTGGGCAGGTAGGAGCCTAACTATAGTGGACATCTTGCTCCCAATTGCAAGACTTCCTCCTGTCATAAGGATGCCGTAAGTTTATTTATCCTCTGCATAGTCATCCCAATTACCAGCTGAGTCTAGGATGAACTCCGTGTGACAAATGATGCTGTCAGGTCCCTTATTTGAGAGCAGTGATTGTGTATCTTGAGAACGTGGAGGTGGTGGGTTATACCTTCTTGATTATAAAAAGGGTGATATTTCTGTCTTCACAGTCTCTTAGCAGTTTGTCTGTGATGTGCATCACATTCTGCTCTAACCCATGTTCAGTAATGAGAGCGAGCATCTTCTTTTTCTGCTAGCTTTGTGGAGAGGATTTCTGGATTGGGAAAAGATTTCTTTAATTGTATTTCCCAATAACTTCTAGGGGAAGAATCTAGGGGAGAAAATGGTAATAGCGTTTCTTGGCTGGGAAGGTACTGCAGAGAAAGGGTTTCAGGGAGAAAATTTGAGAACTTGGAAGCACGAATGAAAGGGATTTGAAAAAATTCAAAACCTTGCAAAATTGGAAAAGATAATATGATGTGTCACCAAAGGGTAAGAGGTAACATTAAGAAAATCTATAAGTGACAAAAGCCGGTTAAAAGCAAGCTTCAAGGGAAGAAAAGTAGATTTAGTGTGCATTGTCCACATCTACTGCTAAAACCTCGCAGTTCATTAAAGTATGTCAAGGCAAAATGCAGTTTAAGGATGTGGTTTAATCTACATTATGTGCCTGGTATAATCTACATTAGATAAAAGTGACACATGGTAAGGAATTGATTGAGTATGCTCCTCCAGAACTCGATAACATCAAGGGAACACTTTGAAATCAAAAGAAAGAGTTCTGAGGAAGGAGAAACGAAATATTACAATAAATCTGAGAAGTATGTTTAAAAAAAAAAAAACACTCCAAAAACGGTGGTGTTGCCTTTAATTCATATGAGCGCCTGGAGCCAAGTACACCAGCAACCTAGTAATATCCTGACAGCCTTGTAAAGCGGGAAACGAACCCTAAGCCAAAAACGTTTATGGCTTCTTAAGACTTAGTAGTCATCGGTTGTCTCACATGGACTTCCAAGGGCAGAAAGTTGGCTGAGACCTGCACTTACCCCAATGGGACGTTTTTCTACTGTCACCTTGGGTACGGCCGAGGAGGATAATGAAGGAGGAGAGCCTTCCTAGTGGGCAGGGCAGAGCCGAGGCGGACAGAGGGTAAGCCAGCTCCTCTGTGGCAGCTGGCTTTCTGTCCGGCCAGTCTTCACTGGGTCCACATGGGTAGACACAAAGTTTCTTTTCAGATCATTCTTTTGGAACCAAGAGAAGTCACATCCGGAACTGATGTAGACACAGCCACACGTCACCTAGATTTCTGGACTTAGAGCTAGAATCAAGGCCGGATGGGTTCCTTTTGGGTTTATCTCCCTTAGGGAAGGAATGGGTGTGTGGGAGGAGGGAGAAGAGGGATCTTTACTGACCAGCAGAGATGTCTGTGGCAGAGACGGTCATGCTTACCAAAGATGCCACCTACTCCCCTTGCAGTTAAGCGGGGTCACGTGAGGCAGTGTTCTGGGAGATGAGCTGCTAATGGGAGGAACAGGCATTGCTTCCGTGCCTAAATATCTAAATGCTTTGTATTAGTCTCCTCGTACCAGGGCTACCCTGGCGAAATGCCGCAGACTGAGGGCCTTGGCCGGGATTTAAACGCACACTGCCTCGCAGTGCTGGAGGCTGGGAAGTTCAGGATCCAAGTGCCAGCCGATTCTGTTCTTTTCCTGGGCTGCAGACATTGTAACGTGTTGGAAAGGGAGGGAGAAGAAACAAGTTCCCTGGTGCCTCTTCTAATAAAGACACAGACCCTGTCGGATCACGGCCCCGTCTTTATGGCCTCATTCAGCCTTAACTATTGCCACGAAGGCCCTCTGTCCTGATACGGCCACACCAGGGCTTGAGGCTTCACCCTATGAGCTGATAGGGGAGGCAGTTCCGCCCAGAGCACGCTTTTTTCCTACTGTGGCAACTGAAGTGGTCCAGGGCCAAGGTGTCTGGGCCACAGGCTCGTGGCAGCCGGGGTCTCTGTGTCTTGCCAGCCTGGAGATTTGCCCAGACTCACGTCAGAGGCAGCGGCACTCGGAGTTAGCATTATTATTATTATTTTTCTAAATTATAGCCATAACAATCTATTTTCTTAATGCATAACCCTTCTGTGGTTTCAACGCCCACTCACTAAATAAATCTCTTCCTACTGCATATGATTCCTACACTATATTATAATCATGGCTCCTTGGTCCCTCCAAGTACCCCGTGAGCCTACTGAGGGCAAGGACTGTGGTGTAGTCATCCGAATTTCTCTAGTTCTTATCAGAATATTTACCAGCTGATGGAAAGCATCCTAGAGAATAAATAAATGGAGTTTTTGGTGTCCAAAAAAAAAAAAAAAAAAGTTTAAACCGTAACGTTTGATTGAATTTTAGTCATATAGGGAAAAAGAAAGACCTCCGCCTTGGAATTTTGCATCAAGGGTATAGGCGATGTTTAAAAATAAGACGCCTCTATAAATCCTTCCTGTCATTCCAGAGAAGTAACGCTAAAACAGCCTTTCAGGAATTTAGAGCCTTTTTTCCCTCTGTCTAATTTGGTAAATCTCTCACTACCATCATACGGGGACTAATTTTTTCCCCCAGGATAAAGCATTAATTAAATGACTTTGGAAACTGTTCTTATCAAGGAATGGAGGCTCCGATCTTAATTTTTGCTCCATTAACTTTAAAGTTCAATACATTTTTATTGAACCCACACACACTTTAGTGTGAATTGCTTTTCATTAATTGGCCTGTAGGGATCCCAATGACAGTTTCGGCCTTCCTTTTAGGTTTTTTTTTTTTTTTTTTTTTATTCTCCTTCAGAAAGTTTCTAAACTTCAGTAATAGTCATTAAATCAAGGAATGATTGCTGGAATCAAACGGATAAAAATCAGTGGAGAGAGACGTGAAGTTGTAGTCTGATCTCCTCCCTGGATTTAAGTGGAAAGGTATGTTTGTACTTAAAAAAAAGAAAAAAGAAAAGAAAAGAAAAGAAAAGAAAAGAAAGAAAACATAGTATATATAGGATTGGCTACTCCACAGCTTCAGGCGTCCCCTGGGGGTCTCGGGAGTCGTCCCCCACAGACGGAGGAGGCGGGGTGACTATAGCTGGAAGAGACTGTGAGGTTAAAGGGGGGTTTTTCAAAAAGCTAAGATATATTAAAAAACAGCTTCATACTAATGAGAGTCATACTATACAGAGAAAACAGTGATAAAACAGAAATAAGACATAACTCTGGCTAAGCCAATATCCTCCAGCTGATGAGAGAGAGTGGGACCTAGCGAACGAGTGAGAGGCACAGTTAAAAAAGTAAAATGGAAAGTAGAGCGAAGGTAGGTGTACGTGGAGGTACAAATGGAGGTAGGCATTTGGGGGTCATGTTCGAGGCACGTGGAAGTTGTCTTCCGACAGTTTCTCTCTTCTTGGCGAATTAGGAAGCAAGGTAACAGGCTACGAGTCTAGAGGGAAGATCATCGCGAAGAGAAGGAGTGATGGATTTTCAGAGAGCGAGTAGACCCACCAGGGAGATAGAATAAGATGGCCTCGGAGCCCCAAAGCCAAGTCCTGGCCACCACCAGGGGCCCCGCGGCCCCGCCCACCTTCCTCCGCTCAGGCCTCTGCCCCGCACACCTCCCGTTTCTCATCAGCGGGGCTCGAGGCCTCCCTGCACCCCCCACACGGGGCAGCCTGCTCAGGCTCCTGCCCGACTTGCCTCCGACACCCACGCCTGGTTCCTGTCCTGCGCCGTGCTCAGAGCGGCTGTCGTCGGGACGTGAGGGTTCTCCTGGAAGGCCGCAGCCTCCCTCTTGGGTCACCCCCGAATCCGAACATTTCTAAAGTGCCTCTCTGCCCCCGACACGCGTTCTCAGGTCCAGCCATTTGCTAATCGCCGCGTTCCTTCTTATTGCCACACGCGTCCAGGCCATCTTGTCTACCCGGGATAACCCCCTCCTCCCACCCACTACCCAGATCACACGCAAATTGTCCGCCCTTCCTCGTCCAAGGTGCTCCCCCAGACGTGTTCCCTTAGCGACTTACACGGCTCCTCCATGCTGTGACTCTCGGCACACTGACAGTAAAGCCCCGCACACCCATGACTTTCCATGCTGCCCACGAGCCCTTAAGGGATGTTTCTCCAGCAACGTGCCTGGCATCGAAAAGTCTGCGAAACGAGTAGAAAGATACATGAGTGCGGGAGGGCGTGACAGGCCAGGGGGACACAGACCCAGGCCCTGGGGGAAGCCGGATGGCATCCTGTGGGCAACCAGAAGCATCACTCCCTTTCTGGGACTCCTTATTGTGCAGGTTAGGCAGAGAAACCACAGTTTCTTAGTCACGCTGTTTGTCCTCTAACGAGACAACAGGTAATACTGACAATTATGCCACTTTATGAGGCAGAGAGGTGCAAACAAACATCTCACATGTGATCTTTAACAGTCGGGCATTTTCTTCCCTTAATAGGAGGGAAGGGGCTCAGTTCAGGATCGTGTTAAGCACACTCTGAAAACGAGGCAGCACCATAGATCACAAGCCACGTCGACAAAGACGAGGAAATAGGATGGCTTTCCTCTCTCTCTTTCCGAGTAACGTGCCGACGTCTCACCCTGTCTCGCTCCTTCCCGTGAAGGATGTGAATCGTGTTTGTGCCCAGCATCTTCACGCTGTGGACACCCCCTGCCTATTAGTCACTGGGTCGCTGTCTGGTTGTCACATCGACCATCGCAGGGTCACAGTGCCGGGGTCCACTAACCCCGGTGGAACTGACTAATGGCCTTCAGGTCATTCACATACTTTTCATACAGTATATTGTTTTAACTGTTGTATTTTATTACTACTTAGTTTTGTGCCTAATTTATAAATTAAACTGTGTATGTATACAAAAAAACACAGTATATATAGGGTCAGATACCATCCATGGTTTCGGGCACCCACTGGGGGCCTTGGAATGTACTCCCCATGGATGAGGGCCCGGGGCCACTGTGTCCTCGTTGATGTCTATCTTCAAGATAGAGGTTACGATGCTCACTTTTGTGTCATTGTGACAATTATAGAGCTCTAGACACATCATAAGGTATCAGGAATTAATTTAATTTTATTTTTTTTAGGCGAGGCAACCCTTGGTTGATCTCGCAGATTGCAAGGACCTTGTCAGTTTACAATCCCTTATTTTTTATGCCTTCAGCACCTGGTCTTCCTAGGTGGTCTCCCATCCAAGGACTAACCAGGCCCGACCCTGCTTAGCTTACAAGATCAGATGGGGTCGGGCACATTCAGGGTGGCGTGGCCGTCGACGGTGTTCAGGAAATAATAGCCACAGTGGACTCTGTGCAAATGTTTGTGGTTTTGTTCTCTAGATTTTTTTTTATGTATTTTTACTTCTGTTTTACCTCTAACTAAAAAAAAAAAAAAAAAAAAACTTTATTTTTTAGGTAGAGGTACAATCATTTCTTCTACTTACTTTATGCGTTTTCCAGAGCTTCGTAACTGTTGACTGCAATTCTTTTGGCACGAGTATGATATTCGCCTATAGGCAGGTTTCCTGAGAAGCCCGTGAGTTATGGCTTCTTAATAAAAGGGACCTTTGCAACCTCAGTATTGAACATATGTGATCAATATTTTTGTCATTTCACACAGGTAAAATATTTTTCTATTCTTCTTATTAAAGAGCCTCCAAAATCACATAAGCTTTGGGCCCCTCAAAAACCTGGTTCTGTACCTGCTCACTCTTGTATCCATTGAATTATTTTCCCATTATGGGTGCCAGATTTATAGAAACATATTTACCTATTCCTCACCCCCTCCTTTTGAAGTGGAATCAATGAAACTTGCCCCCAAGATGGGGACCTGCACGGTGTCATGGTCCCGCACCATGAAACATCGCTGCCTGGATCACACAGGCATGGAACCGCTGACCCGGGCCCTAACCCTCATCAGTGCCCCAGCGAAGTGCTAAAAATAAGTGACAAACTCAACAATGTTTGCCGCTATGGAGAAGGGAGTTAAGGCAGCTGGTCCATGCTCCATTTCTCTCCCAAGGGACAGTAAAGGGACTTCAAAGGGGACAGAGAGAAAGCAAGTGACCGGCCTAATCTTGTGAACAGGCCAAGCGACCTCCCAGTAAATAGACTAGTGGCGTTGCTTCAAGGAGGTCCTGCCTCTGTGGGCGTTGTCGGCAGGATCCTCCTGCTTGGGGATTGCCTACGGTGGACAAGCCACAGCCGTGGGCCTCTCAGACGGGGCCTCCTAGAGAGTGCCACTGAAACTAAATGTTTGGGACGCTCATGTACTGGTCACATTCCTCGCCTGTGTATCTGGGGAGACAGGCATACACCCAGGGCCACGTGGAAGGCCCTAAGGGACCGATGGCCCGAATGTCTCCCTGCCTTGTCGCTGCCTCTTGATCGTGGCAGAATCTGATGCTTAGTGAAATCTCTGGGCGATCTGACCTTTGGCCGAGCTCGCTCTGAATATGCTAAACAAGGATCGACAGAGAAGAAGTAAAATAAATTCAGAACAGAAAATACGATCCACTAATGTTCCTTATAAATGAGCAATTCCTTAACATAAAATTTTTCAGCACTCTATCTGGGTCAGATGAAAAAATAATAAGTAAAATACATGTTTCAAATCGATGTTTATAACGCCAGCACACCGCCTCGCTGGGTCAAAGATCCAGGAAGGAGTTTTCCTGGGACAACTCATCTTGCTCATTAAATATTTAGCGATATTTTTATATAATAAATATTTTATGTATGCAGTAATGTTCTCCAAAATGTGATGAGTGTATTTGTCAATATTTAAAGACCTTGGGTCAGTCGAATTTCTGGCTCACAGAATTACTCCAAGAGTACATGAATCGAGAAGGATTTGGTGTGAATGATATTTGTGTATGAATCAGATTATGCCTCAGAAACTCATTTTATATATTTATTTTTATTTGTGATACTTTTTTTGTTGTTGCAATAAATATAATTTAGGAAACCCATTCTGTAAGGAAAAACAGGAGGCTGAGAAAGCCCTTTGTAGCTGACCAGACTTGGTGCCGTGACGTCATACACGGCTCGTGTTAACGTCGTGTAGTGAAGTGGGTTAGACTAGGATACAGAATCACGGGCAGCCCATTCTGGGTTAAAATTCCCTCGTGTGAGAGATGCTTAACTCCTTTGAGCATCAGTTCCCTCGTCTGAAAACTGGAGATTAATTTGCCCAGCGCGTGGGGTTGTTCTTAGAATTAAATGGAATGACGCCCTATGAAGAAATGATCACGAACACACAACAAACGTGAGCCACAGTTACTATTAGTTAGACGTACTGTTGTCTTTTTTTTTTTTTTTTTTAACTTCAGGCAGTATTAGAACTCAAAGGACACCAGACTTTTCTATTTTAGAAGAGAAATTAGAATCGGGTCCCGGGGTATTGCGCGTGCATGATCATGGACAAGGAAGCATCTGCTGACCGCTTTTCAAGCTGCAGCGGTCAGTTTCCTCACCTCTCACGCCCTGTTCTGTGTGGCGGAACTGTCAGTCAGGTGCATGGTTAACCACAGGCCTGAGAAGGAATGAGAAACGCAGCTTTCGACGTTCGGCTTTGTGGATGCAATGACTTCTTCCAACCTTAAGGTCTTTGAAATAATGAACTTTCTCTAGAGTTCGACTTGAAAGACTCATGCTGCATTGCTCTGTAAAGGGATTGTATTTGAAACAAGTCAGATCAGGTTTGAACCGGTCATGTAGGTGTCGAAAGCCTCCGCTGACTTTCTATTTGCTTCCCTAAGACCACTCTGAACTCATCCTCTTGTTTATGTGATTTCCGAGGCTACTACGTTTGTGTTCATTATATTACTATTAAGGCAATTGGCAGAAACTGACTGACTCATCAGAGAGCCAGACAGCAGAGCCATTTGAAATTGCTGGGTTTTATTTGAACTATAAAGTCTAATAAAAAATAAAAATAAAAAATAATGCTTTAGCAACATTATTTCAGCAGCCGGTCTAGTCAATGGGTTAACTTGTATTTCTTCCAACCTTGCTTAGCAGGTTAAAAACGAAATTTTCTTTCCTGACAAAGCCAGAGGGTGACATAGAACACTCTCAGGTGAAATCGTGCCTTTTTCCATGAGAAAGCACTCTTTCCTACCTACCAGGTTATTTGGTAATTAGTTACCGGAAGCCCACTTAGTCCATCTCCTTCTGTAAAGTTCCACTTTGAGGAATTAATTGGAAAATTTTAGCTGAGAATGGCAGCATGCGATGAGAACTATGGGGCAATTTAACATGCAGCTAACCTCCGTTATAGTTATAAATGACAAACTATAAATGTATCACAGTGAAGTTCTGATAGGGTTTTTCTATTTTCCCTTCACTGTGGAAATGGTGGAAAACCTTAATGTAAAACGTCTAGGGTACCGTTTGGTTTTGTGTCTTGGGGGGGGGGCAGATTCTGCTGATTCTACCTTCAATCCATACTGTTCTTTTCTACACTAGTCTACCTGAGAATGTCCCTGTGTGGTTTCATGTCTTTTAACTCTGAGATTATGCTTCAGGTGCTGAATGTTACCTTAGATAACCAGACTCTGCAAAACTGAGAAAAATGTCTCCCTCTGTCTGCCCTAAAATGGTGTCTCCAAGTCTGTTTGTTATTTTTGCTACGAATGTATTTTGAATTATTTCTAATTTTCACTTCGTAACGGATACCAAGTGAGCAAAACCATCCACCCTGTCCCTGACCCCTGTGGGACATTGATCTGATTTTCTTTTCCTATAGTTTTGGAGTTTTGTTTTTTTTTTTAGAATATCATTTAAATGCATGTCTGGCTGCTTTCTCTTAGCATAATGCCTTAGGATTCTCCCGTGGTGTTTTATAGAGAGGAATTTGTTTCTTTTTATTGTGATATGAACATACTACAAATCCTTTATCCACTCATTAGTTGAGAATTTTAAATATATTTTAGTCTCTTATTTATATAAACTCATGAGTTCCAGTTTTAAGGAAAGTTCTCTCTTGTATTTATTGTACCACAGAGAGATCGACTCATTTTGTTCCATAAATTTCTGGATTCAATGTAGATTCATTTCTGAATATTAAGCCCTATATAATATACTATTTCATCACAAAAAAGTTTTGTAATACAAAGATTAATATGTAAAAGGATTCATTAAACCTCGCTGAAAAATATATCTCTCTCTGAATAAAACATAAGCTTTGAGAAATAAAAAATATTTTATGAATGCAATAGAAAATATGGGAAATATACTTCATGTTGCACATTATAGGTGTTTATAAACAAAAAATGACTTAGGGTACATGGGTAATTGTGTTCATAGGTTTTATTATTATTTAGGTATGATAAGGTCAACAGATCAGGAGATGACTGCTATGGAAAGATAGCTTGTTACCCAGAGTTCCAAGAGGAGGGGACAGACCACGGCCTGGGGTCAGGGAGGAGCACACAGAAGCATCGGGCTTGGTCAGGGGGGGACCGGGAGCTGCGGGCAAGGGTCTTTATTGTGGAACTGGCGAGGCGGTTGGCGAAGTGGGTTCCAGGTTGGTTGGTTTGCATTTGAAAAGTGTGCAGGCCAGTGTGTTGTTTCTCGCTCTAGGAACTTGCTAACGCTGGGAGGGGCAGTCTCTCTAAGGTCGCCAAGGCCCTAGAGAGCAAAGCATGAGAGCCCAGAAGATAAGACTCAGTTGAGACAGTAGTAGCGTGTTTTCTCGGTACAGTCCTTTGAGAAATGTTAAGTCTCTCGATGCTCTTTAAAAGCACTAGGAAGTTGCTTGTCTAACCTGCTGTGGCAGGCTCCGTGTCTCTACAGCTGATGGCCAGACGGGCGGCGGGGTCCACGCTGTCCACATGGAGTCCTGGAGACCCTGAGGGGTGGATTTGCTTCTTTGAGCTTTTGAAGTGATTGCGGTGGACGGAAGGAAAGAGTTGGAGAGCACACGGATGGGAAACGGGCGGCGTCCTTGCAGCCGGAAGACGTGTTGGGCTGTTTAATCCTCTCTTCAGAAAGCAGACACTTGGTTGAGCTGGAAATGACAGCGGCACACGGTTTATCGAGAGAGGACTATGGAGCAGGGTTTGGAAACAACGGCGTGGTAAAATTGTTAGAGGAGACGTGTCTCTGCTATTATGACGAGGCCCCGATTTGGTTTCGGAAAAGGAAGGCCGTTTTCTGTCGCACCCATCAGAGCCTGAGCAGTCGCTCCCCATCGTGTCCTGGAGGGAGGGGCCCTCCCCTGGCGTTTTTAATCCTCGTCACGACTTCCGCCAGCTCAAACAGACACAGCGGTGTTCAGAGGAACGCCAGGCTGTGAGTTCTCTGTTTGCCTCTCATTGTTCAATGTGACCAAAACCGGCGTTGACCTGGGCGAGGACTGGGCGTGAGACCGGGGTGGCCGTCCACACTGGTCCGTGAGCGGACCGGCCCCTGGCCAAGGGGAAACTGCGGTCAGCTCGCCATCTGAGTAGCTAAGACATCGGGAACGCACAGTAATAGTTTACTGTATTCTGGATCTAAATAACCCTGTAACCTTAGACGAGGAAAGAAACTGTTGAACGCAAAATGCTTTCGACATGGAAGGCCTGGGCGCCGTGTGGCTGGTGAGCAGTTCGCGTTAGTGTCAATTCTCACCAACGAAACACGCCTTAAAGACGAAGCGTGGCCCCATGATCGGGGAAACGCGAGACTCGCATTAATAGTCCGCATGTGTTTTTTATAACACGATTTATGTTATTAAGCATAATAATAGCTACTGGCTTCTCAAGATACAGCATATTATTATACTTTTACACTCTCGAATTATCTGTTCTCTAATGTGTGTGCTCTATCTCTCTCTCCCTTTCTCTCTCTTTCTTTCTCTTTCCCTTTCTCTCTCTCTCTCTCTACACACACACACACACACACACACACATGCACACATACATACATGTAAAAATGTAGACACACACATCTGTTTTTACACGCTGTCGAGTTGGCACCAGCTCCCGGTGACTCCCTGAGGAACGCCCACAGTGTCCCGTCGGTAACTGCCCCGCCCGGCTCCTGCGGACCCGTGCCCGCGGCTCCTTTCCCGGAGCCAATCCGCCTCATGTTTGTTCCTCCTCTTTCCCTGCTGCCTTCTGTTTTCCCCAGCACCACCGTCCTTTCCTAAGAGCTCTGTCTTCTCATGACGTGCCGAGGTGGGACCGCTTCAGTGTGTCATTCTTGCCGCCAGCGATGTCTCAGGCTGAATTTCCTGTAGGACCCACTTGTGTGTCTTCCTGAACGTTCAGGGGACCTGCACGGCTCTCCCGGCACCATATTTCAGTTGAATTGATCTTTTTCTATCACCTTTCTTCACTGTCCAACTTATGCATCCGTACGTAGTAACTGGGAATAGGAGGCTGTGGATGATCTTTGCCTTGGTCCCTAATGATGCGTATTTGCTTAGTGGTCTTTCGTTACCGTCTCTTTATTTGCTTTTTCCGTTACCCGCACCTTTATGCAGGTAACTTACTCCCTTAATAGCCAGCCGAGTCTTGCGGCCCAAGCCCTCCCGAGCAGTTCCTGGAACAGCATATTCCTTCTGCTACAGCACTTATTAAACCTAGATTATTTTCTGTGGTTATTTAATTGTCGCTTCTCCCGCGGATGAAGCCCTGGGATGCTGGTGCTATAACTTATCCTTCTCAGTTTCTTCGGCATTCGTAGACATATAAATTAATTCTAGAATTAATGGATTTTTCAAATTACTATTATTTTTTTAATTGCAAAGACATAAATCTTCACTTATATTACATTTATTTCTCAAAAGCTATGTGACTTTTTATTTTAGGCTAAAGATAAAGTTTGGATGCCATAATTCACTAGGACGTCCTACCGAGTCATTCTGTCAGCGATTCTATTTCAAAGTGCAGAATTTATAATGGCGGCATCTTGGAGAAGGCAAACATAAATTGTACCAGGAAGAAGATAATATGCATTTTAGGGCTCAAATTATTTCAATAAAAAGTTTTTCACGCAATAAAAATAATCAGGACACAGCAAGATGAGCCCCATGAACCACTAGCAGGGACAATGGACAGTAATAACACCAGAGCCTGGAGTTGTCATAGACACGCTTTAAGAGAAATGCACTTATTTAAAGAGATATATTACAAGATTGAGAATGTAGTCAAAACACCGGAAACTATTTTTTTAAATGAGCAAATGAAAATTTCAGAACTAATCAATACGATGCTCCAGTTGCTGAAACGGTCATATAAAACAACAAAAGTTATTATTATTAGCACTATTAATATTATCGTCATCACCATCGTTGACAATTCTCAGCGCTGACTGGACTCAGCTAAGCAGTTCCTGCTCATTCAGTTCTCTCGTGTGTTTGCACTCAGGTGGAGGCCAGGGATCGAGTCATCTCAAAGGCTTCCTTGCTCACATGTCTGGATGCTGATGTCATTCAAATCTTGGTCTCCACCGGGGAGTAAGTTGAACACGTACACGTAGCCTCCTAGATGCGGTTCACTTCCTCAAAGCATGATGACTGGATTCCAAGAGCGAGCATCCCAAGAAAGAGGGGGTCAGGTGGAAGCTGGCTTTTGTGAGCTAGACTGAGGTCATACGGCATCACTTCCGCTGCGTTCTGTTTACTGCAAGTGAATCACCAGGATAAATCCAAATTCAATGGAAGGGGAGTAGAACTCCTTCTTTTGATAAAAGTGATCTCAAAATGTTGCAGGTCCATATTAACACATGCAATGGCAAATGGTATGAACTACAGATTAGACATACCAGAATAGATGATTAATTAATGAAGGAAAAGTTCAGGAGAAGATATCCAGGGGGGAAACAAAAGCAGACAAAATCCTGGAAGAGAACGTGAGAAGCAGAGAATTCTCGTGTTTAATTGGAGCCTCAGAGGAAAAGAGAGGAAAATGGTCAGATGCAAAACCTGAAGATCTGGTGGCTCTGAATTTTCAAAAAATAACAAAAGACATCATAAGAAAAGAATCTATAGAGTCAACAATTTTTACTAAACCTAAAATGGATAAATAAAAAGGAAACTGCATAGAAAAAAAAAACATTACTTTTAAAAGTTACGATGTAACTAATAGCTAATAGCTCAACGGAAATTATCAAAGCCAGAAAAAAAATGGCATAATAGAGACTTAACTGCCTACTTAAAATTCTATTCCTAGTGAAAATATTATTCAAGAATAAGTGTGAAATAAAAATATTTTATACAAACCAAGTCAGACTGCCGACCTTCACCAAAGGAAATGCAGACATTCTAAAACATACACTTCATTCTAGAGGACACTGTTCCCAAGAGGTAAGCTGATTCTGAAAGTTATAGAGAAGTGAAAATAGAAAAACTCATATAATTTAGCAATTCATTCTTGAAGAACAAGCTGAGAACTCATATCCTACTGGATATTTAGACCGAGTATAAAGCTAAAGTAGTTAAGACCATATAATATTAACACAAGAATAGATCTTTGGCCATTGGAAGAAACATATAAACTCTTATTTAGATATTTGTTTTACAACAAAGTTGGTACTGGAGAACCTTGGGTGATAGTCTTTTTAATAAATGGTGCTGAGTCAGCTGGATAACTATAAGGAACTTGACCCAACCCCAAAATTCATTTTTAAGCATTAAAATTTTCTGAATCCCATTTCAGGATATTGAAAGGTAGAAGACATCGAGAAGCATAAGTCTACACAGTGCATATGTGTTAAAATATTTTTCCGTTATGATATTAGACCAACTTTTGACTCATTACCTTTACCTCCCAATTTCTTAACTGAAAGGAAACTTATTGCATAATAAGATTATGACCCGTGGTTCAGTCAGGAGCAGTTTGATGTTTGCATTTCCCTTTGCTCCTTTGTTAATTCTAAATTTAAATATGTTTGCTTGAAACAGTGAAGAAAGAGTCACTATAGTAAAATACAGAATACTTTAATATGAAGTAGTGAACATTTAAATCTGTTGGCCGAGAAATTCAAAGTCATTTCCTGGACGGCAGTCAGATGTGAACTCCTACCATCGACAGGCTTCCATCTGTCTTTCGCCATAATTTACATGGACGTGATATTTGATCGATTCATTTATTTCTTCATAGAGTCATAAAATTTCACAGTCGTTGGTTTCTGGTTTGGGAATTATGGTTAGCATAGTCATTTTATGATCATGTTCCCTTAAAAGATGATTTCTTGAACTCAAAATCAAAGCTTCAAGAGAGTTATTGTTCATCTAGTATATCGAGAGTGATGATTTTAATCAGATGCACATACTTTAAAAATCTAAAGAGGTAGAATAAGCAAATTCCCATATAAAAGACTAAATACAGCCAGAAAGGAGAGATTTTTCTTTTGTTCTTAGGAATATACAGACTGCCCCCAAAATGTATCTGTCCTTTTTTATAATTTCTGTCCTTAACATTGCTTGTGTTCACTGGCACGAAGATTGCACGTAAATTCCAAAGTCTGCCTTCATCAAGTCGTAAATAAGAAGAACCCATGCTCACGTACCCAGGGTCTTCTACAAATGTCTAGATTAAAATATCTCGTCCTTCACCACTGTCAGATCGGTTCGATAGGTGTTAGACAACGTCTGTCTAAAGCCCTTCCCTGCAAGTTCTTTTCTCCAACAAGCACATGTATTCCTGGCACACACAGGCACACAAGACACCCCTGCTTAATCCTCTAAGGTAGTTATAGCTTAAGTCAAATGTTTACTTGAAGAATGCAATTGGCGGCGGGGGGGGGGGGGGGTCTTCTATCCTCTTCAAATGGCAGGTCCTCAACGAAGGACTCACCAGAGGTTCCAAGGTAGCTAGCTAGCTGTTAGATCTGGCCAAAACTTAAACAGAAAGTGTTCAGTAAAAATTTGTTTTGTAAATTATAAAACTGGCGAGAATGGCAGTTTGGTTATCTAAAACAAAAGCATAGGTTCAATTTACTTTCTTCGATCGCATGGTACGGCTGCATGCCGCCTGCGTTCATGTGTGTTCTCCAACTGCAACGAGCATTTTCACCTCTATCTCGACACCAGTCATCCATCAAAAAATGCTAAGTATATTAGTTCCCTCCTAGACCAGGTACCTCCCTTGGAAGGAATGCAGTGGAAGCATTATCACGAATTTACTTAAAGTATGTATTTCATACATTTATTGATGAGAACAAAAAAAAAAATAGAGAAAATAACCACCAAAGAATTATTTTTCTTGCAGTTACAAAAGACAGCATTAATGAATTCATTCATTTACTCATTAAACAACTATCTATTCAACTGGAATAAAGTTAAAGAATCATTATAAGTTTATTCTCTTTAGTGCCAACTATGGACGTACAGAATAAAACCTGTTTGATCCATCTTTAAACAAAGAGGCTCAATTTACGAGGGAATTTTTAGACTATAAATGGTCAGTTCAGGAGCAGTTGTGGATTTAGACTTATCTGGCAACTTAGGGGAAATTTAAAGTTGTCTCAAAGAAAGATATGGCGTTGTTCCATACCTCTTTGCAATGGAGATCTTAATTTAACTCCATATCATAAAATAAAATTATACATTTGGGTCTATATGTCGCTTTGGGTCACTGTTGAAGAGCTTTGATATTCTTAGTATATTCTTCAGGGAAGAAAATGATGCTTTATGCTATTCACATTTACACCTTTGAACTTTGGTTCATATTTGTAAAGAGGATATTATCCAAGTGAATTAACATCTTTACCTTCAAATGAGTGCCTCAGACAGCCCGGCAGCTCCCTGTGATGCAGAGGGCATCCACGCGGTAAACCCCAGGTCTCGGCCCGGACCCATTGTTCCTTTGATCCTGAGGTAGGAGGACGTTCATGACCAAGCGTTGGAGACAACTGTGACATCTTCTCCCTGAAGTACTTATCTCCTTGCGCCTCTCAGAGACTTTCTGTGGACTGGACAAGCATGACATTTTGAATACACCAAGCATCTGATTTAAAAAAACGCAGCTGTTGGATTTTTCGGCCCACAGTTTTCTGGAAGATTCGTGAGGGCTGCACACTGTGAGCTCATTCCCCCCAGGTAGTCATGGCTCAGGTTAGGAAAAAAGTACTTCGGCAACATTTACTGTCATATTGTTGGATCTAGCAATGGGCTAACCCTCCTGTGCCAAATACAAGATCATATGGCATTAGCTTCCATCCAGAGCTACTCTTTGACTTAGCTCAAGAAGTCTTCTGAGCCAAGGCCCCGATATACTTGAATCCTGTGCTCTCTCCCTCTTAAAACTCTAGTCCACAAAATTTACTTCTCTCTGCCATCTGACTCTCTTTTTTTTTTGGTTCTTATTATATAATTTTTTTATTTTCTAATTTTAACTAATATGCAACATCCAAATGCATCTGTTGACACACATGGCCGGTGTGCCTTTAGAAACTCTTATGTTAAAAAAATTTCCCCTGCTTAACTTTCAACGCTCAAGCACTAAGCTCTGGGCAATATTGCTGCAGCTGCCGTCGGCACTCCAGAAAGCACATCTTCCTGCCATCAGGGCATATCGATAACAAAAATGCACAATGCAGATGATTCATTTAGAGAATATAATATTTAAAAAGGAACTTTTATTTTTCTTCATATTTGCAAAGAATGGTTCCGTTGGCTATCTGTTGCTGATGTAACAAGTCACCCAAAATTGAGTGGCTTAAATAACAAGCAGTTACGTTCATCTTAGGTCATCAGTTTTGCTCAGCTGGGCAAGGTTCCACTGGTCTTGGCTGGAGACTAGACGATCTAATAAGGTGTCTCCTACTAGTGTAGGGGCTGGCTCAAGGACCACTTGAGCATGGCTGGGACATGTGTCTCCTGTCATACAGCAGGCCACCTAGATTTGTTCGCACGGTGGCAGGCTTCCAGAGCAGCCAACAAGAAGCTCAAGTGCATCAGCACTTTGCAAATTGCCGATCAAGTCTCATTCTTTATTTCCCATTGGCCGGGGCCAGCCATGAGGCTGGCACAGGGTCAACGGATGGAGAAAAATGCCACAGTTGATGGGAAGAGAATCAAAGGCACATTGCAAAGGAGCGACTGCAGGACGGGAAGTGGCCTGTGGCCATTCTCGCTTTCCATTGTCCCCTCCTGGTACTACGACTAGAGGGCGAGCTCTGAAATCGGTACGTAATGCACGCCAAATAGTGCTATTATCGTCATTATTATGTTATTAACACCGCCATGCCGTTGCTCATCATAGCAACCTTCGGAGATATACTGGACAGATATTATTTTCCCTATTTATGAATGAGAAAACTGAGGCTCCAAGAGATTAAGTACCTCGCTGTAAATTAAAGGTAGGCCCAGCAGTAAAGAAATGACCTACTCAGAGAGTCTGAGAAGAAGTCATGGTGGGAACTATTTATGATTCGGCAATCAATCAAGGAGATAGAGCGATGGAGAGAAGACTTTACAACCCCCAAGCCCCACCCGGCCTGAAGCGACGAGAAACCAGAACCCAGAGAAAACTTAGAACTTCAATTCTCGGAAGAAGGAATATTTTCGGAAAGGTGCAGAGACAGGAAGAACCGGGGGGGAACCACACCTCGACCGCCACCTCCCACCCTCCTGTCTCCTGTCACGGTCCCCTTTGCCCAAACCAGAAAGCAAGCAGGCCTGGGCTTGCTGGGGTCAGCTTCCAGGCACACCGCCAGACAGACGAGCTAGAACATGATAGAGAATTATCAGGGCACAAAGAAAGAGCCGTCGCGGCGTGCAGGTGCAAGGTCCTGGAAGTCGTGATCAGCGCATCCAGAAAAGCAACCCCCATCTCCAGAGCCTGAATCGAGAACTTTTTCCTCAACTAGAAGATTTAAATGGTAAATTCTCAGATTATTCATTTTTTGGCATTCTTTTGCATTCACGACAAAATATTTCAAACCTCTACCGTTAAATTCATTCACATGTGTGCTGATTTAAAATATTAATAACAAATATTCAGCACTAACACCTAAAATGGCAGCACAGTATTCCGAGGAAGTGTATATATTACTGCACTATTTACTAGGAAAACTGATTTAGAATGAACCCCACAATGACATAGAAACCCTACAGAAATAAGAAATTCTCACTACAAGAAACTGTTTTCTTACTCTTTGTGCAAAGGTAACTGCCGTATTTTAAATAGAACCTCAGAAAAAAATATATAAAGTCACCCGAACCCAAACTCAGAAACTAAGCCTTTTCATTTATTCCCATCCTGACCATCTATCAATATATTTTTTTTTTTTTTTGCATACGGCATTTCTATTAAATATGCAGAAAGCTGACAATAGGTATAGTAATGGAGTTTTTTTGCCTGCAATTCTAACTACATTATCTCCATGGTCTGCTGCACTAAATGTAATGACGCTCCGTGTAGGGGAAGATGGCCCAGCCCGGAGAGCGCAAATGAATTTCAAAAAAAAGGCAACATTACCGGAGCTATACAATCAAAACCTCCCAATGCTGGAGAAACGGGTTGAGAAATGACCTTTACGTGAGCTGGTAAAATAGCAAAGTGGTTTTTTTTTTTTTCTTTCCCTCTGCAAATATTGTCTGTGCTGGTGGAAGGAGAGGCCGATGTCCCCCGTGGAAAGCGGCCACTGGACCAGGAGAAGCAGATTTTCACAGGCCAGTTCTCTGGCGGGGACAACTGTCTGTTTGACAGAGCGCAGGCCAGGTGTGATTGGAACTGCCAGCGGCCTCGTGGGTCACCGTTTCGAAACAGGAAATGGAAACGCGACCTCATGGCGGGGCTGGGGCAGAGGCCAGCGATATTGAAAAGCCGGGAGGCGCTCGCCGAGACAGTTTTAGCCTCCAGGTCCAGTCGGGCTTCGGTGGAACCATGTCATAGTCACGCTGACGGTATCTTCCTTTTCGTAGTGCTCGGCGGTTTTCAAAACGCTTTCACGGGTCGGGTCGAGCCTCGTTGGAACCTTGTAAGGTGCGTAAGACGAGTAGGTGCACAATGAGCAGCCGAGACGTGGAGGCCAGGCGACGCTTCCCAGGCTCCCGGGTTGCCTGCGTCCTCCTCGGTGTCCCCCGGGAGGCTGGTCCTCATCCCCCGGGACGCCGCGCGCCTGCCCAGGGCGTCGCCTTGTCCACGCTGCTTCTCTGCCCGCCGCGTGTGCAGCCCGGCACTGCTCACCCCCTCACCCCGGTCTCCAAACCTTCACTATTCCCCCCGACATGAATCCTGCCCCCGGAGAGATTTGCTTTTCATTTCTCTCCTGTCCTCTACTTCCTGCTCCCCTTCGATCTGCAGGGAAACTCTTCCTATCGATAGCAAGAAACATAATCATTGGGAATTGAAATGAGTATTCGGCCCCTGGGTGTAAAAAATAGTACGAATTATGTAAACACAAGATAACTTTACAGCTCAAGCCTCCGCAATCGTAGACAACAGAGCAATCCAAAGTGTTTTGTAATTGAGATGCTGTAACATCCTTATACGCAATAAAAGGAATGAAATCATATAGATATTACTTAGCAGCAAATGATCTTTTATTCCTAGAGAAAATAACATTTAAAACGAGCACCTCGTGGAGCCTGAACAGCCGGCAAGCCGAAAGGACTATTTCTCACTGAGATTGCTTTGATCCATGATAGGTATTTACAATATGCAGCCAAGGGCTTTGACCATTAAGAAAAATAAAATAAAATGTATACTGCTCGAATTCCCATTAGGTCTCAAGGGTAAAAGAGTAAATTACTCTCAACTACTTTGCTTTGGCATTTTTATTCCATTCTTTACAGCGCTTGGTGCTGGGCTGAGAACCCCCACCTCCTTTACGCTCCCACAACGTGTCATCTTGAGACAGGACAGAGGCTGGGGAGGACGCTGGGCCGTCAGCTTGTCTGCCCCTCCCCATCTCTGCCTGACCACTGAAGGAGAGACTCCGCAATGCCCAGAGGGGGGCCAGTTGCTAAACTGGCACATGGGGCTCCTTAATCGGCTTTTGCCAGAATTATAAGGCATGTTAAGTTGGCGTCGCCGGTGACTTAGGATTTTCTGTGTCTGTTTCTCCTCCCCCTGACCCATCACGAAACCCGTGTCTTCAGCGGCAGCCGCCCAGCTGGTAAAACCAATTGATGCTATAATGGTTTTTTCACTTCTTAAAACATGAAATTGCCCTCTCTAGAAAATCAGAGCTCTATTTCTATAAGTACTTCTCAGTTTCATAAGTCATTCATTCATTCCTACCACCAGCTCTTCAATCCTCTTGAAGGTATTTAATTATGATCGAAGATATTTCCGGAAATGTGAAAGAAATATGTTTGGGCCCACGAACAGGACGTGGTAGAGAGAGTATCAACTACTCATAAGAAGCTCCGGATTCTTGCTCATTCAGGTAGCTCTTCTCAATCACCGGCCATCACCACACAGCCATGTGCTGGGATGGGCAAAGTGTCTCGCATACAGTGAATGATAGATAAATGTTTGTTGAATGAATAAACAAGCCAAAGAGAATTCAGTGCCCTGAGAAGGCTCTGTATCAGCCTTAGTTCTCTCTATACTTAATGGAGCAGGAAATCATCCTGGGCTTGCTCGGAAGATACCAGTTTCAAACTTAAATGTGCAGAAGTATCACCTCTAGCGTTTACTTAAAATTTGGAATCAGTCCCCATTATGGGAAATCTTACGGAATGCAAACACAGGAAACAGGGCGTGCCTGGCCTCAGGCCACGTGGAACAGAGCGCTGAAAACTCAGGAAGAGGCCGCACACTCTCTCCAGGATCCGTTCATCTTGAGTCTCTCCACTCACAACCAAGCATCTAACACTGAACTTACAACCCCCCATGTCTCGTAGCTTACGTCATGGAATGGGAAGAATTTGATTGTCTCTCCTGCCTGCAGCTAAAGTTACCAGGGAAATGCCGTCCACGCAGCCAGGGCTGAGGCCGGATGAGCAAGGAGAGAGACAGCTAGAATATTCTCTGATGACGGTGCTCTGAAAATAATTTTTACACTTTAAAGTCTCTTTCCTCTGCTTATTCTGGTCCTTACTCCCTCCTTTCTGGTTCCTGGGACCTTTTCTGTCCTCAGGGCGTAGCCATCTAGTGCACTGAAAGACGCTCTCCTTTGAATAATCATTTTCTTGATCCTTGCTGGTTTTTATCGCCATTTGACTGACCTTCCCCGAGTGTCTTTTTGCCTTTGACTTCGTGTTAATTTGCTGCTGGACTCTCCCCCTTGGCGTCAACTGCTTCTCCGGCTTCTCACCCAGCTCCCCCCGAGAGACGGTTCCCAGTTTGCTGACTGGTAGATAACCTCCTAATTCCGGCTGTGAATGGTCACCGCAGAAGGGACTCTCGCATGCAGCTGTGCCTGCCCCTGGGACCCTTTCTCCAGCTGGAGTCTTCTGAAGTGGCTGAAATCCAGGTCACCGGAGCCTGTCCTAGTACCTGTCATCATCTTCACTAAGACATTTTTGGTTTGGATTCTTTTCTGTGGTTTTCTAATAATGACAAGTGGCCCCTTAGTAATAATACCAATCGAATTAAAATAACATTCAGTTCACTCCACACCAGCAAGAGATTGTAAAGGCCAGAAACTGTATCGTGGAGGAACTGAAACAGTTGTAGGCAGAAAGAGCTTGGTTGGTTGGTTAGTTGGTATAATTTAGAGTTGTCATCTGTGACGGAGAAATTCTGGGAGGAGCCTACTTAGCCATACTGGAAGCAGAGCTCCCAAAATAAATATAAATGCAGTTCTACAATGCCTTGGGAAGTATCAGAGATGATTACTGAGGGTCTTTTTAAGAGAAGTCATGAAGGGAGGAGAATTAATTACACAACTCCTAGCAAGTGAAGTATCATAAGGATGTCCGTCTCTTAGTCCCTCATTCTTCCTGGTTTCTCATACCTACTCTTTGAAGCTTTTCAGTTTTTAACTGTCCCTAGCTATGTGGCAGTCTGCGCTGCCTTCTGTAGGATCCTGGGCGGAAACCCCCACTGCATTCTCAAATAGCAACGTGCCCTTCGGCAGACTGAATATTCTAGCCTCTGAAGGTTTATTCCCCACCCACATCTCCTTTCAGGGTATAAGGGACTAACGGGGAAGAAGGCATGTGAAAATAACGGTGATAAGAAGCTAGAAGTGTTATAACACAGGTTTGTACTGACTCGTCAGGGAAACGGAGATAATCGGTTCATTTTAAACTAGAAGGCGTCAGTGTGAGCCTTGACAAACACTAGAATCTTATGCCTAAGGAGGCTGAAGATATCAGGGTTAGAATAAAATAATTTACTCTGTTATTTATGATGGGGAGATACTGACCCCATTTCTTAGCTTCTACTCTCGAGAGTCAAGTGACCCGTTCGCCATATTTTCAATGTATATTTTTTAAAGAATACAATTGAAAGTGTTAAATGAAGTTTTAACATTAAGGTTTTGAAATTTACTTAGCTGGAATAATAACATTTGACATCATTTTTAAAAATTTAGGTAATCGCACTTGAAATTCTTCAATTTTTAAAATTTGAGTAGACTTATTTTTTTTTTATCATGGCACTAAATTTTTATTTATAATTCCAAACGAATAAAAAAGGTGTAGTTTAAACATATGCTCACATCTTTTGTAATATAAATCAATATTTGCCCTCAGTATCTTAGAATGATTTGTGTAATTTGTGATTTTACTAGTTGGCCTGTTTTGATAACGCCAATAGAAGACTAAAAGGTGTACTGTATGAGTGATCTGTCAACTGAAAACCTCGAGAGACAATTTTAACACAAAAATAGCTAACAGTTCTTAATCTCCAAACTGTGTCATTATATTATATATTTTATGTAACCATCTATTCATTTACTCAATTTTAAAGGAAAATATATATGTATATATAAGACGAGCATATGCAATTCATTAATTAATTGTTTGTTTACTTATTTATATTTTAAGAATGATTTTTAAAAACATTTTCCAGTAGCTAATATGGTGCCTGACATGTGATGGTGTCCAAAAACAATTAACGAACATATAAATATAACCTAAGAAAAAAAAGACAAGCTTTAATTAAGGTAAAATCAAGTACAGTCTTACTTTTTTTTTTTTCTATTTTTGGACATTGAAAGTATCTTTCACATAATTAAAAATTTACCTTAATTAACTATGTTTGGAGCAAAAAGAAGATAAAACGGAATTTTTAAACCCTGATTGCATGCTTTTTTGCTTGGAGGGAATATAATGATCTCGTTTTAGGAGTTTTCCTTAAAATGGTGAAGGGAGGCATAATTCTTCTTTTCTAATTCAGTGACCAAATATGAATACCTTGCCTGTCAAACTGTAAAACTTTCCCAACCATGACTTGACAGTCCAATTCACTTTAAAAGAGAAGTATAACTTCTAAACGATATACTTTAAGCTTTTGCTTGACTTGCTTTGCCATTAACTCTTCCCCAGAAAAATAGGTTTGCATATATCTTGGTAGCTGTTGCGTATGACAGACACACAGACTCCCTCAGACAGTTTTGAGGTGGGAGGACCAAGGGCACATCAGCTGGGAACACAAAACACGTCAGTTCTCTCTGGCCGTTTGGGGTGCTCCACCGGAATACTACCGCAGCGCCATGGGATTTTTCTTCAAAAAATGTTTCTCTGTTTTTATGTTTTGTTTTGCTTTTTTTTTTTTCCTATCAAGAACTACAAAATCAATACTATCAGATAGCCACATACTGATAATTTTCAAGTCGTTCGTATTAACAAACATAAATGAGGTGCATTTAAGTGCTTTATTGATTTGATGCTCAGGGGTTGAGGATGTTAAAACTCCTTCTCAAGGAGTTTCCAATATTTTTACAATAAAACTCCTGGGAGATACATATAAAGGATGAATATAAAATTAGCTGTATGTTAAAAAAAAATTTTTACTAAACCTTCATAAATGTATAATCTAACAGTATAGTAAAAGTAATAATGGTAGTAATTTCTGATCATGTATTGAGGTGATTAAACAGGAACTGAAGTCTTAGGACTTACCTTACATCTTCACATGGTAGATTTTTCATTTCTCAATTTCTGAGGCAGAAAGGAAGGTAAATAAAAGAGCATCTTATAGGTATATCTTTTCAGGGATTCACTAAAGCCAAAACTTCAGATGGTTTCAGAGAGACTCAACTGGCTTTTTCATTGAGCTGAAGAAAAAAAAAAAAAAAGAATTTTGAAAGTAAGAAAAAGTAAATAGAATAAAATAAAAACTTTGAAAATATCTGAAAACATTGAGCTATTTTAATTAATATAATTGGGATTAAACTATCACTGGGTACACAGGAGGAGGAATTACAGAAACCAGGGTCACATTTGCACCTTAGAGATCATTGAGGTCAACTCTTTCATTAAAAACCTTAATTTTATAAAGGATCGAAATGGCATTGCAAAAAGCTAATTTGCAGCAGAGCCTGGACTAAAATCAAGATGTCCTTGGAGGCTCAAATTTGTCACCTCGTTTGAGGGAAAGCATCACAGCCCCAGGACACCGATGGTGAAATCGACCAAGAATGGTCACTGTCCGCCTCAAATGTTTGGGGCCACAGAGTCGCCCAGCCTAGAGACAGAGAGGAAGGCAACTACACCGTCTCCCTTACAAAGACCTGACATGAGGTTGGGCACACACTGAGAGTTCGATTCCAATTCTATAGTTTAATTGATGGATTTACCTTGACGTGAATTTTACAGGCATACCAGTTGAGGTACATATGTCTTAGAAACCTGACTTGACAGAAAAAAGCAGAGGCGAGGAGGGAGAGAACTTTCAAAATGTTTTAGCCCAAGCCCTGTCCTGAGCTGATTCTCTCTCCATTACATTTTTATAACTTCAGAATTATGCTTGCTTTTCTGCCCATCTTGAATGAATGCAATCTAGCTTAGTGATAATGAGCTTACCCTTCAAAATCACACTGCTAGATTCAGATCACAGTTTAGATACTTAAGTGTTAATGGCCTTGAGCAAATTCCTTAACCTCCTCAGGGCGATGGTGTTTTCTGTCAAATGGGAAGCAGTGGGAGCCTCGTAGGGCGTTGAGAGGCGCAGCGAGGTGACGCCCATACTGCACAAGTCAATGCTGCATGAATGCTGGCTGTGATTATCCTCATCATTGCTGATTGTCGTCTTTATTGCAAATGCGTTAGAGACCAGAGAACTCTCCGCAGACTCCATCCTCTTGAAAATCAGACTGTATGTCTGTGCTTCACGGGAAGGAGTTTAAATGTTTATAAACCCATATACTCTGTGTGTATGTGTGTTTAAATTAGAAGGGAGGGCCCCTAATGACCAGTACAGTATTTTATGAGTTTAACAGTAAAAGGGTATTTGCTAAGTGACAGAAATCGAGCTAAGCATATTATACACAGGACATTTCACAAAAATCCTGCCAAAGTCCTTCGATCTTTGCTTTAAAAAATTTAACATTAATTTAATCTTAATTTATCCAGTTTAATAAGTCAATAACATTCCTTTACTTAATTTGTTTATTTACTTAAAGAAGTACTGGTGAAAAGTGTCCTTCCCGTAGTTTACCCCATCTATCACGGTGATTTCTCCCCCGATAAATAACACTAGATTTTTGTACATGCTTACAGAGTTCGATGCTTACATCTTTAATAAGCAAAGATGTATATAAATTCCACAATACTTTTTTACAAAAATTTTAGCACACTATATGTATTATTTCCACCTTGTTTTTTCATTTAGAGATCTTACTATTTGAGTAATAGTAGTAATAAAAATAGCAGTACTAGTTAAAGAATAATAATATGTTACAAACACTGTTTTTGGATTTGCATATATTAATTCATGTAATGCTCAAACAACCTTATGAATAAAGTACTGCCATACTTATTTTATACATGAAAAGTTGTCAGTGTTAGGAGTTTCAAGTATTTTTCTTATTTTTTATTTGCCTTTTGATGTCTTAGAATTTCTTTATTATTTCTTACATTTTTTTCACAGGCAGATTTTTCTGTTTTTTTCTTTTGTCACTTTTTGGCTTGGCTCATAGCTTAAAACCCCTTCCTGTCTCTGAATTTATGGAGGATTTCTTCCCTGTTTTCTTCTAGTATTTTTTTTTTTCATTCGCTTTCTCTGGAATTTGTATCAGTGGAGGTAGAGACATAAATCCAAATATTTCTCCCGATGGCGAGTGTCCAAACACAGTTTATTGAAGAGTTCGCTTTCTGTCACAGATCCAAGATTATGCTCCCCTCACACATTTAACTCTCAGCTGAGTCAGGTCTCATTCTGGATTTTTATACTGTTGCTTTCATCTGTTTGTCCATTTTGCTTGTTGTTTGCCGTGGATCAAAATCTGACTCACAAGAGCTCTCAGAGAAAAACCAGCCTTTTCATAACTGCTTTAAAAAAAAAGTATAAACCGCTAGCATTGTTAGATGACAATAAACTGTTAATGGAAGAAAAGCGTTAATTGGTTTTAACTGCTCTGCAGAAAAGCTGTGCTTTTAAGAATTTCATTACTTTCTATAATTAAACATTAAATTTTAAATACTAAATAGAAACACCACTGGGTTTTCAGGAAAATGTTCCTGCTCTACTTCGTTTCTGAGAGTTTAAGATATCTGTGTGCGTGGAGGATAAATATTGGGTCATTAAATATATGTATATAAAATCGCCAAACATACAGTGAGGATGAAATTATACAGCTGTGAAGGTGGACAAAATCGTCAAAGGTCTACAAATTCATCAGTAGCCAGATTTTATCTGAAGACCCAGAGAGAATTATTTTATTTTAAAGTATCCCTTTTTTTATGTTTTAAAAGTAAAGTATGTCTTTAACTTTTTTGATTTGGTAAATTTCTTCCGTTTGTCACTTGGAAGAGCTAAGTTTGAGATGTGAAGGCGGGAAGGAGGGCTGGGGTCTCGTAGGGACACTGCCCAAGTGCAATCGCCCCCAGGAACCACATCGAGGGCTGTCTCTGCCCTCGAAGCCAAGCGTCAGAACATCATGGAGCGCCTCGCTTGCCGTCCGGTTTCCTGCGAAAACGTGCAGTCACACCAACTCTACACTTCCCTGTTTCAAAGAACACGACAGAGTCCAGAACCCGCGGTGCCGTTATTTCAAGTGATTCTGGAAGCGAGTTGTCGGGTGGGATAAAGAAAGAGGATGCTCTCTTAGATCCCTAGAGGAATGGACTTTGGAAAAGAGCCATTTAAGGAAAAGGCTACGGTTTTTCAGATTCTTAGGTCAATAATGTATTGCCATGTCATGGGTTGGCTGTCTCAGGTGGAGGGCTCCCCGAGAAGACCCTCAGGCTGAATGATTCTCTAAAAAGATTTACAAGAATCAGAAAAAGCTCTTATGCTCACAGTTACGGTTTACTACAGTGCAAGGTACGGTGTACAATCCGCTAAGGGGAAAGGCGCAGGGACGCAGAGCAGAAGGAACCAGGCACACGCTTCCAGGGCCCTCGGGACATGCTTGCTTCTCTCAGCGATGGCGTGTGGCCGCTCTCACGAAGCGTTGTCAGCCAGGAGAGCTACCCCCGGCCTCAGTGGCCAAGCTTTCTCTTGAAGGTCAGTCACACAGGCAGGCAGCGTCCTCAGGTCTGACCTCAGCTACTCACACGCCGGCCTCCCCCAGAGCAAAGCAGTTGTTCCCCATAAGTCACATCGTCAGGACAGACTTATGTGGTCACACCAGTACAGCATGGCTGAAGGCCTCAGGCTCCCCAAAACGCCGTCACCCGGTGGCGTAGGCCTGAGGCTCAGAGGTAGCATTGCAGAAGTCAGCCGAGGAACCATCGCAAACCGAGGCCTGCTAACTGGACCCTTCTCTGCCACTGTCACGAACCTCACATCGTTTCATTAGAAGAATGGTCTCGTGACGAAGTCCCGTCGCCCCCATGTTATGGATGAGGGGCACATAGGTCGATCCACCATCGCCCTCCTCCTGGGCCCCGCACTTCTCCTGGCTGCCCTCACAGGACGCCTGTCATTCTCGGAACGACACAAAGCTTCCCCGCTCCTTGGAAAGGCTCAGAGGCAATGAGCCATGTATATTTCCCCCCGATTTTCATCCCCAGGCTCAAGACAACACCTGGCTTATCGTCCTTGATAAATAATGGCAGGTGGATAAGATGAGTCATGACGGGATGGTTGAAATGTGTGCCCTTAGTCTTTTGAATCTTACAATGTCTCTTATATCACAATGTCAAAATAACAAAAGCACAAAAAACCTGGAAAAAAAGCATGTCAGTCCTATTTACTTAGATATTTTATAAGGCTCTAGACTATTTCTTAAAGCTGAAAGAGACGAGATTATATTCTTTAACATTTGATTTTAGATTTAAAAAGTATTAAGTTTATGCATTAAATTTATGCCTAGTTAACTATAAAGATAGATAACAATTGTAATTGTTTATAAATTTCAATAGAATTCTCAGCTGGAATCAGGACGAACACATTGGATCCACGTTTTCACTTTTTTCCTAAATAAATGCAATTGAAGAATGTGCGTGATAGTGACGAGGATATTCAAATGGAACAAGGTTTTCCCAGGTTAAGGAAAGGGTTTTTGTTCTTTTCCTCAAATTTCTTTATTTCTAACTCTCAGTTTTATATGTCACCGTCTTAAGCGGTGGCTTCTAGGTTGTCCTCATTTAGGTCCCAAGTGTCACCGCCCAGTCCCCTTTCGTGACACAGTGACCCATGGTAAGGGTTCTCCAGGTCGGTGCTTCTCAGACTATAACGTGCACATGAGTCCGCGGGCATGCCGTGACTCGCGGGCTCCGATCGGATGGTCTGGAAAGGCGCCCAGCTGTGCAGGCGCTGCCCGTCTGTGGACCACGCGTTGAATACCAAGGCGACGGCCATCAGCATCATGTTATGTGGCCCCTTATCGTCTTCTCTAGTACCGTCTGGCTACCACAAAACTTTTCAGACTTATAAGAAAAAAATCTCCATATCTGCTCCTTCACAGCCTCGAAAGAACATGTTTTAAACAACAAGCGGACTAAACTGTATATTCCAACACCGCTGACAAAAGCCGTAAATTTGAGCCCGTTTTACTGAGGAATTTTGACTTCAGCTTGGCCAAGGTGCCTGCATTGAAGAAGGAGCACCTTCACCTAAAATTCCTTGGCCGTTTAACGTCAGCATGTTTTAATTCCGTATTCTTGATCAAAGGATGCAGCCTACAATAGTTTTTATTTCATAATGTGTAAAAAAAAAAAAAAAAAAAACCCTTCTCCAAGCTTTCAAACTCCTTCACTGGGCAGAGTTAAGTCTCAGGAAGACAATAAATGTTAGATCTTTGCATCTCAACGACTGGGTATGAAATAACAATTTGCGTCTTCATTATCTCATTTCGAGGGCTAAGAAACTGTTTTTCACATGACAGCTAACAAAACTCAACCTCAGACAAAATGAGCTCACTGCTTATCAATGGTTTTGCTGCTCCTGCTGTGGGATTTCTTTACTCTTCTGAATCAACAAAGGAAAGCTCATTTGTTTCACTTTGTGAAAACTCTTCATTTTTCCCCCAGACTTTCTATTTCACGCTGTGTGAATTTTATTAAGATCTCCTTCTCAGAAGTTAAGTGCTGGCTCTATGGGGCACTAAGTGTTGGCAGTCACAGCCATGGTAATGTCTGAAGCCTCTGGAGACATTTCTGTTCTACTGAAAACTCCTTGGAGAATCACGGAGAAGAACCTGAAACCTGTTTGGTGCTGGAAGATAGTTTGGCCTCATGAATAATTTATGCAAATCGTTTCATGGTAGAACCCAAAAACCAGCAACACAGCAATCCAGTTTATATCCAGTATCTGAGTTTAACAACATATTGAGAGTGAGGTAAATCTTCCTAAAGACCTGCAATTAATTTTTAAAATTGGCTTAAAAAATTAATTAATTAATTAATTAATTAGTTTTAAGCTGGCTTTAAATGTTATTTTAAAATATTTTTCAGGTTTGAATTACTCTTTTATAATAAAACTTTCCTATAATCCTATTGCCTGACAAATGGTCAGTGATTTTATTCCAATAAAAAAAGTTGTGTTTTAAAAAGGTAATTATAATTAAATAATTAAAAAGTAATTTGTGTTCTGTTTTTTTCCTCTTGAATTTACGTAATAAGAATTTCTAATGTATTATATGCTCTCAGAAATGGCACAGAAATAGTGTCAGCTATCGGATAAAAATGTTATAATTACGCCAACCATTTCATGCTGGTGGATATTGAGATTAGCTCCATACTTTGTGAGTAATGAAAATACTAATAGCTAACATTTTAAGCACTTAATAGTGCTAAGCGGTACTCCGAATATTTCATGTATCAAGCCTTTTAACTGTCAGAAGGGTCTTATGAACTGGGCACTGGTCTTTTCTGAGTTAGAGAGAGAAAAGGAGATACAGGCAAGTCGTCCGACTGGCCCAAGGTCGCACTTCCGCTAAGTGGCATTGCAGGAGTCAAACCGAATGAAAGAGAGTCTCCTTTATGCCATAGCGTTTGCTAGGCTAACCCAAGAGTTCATTAAGGATTATTACTCCGTTTAAATACAAGCTGCAGCCTATGGGTGCCGATTCATAAACTAAAATGTTGTAGTCTTCTCTTTGGTGCCTACTGCAGTGAGTATATAATTGCAGATTTTTCTTAAGCTTTTTAAATTTCAGGAGCTATCAAGTCGTAGGAGATTGTGTTATGGTATCAGAAATGTGAAATCCCTTGAAATGAAACAATTATTCGTTTTTATTCTCTAAAATGGTAGGACACGCATTGCAATCACCCAGACCACGTTCCTCTGTTCCTTTAATGCTGCTGTGAACGCTTCGTCTTTGAAAATCCAAACGCACATGACTTTTCCCCCTGAGGCTCGTTCCCATGTGCCATTTAATGGCGCGTTGGTTGGCCGGTCGGTTGGTTCGGTCAAGGACGCATCCGCTGCAGTTGCTCCGGCCCAGGGGAGTTGGGCAGCTCGGGGCGAGGGCGCCTTTCCCAGGCAGGACCGATGAGCACTTGAACACGTGGAGACCCACCTCTTTCCCTGTCTCTGTCCTCACAGAATGTGTGACACGGGAGAAGGCCTGTTCACTTTTCAGACGCGGGAAGGAGAAATGATCTATCAGAAGGTCCACTCAGCGACGCTGGCCATAGCCGAGCAGCACGAGAGAGTCATGCTGGAGATGGAGCAGAAGGCCCGGGTAAGGCCCCGCCCTCGGCGACCCCAAGCCCGGATGCGAGCATCAGGGGCTCTCGTGCGCGCCCCGTGCGTGCAGGTCCATCCGTGTCCACCTGCACCCCGGCCCCCAGAGCTCACCCCGGTTACTGACTCCCATCTCCTTAATACTCTGTTCAGTTTAGGGCAAAAGCAATTATTTGTGGCCACTAACAGGAAGCCCTGCGCTCCACGTGTGGCCTAGGACCCGTTGCCATGGTTACTCCAAAAGGCATGGCCGTGCGTAGAGGATGACCTAAGAAGCAGCGCTTCCCGCGTATCTCTCTACGTATAGGCAGACGATCAAACGTCCCCCCAGAATAACTAGGAAAATCAGTTCCTGCAAGAAAAGATTCCACTCTCCTTTTTCCTTTCCCTTCTCCTAGAGTCTCTGAATCTTCGCTCTTTCAGTGTGCATTTCAGAGCTAGTGATGAAACGTTTGCAGGAGGAGCTTTTTTGTTTACCCACAGAGCGAGCTGTCTCTCATCCCGTCCTCTGGCCACACTCCCCACAGTTTCGGAGTCAAGCTACGAAATAATTTAGTCAAGAACCTGAAATAGAACATTTTACAAGTAGCCAGAAAAAAGTTATAAGCTTTACGACTAACGTTTCTGAAAAGCAAACAGTGGGATGATATTGGGCTATAATCTTAAGAAGCAAATATTCAGGATTTGTGGAGATATGTTAGATCCTGTCTATGAGAGGGCCGGTGGGCTGGGGAGTAGGTGGGCCACTCATCAGAAGAACGTTAATAATTCTCTTTCAGTTTAAGACTAGAGAGTTCTATATCCAGTACTACATAGTCTTGATTTTTAAAATTCTCAATTACATTACATTTTCAAATATAAAAAGTTTTCTTTAAAATATAAAAAAGTAGTATAACAAATGATCTTATGTTATTCTTAATGAATTTTTAATTTTCTCAATACTACATTCCTCGTTTTATCTATCCAGGATATGGTTTAAAGAGCTTTTGTAACACTTAAGGGTGACAAGTGCAAAGCAGGCTTGCACAGGACATTAGGCCCTCCGTGGGATGATGATTATTAATATGACCGTGGATTAATTGAAGAGTCATTAATAGGAGGTTGGTATGACTTAGTCTTCTAGATTTGGCTTGAATTTAAACCATTGTAACAATGATCTAATTTGACATTTTTCTAGTGGCTTAAATCAGGGGGAAAAAGTGTAACTACCAAATTTCAAATTATTTCAGAACCTCGCACATTCCTTATCAGCCCATATGTGCGATCCAATAATGATCATTTGCAACCAAAGTTAATAACTGCAATGTCCCTGGCTGTTGGTTTACAGTCGTAAATCTTCTTTACATACAGTTGTTCTAAACAGGCAAAATGCTCATGAATGGAGTCATTTACATTTTATTTTCATGAAGGAAATTCCAAGAGCTATTTTATGCCACCATAATCGTCTGCCATAAAAGAAAGCACTCAGTTTGTGTCGTAGGGCCCCTGCTCTACCATTAACTGGCTGGGCAAACTTGGGCAAGTTATGCAACCTAAATGTCTTCTGTTCCTTTATCTTTAAAATGAGGATGTAATAGTTCTACTTATTTGGTTATTGGGAGGCATCTGCGCGTTGACGTATATAAAGCGCTGAGAATGGATCTGGTACGTGGAAGGTGCCATTGAAAGGGTTCAGCATATGACGGTGGCTCATTTGTGAGATTTGTAATGCGATGACACTAAATCGTTATTCCCAAGTGTAGCTAAATAATATCCTTCGACCCTCTCAAGTATGTCTAACAATCTTGGGCCAAAAAAATGTGTGAAACGGAATTGAATTAGTATCCGTTATTGATGCTGTTGTGCCTTGCCGAGTCATGCCACTGAGAAGTGTCGCCAAGCAATTGCTGTTAAGGAGTTGGAGACAGTCGGTTAGAGACTCACTAAGACCTCAGCAGTGAAAGCCAGACACCATGGGTCTGGGTGCTCGGAGACGAGGGGAAAGTGAGTGGGCAGATGTTTATATAGCAGCCGCCTTACAGCTCAACGAAGAGCCCACACGTTACTAGAAATCACAGTGTCAGAGACTCCATCAGCTTGGCTCATACATGTAAGTGGAGCGCTTGGCTGAATTTCAGAAATGACTACACAGCTTTGTTTCTCTCTAAGGACTCACACTCATAAAATTGCTCCAGAGCTGGAGCATTTTCAGAGTAAGCTGAGCAAATGATTTTGTTTTCAGAGGTCATGGCACCACAACTTGAAAACTGCCCCAATTCCCCGAATTCTGAGACCATAAGCAAAGGTTCCCAGCCCCCAAGACTTAGTTTATCTACTCCTTTTATGAGAATATCATTACATGCACAAGTCTCTCTTGAAAATGAAAATCCAACAAGTATGAAATAGTACTTAAATACCCTCTTCATAGTCACAAAGGAATAACTCTTCATTTGCTTATTTAAAATAAAATGAAGGTTTGTGCTATAAACTAGACAAAAGTATAATTTCCTAGTTGGAAAGTTACCAAAAACCTATCTAAGATAAAAAAAAAAAAGTTAGATTTCATTTATTATGTATCTAGTACAAAATAAAAAGATGGCCCCATTTATTGGCCTTCTAGTTTTAAAACTAGGCCATGGAAGATAATTATTAACAGATAGAACATGTTTATATATATTTTAATGTGATTAAAAAGATTTTACAAGATTAAATTACCAATGAGCTATATAAGCAATGAATACCCCAGTATAGTTTTTTTAGGCAACTGAAGCATTTGCTTGAATCCTTTTGAAGAGAGGTGATTCAGGAGTGTTTCTAGCTTTATAGATAAACAAACACATAAAAAATTTCTCAACAGGCGTTTCTTAACTATCGGAGACAGAATCCAATAGAATCTTTTCACATCATATGTTTGTAAAACCTTGTTCTAGCCTTGTTTATTATCTTTCTTCTAGGAGAACATATGAGTAAACATATTTTGATATATTACCATAATCTAAGTTATGCAATATTTCTTGCTTGAAGAACCTAACTTCTAGAAAAACAGTGGAAATAAAACAGTGCATTTACACTGCAGAGTATTGAATAAAAAGAATCCCTAAATTGGTAAGGCTGTTAAAAGTGTATATTCTGGCTTCCTTCACTGAGAACAATAATGAAAGAATTAATATTAATTGACTCGATAAGATTTTTAAATAGAGGTTAGCTACTCATTAACCATTCACAAGTTCGTAGAGTGCTTACTCTGTGCTCAGTACCTGCCTGATGGTATAGGGGACGCAAGAGATGAGCAAGAAAATTCCTTCCTTCTCTCGTGGCCCAGAATGTTGAGGGATCGAAATGTTAATACTACCCAGAGTTAGATTATCTCCTGTCCTTTCACTCCTTAAAACATCAAAAACTTTCCACACCTTAGTGTAACTTATTTAATGACAGTTCAAGGATACTAAGAAAAACCAAAGAGCTTGTTCATGTTGTCATGACAATGGCGCCCGATTGATTTCTTGACTAATCAGCTCATTGAAGGGGCCTCAGTCCAGCCTCCCTAGAGGATGATTTCTGCAGGACAAGACTCCTTTCCCCTTCACGTCGGCTTCTCGCTCCTACATTCAAGCCAAAAATGGAAAATGATCATGATAGAAAAAATGGATCGCACTCTTCAGTAGCCTCTACGTGTTCTTTACGTGCTAATCCCAAACCCGTCTCTTTCAAAAGAGAGCTTTGTTTTGGGGGATGTGTGGGAGAATTAAGCCACGGTAATAAACTGTAAACTGGTGCTATTTCTGAGAGAGTACTGTCAAATATTTGAGGCTATTATGAGAGTTAGATATTTAAGCAAATAGCACCTTTTTAAAAATTTGTTTCCATTTCGCAGAGATCATTCTTGTTCTTTTGAATAATAATCATTTAAAAACAAATTATCTTATTTCCGTTTATAAGCTGAAGAGAAGTTTCTGACGAGGAAGCGGCATTGTCTTACTCTATGGTGTGCCTCATGGAAGATGTGTCGAATGCCACGTGCAAAGCGGAGAGGAATCTAGAAGAGAGAAAGGATCAAGTTAGCTTTTTGGAAAGCTCGCTTAAATAGCAACTCGAAACTAAGTGAATTTGCTCTTCTAGTTTTATACTTGATCATAAAACTTATCCAAGTATTAACTACTAACAGCCTCTGAAATAATTTTTTTGTCTAAATAGTTACATGAATGGGGAAATACTATTATATTGTATCAATTCCAAAATGTGTATTTTTTGTTCACATTCGAACACCCCCTAAATCAAATGTGAGTTATGATTTAATTAGCAGCACTGTTCTTTTATGATGCTACTTAAAATAATATTGTCCTTCAATTGCTGACATCATAGAGTACATAAAATACTATTACAATACTTGTAGGACGTAGTGTGAAAACGGCAAAGTGTTATTCCCAACTGTAGCTAAATACTGTCTTCTAGTTCCTTTCAAAGGTATCTCACAAGGCCATAAGCAGCACGTGCTCATTTTAATTTTCGAAGGAATGAGAAAGCCTCCCAGAGTGGGCTCGATCCTCGGCAGTTTGTCGTCCCTTTCAGAGAAAGCATTTTTTTTAAAAAAAAATATATTTATTTAAATTAGTTTCAAGTATACAGTCCATTGGTTAGACATCTATAACGTTCATAAAACGATCCCCCCAGTTGCTCCCTCCCTCCCCTGGCCCTCCACCTGGCCTCATATTAATGCTGACTGCATTCCCTCTGCCATGCTCCCCGTGCCCAACTATCAGCTGCTAATTTGTACTTCTTTAACCCACCACCCCATTCTCCCAGCCGCCAAACCCCCCTCCCCTCTGTCCATCACCACATTGTCCACTATATTTGTGAGTCTGTTTTTGATGAGTTTGTTCTTTTTGTTCCCCAGAAATAAATCCAATGAAAGCATTCTTCGTACTCACATTTTATAGGAATTTCTATTAGCTACGAAAAAATAATTAGTTTGCCACACAGAAAATGTGAGAAATCTGGAAGCATAATAAATAACTTGATGAGCAGTACACAGAAAAATGTTGACACTTTTTACAATCTAGTTTCTAAGCATGTTCATCAAAGTTTAAGAAATTCTAGGAAAAACTTAAATGCATGATTTGTGATTGCAGGTGGTGTGTGATAGCTAATATTAATGCAGGAATATATGAGAATTAATTCATTCTCCAAAGTTCTATCCATGAATCTATTGCTCATGATTATCAATTATTAATCATAATACAAGAGCCTTCTTCATTATTAACAATGACCAGTTTCCTGCTGGGAAAAGCCATTCACATATTTGTGAAATTTAATTTTTCTGAGTGATGGACACTGATTGTAATAACCCAACACTAGCTGAATTAGAACAAATTATTATAGTCGATAATGAAAGTGGGCCCATGATCCTAATTAATACATTTGCTTACTATTGCTCCAATTTCAGAACACTAAAGAAAATCTTTTCTCTAAACAAACACACAGACACAATGAAAAATGCATGTCTCTGTATAAATACATAAAGGAGAAGGAAATAATGAGAAGGCAATGTGAAAGTTTGCTAAGTGGCACAGTAACACGGTATCGTAAGAATTTCATTTACATCACGTTCTTTTTCCTTAAAATTTGTCGTGAATACTCTCAATGTCATTTGGGAATATGCACATATATAAATATATTTTATATTTAATCGACTTGTTTAGAGTTGATAATGTATAAGGAAATGACTACCTAACATAAAAAGGTGTAATTTCACATTAAATACAATTTTGTTTCTTTCATTTGTATTGCTAGAATTAATCAATAATAAGGAAACTCTAGGAGAATTTTTTTTTAACTATGATAGACTTACTTATTCATAGGCATACAGTCTGCTCATGGCAATTACAAAAATGATTTCCTTAAAGGGAAAAAATTGATTTCAAAGGTCAGCCAAGATGCCTCAGCATACAAATATATAATCATGGCCCATACACATAGAACCCAAAGAATCGAACTGTCTTCTCTTTGGGACAGTGCTGCAAAATAGGAAAAAAAAAAAAATGTAGGCCAGCAGAGGCAGACTAAAATCTAATAAATTGATGTAAGAATTGCGTGGGAAGATAATTAAGGCTACTTTCAAAGAACGTGAACATGGTTCTCGATTTCTGGAATGTATTTAATGAATGCATATGCGTCTACTGAGGCATCACGGCATGGTGACTGGCCGCTTAGGCTAGAGGAAGACCGACAAGAGCCGCGTGACCTCGTGCAAGTCACGTGCCTGCTCTGTGTCGTAGTCACCTCTTAGAGAAGGAAGCGAGGAGCGACGGTAAGAGAGCCTTCCGAGAGTTCAGCCTCCACGTGGCCTCTAGTAAAAGTCCAGCTGTCAGTAGCTAATTCGCTGGCAAAAGAAAACATTTAGTTTTAAGTAGGTGAAATTTTACAACCGTCGTTAAAAGTTTGTCTGAGCTTTCATTATAGGCAGACAATGAAAACTAAGTATATAAACTTTACCATAGCCTCTAGATATTTACAAATTTCGAAATCAAATAACAGCAAAAATTTTATTTCAAACACCTATGAAATTTAATGTTTTAATGTATATTTAGTATGTTTCTTATATTCAAATAGTAGTTCTGTAAAGGCATCTACTTACAGATAGCTAGATAGATGATATATATATATATATATATATATATATATATATATTCTTAAAAGCATTACTATTACAGATAAGAATGGTGTTCAAAGCATTTCCATAGATTGTAATAATTTCTGAGGTTATTCTAAAGCCCAACTTTTTTTCACACTCCATGAAAATATTTTGGGCAATGCATGGTTTAAAATACATAATAATAACATTCTCTTTTTTGTCAAGTCTAATAAAAATAATCTTCCACAGGGTCTAATTTTAAATGACAGCTAGCAGCTTCCATTAAATGACTGCATAAACCACATTTTATTGGTTATTCTGATACAGACTCAGCAAGGTATCGTCTAATTCCTTTCCGTTTATCTTGAATACAATGGAAGCTTAAATGTGAGGTGTCCCCTATCGAAAAGGAAGCCAGGTCTGCGAGAACCCAATTGCCCACAAACCTCAAAACTTCAGAGCACTGTTCGAATGAACCCAAACCGTGCCGGGCCTGGCTGCCTGGAGGTCTCCGGGGTGCCCATTGCGCTCCAGTTTGCAAGTTTCGTGAGCATTTTCCCAAGGACAAATAAAACTAGACCTCCCCGACTGGGAGGGCACCCGCAGTCAGCATTTCTGTCTCAAGCATCTCCACGCTTTTTTTCTTGCACTGACAAGCCTTTCCCATGTCACGTGTCACACTAACCCGTTTCCTAACCCGCTCGTGTTTTCGTAGTGTTTCTGACTTACGCTGCGTATTCCTACGCAGCCCCTCTTGTCTCAGACGCGCCGGGGAGCTTGGTGACACCCCCATCCACCCACGACGAGGCATTGCTGGGCTCCCTCACACGGAAAAGGCCGCGGCCATTCTTTTCCTGCACGCGCACACGTGGGTGCACACGCTGCCCCGTCTCCCGTCCGTGTCCCGGCTCTCCCACGGGCCGCCTAGTCCTCGTGTTCGTGTTTCTTGGATTTTGGACTTCTATTATGTTCTCAGACTTCGATCCCATTTCATGCCTCTGCCTGCATTGTCATTTCTTCGATAGCTCCTTTTGGACAAATGTCCATGTCTGACCACGTCCGTATGTAGACGCCTGTGGTCTACGCCACCTCTCCCATGCCGTAGCAGCAGTAATAAGGCAGCGATCATTCCCAAGCACTTCGGATACAGCAACCATTGTGAGTTCCACTCTGAATGCACCATCTGATAAACTATATTTATAACAATTAAGGTGGTTTGTATTAATTTCAATTTAGAGATCTGGAAAATTTGAGTCTTAAAATAAAAGTGTAAGCACCTGGCCCGCCGTCAAATGACTGTGGTGTTGACGGTCGATGACAGGTCTGCCGACAGCAAAGCGTCCGTGCTAACAGCCCTGTGACCTGCCACACGTGACGTGTTCCGCTGGCAGCGTGGGCCGGAGCCCCTCGCCCTCCTGCCTGGGTCCAGTGGAATTGACCCGGTCGGCGTAACTCTCATCTGATCCATTCCCTACAGAAAAGGGGTCCAGTGATTTATTGTCCCATGAGTTAGAGTGAAGAGAGAATAACATCGTGGTGTTTGCAGCCTTAAAAATGTCAGTACCTGGCTACGTCACCATGAGATGCTTTTATTGTCCCTCTGAGCCTCATTTTCCTCACCTGTAAAGTTTGGATGGCATAGTCGTTGACAGTTTACGCGGATATTAAATGAGATAATGTATGATCCCAGTTCGCACATTGCCAGGCACGTAGAGAATGACTCGTAAGTGTTCACTTACGAATGCTGAAATTCGCTTCCCCCAATTGTATAGATTAGTGTCCCAAGGGCGAATATGATTTTTAAATTTATAGGCAATAATTGGGGAGATATAGAGCAAAAGTAAAATTAACTTCTGAACATTTTTATCCAGATGAATTTTATGTAGGTAAACACAAATTAGCATTCATGTTTACCTCAAGGGAAGTAGAACCTCAAAACAGAAAGGCAGGTTTCAAAAGGCTACAAGGTTGCCTGGGTAATGTTTTTGGTAAAAGCAAGAAGAGATGCCAGGAGGCAGCACGTTCACGAAAATCGCATCAGCTGTCGGGCCCTCACCACCTCTTCTGCTCGGCCTAGGTCCCCTCGAAATGCAAGGCCGTACCATCGCATATGACAACATGTCAGAAGGAAGCTTCTTTTTCCCAGTAGATAACAGCGTCAAAGTCTAAAGAGAAATGAACTCAGAAGTCAAGAGAACTTTTTTTCTATTTAGGGGTTCTGTGGTTGGGATCTTACATCAAGCCGATTCCCGAAATTTTCTGGATTTTTGATTTTCTGTCGGTAAGCTGAGAACAGCTAGATTCTCCGAGAAGGATTCGAACCTTGACTCCCAGTTTGCGTGGGGAGCCTGAGAGGAGTCGGACTTACACGGCGACTCGGAACAAGTGGAATGAAGAAGAAACCACCTGCAAGATTTTAAAGGACGTGCCCGCAGCAGACGCGGTGTCAGAGCGACAGGAGGTTCCTGACCGAAGCCGTCACCGGGCAGCCTGGATTCGAGAGTGTGGAACCCAGATGCCCTGTTTCTAAATGCAGGTTCTTCAAGAATCTGCGGCCAACTTCAGTCTTCCACAGAAAAATAATAATAATGATGATGATGTAACATTTAATACTATTTATGATGCGACTTCATTCGAAAGACATCACACGGACTCTCTTGATGGCAAAACAAACTAACAAACGAGCAAACCACAGAAGTACGGAGCAGAAGCACGGTTCTATTCTCAGTGGTTTCAAAGGACATATTGCCTTAGAAAGGCCAACTGCTATCGCAAAGCCTCAGCCTCCTCTGGTTTTAAATAGGGACGCTTTATCCCTTTCCTATCTCCCGAGAAAGTAATGAGGATTTAACTGGATAGCGAAAATGATCTCTGAGCCAAATGCCCGATAAAGTGACTTGAAGAGTATAGAAATATAGAATATTTGAATTCAGCCGAAAATAAGAAAAAGATATTATTTATACATATGTCGTAAAGGCCGAGGAATTTCTTCTACTAAACCAAGTCCAGATGAAACAAAGACGAGAGTAATAGACAACGAACAACAGCGTTTCCTGAGAAAGAAGCCCGGACTCTCCAGGAAAGTCGAGGAGATTATTAACCTCTTTATTTGGAAGACTGGGGCCTGAAAGATGGAGGCGAGGATGGGACAAGGAGACCTTTTATAAGTAGAATTTTAAAAAACAGCTTCAGAATGAGAAAGTAGATTATAGAACCATCAAACAGTGAGGAATCTTTGTGTGTCGAATACAGTCCCATTTCCATTTAAAAATAATACTTCAGTTGTCAAGAGGAAATGGGCAGAAACATGTTAATCACTGACTTGAAATTAATTAGCAGTTTTCATGTTTGATGAAGTAGATTTTACAAATAAATAAATACATAGAAAAGGAAATAGTGAATTTCGTGTGTGTGTATGTAGAGAGAAAAATTGTGTTTCTGTGCCTTTCAAATAACTATAAGTCATATGTAGAAATTGCCATTTATAGATAAAAATGAAAAATAAACTTTACTATATGGAAACTGCTCAGGCCACGCTCTCTGACCATAGAACCGCCCAGCAGAAAACACGAGATTCCTGGATCAGAGACAAAAGGCTTTATTCCTTGTGGCGCATGAGGCAGCCCGAGTCCCGTGCTCCCGTCGGTCCTCCTGCTCCCCAGGTCCCACGGGCCATGGGGAGCAGCCCAGATGGACATTGCATGTGTCCCAGCCGAGGAATCTGGGTTTAGGAATGCCTAACCTCATAAAGCGACTGCTGGCCAACCTGCCCAACCTTCACCCTGCAAGAGGACACCGTCCGTGTTCTCCTGGTCGAGACTCACATCTGTCCTGTGCCTTGACCCTCTCCCTCCTGAGGCTGTTTGCTCTGCACATGTACAGGAAATGACGGTAAGGAACAAGAGCTGTCATGAGACATGCAGAGCCACGAGTGACCCACGAAGACTTGTGCCCTAACAATTACCCTTTCAACCAAACATTTTTAGAAGTGCTTTCTGAAGTTTCAGGGAGGAGAGGGAAGAGAATAGCCACAGGGAACAGTACGGGGCTCTCTTCAAGCTCATACCCTAATCTCAGACATCGGCATATGAAAAATAAATTTGTGTATTTAAATATTGTCTAAATGGGAATGAGCAGAAGCGGCCAACTCTTGTTTATGTCTTTACGAGAGCCTTCTAAATACAAGAGTCTTCTATAAGGATTTTTTTCTCATCCACTGGAGGACAGGTAACTCTTACCTATATGATCTCAAATAAAGGCATTAACTGAATCTCTATAAAGCACCCTTTGAATTGAAATCATGTCCTTAGGATGCAGGCTTTGTGACATGTGTAGTCGCATCTCTCAAATGAAATATGAATGTTTTGACTGCTGCCCACACTTGTGAACGTGACTTCTACTCTTCCTACAGGCTAAATAAGCACCTTCTGTTGTATTGCTCTGTATCTCACTGAGTGATCGCTGTTTCAAAAAAAAGAAAAAAATGAAACCAAGAGAAAGTTAGTGCCAAAATAGCAACAAAAAAATTGTGGCAACTGTGTCAAGAACCAAATCAACTGCTCCCTAGGCTCGTTGGTTTCCGCGTTTTGGAACCCTGAGCCTACGTGGACGGAGCAGCAGAGGACTGTAGCCTCCCAGAACGAGTCCATGGGTATCACTGAGGGAGCTCGGGCAGGACACGCTGCACAGCTCCAGTGGTTTCTGAAGGAATTCCTCACTAACGGAGGCAACGGAAGGCGTTGTCAGAGCAGATCCTCGCAGAGAAGGGACGAAAGAACTTCGAAGACACGGACCCATCTTGCTCAATTTCTTAAAATGTAGTAATTGCTTAGAAATGATGTCACAATGCCGTTGTCTCCTTTCTATATGTAAACATAGGTATTTATTTGCAACATAGTTATACGTCACCCTATATGTTTTTGATAGACACCCACCTATGATCCTAATAATCCCTAAGGTCAACTTGATGCATTTCTCTTTTAAATCAGAAATCTCTATGTTATTTTAAACTATATTTTTACTTTGGTGCCTTTAATTGAGGCATTATGATAATGTGAAAAGGTAAGGATGATTTTTACGTGTCATTTTGTTGAACGTTCCTACCAGGAGACTCTTTGTAAAAAGTTTAAAACTAACAGAATTCACTTGAAATGTCGCCTTCCCCATTGTGCACATCACAAAGGCCAGTTTATAATGCATTGTCTCACTTAATGGCAAGGTTCAAAGTTGCTGGGGGAATCAGATGGATTCTAGAACGGCCGATAGGTCGCTAGGGGCACAAAATGTTTATATTAGTTTGCTGGGGCCGCGATAGCAAAATGCCACAGATCGAGTGGCTTCAACAAGAGACATTGAGAGGCTGAGAAGTCCAAGATGAAAATGGCGGCAGGGTTGGCGCGTCTTGAGGCCTCTCTCCTTGATTTGCAGATGGCCACCTTCTCGCTGTGTCTTCACATGGCCTGTTCTCTGCACACCCGTTCCTGGTGTCTATAAGGACACCAGTCCCGTAGGATTAAGGCCCCACCCTATGACCTCGTTTAGCTGTAATTAACCTCTTTAAAAGCCCTACCTTTAAATACAGGCACATTGCAGGTTAGGGCTTCAACATATGAATTTGGATGCCGCACAGTTCAGTCCATAACTGCATTTAATCACAGCTTTGAATGGTGAATGGATTCTATGACATCCAGAAGACCTAGACATCTGAAGTGTGAGGACCAGATCTGCACCTTTGGCAAAGGGCCTGAGAATACCCACAGTTGCGTTTTCAAATACGAATTTTCCACAATTAAAGATTGAACTAGAATAAAGAATGAATGCAGACACAGAATATTGTAAAATGTCTCCTAGAACTTGAAAACATGGATGAGTGAGAAATAGATAAATTAAGTGAAAAAAAAAAACAATATGAGATGACTCAGATGAAGATTTTATGGAGGAAATTATCCTCAGTGGCTTCCAGTTATTTGTTTCTAGCAAACGAAATGTGTTTACTAGGTTCCCATGATGCTTAAGACTGACCATTTACTTGGGAAGAAACATGTTTCTCCGAATAAAAAAAAAAATAGAAGGAAAAGCACTTTCCTCAAATTTGGGGAAGATAAATTTACCACTGATGATCTACTGTATGCTAAGTAATAACCGAATTATAATATATTAGAAAAAAGAATGTGGAGTCGACAGGATTGTGATTAAATGAGATTCATTTTATGGGTTAGTTGGTGTTATTAATGGGCATTGCTGACACTAATTAAATGTTTATGTGTTTAAGTTCACACCTCAATGAGAAATTGGCTTTAAAGGTGAAAGAAAGCCTTTTTGTCCCAGTGACGATTTTATAAATTGAGGCTTGCTCCTACCTCTCAGCATAGTGGCTGATGGCTTTAGTGTGTATGAAGATATTTACCCCACATCTAACAGAAGTGAGGTTAAACTAAAAATACACATGGCTAACAAACATCGCAAAGATTCTGAAAAGCACTGCCCACTGCCACGCAGAAACCCAGCTTCTGCCTCACACTCCCTAGCTACCCGTCAGAGATGGGGGTGTGGTTAGTACATCCCCTTTCATCATAGGGCGAAACACTTTGAAATATAACCAACTTTGAAAAAAATATAGAAATTGGCTATTTGGCGCCATCTTAAAAAAAAAAAAAAAAAAAAAGTACCTCCAACGGGGCCAGACTTTAAAATACACTGAGTAGGGCACTTTCATAGCAAGACATAACAGGTCTGGAAATGCCTCGCTGCTAATAGTTCAAGCCCTGTGGCTTTGCTCTCTGTTAAAATGTTAAGTGTCTCTTAGTTTTACAAGGTGTTAATGGTCCGTCATATCCTCTCAGGTGCTTTCCTGACAGCATCTCCTGTGACCGGAGGTAACCCCCATGCCGAGACAAGGAAGGAAGTACTGGGGGGCGGGAAAACCTGTGAGAAAGCACGGGCCACAGCAAAAGGCCTCTGCAGCTACACTTGACCTAGATGATGTCACGGCTCCCAGGTTTTGTCAAGAGCCGGATATTAAATAAGGGGGGAAATGTGAGCTCTGTCAGTGAGAGGATTGCCCATTGTGGCAAAGTGACGTCTGCTCAAGTTACATCCGAAAAATGTGTAGTAAGACCAAACGGAACCATTTCTGGGTGTGTTTAAAACACCTGGAGCGAATCGATAAAAATGAGTTTCCTTCTTACATCAGTTTCTCTTTGCACTAAGCGTGTGCCTGAGCACCTGCTATGACCTTAATTTTGTTTAAAATGAGAAAACGTGCCGCACGTTTATCACAGAGCTTCTCAGGGAAGACGCTCTTTTTCATATGTACAAGGTCCTCCTGTCACAGGAGCAAGGTGAAAGGTCAATTCAAGAAAAGAGCCGCCTAGTGAGGATAGGAAGAGGTGGCAGGGAGAATCATAAGACACGGAATTGGGTATAAAAGAAATGGCACGTTGGGCAGCATTCCGGGCCAGCCGTTTCAGAAGGGCCTTCCACGTCCATGTTTCGAGCTGCTTTGCCATTCCATAAATTGTGGAAAGCTGATGGCCATGTAGGGAACCCTCTGTCATGGAAGTACAAACGAGCTCGCCCGGTGGAAGACAGTTGGTTGATTATCGCTGTGGCTATTGATCAGCGTTTCCCGATTGTCCCCATGTCCTTTGCAATCGACTCGGAGTCAGTCGTACCAGCTTTTTCTTTCCTTCTTCATTAACGAGTGCGACTCGATTGTGTGCCGGTGTTCATTTCATAGCCATCATTTCACTCTTTGCGAAAAGTCATCCTCCTTCAACGGCCGATCCGGCCACCCACGTTGCGCCCTCGACTTTTAAAAGAGCAAACTGCCGTGTAATATTTTTAAAGCAAAGCCTCAGGCCTGTTCTCTTTTCCTTTCAGCTGCAGACGAGCTTGACTGAGCCCATGACGTTATCCAAATCAGTATCCCTGCCTCGCAGCGCGTACTGGCATCATATCACGCGTCAGAACAGCGTCGGCGAGATCTACAGTTTGCAAGGCAAGTGAACGCGACACCTTCCGCGCCACTGCTGTCAGCTCCCTCCAGGTGGACCAAGAGCCACGCAGGTTTTTTTTGTACTCGCATTGCTTGCTTTTCTTCCGTTTCCACGTGTCAGCTGTCACTGGCCGCGGCGGGAGTTCTGTGACTGACAGTGATTTTCCTAAAGCTGTTATTTCGTAGACTCATAAAAATTATTCCAAAAACCACCAAGGTGCTGAGGACCCGATTTGGCATAGGAGCTTGACTAAAACATTATGCAAAACATATTATCAGAAGCTAAAAGTACATGATACCAGGGTCTGTTTCATGCTGTTTTCCAAAGTATTCCTTTCTTAGCATTTTTTTTTTCAGAACAGGATTGAATCTATGTTTGGGAGGATGACTTCAGGCTCTGTAATGAGATGCTGCATAAACCTACTCACAGAATTTTTAAGGTTCAGCCAAAGCCTTGACATAGAAACCATTTGGGAGGGTGCAGGGCAGAAAGAGACAAGTGTAAACACTTTGCCTCTGTATTTTCCTAATGATAAATGGTCAGCTGGCGTGGGAACGGCTCGCCAGATTAATCAAGGTAATAGATAGCAGGTATTTAATCAACAACGGGGACCTCAGCTTTGCCGTTCTCCTCCTGTTCCTCCCCTTTGTCCTAAAATGAATGATCCTCTCCTTCAGAAAAAAATATTTAGCTACAGGCTGTTGACTAACAGCTGACCAAGATTGGAGGAAGCAGGAACTAAGAAAAATAAGGTTAAAAAAAAAACCACACAGTTGAAAACCTTCATCCAACAAGCTTTTGTTGAGCACAATAGACTGGAACATAATCGTCACTCGATAAATGTCTGGGGAGGGGTGGCCATTACGACCTTCAGCATAGTTAGGCATTCAGAGTCTGTTCCTTTTTTACTTTAGCTTTTGCTCATATTAACAACACAAAATGTTTTGACAAAAAAAAATATTTCTGTTACAAGCAAACTTGAATAATGTATTTTTAGAGCAATATTTGCTTGCCATGGTTTCAATCCTACACTAATGGAATGTGATCAGTGGGAATTAATGATTAAAGTACATTTCGTGGAGTTACGTTGGCATCGTGGTGGAGCGATAAGACCCCTTCGCGTCTCCGCTTAAAGTCACATCAAGCAGGACAGCTGTAACCCAACAAAGGTTCCTCTGCTCAGCACACGAACACGTCGGAGAAATCCACACATCAGTGCATCTTAAGGTGGGTGTGTAGGAATGCTTAGGGAAGCAGGATGAGGCAAGGACAGGGATGGTGTCTGCAGACACAGTTGGGCTCCTGGCTTGGCCCCAGCAAGCACGTAGCGATGGAGGAGCTGGGGCGCAGCCCCACACTACGACCCAGCAGAAAATAAGAGGGACAGAGGCAGGGTTGGTGCCTGCCACATCCTCCCACCATGGCAATGGTGCCCTCAGGCCCAGGTGACTTGGACACAGCAGGACCATCCACCATCCGGGTCACCGGGTCATCAACTTCCACCATCGCAATGACACCACCCACCACTGCAACCAGGGAGACACAAGTAGCAAAGATCAGAGAAATGGAAAATTTGCACGATATCACCACCTACTGGAAAACAAAAGAAAGACCTCTAATTATCAACCTGCTGAATTGATAAGATGGAAATGGTATTTACACAACAAAGGTTTGCTACCTGGACTGTGCAGGCAGAGGAATAATCCATCAGGTACCACGAATAACCAAGGTAACGTGGTCGCACAGAAAAGAAACGACGTCTCCGGAAATCAAACTCAAAGTCACGGAAGACTCTGATTTAAATGACAGGGAATTCAAAGATTGCAGTCATGAGGAAACTCAAGGAGATAACCAGAGAACTCAGAAAGGCAGTTCGATGAGCTCGGGAAAAAAATTAATGAACATAAGGAGTACTTTACCAAAGAGATTGAAACTATAAAAAAAGAACCAAACAGATATTATGAGACTAAAGAACTCAATAAGTAGGATGAAGAATAAATTAGAAAACACTGGAAATAAGCAAAGCAGATGGAACAGAGAATTAGCGAGCTGGAAGATAGAAATCTAGAAAAGATTCAGGTGGAGAAAGAAAGAGAACTAAGAATTTTTTAAAAATTGCAAGAACTCTTCAAGAACCATCTGACTCCATTAAAGATACATTCTGCAAGGAAAATAAGAACAATTTTAGCAACGTATTAAAGGTAATTGCATTTAATATTGTAAATGAACCCTCTCTGGCCAACACGACTACCTGTATTTAGCAAGTATTTATAACCTTTTCATACCATTTATTTGTATGAGAAAATATTTAATCGTGTTTTTAAAAATTCAACTGGGCAAATTTGAAGCTCTGATTGGCTTTATTCAACGATTCACACATTGGGCAGCATCCCATCTAGCGAATAAAAAGCGTCTCCAAAGGATTGCACAAAAGAGAAAACTTTAAAGGCAGAAAAGGCGGGCGGGGGTGGGGAGGGGATGTGGAAATCAGTAGCATAAGAACGGATTATTGCAGGCGAGGCCACTTCCCTCCGGGACGCTGACAGGTCCCTTGGGCTGTTGCCTGCTGACCAGGAAGTTCCGGGCTGGTTAAGATTACATCCCAGAGGGAGGCTGAAACCGCAGTCGGGCTGGGCGTTATATCTCCGTTTGGTGATGTGAGCTTATTTTGTAACTACCAATTTGTGTTTCTTAATCTCTTTGCCTTTTGTATCCGGCCCCCCAACCCCCTTCCCACCCGGCGACCATCAGTTTGTTCTCCGTATCTATGACTCTGTTTCAGTTTTTGTTTGTTTGCTCGTTTATTTTGTTCTTTAGATTCCACGTGTAAGTGAGATCATATGGCATTTGTCTCTGTCTGACTCATCTCACTTAGCATAATCCTCTCTAGGTCCATCCATGTTGTCTCAAATGATAAGATTTAATTTTTTATGGCTGAGTAATATTCCATTGTACATACGTGCTACATCTTCCTTACCTATTGATGAAGAAGGAAAGAAGACACTTAGGTTGCTTCTACATCTTGACTCTTGTAAATAGGGCTGCAGTGAAGATGGGGGTGTGTAAATCTTTTCAGATTAGTGTTTTGGATTTCTTTGGATAAATACCCAGAAGTGGAATTGCTGGGTCATACGGTAGTTAGTTCTGTTTTTAATTTTTCTGAGGAACCTCTGAGCTGTTTTTCATGGTGGCCGCACCAATTTGCAATGCCGCCTCCACGTGCCTTGTTCACATTCAGCACTTCTTTGCAGATTTACTGATGATGATCATTCCAACAGGCGTGAGGTGATACCGCATTGTGGTTTCGATTGGCATGTCCCTGACGGTTAGTGACATTGAGCGTCTTTTCGTGTCCATGGGTCATGTGTATGCCCTCTTTGGAGAAATGCCTATTTGAGTCCTCTGCCCATTTTGAAATAGGGTTGTTTGTCTTTTTGGTGTTGAGTTGTGAGTTCAGAGTCTTTGACCATAGTTCTAATTGGGGTGTAATCTGCTCTGACTATGCCCTAATGGCATCGGGACGGAATAAAACTACTGAAACAACAAAGAAAAAAAAATTGAAACATTGGACCTCAGACCCCTACATTTTTTTCACCAAACTACATTTAAGCATATGGTTATTTTGTGTCTCATTCCTCAGTTGAAGTAGCATCGCCTCTTCTTTACAAATAGGAGGATGTACCTGGACAGCTATCACCATCGATCTTCCAAAGTCAGAGGAAAAATTTGGCGGTGTCAGGCATGATAGCATCAAGTTAACCACAGGGAGCCTTGAGAAATAAGAATATGTCTTTAGAATTTTTTTCATCATATTTTTTATGTTCTAACCCTGAAACTGAGATCAGTCTGAGTTAAATCCAGCAGGCTTCCGTTCAGAAGATGAAGGGGAGGGGATATTTTACATATTTAAGACTTAGTAGATTGGGATTCATTAATAAGCAGCACGTGTGCTAGATTTGGAGGGAAAAAAAGGAACATTCATGGCATGAGAACAGATCCAGTCGACGTTAAAACTTACCTATCACTTTGATTGCCTGTCCCCTCAAAACCACACTTTATTCAGTTTTATTGTATCCATTCTATAGCTATAGAAGCCATTCACACTCTAAAAGATTGACATATCAATACCGCGTTTACTTTAATGTTTGGAAAATGAGGTTGATACAATCTGCTAAGTCTGCGCACGTTACTCCCAGAACGATGCTCTAAAACTAGACGTCGTCATGGTTTCCCCGATGTGCTCTGTCTGGCTTTCTGGAGTCAAAAGGCAGAAGCAGAGAATAATTAGCCGTGACAAGTGCATGTCAGCTAAGTGCCAGGCAGCCACTGCGCCAAGCCTCCGCCCCTGAAAGGCTCGGGATGGGTTGAGTCTTGTCACCTCTTCTTGCAGAAATGGTGAGCGAGGATTGTTTTCTCTTTGCTCGATTTTTTTTGCCAGTTAATAAAGGTGACTGCTTTGCATTCAAAAGTAACTTTCTGTTGATATTTCTCTAACTTCTGCATTGACAAAAAAAAAAAAGTTTGTGTCGCAACGCATTCTGAAGGTATTGTCTCCAGACTGAGAGACACTTAACCCGCTGGAAAAGGGAACGCGACTTCCATCTCTTGGCTCAGAAGTGGAGCTTCGAATATACCATTTTTTTTAATAATGACAAAATTGTGATTTTAGTTCTAAGGCTTTCAGCGGAAACATGTTGGCGGTATAAGGAGCACTCAAAAAAGCGCGAAGAAAGTGAGGGAGCGCTGGAAGGAGGGAAGGAAAAAGAAAAAAACCCGAAGGAGGTCCGAGTTTCTCTTCTTTCAAGGCGCTCAACTGACTTGTAATCACCGTTCTATGTATTTCTATGACAGGCTGTATAGCTGGGTCTTTAAACCAGGACGTGAAAATGGCAAAAGCATTTATCGAAAATGACCAACTAGTAAAAGCCATTGATGGGCACTGCAGGCTCTCAACGAGTCTTCGTTGAATGCAAAAATGAACTGGGAAATGCATCATAAAGGATCTGTGGAGGGGACGGCATCAGGATCTCGCCTCCTCTCTGAGGAAAACTCGCAGCCAGCGTGGCGAAAGGAATAGTGTCCAGCCCCACGCGCGGCCTGTCCGGGGCGCCCCAGCTTCTCCTCGTGGAGGCTCCGGTCCTCGTGGGCACATCCTCTTCTTCCTTCAGGACCAGTGAGTGACTCGGCACAGATGCTCGCCACTGCTGGTCTTTCTTTGGGAAGCACAGGAAGCCCTGGGAGAGGCTGTAGGTCTGTCCCTCCCGCCTGGTAGCTGGGCGGCCATCTCTCTCCACCTGTGGCTGCCCGTCTGGGGTTATTTGCTCCAAACGCTGCAGTGATGACCCGGGAACCAAGAGTGCGAGCTGAAAATGGTCCCCAGTGAGCCGGCTTATGAGATTGTGTCCTATCTTAAGCGTTTCCTGGTACATTTAATTCCTAATTTTTTACACAAAATTATACGGGTTCTGTGGTGACTCATTTTTGAACAGCCTTGAACATCTTCACTCTCTGAATCAAGGATGATTGAGGGTGCCGTCTGTCAAGGTGGTAACTTCTGGAATCTGCTTTCATTAACACTGATTAATATTCAAGCGCCAGCCCCCAGTCGCCTCCCTCCCTCTGCCCTCCACGCGGCTGTGATTAAGCTGCCGACTGACGGGTGGGCACAGCCAGGGGCCCGATGGCACAGACGGCCTTCGCGCTCCCCGCAAGGGCGTCTCCGGCGCCCCATTCTCACAGAGGAGGCAGGAAGCAAACGGGCAATTAGAATCAGAGATGACCTTCGGAAATCAGTGAATAGAGGCCCGACGCAGGTGAGGAGGTAATCAAAGGACTCGCTTACTCTTCGCTCAGCTAAGACCCTCCGTTCGCCTCCACTCTCAGTCGGTTTCAAGTTCGCGTTGTATGTAAATTGCTTCCATTGAGATCTCCTGTTTAAATTTTTATTATATGATGTTTTCCAAACTGCGGAGTTAATACAAAGCCTCTTGTAGCAAGTACAAAAACAGTTGCACCGGTTGTAAGAAGGAGCCCGTGTCCGGTGAAGCTGCCGCCTTCCCCGTGGCCGGGTGACTCGGTCCCACCCGAGCATGGCACACGGTCTTCACGGGGCCCACGCCTGCTGGGGGCGACCCGGCAGCAGCCTCTAAAAACATGCATCAGCTCTTTATGTCTATCAAGGCTCGTTCACGAGCATGTATTGCACGTCCGAACCCGAAGAAGAGTAAGTCAAAGGCAGGAAATGTTTCCCGGATGTCTGTTTTTAAAGACAAATGAATCAGTTGCTCCCCAAACGGACACCATAACAACGCTCAAAATACCGGCCCTGTGAAAGGGTCTCCGCAGCCGGCCGTCCTAAGCCGTGCTCCCTCTCCCCTGCTCCCAGGCATGCACGCGTCACCTTAACATAGCAACGCGTTCATTGACAAACGCGCTTCTTGCGGCAGACTGTGCGGGAGCAGCTTTGCGTGAGTTTTTTATCCCCTTGGCTCAGCCTCATCGTTGTTTAGAGGTTAAAAATCTCGAGTTTTGGAGATCGACCTACCTGAATGGGCATATTAACGTTGCCACTGCTGACTTGTGTGACTTTGGGCAATTTACTTAGCCTTTTTTTTATTTTTTCAACATGAGGATGATAGTACGTATCACAGTGCTTAAATGAGGTCATCCACTGTCAATATATTAAGCCAATTAAATTTCCACTAAGAAGTTCCTTTCTCTGATCAAGAGAATCAGGCTCTGCCACTCCAATTTATTCTAGTCTTTAAGATATTATTAATGGAGTTTTGCTGCATATAAGGAATTTGGTTTTGTTCTAAGGACTTTATATTAAAAAAAAAAAAAAGAAAACTAGCTTTAAGAAATGGTTTCTAGCTTCTAAAGTTCTGGGAAAACTAAAGCTGACTCTTCTCCTAACCCTAAATTTTTAATGAAAAAATAAAGAAATAACTGTATTATATGTCAGGGAAAATGTCAGGCTCAACAAGCCTTCAGTTATTTGTTCTCCTCCCACGTGTGAGTGTGAACAAGGTGTTGCCGCTAAGCCCATGAACCCCTTCTCTCCAGCCTTATAAGTTTACCTTACCTCAGTACAGGTAAACCGAGCGAGGCGAACCAAGTCCTGATTTTTAGGTCGGGAAGTTGTAAAGTTCCTGGAATGACTTTACTCAGCTCAGGACAGGGATGCGCACCCACCCACCCCACTCACCCACCACCCACCCTCGCCTTCCACATAGGTTCTTGCTAGTTAGCCTCCCTGGCCAGCTGGGCGCCAGCCTCTCTCCTCTGTAGACTAGCTCTGCTTGAGCTCACGATCACTCAATTTATTCTCTCACGGGATGCGTTCTGCCGGCAGCACCAAAGGCGACAGGCCAGGTGTAGATTAACTCAGATCTTCTGACACAGCACGACGCGAAAACGGGGTGACACTAACAAGCCAGCCGTTTGATCCTCGTTTACCAGACACGCAAGAGGACTTACTAAAAGGTGAAAGACTCACTCTCCAGATGTTATGCCGGACGAGTGCCATCTCCCGATAGCCTTATTAAAATAAACGGCTTCACGCTCTTAAATTCAGTCCTGAAATTGGAATTTCAATTTCAGGTTTGAATAAGACCTGAAACTGATTCTCTATACTTGATTTTTTTTTCTTCCCCTACCCGATTCTTTAAATATAATAGGTAACATATTAAGTTTTGTATAAATCTAATATTTATGGGGAAAAAAATATGTACCCTCCATTTTATCCAGTGGGGAATAAGCGTAGGTATATAATAGTTCAGAGAAGGGTTAATACAACCACAATGGAAGCTCGGCTGTCTGTGTCATGTAGATACGCGTATAGGACTCCTGCACGCGTATGCGTTTGCACACATGCGCACACACGCGCGCACACATACACACGCACAGAACCACTTGGCTCATTGCTATCTCACCCTCAGAAGTATACCTATTAGACCACATTTCACGAATTATAAACTACATAGAAGAATCTTCAGGGAAAAAACCGTCCAATTATATTTTCTCCCTGATCTCCGTTTCTTGTTTCTCCTGTTCTGCCTTTTTTAACCTCAGCTCTATCCCTCAGAACATCAAGTACATATGCGTACCTTATCCCCGCAGAAAATCCCATTCCGCGGAATGAATTTGGGGTGTTGCTTCTCTGGCGTACGTTGGGGACTAGCCATTGTCTGTAGGCCACCGATGTTTAGAATTCTGTATGTGCTCAGAAAAGATGTCGGCTTAGAAACATCCACCTGGTCTTGGTCTCCCAGCTCGACTGCCACCAGGAAAGGAAGGTTATGTAAGTGTCCAGGGGAGCAGAGTTTAACAAACTCTACCCTTCTGCCCAGGTTCATTCTCTCTGAATCACAGTCAAGATTTGCACGACCTGTTCCTCTGAAGGGCGGGCAACAGCTCTTCTCAAATGCGCCTCAATGATACAACGCAGATGGAAGCCATCTCAGTAATTTGTGGAAAATCCACAGTATTCAACATCAAGTTTTACGTGGCTTGGGCGCTGCTTTTAAAAATTTCGTGTAACAGCTTCATTCCTTTTTTCGAAACAATTTAGAGCACATCGTGTATGTAGATCAGTTGTTTTAGCTCCTGAGAGTTGCTATTATCTATCGTTTTTACCTTTCAAGCTTCTTAAGTTTTATAGCAAGTTTCAATGTGTGTCCCTCAGTCCCAATTTCTTTAGAATTATTTTGGAGATTTCAAAATCACTTTGCAATATCGAATCCCTTTTATGTCTTACACTTTCCTTCTTTGTGAATATTTTCTTCTCTTTTCTTTAGGCATTAATGCCAATAAGCCCAGCTGCCCGCTGTTAGTTCATGTGGCTTCCATCGCAGAGTGGATGTCTTCTTCTTTAAGCTTCATTTCCCTTAAAGAAACAATTTTTGCGTCTTCCATTGAAAAGTGATTTGATTTTAACTTAAGATAATATTATCACTTCTGGAAAAAAAAAATTCCAGGGAATAAATACTTGGAATTTAACTGAAATTAATCAAAAATTTTAATTGCAAAACCAATATACCCTCATTGAAAAAGTTCAAGACATGGAAAAATATGTGAATAAGAAAAGTAAAAATCACCACTAATTCAACCACATATTGTTAACCTTTTAGAATATAAGTATAGCAATAGAGGTAAAAATAGCAATTGAGATAAAATTCATATGTATATAAAATAAATATATATTTAGAAAATTAAGATCACACTTCACATGAAGTAGTTTGCTATGTTTTTAAGTTGTATATTATATTGAGAACAAAGTCGAATTATGTGACAGGTAGAGGCTGCATAACATTCCACCACAAAACCCTAAGTTACGTAACCATTGCTCTCCCGTTCAGCATGAACTTCATCTCCTGCTTCTTACTATTGTAAACAGCGCTCCAGTCGTTAACCTGGCCTGTTAAAGTGAGAAGCAACAAGCATTTAGCGAAATCAATAAGGATAGTCATCCAGGTTGCTCCGATTCAAACAGTGCTCCAATTAGGAGGCGAAGGTGCCGGGTATTTGTGAGAAGGGGAGGGGAATGATTGTGTGGATAGAAGGAAGGCATTTCTACTCACGCCGATGACGTAACACAGTGACGTTAATTCTGAAGAGTGGTTTTATCATTGCAGTCCACTAGTCATAACCGCTGTCTTGTTATCTTGGCAAACTGTTCAGTAGGAAGTGAGGCCGCTAAGGCACAGGGAAAGGTAATTCTGCCATTTTAACATTCCAGAGATCTGAGACGGAGACATGCAAGGCAGCCCTTCTGACTGGCAGCTCGGGCTCCATTCGAAAGAGGCTCTGTTTACATTATTGTCTCCACAGTCAATACATCGTACTGATAATGGTGCAGTCTCTTTGAAATTGTTTTAATATCAGTTTGTCAGTTCTGTTATTTGTGTCTGTTGACTCTGAGTCTTGAAGAAACTTTCCATTGGGTATATTTTAACATTTGATTATGAGCTCATCTTCAGTAAAAAAAAAAAAAAATCGTGTTTCTGTGAGAATCGATTTTCCCCAGGAATAAAAATATTTCTACAGAGTGGTTTCACTTTATTAGGTGGGACCAACTGAAACTGCCCCTATCGTAAGTCATTAACCGTTAAATAACAGCAATTTCATACAGCTCGATCTAAAAAAGAATAAATTGAAAACTTGAAAATCATGATGAGCTTTTGTAAAAGATACATTTGATGAAATTGTTAGATGATATGAAAAATTTTCTAAGGAAATAAAAAAATTGAACGCCATAAAATAAGCTTGAGCATAAGCAGAAATTAATTAAAACATTGATTATATATGAGGTTGCAAACATGTCACAACATGTATGAAATAATCAAAAGCCTATGTATCATGTGTTCACATTTTCTGGTCATATGCAATAAAAATAGAAATTGATGATTAAATGCCAGAAGAGCCTATACTTTTGGAATTTAAATATGCATTCCTCTGATCTTGAATAAAAATAACATAATAATAGAACTTAGAAAATATTGGAGCTATAAGATAATGAAAACATTACATCAAAGCTTGGGAGATATAGCTAAGTTGGTAGAGGAAATTTTATAGCCTTAAATACCCGTATTTAGAAAAGCTTTGGGATAGAAAATTAATAAGTTAAATATTCAACTCTTTAGGTTAGATGAGGACAATACAAAATAGAAAGTCCATGTGGTGTTCTTAATAGGTATAGAAAAATATTTGATAAAATTTAGTACTTATTCATAAAAAAAGAAAAGCCATACATTCTAGGTCTAGCAGGTAATATCTTCACCGCCCCCCGCCCCAAAAAAAGCATTTACCAAAAATCTAAAAGCACCATTTTCTAAATTTTAAGAATAAGTCAGGAATGCCCTCTATCACAATTAGAACGGAAATACACATTTAAAACAACAACAACAACAACAACAAACAGGAATATTGGATAGGAAGAAATAAATTATTTGAAGAAAATAGCTTTTGGTCAAACAAAATCCAGGCTGCACCACACGTCATGGCTACTCCACAGAAAGTGAACTTTGAAATTTTTACTAAAGGGATAAAAGTGAAGAGATAAACCAACACAAATGGATAAATACAACATAGATAAGCACGATATGCAGGCATTTTCAAGGCATTATTCTAAAGGGAAGCAGCCAAACACAAAGACTAAATGTTAAATGATTTCATTTCCAAGACATTTTAGAAAAGACAAAACTGCGGTTACGCTGTTTGCCAATGTTGGGGGAAGGAGAAGGGTCCATCCACAAAGGGATGGATGTGAGGATATATTCAGAACGAAGCGAAAAGTTGCACTGTTTGATGAACAGCTCGGAAGAGTCGCAAGAGATCCAAGAATAGATAAGACAATAGAAAGGATATAAAGCGAGCTAAAGTGCTCAGCAAAGGAAATTGAAAATAATGATAAATCCTCCACACAAATAAAACTATTTTATACGCTCTTAGAAGGTTAGTAATTGTAGCCAAAAGAGCCTTTAACAACTTCAGGAAATACTAGGTGTAAATAAAGAAAGAAATGGATTCTGTCAGAGAGAAAAAAATAATAGTATATACATACGGCATATATATTTGCCATATGTATTTATATATTTGCCATACATATATATATATGCCAAATACAGAAATTGAACAGGTGGGTCTTCCTGAAATAGAAGGACAGAAGTTTGAGAAAAACAGACATGATGTCACATAGCTGACAAATGAAATTGGATTGGCGACCCAACTGGAAGCACGAAATAATGCTTTAAAGACGTAAATAGCACTCTGAGAGGATGAACGGTGGGGAAGCGTGTCAAATTCTGTACTAGGAAAAAAACATCTCGAATGTCTGAAAATGAAAAACCAACAAATACCAGCTTTTTAAAAAAGTTTATTTAGTGTTATGGAGGCAGGGATTGGACAAAATAGCCAGAAGGTTTAGGACCATTTCCCTCTGGAGATACAGCCTCCTTCATCCCTTTGTTTTCCTTGTCTGTTCCTTTCTTTGTCTAAAATTTGCAACTTCAATCACACCCCCTAGTGAGCGTAACTGGGAAGAGCAGAGTGGATATTTTTGAACGCTTTACAAAAATCCGGTATCGTTTGTAATTTAAAAAACAATTTTAAAATACAAAATTCAAAAGAAAGAATGCATGAGGTGCTCTGAAAATAACCTCTCGACTTTCCGTCAGTGACATTATGGCGCTTTATGCTCTGGCCTCACCTGTCATTCCAGGGTTTTCTCCCTCAATAAATCTCATGCCTGGGACATAACTACCCCAAACGGGAACGCGCTTTCCCATCTTTACCTATGTTCATGCTATAGCTTCCACTTGATACCTTCTCCCCATCTCTACTTGTGATTTCACTGCAAGTGCTTCGAGGTCCAGAGAAAAGTGAATCACTCTTACGTTTCTCTTTGCACACCCTACCTGCTCACTAGGTCATCGGAGTAGAAAATGTCTTCACCTTTCCCAGGGCCGGCCTGGCCTAGCACTTTATAAAGGTGGTAGCACTGATTATACAAAAAAGAAAAAAAAATGTCTCTAGCAAGAAACTTTAGTGTTGTGATGCTGGCATTTATTAGATTCTTGAAATTATGTTGCTTGTGCAGAAAGCGAGCCATGGAGAGAAGATGTATCTCAAGTTATTTGTCTCTGATTCATAAGATAAAAATAGAAAATGTTATCAGTGCTTAAAAGTGAAGGTTGAATTTGCAGTAGCAGTAGGACAGGTTAGTTTTCTCTTCTTTCTCAGTCTCTGTGTGTGTATATGTGTGTTTAGTCTACCTTTGTTCATTTGACTTCATTTTTAGAAGGTTCTGTTTTCTTTTTGATAAAGGATAGCATCCTATTTACTGTGCTGTTACTGGGAAAAGAAAATACCTTATTTTAATCTGAACTGTATAAATGACTATGATTATATAATGATAGGACATAAATATGTGGACCCACCTTCACATTTGAAGAAAATAAAATATATATAATAATTTTAGAATATAGGTAATTCTGAAATTATAATTAGGAATTAAGATTATGTTTCAGTAACATAAATTAAATTTTGGCAGAAATAATCTCTCTTTACACATAGCATACAAGGTTAATATCTGCTGCTACGTATGAAAGTTTACTTATTATACAGTTGAATCCATGATTGGTCAAATTATAAATTAGGGCTGAGATTTTAATGGAAAACCATATAATCATGTTTTAGATTTTTGGAAGTATATAAGATTGGAAAACTTTTGTTTTTCAACGGCCGCAAAAATGTGGTTATTTATGGGCTGTCTACTGCAGAGCCACATGTGGTAGCTAAGGGACTTCTTAATTTAGCCTAGGCAGGTCCTCATTGGTTTCCTTGTTCACTGAGTGACAGATGGTCATTTGCCAGAAATATTATGACATACGCTATGTCTTAGAAATACCTGCAAACAGTTCCAGCTACCAAGAGAAAATACTTTGAAAATAGGTTTCAAATTGCAACTGATTGTCTGCTTGTCCTCTCCAAAACATTCAGAGGAGAATGTCCAAAGATCATTTTCCTTGACTTAAATTATTGATACCCTTAAATGAGAGAATTTTTCTTTACTGCTATAAAAATAAGTTTTTCCCAAAGGAAGAGTGAAGAACATAGAGCTTTTAGTTTGTAAGCTTGACTGTTTGATGTTTTCTCCTATCACATTTCCTAGACTTCTTGAAGAAAATACACCCTTGGTTATGTAAGCCAGCCCCCACCATCTGTTCACAGGATATATTTACATGCAAAATTATCCATGGCTTGAAATAATCTAGTTCTAGTTTAATCATCAGTATTAATCATAGATATGTTGTGTGCGATTAGAAATAAATGTTAGTGATGTTATGATTTATCACTGAAACAAATGATTATGTAGAGAAGGTTAAAACATAATAGGTAAAATTCATGAGAAATACTCCATTACCACTGTAACTAAGTAGATATTTTTATACCATACAAATAAATGTCTCAGTTACAGATGGAGAAGATAGGAATCACATGGGATTATATAATTAATGGTATTCTAACTGAATTTTGTAGGCAAATGGGCTTGAAACCATTATGTAACTTAATTTATACAAATAAAATAGTTTGGAAGATATATTTCTAAAACAGTAACGTTTCCTCTGTCAATAGAAAACTTATCAAAGTAAAAATGACCTTTTCATCCAGATGATAACCTTGACATGGTATTTACCTTTGAACGAAAACTTTGTTGTATTATAAACAACTAAAAGTACATATTTTCTAAACAAAAAAATGATATTTTTTAAAGAAATAAAAAAGAGTTCTTTCCAGATTTGAGCAGTCCATTATTCACATTTGTGATATGGAATTAGCTTAGGCCAAATAAGAAATCAGAATAACTAATATAGCTGTTTTATTATGACCCATAGTTAATAAAGCATTTTAATTACTATGAAAAATGTGGAAATACTATAGAAAGAACAAATACACTTGGGGACTATAGAAGGAGTACACATTTTAAAGAAGTGAACTCTTTTTTTTGTCAATGGCTAGAGAATTTTAAAAATCTAGAGCTATCAGGATATTGTACGTCTTCTAGAGATTTTCTAAAGCTTCGTGCATCCCCCTGAAGAAAATGTCTTAGCAGCAAGCCGTTCGAGGATGAAAGAGCCAGTAGTGTTTCACTAAATCATCCTTATTTTACAAAACATATCGAAAGGGGACAGAAATGACTTCTCATCCAAGCTTGCTACCTGTTTCCACAGTTTTTTCCCGAGCGTGACCTTTCTTGTTCCCCTGGAATTAACCAGGTGCCCATGACATTCTTAAGAAGCCAGATCAACTGACCTTGAGTTCTTCTTGGTCTCTGGCCTATCTAGAGACATTTGTCAGGTCGTTTTGTTGTTGTTGTTGTTGTTGTTAATTAAGTATACTCTGATTTCTCTCAAGACATTTTATTATTTTAAAAGTCACTTTGGGTTTGTATTTTTATTTACAATCAAAAGCATCCAAACCAATATAGTACGATTGCATATTTAAGCACTTGACTTATTCATAGGTGTATTTGAAAAATATGAAGGCCTATAGTAACTTTTCCTTTAAAATTGTTAGGATTTTCAATTAATATAATTGACTATTCCAAAGAACATCAAATGTTAGTGTGATCGTGTTTCCAAATTTGTGTGTAAAATATCAAATGTTCAGCAACTGATATTAAAAACCAAATCTTGCCTTTTGTTATTATCATAACCATTATATAGAGCAGCGGTCCCCAACCTTTTTGGCACCAGGGACCAGCGCTCCTATGAGAATCTAATGCCTGATGATCTGAGGCAGAGCTGAGGCGGTGATGCTGGTGCTGGGAGGCGGCTGCAAATATAGAGGAAGCTCTGTTCTGCTCACTGACCCGCCTCTCACCTCCTGCTGTGCGGCCCAGTTCCTAACAGGCCAGGGACTGGGTCCGGTCCCTGTCCCGGAAGTTGGGGACCCCTGAGATAGAGTACAACTTAACTTTTGATATAAAAAATGACATAAACACAAATAATAACATCTATATTATAAAGTAAGAATGATTCCTAGGCATCAAAGATAGACTTACTTTTGATTAGGTGCATTAGCTTTGCCCTAGATAAAACATTATGCATCTTCTATGTGACTTTTTGTATGTGAATAATTGTTGTGACATTACCATGCCCAAAGAGCATACTTTGTTTTACTAATTTAATATGAAAATATTGTCATTCTTAGCATGCTTGTAAAATTGTAGCTTATTTTGCAAGTAAAATTGAGATTAATTTCTATAAAATCTACAGAAGTAGAAATGTCTACCCATCACCACTTTATGTTGTATTACACTTTGTTCCTGTCCAAAAAAAAAAAAAAATTTGTTGGTGAATGAAATTAGAATCATAAGATATTCCTAAGCACCTATCAAATATGGCAATACAGTTATTCCACAGCGGGAAAAAAATCTATTTCCACAAGATAAACAATTCTTCCCTTTAAATAAGATTTATATATCATGTTTTTAAAAATTAATGAGTGGTTCATGAGATTTTTCATTTTCTTGGTCACGCATCACTGACTTTAGAGATACGCAGGTAAAGTTTACTTCACTATTTCTTTAGAACAGTTATAAACCCCCTAGTCGGAGGCGGTTTATCATCCAGGGCAATGCTAAAAATGCAATTCAGAACCCGCTTCTATGAACACTAAGCAAAGCTTTAAACCGAAAAACATAATCTCATCTTGGGCACTATAATTAAAGTATCCTTTTAGAGGGATGGCAAATGACAGTCCCTGGTGACACGCTTTTTCCATTATTGCCGTCATATAGTGTATGCGGCTCAGCAAGGGCTTCATTTGTCAGAAATTTTATGTGCGCGAAGACAAGACAACATCAGCTCTGTTGACATCCTAGAAGGGCCCACGATTACCTATCTGTTTGGAGCGGGAAACTAAAAAGATCATTTGGCCGACGTCTTACCGAGTATTTTATTTCTCATTCCGGGATTTAATTCCCAGGTGCAAGTCTGCAGTGACGCGTTTTTGGAACAAGAAAGCACTTGTCCGTACTGCGCATCGAAATTGTGCTGCTTCTGTTTTGCCCAGTCATCTAGAATTCTCTCCTCAGAGTATACACGACTATGGCTGGTGTCTGTCCGGATTTTAATAAAAACCTCAGTGGCACTCATTCTGCAGCAAAGACCGCCATGACTTATAAAAACGAAGGGGTATTTAAGTAAAAAATATAGAACAGTCAAGACATTAAATGAAAGACAGATTTTTTTCCCCCCTAAAAATATAATTTACTGAGAACTTTCTTTTCGTGAGCAGATTTGCCATCAGTTCATGGATATGTAAACCCAGAAACCTCTAGAATTCCACTATTGCTAAGTCACAGCCTCTTTTTTTAATCAAAATGCTCATTGTTGCCATATTTCTCATTTTTCTTTCCTCATTCCTGACATTACTTTATTCATTAGATTATTCCTTTCTCCATTATTTCATGTTATGATTTATGTCATAAGTTAGCTTAAATACTTTTGTGGGATAGAGGCTTGGTTTACAGTTGTTAATGTGAACGTTAATAAAATATGATCAGAACGCTCCTTTAACTCTCTTGGTTAGGAGAATGTTCTCTTAGAGTGAAACTCAAAGTAAGTCATACATACTCAACTAGTCCAAATGCACATTAAAATATCTTTGGGAAGACATAATAGACTTAGAGATGTTAGTACTTCTTAGGTCCATGATTTTGCTTACAAATGGAAATAAAAAAAATAATAGTGAGTGAAATTATCTTTGAGTGCTTTAATATTTTTAAATGTTTTTATATCTGGGATGTAAGAATCGTCCAGAATGAAAACCTTTAATACAGGTATGACATATTTCAGTCAACTCAAATTTTAAGTATTCACACTAAAAAATAAGATGGTTTTAACTTTATGAATTCTTTCTTCTTTAAATGTGGAGAATAAAAATTCTCTGAGAATGAACCACAGTTTTATGGGTATTAGAGACTATCTATATCTAATATGAATATAGAAGAATAATTGGCATAAACTATCATTTCATTGTACTTTCCCTTTTTAAAATTAATTTATTGATATATAATTTACATATGAAAAGCTGTATGTGTTTAATGTATATAACAGGAAGAATTTAAAGGAAAGTATACACCCATGAAACTGTCGCCATAGGAAATATCCTAAACTTAATCATTACCTCTCTAGAAGTTTCTTCCCTCCTTCTTTTTTCTTTTGATAAGAATAATTACATAAGATTTACCCGCCTAACAAATTTAAAGTATGCAATTCAATACTAACTACATGCATTATACTGTACATTAGGTCGCTAGAATTTATTCATCTTTCATAGATGAAACAGGTACCTTCTGATTCACACCATCCTGACTCCCTCTTCCCCTAGCTCATCGTAACTATTGTTCTACTCTGAGTTACTATGAGTTCAAATATTTTAGGTTCCAGATATTAGTCTGATCGTGTAGAATTTGTTCTTCTGTATCTGGCTTAATTTACTTAACATCACGTCATCCAGATCGTCCCTATGGTAGCACATGGCTGACTTACCATCTTTTTAAAGATTTGATAATATTCTGTCATACATACATGCCACACATTCTTTATCTGTTTATCTGTTGGTGAACGTTCAAGTTGTTTCCGTGTCTTGGTTTTGTAAATAATGCTGCACTGAGCATGGAGGCGCAGAAGCACTTTCCAGACACCGATTTCACTTCTTTCGAGTATATTCCCAAAATTGGAATTCCTGGATCACATAGTAGGTCCGTTTTTAATTTTTTCAGGAAACTCTAGCTGTTTTCCAGAGTGGTTGCTGTACCCATTTACACTCCCACCAACCCTGCACAAGGGTCTCCTGTTCTCCACGTCCTCAAAAACATTTCGTTATCATTTGTTTTTCTGATGATAGCCATTCTAACAGACGACGTGATATCCACTTGTCGTTTTGCCTTGCAATTCTCTGAGGAATAGGATGAGGACACCTTTTCAAATACCTGTAGATCATTTGTACCTCTTCTTCGGAGAAATGCCTGTTCAGGTCTTTTCTCCATTTTTTAATCAGCTTATTTGTGTTTTTTTGTTGTTTGTTTTTGCTATATAGTTGTATGAGTTCCTCATATATTTTTAACATTGACCCTCGACCAGATGTATAATTCGTAGACACTTTCGCCCATTCTGTAGGTTACCTTTCACTTCATCGACTGCTTCCTTTGCTGTGTGTTTTAGCCATGGGTGGCCTGCTCATCTGTTTTTGCTTTCGCTGCCTGTGCTTTCGGCGTCATATCCAGGGAGTCACTGCCAAAGCCAATGTGAAGCTGCGTTTATCCTGTGTTTTCTTCTAGGACTTTTATGATTTCATATCCTACGTTTAAGTTTTTAATCCATTTCAAGTTGATTTTTGTACATGGTATAAGAGAAGGGTCCAGTTTAATTCTTTTGCATATGGTTGCCTTTGAAAGTTATAATTAATCTCTGTTCCCCTCCATGCCTTATCCACGTGCATTTTAGACTACATGCATTCGGCCTCAATGCTGTATTTTGTCTAGCAACTTCTATTTTTTTTTTTCCACTTCAAACTTAAAGCTTTAAGAATAGCTGAGGATAATCTGGGTCTCTCCTGGGTTGAGCTCAGTGCCCCAATATTCTCTTCACAAAGCAGTCTAAGCACCCGACAAGGCAGCAAACCACACACACCAGTGTGTGTGTGCCGGTATTGGCAGGAATCTAAAAATCTCCTAAACCCTTCCTTTACTCCCCCAAACCATTGTATAGTTTGAAAAACGGAGTCATGACTGATTTTGTACAGAGCATAGTCACAACTTGTAAGTGTAAATGAGCTCCTTATAATGAAATGGAAGTAAAGAGCTCGGTTTTGTTTGCATTGTGTAGTAGAATAGAGGGGCGGATGGGAATTTCCACTGCTATGTAGCAAATGAAAATTAAGGAGTCTGTGGAGGTCCCCACATAAAAGCAATGTTAAGCATATGATCCATTTAAACTTGGCACTTCAACAGTGAGTAAAGCTGTCCGAGGGGTCCTAACCGATCGTTTGGAACACTGGCAAAAGTGTCTGGCATAAAACGACACAGCGGTGCGATCGTAATGTGCAAATTGCGATTACGACGCCTCTTAAATGCACCCGTGTCTGTAACAGAATCGCGACCGGGTGAGGAAGGCGGACTACCTGAGCATCAGCGCTACCTCGTTTACCCCGTAATGTGTCCCGGTTCTTAAATCGGGAGTGTAAAAAATCGGCTCCACTTTCCTGCATTTTCGCTTTCAGCAAGGTTATCTCATGCAATACTAGAAACGGCCGCCTGCGGATAACTGAGGCACAGAAGTAAGATGACCGCCATAACACAATCGAGCTCGCCCCTTCGCCTCGCTCTGAGAAGTGCATTTCCAGTAAACATTTCCTCGAGATGTGAAAAGAGGGAGATTTATGGCCATTCTTTAAAGTTACATGATGTCATGCTATTTTTTAAAGACTCTGTCAAAGGAGAACCAGGGCCATGTATTTGGTTTACAACCATGATGACAAAAATCCATGTATATATGTGACAGTTGCAAAAAATGAAGATAATATAATTTGCACCCCTCTGATTCTGAATCCCCTCTTTCACTAGATTAGTACTTCTCCATAGGCTTTTTGTAAATTATTAAAGATTGGTCAACTAAATAGCATACAGACACACACACACACACATATATGCACATATATGTGTGTATGTGCATATACATATGCATATACCTGTATGGTTCACAGTAGACTATGTATCTTATAGGACCCATCTTTTAGTTTTATTTTGTTTTATTTTCCTTTTTCCATCCTGAAAATGCTTACATTCAATTGGTACAGCTCCCAAAATTTTATTTTTTTATTTTTACTTATTTTTTATTATTTTTTTTTTTTTTTTTTTTTTTTTTAGGCAAAGCAACACTTGGTTGACCTCACAGATTGCAAGGATCTTGCCCATTTACAATCCCTTATTTTTTAATTTTTATGCCTACAGTGCCTTATGATCTAAATAAAGTGGGTGTGTGACCATTATATTTAATCAGGTGTCTGTGTGTGTTTGTGTGATATTACTAGAATTGAAAAAGGAAGAAAAACTAAATTATTATCTCTGTATCTTAATAACCCAACACAAGACAAGAAATCATCAATTCTAACTGTACATCTGTTTTCATTTTACTTATTTTTAAGATTTTTATTGTGATGTTGTGTAAGTTTGAGTTTGCAGTGTATGCGTCAGTATGATACTCTTATATCTTGAGGAATGATTACCACCATTGTTGACACCTCCATCACCTCACATAATTATCTCTTGTTTTGTGGTGAGAACATTTAAGATATACTCTCTTAGCAACTTTCAAGCATGTAATAGAGTATTCTTCGGCACAATCACCGCGCTGTGCCACGGGGATTTAATGACCTCTGAAACTTACTCCATTGTAGCTGGAAGTTTAACTGTGCACCTGTCTTATGCCGTAATAGTGAGAGTGGTAAGCAACTGAGCATCTGGATTGTCAGAGTCACCACAAATAACATCCTGAGAAAACCGTACACAAAGGTACTTTGCAGTATTTCCTTTGACAAAAATTGAATCATTTTACCAGTCACATTCAACCAGATTAAATATATTAAACCCAGTTTTTCCAGATCTTAGTGGTTTTTCCAACCACTAAGATCTCGGCTGGGAGTATGTGTCTCTCGCGGTCAGAATACATTTGTAAACACGTTTCCTTTTTAACTTGAATATCCAGCGGATGTCCTGCCGCCAAGTTTGCCACACAGCCGTGAGCAGTCAGGAGAGCCTGCCATCTGGGTCTGAGATTTCATTTCTAAGATGCAAAGTCTCTTTGCATCCCCTCTGGATTCATGTGCGTGCCCTCGAAAAGCTGCCAGCGACTTGCTTTTGTTACTGTCGTGCAGTAATAAGAACAGCGTCCTCGACACTAAACACAGCGCAGTGACCCCCAAGTCCTCTGCTACCTGTGATCGAGGAGGGATGCTCAAAGGACAGCTCGTCTCCTCGTCCAGCCGCAGGAGCACTGGGGCCTCTCTGCGACTTAAAAATGAACCGTGTCTTGGAGAACCACGTTACCAAACCTAGAACGTGTTTGTGGTCGAGCGTGCCACCTCACTAAAGCGCGCTCCACGTAAGAAACGTTTCAGATTCCTCTGGAAAACAGTGCGGGAGCGGCCCGAATCTCGGTCCTCCGCACTCAGCAGTAAGCGCAGGGGCGTGGTGTGTCGCGTGGCTTTCGTGAGGCGGATCCCGGGCTGCGGGACGATCTCAGGAAGCAGAATGCTCGGTGCTTCGAGCCCGGTAATGATGGCACATCCCATGCTCATCCGGCTTCTGTCGTCCTTGACCATGTTGGTAAATAACCTTTCGGGAAATGACTTAAAAATCATGCAAGCTATAGGAAAACACGAAATAATAGTCTCCGTTGAAAACTGGTATGGTCTAGTAAAACCAATAAGAGACTGTCGTGTGGAACCTGCCCTCTCGTCATACCCTCTGGGTCCCCTCTTCACAGCCAACCTACCCACAGCTACAGTAGTACGATCCCCATACTGTTGTACATGGTTCTGTCAAATATCCAGATACATTTTAGCTTGGTTTCTGCAAATCTATCTTTTTTTATGGCATTCTGGGGTAAACACTGTCTCTCTCTATCATAAGTATATGTTAATGTCATTAGACGTAGGAGAAGGATATCATATGGAAAACGCCTATTTTCAAAGCCACCAAAATGGGTTTTTTGGGTTTTTTTTTTTTTTTTGTCCTATCATTACGCTATTTCAGCTGTAAAAGCCAGTGTCCCCACTTCTGTAAATGGAGTGGTACTTTGGCTCAGGATCACTGGCAGCTGAAGAAGGAGCAGCGCGGCATGTTTCGCGGACTGAGAGTGAGGCCCCGGGCCGTGCGGAAGGCCCCGAGGGGTGATTTCCTCTCCGCGCCCACATTCGTCACGTCCCATTGGCAGGTCTGACGTCGAGTGCCCCATCGCAGCTGTCGGGAGCCTTGAGTTGTCCTCCTGGTTCCGTCATTAACCTCGCACGAGTGGATTACGGTCTCTGGGCTCTGGGGTTCTGTAAACTGCAAACCAGATGACAGCCGAGGTCATTTAAGCGTCGGATGCTTAGCCCTCCGATCTGCCTGACCCAGAATACGTTTTACAGCGCTCGTAGAAACCCTTCCGTCTCTTAAGACGGAGGGTGTGAGGGTGTTTCGACCGAGGTCAAGATTTATTGGTTCTGAACTAGGAAACTGTGTACAAACATTTTATTAAATTTAACAGTGATACGCTGGAGGATAACATGGCAAGACTAACTGCCAGAGAAAGCAGAAATAAAGACAAAAGTCTGGGAAGAGCATCGCTCCGTGCGAGGACAGGCATCCAGTTCCCGAAGGCCCGCATCCGCTCCGCAGATGCTCCCTGAGCACCGGGCGTGCGAGGCAGAGCGCCAGGTCTCCGGTACACCAGCGTTCTGTCCTCCTGCAGACGGATTCACTTAACGACACACATGACATTTGGGGATTTTACCCAAGCGAGATACAGAGAATGTCTTACTGCATTCGAAGCAAAGGTCTTTACGAAGAGGCTTTATCTGTTCTTAACCACCTCCTAACAAGTGGGAGAGAAGAGAGATACAACTCCATGTGTCTGCCCAGGGTTTTTTTTTCGTCAGTAATCAAACTGTGCGACCCCGAGGGGAAGGAGCGAGCCGATGAACGGTGAACCACGGCCATCCTGCAAAGCCCCGGGGTGCTTTCTAGGAGAACGAGCCTTCTGCCTGAGTGTTGCTTTCAGAGAGAAGGAAAAATGAAATGTCCCAGTGATCGCCTGGGCAGTGGACAGTGTGGGGAACGCTGGCTGTGGCCCGAGTCCCCGTTCCTGGATTGGGCAGGGCTGGTCCCCACGCCTCCTCTCCCTCGGCGGGGAGCCTGCTAATGCCATGTCGGGAGGCGAGAGAACTCCAGAGAAGAGCCGTGGAGCTGCACAGACGAGCTTGGCTCGCTTTGTAGGCATGTCAGGGCCTCATTCACCGGTTCTTTAATCCAGATTCCGCCATCGCACACAATGAAAAGTCCTCGCTGTGTATGTCCTGATGACATTGGAAGAGGGCTCACCTTGCCCTTCCCCCGGGGTTCTGACCGACTCCTTGTATTCGACAGAAGTCGCACGCATGGATCTGGCAAAAACGACAGCAGTTTCTGTTTACTAGTGTGAACCGTTTCTCCATCAACTTCTAGATAAAAAGAAAGATACATAGACTTCTACAGCATCGCTCAAAGACCTCCGATGAGCAGCATTGTAAGACCACTCATCAGATTGATCCCCAACTTGTCAGTCGGCTCTGTAAACAAAACTTCTATAACAATAAGATTTGTCCAGGGGATTCAAACCTATCGGCTTTATCATGCGGCATGACCATCATGAGTAATCAGGCCGCTGCAGTCACGGGAGGGAGACAGAGTCAGGAAGCTGAGGTGTGGTTCTCTCCCAAGAGTCGATCCCTTTCATAACCAAGCCTTCCCTTCTAGTGACCTCACACTTCAGCGATCCTGCCTCTGGTCCCGTCAGCCGAGAAACCCTCTAAACTGCACTGCATAACTTGATTCTCCGAGCCATTTGCCTTTAATATAAAAGCAAATAAAAGTAATTATAATCGCTGCCTCTCAAGGGATGGGAGTCGATTCCCAGCACATACAATGTTAAGGCAACAAATCGAAATCTGCGGGGAGAAAACATTTGCAGTTCAGCTTATTTTTATGGAGGTATTTGTACAATTTTTCGTTTTTCTTTATTTCTGTGTGTGCTATAAAAACGCAAAAAACGGAACCGTTCAATTTAGCTTCCTTTTTTTTTTATTGAAGCGAAACAGTAAATGAAATCTAAAGCCACTAATCTATGAATTTCCCTAATTTCGATTCGAACATTCTCTGTAGGTGCCAAGCTTGCCAAATGGCTTCTCGTTAAGTGCACTGTTAAAATACACTCTGCGTTGCTACAATCGGCGTCTGCTCTTCCCGTTCCGTTCTCGGATCGCTCATAACAAAGAAGCTAAATCATTTCTGCATTTATTTTGCCTCTGTTCAGTTCTTCTTTTCAGAAATCACTTATGCTTCAGAAATTACCCATTATGTTTCTGGGAAAGATATTAAGTGCTCTTATCAAACATGATTCATCCAACGTGCTTTATCTGTACACATGTCTAATAGGCTCGCTTTAACACAAAAAAGTTCCGTTACTTTATTTCGTCGGAATTGAGCATTTGGCGGGAGGGGCAGGGCGGGGGAGTGTTCATGTGAATGTGTTCCCTTCTTCGGACTTTTTCTATTTTAGTTTCCTAACAGTTTCAGAATGCTAGACTTTTAGAATTTATCCATGTAACTTGCCTCTGAAAAACAGAGGGCGTCTTTTTACAGCGTCTCCTTATCCTGCGTCTAGTATTTTAACTCGGCCTCTCAGACTCAATCTCTGAGCAGTTTGGTTTAGTTTAGCCAGTTCAGAAATGTTATTACAAATATCTTGATGAAGTTTGTACTTTAAGAAATGTGTGGCTTTTTTTCCTACATTATACTCTTTCCAAAAACCATGCTAAATGATTTTTGGAATGTTTATTTCAATGATTTTGTTGATACAACAAACATATCACTGGAATTTTTATCATCGGGCAAAAAGTATTTGCAACCTTGGGTCGGAAAGACCCACATACATTAGGACTCGAAATCCAGAGAGTGTCTAGTTCTGTTATCTTGTCCCCCTCATCCCATGAAACGAGTCCCAAAAGGTCACTGTGGCCGGGAGAAGAGGCAAAGAGTAGGGACTTCTGCTCAGAACCACGTGCAAGCACTATCATCTCGATAACTTATTTAACTTCTCTCTACTTTATCTTAGTCTGGCAAATGAGAATTATAGTACTTACCATAGAAGGATGCAAGTATTGAGTTAATATTTTTGCTTTAAAACATAATATTCACTTTTTTTCCCTATTTCCAAGACCTTGGACTAGTGCCTAGGACACAATGTGGATCCAGCCAGTCTCAGTATCATTGTTACTTAATTGTCCAAAGCTATCATGGGAGGCTGAATAAGGGCTCCCCAAAGATGTCTGCACCACACCCTAATCCTGGGGACCTGTGAATGTGTTATCTCTGCAGCAAAGGGACTTTGCAGATGTGTTAAGGTCAGGGTCCTGAGATGTGAGGCCACCTGGGTTACCCGGGCGGGCCCTAAATGTGATCGCTGGGGTCCGATGAGCGGGAGGTGGAGGGGGATTTGGCTGCAGCAGAGGGGGGGGGCCGTGTGACTGTGGGAACAGAGGGAGGGCACGTGACATGGTGTGGGGGACGGGCTCTCTGAGCAGGAGACGGACCCTGATTCCCCCCACAGACCCTGGAGGGAGGCAATCCTGCGGACGTGTCTGTCGGTGACGTTATTTCAGACTCTGGCCTCCAGAGCTGCAGGAGAATAATGTGTGTTGTTTGAAGGCACTAAGTTTGTGGTCATTTATGACAGCAGCCCCAGGGAACCAATACAGTCATCCAACTAGACACCGAGGTCCCCGGGATTCTCACCTCGTGTCTGACTCTCAGGCTGTTGAATTTTTCATTGCATTGCGGGTTAATCCACAGAGAACACTGCCCCTTCAGGGTCCCCTCTGAGCTGGAGAACACTGGATGCCTGTTCAGCGGCTTTGCAAATACCCCACAGTTGGGGATTTTTTTTAATTGTCAATAAACTATCAAAGACGAATACGTACTCATAGTTTAAGAAAGGCCGCTTCCGTTTCATCTTTCATTTTCCTGAGTAGAACTTCGTAGCATTCGTTTTAGTGGAAAGTTCTAGCGGAAGGCTGGGGGACGAGCGGCAGGGGCCCGAAGCAGGCGGGGCCCGCAGGGGGCCTCCCGGGACACAGCTGTGATGCAGAGGACAGCCGGAAGCCCCCTCCCGTCTTCTGTCCCCTGGCGAAAATAGGTTAGCCTCAGCTTCGCTCGATCACAAAGAGAAACAATATTTTAAGAACTATTATTAGAAAATAGTAGTACAGTTTGTACTAATACAAATACATTATTTATAATATTCTCTTTTCAAACACATTTTCAAAAATGATGTATCAAGATGCTCATACTATTAAAAAAAAAACTGGTAGCTATAGCTTCACCATTTAATTTTGCTACTGCACCTTATTTAATAGTTAGGAATATTTTTTGCTGCAAGTAAGTACATTAAAAACCAACCAGTAGCGTCTTACACCAATTGGAGTGAGTTTCTTTATCATGTAGAAAGGCCTAATCAACTGGCCACTCTTGGTTTAGTGCTCAGTAATGCCACTGGGGGTCCCTGGTCTGTCTGTGCCTCTGTTCTGCTATGCATAGCATGTCTCCTTTCCAGTTCATGCTTAGAACTCATGCTCACAAGATGACTGCTGTAGCTCCAGGCATCACATCCACTTTCAAGACACAAAACAGGAAGAGAGACAAGAAGTTTTTCCGCTGGGAAGCGTGTAAATTTTTTAATCAGTGAAGAAACTCTTTCCAGACTTTCCACACAAACCTCTATTTCATGGGCCAGAATTTTGACATATGGGCATCTCTGTCTGCAAGTAACTGGCAAAAAGGAAGGGAACTGCGGTAATGAGCTTACTGATTATTATTTATCCCCCGGCTAAGGGAAAATCCTGACTTTCCTGAGATAAAAAAAATATCCATCCTGGCTTCTTATCACAAATACAAAGGAGGACATAGGCAGTTGTCTAGGCAATAAACAGAATTTGGCATATTTTAGGACTATGTATTTAGAAAATTAGAAGTTTAGCAACAGGGAGAGAATAAAGGTCAACATAAATTTCTGCAGAAGCAGCGCGTGAGAGCGAGCTCCATTTAACGCCTTCCCCATGCCGAGAAGAAGGCTTTTGCGGGAGCGATTTAAACCCACTCATTTCACGATTATTATGATTAAGTGCTACCAAGATAATTCAGAACTCGTACGGCACATAAAGAGACACAGTTCCTGCACTCGTGGTTCATAACCCAACGGAGGCCCACGTACTGGTGAGACGTTAAACCCATCGCCGAAGACAGTATTTTCATCTCAGAAGATAAAAGTGCATGAACCCTGGTGAGGGTGGTTTTATTTCTCCTGTCCTTTACGGAAGAGCGAGACGGGAGGACGCGGATATGAAGGCTCTCTTCACGGCCACCGAGAGGTTGTCGTGGCAGAAGTGAGCAATGAGAAGTAATGACCCAAGAGATAAGAGTCGTGATGAAATAGTCCATGAAAAATAAAATAGATGCAGTCTTTTTTATAAATCCACACAGCCACATGCAAAATAGGTGAGACCATCGTGTTGATCAAATCTGTTTTTCAGTTCAATAGTCTTTATTTAATATTTCAGAGAACCATGACACAGTTAAGTGACTTCTAATACACAGGTGAGGAAAGCAAAGGAAAAAAAGAAGAAGCCAAATAGACCATAGTATATCCAAATAGGTCCTCTCCCAAGTAGCTCCTGACCTGATATAAAACATAGATATGATAATGTTTGATAATTGTCAATGAACGAGCAAAACGCATCTTTTTGAAGCTGTGAATAAAGGTTTACTGGCTTAACTGAAACGACTTAGGGTATGCATATGTGAATAAATGTTCAGAAAAGTCATTTGAATTGCATCCGTCCTTTCAAACAAGTTTTCCATTTATTATTAACGGGAAGGATATCATAATAATTTATCTTCATTATTACTTGGTTATTGAAATGAAGTTTATATACTAAAAAGAAAAATTAGGTTGGATGCTTGACTGCCTACTTTTTCTTCAAGATTTCTTGGGTATATTTTAAAGTTTTAAACTGAAATTTGCATGATACCCATTTAAATATCTTTTTTTATCTGGGCTCTCTTTAGTCTTCTGACATAGTAAAGCTCCAGCCAAAGAGAATTACTTGTTCTATTATAATTAGTAGAATAAATGATGTATTTGATGATAGCCACACAATTTGGAAAATTAGTTTTATTTATGTTTTTTCTTTAAAGATGGTTTTGCTGCCTATAAATCCTTATTGGAAAGCAGATGAATAAAATAAAAGAATGTAAGGGAGCATGCTAATTCTATTTTTGGACCTGTGCTGTATGTTAAGTTTTAGCTTGTTCCAACTTTTAATACTGTAGAAGGTCAAATACTAAATCCAATGCACTTTTTAGTGTCTGCACTAAATGCCACATTAATCTCAGTGTAATTAATGAGCTTACTCTGTATTTATTAAGCAGGAAAATAGGATTATTTCCCTCAGAACCCATGAACCTAGCAGAATAATAGATAAGAAACATAAATTTTGCAGCTGCTGCCTTGACTAGAAACAAGCCATACAGCCCAAATAAATTCCTTTTTGGTTTAATTTTCCGAGATCCAGAATTACAGTTATAAATCCCATTTATCAATCACTGTAGTCTAATTATCATCAACCTTAAAAATCAATATTTTACAAGGCAGGCTAGGTAATTGCAGACTCACACCACTAGGCAGGTTATTATATAACATTATTATGTTAAATGACAAGCTCTTTGGGAATCAGGTTGCATGCAAATTGGCTTTTATGTCTCTACAAATTTCTATTATGTAAACACCAGCCATGCAGGTTCATCCTATGTTCAAACAGAAAATAAAACCGCTCCCGGATTCCCACCGCGCTTCAGGCCGAGCTGGTCAGGGCATGCTGGCGGGTTTGTTACGCGCATGCTCCGTCTCAGCTGCTCCTTATCGAAAGTGCCGGGCTGCCTAGTTTTATTGGCAGTTTACCGACAGCGACTGTATCTGTTTACTTCCAATCACAAGTGGTTAAAACTCAAGGGAATTTAGCAATTACGTAGACTAGCGGTGCCTGAAGTGTGGTTCCCGAATTAGCAGCATCCGATCACTCGGGAATTGTTAGAAATGCGAGTTCCCGGACCGACTGAATCGGCAATTCTGGGGGTCAAGCCCAGGAGTCTGTGTTCAGAAAACCCTTAGGAAGCCGTGGGAGCCACAGCCCTGGCGATGGCGTAAGCATGAGGGGCCACTCGAGCCTCCAGTTGTCACCAGCGAAATCTGAGTGACATTTCTCCAGCCTCGCCTTACAAGGCTGTCGGAGGCGTTCGCGGGGAAAATGTGTGTGGAAATACACTGAAAACAGACGCTGTGCACGCTCGTAAGGGGGTTTTTCATTTTACCATTGTTCGACTGTGTATCGGAGACTGTCGGCCTGTTATTCCAGAAGCAAGGAGTACTCTTACAGGCGCGCGGGGACCCTGGGCGGTATCCTGTCACTAGGAGTCAGCTCGTGGGGATCTCTGCAGCTTTCCTTGAGGTCCAGGCGTCTCTTAATTTTACCGTATCTAACCCATGGGATTTATCTTAGTCTGAGGATGACAGCCATCCACGTCAGCGTGTATTCTCCTCAATGGGTGAAGCGCATACACAAAATGAAAACAAAATCTAGACCGAAATCTTTCATTGGTGCCAATTTTCAAAGCGTCTAAGATGCTGCTGCTCAGCAAACACACGAGTGCACCTTGCGATTCTGTGATCCCAGCCGTGAGGATGTGCGAACCAACCTGTCCTCCCCAGGAACTCGGGGAGACTTGTCCTACCTCCATTTCCGTCCAGTCCCGGAGACTGACTGTGACATCGGGCATGATCTTAGCCACCAGCTGGAACCGTACACTAATCCCCACACCAACACCCCAAATCTCAAGGACTTGGACGAACGAAATGTATTGTGTTTTGTAGTTTCTGCTACGAGGAAAAACGAAGATCATATTTTAATAAACATTATAATAAATATAGATATGCAGATTTAATGGATCTTTCTAAAGTAGTTATTATCGGTAGAAAGCAAAAAGCAGAATATAATGTATGATTATGCCAGTCATTGATGAATTTTTCCCAATAATACATACTTTAGTGCAATTATTCAACTACCTCCGTGCATGGATTAACTCAATAGGGTGCATTGATTAACACAAAGAATAAAGACTCGGAGGGGCATTTAACCTTAAATTTACTATTTTTATATCATTATCTTTTCTACTCAGAGACTTACAGCTGTGCTACATCGTCAATTTAAACATACAGATGCAACATGCAAATACACCGGAACCTACTGTTATTAAACCGAAAGGCCAAATCATTCACAAGTTGACATGATCCCATTTTTGTCAATAGAATCAAGTGTCAACCATTCTGTGAACATTGCATATAGTGGTTAAAAAGGTCTAGAATCAGAAAACAAGTCAGTCATTGAAAGTTAACGAAACGGAGTGCGCCTGATTCTCAACTTGCTTCTCCAAACCCTGCACGGCACTTCCTGTGCGAGCCACAGGTCTCTGCTTTCCACCACGCATTCTAACAGCCTGGAACAGGATATTCTAAAATGCACTGTGACAGCATCTCCTCAGTTCAGTTCAACTGTCTGTCACAGGGACAAAAAAAGAAACTATCTTAACAAAAGAACCCTGATGAGAGAGACATTCGCCAGTGAATCACCCCTTGAATGTTAACCAGCACAGCTTGTAAGCTATTTACCCTGTAATCTCTTTATTTTCTGTCTTTAAAATACCCTATTGTGGCAAAGCAATCGTCTCTTAGAGTAATTTTAAGGGGCAGCAAATCTGTGAGAACAATTTTCCAGATTCAGGACTAAAACATGCTTCACTGTTTTTAACAAAGGCTCTAACAGGATAAAAGCTTTATTCTAAAACCACAGGAATCATTCATTTTCTCTGCTTTGTGTTTGTCTTAAAATAAATATTTCTCTCTCCCTTATAAAAATCAAATGAGCTCTCTGAATTTTTCCCCATTTTGTTCTTTTGTGGACAGCATGCTATTGTTTAAAAAAAAAAAAAATCACCTGAAGGAAAGATTCTTCCCGTGAAAACAATCACAGCAACAAAATTTTCCTCGTAACAAGTAATTTGGGTATGTCTTCTCTGGTGACTGGGGTGTCATTACTGGAAATTATGGTTAATCATTATTTCAGTTTCATGAATTTGAGTGGTAAGAGGACCACTTACCTGATTTTCGATCCTGTAAGTGAAAAAATCGTTCATATTCATTCTTTCTCATAAATCATGGAGTTATTCAGCTCTCTCTATGAAATGTCTTGTCTGTCCTATTGGTCACTATCAAGTAAGTCATCTCATTAAGACATGCTGTGTATTTCAGATAAAGGAGTTCACTGAAACTTTGCAGAATCTTACTTAATAATGAGTAAATGTAAACTCTGACAAAAATTTGAGGCACGACTCTTAGCATGGACATCATTAAATATCACTACTTATTAACATTCTCGAGAACTAGTAAGGATTCAAGATTTCACCCTACGTGTAAGCCAGCCAGCTAGCTTGCAAGAAGAGTTGAGTGGATTTCGGCAGAAGACATGACATACCTGGGTCAGAGACAAAGGCCGTCGGCACCTCTGCTCACAAAACGTGCAGAACGCAAAAGACTCGTGGGTGACTGTCCACCAGCAAACTTTCATCGCATCGGTCTCTTTTTCTTATTTTCCCACTAAGCCCATATCTGCTTAGATGTTTAAAGTCTTCTCTATTGGCATACTTGTTGGGGTCAGTGTATTATAATGAAACCAAAAAAGTTATTTCCTTCTTGTCGTATTTATACCGATAGCATAGTATGCATTAGACAATCACATTTAGCCTTATGTTATTTAAATTTTCATTTTCAAAAAAAAAGACTGTCATTTTCCCGTTAGCTAGGACCAGGCCACATAATGAAATTACTTTGACTCACCAGGTGATTATTGACCTTCAAAGATACGAAGGGCAAGATCTGAGATAGCTGTACTTCTACGTCCAACTCTGTCTTCGCACGGAGAAGTGAGCTGCTGCATGCACTTTTCATAGTTTTATACATTAGTATTTGGTGAGTGCCTACCGAGAGCCTGGAATTTGACAAGGCTCCAAAGAAGCAAAATGAAATAAGCTTTGTCTCGTCCAGTTCGGTGTAGACACAAGGTAACGAGACAAGAGGTAAGACAGAGAGGTCCGTGGTGATGCTGAGCGTGGCTCCTGACTCCGGCGCGGTGGGAGGGTGAAGGAGTGTGGAAGGCTTCCTACGTGAATTCTTAAAGAAAACGCTAGGGACCAGCCTGGCGAGAGGGAAACATCCCACACTTCCTGGCACATGGTTAGTGTGCTCGATACATTTTAACAATCAGTATCATCGTGAGCCAGGCACTCTGCTACCTGAGTATGATTGTATCAGACCCAAAGTCGTCTGGTGCGTGCTAGGACTGGCCTTAGCGTCTGTGATCGCAACCCCTTCCCTGTCCTGCTAGTTTTCAGTGACATCAGTACAGGTAACGTGACATCATAAAATGACGAGTATTCTAAACAGACTTTTTTTTTAGCCTTTTGTCACCAGTACTAGGAAAAATAACTGACTAAAATATCTTTCGATCTCCTGGACAGTGAGAGTAAAATAAAAATAATTCATTAAAAACTAAAAAGTCAACCAGAGGTTAAGAGGATGATGACTTTTATTGCTGCCTGCTGGGTGCAGCCCCCAACAGGAGTTTCTTGACCTGCCTAGGAAAGTAATTTCGATTTTTTGCAGCTGTGTCTCGGAAAACATAAGAAATGTCAACAGAACCCCTCTTTTTTCCTACACTCTGACTCAATTTTTGTGAACCTCAGATTTCTTACTCTTATTTAGCCTCATGTTTGCAATACTAATGGAGACACAGTGCAGAGTCTGCTCTCCGAGAAGGGGTTCAAACCATGAAATTGTCTAGGTTTCAGGTTTCCAGGTTCTGAAATTACTGCAGCTTATCGATTGTATCATTCAAAACTTAGGAAACACTTGTAGATCTTCCTCAAGGAAAAAGAACTTCCTCAGCTTCTCCACCACAGCTAACTCATTTTTCTCAAGATCAATACCAACTCTCCTATGGGACTTGGAGCAAGACTGATTAGTTGGAGAAAATGGAGCAGAATTATAAAAAAAAAAAAAAAAAAACCCTATGAAATGCACATGAAACCAGAGGCTTCTTTATAGCATTGAAATAGCCTTCCGTGAGAAATTGTTCGATGTGGGGCTAAATGTTATCCATCGGACATATCACAGCGAGAAAAGGGCTGAGGACGGTGACTCTGTAGTCCCGTTGAGCGAGCTTCTGAACCACAAACCTGATCCAATCACTTGCCATTAAAAAACCATTCAATTCGCTCAGTAAGGCACAACGACCCCTCCCAGACGCGTCTGCTCCCCATCTCCCAATCGCATCTGCTGCCCACTGGCCATTGGGGTCTTTATATTTCATTATTAGCGTCACACGGGCCTAATCTGTAATGGTGAGATATAAAGAGTTTGAAAGCCGTCATCATCGTGTGGGCGTTGTGGTCTTACACTTTTAATAAAAGAAATATTTACAAACATAAGAAGAGAAATTTTTGTGATTATCAGATCTCTGAACGGTCACCCTTATCTGTTAGGGGGGAAACGCCCTAGGCAGACTTCTACAGAGAACGAAATGAAAAATAAGACCTTTATCCAGTGCTAAGCAATTTTTTCTGACACATATTCTCAAACTCATTTCAGAAATCCTCAAGCTTAACCTTGTATCTGCTGCAGAATGAAACTGTGCTCCATTATCTGAAAACCTGAAAGTAAATTTTAAACAATTTTATTAACGTTCCTCACATGTAATCTAAGCTTTTTGCAAATTTCATCCTGTGTAAACTTATGTAACATTCAATATATTTTGCTGTAATATTTCTGTTATAACTCAAAGCTCTAAGTATGTTATGTAGGGAAATCTCATTCCTATGGAATAGTGTTTCTTTGCATTAGTTTACATTTTTTAGAAAAAAAAATATAGCGAATAAAACTTTCCATTTTCTCCTTGAGACATCTTAAGGACAATCGGCTTTAGGTATCCTCGTTATTGATTTGTAGGAGATTAATGTGACTTTTCAGTAAATTTTTAATGATACCTCAGATCGTAGTTAGGGGAGTGCTGTACTTTCTGATCTTAAATAGTTTTTTGATTGCAAAGACATTCTATAATAACATGGTTCAGAAATGAAAACAGTTATATCGATGTGGAAGTTTGCTTTTATTAACCTGTAGTTAACGTTTTATAACTAAACTCTTAAAAATAGCAATGGAACATTTCTAGTTTAAAAACTAAATATCTGTATTTTTCATTGTATCATATTTCCCCATTCCTCTCATTGATCAAATTCATAAAGTTTCATTTCATATTGTTTCTCCTCATACTATGTTTCGACTTAGAATATTTCATTTTAATATTTACCATTTATTGGCTGCCATAGATTGCTTATAAACTCAATCATTCAAGTGCATTCTGCTAACAGTGCAAAGTTCCATGAAGTTTTACAAAGAGATCACAGTTGTAGAAAATTAAAATCCCAGTATGTGATTAGAATACAAGAGAAATTAAATGCAAGCAATGGGAATAAATGAATGCTACATCGACCAGAATGATAAATATGAGATTATTTTTATTCTAGAGAATTTATGAAGTAAGTGTCAAAGAGGTAATGTTGTACGAATCAAATGAAACCATCTTTAAGGCAAATTAGAGTATTTTACACTACATTATGTCTGACATTTTCAGTGTTAGAATCTTGTTGCTAACCCACCAGTCTCTATAACTGTAGGCTGGGTACTACATTAAATTTAATGATGTGCATTTTTCCCCATTCAATAGTTACAAATTTTTGAAGATACGACTAAAAAACATTTAGACGTCCAATTATAAAGTAGCAAAAACGTTCGTGATTTTGGGGGTAAAAATGCCATTATTAATAAATGTGTGAATGGGTATTTTTTAAATGGCAGCAAGGGAGGAAAGGAAAATGGGAGAGGAAAAGCTTTTGCAAATTAAAATTAGAGTCGTAGATATTTTTTATAATATAGTAAGCTTGAGAGATAAGGTTAAGCAAATCGTGAATCTCCCACAAAGTAAAGCAGCAAAAATGAGTGAAAATAGAAAAGATTGGGAAATTATAGGGTCAGTACTGAAACGTAAATAATAAGGGTCTAGAAAAAGAGCGGAGGTGGGAGAAAATGCGCAGAAAAAAATAGTGGAAGGGAAATAATTAACCGAAAGGTATAATAGCCGTGCAGAACTGTTTCCCAGAAATGGGACACCTTAGTTCCTTGATGGAAAGAAAAATCAAAGCCTTTGAAAAAATACTCACACGAAGACACATCGTCCTGCAGCTTGTAACACGAGTAACAGAGCGAAGTCCCCGACCATTCCAGAGGGGACAAAAGCAGGTGGCAGAGGATCAGCACCTGGCACTAGAGCAAACACGCAGCTTACCTCAGAGGCAGCTGCGAAGGTTAAACGGGCTGAGGAGCTGTGTGTGCGCGCATGTGTGTGTGCGTGTGCATGTGTGTGCATGTGTGTGCATGTGTGTGCACGCCCGCGCCACAATGTGCGACCCCTGCTCTTGGTGTTAACAATGTTCTCAACTACCACTAACGTAGCACGCTGTTAGACTGCACTGCTACGGACTGACTCATTGGACACCTGGTTCTATTCGGAGAAACTGTCATGATTGTCGCCATACACTCGAGGAACCTCAGGAACAGAGCAGTTAAATAACGTTCCAGGTGTCACTCGGCTGGCTGTGCGGGGTGGAGCTGGAGCTCTCACCCCCTAGCCGTCTTCCTTTAGAGCTGACCCTGTTAACCTTTGCACAGCACAGGGGTCCCCAAGCCCCTGGGCTGCAGACGGGACTATAATGGCCCGTTAGGAACCGGGCCGCACAGCAGGAGGGGAGTGGTGGGTGAGCCAGAGAAGCTTCACCTGTGTCTGCGGCCGCCCCCAGCGCCAGCATCACCCCTCGGCTCCGCCTCAGGTCCTCAGGCGTTAGAGTCTCTCATAGGAGCCCCGGTCCCCGCTGCCGAAAAGGCCGGGGACCGCCGGCGTAGGGCATCAACCAGGACAGAGTCCCAGCAGGTTACGGAGCTGGAGGTAACTGAGGAAATTTATTAAAATATGAAAAATATTAAAATAGTAAAAATTCATTAAAGTAAAACCTTTGAATCAATTGTGATGAGGAAAGACTTATTATCAAGATATAAAACCCAGAAAACACAGATCTGACCACAAAAATATTAAACATTTATGTAGTAAAAGGAAATTAAACAACAAGATGCTATTTTTCATCCTCGGAAAATTTTTTTTTCGTCTGATAATATCCAGATTTATCTAATGCCGAGAAAGCAAGCGCTTTCCCATCCCGTAGGCGAGACTATGTAAAGGAGCGCAGTGGAAACGGACAGCTCCGACAGCCGCTCGGTGGCGCGAAACCGCCGTTACATTTCAAATTCTTTTTTTGACACTTGAAAGGATAAAAAAATTACATGTCACGCTTAATCATTTTATGTAATCTTAAACCAAATTACATAATCTTACTAATAAGCGCAAATACCTTCCAGAGAAAAATCAAGAAAATGATCATCTCTAGCAAGGGGGAAACAAACGTCCCCTGCCCAGTCTAAGTTAATGTCTCCTACTGCATGTGTTTTCTTCAGTGAACATCCTTTCGTCGGCTTCGCGTATACGGTACATTGCCTGGACGTGTATGGTCTGGGAAACGACCCCCCTGGTGACTCCGTCTTCCCTCCGGCTCTGCACGCGGCCGTTACGACACCGTTGTCGCTGCGTCCATTTATTTAACAGCTTGCTGTGGGCGGACTCGTGTCCTCAAAAACCCATAGGTTGGAGAGCTACGCCCAGCGTGACAGTACTTGGAGATGGGGCCTTGCGTGGGGTAGTTAAGGTTAAATGGGGTCGTCTGGGTGGGACCTGGGTCCGAGAGGATTGGTGTCCATGTAAGGTGAGCTCGAGGCTCCGGGAAGCAGCCAGGTGTGCGCACAGCTGGAAGGCAGCACCTGCCAGCCCAGGAGAGCCGCCTGGCCAGAAAGCCACCTGCCCGCGTGGACCTCGGGCTTCCAGCCTCCAGAGCCGTGAGAAAACAGCGTCTGTTGTTTAAGCCGCCCGGCCAGTGGCCTGAGCTGAGCAAGACACAGCTTTCCTGGCCTGAGTTGTTCTCTGGTCTTTGACAACGCACTTCAGCGTTTTAGTGGCGCATCGATCAAGGCTGCAGGAATCGGGCTGTGGAAACCGCTCGTTCTTCCCCTCCAAGGCGAGGCGGAAACACGTGTATGCGACACGGTTCGTAGGGGGAGACGGACGCGCGAGGGGCCCCGTGAGGAGGCGCCAGGGGCAATGCGGTGGCCGCCAGCGGTGACTCTGCTCGGTCCGTGCCAGCCTGGCAAGCCGTTCGGCACCCGCGAGCTTCGATTTGGCTTTTCCCACGTGCAAAACGAGGGGGTGCGGACTCGCCTTGTAGAAGCGATGTGAGGATAAAAAAAATACTTCTGAGGTACTTAGCATGGGGTCTGCGTGACATGTACGCAGTGGATGGTGATTATCGCATCCTGGTTTTTCCAAATCACTTCTTTATGGACTGAAAGCCATGTTTTATTTCTCCTTCGATTTTTAAAATTTTGTTCTATTATTTAAAGGGGTAGCACCCTTACCTCTCCCCTCCCAGATTCTAACAAACAAACAAAACATCAGTTCAAATCGAGTCGCCTTACTGAGACCATCGCTTCCCGCCCACTAGTCATCACGGGTTTAATGCTCTGGGGTCCTCCCGCCTCAATACAGAAACAATTTCCTTTGTGTTTTACGGGCAGGGCATAACCGGTGTCAGTAAGCACAGGAAACCAGAGGCTGGCAGGAAGGGCACAGGCCGTGGGGACACTCAGCGCCGGCCAGGGCGCTCTCGGTCCCCGGGGCGGGGGGCGTTTTCCTTCTGGGTGTGGTGGGCGCTCTGGTCCCGCACGCCGGTTTGGCGGCTGTTTCCCAGCGCGTTTGTGTTCCTGCTCGTGCATGACCAGCGTGACCCTTTCATGACGCAGCGGCGAAGATTCTCCTTTACGTCTGGAGTGACTGGGCCTCTCTCATCACGGGGTACGCCTGAGTTTCTGAAACTGGGAGAAGTCACAGTTTTGTTAGAATAACACGCATTTTAAATGCCTCTATATCCAGCATATTTTTTCTTTCTTTTTTTTTTTTTTTTTAATAAAATAGGACTGTGTTTCTCAGCCCAGAGCTTGTGTACGTACCCGGGGGAAAGGGGATAAGGGAATGGTGTACAGTGTCATTTCGGGGTGTGCTTCCAATCTCCAAGCAAAAGGATCTGCTTGTTTTCCCAAAATGCCGCGGTTACCCGCATGTGTGGGTAGAAAATAGTTTCTATCAACACAAACGTGAATATACAATGAAGTCGAAACCAAAATGCAAAAGAACTTTCTAGACAGTGGTTGGCAGAGGTGTCGCTTTTTAATTAGAGCGTCCTTCACTCATGCCCTCGGGGATGAGTGAAGAGAAGGTTAGAAAACATTTCAACAGAGTCTGTTTCTGGGCGTGAACAGGTCTGTTCCATGGAGCTTTTAATTTAAGCCACAAAGTTGATTTCTGTTTTTGTTTTGTTTCCGCCAACAGTGCCTAAGGGCGCAATTCAAATGAATGTTGAGAAAATGCTTAATTATTTCTCTCTTTTGTTCTCATACTTATTGTTGCCAAAATCAAACAGCATTTGTTGAGCCCTCGCATGCACGGTTCCGATTGAGGGATGCTATTTTTTGATAAGTGTTAAATAGCATCATTTGTGAATTATCCATCTGTAAAGAAATGGTCGAGGTAAAGAAAGTCACAAATTTAATTTCTAACTAGACTGGAAATTGTTCAAAGAGGAGACGAACAAAGCAAGACCGACCTTGAGAGAGAATGATATTGAAAACCTGTCATAGTGAGAGACAGCACGCTGAGATGGAGGAAGTACAGTTATCGAACGACAACAAAAAAAAACCATAAAAACCTAGACCCACTCCGCGGGAGAGGCCTCGAGTCCGTGTGTTTCGAGTCCACGGCAGCGGAGCCGCCGTTTGCACACACTGTGGAACGGAGGTCACGTGCGGCTGCTGCACAGACGCATCCGGTTCTAGAACCCGCTCTTCTAACCTCCCTCGGCGTCCGGCTCGGATCCTGCAAAGCGCAGGATGTGAGGACCCTTCATTCGATGTTTATTGCCGCCTATCCTGGGCTCACAGCCATTCTCAAAGCCGCCGGAGAGCCCTGGAGAGCCAGGGACCACAGTTCCCTTACTTGGTCCCCTCTGTGGGGTTCTGAACTATTTTAGCAGATGTTTGGCAAATATCTGTTGCATGCCTGACCTTATACACGGCGGCTGCGCGAGCAAAGACTCTTCTGAATTTGCAACTTAAACCTTAGTTTTTAGCCCACAAGTAATGTGACTTACAGGTGTGTTTCAGCATTGCTCTCTTTCAGATATTTCTTAGTTTTTTAAAAAATAACAGGATAAACCCAAGGCCAGGAACATGGCCATAATATTTAAATTTCCATCCGGTTATCCCCGTAAATTCCAGTATCTCCATTTAAAGGAATTATCATCATCTAGCAAGTCAAAGGTAAGATAAAGAGGCAAAATTGTTAAGATGTTTACATTATTTTTCCCCATACCAAAGTAGTGTGTCACAACCTTGTCATATAAACATGTCGAAAGGCCACCTCCTTAGGCAGGCCTTCATGGACCACCCACACAGATGGCCCTCTCCTGTGTGACATCCTATCGCCTAAGTGGTGATCGCACTTAACGTGTCCAAATTGGATGAATACATATTGATTTTGTCCTCAAAAGACCGCATAAACCCATTGATGTCATCCAAAGCCCCGCGGGAAAGGAGGCTGAGAAACCCCGAGGGGCTGCACCCCAGTATGCAGCAGAGGAGGCAGGGCGACCTGGGTTCCACTCCCGAGTCCCCAGCCCGCACCTCCCCGCGTCTCCCCTCTGGGTGGCCACTCTGCGGCGCGGTCCCAGCTGCCTTTTCCCGCACCGCATCCTCCCGTCTCCTACCGGAAAGAGAAGACGCGCTCGGCTGAAGTTCAAGATAATCCAATGCGCTATTGAAACAGCTGTGGCTGAAGTTTCAAAACCAATCAGGCACTGTGAAGGACGGGCGCCAATAACAGGTGCTTTGGCACCTTCGCGCCATAAGGAGCAAACGGTTTGGGGGGGGCCTGGGAGGAGGGAAGGGAGCGGAAAGTTCTGGAAGCTCGGCAGGAGGCTGGACGGAGAACCGCAGGAGGGGTGGGGAGCACGAGGAGGGGTGGGGGGCACAAGGAGGGGTGGGGGCTCTCCCCGGTCTGCTCTCCCCGAATCTCAATCAGGAAGAGCATCAGAACAACAGTGGCTCCAAAAGGATTTCTAGCTAGCAAGCAAGACCTTGCCCTCGGAAATGTTTAACACGAAGAGGCTCCACCATTGAATGAGCTTTTGATCGCCCACTTCACGTGCATTTTCCCCCTGGATCCCAAGGTTCGCGCTCTGCCGTTCGAGCGCGCGACATGGCCAAGGGCCGCGCCACGCGAGGACCTGACGGGGTGTTCCGTGCCTCTGCGCAGCAGGTGGCCCTCCCTGGGGCCCTCGCCGCGGTGACCGGAAGAAACGCAGACCGGGCTCAGGGCGGCTCCGCCTCTGGGGCTGACGCTCGCTCGAAGGGCAGCGCGCTGGGTCTGTCCGTCTTCTATCTTCTCTCCGTGCTCGGCTCGTCCGCCAGGTCATTGTCATTGTCACTGTCATTCTCGACTCCGAAGAACTGCTCGTCCCCGGTCAACGAGAAGGACGCGGAGCGAGTTCTTCCGAACGCGCGCTGTCTCTCCCCGTTTTCCGCGCGCTGGCAAGCGGTCCACGAACCACCTCTGTTTTCCCGTGTCGGGCCGATTTCTCACCTCCAGGGGTGCAGGTGAACGACGCAAAGCACAGACGGAATTGTCTCAAAATACGCCTTGTGTAAGATTTAGCTCGCAGGCTCCGTGGGTGTGCAGCAAGGCTCGTCATTTCCATCGAGCGCATCACGGAGCGGGCCCAGCGACCCACACCCCCGCCGGGGGCCGGGGTGTCCAGGGCTGTCACCGCACGCTTTCCTGGTCATCGACGGTTACCGGTTAGGGTAAAGTGCCGGTTGCCTACCCAAAAAGGGTGTGTAAAAGTGTGCGACTTGCTTCTGCATGCCGGAAGCGAGTGTCATAGAAAAGAAAGAGGCCCCGGGCTCTCCGGCCGCCTGCGTCTGCCTCCAAAGCCGGGGGCGCGTGGGAGGAGCTCGAGACCCTTGGGAAATGCACCGGGCTCTCTGGCCCCTGCCAGGACGCCCCTGAGGGCAGTGTCGGTCCCGAGGGCGACAGTAACTCATCGAGGAGCAGCAGGCACCGCGTTTTCCGATTCTCGCCCGCTCCCTGCGCCGCCGTCGGCGCCAGTGTGCCCTTGGGCGCTTCCGAGCCTTCCCCGGGCCCACCTCTCCTCCCTTTGTGTCGCCCCCTCCAGGTCACGGGTTCGGCTCGTCGAAGATGGCGCGCGCGCAGACCTTCCCCAGCTACGCCGCGGAGCAGGGCGAGGAGACGCCGCAGGCCCTGTCGCGCCCGGGCAGCTACGGCTGCGGCTACGGCTCCGGCCGCATCCAGTGACGCGCGCGCGGCGCGGCTGAGCAGAGACACCGAGCGCCCCGCCCCGCCCCGCGCGGGCGGCCTTGCGCCCCCCGCCGCCCGGAGGACCAACTGCAGCCCGCGCCGCCACGCGGCCGCGGGGGCCCCGGCGGAAGGTTAAGGACTGGAGTTCTGCTTCCTTGGTTCCGTGGCTACGTCCTTTATTTATTGAATTTCTTAGGGGGGGGGGAAATCTATGTTTTACAAAAATAGAATATAAACCGTACGAACAGTCATTTCAGCAAAATTCTCTGGGTCTGACGGTAGCAACAGCAGCCTGGGCCCCGTGAGGGCTGCCGCCCACGTGAGTGGTACCTGAGCGAAGGGACCAGCCTCCTGTCCTCCTGGCTCTGATGATGGGGTCGGTCCTCGGACGGACGTAAAGGTGACCCACCGCGAGCCGTGCGGCTTGGAAGGTCTTGACAGGACCAAACCTAGTAAGCTCCACACATGGCATTATAACTCTCCATATAAATAAGCCCAGTGACCATTAAGGGAACACGACATTTAGACCACACTACCAAGCAGGGCCTTGTAGCCCTACTGTGTGTGTGTGTGTGTGCGTGTGTGTGCGCGTGTGCGCGCGCACCTGTAGACAAACGTGGATATTGCTATATCCATCTACACTTTACAAGTATATATCAAATGTGTGCTGAGGGTGACAAGATGTGCTCACTTAAATCGTCAAAAAAAAAAAATCCTGTCATTTGGTGCATTAAAATTAAGATTGTTATGTTGAATAGCTATTTTTTAAATAGTGCTGTACAAAAAAAAAAAAAAGGCTTCTTATTAGCAGAAGTATTTATATAGTCAGCGCGCTCCAAGGGCGAGTATGAGAAGGGGCAAGCCTGGGAGCAGAAGGCGTGCAGCTGTCACGCGTCCGGCACCGCGCCGTCCTTCTGGTTAGCGTCCCCTTGCGGCTGACAGTGTTGCTCCCCTCGCCATCCTCCTGAGCTCCGCGGGGAAGATTGGGTGTGATCACCCGCCCCTTCCATTTAATTTCTAGAACAAGAAGGACTCTCAATGAGCAGACGTTTAAGCCAATAACAATTCCCTTAAAAAGAGCGGAGCTGTTTTGCAGTCAGGAAAACGCCAGGACCGTAGGCATCATTTAGAATCCCAGGGCAGCTGTCCGGAGAGAGCCTTCGGGTGCCTGTCACTTACTGTGTAACCGGGGTTTGCTGGGCTCCTCTTTCCTTTTACTGGACGTGGGTTGGCTGGCACGGTGAGAAAATGAATTAGATATAATTTTTCTCATCTCTGACACGTAATGACAAACCTTCAACACTTAAAGAGAAGTGATGATTTCTTTGCGAACTAGGGAAGTTTGACTAATTCAGGTCAACCAAGGGAGTTTTGCCCTCAGTTTCGGAGTTCATTCAAGTAAAAATAAAAAACAATTCTGCCTGCATTGTCAGATGCCACGTGCCTGAATTGATACCCTCGCAAATGTTCCCATGGGCGTGAAACAGCGGTGAACTCAGGTCGCGTAAGATGAAAACCTGATTTTTTTTTCCCTAATGCAAAATTTTTTAAATTATCAAAGTTAGTCTGTTGAAAAGGTCCCCGTTTGGCTGATTTGTGATAAGATATGTTTTCATCCCTGTCCTTAGCCGGAATGTGGATTGACAGTTCATTTCTGAGAATTACTACAGAATTCAAGGGTTCTGAGTTTCTCCTGGGTAAATCCGCCTTTATAGCAACTACCTAGACTCTCCATATCTCTCAGATAAGTATGGCAACCCATCGAGATGCTAATCATAAGAGTTAATGTGGCTGTGAAAAAAAAATAATTATCCTAAGCTTTCGGGGATAGAAAAGAAAATTGCTCCAAGCCCGCTCTGTGAATTCTGCCAGCAGAGCAGAAGAGCAGGTGACTGGCCCCTGACGGTGACGGTGATGGTGACGGTGATGGAGCTTTCCCGGAAATCCCAGCTCTCAGAGGGAAACGCCTCCGAATGACTTCAGCACAATGTGGCGTTTGCTTTTGAAATGCCATTAATGAAACCCACCAGAGCGACTCCCCGCTGAGACCATTTGAGCACAGCTCCTAGTGGAATCACTCACTCAGTTGAGCTGTTGCCTAGAGACCACAAGTTTCTACCAGGGACTTTTGGGGGGAAGGCCCTCAGGGGTCCTGGTTCCTGTCTCAGCATTACGAATGTGCCCGAAGCACAGACAGCAAGTCCAGAGGGGATTCTGCTAAGTGGATGAGTCTGCTCTTGTGCCCGTTGGGTGGGAGACACATTACCTGCGTGACGTTCTCCAAAACCACCATGTGCTTGTGATCATTTCCGGTGAGTGTAACTGAGAGGGTATCAAAGAACAGGCATAACCTTGGGCCAGTTCATTCTGAAAATCGGGCCACAAGAAGAGTCTGTGAGATAGAAATTTCCTGCCCGCGTCTTTATCTAATCTCATCACGATGAGAATGATGCTCTACAATATCCCACGGTACATTTCTGGAGATTTATTGTAGCACAGTCCTCCAACTATACTGACAGTTGTAGCTAAGTCAAAATTGCTAAATGAACAGATAGGAGAATTTATATTAACCTAGTGTACTGGGCATAAGGCAGTGTACATTGTAATAACAATGACAAGCAGAATAAATTGTCTACAAAAAAAAAACAAAGATAAAATGTTACTGAACCAGTCTCTGGAACGTCGTGAAATCAATTCTGCTGGAGCGTCTAAAGCATTCATAGGCACGTGTTCGACTCTCTTGAGCTTGAAGGTTTTTGGCTGAAGACGCCTCTACACTTTGCAAGGCACTGTTGTTCCTTCCGAAATTGTATTCTATCTTCAATATACGTGTGGCTTTTCCATTGTGAGCAAGTGACTTGCTATGAACCAAAGACATTTTTTGGCTCCTTCTAGAAGTGACTCAGTTGGGGTTCCATCCAGACGGAGACAGGTGAGTGAAGGTGGTCCATGTCCACATCAGGCTGGAATTGAAGACTGATGAAGGGACCAACATAAGTCACAAAGGCTCTCCGAGGAGCAGAGAAAGCCTGGAGGACGTACACAGCTCCAGAAACATTACACGAGTGAGTTTATTTTTTATATCCCCAGGCTTTTCTTTGGATACCGATATTGTTGTAGACACCACATTATATTTAAACTGCAGAAAGGTACAAAACAGCTTTAACCCAGTAGTTTGCTATTCTGGCAGGGGTGGAGGGGAAGAAAACACATCGCTCACTTATTCGTCGTGTGAATAATAGAAACTCAGAACTAGTTTATTTATGCAGGTCGCAAATCCTTTTGAATCCAGCCGCTGCCACAATTTGAACTTAATGAAATAAGAAATATATATTGACTTACGCATTAGGGAAGATGCAGTTTGATAGAGCATGTGAAATAAAGTGAAACATTTATTAACAGTGAACCTCACCTTTTTCACCAAGTAGCAACTCGAATGCTGGCCCTAGTATCTCGTGCAATTTTTCTCTGTCTTCGTTGGGCGATTAGGTTTGAAAATCATTTATCGCCTATAAAATGGTCAATCACTTACACTTTTTGTCCAATATAGAAACGGTGGACTGATAAATAACTTTACACTGTTAGCAGTTTCTACAGATCCAATTTATTGCATGTGGTATCTTTATAGTAGATAGTAAAAACAGGTCATAAAAGTTGATGTCCGGCCCTCATTTTTTGTCCAGTATCTCAGAAAACTGTTAAAAAGCATGAGTACCTTATTCTCTAGGTTATTGGCGATACTTCCTAAAATCGACAATTAACGATAGAATGAAAACAAGCTAAGCAAATTATATTCTTATTTAAAAAATTGTAGGCCCGTTTGATTTTTTTAATGCAGAAATAGGCAATATGCATTCAGTGGAGCCGAGCCTAACAGGCCTGAACACTTCATGTTATAGCAAAGAACTGCTCAGAGCGAAAAGGATGCATTTCTCTCCAATTCTGTTAACATATTATGTCTACCGATATCTTGCAATTTCAAATTACCAACAATTAACAATACAACCCTCCAACCTTGGCCTTCCCAAAGTAGGTAAAAACGTGCCTACTAGACAACACACCTTAATCATTATGATAATAGGTGACATGCCACACAAATGAATTTCTAGCCAGTGAAATTTCTGAAGTGCAATTTCCCATGGAGAGGGCAGAGAAGGAGGACAGGGACTAGTCGTGGGGGGGGGGGGTGGCAGTCTATGTAAGGTTGTGCAGACCCCAGAGGGACATCCAGAGTGGCACTGGGGGGTCTACCTTCCTTCCATTGTAAAGTCAACGCCATGTCCCAGACTTAGAGAAGGCCAAGTACTAAGTACTGTCGCCGAGTCCTGAGTAGGCAGGAAGTACGTCCACCAGTCGTGCAATGTTTTCGTCACCACACGATGGACAACACGTGACCAACAAGCATGCTTCCGTCAGCTGAGTGAAAAGCATTCAACGTGAAAGGAAGTGTTGCGAAATCCCCATGGTAAAGTGTCTCCTCTGTAACGTGAGGACCATTTTCGTACGGTCGACCTTTTGCGTTCCGGCACAAAGACGTGGTGATCAGTGACACTGGCCAGGCCCCGAGTGTGTCAGAGGATGCCCCCGGCCCCACGTGTGTGCTCTCCATCCCTGCACTTTGAAAGCCGGGCCCGCTTTTTTCCCCTTGAAACTACCATACGTCCTCACTTTCGTACTGGAGAATGTGCATCGTTATCATCTCGTTTCCACTATTTATTACATCTAGAGGCGGCATTCGAGAGTTTATAGCCCCCCACGGAAGTGTCATGAGATCTGGGGCACATTTCCTAGGTAGGCGGAAAGCTAAGCGGGCCTGGAGGCGGTCACACAGGATCGAGGTCGCACCCCATGTTCCGCCGAAGAGGAACACGAACCCCATGGGCATCGTGATGTATCCACAGGAGAGAAACAGTGAGGAGGAGCTTCGCCTAGTTCCAGGCTCCTGGTCCAGGAACGGTTCCTTGGCTGCATCTCGGCTCCCGGCGAGATGCAGTGGGAGTTGAGAAACGCCACGCGGCCCGTAAACTAACGGGCCCTTGTACACACGTTTCCCCCCAGTTTTTCAGATGTCGCTAACTCTTCCTGAACTCACCCCCAGCTGTGTTAGCAGAGAGGCTTTGTGGGGCGAATGATCGGTGTAACCGTCACTGTTCTTACACTGTCATCCGGTTCTTTGTTGGAAATTCAAACTTACTTTTCCTAAAATGATAGCAAACTAAAAAAAAAAAAAAAAAGGCTGTCTATATTTTGTATTCCTATTAATTCATTATATTATAATTGTGGTTATTATCTAAGGGATCTTTATAACTCTAGTGCTTTGGTTTAATTATCTGTGGCGTTTGTCACAACTTTGTTAGAGAATTAATAATATCACGGCTACATTTTTGTTTTCACGTGAACTTCAAAAAGCTTCTATTTTCGATTAAAATTTGGGGAATAATTCTTTCTACATTAAAATGCTTTACACATCGTTTTTTCTTATAACGTCAGTACGCATTTATGTAAATCAACCAAAGCTTAGATAAATTATAAATATTAAAATGAACAAATAACAATGGAAACCACATTTTACTTGTGATTTTCATATACTTTTCCTGAGTTTAAATTTTTAATGTCTTATAAACATTTAAAGAAGAGCGAAAATACACTCAGAATAGGAATACATCGAATTCCTTCTGATAATTCTGTTTAATAAGTTTTAGTTAGGCCTGCTGCCCTGGTGCACATTCCAACCCGATTTTAAGAGGAATGAATGGATTTAAATTTTCTGATAGTTATTTGAAGGCAGTTTTAGTAGTTGAAACCATTAACTTCCCCAGTCTGTTCTCTACTGTGAGGATGCTTTTAGACTCAAAGAGAGCATAAGATCAACCGTTTTGTAGACACAGAATTATAGGGCGAGGTCCCCACCTTGACTCCATAGTTGTGTCCATGTTGGAATTTGATTGCTATCTTAATTCACCCAAGTGATCCAGAGCCTCATGGGAGTTGCTCGTTTTCAGGAATCCAAAATTTAAAAGCCCAGATTCAGGTAAAGGAGACTGAGATAATAACTCGATTTTTTTTTTTTAAGTCACCACAGATCTTCTCTCAAAGAAAACATCATGAGAGAGTTTTATGGTTTTTCAATATCATTAAGTATCTGACAGAGGGGCTGAAAGGCAGGGAAAATAAGGAATAAAATGATAACATCTCGATATTCAATATGAATCAGAAAGTAACATGATGTAGGTCCAAATGAAATAATTTAATTAATCAAATTCAGATTTACATATCTAGTGCATAATTCAAGGAACAATACTTATTCTTAATAAAAAATATATGTCAGTGGGTGGAGTGGGGAAAAAGAAGCTTTTATATTTTTGCGAAGACATGAAGTAGAAATTTTTTTCAGTTCTAAGACACTGTATCGTTTTAGTTATAGGAGGCAGTATATGAATCACAGAAACAAATCAGTCTACCCCCTAGCAATAAATGAGCATAAAAGTGAGTGTCGTCCTCACTGCAGACAGCCAAATACCCTTCCCAGCACCCTCTCCACACAAGCTGTGACGCACGCGTGTGCACACACACACACACACATTTCGACTTTTGACCTATTCTATGTTTCCCACTATAGTTAACTTCTTAGGTCCACACAAAATCATCCCGTTTTGCAAATTCCTTACCCCTGTGAATCTGCAAAATATATTAAATTATGTGTTATATGTTCTCCTTCTGTAAATTCTTTAAAATTAATTTATATATACTTTGTGAAGTCTTATCCTGTACATTATTAAGGGGTGTCATTTGTCATTGATTGAATATGTTTATGATTATTTTGTTAAAGATAATTTTTGGATGCTAAGCCCTTGTTATGAAGTAAAATACCCATTTCAAATTTGCTTCTATTAAAGAATATGTGATTTTGATAGCCTTTAATTTTAATCACAATCTATTCCAGATAATAGTTGTGGCAGCTCTACTTAAAAACTAGATGAGCTACATTTTAGATTGGAATGCAAAGGAATACTGTCCCTGGAACCAAAAAGTAAATTTCTGGCAGAACAGAAAATATGATAATAATGAGGCAATAATAAAATTAGGAAATTAAATTATTATTAAATCTGTCCATGTGATTTATCCCTTTGGTAAAAATACATGAAATACATAGTTTAAGAGTAACCTTCTGAATTCATAGTTTCTATATCTCGATCTTCAATAGATAAAGTACTCTATTGTTATTATTGTATTACACATAATTATAAGAAATTTACAAATGATATTGCTACCAGAAGGATCATTTATAGTTGTGCAATATTAAAATTTCCTCCATCACTCAAAAAAAATGTTGAGCAGTTCAAAAGTACTACTTTCTGCCACAACTTTGCATGACTGAGATTTGAACATCTAAATTGATGGTTTTTACCCAGGAGTTATTGAATATTGTCAGCACTGTAATATATTATATGATCTCTTTACATTTTTGTTATTATGTGATGAACTGTAACTATGTAATTAAACAGAATTCTGACAATCATATTCTGCTAACCTTTAAAATGTCACTTATTCCTTTATTTATTGGCTTGCTATTTTCAAAATAAAGTAAAAGAAGGCCCTTTATTAAATGTAAGATCACTGAGAATTTATTATGTATTTCTAGTGTTTTCCTAAACCCTATGTTTGATAGAATATAATTTTCATCGGGTTGACTCTGGCTTGTTGGAATTCTAGAATATTCATATTGAAAATGACATTGGAGATCAACATTTATTTTCTAGAAGAGAGGATCCAGAGTTTTAAGTGGCTTTCACGGTGTCACACCACTAGAAAAAAGCTTTTGCTTCACCATTACGCCCGCCTTCTAATAACCATATTATTTTCCATCCCATGACATAGAGGGCTCTGTCAGCTGGGTTGAGATCAGCCTGGAACTATGCTTACAGTATCTGTTTCTCAAACTTAATGTTCAAGTATTAGCTGGGCATTTCTCGTTGATTTACTAGATTAATTTGGTAGAAGGGCTTTTCTTTCGGCATCCTGGAACTGCCATGAGCAGCTCATGTTATGCAAATAAATCGACTGGTTTTTATAACACAGCATCAGCTTCCAAGACTTACAACCAATACCCACCCCACACACACACACAACTTTTACAGCCACAAACCCAAATGTAACAGGCTTCTTACTGTTCCTTCTTCCAGGTATTGGTTAAATACACGCAGTCTGCAACCTCGTATCCTTTTGCAGTGGGAGATTTTCTAGAATTGGGTCCAAGTTTTATGTTCCTCTCTCTCTTTTTTTCTGGATGAAGGGAGACATCAGAATGACAGTCATGCAGAAAGAAATGCTAATTAGTTCACGTCAAAGCTCCAGGGGAACTTTTTTAGGAAGACGACAGAGAGATCGTCTAGACCACTGTGAAGAGTTTGAGATAAATTTATGGTAAATACCAAACTAGTAAGCTGAAGAGAGATAATTATTAGCTCTAGGTAGGAAAAAAAGTTATGTAGGAGAGAAAGCACAATTATTTTACCATGTGATTCAACTGAGGAGAGTGTTAACAAGATAACAAAAAATAAATAAACACTAAATATTGAAAGAATCAAATTTTAATACAAATATTCTGGAAGGATGGACACATGAAAAAGGTATTCACATGTGGTGAGTCTGTTGGGAAGAAGACATCAGTAAATTAATAAAGAATGTGTAAAATGAAAAAAAAAATAATCCATTAGTGGTTTAAGCATGCTATTCAGAAAAGTAGAAGAAATAATCAGTTAGAAGAAGTGAAATTTTTTATCTCGATGGAGGGGAAATGGAACAGGTAGGGAGCTAGTTTTTGCAGAAAACCCTGTAACAGTTTGATTCTTTGAACTACGTACACTTATGAAATGACCAAGTGGTACACTGAGAGAGAATGTACAAGGTGTCGGTGGTTAGAATTTTTTTCTGCATTTAATTCTACACGTTAACATAATTCTATAGAAATTCTTGCCTAATGTTTTTTTAATGGCAAATGAAACTAATAATCATGGAGAACCAGATTCTACTCATTCACACAACAGAATACAGTACATTGAGGCAAACATTCGCATGCCCTACAAAACCAGAGAGTCTGAAATTACACAGAAACCTGGAAAATATGTTCTAAAGAGGGTAACTGTATAACATCATTTAAACAGGGACGATAGGCAGTAAGTGGAGATTATTCCAGACATTTACCACCCAAACTCCCAGTTTAAGTCTTACACCACCTTACAACATAGTTAGTGCTTTAGACCTGGAAAAATCTAATATGTAAGCCAACCTCGAAGATTTATCAAATTTCCTTAAACAACACTGGAGGTATCGTAGAAGTCACAATTCTGCCTGTTGGATCCTAGCAATAGAAACAAATATTAAAAAACACGTTTTTATTTTTCAGATAAATGTACACAAACCTCGAGCCCTGACTTAGAATAATTCCAGTGAACAGACCAATGAAAATAATATATACTAAATTTATGAAAAGCATGAAGAAAGATCAATACTTTCTATATTCTACATTCTAATAGTGGCCAAACTAATGATGATAATAAAATAACGGTATTACATGCTCATATCATTTTATATTTTTCAGATATATTTTCTTATCACTATTGTGGAAAGAAGTTAAATTTTGTATTCACAGTTTAACATCTCCACCTACACTTTACAAGTATCTTAATTCTATGGTATCTTCAACCTTCCTGAAATTTCATACAAGCAGTTCAAAAATACAGTGCATTATTATAAATGAAAGAGACATCATTTTGATTACAGTGATTTTCCATTACAATACAGACTCTCTAATTTAGAAAATTACTGAAATGCAGATATAATTTTTTTAAAAAATATTGTTCTATACAAACCAGCATAACTTACCTATCTGTCATCAAACAGCAATTCTCTTTAATTGGTTACTTCAATGTAAATATTAAAATAACAGCATTCAAAGGAAACACAGATTCTTATTTGATGTATTACATATCAATATAAATTATATATGTAAAAAAGGATCTTAGAAAGCATCTTGCTTCCTAAGTAGCAGCTTGCAAAAAAGGTTTAAACATGATTTCATTCAATTCTGACTTTTTATTTTAATGATCTGTTTTGATCTCTTTCCTTAGTAAGAACCAGGATAGTAGCTACATCAGATTGGAGGAAAGAATATATATATATACACACACATAACATATACACCATATTATATGCAGCATATTATATGTGTATATGTAGAATTTCAAAACTCTGGCAAATTAGGTATTGTATTAAAGAGGCTACAATGAAAGTGCTTTATTAAGACACCCGGAGGGGTAAAAAAACGAATGAACAGAATCCCATCAGTGTAACAGGATAGTGGGAGTTGGAGGGGTGTCGGGGTCATTGCTGCAGGACTTAGGAGAGTTCCAAACCCCTGAAAAAAACCCCGAGCTCTGCAGGGAAAAAACATACAGCAACGAAGAAGACCTCATCGTCTCTTACCCATTCTGAGTGATTTTTAAAAACACATGGAAAAATAGATATGTTTCAAATGAAGTGGTTTGCTCCAAAAGTCATCCCTAAAACTCTGAGTATTTGGTTTGGGTTCACTTAAATTTTAATTATTTGAAAAATGGAAACTAAAAATGCCTGGGTGCCTGACCCTTTCAAGAAAATTTATATATTAAAATTAATTATCAAAAGCAGGAAAAAGTTAATATCAAAACATTGAGTAATTATTGGACTACCTACTATACTTGCTCATAGTACTAGGCCAGGGATAGTGGCAAAAAAAAAAAAAAAAATCTAAGTAGAATCAAAGATAAATTTATTTGAGAACAGAAAGGGAAGAGATTCCCCTGTCACGTGTAACTTCCCCTGGACCATTCATTCATCCTACTTTCAAGTACCCTTCTGGACTACGCCGATACAGGAGGTTTTAAAGTGGGGAGAGAGAGAGCTGCCCAAGATGGCCACACTCCCCTCGTATTCTCTTTTCAGTTGATCAACAAGAGATGTCTTTAAATCCCACGGCTGCCCACACTTCTTGGTGACCAGCCCAGCTCCCAAACTCCCCTCCCTCGTCTGACGATACTCTGAATTTCTCAGCAGTGCATTTTGGGCCCCGTTCCTCACCCTTTGGGTGAACAGTTAATTGACGGAAGCCATTTCATCCTTACTGGCCGTGATACCTGTTTAGACAAATAACCAAATTTGTTTGCTCTGGCAAATTAGTGAACTCTCTACTAGACAGAAACGAGGGTTAATGAATTGTCCGACGTTGTTGGCAGCCATCCAGGAAACACAAGAGAAAGTCTGGAGGAGCGTTAGGCTACCAACAAAAAAGCGGATCCGACCCGTGGAAGGGAATCCGGAAACTGGTTTATGCCCGTGTTTAATTTCAGACACAACATTCAAGCCCTGGTACCCAACCCCAGGCTGAAGCTTGATCAGCCCTTTTATTGCTCTGTTACAAGCTGGTTAGAGTCAGATGTTTCTGAAACGTTTCCGTTGAGAATGTCCTCTAAGTAATGTAGTATTTTTCTTATCAAATAAATTATGTTCAGCCAACCGGTGTTCAGGGTAGACACTGCGTAGTAACTGTAATTGTCCTCACAAATGAGCTCAGATCGAGGAAAAAGCTTAGATTCTGGTCTTTGGCCTACGAGAGAAGCTTGGGTAGTTGACATAAATATCCTCTCCTGCACCGTCCGTCGATTGGCTGGCAGAGTTGGGACTCCTGTCGTTGCTGGTTGCCTGGAAAGAGAAGGGTGAATAATTCATGGCATCTCAGCAGCTGATGAAGACGGTCAAACAAGACTCTCTTCAATTCGATCACAATATTGTCACATTCCTATTACAATTAATTTCATCAAGTATTGAACTTCTGTGAGAAATCACATTCCTGGCTGACCGGGGTCCGAGGGACATGCAACGGAAGCCAAGTCGAGATCATCGCTTGCTCTGCCGGGTTTGTGGAATGCCTCTCCCAATGGCACACCGTTTGGTGAGAATAATTATTAGTGTTTTTATATGGGAAGTGAGTATAGTATTTTCCCGTAGTGGGTACCATTGAATTCCTGTTGAACGAATGTCTTAATAAACAATACGTGTAAAGTACGTGAGACCCTGGACTAAAAATAAGCAACTGAACACCAGAAAAGAAATTAAGAAGATAAGCCGACATTCGCTTTCAAGATGATGCTACGTAATCATCAGAGTGGTTTTGGCATTTGCCAGGGGAAAGGAAAAGGAAAGTCCAACTGTCATTGTTGCTGACGTGGTCTGTCGAAAAGCAATAGGCTCAAGAACGTCCGGCTCCTTTATCTTTCATGGTCCAACTTAATATCTAACTTTCTAATCGTCATTCAAAATATTATTCTACAAAAGCCTGAAAGAGTTGAATGCCTAATGGGGGAAGTTGAAAAGGCCGTTTCTGCCTCTGACATTCACAGCAACGAAGCTGACTTGGGATCGGTTTGAGTGGGCAATAGCGAAGGACAAAGAAGGGACCCCAAACTTGCCTATGATGGAGCACTATTTATCCATACTGGACGGCGGATGAGAAAATGAGACCTCTTGGGTCTTTACAGTTGGTGCCAGAAAACAAGCCTTGCATTCTTCAGGGGGAAAAAATTGCTTTGCAAAGAGTAACTACTTAATAGAAGAAAAAGTTAAACAGGTAGATTATTAAGAAACCTGAAGCACACATACTGAATTGTCGGAAACTTTTTAGGGCTTGGCATTGTGGCCGAGTAGAATTCAACTGTAAATAATTCAATTGAAGAGATATGGATGCAATTGTAGATAACACTTAGAGATTTTATAAACAGAACGATATCTGTTAAAGAGAATATGTGACCCATGGTGGAGACAAAAAGCACGAAAATAAGCATCCCCGTTATCTGCAAATGCAGAAGGGATTTTCTACTCTTTCAAGCAAACAAATAAGAGGCAGGATAAGGTAGAGTGAGGAGGAAAATATCGCAGCTCATCAGACTCCTGCAGCCTGTCCAACAACTCTTCAGCTTTATAATCCGAGCGTCCATTAATTAATAAATTAATCTCAACGTAACGGTGCGGATGAATGTCATGCATCGTGCCCCCTTCCTTCTTGCATGCTCACTATGCTTCGGATCATTTAAGTAGTTTAATTTAATTTAATTCTCACAATAACCTTATGACAAAAATATTATTACGGCCTATACTGGGTCAGATAGTGTCTCCACAAAATTTATGTCCTTCTGAGACCTTCATAACGTGACTTGATTTGGAAATAGGGTTGTTGCGTGCTCACGTGTGCATGTGCGTGCGTGCGCACACTCACACACACACACACACACACACACACACACAGGGAAGAATGCCATGTGAAGACAGAGGGATGCAGCTACAAGCCGCGGGTTGCCACCAACCACCGGAAGCCTGAAGAGAAGCATGGGACGGATTCTCCTTCCAGGAAGAAAGTGTTCCTGCTGAGACCCTGATCTTGGACTTCTGCCCTCTTAGAACTGCAAGACAGTAGAGTTCGGTCGTTTTAAATCATCGACGTCGTGGTACTTTTTGTTCGCGTCAGCCAGGAGAATGAAGAAGAATACTGCCAACTGCAAAACGGGCCGACTTCACAAGACATTGATGGTACACGAAAGCAGGGAAATGACAGCGCTGAGGACGCTCACCTTGTGCTGCGTCTCCCAGGACTCTTTAAACTGGGCTCTTTGCCGTCTCCTCCTCCTGAAATACACATTCAACAGAGGTAGTAAGAATGACGCTCCAGCACTAGGATTATGCCAAATGCGCGCTACCTCGCCTGTACCCCAACCCACACGCTCGTACCGAGTTCGTCGAAGGAGCTGTTGTTTGGTACACACTTACCCCAAATTCCACCAACCTAACTTTTTTCATTTCCCTACCTTCTCCAATGGGCTCACAGATGGTGGAGGGAACTCAATGGATAACCGGCCAGTGTACATTAGTCACCTCAGCGAGTTTACTAAGGAACGGGTCATAGTGCATGAGTACATAAATGGTATACGACCTTCGCCAAACAATCTCAGACTTAGAGACTCTTCACCATTAAAGCTTCCTTTTAAATGTCAACGGCGTAACTTCTTGGATGCCAATGATAATAAAATTAAGCTTTATCAAATCTTCCAGGTTATTTTACTAAACCACCTGTAAGGGTTATTTTATTGAGATGTCTTCAAAAAACTCTTTATTTAACATACTGGGAAACTGAGGCGCAGAGAAGGGTAACCTGTCCAAAATCTCATGGCCGGTTAGTGATAACATGGGAATTGGAGTCCACAGCCCTCCCTGCCCCATGACTACTAGGCTCTCCTGCTTTGGGTTCATGTTGCTGCTATCGAATGGGCAATCCAGAGCCAGATGATTCAATAAACTCTCCAATTAAACCCACAAAAACCTAACTTTAGGAGGAATCTTTGAAAAGAAAATACAAGAGAAGAAGAAAAGAAGCTTTTGTAACCGAACGCAAAAGATCAAATAACTATATCGCAGTGTATAAAAATGGTTATTATGGGGAGACGGTGACTTTCTCTTTCATCTTCCTAAAGAAAAGATTCTTATTGAGTAACAGAGGAGATGGGTCAGAAGAAAAATGGTGGAGTTTTCTTGAAAGATGAGGGCATAATTCCTTCATGGAAATTTCGAAAACTGAGCATGAGAATCTCTCTCCAAGAAAATGTTATTCAGACGTCGAAGGCTGATTCTAACGGTCTCTTCTAGTTGCTGTGAAATCATCCTATTACGTCGACTTAATCACAAAATTTCCTTATTCTATACGCTTTTATTTATTCACCTGAGTATCATTTAAACAATGGCTTAACATATTTACTTATTTTGTGTGTGAGTTCACTGTGTGCAAGTCGTGTTTCTAGGTATTGTGTATAAATTATTTGCTGCTCGAGAGAAACTGGTCACATCGAGGTTATCACCCACCTTACAAACAGACCTATGACGTTTGATCTTTTGTTAAATCATGGTTCACGACGCTGCCTGTATCATCATGGAGAATTAACACTCCCAAACAGGTCCAAATACAGACATAAAATGGATCAACACGTTTTTTCACATAACCCGGGAGCAGACAGTGCGATGCAGAAAGGAGCTCGAGGCTCCGAGCGGACCGTGCGTGTGGAACGCGCTCGAGGCAGCTCGTGAGGTGTCTGCACGTCCCTCCGGTTCTCGCCACCCCACGCGCGGCCCCTGAGTGTCCCCAGGGGCCGGGGGATGTCGGCGCCAAAACCCAGGAGCCCCTGGCGAACCAAGGCGCCCCGTCTGTCGCGAACACCGACGCCGGCGACGAATGTCAGGAGACGTGTCTAACGCCTCGCTCCCTAGACGGTCGACTTCTTCTTCAGCGCACAGAGCCGCGTGCACCGGAGTCACCTGCGCTCAGCCACGCCGTGCTGTCGTGACCTGGCACGAGCGCCCCAGGCGGGGGGCCAGGGGGGGGAAGCTGGCTCGGGCCCAGCGCTGGGTGTGGGGGGCGTCCGGGGCCCTGCGGGCTGCCGAGGTTTGCTCTGGCTTCTTCTGTCCCAGTCAGGACATCTGGGGTCATTGTAACCTGTCGCTAGGACAGTCCAGAAGGTCATCGTTCGGCCCTTGGGTGACTTTTCAAAACATCTGCGGTGTAAGGAACACTGGCAGCTGACACTTTGTGACAAGGCGCGGCCTTCCCCACTGCGGTATTGGGCCGTGATCACACATTCTGGTCCGAATAATCTCCTTTTTGTCACAGGGAACCGAGTGGGACAATATAGTCTACGGTTCAATTTAGCTATTCAGGTAAAAGTGATGCATTTCCACGAAAATGAATCCTGCATGTCCACCATCCGTGACCCTCCGGAGACCGCTCTGCCCCTCCCCCTCCCTCGGCCACGCTGCCCGTGGGCGCCGTGAGCGCCCGCTGTCATATCTGGGGTGGGGGTGGAGGGGGGTGCTGATCAGCCAAGGTAAAGCAGCAGAGAAACTGTCAGCGTCACCACCTCCCTGGGTCCCTTACCTCCGTTCGCTAATTTCTGACAAGAAAAAGGCTTGAGGGCGGCCTGGAGGTGGAGAGACGGCGGAAACGACAGCTTCGCGATGCAGGTTAATTAGACAAATGCGTATCGACCGTGTGTTATTTGAAAGATTAGCACTAAATGCTCTCCACGCTAAACAGGGAATAAAACACAAACCCTGTCCTTACGAACAGAAGGAAAACAAACAGGAAAGTGATTAAACCGCAAAGCAGGCCGCGGGGCGCAGCGGGTGAGAAGTACCTGGGATTCGGGATGGTGACCCCCGGGAGGGCGAAGGACGGACCTTCCAGAGGAGACATGGGCCCCCCACCTTGAATGGTCCACGGGATTGAGGCCAAAGATGGGGAAAACAGCATTTGGGTGGCGTGAGAATGGGAAGCGAGTCGGCTGTGTTCACAGAACAAAACCTGCTGTTTCAACAGAATTTCGGCATTGGGAGGATAGCTAAAGGAGAAAAGCTGAATGAAAACGAGGCTGGCATCAGAGCGAAGGGGTCTCGGACGACAGGGTTAGTGAGTTCTGCCGTTATTTGGGGGGCATTAGGGAGGCCAAACGGGAGGACGACAAGGCCAAGCTTAGCTTTTAGAAGAGGAACCGGGAAAAGACAGACGGGTTAGAAAAGGAGGAGACGCCTGTGAGCAGGAGAGCGGCGTGGAGACTGTCGCCCGACTGTCCCTGACGCCCCGGAAGGACGAGACGCAGAAGCCCACCGGGGAGCCGCTCGGCGAGCGCGTGTGCGCGCGTGTGCGTGCGTGTGCGTGCGCGCGTGGGAACATTCCGGGGGCGAAAGAGGAGATGCAGACGGACGTCTTGGTCCACGCGGCAAACGCGGCTGCCGCGACCGCAGCGCCCCGGACTCGCCAGGTGCGGGCGCCGGTCGTCGGGCCTCCTCCTTACGAAGGTGACGCTTTGGATGGAGCACGAGAGTGGAGAGTCATTGCAACGCGAGACGCGCACGGCTAAGGCTGCAGCGAGCACCCGGACAAGTGGGGGGACGGACACGGGCGAGCTGGAAAGGTGGGAAGGCGTCAGCCGGGAAGAGCCTGGACACTCCCCCGTGTGCCTGAGACAAGGCGGGAGCCGAGAGGCCCCACGGCCACCTGCTCCTCTAACACGGCCCCTCCGGCCCCTTTCCTCCGCAATCGCTCTTAACAATAGCAGCTGGATTGCTTGTTTCAGAGACTATACGGTTATTTAAGATTATGCTGTTTGCTTATTAGAGTGTGTGCTTCATTGCCGCTCATTCACCACTGCCACAATAAATATTTAATGAATGAATAAATGCAGGCATCCTTACTGTCCGGCCCTGTTCTTTTCAGATTCTCTCTGCCTCTCTCTCTCTGTCTGTCTCTGTCTCTGTCTCTGTCTCTCTCTCTCTCTCTCTCTCTCTCTCACACACACACACACACACACACGCACACACCACAAACACACATCCCGCCCCTCGCCCAACAGCCTTTTTTCCTAAAGGAGAAGGAAGATAGATGTGGTAGGAGAGACGGCAGAGGCATCAGGCGCTTGACTGCCTGGAGCATAAAAGCTTTGTTCGCATGGCTGCCACCGGCCGGCTCCCACCGATTCTCGCACGAACTCCTCTAGCTTTCGCCTCCAATATGACCGGACTACTCCCCCTCTGTGTGAGAACAGCACTCAAAACCCGTATGCGAGTGCCAAGGCCGCTTGACCAACGGCTGCGTCATTAATACTAGAGGACCTCTCGTATCAGAGTTACTCAGGGTAAACAAGATTCGGAAGGATGTGCGGTGCTCACCTGTTATAAAGGACAATGATGATGGCAATTATGATAGCAAACAGCAACAATAATGCTGCCCCTCCGGCCACGAAGTGGGTGTATTGGTTATCGGTTTTACCTGGGAGAAAAAAAGAAATTACAGCAGGAATTAGGAATTCAGCCAAAGCGGAGGATGAGAACAGGGTACATCAATCCTCATAGAGGAACACCTTCAAACAAACGATGAATCCAATAAAAAATGGCACGAGACAAAGGAAAAAGGTCATTTTTCTTTCAGCATCCCCTAAACGTTTCTGACTCTTCACAGATTTGTGTTAGGCCCTCGATTCCTGTGATTGAATTCAGCACCTCAAGAAGACAAGCAGAATGAATGTTATCTTCGAGACAGATGTCACTTCATTCTAATGAGCTCCTGATCGCATACATAAAACCTTTCATAGAAAAAAAAAAACTACCAAAATAATATGTAAGTAAATTCGGGTATAGTGAGTACATTTGTCACCTCTCAACTGGGGACAATGACTCCAGTTCCAATTACGCCACGGGATCGTGGCAAGGGCCTAACAAGGCAACATTCAAAAGAGCAATGAGCTGCTAGAGCAACGCCACCCCCGAATCGGGACCCCAAGGAGGTCCTGGCCATTTCACCTTTAAAGTGACCTCCCGTGCCTGGCACGCCTCACCCACCACCCCCCACAGAGCTGCCCCTTTCCGGAAGAGACTCCATCGATACGTGCTGTCGACGGGAATGGGACTGAACTTGAAACCCAGGAGCTGTCTTTCCTGCTTTTCCCACCATCTGGCTTCGGGACAGAAAACGTGCCAGCCTTCCCCCAAGGGAACAGGCCACGGCAGAGGCCAGCGCGACCTCCCTCCCTCGTGAGACGCAAGCGCCACCTTGGGCCACGATTTCCAGGCAACCCGGAGATCACACTTGTCACTCACTGGATTGTTATCGATCTTACAGAGTATGTCTTCCTTCCCGATTCGCCACTTAGGTGCGATTTTTTTTTTTAAGATAAGAGCTTGAAGGCGACCTCCACTCATTCTTCTGTAAGCGTGACTGCAAAGAGGAACTAAGCCAAATAACAAACGTTTTGAAAACATGTTCAACCCAGAAGGTGAATAAATGTAGAAAAATATATCGGTGCTTTAAAGACTTTGTACACAGAATCTGAGAATGGCTTTTGCCAAATAAGATGGAAAGAGGGAAAGTGAAATTTATTCAGAACCAAAATATATTGAATCACCGTGACAAAAGGAACAATGAAATGTCTTTCCATCAAATGAGAAATTAACTTTTTAAAGTCCTTGGCACATTACAAAGTATAAATAAACAAAACACTTGAAATTATTTTTGCATTATAACACAGGACGGTAAAAGACTGTACTTGCTCCACTGAAATAATTTGAATATAATAGGTGTAAAGGTTAAATCAAACAGGCAATCATAATGAGAAAATAAACATGATGATAAAAAATTCATTGAGAGTATTCCGAGAAGACTTTAACTACTTTTTTAAATGCTATCTAGATCTTTATTGCAGTAAACGCAAAATCTGGGTGGACTAGAAATCTAATTTTTATTTTTCATGTAAACATTGGAGAAAAATATAAATAAATATTATTTAATCTCTGGAACGAGAAATGACTTTCCAACTTATAAAAGTAAATAAATATACAAGACTGACCAGGTCAAAATGAAAAATAACTACAGGCCAAGTTATTACCAGTGACACATGGAGACAAACAAAAAGTCGGTGAGTGGCTTTAACACATCCTCGCTATTAAAAAGAAGCTACATGGGACAATAAGAGAGATACAAACGACTTCTTAACAAAAAGCACTTAAAGAACAAGTTTAAATTAAAGAAAGAGCGGTGAGAGAGACCATCTCCAGCTTCATCTGGGGAAAAAAACGGCTACAATCGGCAAGGGGAAAGAAATCATCTGTGCGCCACACTCTTTCACTAGGTGTTTACACATGTGATTAATTACTTGATTCCAAAGAAATACTCACAAACGTATAACATTTATAACAGCAAAAAAAGAAAACCCTTATTTCCCAGCAGGAGACTGACTCGCAGGATGCCTGACAGCTGGGGCTGTCAGGCTGAATTTGCACCAGAATCACCTGGGGGCTCGTTGAAGGTCAGGTGACTGAGCCCGCCCTTGGGAGTTCCATCCGGTGAGCCCCAGAATTCACAGCTCTCATGGGATGCCTATAATGGTGGACTGGGGTCCACTGTTGGAAAAATCACTGCGATAGACATCAGAACGCTGTGTCTAAACCATCCCAATGAAATGAAAAGATGCCGGCCGTAGATGTGAAGTTAAGTAAAATTTCAAAACCAGAATTCACGATCGCACATGCTGTAATATCTCAATCGAGTGCAGAACTTACAGGGGGTAAAGCCTGCGAGGCGACATGCCAAAATTATAAGCGATGATCTGGAGGGAGCAGAATTAAAAGCAACTGTTTCTTTAGGCTTTTTGGTATTTTCCAATCTGTCTAAATGATGTATTGCTTTTATTAAAAATAAAGAGAAAAAAATAGGACAAAAACTCGAAGGTCTACACTCTTTAAACAGGATAATCTGCCAGATTTTAGTGGATATTTTTAAAGTGCAGGGTGTAGAGAGCTACTCCGTGGATGTGTACACAGAATCCTTACGATGACATTCTTTATTAAGCTCTCAATTACATGAATTAAGAAGTAGAAACAGCTAAACGGTATGAGCATTCATGTCACACTGCTCAACTATAAATCCGAATTTCCGGTGCATTCTTTGATGTGAAATATGGTACCTCTTTTAAACCTCTTCTAGTAATGTTTGACCTGTCGAAGTGAGATCTGTTTCTTCATTCATCTTTTAACGTGTAGTTTTTCAAGGTCTACTGTAGACCTGTCCTTACAGATGAAGTGGCGAGTGAAAATGAACTGGGCACCAGAAGTGAAAACCCCAACTACAGGAAAACTGTCTCTCTCCTCAGCACACTGCTGACGCTAACCTTCCCCAGCCGGGCCCCGGCGCCCCAGGAGAAGGGCTGCGTCCCACGACCCTGCCCCTCCACACAGACTCTGGTCACAAGTCCCGGCCTCCCCTGCTCCTGACCAACCCGATATAAATCGGACGTCCCCACGACCCAGCCCCAGGTTCGATAATCTGCTATCACAGCTCACAGAATTCGGGGATCTGCACTATGACTGGTTTATTATAAAAGTTCAGCTCAGGAGCAGCCAAATGGAAGAGAGGCATGAGATGTGTGAGTCTGGGGGGCAGGGCACGGAGCTTCCATGCCCTCTGTGGGTGAGCCCCCCTCCAAACACCCGCTGTGGTCACCAACCGGGAAGTTCTCTGGACCCCATCATTTAGGGGTTTTATGGGGGTTCCATTACATAGGCACAATCGGTTATGTCATTTGCCATTGGCGATTAGTTTAATCCCTTCCCTGCTACAAGTCGGGATGGGGTAAAAAGTTCCAGACCCTTAACCACTTACTATTTCCAGCCCCCATCCTGAAGCTCTCTGCCACCAGTCACCTCATTAACATACGGGAAGACGCTGGACTCTGGAGTAGCTTGAAGGCTCTTAGAAGCTCATGTGTCAGGGACTAGGGACTGAGACCAAATATTACAGCCAAAGTCGCTCCTAGTGTCCCATCCCTCAGGAAAGGACGAGGGAGTAGAGGCACCACGGCAGGGGGCAGGGTCTGAGACCAGACAGACAGGTCCTCGTTACGTGGCGACACCTGACTGAAGGAGCTCACGTTGTTCTGAAAGGTGCTGGGCGCTTGAACACACACCTGGAACACAGCGTTTTCCATAAGAAATAAGTGTGAATGCATTGCTGTCAGGCTGAGAGTCCACCGCACTCCAGAGACAGTACAGCCTAGGACGTTCGGCAGCCAGGCCACCTCTGGCCAGCTCTGCGGTAACAGGAACCAGCAGGGCTTAGAAGCCCACGACTCGTTGGGCGCTGGACGGACCAACAGGAGAAAGGAGAAGCAAATGGGTTCGGATGCTCTGGGGAGTTAATCAACGATCATAACACTCGCTTTTTCCTGCGTTCTGCTAACAGACCTTAGGCTGCGTGATGCAGGCCCTCAAGCCCCTCCCTCCCTTAAAGGAAGAATTATTGTCTATTCTCAGCAGCCACTTTTTTGCCGATTTTTTTTTTTTTCACTGCAAGCCGAACGCTGTGTTGATTCATAGGTGGACAAATGTGTCTTGGACCATAAAGCCATTATTTTCCTTCCATCGCAGAAGATAAATACATTAAAACTATTTGTTGGTGAGATATATATATATAAATGAATAATTTACTCCAGGACTGCGACCCTCCGGGCCACGCTGCTGCCAGTGACAGATATTTGTGGCTGAGTTACAAACGCTGAGAAACGCTCGTGGTAGAAACACCGCCAGGTCCTTCCGCTGGAACCGGCAGGCATCGGCGTCTACTGCTCAGCCTTCATCAGAGTTTGGGGTGGGGTCACGGAGTGCAGAAACAGTGGGGCCGGGCGAGCGAGCGCTGCCACTCGGAACCCGTATATCTGGACTAAAAACTACGCTAGGAGAAACTCACGGAGCCAGGCCTCTAGCCAGCCCCGGGTAGGTCATGGCAGGTGTCGGCCAAAGGCATTCTTACTTTTCCGCCTCGTTAAACAGAGAAGCAGGAACGTTAGAGTTCATCCTAATATACACACGTCCGATCTCCCACAGGGTGAGCTGACAGGCACTGTCCGGTAGATTTCAACTCCTGACACTATACAATGCAGATGTCTAACCTTCGCTCCAAATTAGACATGGATTAACCGGGGGCAAAAAAAAAAAAAAGAGAAAAACTGAGATTGAAGAGAGAGTTCTTAGGGCCTGGCTCTGTCTTCTAATTCTGTTTCCCTGGAAAATCTTAGCATAAGATACTTGTTCTCCCAGACACTAATTTTTTGGCATCTGCAAAATGGTGATGGAGTCACCCCGAGAGCGGCTGGGGGCCTTAGGTAAAACACGCAGTAGTGCTTCGTGTGCTACACACCGCGTAATCTATAAATTACGACGGTCTGCTTATATTCTGTACACAGACATTCAGGCTGAGGGTTCAATGAATGACTCATTTTTGTTCTTTTCATGTGGACATTTCACGGTGAACCAGTCACGCGCAGCAGAGGGTGCTTGGCTGCTCACCTTGGGGAGGAAGACAGAGGTACTGTTGATAAACACGTATGAAATAAGTGTAGCTTTGGAGGGCCGCTGGGAATAATGGCAGCCCGAAGCCAGTTGAATTTCCCCATGTGCCTGAAATATGCATCGAGCGGATATTGGTATGGTAATAGCATTCCAAAGGTCAACTTTCTTTGTGCAAATCAATTTCATACCCTTTGTATTGCAGAAACCTTTCCCCGTTTTATAGCAAGAAGGTCCCAGGGAATAAATTATTGTCAGAGAATTAAAGGACCATGACATCAACCTCTAATATTTCTTCTGAGTGAATAGCAAGTAGCCATTCTCAAAACGAAAGCATTATCGGATTTAACAGAAGAACGTAAGGCACAGAGAATCTAATGAAATGTTCCCGGAGCCAGCCAATGAGGGAGGCGAGCTTCCAACCCAGCACGCAAATTTCGCCAACATGCATTTGCCTCTCTTAATGGGGAATAGTTGCCCCAAATGACTCAAGCACTGAAAATCCTTATCAGGTGGAAACGCAGCCTAAGGCGGCCTGCGAAGTTTTCCTACTCGCTGTAGGGTGACTGCGTTAGCCGCACTTTCTGGCGTCATCGTGAGCGTGATGCCCTACTGTGGGCTGTCGTGCTCCACGGCAGTGGGCGGCAGTATGAGGCAGGGGAATGGTGGCCGTCCTTGCTCTGGGACACTTGTTGAGAAAATTCTCGAGGCCAACCCCACTCCGTTAGATGTCTCACTTTTTACCCAAGTATTTCTTAGTCTTATGTTCTATTTCTCGGGCACATGTTCAACTTTCACAAACACGTATTATTTAAAAGAGACTGTATTTACGCATCCTAAGTCAGGATGTCTTGCTCGCCTCCTTGGTGAATCGGCGTGCCGAAGGGTGAACGCGGAGACCCGGACACCGCTGTCCTTACAAAGGCCCACAAGGGCGGCTTTTTACTCGTGCGTGGGAACCTGGATTTGGGGTGCATTCCCACCACGTCCTCACTGCTAGGGGGGCTTGCTGTGTCTCGAGCTGCGCCAAACGAGGTGGTGCATGCCGAACCCGCTCTCCTCCTGGGACGTCGTCAGTCTCTCTGACTTCGCCCTACACTCTCCTCTTGTTTCCTGATTTTGCTTTGTCTCCCCTTTGCTGTAATAAGGGAAAGCCACCCCTTTGGGCTATCGTCAAGGAAGAAAGCACCCCATCTCCCACTTCCGTGGGAGGGGAGGAGCCTAACTTCAACAGGTGCAAAACTACCTCCCAGGTACGCCTTGGAGTAAAGATGTAAGAAGCTTTGTTTGTTTGTTTGTTTGTTTGTTTGGATAAAGCCACTTAACTATCAGGGATGGTTGCCCCAATTACCAGGTGGATTTAGGATGAATTGTGTGTGACAACCGGTGCTGTCGCGTCCTGTCCCTGAGGACTAGCTACTGTTTACCTGAGGACATGCATGCAGCGGGGCACGTCTGCTGGGCTCCACACAAGGTGAGCTTCTTTCTGCCCTCACAGGCTCTTGGGTCACCTGTGATCTGTGTCACCATCTTGGTTCAATGTGCGTGCGACACTACAATCGTTTTCTTTCTTTTCTACCTTCGTGGAGTGGTTTTCTGGGCAGGGAGGAGATTTCGTTTCTGGTTATAATTCCCCGACACGTTGTTCTCTTCACTGTCACTTAACCAGGTGCGACTCTCTATTTCAGTGTTTACCCACGAGGAGATAACGGGACGCTGTTCGGGCGCTCGGCTGAAATCAAGACAAACGTGTTCCACATGCACTAAAACGCAGGGAGGCATAGCACATCGTTAAACGTTTTACGTATTTAGCTGTTCGCTCTAAAGGTCCATAAACATGAGAGAATCTAACTACTCTGAAATGTTTAATATAGAAAATAAGCTTTCGTTTTCTCGTAGGGGATTTTGGAGGTTAAGCCCTCGTGGTCCCCGAGGGAGGAGGATTCCACACTGCGGCTCTGGGGTCAGTGGTGTTCGGGCACCACGGGGCGAGCAGGGCCTGAGAGGGAGGAGGAGGCGGGAAGGCTGAAGGTGGAGGGAGAGCTCACTGGGAACTCCGAGCTGACCCCGGGAAGTGGCGTTCCCACGAGGGAAAGTGTAGTGAGCAGATCTGGCAAAGAGCTTGGGGACAAGTGCTTCGCGGAGCCAAGAGGACATGTGAGAGCTGATCCAGCCAGGACCAGCTCTCGCCGGCAGGAACCTTCATTCTCCTCCGTCCTGAGGCCACTTACTCCTCGGAACCCCCCGTGGGTTCCTGGTGTGGGCCTGACCTCATCGGCCACCAGGGGTCCCCTCCAGACCCCGACGCGTGCTGCCCGACTTCCCCCAGAAGACTGCATGGGAACCCTCTCTCACGTGGCTCCACAAACCCCAGAAAAGGGGACAAGTGCATGGAGAACCCCCAGACAGCAGCTGTGACGACCTGAATAAGCTTAAGCATGCTGAGCTGAACAAACAGACTGGGAACCCAAACTCCATTCCTTTGCCTACACGCGCTCTACATGTTGGGTCAGTTTGAACCCCATTACACTTCCTAAAATCATCCCAAAAAGAAGGACACAGGCCACGGAGCTCTGCAGAAGCCAGCTCCTCCTGTGACGCACCTCCCATGAGAGTAATGAGTTTTTTCTGCCACTCGGAGCAGAAATACAGTGTCCAATGAAAAGCAAGAACTCTGAAGCCGGTCCGTCCTCACCCTACGAGCTACGAAATCTTGAATAACTTCTTCTCTCCATGCCTTACTTTCCTCATCCGTAAAATTTATATAATGATAATAGAGTTGTTGTAATAATGACCATGAGTAACGATCAGGAAGAGAAGGCAGTAGTCAACGTAAAAGCAAAATGATCTGTTTTGATTCAAGTGTTTAAGATCTGGCGTGTGTGTGTGTGTGTGTGTGTGTGTGTTTCCTGTGCGTGTAAGATTGCCCGCACGATCACGTGTGTTTATCGCATGTTTACCATACGGCAGACTGAGTAACGGGCTCCTTGCTCCTCCCAATGAATGTTCACAGATATCCGAATGCACACATATACCCACACGCGAATTAAAAAGATTGAAGATTTTATCTCAGCGTTCTATGTAAGACATAAAAAAAAAAAAATGGAAAGCAGGTTAACATCAGAACAATAGTTATACTTTGCAGGCAAGTATTTTCCTGTATTTGTAAGTGTGTCTCCCCGCAGCCCGCACCGGGTGTGTCATATGCACACCCATTGTGTCCTTGGGCTTGTCTGTTAGTGCCGTCTTCTCCTCTCAGTACCCCCTCTTCATTGGCCCACGTCTGCCGTCGTGATAAGGATTTCTCATTTCACTCACTATCCACCTTGGCTAAAGGCATTTCTCACTCCTCGCCAATCCAGTCGAGACAATCACCATTTCGATCTGTGAAAGGAAGTCTCTCTTCTTGCAGGTCAATCAAATAACCACTCATATTTAAAAATTAGGAACATCACTGTTACTTTTGAGTTCTAGCAAAAGTGAAACACGTTGAACTAATTCTGGAAGTTAATGTTAAGTGGTCAGTGAGGATTGGAAAATATTTATTTTATGAAGGTTATCCAAAAATATTTCTCTGTTTAATATATGCCTCGTAAGAACCCTTTGAATCATTTCAGTGTAAATAACTTTAAGATACAAATTATGGTCCAAAGATACATCTCTACGAATGACATATCTACATTCATTCTTCATTTCCTGTCCTTTTAAATAACAGTCTTCTGCAAGCCTAGGAGGTCACCTTTGAATATTTGCCAAGATTCAGGTGAGTACATGATTGAACTACTTCAGTCAAAGTGGCAAGATGCTGACTAATTGAATTATAATACTTAAAATTAGAATTGCTATCAAGAATGAAATGCCATTAATCTTCTATACGAATAACTAATTTTTTTTTTAAATTGTAAGTTATTTCCTACTTGGCTTTAGGGAAAACGTCACACAATCATCTGCGTTCAGTTTTTAACAAGGCTCTGAGGGACGACCACTGGCAGTTAACCGCTCCCAGATGCGGTAAAGTGAAAACCTCACGCGTTCAAAGGAAAATACACTGCCGTTTCGCAGCTGGAGTCACTGGGCTGCTCTCTCGAATACGTGTGGCCATGGTTCTCAGTGGGAAGACAATCGGTCCGTCTGTCTGAATTTGAATCCCTACCTGTGCTCTAAGTTCCCAGGGGAGGGAAACTTCATGAAAATGGTTTAAAACTCAGATCGAGGCCAAAAATTTGGTGAAAGAAAAGCCCTGAGATAAAGGGCTTTCTGCCCCCACGGACCTCCACACCACAGTGTTCTATAAACGCTTGCTCTAGGTACCGAGGTGGCGCCAGGCACACAGCGGTGTTCCTTGTGTGAGACCGTCATCCGATCGATTTACCGTGGCCTCGTTCACCATTTCCTTCTTTCTGATATTAACTTCTCATCACTCGCTTCAATACCTTGTATACCTATACAAATATGGTGTGCATGCAAAAAACTGTAGCCAGACACACTGGCATTTTGTGCATTAGGAAAAGATGAATACATCAATATCTGGGGTTTACCAAACAAACTGGCTGCTTGCATTTTTTTTTTTTTAATGCAGTGTCTCCTGAAAGAACATATTTGGGCAGAACATAATCATGGCCTATTACGTCACTGTATGTTTACAGTGACGTAATAGGCCGTGATTGAACAATCGACTCGCCCGTGATGTTGGAAACACTGTGTTTCGTCCGCAGACGTGGTGGTCATCCAGAATTTTAAAAACATAACTAACCTGGCCTCAAAATTGTGGGTGATCCGTTACATGAGAGGCCGTTTGACTCGTCAGCAGTGACAGCTGGGATGCCGGCCCCGAGGCTCTGTCACATAAATGAACTGTCAGGGGCATCGTTTTCTCTGTAGGTGAAGATGAAAGGCCGAGGTTCGTCACGTGATGCCGCGGGAATGAACACGTGTGGCAGCCCCGTGCACGTCAGCTCAGACGCCCCACGCCTGCCACGTTCACACGCCCTAGAAGTCCCTGGAAAGACTCTGATTGACGAGCCCTGTGCCTCACAGAAAAAAACGTACCCGGCTATTCTCTCGGCTCTGGCCCCAAGGATTCCTAGTAAATCCCTCCGTAACCTTCGTTTACAAACACCGCGCTCCTGCTCTGACCACTGGCAGTGAGGCGCCATTTACGTAAGTTATGCCAAATAAGAAACGTAAAGTTAAAAGGGGGAACAGACCTTTTTTGAAAGATATAAATGTAAGCCAAGCGCGTGAAGATTGTCTCCCCAGACATTGCAGTTAACCTTCTGAGAGCCCAGGTTTCTTTGATTAGCACTCACTAAGCTTCACATGCTAAGTGTTGGTGAAGAAAATCTAGACGCGATCTAGTTAGAAAACAGAAAACCCAAGGGCACAGGCCCTGTTGGAATACACTGAAATGGCAACGTGCAGAGAATCAGTCGGGAATATTTCTGAGCAAATTCTGGAAAGACACTTTGACGGCTCTAAGCAGAGATGCCATAATCCCTAACCTCAAATAATTTCCGATGGAAGAGTCTGGAGAACTGCAAACTGATGCACTTATTTAACGACGCGAGGGTATAGATTTCCAACTTTTAAAAGTCTGAGAAATTCAAGACGCTTCACGGTTCCATGGCAGGGAGACAGTGCGGGCCAAGGTAGATGAGCCTTGAAAATGGCGCGGGAATAAAGTAGATGTGGTGAAAATTAGCAGGCTGGTGAGGAAAAGGAAAAAAAAAACAGGAACCTGCGAGTGACTGCCACAGTGTGGCGAGCACTGAGGACGGCTCCCTCCCCTCTCCAGGCTGCCTTTGCGCCCCCAAGGTGGGTGGGGGCCTCGCCCAGCAGCGGGCCTGTGTGCCGGCCAGCTTGGGTCCGCAACGGCCCAGAGCAAGGAGCACCTGTCTCTAACTTGTCTTCCCAGGGGAACCACCGTTTCGAAATTGCCCGTCTGGAGTGGGCACTTTTTAATAACCAATAAATGAAGTAGTTTGGAACGAGAGTAGCTCGAACATCCTTTTGTGACTGTTAAAAGACTTCACAAACTCCTTGGAGGACGCTGAAACACGTTTCTCGTGGTTAACGACGTTAGAGGCCACGGATAGCTTCGGTGGCCGTCGGCACACGCATGTTTCCCCCTGCGCCCTGCCCCCGTGGTCTAGACGAGTTTCCAGTTCAGAAAAGTGAGCCTGGAACTACTTCCTCCTGCCCCATTCCTGAGTGTAAGGCACGGGAGACAAGTCTTTCCTTTCATTCAGCCAGGAAAGTCAATAGTAACTTTTGGTCCAACTCGTGCTTCTGCCATTTTCCCTCTGTTCAAAATACATCAAGGCCTGTCTGTATGACGTATCGGTTGACACTGTGTCATCTTTTGGGTGACCTCTGAGGACCCAGTACTCGTCTGAAGATGAACACAAGCAGACAATTGTCAGGGGAAGGGCCCGTGTGTGTGTGTGTGTGTGTGTGTGAAGAGGAGAATACTGAGAATCTGTCTTCTGGATGCCATGAAAGAAGTTGATGGGAGCTAACAAAGGGTGCGCGGCAGTTTATAAAAGTTGTGTCACAATCACCTTTCCCTTGACAGCTGAAATAAATTAAACCTGCCCCACATCTCACAGCCGTCTCTCGGCTTTAATCTCTACATCGATTTTTGAGCAAACAGCCTTAAGACCTGAAATAATCAAATGGAACCAGAGAAAATGCAACTGATCTATTTTTGCTTTCCATCTGATTTTTTTAAATATTCAGTCTTTACTTATAGTTTTTTTTATAAAAGGGAATTAAACCAAAACACACGCGAACAGCTGTCGTCTGTCAGTTATAATGTTGCCGTTCTTTCCACCTGTCAATGTGAATGACAAAAAGACATTTTGTGGGTGTTCAAAACACGTGGAGCCTAATAATACTGACCATTACATGCAGTCACTTTCATTTTCAACACTGTTTGCCGCATATGTACAAAGAAAATGAATAGTTTTATGTAGGAAACTTAGTCATGTTTGGACAAGAAAAAGACATTTTTATTAGGAAGAACTAAGTATCTATACCTCCTAAACATCTGTTATCCCCTTTTCTCTATGATTTAAGAGGTTTATAATCCCTCCCTCAACACAGAATGAGCAAGGGCTTATTTCATATAGGTTTGAAAATGGTTCTTGACGACATTCCTCTGCATGGGACTTTTTCTTGCCTGGGTTCCTCGGAGAAGACTGGTGGTGACTGATTTTATTCTTTCTATCTCCTGGCCAGCTTTGAAAACTTCTGTAATGTAAGGTTATTTTTCGGTAAGAAATGTAGTCTATATATGTCTGAAAGCATGGAGTCGACATTTAAAATAAAATATCTCTGTTCATCTTTCTCCCCTAAAGAGCCCATCGATCCTTAAAAAAAAAAAAAAATCACGTTCTAATGTATGTCTCACCCACGGCCCCACTGTCACTAAGAGAAACGAGAGGCTCCGCGCGGGCCAAGGCGAAGGCACGAGAGAGCAGTGTGCTCCAGCGAACGGTCCCCTCGGCGCACGGCCACATAGGAGACAAACGCGTTTCTTCCTCCTTCACACACAGGAAGAAACGCCCGTCTGCGGCCTCCGAGGAAGGCTTGGCTCTACAGTCCGCCCAAGCCAAGGCACACGAGTGGGCTGGACGCGTGTGGAAGGCCGGGGGACGGAAGGGGGAGGGAGGGAGGGTCAAGTCAAATTTCTGTCCCCAGCAGGAATAACTGCTCCCTCTGCCATGGCCTCCTGCAGCCAGGGGCAGACTCAGGAGGACCTTCTCCCCTCCCACTCCCGCACAGGCCTCTCTGCATTTGCCCTTCATAAGCGAAAAATCACTTTTTCTTACGCGCACGCAGGTCTTTGCAGGGCCAGCATCTCACGCAGTCAGTCTAGGGCTTCCTCGTGACCCGGGAGACAAACCACTCATACAGGATTAGGATGGGCCCGGGGAGGGGCCTGCCGAGGCGAGACGCCCCCAAAATGCAGCTTCGAGAGCTTCGAGGCCAGCGCGCTTCTGCTCCCCACTCTGAAAACAGCCGAGGGACTCGGAGCTCTGACCTGGCAGGGGGCGGCCACGTTCTCACGCGTTTATGCAATTCCACCCCACTCAGCAGTGACTCGGCAAACGGTGCCGTCCTGCTACGGCCGAGGACCCGCGAAGGTGATAAAACCTGGGCGCCACCATCCAAAGCTCTAATGTCAGTGAAAAAATAGGAGTCGCGCAGAGGAAACGTAGAGGCTGTTGATGGCATGCCTTTTTCAGGCGCGCTGAATTTTTTTGAGAAAATGTGGCAGACCACGAAAGGGGGAAGGATCGATTATTTTTAAATCCGCGATCAATGGATTAACAAGAGAAAGAGATACCAAAGACTCCCATTCGATACCTGAATTGAAGCATTAAAAATATTTTTGAGCCACAGGATCATGAAAAAGACAAAAGGAACCAACCCGCAGCGGTCGGCTTCTTTCGCCTTTGACGCCGGGACCTCCATCGCCTACTTACCGTCGTCGGTCACGGCCAACCTGATCACGAAAGTCGCGTTTTCTCCCGTGCTGGCCTCGGAGGAGCAGCGGTACAGCCCCGCGTCCCAGGCCGTGACGTGGGGCAGGGTGAGGACGGCCCTCGTCGCCCCCTGGCTGCAGTTGGTCAGGATCCGTCTCCGGTACCTCGAGGCGTAACCCCGTCCTTGGGACAAGTTGCAGCTAGTCAAGTGGTCGATCTGATGGGCCTGGATCTTTTCCCACGTCGCTCGCTGTGCCGGCTGCCTCGTGGGAAGCTCGCACGAGAGAGTGATGTTTTTTCCGGATTCCGAGACCACGTGGCTATTCCACGAGATGGCTCCCTCAAAACTCTCTGAAAAGAAGACACAGCGGATTATCACACTTCCGTCCTCGCGGTTTTCATTGCGAAGGTAGGAGCTGCCCAGAAAATTCTACCGGAAGTGATTGGTGATGTTATTTGACGTAGTTTCGTTTGATTGTAAATGATATCTTTACGCCATATTTCTTTATAAGAAAAGGGCTTTTAAAAGAATATGTTCACACGTTTTTCTCTTAAGTTTTACTTGGTTAACCATAGCACGAGAAACGAAATCGCAACCCCTGGTCCTCATGCTTTTCTCGGTAGTGATCACATCAAGAGGATGTCACAAGTCCGCTCTGCAGTCGCACTGCCTGGTGACTCACACACTGACCGAGTGTCAAACACCCAGACCGCCACCGTACCGGCCAGGATCACAATGGTCTGAAGAGAGATACAAAGTCATTTTCATTGCATACACACGTGAACTCATCTTTCAGAGGTATGGGCTGGGATGTCCTACGCATAAAGTGGGGACCCATGGGTTCCATGAATGTCTGGGTGCCAGGAAAGCCCTTCGATGTTTCCTACCTCCCACCACCACAGTTGGAATACCCAGCACACGGCGCTCAGTGCACGATCGCTGGATACCCAAACCAGCAGTTCTCAGAGTGTGGGCAAGGACCCCAGGGGCTCCCTGTGTCTCTCTCTTAGATCTGCAAGATCAAACCGATTTTATTTATATTTATTATTTATATCTAAGTTTTTATTAAGATGTAATTTACCTTTTTAATTCTTATTCTACAAGAATAGATATATTCTTAGAAATTCACTCTTATCCCATAAAAATATATAGTAGACATCTGCAGAGTCTCTGATGGCTACTAAGATATGTGCTTGTAAATTCTGGCACTTTAAGTTTTGCTCAATTTTAATTTCTAATATGGTAAATATTGATAGCTAGAACCCACATAAACACAAACTCTTTAGGGTCCTCAGTCATTTTTAAGAGAATAAAGGGAAAGAATCATTTTAAAATTCAGTAGAACCACAAAAGACCACAAAAAGCCAAAACGATCTTGAAAAAGAAAAGCAGAGCTAGAGACATTACTCGTCCTGATTTTGCTCTACTATGAAGCTATAATAATTAAAACAGTATGGTACTGGGAAAAAGAGAAGTAGAGACTAATGGAAGAGAATTAGAAAGCTCAGAAATAAATCCTCATGTGTATGGCCAACTGCTCTTCGACAAGAGTGCCAAGAATACGCAACAAGGAAAGGACCATCTCCTCCACAAATGTTGGAAAAACTGGAAACAGACATTGCAAAAGAATGAAACTGGACCCTTACATTACACCATATGTAAAAATCAACTCAAAATGAATGAAAGACTTAAAGGTAAGACCTGAAACTGTGCAACTCCCCTAAGAAAGCATAACGGAAAGTTTCATGACGTCGGCTTCGGCCATGATACCTGGGGCGTGACCCTAAAAACGCAGGCAACGACAGGAAGAGCTGAACGGGTGGAATTACACCGAACTACGAGGCTGCCACACAGCCCAGTGGACGGTCCAGAGGGAGAAGAGGCAATCTGTAGAATGGTAGAAAATGCTAGGAAACCAGATGTGTGATAATGGTTAACTTCTAAAATATATAAGGAATTCCTGTAACTCAATAAAAAAAAAAAAACTAATTACTCAGTTTAGAAAATGGGCTACAGACTTGAATAGACATTTCTCTAAAGACGCCCAGAAGGCCGGCAGATATACGAAGAGATACTCGATGTCATTAATCATCAGGGAAATGCAAATCAAAACCACAGTGAGATGTCACCTCGCACCTGTTAGGATGACTATGACCAAAAAAAAAAAAAAAAAAGACAGTTGCTGGCGAGGATGTGGAGAAATCAGAGTGCTTGTACACCGCAGGGTGTGCCGCCTCCTCGGAAACTTCCGTCTGACCAACGACCCTGCTTCTGGGTGTCCATCTGATAGCGCTACAGCCGAGATCAAGATCTCGAAGAGATCCTAGTGCTCCTGTGTTCACGGCTGCACTGCTCGCAAGAGCCCAGACGTGGGAGCCACCTCGGCGTCCATCGGTGGGTGGACAGGCAAAGAGAACATGGCATATGTTACAAGGGAATATTATTCAGCCTTAAAAAATAAGGAATCCTACCGTATTTGGCAACACGAATGAACCCAGGGGACAATATGGCAAGTGGAATGAGCCAGACCCCGAAGGACAAATACCGCACGATCGCATTTACACGTGGTGTCTAAAATCGCCCATCGCACAGAAGCGAAGGATCGAACAGCGGTTCCCAGCATCCGAGGGAAGGGACAAAGGTGGGGTTGCCAACCAGCGGGTGTAAAATTCCAGTTATGGTAGGAGAGCAAGTTCTAGAGACCTGCCGTGCAGCCCAGCGCCTGCAGATGAGAACGCTGTTCGTACCCTTAAAGATCTGCTGAGAGTTTGGAGCTCGTGTTCAATGTTCGGACCTTGAGCAGTTTTTAAAAAGAGTATAAAGGGATCCTGAGACCGAACTAGTTAAGAACCCGATCTCGAGAATAAACTTCAGGAATTGCTTCTCAAAAGTGCGAGAGCTCGGAGTGGGAACTCGCCAGCGCATCGGTAGTCACTGCCGCCTTTTGGACCCAATAGCCTCGCTGCTGCAGCTAAGGACCTCTGACCCCCCGCTGAAGGAGGAAGGACAGTGGCCATGTCACGAAGGACACAGCGCCGGGACACCGGACGAGAAACGCAGGGACGCGACCGAGCGTCCGCCCCGGCCTCTCCCTGCGTCACAGATTTGCTCGGGGCCGGCCTGGGAGCCACTTTCTCGATTTCCAATAAAGAGGAAAAGAAGAGTGAAAAAGAGACCAGAAGAGGAGAGAAAAGGAGAGGAAAGAAGCCGCGCTTGAAAGAGAGAGAGAGAGGGACGGAGTCCGAACGCAGCGCGGCTCGCCGCCTGTGTTCGGCGAGTTTCGCCTCCGCCCAAAACTCGCCTCTTTTCTTCAGCAAGTGGCTCCGTGCGTCAGAAAGTTGCTGGAAAGAGAAAAACCACAGCCGTCCCATTTGCCGACGTGTGACCGTGCAACCACGTACCGGAGTTAACACCTTGCCCACATGACAAGCACGCAGGAAGCGCTTCGTCTCCAAGTTACAAGCCGACGACACGAGAACAGGGGAAAAAAAATATAGAAGGAACGGGGGGGGAATCCATAAGGAACGGGAAAAAATAAGAACATAAAAGCTTAAAGGAGACGAACACGGAGGCATTGGAACAAAACGAGGACAAGGGAGAAGGAAACGAGGGGCGGTATCGACAAGAGGCGAAATCGGACAACGGCGAAATGAAAGAGCACGAGAAACGGCAGAAAGGACGAGCCAGCGCGTTCCGTGAGGGTCCTGCGCCTCCGTGCGGGTCCGTGCACGTCCGTGTGCGTCGTGCGCGTCGTGTGGATCCGTGCGCGTCCTGCGCACCTGTGTGCTCCGTGCGCGTATGCGCATCCGTGCGGGTCGTGCGCGTCCGTGCGGGTCCGTCGGTCCGTGCGGTCCGTGCGCGTCCGTGCGCACCCGTCGCGCCGTGTGGATCCGTGCGCGTCGGTGTGGATCCGTTGGCTCCGTGCGCGTCCGTGGCGTCCGTGCGGTGTCCCGTGCGCGTCCGTGCGGGTCCGTGCGCGTCCGTGCGCGTCCGTGCGAGACCGTGCGGTCCGTTGCGTCCGTGCGCGTCCGTGGAGACCGTGCGCGTCTTGCGCGTCCGGCGCGTCCGTGCGGGTCCGTGCGAGACCGTGCGTGTCCGTGCGAACGGCTTCCGTGCGCGTCCGTGCGGTCCGTGGCGTCCGTGCGGTGTCGCGTCCGTGCGGGGTGGGTCGGTTCCGTGCGAGACCGTGCGCGTCCGTGCGGGTCCGTGCGCGTCCGTGCGCGTCCGTGCGCGTCCGTGCGCGTCCGTGCGCGTCCGTGCGGGTCCGTGCGCGTCCGTGCGAGACCGTGCGCGTCCGTGCGGGTCCGTGCGCGTCCGTGCGGGTCCGTGCGCGTCCGTGCGGGTCCGTGCGCGTCCGTGCGGGTCCGTGCGCGTCCGTGCGCGTCCGTGCGGGTCCGTGCGCGTCCGTGCGCGTCCGTGCGAGACCGTGCGCGTCCGTGCGGGCCGGTCCCCGCGGGGTCCCCGGCCGCAGCTCTGCGGTCCGGCTTCCTGCCCGCACGCCTGGGAGGCGCTCTGCTGCGTTTTGAGCAAGCCGTGAGCGCTGGCCCGGGCACGCAGGTCCTCTCTCAGGAGTGTCTGCATTTGCACCAAGGACAAATCCACGAGAGTGGCCGGGCCTGGGGGTCTCGGGCGGGCTGTCCCTGCGGGAGCCCACTGCAGGGGGGTGTCCCAGCTCGGGCTCACGGAACGACCCAGACCCACCGGGAGGTCTAGGGGCACGGAGGAGCCCTGTCGGCTTTTCCCTGGGAGCGAACTGGCCGGCAGGCGTCAGACAGGCGTCCGGGCCCGGACGAGGCCTGTGGGAGCCGCCTGGCCTCACATGTCGCTTGCTGCTGCTGCTCGGGTCACCCAAACCTCTGGCTCAGCACATGCAAAGCCATCCGAAACGACCCCTCACGACGATTCCCCACATGCATGGGCAGAGCCCGGCGTCCTGACGTGCTGAAACGCGGAAGCGATTCTGCTTAAAGATGGGGATCAAAAGGTTGTCACGAAGAGGGAGAAAAAAGGTTCAACGCGATTTTAATCCCGAAAATATAAACGGAAATAACGAAAACCAGTTAAATTCATACCTCACAGTGCACTCTAGGTGCTGGGCATTCTGTGGGTTTGGACAAGTGTCCAGTGACATGCCTACGTCATTCTCATACCAGACAGAGTGGTCCCGCTGCCCGAAAAGCCCTCCGTGTGCCACCTCGCCACCCCCCGCCCCACAACCCCAGAGCCGATCCTTCCCGTGCGCACAGTTTCGCCATTTCCAGAATGTCGTGGGGTTGGAATCACATAGTCTGCAGCCTTTGCAGACTGGCTGCTTCTACTTGACAACACGCATTGCAGTTTCCTCCATGTCTTTCCCTGTTTGATAGCTTCTTTTTCCTTTTTAGCACTAAATAATATTCCACACTTCCTGAGGCATCTTGGTTGCTTTCAGATTTTGGCAATTATGAATAAAGCTGCTGTAAACAGCCTCGTGCAGGTTTTTGAGTGGACATAAGTTTTCGATTCTCGGGGAGAATATTAAAGAGCATGATTACTGATTTGCATAGTAAGAATATGTTTAGTTGTGTAAGAAACTGGCAAAACATCTCCACAAGAGGCTGCACCGTCTGCGTCCCGATCAGAGGTGGGTGGGGGGTCCCCATGGTCACCAGCATCCGGTGTTGTCCGTGTTCCGGATTTGGCCATTCCAACAGGTTTCTCTGTGTATGGTTTTCGCATAATTTACATTGCAGAATGGCATGATGAGATCCTCTGTACTACGTATGCGGTTTTTCCGGCATGATGACAGATCACTTTTGACAATTATTTCAGCGTTTCATCACCTTTTCCTAGCGCCACTCAGTCCCTGGGTGCCCCAGACACTGCTGGGTACACCTGTGCTGGCTCATCCTCGTTCATCGTCCTCAAGAGCAACGGCTCTGCAGGCATCACCGCTCGCCAATGTCGCAAAACCCTGAGCCTTTTGCAGCAAGCTTCATGAGCCCAGACCCGAGTATAGACTTTCACATGCCACTGTATCTTTAGCGCCCAGAACAGTGCGTGGCATGAAGTGGAGAAGTCAATCAATATTCTTCAAACGAAAAATTAATGTGCAATTTCGCCTGGCGGTCAGCATATGATGCGTATCTGCTGGTTTGGGGGGAGGGGGCATTTACATCGGGGGGCCACGTGGACAGCACACTCCCGACCCCGCCAGCTCCTGCGGGGAGAGCATCTCTAACGCGGAAGGCAGCGGAAGCAGTAGCTGGTGTTTCCGTAAGGAGCCGGGATGCCCCCCGATGATGTCTGGGGTGTTACGGGTCGAATTGCGTCCTGCCCCCCTCCAAGAACTCATATACCGAAGTCCTGACCCCCAGCGTCTCAGAATGTGGCCTTATTTAGAAATAAGGTCCTTGCAGATGCAGCCGATAGTGAAGAAGAGGTCACGCTGGAGTAAGGTGGGCCCCGATCCAACGTGACCGGTGTCCTCGTGGAAAGGGACACAGACCGCACACAAGGACGAGGTCGTGGGACGCAGAGGCGGAGACCAAGGTCAAGCGCCTGCAAGCTGAGGGGCGCCAGCGACCCCCGGAAACCGCCAGCTGCGATACGCCTGGAACAGATTCTCCCTCGCAGCCTTGGAAGAATCGCCCGGACCCTGGACTCCCAACCACGGCACGACAGGTTTCTGTTGCTGGACTTCCCGGGTCTGCGGTAGCCTGGGAAGGCAGCCCGAGCAAACTCCCGCTGGTGGTGAGGACTTCGCCGGGCTGGCACTTGGGGTACGATCTGGATCTCACCAGCACCACCCGGAAGCAGCAAGGCTGCCGGTTGAGAGAAACCGGGGTGGGGGGGGGGCCTCCGCAACCCCCCTCCGCACATAATGCCATCCTCCATCCTTCATTTAGAGCACAGATAAAAGGTAAAGAAACCAAACAAGATAAAAATAAGCTAAAAGATTGCTTGACTGAAAAGCAGAGATAAAGCAGGAAGAACAAGAGCTGTTGTGAGAGATAAAAGCCAGCCAGAGCGCAGGGAGGCGGCCGAGCAAGGGGCGAGCCAGGGGCGCGTCCAGACGAGGGCAGAGGCGGGTCGGGCGAGCCGTCCCGGGCCCTGGGCGGCGCGTCAGAGGCTCTGCCCAGCTGAGGTTTGAGGGGCGGTCGCGCATCCCCACACCGTAACTTTCGTTCACAGGTTTTCGTTGTTTTTGTTTTTGTTTTTTAAAATAGTTTGAAGCTCTCCATCATGCTGAAGTGCACAAAAGTCTTAATTTTTGTGCAATTCCGCCCTTTCTCCCAACCAGAAAAAAATAAATGACTCGTGGGACATAAGAATATTAAATAGCATAGCTCTGGGGGTTTGTGAAACTGGAAGATGACACTACAGCCCAGGGCACTGGCTTGTTCTCTACCAAAATGTTAGCAGTTGGTCTCCCAGATTTAGAAATTTATTGTAGACTGTGCATGGCAGACTTTTACAGAAAAAGGATCGAAAAATTAACACCGACCTGTATCCTCCTCTACTAGAAAATAGACTGTAAGCGGTGTTAAGCATTCTGTCTCATACATAATAAACATGTTCAACGTATTTTAAAAGCTAAATAACACACCGTGGGTTTGTTTGTCCTCACGACGCACCAGCATCTAACACATTACATGTGCATTTGGTTCTCACGGGAACCCCGAGATGAGTCTCCCGGATGGCGGATGGCGGAGCAGGAGGTCCCGCCGGGCAGGGGGCTCCCGCAGCCACCGCGAAGCCAGGGCCGCCGTGCTTATCCCTGCAAGGGCACCACACGCGACACTCGGTTTTCCTTTCTACCCCGCAACTGGGCTGCATTTCTCAGAGGGAAAAGATAGGCTCCCGTGAAGCCCCTGCTTCTGAATATCTTATTTTATGATGCCTTAAATCCCATAATTAGAAATCAATTTCTTTACTTGTCCTTGTTAAAATGCACAGGAGCACCTCGGCTCCTGGCAGGCGCCAGCAGATTGCTGTGAAATCGCCCATTAGATTGCTTTCCAAGTGAAGGGAGAGGGAGCAGATTTCCACAGGCTGGCGACTCAGAACAGACGGGCTGAGGGGAAGGAGAGGGAAGATCCAGGAGCCAGCCTCGGCACCGGCACTGGCCCCGGGGGCAAAGGCCGGAGGCGAGCGAGGGGCTGCGGTGGGGCCTTCAACGGGAAAATCCATTATGAACCGGACCGGAGGGCACACAGTTTTACTTCTTTTGTCATTCATTCATCCGACAAAGGTTTCTGAGTACTGCAAAATACAAACTGCTCGAGTTTCTATTTCTGTGGCTGTGTCTTGCTTTTCTCAATTGCACTGAGCTCCTGGGAGACGGACTTTTTTTTTTTTTTTTTTAATATTTGTATGTTGCTTGTTACTCCACCGTGTTCCAAAAGTTTTCAAGGTAATTGCACCATGAATTGTACTTATTTTGATCTCTGGAAACGCCTTACATAATATCTCGCACATATTCGATGGTCAGTAAATACTTGCTCAATCCTTTGTCCAATCTGTAGAAGTTACACGTGATAGAACGAAAAAAAACGCACAACAGAGTGACTCTTAAACCAGCCAGAATGACAATGTAAGACAGTTACCAAAGGCTTCTCTCTGTTTTTTTCAATTGGACTATTTGTTGCCTAAATGATCTTTTTTCCCCTCCGATCCACACCACCAGCGAAACAGGACAAAGTGTGTGTTCGTCCGTAAAACCCTTCGTGATGTCAGCTCTGCCCCTGTCTCCAGCCTCATCTCCCAGTAGAATCTACCGTATGCAGTAGTTTCCTCCACCAGTATTTACCTTTATGATCTTGCATCGGCCACACCCTCTCCTAGAAAGCTTAGTAGGCTCCTCCCACCCGCTTCCAGGAAAATCACGACTCACCCTGTGAAGCTCAACCGTGAGGCACCTCCCTGGAAGAAGCATTTTTTTACTCATAACAAGACGGGCTCACCGCTCTAAACTCTGTTCTGCTTCTCCGGCTTCTGTGCATTGCTTTGTCTTTATCTGTTGTCATTTCTCAATGCCCTGCTTAACCGCTGGCACCTCACAGAAGACCCGTCCCCATCTTAGCACGACGCCTCGCATCTCCAGTTGCTCAAAAAAATGTCGTGGAATCAATGAATGCAAAGCCACCCCTGCTACGGCCATGCCACCCTGAGCATGCCCGATCCCATCTGATCTCAGAAGCTTAGCAGAGTTGGGCTTGGTTAGTACCTGGATGGGGGACCACCTAGGACGACCAGGTGATGTAGGTGTAATTAACAAACAAACAAATAAATAAAAACATTTTTTAAAAAATCACCTCTGAAGATAACAACACACTATCAACTTAGTGATGACCCCAGGAACCCGAAGTGACATTTTCCGGCCCAGGTCCTACGTGCGTGTGGGTCTCCGTTCCTGGTTCGCCAAAGGAAGCGCAGGCGGGAGCCGTGCCTCCCGGCAGGTCCCCTGAGCTCCAGCCAGCGCCGCAGTGTGCACGGCTGTCACACCACCTCTGCAAAGAGCTCCAGGTGCTTTGCAGGCCACAGCGGGATCAACACGATGTCTCACAACGCTCTGCAGCAGGAGAGGCTGAGATCACGAAGTTCGAGCTGTAACGAACTTACGATGAACTATGCAACCGTACTGAAAAGCCAGCGTGCGCGGGGCTGCAGGCAGGGAAGGCGCGGTCGCCAGTCCCGCCCCGGAAGGAGCGCGAAAGCGCTGGGGGCGCCCTCACCCGCGCTGGGGGCGCCCTCACCCGCGCCCGCCGGAGCGCCTGCCCCGCGCACCACGCCCGCGTCTCTCCTCCCGCCGCCTCTGCCTTTTCATTGATCAGTTAAAATGAAGAGGCAAGCGACTCGCCATAAGTTTCAAAAAAAAAATCTGTGTTTGCTATTTTTTTCTCAGAATAAAACAGAAATCACTCACGAATATACTGAACAAAGAGTCATTGCCCACCACAAGTTACCCCCTAATCATATTTCTTAGCTATGAAGTTCCTAAGCTTTTGTCCGACTGAGCGCAGTAAATTCTTCATTTTCTTATTCCCACTCCTAGCGTTTCTTTAGCTTCTTGGTTTCCATATAAAAATGGCCAAGTCCTTACATGGGAAGGATGTTGCGCAAACCCAGCAGACCCCAAAATCAGAGACGTTGGCATGACCAGCGGCATTCAAAATGGTGCCCGTTTTATGCTATTTGTTTGTTTGTTTGTTTCCATCCACACGCCTTTCTTTCCTTTAGTGCTCAGAAAGGGTAAATAAAACCATAAGTTCTGAGCCTGAGCTATCTAGATCATAAAATTCTAATGTTTTTGGACAAAAAAAAAAAAAATCCTCCCCACTGAGGGCTACAACAACTCACACCCCTGGTGTGCCAAGCATTTGGGCTATATTCCTGGGCCCTATTAAGAAGGATAAAAATCCCATCTGTGGGTCTGAGCTAATAATGGTAATTGCCATACTTTCCAGAGTACTTCATATCTGCTCGCCACCATGCTAGGCAAACATTACTTCATTTTAGCGTGTACAACAATCCAATAACGTGTGTATTACTAGCATCATCTTTTAGATGATGAAACCAAGGCTGGAGCAGTAAGGACAAGAGCTAGGATTTGAACTTAATCACCCACAACAAATACGATATGTTTCCGAGTCACCTCAGCTGTAGATAAAAGAAGCTAGCAGACAGAGAACTTCTAGGAAAGCAAGCTCAACAAACTACTAAATCCACTGGTTTCTCCTACCTACGATAAGGTACTCGCAGACCTAAATGACAATCGGCTTAATTAAGAGGAGAAACAGTAGGAAAAATGTCATATCTGACGGGCGAAGAACTCGGACACCAACCAGCAGATGGTACGTGGTATCCCTGGAGAGATGCCATCGTGGCTGCCCAGCCCCCACCAGCAACAGCCGACCTGGATCTGCGGGGGCCTCTTCCCTGCCTCCCCAACCCCCCATGGCCTTCTCAGGAGCAGGAGAGAAAGAGAGAGAGCCCTCTGAGAATATCGAGGTTACTGCGTCGAGAATATCGAGACTATTGAGGAAAAAGGAACATGGGAGCATTTTAGAAAATAGAGTGGCAGAGCTTGGAAAACAAAACCAGCCTTTAATTAAGGCAATAAATAAGCTTAGAGGATTTGTTGTTGTCACAGGTCACAAATGGAATTATTTTGCTATTTAAGTTTCTAATTTCTCACAGTGGAAAAAGGACCAGCTTGGCCACAACCAGAAAACAAAACAAACATCTATTTCCTAAGCATGTACTTTTATCTAAGTGGAAAACTGCCTCAAGCAACTCCAAAGCTTCATTAATCTAGCTTATGCATTCATATGGAAATAGTCTGTCTTAAACTGATCATCTTAGGGCCAAATTGGTAAGCCATACATCTTGCATTTAGAGTGGCGACCTCTGTCACTGGCCATTAAATTCTGAGTGTGGGTAAGAGCCAGCCAGTGGCTGTGAAGGAGGAGGCAGCAGTGGGTCCTGCGCTGCAGAGACCTCACAGGCAGAAGTAGCTGCTGTGGGTACAGAGAGCTGCCCCTAGGACTCAGGTGTCCTCATCAAATGCTCGGCCCGCAAGTCATTCAGCAAGGGACCGGCCCAAAGCAAACAAGAGAAGCCTCCGAGAGGCTAAGAGAACCAGAGGGGTAGAGACCATCTCCTAGGGAGGAAAGGGGAGGAAAAAGACGCTTCTTAAGGTGCGGGAGGAAGAAATCGGCATCCCACGCCTTCTCTATGATTCCCATTGCTCTTAAAGAAGTTTCTAGAAACAAAGTGAGTGGGGGAACTACATCGCTGTTATTGGAGACATTTCCAAAACGTGGAAAGCCGTCTCGTTGTGATCATATTTTCTTAGCATTATTTCTGAGCAATGAGTGAAAGTGGCTATTATTTCTAGTACCGGCCAAGAGTTTGGTTTGCAAATATTAGATCAGGCGGGAGGAGTCTTCTGGTTCCGAAATCCGACCTTTCTAGGGCAATAGTCTACTGGCCACACATAAAACAGCTCTGTGGCTCTCAGCGGATCATGCGAACACTTGCCAAGTAACCTTGAGAACTCCCCAGCCAATCCTTGGACCTCGGTGGGCTTTTCTTTGACCGCTTCCAGCCTCCCGCACCCGTCGGGTATGAGAGGACAAACCAGGGGAGCTTAGTCCAAGTTCATTATCACTATAAGCCACGAAACGCACAGTCTACACCCTATATCAACAAATGCGTCTCCTTCGTGGACCCAGGACAAAACACGTCTTTCCTAATTTCGACTTGAACCTGTGGTGGGCGATTCCTTGCGATGGCTCTTTTGGTCCTCAGTTTCGGGATTTGTGCCAGGTCTTACATATGGCTCCTTTAGAAACGCCTTTCTAAAGAAGGGAGGACAAGACAGACCAGTCTTTTGGCCCTTCCTCTAATTGAGAATGACAACCCAAACCATTTCGGGTGCGTTCAACTGTTAGTCTGTTACTATAAATAAAATAGAAAGGTTCACGCGCTGAAGTCACTAACACACAAATAACGACCCAGCGGGGAGGGGCTCTGTGTAAGACAACGTTCTCCGTCCTGGGCCAGAACCTAGCGACCTTCAAGCCTTAGTCGCACAAGAGGTTCCGACTCGCCTGAAAGCAAATTGGTATAAGAAAACATCTACAAAATACTTCTGAGCTGGTCTAGCTTCCCCTGACTTTTTTTTTAGAAATTCTATTTCTGTTCGGCTTAAATCAGGGGGAAATTTCACTTTGAGGGATTAGAATTTAACCAGCTTTTCATTCTGACCCTGGCATCACAGTGCCACTCAGGGTAATGCAGTCTTCGGTGGCGCGTGTGACCATGCCTCGCGGTGACGCTAAATGGAAGGGGACACATTTAACCACCTTCCCGTAGTCTCCTGTAAGAGTGGCCGGCGTTGGTGTGTTAAAATACTGACTACCTTATTATAAATGGCTTTCTTATTTCTTCTTTATCTCACACTAAGAGCACTTATTTGTTTGAAATTATACGTGTAGGTAGTTTTCATGATCTATGACTCTGATCTCGACACAGTTAAAGGGATTTATAAAGGGGTTCGTTACAGAAGAGGAGCTAATGGGGTTCAGAATCGGTGCTACTGGCTTTAATTTATTAGCCGTAGAACGAGCGGAAATATGCGGCCATGCAGAGGCATCTTCGTAAATGACCACAGAGCCCGTACGAGGTACTTTTAATCTAAATCACGAATCCAGTGTCAATATGCCTCGCCGGATGCCGGTGCTCTTGATTGTGCTGTGCCCCTCCGTGGGCGAGGCTTGATCTGAAAGTCTCCTTAAACTTGTAAATACTGGAAAGAACAATGAAACGGAACAGCAACAACAACAACAAAACTGAATTCTTTTTCAGATCACAGCTAAACACACTGTTCGAAGCGAGGTCGGAAGCAGCTTTGACTAAATGTGCCTCTTATGTGTTTGTAGGTCCCATCGCTACATGCAGTTTTTAAACACAGAACATAATTGGATGGTTACTTTTGAAAAATTAGAATTCCACGTCTGCCACCTCCCTGTCTTTTCCATCTCGACGTAAACTCTCTAAATTAGGGGGTGACTTCCAGCTCGCCCGCACGGTGCCTACTTCCTCCGAAGTCTACAATTTAATTTCCACCTCCGTAATTTTAAAGATTTTTAAAGTCATCATTTTACACTCTCTATTTCCCTCTGAAATTGCCTCCAGTAATGGCTTCCTGACTCCATTATCTTGGAATTACATTTATCACGTTTATGGGGTTTGGCCTTTTAAAAGAAAAACAAAACAAAATGCCCTAAAATCGGGGGACCCGGGGCCGATCACAGGAGGCGCCTGAGCCTGGGGCGGCAGCTACTAAGTCACCACGATGGGGGTCGAGCCAGGCGAGCTCGGCCACGGCGTGATATTTAACTTCAGAGGTGCGGTGTGTAGCGTTAACAGGAGAAAGCCTCTTTTTTTTTTTTTTGCCTGTCCATAGGTTGAATTGTACTCAACAGCAAACATTATTCACCCATGGGCTTAAAATAGTCCCCTAAGTGACACATAGCGATACATCGCTGGTGGCTTCAGGGACCAGAGCTAAGCACCGAGATGGCGATTTGTGAGTCGCTTGTGACACAGCACAAAAAAAGCCAAAAACCTCACCGCATACTTCAGGAAAAGATAAATGTGGTGCATGGTTACTTTGGAAACCTTGTAAAGTAGATAACGTAAAATAAATTTTAAATGATAGAATTTAAGAATACTCTAGCCCTGGGGAGTGCTTTAGAATAACATTGACTCTCCGCCCATCCTTACTTTCCCTCTCCCAAATATTACTTCAATTCTGAAAATAAAATACAGCTTCTTAAAAATTTAAAAATAAAAGGTAAGAAATAGGTTTCCAGACTAACCTATATGAAATAAAATGTCTTCCAGAAAACTGTGACTCAGAACATGTATCATCTCAACTAAAAACAGCGATACATTCGATGCAGAGAGGAATACAAGAAGTTTATCTTCTTGATTTTTAGACAAGAGTCGAACCTTAAAATAGTTGCTAATGAGTCATTCCTTGTGAGCTAGAGATCGAGCTTCACCTTCTTTAATGAACACATGGTTCATCAACTAAAGCATACCCTACTAAGGGCATGGACCATACTTTTAATGCCTTTCGTACGTAAGAGAACACGAGAGATTTACACTCGATATGTGAACCCAGCGAGCATTCATTGTAGCCTCATCAATTTTCCTTCAAGAGACGCTGAAATAACAGTGTACCGTTCTGCAGGCAAATTCCGAACCTTGGCGGCGTGGTACCCTCCCGATCATCTCTGTCGTGGTAAATGCATCTCCACGTGCCGGTGACTCCGACTGGAAGCCAGCCCGCCCTTCTCCCTTGCTCTCCCCGACTCCTAACTCCCCTCCAAGCTCTGCCACCCCCCCCCCCTCCAGTAGCCCTAGACATGCCCACTTCTCTGCGTCCCACTCTGCATCCCACTGCCCCTGTTCATGCCTGCTTCAAGCCCGTCCCTCCCGTCGGGGCCAGAGCGGTCCCCGTAGGACCCAGGTCGGGCCCTGTGAGTGCCCAGCGTAAATGTCTGCACCCCCACAGCCTCTGCAGTAGGATCCGGGCTCCTTAGCACGCACGCGTGACAGGGCCTAGCAGAGGTGGCCCTGGTTCGCCGGACTCCAGCTTCGATCCCCCGGGCGCCCTGTGCTCGCGCTGACTCTCGGGCCCCTCAGCGCCGGCCCCCGCTGGGCCTCGCCGCTGAGGCCGCGACCTCGCCACCTTCCTGCCTCCTGCGTGCGGCCTTCGGCCAGGCGTGGCTTCCTCCGCCTTTTCGTATTATTTCTCCTCCGCAGACGAGACGGACCCTCCTCCACTCTCTGCCCGTATTGTGACCCATATTTTCCTCTTCGCTCATAGCGCTGCTCCGAAGTCATGCCTTTCACGTAGTTGTCGACGTTTTAAAATAAAACGGAAAGTTGACGTTTTCCCGCCCAAGTTCGTCTTGTTGGTTGGAGCGCGCCTTCCCAAATTGCTGCTTCCCTCTCCCTTTGGGCAGCTGGAACGTCGGGTTAGGTGTGTAAACACACCTTTCACCCCTCACACGACTCATTGGGGAGAAACGACCCTGAAAAGATCCAGGACTGTGGCTCCCCGTGTAAAAGTAAACAAACAGTCCACTGCTCAGTAAACAAGCTCAGTAAACAAGCAGTCCGCTGCTCTCTTGAGGAAAATATGAGCCGTTTGTAATCACCCCGAAGGATCGAAAGGGCTTTACCCTCGCCAGGAGCCCCCGGCTCGAACCCCGAGGCTGAGTCAGGGCCTCTCCGAGCCTGCGTGTGCGAGGCGTGTCGGACGGGGCCCCCGCTGCGCCAGCCCGAGCCCATCGCTGGGCGGGGCACGCTCCACGAGGGTCACAGCGCTTCACGGTTCCCCGCCCTGAGCCGAGCTGGTCTCCACGAAGCAAATCAACCCTTTCTGTGTGCAGGCCAGTGGTGTTAAGCACAGTTACGCCGCTGTGCAACCAACCTCCAAAACTCCTTTTATCTCGCAAAACCGAAACTATTAAACAACTCCCCATCCTCCGTGCTCGGCCCCCTGACGACCACGTTCGGCTTCCTGTCTCCATGAACCTGACCGCTCCAGGGGCCTCGAGTAAGAAAGTCTCACAGCATCTGCTCCTCCGTGACTGGCTTATTCCACTTAGAATAATGTCCTCGGGGCTCATCCATGTTGTAGCCTGTGTCAGAATTTTCTTCCTTTTTGAGGCCAAAGAATAAATACTCCATCGTGTGCACATGCAGCATTGTTTGTGCATTCATTCCCTGATAAAAACCTGGGTTGCTCCCAACTTTTGGCTATTGTGAATAATTCTCCTATAAACACAGACGTATTCAATTTAATATATTTACAAGTAATACACTAATAAAGTACCGTAGCAAAACCTTGCAAATGGCACTAAAGCATTCTGGCTGTGGAAATAACCGGTTGGTTGAATGACTAAGCTATCTCAGGAAGCTACAAAATACAGAAAAGTGGTGGACGCGTTTCAGGCCAGGACCCCTGGAAAGAGTATATTTAGGGGGAAAGATCTCCTCTACTTATTTTTTTAGAAAGAAGTCGAGTATAAGTAATTAAACTATTTAGGCAAAGAAATATATACCAAAAAAAATCTTTGAACTATGTTTTACATATTATAAGCAATAAATCCATTAGCACCCAGGAAAGTCCTTTACACTTCCTGGGAATTGCTCGTAAGGGGCCGTTCTGTTCCGCTTAATCATATTTGGATTAACAGCTTTCCTATTACGGATTGGGGGGGGGGGGACGTCGGAGATTTTCCGTGGAAGCCTCCCCACCCCTTCTCCATCCTTTTGCAGTTTCACTGAGCGAACTCCTCAGAGCTAACGCCTAAGAAAACCTCTAGGAGCAAAGCGCCGTGCCCGGCAGCGATGGGCCCGCGGAGAGGGCCTCGGCGTCTCTGCGTGCGACTTTTCTTCCCCTAAACGCTCTCCGCTGCCTGTGCTATTCCTCCTTCAAGGGACGCCTGGGAAACCTCGCCCCGCGTCTCAGAGGAGAAACGCGCCTCCTTCTCTGCGCCCTCCGGCGTCGTTCCGTGCGGCCGCCCTCGAAGCACAGGCCCCTCGTCGCCTCGCATCCCGCCCGGTGGTCGGTGGTCGCCAGGCGGTTTCTTCACTGCCGGCTCCCTGCTCCCTCGTCCCTCGAATGAGGGCGGGCAGTACCGCGTTTATGGAACGAAAGACGGAAAGGAATGAGAAGGAAGAACGTGAGGAGGGGCGCTTTTCATTTGTCTGTCATTCAAGAAGGAAAACAGGTTTTGCGACGTTGGCCCGAGCTGGCCGTGGTTCCAGGACTGCAGCCTTCCCTGTCCCTCGCCTGTTGCCTGGTCTCTCCTTCTGCTCTGTTTTCCTTCCCGACTTCTCTGAATCATCCCACGTGCGGTTGCTGGAGTAACGGCTCCACGGAACAGCTGCGATCATGACCGACGTGCACCTGACACTATTCGAACACTGCCGATCACCAAACAAAGCCCAAAGCCTAGACCCGCCACCCGCCGGCCTTCCTTCCCCTACACATCCCGAGCGTAAGAGCGTTTCCCTTTTACGTGACATTTCTCATGATGCGGCTTTCTTCTGGAATCGCACCCAGATCTCCAGCCTGGTGTGGGCACCTTCCACACGTCCCTCGAACTGGCCTCGCACACGTCTGTGCCACGTAACAGTTTCTATGGTGTGTCACGGTGGCTTGATCCACATGATGTGTATATAATGTGCAGCCCACACCTCCCCTGTCAGATAAAAAAGCGTCTCAAAAACAAAGACCTTCTTACTCATTCTCCCTTCACCTCTCAGCAAACAGTAAATGTCTAGTCAATGGATTTAGAAAGGATTTATACTACTTTAAAAATTACTATTATCAACATTTATCCAACAAAGCAGACTTTAATACCTCAAAGTGTCATTGGAGCAACAATGTTTAACAATTTGTCTTTTGGTTCAATTCTGTTATTTTCACTGGAAACATAATAGCCTGTGTTAAGAATAAAAATTCAAACGCTGTGTCAACTCAACTCAAAGACACACAATGCCAGTAATTGGAAATATTTCCATCTTATTAAATGTTCATTCTTTTAGGAAGCTTTTCCAGGATTTAAGAAAAATAGGAGTCTACGGCCACATCACCCTGAACATGCCCGATCCCGTCTGATCTCGGAAGCTACACACGGCCGGGCCTGGTTAGTACTCGGATGGGAGACCACCTAGGAAGACCAGGTGCTGTAGGCGTCAAAAATAAAAAATAAGGGATTATAAACTGACAAGGTCCTTGCAATCTGTGAGGTCAACCAAGGGTTGCCTCGCTTAGAAAAATACAAAAACAGAAATTAAAAAATAAGAGGAAAAAAAGGGGGATTTGCTCCAAGACCCCCGGTGGATTACTGAACCCCATACATTCTATGTTCTTATATGTACATACCTATGATAAAGTTTAATTTATAAATTAGGCACAGTGAGAAATGAACAGTAACCAATAATGAAATAGGACGCTTATGACAACATGCTGTAATAAAAGCCATGTGAAGGGGGTTTCTCTCTCGCTCTCTAAAAGTGTCACGTTGCGCTGTGCTCGCCCGTCTCGCGGTGACGTGAGATGGCACGGTGGCCACGAGGCGAGGTGACCGTCGTGGCGCTGTGACGTCGCCTTGGGCCGCGACACGCGTTACGTGAACGCGAGCCCTGGGGCAACCCCACGGCCGTGCTGAGGACCGAGACAGCTCCTCGGTGACCGCCGAGAGGGGGGTGTGCTCCTCGTGGTGACGGGGGACCCGGGGAGGATTCACGTCCCAGGCCGGACAGCGCAAGGCGCTGAGGAATTTCATCACGCTACTGAGAACGCTGTGCAATGTAACCTTCGCGTATGGCTTATTTCTGAATTCTCCACTTAAGATGTTCAGGCCACAGTTGACTGCAGGTAACCGAGACCGGGGAAAGCAAAAACGCACGTCGGGGGGTTTCCCGGGCTTCCGACTGCAGCATCCAGTGTGCGAAAGAAAAATAAACGTACCGAGCCGTAAGGGGAATGAGTTAGGTAGACGACCTAATCCTTCCTGAAGTTTCGGGCTCTTTGTGTGTCGAGAAGGATACTGTCCTACACACTCCGGGAATACACACCCCTTCGCCAGGCTAATCTGGAAGTGCCAATGTTAGGAGCAGACAGAATTTCATGCAGCCTGCCAAGAAATCGGACAAATTTGTCCTTAAGAGCTCGTCTGCTAAAGTGAGAATGTTAATTTTCTTAACCATCCTGCTAATTCGATGGCGCGTGTAAATTCTCACAGAACGCACGCTCAAGACTTTATTCTTATGGGCCACGATCACCACTCCATTGAATCAGCTGGTGCGACCCGTGTAAGCTTGTCACAGGGCTGTCAAATGTGACTACGGCGTGTCATATCCCCATCCTTAGAAAACTGCTCCTATCAATCTTCTACGGAACATGGGCCTCTCTCTCCGGGCAGATTATGAAGAAGACTTTAAAAAAAAAAAATGTGAGTGGGTCAAATAGCTGAAGCCAGGGAAAATTTCCTCGCGCTGAGGTTTATTGGATTGTGAACACTCTCTCCAGGGACCCGCCAGGAGCCCCATCGGGCGCGTTATTTAATTAAGACGATTGTGGAGTAAGTAAGGGAGAGGGCGCCTGGGGGAATCATTCCACGATGATCCCTGAAGGACTGACTTCATAGTCTTAAAATCCTTACCCGTTTCAAAAGCTTAAACGTCTTTAGAAACTGTCTGGAACGAGAGGGAAAGCCATCCCGCGTACAATCTCCACGCGCTACAAAACCGAACAGAAACCAAAGCCAGCCACCAGCAGCATCATTTGGCACCTGAATCCTTTACCACACCGGCTAAACAGGCCCCGGGTGCACTGGCCCCGAGAGGACGGGGCCTGAGGGGCCCCAGGCTGCCGGTCGGCGGGCGCTCGACTTTTTCTTCCTTTCCCCAGTGGTTTACTTTCCTTTCTGTGCGTTCGTTTTCGAACGACCAAAATCCACCATTTCTATCTTATAAAATGCAACAGACTAGGTAATTGTGCTCTCAGTTAATAATACTGTGCTCTGTCAATGGGAAAATTCCTGTAAGATGTCTTTGAAGGGCGCCGACGCCCACCCCCTAATCCTACGGAGACGTTTCCGAGAGAGGAAGCGTCAGCGAACAATGCTTGCCTTTGAGGGGAGGAATTTTAGGTGAAGACGCAGACCCGAGAAGGTCCAGGGCGCATTGTGGCACGTGTGGGCCGAGCGCGTCCCAGTTGTTGGGATGGGCTCTTACTCGCACACGGAGCCGCCCTCCCGCCCTCCCCTTGCACCCGCATGCCACCGGCCCCCATCAGAAGAGGAAGTGGCATTCCAGATCCTGTCGCCGGCACCCGTCTCAAGGGCTGGGGTGACAGCGTTTGTGGTGAAGGGCGACAGGAGAGAGGTGAGCAATCTGGTCACTGAAAGGTGCAGGAACAGAAACCAAGGGCTACGTGGCCTCCGGCTACGTGACGAAAACCTTCAAGAGCCGCCGCGAAACATTCAGCCGAAAAACAAACGAAAACGAAAACGAGAAAATGCCCCTGCCCTGGGCGCGGCTCAGAAATAAAAATAGCCACCCATCGAAGACTTAAATGTAAGACCCGAAACAATAAAACTTCTAAAAGAAAACATAGGCAGTAAACTCTCTGATATTACTAACAGGAACTTCTTTTCAGATATATCTCCTCGGGTGAGGGAAAGAAAAAAAAAATTAACAAATGGGACTATGTCAAACTAAAAAGTTTTTGTACAGCAAAGGAAACCATCGACACAACAAAAAGACAACCGACTGGGAGAAGATGTTTGCTAATGATACATCTGATAAGGGGTTAATATCCAAAATATATAAAGAATTTATACAACTTAACAACAACAAAATAAACAATCCAATTAAAAAATGGGCAGAAGACCTGAACAGATATTTCTCCAAAGAGGAACCACAGGTGGCCAATGGACATATGAAAAGATGCTCAAGGTCACTAATCATCAGAGAAATGCAAATTAAAACCACAATGAGATATTGCTTCACACCTATCAGAATGGCTGTCATTAATAAATCAAAAACCGGCAAGTGTTGGCCAGGACGTGGAGAAAAGGGGACCCTCATATATTGTTGGTGGGATTGCAAATTGGTACAGTCTAGAGGTTTCTCAAAAAACTGAAAATGAATCTACCTTTTGCACTTCTGGGTATTTATCCAAAGAAAACCCAAACAATAATTCATAAAGGTCTATGCACCTCAATATTCATGGCAGCACAATTACAATAGCCAAGATATGGAAGCAACCTAAATGCCCATTGACGGAAGACTAGATAAAGATGCTGTAGTTCACATATACAGTGGAATATTACTAAGCCGTAAAAAATGAAATCCTACCATTTGCAACGACGTGGATGGACCTAGAGGTTATGCTGAGTGAAATAAGTCAGACAGAGAAAGATAAACACCATATGATTTCACTTATATGCAAAATCTAAGGAACACAAAGAACAAACTCATCAAAAACAGACTCACAAATATAGTGGACAATGTGGTGCCGGACAGAGGGGAGGGGTGTTGAGGGGCTGGGAGAATGGGGTTAAAGAAGAACAAATTAGTAGCTAAAGGGTGGTCACGAGGATGGGGAGCACAGCAGAGGGAATGCAGTCAGCATTAATATGATGCTAGGTGGAGGGCCAGGGGAGGGAGCAAATGGGGGGACCGTTATGAACTATATAGATGTCTAACCGATGGACTGTATACTCGAAACTAATTTAAATAAATAAATTTTTTAAAAAACAGCCACTCAAAGAAGGGTAGGGTCTGTGTGTGTAACAAAAAACGGTCACAGGCAAAGATCACAGCCCATTTCGTCCCCTGCTCTGAATCGACGGAGTGCGTTTTCAAGCGCGTCTAAAGCAAACGCTCCTTTCTGAATGGCACCATGGACGTGAGCGTGGAAGACGGGGGGCCTCGCGGGGTGCAGGGGAGCAGCGTGGTGGCAAGGGCGGGCTGGCGTGCTCGCCGGGGTGGATAGAGTGGACACCGCGTGTCTAAAACCCAAATGTGTGCTCGCGGTCATGCATTAAACGCTATCAGCCATCCAGTTATTGGACTTAATTATGGATATAAATCTAGCTTTGTCTTGTCTTAGAGGTGTTTTTCTTGTATTTCTCTTTTTTAACTTTGTGTTACAAGGTTTTATTGCAAAGCCTGAGAAGCGACTCTCAGGGTGATATGTGCTTTCCAGCAAACGACTCCCATCTCAGCAAACGGAGAGCGAGTCAATAAACACAGCCTTGGCCCCATTCCAGCAGCTCTTGGCAATCAGGCTCCCGTTCATCTCACCCCTGAGAAGGGCAGTAACTATAACCTCGCTTTCCACGAGTCTTAAAACGCTCTTTATCATCCGCCTCCTCCGTGGACCCTTATTTCATGAAGGAGTGAGATTTCGGAGCCTTTAAAATGTTTGTTTCATCAGTGGACTCTTTCTTAAAGGTACTACTTAATGGCTTTTCCTTTAAATGAAAGCCTGCTGAAATGTAACGTCTTGCAGAGCCCTTCTTAATTCTCGTGGGCGTGAGGGTGAGCGTGTGTGTGAGCGTGTGTGCAAGAGAGAGAGAGAGAGAGAGAGAGAGCATGTGTCATGTGCACGAGCTTGAGTGCATCCGCTGGCCCACGGTGAAGACTCGGACTTCCAGTCTCCGTAATCACATGAGCCAGTTGCTTAGGAGGAATTTCTTTCTATGCCCCTGCACATCTTCTTGATTCTGTTTCTCTGGAGAACCCCAAATATTACCAATACCAGAAATACAGCAGATGCACTGACTTACACTCTTGCAGTGGGTAAGTGTTCCAATCCATGAAATGCTCTTCCCCTCCTGTAAGGTTGCTAGGTAGTAAAAAAAAAAAAAAAAAAAAAAGGGGGTTTACTAGGCGTCTCCCGCCGAAGGGCGCCGGGCGGCCCCGCAGTGTGCATGCAGGGGGGGCTCGGAAGCCATCAGCGTGGGTGGCAAGGCCTGTCCTCACGCCCCGGCGCCCCTGGGACTCGCCGCTGTGCCCGACGGCTCCCTGTTCACTTTCTTCACACTGCGTCTACCGCATGAAAACCCACCTGGGACCCCCACGACGCCCACGCTGAGCCTTTTCGCGGTGTGGCCGGGGAGAGCTTCCCACCCTCACAGTCTCGTCCTCACCTCGAGGCCATCTCTCAGGCCGCCTCTCAGGCCGCCTCTGGCGACAGTGCAGGGCCTCAGAGCCCAGGACAAGAACCGCTTTCCACTGCCGCTGCGTGCTAATAGAGCGCACAAAGGAAACTTTTAAGGATAGTTAAGGCTGATTTTTAGATACGGCTACTGTATTTTTTAATGTGCGATCGTCCTTAGCTTTAAGAAAACGAAGGCTTCCGAGTCTCAAAAGTGAGCGAAACACCATCACTGGCCGGCGGTGAAATGATGACTGCGGTCAAGCTAACCAGCGTGCCTTCTCGCAGAGTCACGTGTGTGTGTGTGTGTGTGTGTGTGTGCGCACGCGCGTGAAGAGACCTGAAATCTGCTCTTTCTGCAAAAATCCGGCGTTCGATACAGTATGATCGCTACTCTCACCATGCCGCACTTCAGGTGTCTGGACCACGTCATCCTACGTAGCTGTGGCTTTCTCCCCCTGACCCGCAGCCCCTCATCTCCCCACCCATCACCCCGGCAACCAGTGTTGTACTGTTTTTTTTCAATTGGTCGCGCTTTGGCGGAAACTGGACGAGCGGCCCTGGGACCCGCCCCGCGCAGGTCTGCCCCGCCGCGCAGGAAGGAAGCCGGCCTTGCTCTGGCCAGGGCTCAGCCGCATGTGAAGAGGGCACTCCCAGCTCCCTATGAATCCCCTCCTTCGCTTGCGTGGCTCAGAAACAGACCCGACACTAAAAACCTGCAAATGGCGTTTAGCACAACGGCAAGTAAGGTCTCGCGTGGTAAAACGCTGTCCTCAATAAATAAGTATTTAACGAAAGAGATTCTGCTGACATCCCGTAAGCTCCACCCACATACATGCAATTACTCCTGAGCTTAGCTCTGCCTGAAAGGAAAGGAAAACCCGACACATCAAAATTTTCCTTGCCTTCTGACCATTGCTATTGCTTACACCACACTGTGAGATATTCCTGTGCAATGCGGATCCCTTAAAAAGAAAGCGCTATATCGATATCACGTAAAGGGCTCTGCTGGATGCCCATGCGGGATGTCATTTGGAGATGCCAGACAAGAAGCACACGGTCTCAAATTACTTCCTTCTAACACTGTCGCCGGTGCCTGAAAAATTCGTCTCCAGTCATTTTGTATCAAAAGCGCAGGAAATAATAATAAGGATAATAACACCTACTATACCCTGACTACCATGAGCTAAGCTCTTTAAATACACGATCCCTAAACCATTCAACAAAGAGAATACCATCAACTCAGTGTGCCATTAAGAACCTGAGATTCGGAGACACTGAGCAGCTAACCAAGGTTATATAGAAAGTAAAGGCTGTTAAGATCCAAGTTTTTCTTCTGTCCCAGATGCAACCCCCTGGGGGGACCAACAGACACAGCACCAAACGACGCAGAGAACGGACTCCGAGGGGTCCATGGAATCTTCTGGAAATGACAGCTCACACTTTCGGGATCCTCTCTAGGGAGCCTGGGATGAAGCGGAAGATGGAGCTGGCGCTTGACCCTGGCCCGACATTCAGGGCTGGGGAGGGCCCGTGAACATGCAGGGGCTGAAGCCCCACTATGTGCCCAGGGAGAGGAAATGGCCCCACAGCTGGAGCGAAAAGCCCTGGCAGGAAAGGGTCGGGCCCCTGAGCCCAGACGCTGCCACCATCGGTTTAATCTAGGGCGGAGTTTTCGGTAAGACCACGCAAGACCTGCGCTTTCTCCCGCTGCATTCAAAGTGGCGGGGCGCTTCTCCCGCTTAGAAACGCTAGCACGCGGAGAAGAACGAGATGAAGTCAAAGTGCCGTCTCTGAAATGGCATCCATGGACTCTAGGAATGGAATTGGAAAACATCGCAAAAGCGTAATGAAGCGTTTCGTAGCTGCTTCTTGGGCTGCACAGAACCACATGTCGTAGACAGGTAAAAAGGCAAATAAAATCTGTACTTACCCGAGGGAACCACCTGCACCGTCTTTTCCCAAGACCCCTGCGGGAAAGTCTCGAGGACGCAGGAGTAGAGGCCCACGTCGGCTTCAGAGGCATTATGAAAGGACAGCGCCATGTCATTGAGATCCGTGGTCGAATTCAAAAAGTAAACCTTCTCGGCATAGGGTGTCCTTATGACCATGCCGTACGTTGGGTTGAAAATGGCTATGGACTCCTTCTCGGTCTCATTGACCTTGAACCACTCCACCTGGGTTAAGGTGCCCCCGGATGGGTACACACATTCTAGGGTCATGTTCTTGGCAAGTTTCACAGTCGTGTCATGAAACGTCTCGGCACATAGAGCTGAAATACATATACATTGCAGTAGTTCGATTAGACTTTACGATGGAAATACCAACAGATATCTTAAGCCGATTCTAAGTTTCCTAAAACCTAGCCAGATAGTCGACTGACATCATAGTAAAGGTTAACAGTTTCTTCCTTACCCTAAAAAGGTTTCTACTGCTGGTAATCAGCATTGGTGACTTTTAGTTTTTCTGAACAAGTGAAAACTGATCTAAGCCAACTGAAGTGCATTATAAATTCTGAACATGTCACACTATAAGACCAAAAAAACAGGAGTAAATTTTTTAAATGAAGACATTATCTTTACCTTTGTGTACGTGAAGAACAGCCAAAAGGAAAGTAAGATAATCCATCTCTGGAAAGCACCTGGGAGGCTGGTCTACAAAAAAAAGACAATTCTTCTAATGTCACACACGGAGGCCCAGCACGGAGCAGTGTTTCCTTCCTCCGAGATGTTATCAGCAGCGCCTTCGTTTTCTGAAGTACGAACACAGGAAAAAGGGCTCGGCTTCAAAGTCCGCTTCGCTCTCTTAGAGGAGGATGTGCAGATCTGCAAAACTCCTCTCTCGGGGAAAGAGTCAGCTTCTTCTCAAGCTTTCTTTCTCTGCGGAGATTCATTCATTGAACACACCTTCGCTGAGTGCGTTCTCTGTGCCAAGCTCTAGGCAATGAGGGTGCAACAATACGTGAAAAAAAAAAAAAAAACAATTCTTGCCGTCGGGACCCTTGCGTTCTAGTGGGGGGAGAGAAAAAGCAAAACAAGGAGGTGAGAAGCCTGGAGAGCAGTGTGGACGGAGGTGGCAAGGGCCCGAGGAAGCGCGGCCGGAGGGCAGGGAACGGGAACGGGCGTAGTGTTTCCCCTCTGATAGGAGGGCCCAGGAAGTCTTTGCCGCGACGCTCAGATGGGAGCGAGGGCGGAGGGCGAGGGGAGGGGCCTGCGGCCCTGGTGGTTCGGAGGCTCCACCGATGCGGACGGCCCCCTGGGCACGGCCTTCCTTTGCTGACCTCAGGCGCTGGCTTCGGGCGATGAAGTGACCACTGAGGCCCTCCGGAAACAAAAGCGTCCTGGCTCTGGGCATATACAAATTGACCATTATGGTCGATTTTTTTTTTTTAATTTCTTTATTTTGAAATAATTACAGAGTCGCAGGAATTTGCAAAGATAGAACAGAGGGGTCCCATGTACCCTCCGTCCACTGCCCCCTTGATGGCTGCATTTTATGTAATTATAGTGTACGATCAAAACGTGATTGATTTCTTAGGCTCAACATGGCTCCCACCTCTTGTAAAATAACAGCTCAATTCCTTTCTTTCTTATTTATTTATTTATTTATTTTGTTAACGCCTACAGCACCTGGTCGTCCTAGGTGGTCTCCCATCCAAGGACTAACCTAGGCCCGACCCTGCTCAGCTTCCGAGATCAGACGGGATCAGGCACGTTCGGGGTGGCGTGGCCATAGACCACGGTTCAGTTTCTTAAGAACTTGTTTGGAACATGTTACCGTGCCAGTATAAAAGCTTAGCATTGCCTCTATAACAAAAGCGTTTGGCCCCGATGAGACCGTCAAAATAAAAGGTGGGTGAAAACGAGGCGAGGAGGGCAGGAACTGGCGGAGAGGGCCTCGCCGGCTCTGAACCGCCCACGCGAGTCCGTCCCAAGGGGCACCAGTGAGCGAGTGTTCGCCGCTCGCCTCCAGCGTCTGCTGGGGAAACTGTTTCCAGAAACACGAAATCAAGTATAACGCACTGATAATCAGAACGAAATGATGCCGTGTGCACGGGATGCTGCCCCCCGCAGAGCCTCCCGTGTTCCCAAACCTTTCACGTCGGTGACGCGATTCGCGCCTGTAGCAGCTCGGCGAGAGTCACACGTTACCTCCGTTTTGTAAGCAATTCGATGAAACGTCGTGCCGAAACTTTCCCTGAGTCGTGGCCAGTGCCCGGCGTAGGGCCGGGAGACGCAGGCATGAGACAGATACGGCCTCTGCCCTCGAATCGGGCATAACGTACCGGGTCAGACAGAGCGAAGAGGCGATTTATTACAGCAAGACTTGACAATGCCCATACGAGTCCCTCGATCAAGTTTTATGACGGTCCAGAGAGGGAACGACTCACTCTAAGGTTTCCCAGCTCGCCTTCGCCAGGCGCTGGGCCTTCCGACCTGAATAAGGCTTTCCGACCAGAAGCGCGGGAGAGGGAAATAAAGGGGTGACATGTGAGACGCTGCCGGGAAAAGGTGTGACCACAGTCTCAGGCCCGGGGAAGGCGCAAAGACGGGGCCGGGCCCGCGCGGAGAGTGCCCCGAGGGACGTGCGCAGAGGCTCAGACCTGGCCATCAGCCGCCACGCGCCTTACCTCCAGCTCGGCGCCGATAACGATGCCTGGGACTCGTGTCCAGGGCCTAAATGGAAGCTTTTCAAAGTTGCGTCTGGAGCGATTGAGGCTCTGGAGATGGGGAGGGAAAGTCACAGACGAGACTGTGCAGAGAGCCAGGAGGAGACCGCGTCTGCCCCTGCGGGGTTCCTGACGCGATCCTCAGAGCCAGCGGCGTCCCAAGGCGTGGGCGCCAGACCGACGCGGCCTGATTCACTTCCCAGAGAGATACCCGAAGATCGGCAGCCATCGCGACGTCCTCGCTCCTGCCGGACTCCTGACCTCTGGTGTCCAGGCCTTCTCTCCTCCCACGGGAATGCGATGGCGAGTCTAAGCCCCTCCACTGATGACTGCGATCAATTTGGGGGTGTGGGTGGCGAAGCCAACCGTGAACTAAGCGTTGACCCGATCCAAGCAAAGAAAATTATTTGCAGTTCTGCCCAAGTCAGGCCTCCCGCCTCTCTCCACCCCACCCCCAGAATCTTACTGCATTGGAACAAGAAAAGATGCTGCCCAGTCATCACAGGCAGCCATCGCCGAAGAAATCGGCCTGGGGGACGATGGCAGAGAGACGTGATCAAACTTCCAAACCTGGGTCTCAGAGGGCTTCGCTGAGCCAGGGACTCCGCAGCGCTGGAGTCTGAGAACATACGGCGAGGTTACAAACGTCCGTATTCTATAAGCCGGTTAGGAAAACCGGCTTTTGCTTCCTGCGCCCATACGCACCTAAACCAGGACAACTGCTCCGGCCGCCGCGTGAGTCCCCGACTGGAAGAAGCAACGAGGGTTGCCACACTTAGGACACAGGCCGGCGGCTCGGACCAGGACGCTGCCCGTGGAGACGCAGAGACGGGGCGGGGGGAGCGGCTGCCAAGACACCGCCTGCTGCCGCAGGGAGAGGCGACAAGGCCACACGGCCCTGACGGGTCCGGTCGGGAAGACGGAGCCCGCGCCCGCTGAACGGAGCGTATTCTACATGGAGCGCTGCTGGCGAAGGGCGTGGAGTGCGGAAAAGCCCCCCGGGGCTGGAGACGCAGGGCAGACGGGAGCTCACGCAAGGGTCCCTCGTGCTCACGCTCAGGGGACCTGGGAGGAGCCCGGGCCCTCCACGGCAGCCACGGCGCGACTGCAGCTGGTCCAGCGGGGAAATCAAGCTCGTCCTGCGATGTCCGGGAAAAGGGGAGGGAGGCTCCAGCAGGGGGAAAAAAAGGCGAGTGACGGGCAAGAAAACTGAGCTCAGAGGACGAGAAGCGCGGCCAGCCGGGGGCGCCTCGGGACGCCTCGCGGCCAGCACCTTGCACAGGGCCAACGCTTTCCCTCTGGGGGGCGTGGGGAGGGGGCGAAGACGCCTCTGGCCACCGGCATCCTCGCCGTGCAGGATTCAGCGAGAAAAAGGAAACCAGACGCGTCCCAAGCGCAAGGGAAAAGCCGGCCTGCAGGTCCGATGCCCTCTCGGCAAAGCTTCGCCGGCCTTTTCCTGCAGAGCTGGGGAAAGCTGACCCTAGTGTTCATGTGGAACGGCAAGGGGACCTCGAAAAAGAAGAAAGTGACACCCCGAGTCACAGCTTTATGGTGACGGCTCGAAATACCTGCGAAGTCGAGGGCGCCAGACCTCCAGGACGTGAAAATGTCCTTAAGCGCTTGTTAAACAAAGCAAAAACGTGCGTATACACACACGTGTATGTGTACATATGCATAGCGCATGTGTATGTGTGTGTGCTCACGTGTGCATGTGTGCATGTATGTGTGTATGTGTATGTGTGCATGCGCATGTGTGCGGGCATGTGTGCATGTGTGCGCGCATGTGTGCATGTGTGTGCATGTGTGTGTGCACGTGCACACGTGTGCATGTGTGTGCTCACGTGTGCATGTATGTGTGCGTGCATGTGTGTGCATGTGCACACGTGCGTGCCTGTGTGCATGTGTGTGCTCGTGTGTGCATGTGTGCATGTGCGTGCGTGTGTGCCTGTGTGCATGTGTGTGCTCGTGTGTGCATGTGTGTGCATGTGCGTGCGTGTGTGCCTGTGCGCACGCATGTGTGAGTGCGTCGTCACCAGGAAGAGAAAGAGGTCAGACCTGGGGGAAACGGGGCGCGGTGCGGGCAGGGAGGAAAGAGCCCCACGGCAGAAAGCAGACGCTGCCGCCGCGCGCCGGCCGCGGGCCCTGGAAGAAACCGGACGCGACAGCACCCCCCACTCCCTGCAGCTCCCCCGCCTGTCTCCTCACTGACCTTCCGCCTCCCCGGAGTCAGGAGCTGGGGGTGCAGGACAACCCCTGGGAAAGGGGCACTGACCGAAAACACCCTATCGTAACCCCTTCGTGCCCGCCGCGCCCAAAGCCCGCGGAGCCGAGACCAGCAGCGGGGCGCACGCGCTCCCGCCGCGAACGGCATCGAGGGGGGTCACGGGCCCCGGGAGAGGCGGCGGCGGGCGTGTGGCTGCAGAGAGAGCTCAGCTGGCACCGCTCTGCCGAGGACGAGCCCTATTTATCACCATCTAACCAAAGACAAATAGGGAGAACGCTTGAGCTGTTTCTGTTGTGTAGGCTGCCATTTTTTGCATGATTTATGGAGGGATTTTGGCTCGAGGTTTTTTTTCTAATAGAGCTGTCCGTACAAAAGAGACTCATCTTCCTGGAAGTCATTAATCACAATATCACTGGGGTGCTCTCGTATTGAACACGTCTGTCTCGGCCAGCCACGGTAAGGGTGAATTCATCTGGCCCGTTCGCCTCGGACTCCGGGCTCCCAGGTGACCCGGGCTGGGTGACGGCCGTCAGACAGAACCGTCTCCATCTCCCCGGCATGACTGCTTCTGCTGGCGGTGCTCCGCTCCGCTCTCCCCGATGCCTCGGCCCTTCCTGAACGCAGGGCGGACGCTGCTGGCCACTCGGCGTCCCAAGCCCCCTCCCGCTCACGCTGAGATGTGGCGGAAATGCTCAGGAAACCCCCGCCCCGGCTCTGATTCCTTTCCTCGCTGGCCCAGACAGCCGGGGACACACTGGGACACAGAGGGCCGCGCCTCCCCCGCCCCCCAACCTATGCTAAACTTTGAGAGCTGAGGACTGAGGCCGCGAAGCCTTTGGGTGTGGGGCTTAGTTCCCTCCCTCTTTCTCAGATGCTGGGTTTGACGGGCGCCGTTGTTTGGGTGTGACTGCTGCTAAGAGGCTCACGCTTCCAGCAAGATGCGGTCTGCAACATGACAGCCTAGGTTTCTGCTCCCTGCCTCTAAGCGCCTCCTTCAGAGTCCTCTTCCAGCGAGGGACATGGAGACCATGAGTTGCTGGAGCTCCAGCAAGTCAGAGACCTGCCCCAGGAGGTAGCCCACCCCTGGGGGGCCAGAAAAACTCACTTCCACTGACAGCAGCGGCTTCAGTCTGGGCTGGGCGCGGTCCTCCAGCAGGGGCCCGGGGGCCAGGCACGGCCCACTTGGCACACGGTTTAGCTGGAACTCAGCCAGGCTCATGTGTTTGCAAATCGTCTGCTACAGCGAGTGAGTAGTTGCAGCAGAGACTATATGGCCTACAAAATCGAAAATACCAACTATCTCGCCCTTGCGTAGGATGATGACTATTCTGATCGCGAATATTTATTATTTACGTTCATCCTTGCTCAGTCTTTCTTGAGGTAAGAAAAGTTAGCCCTGACACTGACAAAATTAGCGCCTTTTTCTCATTCCCAAGAACCATACCCTCAGACCTACCATAAATACAATTCCGGAAATAGACTAAGAAAAAGCACTTAGATGACAGCCTTTTACTAAACTACACCCATCATTAAACCTACAGGTTTGCACAATTCAACTGTTTGGCAAATTACAGCGTTTTCCCTCAGCCCTCCCCCCACTGTATCTGCTGAGACCGTGTTATTAACGAACCCCCCTCTTGGCACGCTATTAATTTTAAAAAGCCTGAGCCTGGCCACCTCCCACCTTTTTTCTAGAAGGCTGCTCACTAACCTTGAGCGGTGAGAGTTCTGCTCGCTCTAACTGCCCTTGCCCGTGCGCCTCGGGGAAGGGCTTCCTGTTTGTCGTGGGCTCTTGGCCTCGCCCCCGCCCCGCGGCCGGCCTGCTCCCCGCTGTCCTCGTCCCCTCGACGGCAGTGCCGGAGCAGGGAGGCTGTCCGCAGAGGGCCTCGCTCGCCCCGAACTCCTTTGGGCAGGAGCTGAAACGAAGCACTAATGTTTTACTGAGCAGCGTGTTTCAAAAGGATTAAAGCCAGCCAAGAAGTGTCCTTGCTTCTGGAAGCATCTTGACCATGGTAGCGACTCGCTCGTTCTGAACTCGGAGTTCTCTCTCCTTTCCCCCTGAAGGTTTCACAGTTAGAAGGGGTGGACTGCTCACCCTATATTCTAACTCTCGGTTGAAACTGCACACACAGAAAACTTGAAGCTGGTAACTCGGCCTTTTCCTCCCCATTCGCTTTCCTGCCAATCAAAGCACCCGATCGTCAGAAGTCTCTCGAGCGCAGGAAGCTCTCTCTCTTATCGCTGCTCATATCTCCGTGTGCTTCGATCCCACTTTCTAGAGACTCTTTAGGGTTGTTTTTCATCTCCCGGCCCCTGACCCCAAAAGTGCACATGTCGGTGCTTCCTACGCGCCGCGCCCCCAGGCCCAGCGGCTCCGGTGTTAGAAACGGCGCTTTCGAAGCTGCCGCGGACAACGGCAACGTCGACTTCGTTTATTCTTTTGCTACATGGGTAATGGAGGTCGCCGAGGTCGGGTCTGCACAGACTGCGGATAGACCCCGAAGGAGGGACCATGCGTGTCAGAGGAGAAGGCGCTTCCTGGGGCCTAACCCGTCCCACATGCCTCACACGGGTCCCGGGAGCAGGCCGGCCTCCTCTGCGGGCCACGCGAGAAGAAACGCCCTCCCACTTCCTGAGCGTTTCCTGGGCGCCGGCTGCGAGACAGGGGTCACTTTCCGGAACCGCCACGTGACCCGAGTCTCTCCCTCCCACGCCTCGCCACCCTCCAGGGGACACCCAGACCTCTCGCCGCCCCGCAGGGCTGCGCACGACGGGTCACCTCGCCTTCCCGTCTCGTGTCCGGCAAGTTCGTTCACGTCCGCCCTCCGCTCCAGACTCGCCTGAGGCTCTGCAGTTGGAGGACTCCACGGCGAGGCCGTTGCCCTGGGGCTCCTGAGCTTCTCCATCCCTGTGACCCCATCGGCGGATCTCGGTGCATGCTGCTGCCTCCGGAGGGTGCTGATTGCCCGGGGGGCGGCCTAGGTCTCTGTGTGCGTGCGTGTGTGTATGTGCGTATGTACATGTGCACGTATGTGTGCGCACGTGTGTGTTATATGCGTGTCTACATATGCGCATGGGGGAAGGAGGCGGTTTCTACAGCCAGGGTTGGAAACCAAACCGAACGCGGTCGCCACGGAGACCTTCGCGTTCACCTCTCCCGCCCCGTCCCGGTTTATCTGCTTTAAACGTCATCCTCTGGCCTCTTCGAGCACGTTCTCTCTCTTGCACACAAAAAATCACCCACAGTCGGTGGAAGGCAGGCGGCGGCTGCTCGGTGGCTGGGAGACCGATGGCCTTGCTCCCGTGCTTGACCTCGTCTGAGGCCGGACGCGGCCCCGCTGCCCGGCCAGGCGCACCTGTCCCTCCCGGTGACCTGCGGACGCAACAACCGGGCGCACGGCCCTGCGCGGGGCTCGGAGGACGCGCTTCCGATCCAGGGGCGGCATTCCCCATCCCATGACGTCGGGGGCGCCAGGCTCCTTCTCCCTCCGCGGCCCGCCGTCCCGCAGACCGAGGCCAGTGTCCCCGGCCCTCCAGACGGGGGTGGGGACCGGGGAGGACATGTCGCCGACAGTGTTCCAGGCCGGGCCGCCAGCAGGCAACCTCGGCCGCGCCATCGGTTCCATGGGGTCGGCTGGCGCGAGGGCAAAGTCGTCGCCCATTTAGGGGTTAGAAGCATTCTAGAAGAGGAGATAAAACAAGAACGTTTTCTACTCTCTTTTCATTCCTCTTCACAGCCAGGTATCTATCTCTTCTTTTTTAAATTCCCGTAACTCTCCGTAAACACCTACGGACAAGAAGAGCCGAAAGGCGACACTCTGCGGCCCCAGCACATCCGGCGGTGACGGTCGTCAACACCGAGGTGGTGCGACCGCTGCCGTGGCAACGAAGTACCCCGCGATGAAGGGTCAGGGGAACACGCTGACGCCTGCGGGACCGAGGTGTGACGCCTCGAGCCTTTGGAAGAGGGGTCCCCTCGGAGCCCTCGCCCTGCGGCCCACGCACCACGTGCTGCTGCGTGGTGCGCCGGAAACCGACGTGATTTTATTAACCAATGGCACCGCGGTCAATTTAATAAGAAATAAAAACAAAAGGACGTGAGAAATCGGGCCTGGAGGGGGGCAGATGGATAGGGGGGAAGGAACAGGAAAAAGGAGACGATGGTTCACAAGGAGACCCAGGATCGTCCGAGTACAGGCCACCGCCAAAGTCGCCGGAGGCGGTAGGACGGCTCGGGGGAAGTACGCAGAGGAAAAGGAGCCGAAAACGTGTTTATAGTAAAACTGAACCAAAAATGACACCAAACCACACCCCGAAACCCACATTTCTAAGGGGTCCTTGAAAGCTCAGAAGGCAGACCGTATGGGGGATGCGAATTCTCAGAAACGAGAACCGGTGCCCGGAGGGGTGGGAGGAAGTAAAAGCGAAACACGAGGCCGTGTCGCGGCCGGTCGTGCTGTGAGATCCAGCACCGCCGGGTCGGGCCGGGCAAGGGCCTGGAGGAAAGGGGTGAACACCGAGCCATCCCGGAGCGCCGGGAGGGCGCTGTTAGGGCGTCACGCACGCACGCACAGACGCACGCACACGCGCGCACGCACACGCACGCACACGCACACACACTCGCACACACTCACACACGCACAGACACACACTCGCACACACGCACACACATGCACACACACGCACAGACACACACGCGCGCACACACACAGACACACACTCACACAGACACACACGCACACACGCACACACGTGCACACACAGAGACACACGCGTGCGCGCACACGCACACACACGCACACACACACAGACAGACACACACGCGCACACACACACGCGCGCACACACGCACACACTCGCATGCGCGCACACACACGCACACTCACACACGCACACACGTGCACGCACACACGCACGCACACACACACAAACGCTCACTGGATTCAAGTAGGCGAAACATCTCACCTGGTAAATCAAGCAGAAGGAGGGAACTGAGTGACCGTCTTCAGAGCACGTGGGACCCACAGTTCTCGATACGGAATGGGAAGGGATCAGCAGTCTCTTCCTTTTACTTCAGTAACTGCGGTAACTTGACCTGTGCTCTCCTCAGCCATAAGCGAAGGGGAGAAAGACCTTCAGCTTCGCGGGGCCACAGATCAATGAAATAAGTGATTCGGGTTTTTCGGGGAGTGAGGTTGGTGACTAAACATTTCAGAGTCCTCCGTATGATCCGAAAGACCTTACTCGTGGGCGCCAGCTGGCACTCAAGCCGAGGTGGGCATCACGGCCCAGCCCAGGGCGACAGGGTCAGCCAGGGCAGCCGCGGATGAGGACAAGGCCGTCTGACACTTTAAATACTGTGAGTGGGGCAAAGCCCACGTTGTATGTAGTCACGGCACAAGAAAAGGTTCTGCGGCTAGCCCCCCCCCCCCCAGACGGCCGGACCGCGCTGCTGGCCGGTGCCGGCCGCAGCGTGAAGCTCCACGGCGTGGCCCGCTGCTCGCCGGCTCGCACGCCGAAGCCTCGGGGACGCGCCCAGCCTCCGCCGCTGCGGAGATCCCGGCGACGAGCTCTTTCTACATCTCTCTCGATACTCCGAGCCAAGCGTGTCTCTTGGGTACCCGTCTAGGAGTAAAAGTGCTCGGTTATCACTTACTAATCATGGTCAGGAGTAAAACTGCTCGGTTATCACTTACTAATAATGGTCAGGAGTAAAACTGCTCGGTTATCACTTACTAATCATGGTCAGGAGTAAAACTGCTCGGTTATCACTTACTAATCATGGTCAGGAGTAAAACTGCTCGGTTATCACTTACTAATAATGGTCAGGAGTAAAACTGCTCGGTTATCACTTACTAATAATGTTCAGCTCTAGGAAGTAACGCCGAGCGGTTTTCGCGAAGTGGGTGTGATCACTCCCACCGTCCCCAGCGATGAGAAAGCTCCTGCGGGTTTACGTCTTCTCCGGCGCACGCTATTGCCAGACTTTTTGCTTTTTGCCGGTCTGCTTGCAGCCTCGATTCCTACTTCCTTAAATGAGAATGATGTCGAACACCTTTTGATATGAGTATTGTCCACGTTTCCTTTTCTTCGAGATGCCTGCTCGTGATTCTCGCCTATTTTTCCATTGAATTTTGTTTATGTTTTAGTTACTGATTTGTAGTTCTTTACATATTATTGATATTAAACCACTGTCGGTTGCATACGGGGCAAATACTGTCTCCCAGGGTATAATTCATCTTTTCAATTTCTTTAATTACTAAAGATCTTAATTTGTCAATCTTATCCAGTATATTCAATGCTCTTTTAAATCTTCTTGAGGAAATCTTTCCTAGCTCAAAGTCTAAAACCTAGTTAACATTTTCTACTAAGAGAGTTAATGTTCTGTCTTTGATGTGTCAATCTCTAAATCATTTGGAACTGATTTTTACTCACGTTATGAAGATATCCAGCTTCACCTTTTCCTATACGAACAACATATTTTTCTTATCCTATTAATGAAATTATCACCCCGTTCTCCATTATCTGTCGTGTCGCTTTAGTCATATTACATCTTCCATACACATGTTGCTTAACCCTGCAGACAGTTTTAACTATCATAACATCGTGTTAAATTCTGAGGCCCGGCGAGGTAAATGCCCTCTTTCTCTTATTCCTCATCAAAAAGGTCCTGCATATCTCAGATGTTTATTCTTCAATGTAGACTCCAGAATAATCTCACTAAATTCTACAGGGAATACCCTAGTGAAATTTTGGCCGGAATTGTATTAAATCTGTCCACCAATTTGGAAAGAACTGATGTTTCGCAATGAAAACCAACAATCGCTTTGGTACTCAGAGACTGGAGGTGTGGTGGGTGAGGATTCGGAGCACGGCAGGTATGGTCCCTCGGCCTGCCGCGACATCGGGGCCTCGACGGGGAAGACGGGGCGGCTGCGGCTGACTCAGCGGCGGGGAGCTGGACTCACCCGAAGGCGCGTCCACTCCCGTGCCTGGCGGTGGAAGCCGGCTGGCGTCCAGAAGACCCGCTCGTGGCCTCTGCGTGTGGCTGCCGGCGTTCTCACGGCTCCCAGGCAGACGCTGCGTCACCCGTTAGGGGCTAGCCTTACAAGTAACGTAGGACCTCGAGCCTCTCTCTGGAGGGGAGAAGTATCGAATTCCCTGTTCGAGAACGCAGGCGAGGGAGGAGATGCCACTGCGGCCCCCTCTGGGAGACAGAGCCTGCCACGTAGCGCGACCCCGCTATTCACCTGCTCGCTCTCTCTCTCTTCTTACATCTTTGAAAACACGTCTCGATAAACATATCCGACGCTCCTGCAGAGGCGGCGTGGCTTCAGGTTTACTGCTCAGCACATTATTCTCCACCGCTGCTGTCGGAGACGCCGTCTCTTACGACGCTCGACGCTCGCATGAGAAGGAAGGCAAAGGGGTGTGGCCCCAGCCGCCTTGCGGAACTCCGACTGCTAACGTAATTCACATTGTTTTGACTTTCGTATGTGATTAGGTCATCTGCAAATAGTAATACTTTTATTTCTCCTTTCTAACCTTAATAAGTCTAGTCTGGTTTTCGTACCTAATTGCATTGCATATGACTTCCAAGAAAATCTGAGCATGAGTAGTAACGGCAGGACTCCCTGTGGCCTTTCAATCGTCAGGGAATAAACACTTCTCATCATCCCCACTTAGTATGATGATGTTCTATGTTTTTATACATACCTCCTGGCGGTTAAGTAAATCCCATCTATTTCCAATTCACCAAGAGATTTAATAATTAATTATGATGGAACACTATCAAGTACTATTTCTGTGTCCACTGAGATTAGCATATAGGTTTTTCTTTCTTCTTTTTATACATTTTCCATTTGATCTGGCGATACGCTGTTTAGGATGTTTGCTTCTCTTCATGAGAAAAAAGAGGCTACACTTTTCTGCTTTCATACTGCCTGGTGTGGTTTTCGCATTCATGGTTTTACTGGCCTCATGGAATGAAATGGTTTTCTTCTCTCTTTTGCTTTAATTGCAGTTTGACTAAAGTTGGGATCATCCTGGGAGTATTCGTTAGAACTTGCTTATAAAACCATCTGTCTTGTGTTTTCTTTGTGGAAAGATTATAATTACTACAACAATTTCATTAATACCTATAGGACTATTAAAGTTTATTACTTTTGAGGCCAATTCTAGCAAACGATATGTTTCCAAGAATTTTCCTATCACATGTATGCTTTCAAATTTGCAACTATAGAATTATTGATAATATTCTAGTGAAGTGTCTTTAATTTCTAATCTGTACTTATGTCCTCCGTTACAATGATTGCAGCATTTTTCAGTCGATCGTTTTTGTTAAAAATTTGTCTACTGCTATTTTTTTCAAAGAACCAATGTTTGTATCATTGATTTTTCTATACTAAATACCTTTGATGCTATTTCATGAACTTCTGCTCTCGTTTTTATTGTCTCTTCGACTCAGTTTAGGTATATTCTGTCATTATTTTTCTAACTTTAGACACCTGGCTCTTAATTTTGAGGCTTTCTTTTTTTAGACACATTGAAGCTAAAAATTTCTCTTGAGGAAAAAAGAAGTCAGAGAACGTTCACTTTCGCTGCATCCCACAGGTCCTTATGCACAGAGTTTTCATTATCATTCAGTAAATTTCCATTGTGGTTTCTTCTTTAACTTGTGGGTTACTTAAAGGTACGTCTTTTAATGTCTAGATATACGAAGATATCTTACCTTTTTGTTATTAAGTTTTAACTTAATTACATAGTGGTTAAGAGCTCTCGGTCTCATGGATGTCGTTAAAATTTACTGAGGCTTTCTTCGTTGCCTGATATTTGATCGATTATAAATGCTTCATGTGAATTGAAGGAAAAGAAGCGGGTTTAATTCTTGATTGCAGAATTCTGTATATATCCATCACATCAGAGTTATTGTTATTCAGATTTCCTATATCTTTTTTGAGTTACTGCCTGCTTGATCTATCAAAAATCAGGAGCATATATTGAAAGCTACTTCTGTGATGTCAGATTTATCATCTTTGCAATTCTGCCGCTTTTAAAAATATTTTTGAGGTTATTTTATTAGATGAACATACGTTTAAAATTGTCACATCATCTTGATGAGTTGGGCCTTTTATCATTATAGTGACCTTTTTCATCTCTTTTATCTTAAAGACGGTTTTATTCTACATTAACATTATTAGTCTTATTTTGATTACCTTTGCTTTTTTGCCCTTTTATTTCAAACCTGTAAACGGAATGGACTTAGATTTTTTAATTGAATATTTCAGGGAAATCTTCCATTCTTGAGTTTAGTCTACTTTTATTGATATTTTTGTATGTATTTCTGTTATCCTATTCTTTTAATTTGTCTCTCTTTTTTATCCATTCTTAATGAAAAATTTTGCTCTCTGCACTCTCTACCCCAATAACAATAGAGCATTCTCTGAAATCCTTCGTTCCTCCCCTAGTTGATGTTTTCATGTTGATATTATCCAAGCTTAAGATTTTGTGTATCTTATCGAAGGATAATATACATATACACATATAGTAACACATAGAATTTCTAAGACTCCTTACATATGCATCCACCTGTGTGGTCACAGCCTGGATCAAGAAATAAAGCATCGTAGACCAAGATGCAGAAGCCAGACGTCTGCTCAGCACCTTCCGGTCAGCACAGCCCCCGAATCACACTGCGAACTTCTGTCACCAGAGATGACTTTCGCCTGTTTCTTTACTGAACTCCTTTTAAGTAGAATCATCCGGTATGTTCTTTTTTGGTATCAGATTTCTTTGGCTCAATTTAACATTTTGACATTAATTCATGATGTTGTGTTTATCACTGTATTTCCCCCCCCCCCACAATATTTCATCGCATTAATATACCCCAATTTTTTAAATCTCTTCTCTTATTGATAAGCATTTGTGTTGTTTCCAATTTGGGGTTATTATTATTTATACTTTTTTTTTAGCCTTTGATATTCTTTAATATTGCAGTAAGTATGGATATATATATATTTCTCCTTCCCTTTCTTCTTTGGCCTTCTATATCTTTAAATATAAACTTTATCATTATTTTTTGATATTAGAAAATTTGCTTCCATTATTTATTTTTCATTTTTATTCTCCATTCCGCAGACTCCTGCGATCCAGATGTGAGCACTTCTACTTCTATCCTCCAAATCTCCTACTTTTTGTATTTTTATTTTCTATTTCCTATTATTTTGGTCTTTTCTTCCTTCTTAAAAATGTCCTCAATCTAATTTCCTAACTCGTTAGTTCGTACCTGGGCTGGATCCATTCTATTTGCTCTCCTTATTATTCTCTTTTTTTTCAACTTTTATATTTGTCCTGTATAATATTTTCTCGTACCTTTATTATTTACTTGGGGCTTATATTTTTAATCTCTTTCAATGTATTCGTTTGGCTGATTTCAAATTCTAGGTTCATTCGTTTTAGTATTTCTGCTTCTTTTGGGGAAATTTCCAGCATGTCGTTTTCCTCTTGGAGTGTCTACACGTGTCAAATGTCTGTTGTTGGCCAGGTGAGCTCGTTTTCCCCTGGGAACATTGGCAAACGCCCGCAGTGGAAGGCTGGCCTTTGTCCCTTCGAGCCGCAGACGGCTCAAGGCGGGGACAGCAGCGGCGAGTCCCGGGCGCCGATTAACCACCGCCGTCACTTCTCACCCCGAGAACGAGCCCACGCCAGCTCATCCTCCTTTGTTCCCAGGTGAGCAGCAGCGTTAGAAGAGACACGTTCGAGGCCGCAGTGCCCGGGCCCGGGGGTCAGAAGTGGCAGGGAACAGAAGGGCCTGATGGGCGTCGGGGAGCCCTGGCCGCTTCCTCGGATCCTCACAGGTACCGGGCTCTGCAGGCCGCCTCGAGTTCGCTCATGAGCAGCCCCGAACCAGAGACCCGAATGACCAGGGGCAGGTGCTGTTTTCTCCCAGGCAGCGGTGGGAGAGACAGGAGCAGATGCCCGGTATCTTATGCTTTCCCGCACAAGCCTCGCCGAGGCAGCTGTCTCCTGCCCTTGACCGAAGGTGTACAGCCCGCAACTACACGCAGCAGCTCCGACGGCTCCTGGGAGCGGTCCTGGGAGTTTAGCTCCACAGTCAGTACCGGCCCCTCTATGCGTAACTGTTCCAAATCCAACGGCTATACACCTTGGATCTACCAGTTTTGAGTTAGACTCTGTATATTTAAAGCTTCCCCATGTGGGTCTAAATGAAATCCCAGTGCAGGAGCCAAAGTGCCCTCACTTCGCCGGTGGAGCTGTGAAATGTGCATGAAGAATTTAGAGTGATGCACTCAGAGACTTCGCTCCCTACGGACGTGGTACCCACAGAATAAGCGTGCTCCCCAGTTCTCGGGAAGCCAAACTGTGAACGTCTCTTTTCAGCCCCTACCACTGCCACGTCCTCTCATTCCGTGCAAGGCGGAGTCTCGTTCCTGAGTCGAAGCCAGAGTCTTACGATGCCTGCAGGTAACGTGGGCGCCAGGGAGCAGGAAGTGGAAGGGAAGACGACAGGTTGCCTGAGATTCATGCTCGTCACACAGCGCGGCTGATGCTAAGTGGCTTCTTCCGTTTTCCCACACTGCTGGAGTTGGAACTTACACACGTTTCAGAATTTACGGTTCCAATTTCAAAAAGCTGGTACCTATACTCCGCCTCTCACAAGGACCGTCCTGAGTAAGATGCCTGGCAAGCAACGGATCTCGCAACTTTAGACCAGTAACTTTATTTTGTGTCGGCGCTGGTTGTATTTTCAAATCATATCTAAAATATTTTTTTTACTTTCTCTACTGAATGAAAATAGATTCTAACATATTTTAAGGGTGCTTTTGGCTTTTATTCTTTACTTTTAGGAAAAGCTATTCTCATAAAAGAAATACGTACGGCTGTGTATATTTTGACAGTCAACATAATTTTTAGTTTTACACTATGAAATTCTGTAGCTTTTACTAATAAAATGTTTTCATGTTCATTCGTTCATTCATTCATTCAAGTACAAATTGAGCACCTGCTTCGTGCAAGAAACTGTGAGGCAGGGAGTCACAAGTTCGGTTAGCAGTCACGTCAAGCAGATGGTGGGAACAAGGACCGTATGCAAATCAGCATCAGACGAGGGGAAAAGGGCCAAGTGACATGAAAGCTTTAAAAAACCCTCAACTAAAACTGGTGTGGAAACTCAAAGAATAAAGAACTTCCTCCCAGCCGGGGACTCTGAAACAGCTTCGTGGGAAAGGTGACATTCATCCTTGGCCTTTTAAAACAGGCAGAGATGGAAACGTGAGGGTGGGCGGGTGGGTGTGAGGGAGGCACACGGGTGGCGGGAAGCTGAAGATCGCGTCACCGAGGCAGGAGGGGAGGGGCCGGGGACGAGCGAGCCGGGGGATGTGAAGGCGGCGGAGCGAGTTGGGAACAATGTCTGAGCAAGTAACGCACCCCCTGGTGATCCGTTTCTCAGAACAGGGAGCCAGGCACGGATGAACCACACAAAACGAACCAGAAGACGTTCAAAGTGTTTAAAAGCTCGTAGTGTAACACCACCTCTCTTAACTGGCCACCAAAGATGTAACAATTCTCTCCTCTCTCCCAAGGCACGGACCGGCGGACGCCAGCACACACGTGCGGGGTGCTGGGGGGCCTCGCTCGGGCACGGGCCCCTCTCCGGCTCCCGCTGGGCGAGTGTCGGGCTGACGGAGTCGTGGGGGTGCTGGCTCCTGGACCGTGAACACGCGCCGCTTAGACTCGCCGCCAGAATCAGGGGATTTGGTTAAATGCTGACAGAGCGAGACGGAAAATACTTAGTTCGATGAGAACTGAGTCGAATTCTTGGCCAGAAGTGGTGACAAGGGGTCAAAGAGATCGGACGATGAACCCGCACTTATGCGTTTGAAATAAGCTTCGACAGGAACAGATGCTTTTTAATTTCTCAGTTATGTCCCTGCCATGATTCTCCACGACAGGCAGGCGAGTTCTGACGGCCGAGGCGTCGACGTTCCGGGGAGAAGCTCCACACGGGGCGTCTGCCTTCCCGCTGGACAGACATCTTACTTCGTTCTCTGACATTACTACTTCTAGCTCTACGTGCAACTAGAATTAACCGCAAGGTCTGCATGCAGATCGCATAAATTCCATCAGCATCTCATCTCCTGTTACATTTTATTTGGGAGGATAATGACTTTTTACCCTTAATTATGCCGCGTTTTCCTATCAGTCGTCCAGACTGTCGGCCTGTGGGGCAGAGCCTAGTGGTGGCCTGAACGCCGGCCCCTTTTCACGCAGCCTGCATTACCGCATGAGGCCGTGAGCCTGGCTAACGGGCTACGGGCGAAAGGCCTCTCTCGCAGCTGTGAGTGACCCGCACGGCCACATTCTGTCCAAGACGTGAGGGCAGGTGGTTGGACCAGCCTTTCGGGAAGCCTCCTTAAAGGGGTCACAGAGAGCTGGGGTACTCCTTTGCTGTCCGATTCCTTCTCAAAGTCCACGAGGTGACTTGCTGGAGGAAGCGTGCGTCAGAGGGCAGAGCACAGGGGGGCGGGGGGCACTTGAGGCCCTGAGGACACTGTCCGCCAGGGACTGCCCCCTGGGGGCCTCCTGAATGTGGGGGAAAAAAAGCCATAAAACAGAAAACAGAGGAAGGCACCCCTGTCTTGCCGAAGGCGTTGTTATTTTAGCCTTGCTGGTCTGTGCGGCCACGGCTTTGCCTGACAGATACGAGAGTGAGGACGTCCATAAGCTGGTTCTCTGCGGTCCGCTCCTGAGGATTTTCGTCAGAAGATGAAACGGTTCCCCACTTCAGAACCCCCTTCCGTGGCAGGCCCAGGGAGAGACGTCGGATGCGGCGTCTGAGGAAACCGTGTTTTCAGGCTCCGCCACCGCGACGTCGACGTCCAGACACGGAGGCCGCGGCCACCGGCAGAGGCCAAACCCCGGGGCGGACGGATGCGTGAGGGTTCTTCCTTGAAGCCTACGGCAAAGCACACATTTTTCTCTTGGCTTTTATGCAAAATTCGTTAAAGAGAATGTTGCTTCACGGATCTTTTGTGAACCATCGTTTTAAAAGGGAAGATTTTTTTTTTTTCCCCTGAGGCAGAGTCCGCAAATGCAGAAGAGGCAAACGGAACGAAGGTGAAGTTCGCCGCGCACGGGCCCGGCTGCTGGGTCTCGCTGCCGGACCTCGGGGTCCGGGGGTCCAGGCACCGTTCCTGGCCGCCCTGAGCCTCGCGGCCTGGCACCCGCTGACTTGTCACACAGTTAACAAGGATCTTCCCACAAGGAATGACTTTTAACCTAGGAAGAATAAAGTCTAAGTTGCCCCAAACCACAGGAGCAGCCGCGGCTTGCCACTCCTCCCCACTAAGTCTCGGGGTCACCCGGGCCGGCGACGGGCGGGAAGAGCTCACGCTGCAGCTTCCTCACGGCTGCGAAGGCCCTAATGTGCTGTGTATTTCCCGATTTCACAGCTCCAGTGGGGAAAGAGCGCCCTCTCCCCAGCCGATAATCGAGACGACCTGACGGGCGGAGTGCAAGGCGCCGGGTCACCCAGGTGCACTCTGCACCACTGCGCCGTGCCGGGCGGCACGTGGGTGACCCGCGCCGCTGAGCGCCCGGCGCCCGGGGACCCGCGTCTCCGCCGGAAGCTGACTGTCCTTTCGCACCTCACTTCCCAGCACACGCCGCGCCCCAGAGGGAGAGGGGTGTCCAGGACACACAAGATGAACGGTCATCGACAACATCTACGGGACAAGCGGCTGTGTGCCAGGCAGCATCCTGGCGGTGCTGAGGAGGCAGGCGTCCTTGTCCCCAGCTGCGGTGGGCAGACGGCCTGGCGGCTGGTCCGGGTCCCCACGCTGTGCGCGGGTGCAGGGCCGACCCCAGAGCACGACCCCCGAGGGCCCTCGTGCGCGTCCCCGGCGTGGACACACGCACACCCCCACGCAGGCCTGAGTTCGAAACCACACGCGAGTTAAGAGGCTCGGCCCAGACGTACAGAGCTAATCCCTGCTGGAGCTCCCAGTCTCGATCTTCACGACGCTGGGCTAAGTCAGAATGGGAACCAGGGCCAGCGTGACCGTAAACTCTACCTCCTCCTGTTTTATTACACGACATTTCAGAAGTTGAAAGGTGAAAGGAATATAACATTTAGAAATCATATGGGAAGGAGTTAAAATGATTAAAATTTGTAGAAAGAAACTACTCACAAAATCTACACATTTATCTACAAATGTTTCTTCACCAACGTGCACATTCTAGACAATATAAAGGTTAGAAAACTAAGGATTTGTACTGATAAGAGCCATGTTTCACGTAAAAATTGTTTTACAAAATCAGAAGTTTCTAAAAAATACTTTATTAAATAAGTGTTAAATAGGATATTTACAAAGCAAATTGCATAGAAAAAAAACTAAGAAGTCTAAGTTCCCAGAACGTCCTCTGCCTGACCTCTCCCAGAGTCGTGCTGGCCGCTCTCACTTACAGAGAGCGGGTGTGAGACGAGGGGGCGGCTGTCACCGCTCAGCGTCCCTCTGCCCTGCAGAGGGTCGGCCCGGCCCGGCCCGGCCCCCCGGCTCGCGTCCACCGGCTCCACCGGCTCCGGCCGCAGCCCAGCAGCCTCCGGGGCGGTCGGCGCTCAGGAGCTCAGCTGCTGCACGAGGTTCTCAAGACACTTCAAATGATAGGCATTTTGAGGGCTTTCTTCTGCGCTTGAAAAATCTGGAGGAGAAAAAGAAGAGTGTGGAAGAGCACATTTGTCACTTAGTGCCACGCTTAAGACACACACACATTCGCAAACAGGGTCCGTGTGACTGTTTTATAAAAAAGTCAGACTATGAAAACGCAGATCGAGCACAGTACAGGAGACACAGTTCGGTGTCTTAGCACAAACGACGTTCAGAGAACACTGTTCGCTGAGCGCCGCGTCATTCGACATGAAGCGCAGTTTGAGGGGGGCCCCGCCCCGCCTCACGGCCGCGTCACGGGGCTGATGGGTGCAGGGGAGGCGGGAGCTGAGTGTGGAAGGCTGTGATTCAACCCCCGGATGTTAGGTGGGTTTTCTGTTCAAGGTCAAGTCTACCTGGTCCCGTCCTCATTACCTAAGAGCACACGTGAGCGCAGAGCAGTAGCTGGCAAAGGAAGTTTAGTACAAGAAAGAAAATGACTTAGAGGAAGATCACAGACACGTGTCGAGACACTTGTATTTCACTATTTAAAAAACGTCACAATGAAAAGCACGGACCAAATACCAGCACATTTTACAGCGCTGTGACGAAGAGGTTCCTCAAACGTCGGGGTGAACATCGGGGTAGAGAGCTGTCACTTTGCTGGGAACTGTCTAAATATTTCATTAGGCAAGAATTCACTTGACAGTGTCCACATTTAAGTGTAAAGTCTTTCATAAAGAAACTTACTTTTCTTCGCTAAGGAATACGCTTCATCGACTCTTCTTTTTATTGATGGATTTTTCAAAGCTGTTTTCGCCTGGGGGTAGCACAGAACAAAACCCACTCATCAGAGTCCACGCGCCAAGGGTCGGGACAACCTGGACAAACTGCGCCGCCGCCGCCGGGTGCAGAAAGCCGGGCGTCCTGAGGGGCGAGGCGGCTCGGGAAGCACGTGCTCCCCACCCCGTGCGTCACCCAGGTGCTCCCCGGTCCTCACTCGCCCCTCCCCTCCGCCCGTCCTTCCCGATCCGGTTTGCTACTTTAAACTGCTCACTCTTGTTCCATTCATTTCATATTCCCTCAAACCTCAGATTTCAGGTCAAGTGCGTCAAACATTACCAGCTGGTCAACAAATATTTACTAAGTGACTACAAAGTGCCAAATCCTGCGCTGAGCCCTCGGGATGCACGGCTGATGTGCCGGCAGCAGCCTCTGCCCCGTGGCACGAAGGCCGCCCGCAGGGAGAACGAGCTGCCCGGCCAGGGCACGGACGGCCCCACAGAGCTCCGTCGGGGGGGCTGTCCACCCAGCACTGCCGCTTGGCCGCTCTTCGATCGCTAGAGACGCCTGGGCGTTTCCCTCAGGAGACGTCTCCAATGAGGGACAGCCGGCGGCCAGGGACGGAGCGGGGACGAGTCCCCAGGCCCACTCGGCGCTGCGGCCACAGGACTGAGCTCCCTTCGGAACTCAGCAACGACCATGCCAGACGCAGAGAAACCACACGCTGGACACAACTTCGGCTTTTGGTCCTACTTCCAGAAGCATTTTTCCTAGACACATCTTCTTGCAGACATAATCCTACAACACCCCACAAACACGGCTAATCAATTTATATTAATAGGGAAAATTCATTCAAAAAAGGACACTTTTGAAATGAGATGCCCTTTGGAATGATTAAATGAAAGAGTCCAACTGAAGGTTTGCTGACCGCACGGCCGCACGGGCCACGCGCGAGTTCGTTCTCGCTGATCCCCCTCTGAGGTCCCCGGATGCATCCTGAGGGGCTCAGTGTTTGTCCCTCAGGAGTGACAAAGGTTTTCAACACTGACCTTTTGACAGTTGTGAATCAGAGCCCAGAGCGCGGCTGCTCCGATCCTCTGAGCGGCTTGACTCTCGCTTTCCAGAGAGGCGGCCAGCACGCTAAGGACTTTTTCTAGTAAAAACATTGAAAAGAAAAAAGTTCGGTCCTGAATCCTGCACTGCATCCTTATGTTAGACTAGTCAGGGCCCCCTCTCCCCCCATCGGAAGACACACGAAGGGGCAGCACTGGACCACGGCACGGACGGTCAGCGCGTCCACGTGGGCACGGCCTCGGCGCCCGCCCTGACTCACAAGGGCGCGGTCATTTACAGACAACACTCGTGGAGGGGTCGTTACACCCAAGTTACAGTAACGAACTCTTCAAATACAGCTCACACTTTGGTGCCCGGGAAAACAGACCTGTTCTTGTGATAAATTATAAAGGCTGTCATACAAACACATCAATAGCTTGGGCTACTACATAAAATAATAAAGAAATACCGTATTAGTTAAACCTTTTAAACAAGGGCTAAACATTGCAGAGGAACGTTTTTGTGTGTGTATATATGTGTCAGAGGAAAAACTGATTTAAAGGCATATCAGAAATGTCTAATCACTATGTTGTAATCCTGAAACTTATTATATGTCAACTGTAACTGAAAAATAAAAAATTATTTTTAAAATGTGACTTTCAAAGCAAAAATAAAGAAAGAAAGAGGAAGGAAGGGAGGGAGGGAGGGAGGGAGGGAGGCAGGCAGGCCGGCCGGCCTGTCCACACACAAGAGCTGCTCCTTTCTTGCAAAAGCTGGCCAGAGCATGAAAGCAAGCCTCAGAAAGGAACCGCAGCGGCCTGCTCATTTAAGTGAAGATGCAGACGAGTCTAGTCCCCAAAAGATTACCAGGTGTTTCAGAACGGCGTATGAACTGATTTCATTACTTATTGTCGCATGGTAAATTGTATCGAATCGCCTGTCCTCTGTAACACTCGACCGCCCCCACGGCCTGCACACCTGCATCTCCAGCACCGTACCCGACCCCTAACTGGCCCACGTAAAGCCCGCCTGGCCAAACTCACCCACGCGCTCACAGGCGGCAGCGGGTGCTCTTGGGCCTCATCGCCAGGGTGTGTGCTCCCTCCCAGTTACCGAGAGACGTTTTCACGCATCGTACCGACACTCAGGGTGTCTTACCTCTGATCTAAGTAAGTTTACGATAACTCCTTTCGGCAGTTACTGTCCCTTAAGAACTTTTAATAAAGTATCGGTCAATTAATGTGGCAGCCGTTCTAATAAATGGAAGGGGGCAAGTCTTTTCAAAAGCACTTTATTGTGAAATAGGCATACGAAATGTTCATAAACCTAAAACTAATATTCTGTCTACAGTATTTTAATTAATTTTAAAAAGTACATAAATTACTTTTAAGTTTAATAAGTAGGCATGAAGTAAACTCCCACATTAAGATACAGATAACCTCAAGAGAAAAGACCATCGTAAAATTAGTTTAATGATTAGAAAGCAAAGAGTTTTGAGTACTTACTGCCTTTCTTGCTAATGATAGTGATTTAACTCTAAGTTTAGGGATGGCACGTTGGTAGCCTGAAATCGACTACACTAAGCGTATTTATACCATGAAAATCAACCAATGCTACAGAGATGAATGAAAGAGGTTTCCGCTTTATGAATATATTTTGCATAAAGGCAAGAAACAGTTTTTAAATGTATATTGCACGTCGTTTAACGACGATAATTTTTTGGGTGGAGAGCACATTGGGATGCGATTCTATCTGCCAAATCGTGACTGAACTGCAACCGCAGACCTGCCGCACGAGCGGGCGTCCAGCGAGGGCTCTGACAGCGGCGAGGCAGAGCCCCGTGCGGCCGCCTGCAGGCCGCGTGCCACACTCTTCGCACCAGTGAGGCCTGTCGATTTATGTATTATGTTTCATACACGCAGTAGGATTTCCGCATACTTAACGTACGTCCGACCCCATCGTCGCCCCGAGAGCCAGTGCTTACGCATTCACCGGCATGCCGTCCCTGCCGGGGCTGGCTAGCGAGGCCATGTGCGCGTCCCAAATGAGTGGCCACTTCCTCTCCCTCTGTTAAGAGTCTGGTCCGTTTGGAATTACCTGTTGCTTAAAAGTCTGGCAGAATTCGCTGGTAAAGCATTCGGGACCTAGAATGTTATGTGTAGTTATTTTTGACTAGTCAGTATCTCTCGTAGTTACTGGGCTTTTTTTTTTTTTCTTGAATAAATTTTCCTAAGCTATTCTCATCAGAGCGAGAGCCCACTTCACCTTATCTTCCTTGAGTTTCCTGCGGATTCACTGCGGTGCATCCAGGGTTTATTTTCAGTTAACGGGTGGAGTCTCTTGACTCTGCAGATTCCTGTCTTGACACAGCTCTTACTGCTCAGCCGCCGTCACTGCCAGCACGTTCCGCCCCCGCGAGGGCCGCAGACGGGCCGCCTGGCCGCGGCCCTTCTCCTCCTCTGCACTCCACCCGTTAGTGCTTCCCCGCCCTCCCAGCTCCGCGAGCTGCACCCTGGATGCTGGTGCTCCGACCCATGTCCGCCTCCCACGTCCTCTGCCCGCCCGGCAGACGCCGCCACCAGACACGCGCACTGAGGCTTAGCACGTCTACTGAGGGTCAGAACAGCGCTGTCCGACAGGACTTCCGAGAATTATGCGAACATTCCCAAGCGTGCTGTCTAGTAGGATGGCCACTAGCCACACGCAGCTCGCGTGACTGACAAGCTGAGTACTTTAATTAATTTAAATAGCCGCATGTGGCAAGCTGATTATCTTACTGGACAGTTAAGGTCTAGAAGTTGTGCTTGGTTCTTGCTTCGAATCTTTCCATTTTTAAGTTTCCCATTCCCTGCGAATGCTTTCACGGTTGTCATTTATCTAAACCTGGCATCGTTAAAATTATTTTTAAATCTGCGGTTTATTATTCTCACGCCTGAAGTCTTAGGTTGTTATCTTCCCCTCTGGCTCTCACTCACGTTGCCAGGTTTCCTGATATGCTTGGCCTTCTTTAGCTATGTGCAGGCTAAATAAAGCCTTTGAAATATTATTCGTGGAGGTTCCCTGAGGCCTAGTATGAACTTGTCCTCCACGCACGAGAGGGAAAGTTTGCTCTTGCTAAGCACCTAGAGGCACTGTCAATCAAGAACTGGCTCAAACCACGGTCATGGGCCACTCGGGCTACACGCCTCCGGGGCGCGAGCGGTCAGGGGCCGTCTGCCCTGCCCGTTCTCATGCTTGTCCTCCCTTCTCTTCACAGCGACAGGTGCGAGGCAGGGACCGACCTCGTTCTGATACCCCTGCGCCTGTGAGGTTGCTGCTTTGGAGTTCGGCTTAACAGACGGGTTAACTCCCCACCTGGGAGGGTCCTGCTTCTGTCCCCTGAAGAAACTGCACCCAGAGAAGCTGCCCCAGGTGACGCTGGAGCGCGCGCAGGTGGGCCTGGCATGCGGCACCAGGCGCGTGGGGGCTACGGCCCACCTCTCCCTTCTTCACAGTCACACGACGTCTCCTCATGAAACGCTCTCCCCATGAAATTCACGCACTCCCCACGGAAACGGCTCATGGGTGCGGAAACGGATCTTTCCATTTCTCTCAGTTTCAAAATGTTTCTCGGTGCTCACCAAGGCTCACCTCTGTCTGTCCCACGCCTCAGAGAATAAAGCCTCCGCAAGTCTAATTTCCCCATGCGGCCGTGGGTCCCCGGCACTCCCGCCTGCTCAGGACCTCAACTCACTGAGGGCTCACTAGTGACAGGCACAATTCTAGGTGCTTCGGATAACCGGGAACGAGAGACAAAAACCTGTCGGCCTCGTAAGCGCTTCTGCTACAGAGGGCAGAGGTCAGCTGGTGCTGATGCCGCGGGAAAGGACGCAGAGGGGGAGAGCTGGCGGGGGGCCGTGCAAGGCCGGACGGGACCGAGGCGGGGAGTGAGGGGGCCGCGCGGAGCCGCTAAGAGCCCGCGCGCTGCTCCTCCCCCAGCTCCCCCCGGGCCACTGTGCCCGCCAGCAACGCGGCGTGCTCACCCCGGGAGACTCGGCAGCTCCTTGGGGGCTGGCGCCATGCCCGCTCACGGCTGGGCGCAGGGGTCAGGCTGCCCGGTCCCCACGGCCTCCGCCTCTCCCATGCCTGGGACACGTGTGCGAGCTGATAGACACCTGGTGATTTCTGATGCCGCCACCTTCTATTTCAAGCTGAACGGGACGTGCTACGGATGGATACCCGCACGATTCGACAGGTGCGTGCGCGTGAAACGTGAACACTCACCGTTGGCCAGGATCTTGGGCTTATTGGCGGGACTGAAGCAAATATTATGGAAGATGAGAAGAGGCACGTCAGGGCCGCTCCTGAGCCTGCACTGGCTCATCTCCGCCAGCCGGTCCAAGCAGCCGCCCAGCCGCAGGATCGTCTGCTGCCCGTCCTCTCCCAGCGACATGCTCAGGAGCAGCTTCAGCCACAGAACGCCCAGCCCCCCGAGCTGTCTGCTCCCTCCTTTGGGCAGCGTCAGGGACAGGAAGCTCTGCAGGAAGTTACTCTGTGGAGACACGGAACGTTATTTCCTTCCTGAGTCTTTGCATCTCTTCCTCGTCCCTTGGAGACCAATTTACAAGAATTCTGCTCCCCTTTTCTCCAATTTCAATTCCTCTTTCCTCCAGCACCTTCCAAAAACTCCACCTGTGCCGTCTCCAGGTACGAGTAGAAAAGTTAAGGAGGCCAAAACGGTGCTCAAGTTTTAATTCTTCCTAATTCTTTTCAGATGGTGGATAAATTACAGACAACTCCTATTTAGGACTGATAATTCAGTTCAGGGATTAAGTCGGGCCTCTTGAGTTCTCTCTTTCTGTCAGCCTTTGGGCGGGGGGAAGCAGCGCGACCCCCTGACGGTTCCCGGAGGGGACGCGGTGGGGAACGCGCGACAGGGTGAAGGGGGTGACGGGCGCGAGCTCCGCTACAACACACACAAGCCGCAGGTGTGACGCGCGGCACAGAGAAACCGTCTGACGCCGTGATGACCACGCACGGCGACAGGTCGCGGCGACCACGTCCAGGGTGTGTGTGCGCGCACGTGTGCACACACGTACAGATACATGTGTCAGACGACTCTGTCTACCCTGAAAGTAACATAATGATGTGTGCCCAGTGCATTTCAATTTACATATATGTATGCATAAAAAAAATAAAGATTTAAAAATTTAAAAAGAAGCCAAACCCAAACAAATCGTGGACGCCAGCTAACATCTCGGGCAACGCAGCGCTGAGGACAGCTGCGCCTTTCGGCCACACAGGTGACCCGTGGGCATATCTCCTACTGGGCGTGCCCCAGCCGCGCAGCACCGTCACTGACTTCCCAAGGCCACGTGCCACTCCGGCGACCTTACAGGTGAGGGAGCTGCATCGTCTGAACTGTAAGTCGTTTCAACCTCCAAAGAAAACCCCCCCACAAAGCCCCACCGAACTCCTGACGGTGTGAAAAGCAGTAACTTATTGTCTAGAATAATCTACACGCAAAGGAAGAAAGAGTCTGAAAGTCCTATGTCGAGAAGCAGCCCAGAAAAAAGCACAGCGACCACAGCCACCGCCACGGCGGTCGGCCCGGGCCACAGCCAGGCGGGCACAGGCGGCCGGCGCCCCCGACCGCCCAGAGGGTCTCATCTCCCTCCCGGTTTACTAGCCTACTCTGCTTTTCCTGGATTCTACCGCACATAAATCCGGATGACGCCTTGAATCTATGAAACGAAGGGAACTCTACGTAAAAGGACCCTCCGTGCACGAGGAGCTGAGCTGCGGAAGCGTCGGCAGCGTGAGCCACGCGGCAGGTGCGGCGCCCGGCTCCGCGCCCAGCGCTCCTGCGTCGCCCGGACGGTCCCTCCCCCGCCCTCCGCATCGGCCAGACATGCCGGGATGCTGCAGGTCTGGGGCTCACGACCGCGACGGACACGGACGGTGCTTCCAACCGGAGACGAGCCGCGGGCGCTGCTGCCTCCTGCCGGGCCCAGAGCCGCTTTCGGACCACCTCCTCCGCCAGGGAGCACGCAGACACGGCCCCGGTGGAGAGCAGCGGGGCACGTGGGACCCTGGGGCGTGGACCCTGGGGCTTGGGCTCCCGCGCACGCGCTAATGCCTGCGGACGAGCGACCCAGGCGTGACTGCGCGCGTCCAGCGAGCGTCCAGCGCCCATCGCAGCCTTGGCGGAGGACGGCTCGCAAGTTCCCTAACCAGAGCCGCGGAAACACGACTGACCCGCACGTGAAACGGTCTCACTGATGGCGCAGTTTGCCTCCTACAGGACCGGAGCCGGGGAACGAGGTGAGGATGCCTGAGACCGGTCTGTGTAACCTGATCATTTAGAAAACGAAGACTCCGACGCTCAGAGAGCGAGTCTCCGGCTCCAAGTCACACGTGACGCGTGAGCGGCGCACCTCGCTGCGTGTGGGCCTCCCGCCTGCGCCCCTACCGGGTGCTTCGCAAGGAAGCGCCGGGCAGCCGCCAGTCTCACGCACGAGGGCGGTGACCCCCTACGGCCCGCTCAGGGCGACCGCGCACACGTGCGTGCACGCACACACACAAGGAAAACACGCAGCCGCGTGCCGGTACGCCAGCGGAGGGCTCCAGTGAGTGGCGGGTGTCTGATCTGCACGTTCTGCTGACTGACGTGGTGTGATACCGCCACTACGGCGACTTCGACACACCGCCACGCCATCGAGTGGCCTGCGAAATTCCTGAAAATAAACGACCCCACTCCGGAGCCAACCCGAGTTAGCGCCAACATAGCACTGAAAAGGTCGTCCCTTTGTAAGGCTGCTACTTATCTGGAGTTTGCACTCCGAGTTTTATTGTTGTTTTGTGTTGTTTGGGGTGGGGGTGATGCAGCCGAGGAAAGGAGCCTCGATTCTCATGAGTGCTGCTCATCCTGCCTTTCATGTAAAGGAAAGAGCAGTACTCCGATCACCAGGAACCAGTAACGCAGGCTAATCACGTCCGCAGTCCAGGGGGCCTTCCACATGAGGGATTCTGGGACACCTGGACAGTTGCGCTGGAATTTGTTCCAACCATTCGATCCCTTTTAAAGCGCCCTAAGTTGAAACCCGTGATAAGTAGTCCAGTTTGGGCGCTGCGGTCCCAGGGGTCTGATAAAATCGCCCATTATGTCATAAGGAAGTTGGGTCCGACGGAGAAAAAGGGGCTGTGGTTTCGTGAACCAGTCTGACAATGTGAACTGAATTGAAATTGTCACCGCTCAATTTGGTCTTGTTTAAAGACCACTACATTACTTTTATGACCTCGAATAAATGTAAGACAGCTGTCTTTCTAAAACGTTCGGTTCTGAGAATGATAAAATACAATCCGTAACTAAGACGGCAACTAAAATAAAATGGTTTGATCACATTCGAGCTTCAGTCACTTTTCATATATCGTCTATCAACTGGCTTTAAACAAAGTGAACCTCTTAATCCTCTTACAATCCTTGAAAATGAAATGCCTTGAAATTATAATAAATTAATCCTAGAAATTGAGTTCCAGACTTTCACACACCCTTGACGGGAAGGATGACTATCTTTTTTTATGATACGAAGGAGAGTTTAAGTACTTACTTTCTGAATGACTCCTCTACAGTCGTGAGACAAGGCCAGGTTTGAAAGACACGTGAAAGCCATCTGCTGGACGGCAGTGCTCTCGAGAGGCACCTGGGAAGCCAACCGCAGGACACACAGCATCAAAGAGCTGCCCGCGGCTCCTCTACCCGCGGCCTGAACGGGGTGTTGTCCAGAGCTTGACCAGCAGAGAGAACTGCAACCTTAAAAAATAACAGCCCGTCACAACGTCTTCTCAGTGTTGCTATTCGGTTAAAAACAAAACTAAACAAAACCTCAATGGTACAGCACAACTCTCTATCGAATGACTTGGCCGTTGACCTATGAACTGCAAATCAGCACAGAAAGTTGGTGTCGACGTGCACACTCAGCCTGACGGATTTACAGTCCTCATTAGGGGCCTAATGACTGTGAAAGGGCATTTAAAAACACCAGGTTTACTTTTTTTTTTTGAAACAATAAAATAAGCATAATGGGGTTTTCAGTAGTTCCTAAAGAAGGCATCTAATTAAAGGCTTGTATAGAACAGGATTTTAGAAATGGGAGGTAACTGGGTCTAATGCCCCTCATTTTACAGAAGAAAATAAAACAAGAAACCCAATGCTTTTGGGGTCAGGGACGGGACAAATGCTATAGCCACACACGCTAGGTGACGGCGGAGAGCTCAGGGGAGTCGGTGGCTTGCCCAAGGTCACGCGGCTCGCCAGGTGCGAGGGCCAGCGGTGGCATCGACTTGTTTTCCAGAATCTAGTGTATTCTCGGTAAATTAAACAACCACATGGGGTTTACCAAGGGAGAAAGATACCCAAAGAATTAGAAATACGGTTACTGTACTGTAACATAAACGAAGGTATAATTAACTTGTGGACGTCCACGCAAGGAGGCCAGGTGACGTACAACTAGATCAGAATCGAACGAGTCCTGTAAGACAAACTCCGGCAAGGCAAGTGAACTTGCGTAAAGTGATCTTTCTCGTGTTCACACTACACAGCAGTAACCAAACACGGATGTGCCCATTAACCGTTACGGAAAACTGTCACTAACGATGTAATTTTGCTTGTAAACAAACCATACAGGAAAACACAAAGTTTCTTTCTCAAGTTAGATCACATTCTAATAGTTGCATCAATTTTTTTTTAAGTACAAAAGTAACAAATAGTTTCAAAAGATTTATATTCGAGTAAACACGTCTTTGACTCAACATTTAGCACCTGATCCTTTTTTCCCTCCTCACTGCCCCGAACCCTAAACTGAGGTGCGAAGGGGGGGGGCGGCGTGGGACAGCTGTGCTGCTGGCGTCCCTGTGAGGGGCGGCGAGCCGGGGCAAGGAGAGACCACGCGGCAGAGGTAGGGGCCGGAAAGGGGGTGGCAGCGTCAGAGGCCCGACAGTCCTGTCCTGTGCCGCGCTCCGAACACCACAGCGGCAGCCCAGGAGTCGAGGGCCTCAGGTCCGTCTGTGCCGTCGTGCTGGCCGGAGACAGGCCGAGTGGGCTACGTGGACGGACAGCCCCGGAGTGGAGGCCGGCGCCGGCGGGAGGCGCTCCAGGAGCAAGCTGTCTCGGCACGCGGCGGTGACTACGCGGGCTCTGCACCGTTCTGAGTTCCGGCCCTTTGTACGTCTTTTGGGACCGGGAGAACCCGGTGCCGGCCTCTGGCTGCTGCGAGAAGCGCACAGACCTGCTGACCAGCCAACCTTGCGTTTGCGACCTGAGCTTCGCTTCCGCCCTCGTACTCTTCAGATACCCCCGACGGAGCGCATCGCTCGGTCAGGCGCACGGCACGGAGGTGAGGCGCGTGCACGGCTCGGTGACCCGTTGAGCCTAGGGCCCCCGGCGCGGTGCGTGTTTGTGACGGTGTTACTGCCTGCCCTCCCTGTGCTGAGCTCCCCACGTCCGCGGCTGTTTTTAAAGCAGGAAATGTGCACGTCCCCAGGTTTGAAACTGCCGGCCGCCCTCACCTCCCAGCGGGCGTGGTCCCCTCACTCCGACAGCCGCGTCGCCCCTCGGCCCTCTTCCCGCCACCTCCGCCCTTGCCTGTGCTCACTGTGGGCCGCCGGCCTGTGAACGCGCCCGGCCCGCAGCAGGCTCCCGTGACGGGGACGCCCGCCCCGCAGGCCGACGGCGAGCAGGCCACGCCCGCGCCCTGCTCCGGGGCCCACGGAAGCGCGAGCCCGGGCCCGGCTGCTGACACCTTACGTCGCCGTTTTCGCTCTCTCGATTTCCCACTGATGAGGTCGGGCCGGTTCCTCCCTCTCTGCTCCCGGGGCTGTGTGACGATTCCTCCCATCTCAGCGAGCGGACGAGCACGTCCATCTGCTCTGACGGCACCTGCGCGGCGCCGTCACCCAACGTGCCCTGGGTGAGGAGGCGGCGCACCTCTACCGACCTCGCTGTCTCCAGCCCACTTTACCCGCGTCGTGTCAATTAGCATTTCGGTGTGTCGCGTCACTGAAAGGCGGCACGGGGTCTTTACCGTTTGGAAAGTTTGCGGTGTAGACGCAGAGCAGCTGCAGGGCATTCTGCATCAGCGAGTCGTCCATCAAAAGCCACGGCCAGAGGGAGTGCAGGACGGGGACGAGGTGCGCCTCCAGAGCCGCCTCCTGGCGGGGAAACGAGGGTGACGTCAGTCCCGACAGGGGGACACGCGGCTGAGACCGGGCCCCAAGCACGGGGGAACGCCCCCCTCCTCCTGGAGGCGGACTCGCCCACCGTGTGCTGGAACGCAGCCCCACTTGCCTCCTTAGGGACCTTGATCCAGCCATTAGTTCTCGTGTCCCTGTCTCTGTAATAACTAGTCCCCGTCTGCTCAGCTGTCTCCGTTCAAGCAGCTGACAGACGAACATGCAGTCTACCTTCCTCTGGGGCTCTGCGTCCTAAGGGTGACGCTGCTCCTCGTGACTAGCTTCCAGGGAGGATACTCTCACTGCCGTGCCTTCCCAGCTTAGTCTTTGGCGCGCCTCAGTCTACTCCGTCCTGACGCCAGCGGAACCTGTCCTGGCCCTGTGTTACCAAACCCTCGGGGCCCGGCATCTATCAAAGGTCTTTCCTTCACTCCCACGGAGCCCCTCTACCCTGGACCATCTCCAAGCTCCCGCCACATTCCCTTCTCAGGTGCCTGATGCCTTCTCTTAAATATTATACTTTCCACGGACATGGCCCAAGTCCGTAGGCTCTTGGAAGTTCCAACGACCGTCACAGCTACAAACATCCTCTGTCACGGGTACCCAATACCCCCAGCCCGTTTCAGCACTCGGAGCCCCGGATCCAGGTCACCGACAGACTGCCAGCCCCGTTCCACCGGGGTGGCCCGAACACACCTCCCCCGACGCGAGGCTCCCTGTCGCTCACGCCCGCTCCAGCACGCGCCCTGCATTCCCCCGTTTCTCCTCCTCTCCCCGCCTCGGATTTACCCCCCACCCCACCCCACCCCACCCCACCCCGCCGGCCTGGGCCTCGCCAGCTGCCACCTGGACAAGCCCCACCTCTAACCTCGCCTGCCGTTCAACTCGTCCACCCCACAGCCACCGCGGTCTTCCCAGGATGAAGACACATTCATGTTGTGCAAACGCAGGTGCTGGGTGGTGTGGCCGGGAGACTCGGTGACTCTCCACGGGAGGGACCAGCCGTTAGTAATGGGAGTGTGTCATAAACCTCAGGTAGGCCGGAGCAGAAACAGAAACTAGACTCCTTGCCCCCGGGGCTATATTTATACCTTAGAGTAACCTAAATATTCTTCTTCGGCTTTGCTCCTTCTCGCCAACTTGGAAACGTAGAAATGCTTTGAGTTACCGAGAGATTACACTTTCACAGGCAGCTAATGTATTCAAACATCTATAACCGAAACCCAAGCCGGCCTCTCACAGATCCGTATGAGCAGACCCTACCTAGAAAGCATTCCAGAGTGTTCCCTGAGGAAGGCGTCAGGGAAGAACACAGACCGCGCTGAGTCACCAGGGCACTATTTAGCATAAATTTAGTAAACGATGCCTCTATTTAAGGTAAAAAATTCACACATGGGGTATTTTACGACGTGATAAACACTTAATTCCCATCGAAATGTTCTGACATGTAAATGGACGTGTCTGAGATACAGTGTGGTTTTCCAGTTTTGTCACAAGCGAAAGCAGAGCGAGTAATGTTTTTAGAAGGAAGCGTTCATCCTTTCTCTCTGCCCTCCTCACTTTGCGCGTTGCCTGTGCGAGCGTTAGTGCTTCGCCGAGTGTCCTATCACGACGACGAAGCCATCGAGCGGGCACGACGCTGCCCCGCTGACCACGCCAACGCGGCCTTCGCGTTACGGCGGCATCAGCACCCAAAGCTCTGCGGCTGCTCCCGACGGAGGAGCCGGGAGCTGACGGTGAAGCGGCGCCCTGGGGTGCGCCCGCCCCCGCTCTCAAGGGCAGGGGGCCTTTCCCGCTGGGGAGCAGGAAGCGCACCGTCTCCCCCCGTCACGGGCACAGACGCCGCCACCCCTGCCCCGGAGAGCTGGCGACGGCCCCCGAAAGCGCGCTGCCTCGGAAGCCGCACGCGGGCCGTTCAGCCATCTTCGCGAAAACAGCGGGAATGCAGGGCGGGGCGGGCAGGGGCTCGGGGCTGCTAAGTTTCGGCGAAAAAGTTAAAATGCTGGCACAAGCCATAGATGTCGTCGGTGCGGAAGGGGAGCGGATGAGGTGCGCCGATTTTGGGAATTAGCACTGAGCTTAAGGGATAATCAACTGTGCATCTGAAAAAAAACTCATATTTCCGTTTTCCCTCCTACGTTATCTCCGGATGATAGAGGAAACATCCTGAATTAGACGGTTCAGCACTGAGATGAGAGCTCTGAGACGAGCTCTACTTACTTTGCATCCTTCGTTCTGGTACAGGCAGTTCCTCAGGAGCTGCATGGCGATGCTTAGCTCTTTAATAAAACCGTCCTCCTGTTTAAACAGAGAGCAGGTGGAGAACGTGAACGCGAGAGCACATCCCACGTGCGATGCCCGGCAAGTCCCCGTGGGTCACGCTACAGGGCAGCCGCGCCCTCCCCGCGCCTGACACCGTAACTCTGCGGGGACTGGCAAGCTAACAGCCTCCGGAAGACGGCCACAGCTCAGGTGCCTCCACCGCGGGAAAGCTGTTTGTGTCCCATCGCGCGCGGAGGAACCGGGGTACATAATGAGCTCCACGTTTCGTCTCAGTAACGAGAAGCAGGGACCGACCGGCTTTCAATCATTCCAGGTGTCGGCTGACCTTCCCAACGAGGAAGGAAAGGGCCTCTGCCCAGAGAGGAAAAGAGGCAAGAAACTGAAGAGCACGTGAAGCCCCTGCATCAACGGAATTACTGAACGTGGCGTTTCCTCGGTCTCCAATCGAAGGCAGCAGAAACTGGTTACGACATGAATCGCCGCCGCGATGGCCTTAGCTGGACGCACAGAAGCGCCTGCGCCTCGCGCTCCCGCGGAGCCCGTGCGGGATCTGGAGGCACGGCGGCTACGAGCAGCCACTGCTTTCCGTACACCTGTGCTGTCAGCCTCTACGTGAACACGCAGTCTGAACGTGAGTCCGGCGGACTCGACGCCAGAAAGAGACGTTCAGAAGTCACGGAAGGACGCGATCGGGGACGAGCAGCAGCAGCTCTGCCTGCGCCCCGGAGTGGGGCCAGCGCCGGCTTTATCAGCAGCGCGGCAACAGGCTGCGCACCCACAGGTGTGCGCGGGACGCCACTCGTGCCACGAGGAGCACAGGGCCCGGCACGCAGACAGCTGCGCCCACTTGGAAAGGTCTTCGTCTCTACGTACACAGAACTTCCACGCCCACCCCGAAACGCTCACAGCGACAAACATATAACACATCAATTCCCTTTAAGCGTCTTCAGGTGAGAACGAGGAGGCCCAAACCCGCTAACGCAGACGTCCCGTTAATTTGCCTGGCTGTGCTTTTCTTCTAAATCGGGCATTGCTACCACGCATCGGCGCCACGCATTAGCACGAGGGCTGGGAGGGGTGCCCGCGCCCCGCGCTCGCGCGCCCCGTTACCTTCTTCTTCAGCGCGGCCTTCCCCGGCCGCAGAGCGCCGAGGCTCAGCTGCGCGTCCACGTGCCTCATCTGCTCCACGCAGCTGTCTATCAGACCGGCTGCAAGGCAAACCCGAAACGGTCAGAGGACAGGCCGCTTCCGCGCGAGCTGGAGACACACGCACGCCCCCACCAAACTCTCTGAAAAGCAGCCGACTGCATTTCTGACCGACTGGGTTTTAGTGTTTTCAGCGAGAGACTAACGAATCAGAGGGAGAACAATTAAGAGAGCTAAAATGCTAAAGCCGACTTGCTTTTAACTTAGTACAACGCTCGCAAGACCTGAGCGGCGTTCTGAGGCACGTGTAGCTTGTTTCAGCAGCAAATCACACCTGCAGTGAACGGACTTGACATTGGGCGACTCCTTCAGCTCTGAGACCTGCTGCACCCTGATGCGAAACCCCAGATGAGAACCTACACGCTCTACGGGGGGACCCTACGTAAAGTTATTAGAGCGCATATAAATGTATGAATACGCGTATTTCCACACAGGATAATCAGCGCATTGCTGCCGCTATCGAAACTGTGTTCTCTTTCCCGGGTATGCAATGTGTGGTCACTGATATTTAATTACTGTGAAACTGAGTGACGTGTTTAAGCCTCTATAATATTTAGATATTCTCTAGAGTAGGAATCATTGCGCAAAAATAATCTACATGAACAATTTTTTTTTTTTTTAAAACAATGCACGTTTAACTATTTTTAGCGACCCCGGGAGTGTAAGTTTTCTACATTTTGAATCCGAAAGGAATGACAGTGACTACGCGGGGAAACAGACGGAGGGCCGCGCCGCGGGGCTCACCTTGCAGGGCGTGCCTCTGCGCGGCCCGGCTGACGGCCAGCAGCGACAGGAGTGCGTTGGCCGCGACCCTCTTCAGAGCGTCTCTGGGGGCCTTCCCTTCGTAGCACTGCAGAGGACGACATCGAACCACCTTGAAGCAAATCCTGGTCTAGGGAAAGCCGCTGGGAATCAGAGCTGCGTGCTACCTAAGGGGGTGTGCGCGGCTCCGGCCACTCCCATGAGATTCACTGGAATGTGATAAATCGTTAAGACACGAGGATGCTGTGTGCATAAGAATGAGAAGTTTATTCTCAAAGACTCACCATCTAAAGAAAAAGCGCCACTGCGTGTAACACGCGGTAAGTACACACACTCACTCAAATTCTGAGTCCGCGTGCGGTCTCCCAGTGCGAGTGCGCCCCTGCCCCCGCCCCCCCCCCCGCGGCCACCAGCATGCTCGTCACTGCCGTCACCGCGCGCTCGCGAGGTGCTGAGCAAACCAGACGCGTCGTCCCACAGAGGCCCCTAGGCTGCACTTACCTGCTTCCTTGTGCCGATTTTAACCTGTCTTCTCTCCTGCATTTCCCATTTACTGGTGAAATTCAGGTGAAATATTTTGTGGTAAAGAGTCTCATGTGGATATACACGTACATTTTTATTATAATTTCAAGAGGATCATAAATTCCGGTTTCAGAATCTAGACATTCCTAGACTTCAGAATTCATATTTCATAATTTCTTCTTCCAGTAAATTTAGAAATGATCCCACATTTTTAATAGCCCGACTAAAATTAAGCTTAAATGATATAACTTTACATCAATGCAATGCCACGTACGATTCTGGGCCACCCCCGGCATTGTGACCTGGAGGAGCCTGCAGAGCGGGGCCCTCGCCCCTCCCGCCCGGGGCACCTGTGGCCAGGGGGGCACATGTTAAACGCCCGGGGCGCTTGAGGACGGTCGTGCCGTGGGTGGCTGTGAGGGAGAAGGCAGGGGACGCTGTAGGAGGAGGACTGTATTCGGAGCACCGTCGTTACAGTGAACCACGAGAATCCCAATGTGTCTCAACTTGACCTTCACCATTAACAGGACAATCACTCTCGTATACACATACTCATTGAACTTGAACGTATTAGCGATTTGAGGAAAACCAAACTGATCTGGTTGATTCTACTCATCTACTTACCTGCAGTGCTGAGGAGGGGAAAGAGGTAAGGCTTCTAGGAACCAGGCGTGCACACAGACGTGTCTTATTCCCTGGTGGAAGCTCACGAAAGTGACAGAAACAGAACGCACCCCCACACACATGTAACCCCCACGGTGGGAAAACAGAGAGTAAACGAATGGACAGCAGCAACGCCGGCAGGCTTGAGAATCCCGAAGTCCCGGAGGCGAGGAGGGAGGCCGACCGCCGCCCCCGACTGTGGGCTAAACGGCAGAGGCCGAGGAACTCGGACCCGGCGCCCTGCAGGTGAGCGTGGAGGGGACTGTTACAGAGGTCTCAGAGACGCGGTGAGGGGATCGGATTCCACGCCTGGCCCAGCGAAGGCCCTTCCACCCCGATCCTTGAAAAAACTGGGCATCTAGTCTCCACAGAGGACGAATGAGAAGGACTCGAAACGGGCAGAGATGAGGCTCGCTGGTGATTGAGCGATTTCTATCGAAAACAGGAAGGACTGAGTGAAATTGTGCAAATTAAATCCTGAAACCCCAGCTCTCTACTCCCACGCACGTAGAACCCCTGGCAGTTGGGTCTTCACCTCCAGCTAGGTCGGAAAATCCTCTAGGGGCTGTGACAAGCTCAAGAAGACCGGGTGACGACCCAGTCGAGTCCCCTCACACAGCACAGCTTGCAGGTGACAAGCTCCACTCAGTCTCCCAGTTTTAAACGCAGCAGACAACCAAGGTTCCCGGAACCGGAGAAAAGGCCCCAACCGCAAAACAAAAACAAAAACAGAGAAAAAAGCAGCAAAGAGAGCTTCCCTAGGAGGAAGAACCTGGGGGGAGCTCTGAGCACAGAGCGGAGGGCATGCGGGGGAGGAACTACAGACGGGCGCCTGCAGCCGGGGGGCGGGGGGGGGGACCCCCAAAGGAGCCCAGCACGTGGGCGACGAGACCCGCATCGGGGCAGGGCCTCAGAGAAGCGCAGAACACCAGAGACAAAAGAAGGTTCTGGAAACGTCCAGGACACAGAACCAGGCATCACAGGGGCTTCAGACTCCGCGCCAGTAACGAGAGGTTCAGGGGACAGACGCCGCCTCCGGAACGCTGACGCGGACGGCCTGCGTCCGACCTAGAATTCTCCCTTGGCCCAACGATGCATTCAATGTGGTAGGTAAGGACGCTCAGTCTAATCGCAGAGCCGCCTCCGCACCCCTCCTCGGGGCCTGCGGCAGGGCGGACTTCACCAAAAGGAGGGCGTGAGCCCGGCAAGGACGACACGGGCCACGGGCGACCCGGGAAGCAGCAGACAGGTGGAGGGGCTCCCGGGAGGACGGCGAACGGGGACCCCGGGCGACAGGGCGCCAAGGAGGCAGGTCGCAGAGACTCGGCAGTGGTTCCTTCTGGAAGGTGGCGCGGATGTGAGTTCTGACGTTCCTGGACACACTGAGCGGACATGCGCCTGCCGGCGACAAGCATGGACCGCGTCGGCGACGACGGAAAACGCGGCGAAGTAGAAAATAACGCGATTGCCTCCGGGAAAGGGAGCGCCGCGCAGTGGAGACAGGCCAGCGCTGCCGCTCGGCCCGCGGTCGGCGCGGGGATCCGGCGCTGGGGACGCGGCGGCCCCGCCAAGGGCGGGCGTGGGCGGGCGGAGAGGGGGTCACCGTCTGGCTCTCCACAGCAGGAAACCAACAGGCAACGTCCGCCCGCGAGGGCCCGAGCCAGGGAAACACGCACGTTACTTAGCGACCGCGGAGGGAACCTGGAAACGCAGCAGCCTAAAGCGGTGTGGGCAGGTGCCGGCAGGTGCCTCTAGGAGGCGGGAGCGAGGGAGGAAGGCGAAGCGCCCCACCTGGGGTAGGAAAATGCATAAACTTGTCTGGCATTCTAACATGTGTACGTGGTAAAACTGACACAAAAGCCTGTAACTAAAAACAAATCAGAAAGAGGATAACCCATGGTGAACCACACACTTCAACATATACTGAAGGGCAGAGAACAGTAATTGCTGCCGTCCCTAGGGCCACGCCACCCTGAACCAGCCCGACCCCGTCTGACCTCAGAAGCTAAGCAGGGTCGGCCTGGTCAGTGCTTGGATGGGAGACCACCTAGGAAGACTGGGTGCTGTAGATGTAAAAATAATAATAATAACAATAATAATAATAATAATAATAATAGATGCGGTCCAGGCAGCACACACTGCAGACTGAGAAGCAGGTCACGGCATCAGTGCCGAGCAGAGCAGCGCCCAGCGAGAGGGGCCGGGAGGCGGGGGCTAAGGTCCAGGCCCAGGGTCCAGGAGCCGAGGCCATCACATCTAGCTACTGGAGGTCGAAGACACACAGGAAACAAAGCAAGAGGGTACAGGGCGAGAAATGTGTCCGGGTCACCCACAGGTAGAAAGACGACGAGGGCTCGAGGCAATGTTATTAAATGTTATGCTCTTTTCAGATCTACCTCTTTCTGTACACTATGTGCTCTTGGAATTCTAGGCCAAGACTTTTTGCTTTCTTTCCAAAGGGTACTATCTAACATAAAGAAGAGGCTTTTTAATTGCAGTAAACCTCACAGCAGCATCTGTAATACGTAAGTCTCGTCTCCAACAGAATTACTCTCGAATTTTATGACTCACTAAATACCAATGTAAAACATACCTTCTAAAATGTAAGAGTTGGTTGTTTCCTTGCATTATGATCCTTATCTTTTAGATATAAGATCAAATATAAGGACTAAAAATAATCCAACATCTCGATAACAGACAAAACATTATGAGAGAGTGTTTATTAGTCTTCTTATCTCTATGTATTTGCAAATGAAACATTGAGTATCTCACTAGGAAGACAAAATCTCCATTAAGTCAAATGTGTTCAATATTTTATGGTAAAAACACAGCTCATAGTTTCTTAGAGAATATTCAAACCCAGAAACCACCTGAAAATGGAATTATGGAAAAATAAAATTACACGTTATTTAAGATATACGTATCAAAAGCAAACTGTCAACGTGCGTTCCCTATAGGATACTGCTGTAAAGCAGCCATTTAAAAGATCCTCGGCCGAGGCATTTTACTGGAAGTTACAGTACAATAATTCGTTGGGAGGATGGAGAATTTGGGAGACATCGGAAACGCAGCAATAACATAACGCAACCCTCTCATTTTGCATGTGAAGAACTGAATCAGAAGAGGTTAAGTGACACGTCTAAGGTCGCACGTCTAACATTTTTTCCGTACATGTTACAGAGAATTTAAATACACCCGGAAGGGCGTCAATTTTTGAATACCCTTTCCTCTGCCGAGTTAAAGACTACAGTTTACTCTGCTTCGAACGCCTGGCACGACACATCGCCTGCGTGGATGCACAGCAAGAAACGCATTACTTAGTAGGATGTGTCGATGTTTAACGGATTCTAATGATGTTTTAATTTGCATATCATCTTTACACAGGGCCTGGGAAAGAAAACAGCGCTGGTCGTGTAAGAAGCTCGTGAATAAGCGTTTCACTTATGTTAGGCATCCATTTTCTCGCAAGTGTGTCACAGGCATAATTCCTCCCTGAACTTTCTGTATTTAACTCGCCTGTGCCCTTCTAACAAACATTATATGTTCACAGTCTAGTGTTTACATGAACGAGAAGAGTATGATTTATTAGAAAACACGGTTAAAATAATTGGCTAATGTATCCATATTCACACAGAACACTTTGTATCGTTTGTAATTTGGAATAAATGGAGAGGAAAATTAGCTAGTCATTAGGAAAATCGTTGAGATATCCCGTGGCTCATTTTCCTTGGCCAAGAAGGTAACAGAAAGATTATGGACACTAACTTTTGTAATAAATAATATTATAAATTATTAGGGGAAAGCCAGGGCAAGGCACAGGGAGCACGTTCCCGTGGCATGGCGTCTCTCCCACGCACACCACTTTAATCCGGTCCGTCATCCCTACGTGGACCCGTACTCATCACAAACCTAGCTGGATTCTCGAAACACAGCGCCACTAACAAGCAAGATAAAACGGCCGTGGCCTTGGCCTTGGCCTGGCCCGCCTGCAGGTCTTCCAGTTTCGCCTGCATTCCAGCATGATCAGGGCTGCTGCACAAAACTCACAAGTGCTCATGCCAGAAAACTCTGCACAGCCATGACTCTCAGAGGCAGAAAAGGGCAAAACTCGCCCGACCCCAAGCAGCCCGGGCACCAGGACAAGTGGGCAGACAGCGAGAGCGCGGCACAAGGTGGCTGCCGACGGGGAGGCGGAAGCAAACCCTCCGGGGTGCAAGGCTTCCACTTCGCCCCTTTCCGCGCGAAGACAAAAATCGTGATGCCAAATGGTTACCGAGAAGGAGAATTTCGAACACTGAAAAGTCTAGTCCTATTCCTATTTGTAGGAAACAGTTCTGCGACTTAACAAAACACCTCCAGTGTTTTTCATTGTTAATCTGTTTCTGAAGTAACAATATTTCAGGGATTCTAGAATGTCTTTTGATGAAACGAGAACTTGGTTCATATCTTACGACTGCAAAAAATAAGTGAAAAGATAAAATCGTCATCCGTGCGTGGTAAGGGGCCATTTTCTCACAATGTGACAACCAGGTCGGCCCACCTACCCCTGCGTACACAACCGCCTTAAATATGCGTCCTTCATTTGTATAAATCGAATGTCACTTAAGTGAAGATACTTTCAGGGAAGTAAACTGTCTTTAAAATGACAATAAATTATGAATCGTATCTGTATTCCTGAAATATGACCGTCTGGTCATATGACACATTATTTTGATAAATCGCTCCACTTAGATTACTAATATTTCATTTTGAACTTTTACATCATAGTTTTCTGGTCAGCAGGGTAGGAGAGGAGATGGTTAATTTAACTTTACATACTCTTCTATGTTTTAAATGGTCATAATGATAATTATTTCTTTAGTTCAAATGATTGAAAATTTATTTTTACAGGACCAAGACTGAAAGTAAAGTTTTAAAATACCAAGAAATCACATACCTGAATAATTACTTCATTAAACCGTTCTAGAGATTTCTGATTTTCCTGAGTTGTATCCAGAAGCGAAGCCATCGTGGGACTGTGGCATGAATCCGTCCTATCCTTATCCCGAAGGCCCCTTCTGGCTTCTTCCGTCAAGAGGACGGAAAGGAAGTGCAGGCTGGCAGCGTGCAGAGCGGGGCACGCGGCAGACAAAGCCGCACGTTCGCAGAGCACGTCTAGGAGAGAGAACGAGGCCACGTGTGACTGTCTGAAAGTGTCCTCAAAATAAGCGGATCAAACCGATCCGAGCGATTTCTAAAGAAGTAAAGCTACCAGCAGTTCAAGTGTCACGAGGACAACTCCAGTCTTTAAAAGTAACTTACACAGTACTAAGGCAACAAACTGAATCAAGGAATCCACTTAATTTTCCCTTTGTCCTCTTTAGAGTTCATTTTTATGTGGATGAGTATGTGCATGCTTGCTTACACGTACACAGTGCCTGCTCAGACCCAAGCTAAAAGGACTGGGTGTGATCTAATGGGATCCGCAAAGTCTCTAGAGTTTTTAACTTTTTAATTTTCATTTCAGTGCTAATCTAAAAAAAGTTAATATAGCTACACTCTGGATTGTCTAGGTTGCCGCCTTAAACGTGTGATTGTGTGTCTGCTTTCAAAGAAGCTGATGCCAAACGGTATGCGAAACAAGTCCTGGCGTGCAGTGCTGGCGCGGTGTAGGAACGGAGGCTTCGGGGAAGCTCAGACAGAGCACAAGCGTGCTTGTGAACGGCTCTGAAAACACAGCGGAGCGGGAAGAACCGGCAGACGAGCTCAGAAGAATCTACAACGAATCAGTCATTAATCTCCTGCTGTGAGCGCTGATTTACTGTAATCAAAAGAGCATTTGCTGCATTACATTAATTCCATTAATTTGATAGCACTGATTTATAATTTTGTTGTTTTTATATTATTTTGGATTTGGACCTGTGCTAGAATAGTCATAACGATTTCTACCTAGATTTAAGTTACAGAAATTCTTTTGTTTTTAACTACTGTAAGAAAAATAATCTAGTCAGCAGTGAGGTTTCATGAGAACTATGTTCATTTAAATGATGTCTAAATCTTAGTCAAGTTTGAGAAAAGATTATTATAGATAATGTAAGTTACAGAGTGACAATATGAGTTTTAAGTGTATATGGGCACGTGGAATGAAAAATAAGAAAAACAAAAACACAAAAACAGCTCCATGGCAAGAAATGTCAGTGATCATTTTCATTAGTTATGTTTTCATTAACATCACTATTATCAGAGCCGACCACTTACGTAACAGGTTATTTTTGATCAGCACCATTATTATATAAAACTGTGTGTGTCTTTTGTAGATTCTGAATTTAATATGTCTTTATTTCATCACTAAGAAAAGAGTGTCAGGTCAACGGGCTTAAATCAAGGCTTATCAAACGTTTTCTGTAAAGGGCGAGTGAGTTAATATTTCATGTTTGGTGGGCCATAGGCCTTTGTCACAACCATTCAACTCCGGCACTGGGGCATGACAGCAGCCCTGAGCAGTAAGTAAATGATGACTATGGCCATGTTCCAAAAAAGCTATTTAACGAAACAGGCAGCAGACCAAGGCTGACCAGTTGGCTCAGGTGTACCTTGTGCCTTGCTTCAATAAAACATGGAAAAATAAAAGCCAATTAAGTTAGTGATAACTTGGAAATTTAAAACACTCAATTCTGAATACATTTAAACTGGTTTTTAATAAAGGTAACATAAATTTTATCTATAAACCCTTCTATAACGAAGTCTTGCTAGGCTAAAATTTCGGAGAAATTATGGAAAATTAAAGACAGTTATTTAAAAAAAAGTCATTTGTTAAAAATGAATCACTTGTTTAAAAAATAATCATTTGTTTATTCTAATAGGCAACTATTACATGGAAAACACCCTATAAAATTAACTACACTATACTCTTGACATTTCTGTGCTATGAGAAAATCTTTGTATCTTAAGACACTATTTTTTTTATAACTTTCTATGTGCACAAGGAATTTTATATGTGCAGGTTTACCCACTTACAGTAAGTGCATACACATGAAAATCTGTCTCACAGTTTTATCATTACGTCATATGTGTCTTCGCAACGCTACAGGCTTCTCACCTGTTTTTATGGCATCTTGAAATGCTTTTCAATTTTTCAAAAATACACTTTTGGGGCTCTTCAAGGCACTGCGAAATCTCAAAACAAGTACCTGGTTTCTCTTTTATCGGTCATGCCATAATTACCATATGTTAGAGAATGCACACACATATATATATATAACCGTAAATAATGATTGTCTTAATTTTTAATAGCGGAAAAGCCTCAAGCCTGGCGAGGGCACCTCCTTACCGATCACAGCCGCCCAGTGGCTGGCCAGACCCATCGTGATGCACGGGAGACAGGCGGCTCCAGCCTTCCTCAGGAGGGCGGCCAGAAGGTTAAATAAATGTGTCCAGGTCTGATAAAACGCCGATACTAACTCTGCATCTATAAAATTAATTAAAACAGTTCAAGTTATTCACACGAAAAAGAAAAAAGAACCTTCTAAAATACAAAACTCACCAGACACTTCATTCCACTTAAAGCGGCACTGGATGGGGAGCTGCTTGTCCGATAAAGTCAAATGTCATTCGGCATGACCCCAAATTTACTTCAATTAATTTCTTTTCCATCACTTCTTAAAGAAGTCTCCCCTCCACCCTCCTCTAGATAGATATACACTCGCACACCCTCCTCTTATAAATCGCATTCAACAATAAAGTGTGACAAACTGAGCAGTAAGCCATCACTGCGGAACCACCTCCTGGGCACCCGGTAAAACCAAGTCTGTGCGACGTCTATAAAAGTACATTTCTCCTGGCTTCGTTATCCCCGCTAGCGGCTTGGTGCAAGGATGACAGCCGAAGACCTAACGTGCCACGGTCACCGCAGAAGAGACGGGAACTGCTCTGAAGACTCATGAGGAAGACCGTGACACTGGAGAGAGCCGCGCGGCTTGGCCCGCGGGTGGAGATGCAGCAATTAACCTTCCGGCGGGTCCCTCCCCCGCCCGGCAGGTGGGAGCTGGGGAGCAGCCACAGCCTCCTCGGGACTGTCCCCGGCCCACGGCCCGGCAGGCTCCGCCGGCTCTGCCCGGCTCCACTGCCACGCGCAGGGGGCACCATCACCCCGTTTTCCGCAGTGCCCGGGGGGCGTCTGGACAGAGACCGGCCAGGGAGTTTGCGTTCCGACACGTCCCGGCGGTTCCCAGCCGCGTCGCTGTCATCGCACTGCGAGAGGGGTTGCAGGCGCGGGGCTCTCGCCACCATCCCCACGAGACGGTGATTCCGCAGACGCCGCACATCTGTTTATGTGCGGCCCACGCAGCCGTACTTTACCACAGAGAGAGTACAGCGGAGAGCTCGCTTACTTTGTTCAAGACGGGCTTAGAAGAGCCAAGTGAAACATTTAAGTTGGAAGTTAAATGAAAAATTCAAAAGCTATTAACATTCAATTTTATAATTATGCTTGCTGAATAACTTTTAATGTAATTCACTCATATATATTAAAATGTATCAAATTATATATAAAAATTGCAGATTATATATACTGGAAATATAATCACTTCTTTATAAAATTATTCAAAACTTTTATTTTTCCAGAAAATAATTTAAATTTCTTAAAAAATATGTTAGTGAACTTTTAACATCTACTAATATGAGAAAATAACTATTAACCGCTTCCTAGATAAACATCCAGATGTCACTGATGTTTTTATTTTCAGGACTTGACATAATTAATGATGGGTTAAATACTTTTATATAATTACATAATAAGCTATACATTATTTTCATTTCATCCTCAAGCCCAGGGCACACACACAAGCGCCAGAATCAACGAGAGCGTCCGCGAGGCAGGCGAGGGCGGCCGGAACTCCGGCCGCCTCTCGCCGCGCCTCTGGGCCCAGGGCTGGCCGCGGCTCCTGCCACGCCCCGGTGTCGCAGCCCTGGCCTTGCGCGCCTCTTCTGTGCCTCCCACGAGCTCAGGGTCAATGCTTTTCGAGGGACACCCAAGAAAGCCCATCGAGACAAACTAAGCGCGGAGGGCTTAGCTTTTACTGGGCAGAGCAGAGCGCTGGAGGGCCACAGACCACTGCAATGGCATGGACATTTCCCCTGGCCCTTTCCCCCAAGAATCGACTTCTGCTCCTTGTGGGGTGACCCCGTCCTTGCAGAGAATGTGTGCTACGACCTCATCGGCTTGGCCGGGACGTCACTGTCGCTTGTGAAATTTGCGAGTCAGGAGTTATGCGCCCCTCCGGTGGGACACTGAGGGCCGGCTGTGCTGAGCGCCCCCGACTGAGAGCCGAGCCGCTCCACAGAATGCACAGGGAGAGATAAGAGTGAGTTGCTGGGCAAGGAGAATTACCGAAGGATCGATTACTTAATTATAGACTCTTTTGGACACTAATCATGCGTTAATTTTGCTAAAGAGCCTACATTGTTTTAATGTTCTACTACTTTTCATCACTTCACTTTTTAATAATTTTAGACCTCAGGAAATTTTTGATATTAAATGCTAGACTTGCTTATACTTGTTACTGCAAATGAGATATTTATTAGTAGGTCATCTGGCCTTAGCCTTAGTTTCTAAGTAACATGTAAAACTCATTGCACTTTCTAACATTACATGAAGAACTTTCACCCTCATTTAAGCCGACAGCGCAGGGGATGGTCCTTTATTATACGACGTGCTTACGTCAAGTGGTCTCGTGAACCACTCGTCATCCAAACCATGAAACACGGTACAAAACACCCCAAAATGCTGGCAAGGAACGCAACCTGAAATGTCAACCTGGAGCGAAGACCTGGCGCAGAGTGAGATCTTCTTGCTCAGTGTCATTCGCCCCCACCCTGAACTAGAACAACCCAGCTTACCTAGTAGACCTTCGGTGCGTATGGTGAGGACCCTGACGACGTTCGCGATCAGAGGGCTCAGAAGCGCGTTCTGAACCACGAGGTCGGGCTCCACCAGCAAACACGACTGCAGGAGCCGGGACAGAGAGCACAGGTGCTCGAGGAGGAAGCACACCTGTCGCGAAGAGGGGGGGACACGCAGTGAGCAGGGCGCGTGGGAAGGCCGCCCCGTGACGAAGCACGGTAAACACATGGCAGCCGAAGCAATACTGTGCTCATAGGCATGTCGTCGATGGCCGCGCAAACACCGTCGACTGTAATGCCACGCAAGGCGATGCTTTCAAAGCCACCTTCTGAATTCCGTCTAGAGAAAGCAAGCCTTATAAAGGCCCATAAGCATAATGTTTCACGTAGCTAAATCGTGGAATCAATATTCTGGCAGAAGCAGACAAGGGCGTTCCAAAGCCATAAAGCCTATATTCTGTAAAGAAAGCAGGACTGTAAAATACTGTTCAAATTGCACAACTAGGTGGTAGAGAAAGCTAGCCTAATAGCTAAGTTATTGCTACAAATAACGTAAATTATTCAGTGTTTACCCCCAAATATCCTTCAACATAAAACTACTACTCTTAATTACAACAGAAAAATTCAATCTTCCCCAATATTATCAATAAAACTATCTCTGGAATTTTGCTTGATACTAATATTATAACAAGTATTAACTGGCAAAAGTACTGTAGAAAAATAATTCTCTGGATAAGTACTAAAGAAAAAGCTGTGATGTTTCATTTAACCATCATCCACCAGCAGCAAGATGGTCCACACAAATCGACTTTAGAGAGAGGATCTGAAGCCTCTCTCTCTCTGTACACAGCTGTACACACACACACACATTTTTTCTCTCACTACCGAAGTCCGAGCGGGCGTGATCTCTGGACGAATGACGTTGCTCCATCGTCAGCCACACAAAGCGCGAGGGCCAGCAAGAGCATCGGAGAGCAGCTGACACACCCCAAAAAGACCGTCTTTTTGTAAGTTACCATGCTGAAGATTTAATAAAATGCTGATGCAGGAGTTCACCGACCCTTTCTTATTAAAATCAGACCGACGGCCGCAGACTTCGGCACACGCGAACCTGCGCGGACACCGGTCCCCTGCGGGGTTCCGCCCGCACTCTGCCCTCGCCACCCCTCCCCCACCGGCCTCCCCGCCTCCCCGGGCCCCTGCTCGCACCTCCGCGTCACGGGGGCCCTCCTGACCACCCCATCGAAAATCAACAACCCCTCCCGCTTTTCTCATCCTCGCTCATCTGTCACCATCTAATAAAACACGTCCCATCTTCCGTTTACTATCCTCTCCTGCTCCCAGGGCACGGGCTCCACGTGGGCAGGGCGTGTGTTTGCTTTGCTCAGATGTAACACCAGCACCTACGACACAATCTGGCAGAGCAGATGGTCCAGAATTTTGCTGGAATGAATGATCCTGTATAAGGAAAAACAGCCAGAAGCACCTGGTCTACACGAGACCGGGTCGTGCGATGGTCCGGAGCGGTCCTGGAACCCGCCTCTGTGGGCGGGATCCGGTTCTGGCCCTGACTGTGTGAGCAGGCCCGGACCAATTCCTCGCCTCCAGACCCTGCCGCGATAACACGGGGCCACCAACGGTACTTCGTGTGGCTGTCTCGAGGACTGCGTGAGTTAACACAAACGAGCACCCCGCAGCTGTTTGCTACTGTTATCCACTCATCCCACGAGTGCTAATGAGCGTCTGCCATGAGACAGGCCCGTGCTCACACTCAGGACCCAGTGACACCCAACAAAACAGGCAAGGCCCTGACGCCAGGGCGCCCGCTGCACCCGCTGACCGCATGCCCCCTCGCGGACTCTGCTCCCGCCGCGCTGGCCTCCTGGCTGCTTCCTGGCCGGGCCCGACACAGCGCGATGCCTGCCGGGGCCCTGCTGCGCCCCACGGCTTCCTCACTCACTCCGGGTCACGTGTCACTGCCTGAAAGGCCCTCTCCTGACCGCGTGTCCCCTCCTGACTCCGACACCACTTCCTGGCCCCGCTCTGGTGCTCCCTCCTAGATGACTACCTGAGACGTCGCCAAGCGTGTACGGAGTCACTCACGCCCTGTCCCCCGGCTGCAGGGAAGGGTCTCTGTTTCAATCACTTCGGGAAGGATCTGGTGTGCGGTAGGCCCTTGATAAAGATTTGGTGACTGGACTGGCAGAAAAATGGAGGAGCAGGTTGTGCAAAGAAGCACAGTCACAAATAACACCTGTTGCTGGGACAGGTGTTTCGAAGCCGATGCGCACGGCGTTACCCAGCCTTCTGAGAGGCGTCTGCCTTATTCGGAAGGGCAGAGATGGCACTACAGAGCGAGAGGTACTTGCCAGTCCACCCCTAACCGGCACCCCAAATAGATCTGGGAGCCCTTCTTAACATCTGATTTTGAGGTACCGTTTCTATTACAACAACCACACAAAGAACTATTAAGAATACTCTACGTACAGATTCTAGCTGCATGCAAGAACTTAAAAATAACAAGTGCCTGTGAAGGAACAAAAATTAACGTAGTCTTATTAGACTGGGTTTTGAAAATACACAGAAATTAGTCACTAAGTATTTTAACAACTTCGATTTAGGTGACAATGACAGCGATGGCCTAAAATCACAGAAGGGGAAGGGGGCCTATACGACGTCCTCCGTTTTCAGTCTGACACTCAAAGACATCCAACCCTGATTAAACACGTGCAGCTGGGTAACGACGGGATCGGGAACGGAGTCCAGTCTGCGAACCCCACTGCCCTCGTCCACCACCCAAAGGGGTCTCGGGTTAAAACGTGAAGCAGCCTGTTTCAGATAACTCGTCACAGGTCACTTTATCCTCAGCAGAACGTATGCGTCTGGCCCTTAACGCACACGACACACGGCAGGAGGCCGGAGGCGGACCTGAGACACGCACCTGAGCCTGGGCGTGCTCGACCGGAGCCGACGAGGGCCGCGGGGCCTTGAGTTCCTGGACGCACGTCTCTATGTGGGCGGCATCTGCAATGCTGGGAAGGACAGGAAAAGAAACCCTTCAGGTGATCAGCAGGCTGCTAATGATTAAGGAATCGGAATTAGGAGTTTGAATGTAACCTCAAATGGAATTCAAGAGAAAGGATCTGAATAAATAAAGGTGCTAAATGTTAATGAAAAGGTATTTTACACTATTTCAGATCCCAGGAAAAGAGCTCACAAGATAAATGTGGGAAGCAAAGCATCCCGAAGAAAAACATCTATCGAAACCTTATAAAAGCGTCACTTTTAATTCTCACAGTCGTCCCATTAAATAGGTGTTAGCAGTGACACTCCAGAAATTCAAGTGACGTCCCCAAGGCGGCACCGCTAGTGAGGAAGTGACCTACGTGAGACCTTCGGGTGGACTGAATTCAATGTCTAAGGCCATTTTTACTATACCGTATAACCAATAACAGAACCAGAAAGAGCATGTCAGAGCATTATCAATATTGAATAAATGAAGATCAAATCAAGGTTTCCCTAAATTTTATCAGAATACTTCGCAATAAAAAGATCAGCCTTCCATAACTAAGTAACTGTGAATGAATTTTAAAAATGATTTTCCGACCCGTGGACATCGTTCTGATCCGACCACTAGGGAGATCAACTCCCAAACTCCTTCACTTGCACTTAGAACGACCAAGGGCACTGAGTATTCCTTACGTGTGGCAGAGGACGAACAGGGTTTAGAACCTCTGAATTGTCAAAATCAGGATTTTTTAGGGAGGACCTTAATAGTCAGTATTACAAAGCAACACAAGGGGTTGCATGGATTTAAAGTAAAAGCCGTCAGGCCAAGGCTGGCCACAGCAAACGCCGGCAGTGTAACGAGCCTGGGAAGGCCCGCGCCCCGCGCCCCGCCCTGCCTCTCCGGCAGTCTGAGCTCCTACCCGCAGAGCAGCTCTACGAGCCGAGCTTGTCGCAGCGCGTCTGCAGTGTCTCTTGGGGTGACCACCAGGAGGCTGTCCAGCAGGCCGCACAGCGCCGACAGGAGAGGCGGGGTGACCAGAACAGCCCGCCTTGGCAGAGGAGCCGGAAGGTACGAGCCCCGAGGAAGCCGTGGGGACGCGGCTTCAGGCTGCCCTGGTACTGAAGACAAGCAGAGAAGCGTCACTGTTCTGTGCACCTGTAGTTACGAGCGACAGTCGCGGGGTCTGAGAATCGGAGGTGAGTTCCCGAATGTGCCCGAGAGAGGGCGGGGGCGCCCCGTGCTCGGGCCACCGAGAGGCTGGATGTCGCCTGGTCCGCTGTGTGCGTGTGTGCGCGTGTGCATGTGCACGCGTGCATGTGTGTTTGTCTGCCTTGGGTGCCAGTCCCAGGGCCAAGACAAAAGCCAGAGCGTGGTTTTGCGTCCTGAGCATTCAGACAGTGAGGAACAAAGTGATGGTCCACAATCCTTTTTTCTGAAACTCTGGGGGCCAGAAGTGTTTCAGAATGCAAAATATTTTTAGATTTTAGAAAAATGATACCATAGGCTAATGAATACCTCCCATGGGATTGTGGGCGACACCCCATAATAAAACAGATATTTCTGCAGTGTAGCACGTGCAGTCTCAGTGAGTGGATGAGGACGACTAAAGTAGCAAACGCAGCCTCAAACCAGGACTGGCCAGTGCTGTGGCCCAGTGTGTTCAGGTTGTACAACTCTGTGAGTAGACTAAAAACCAATGAGTCGTACACTTGAAATGGGTGGATTGTATGGTATGTGAATTATACCTCAATAAAACTGTTCAAAAAAGTAATCAACGCAATGTACTTTTAGAAATAAACGTGCATGAAAAGTGTTATCTAATGTTACATTATGCTCTGTGTCCTTAGCCATTTAAACGATCTGAGTTTGCTCCTTCGTTCTTAAGAGAATCAAATAAGTACTCCCTATAATCAAACACGTTTGTATATTGTCAACATAAATTGCTAAAAATCGAAATGGGACATTGGAAGTTATGGAACAAATATTGTAAGGAAAATTTAGAGTAGTCTTAATTAAGCATGTATTTCTGAAGTTTCAGAAAGTATTTTCTCTGCAGATGCTTACACCCTCAGTGTTTAAAATTATCTTCTTTTAAGACAGTATATTCCTTACAGGTTAGGAATTGAAGGCTAAGTTGTAACCTTCAAATATGCAAAGTGTAAAATTTATATATTGCCATTAATAAAAATAAATCCTAGGCTATGCGTCATGTACTTGTAGCAAAATAAAGACTCAACACATTCTGTGTGCTCTAAAACGGAAGCAAATCCTGCGAAAATGCTTAGGACCAGAGTCTCTTCACTTTTGAGTTGACTGCTATGGCTCACTGAAATGTCTTCCCAAAAGAGGAAAAACAATGAAGTTAACTTGTCTCTATCAGTTCCTCAATTCGAACACCAAATAGCTATGCTTAACTGATAAAGAACCATATGGCAATAAGACTATTTATTTGTTGGCCAACTTCCCACTTATTAAAGAGTATTTGTTTTGTTACTTTCTGATATTTATTCTAATTTATTCTACCCTGTTCTGTGACATTTCGTCTTGTTCTTAGACATTTTGTTCTGTGACTTATTTGATTCTGTTCTTATCTAGACATTTACGTTCCAAATATCTGTCTGACAGGGCTTGCCGTTTTTCTGTGGGAAAGCAGAACGCCCTCCTAGGAGGATACCTTGGGCCACAAGCTGGTCGTGCGAGACGTCGGGGAGGGGCTCGGCCAAGGGCGCGAGCGGCGAGAAGTCATCGCTCTCCAAGGAAGGCGCCACCTACGGATCAGCAAGAGAAGTGTTTTACTAACAACGCTCAGCGCTACCCCGTGAAAAATGAAACTCGAGCAGCGCACACACAAAGGATATCCTTAAACGAAGGTCCACGGCAAAACTGCACACGTGAGTCCAACTGGAAAACAGCCCATCCCTGGAGAGGTACAGCAGGTTTTGGAATGGCATTTTCCACTTCTCATGAGGCCTGTTTCAGTTCGCATAATTCAGTAACTCAGAGGGCCGATGTTTTGATTTGAAGCCTGTTAAGACTATCAAGGCCCCAATACGGCCCATTTCCTCTTACTGCCCAAATGTTGAAAGGCTAAAACATACCACTTTACCTATAATTCACTAGTCCTTGAGATATTTTGCATTTTCTTTTCTTATGAGCTTTATTCATTCATTCGCTTTTAGGCTCCACATATAACAGACGTCCCATGGTATCTGTCTTTTTCTATCGGACTTTTTCACTTTGCAAAAAGCCCTCAAGGCCCATCTGTGCAGTCACAAATGGCAAGATTTCACTTTTCAGGGCTCAGTAATATTCAGTTGTACGTACAGACCACATTTTCTTTATCCATTCACCCCTCAATGGACACTTAGGTTGCTTTTATGTTTTGGCATTATAAATGATGCTGCAATGAACACAGGGTGCATACATATCTTTTCAAGTTAGTTTTTTCATTTTCTTTGGACAAATTTCTTGCATTTCTTAACTTTTATAATAAAAGTTTTTTTAAAGTTTCAAATGACACACACGAATTTTAATAGTGCCTATGAAAAACTTGGCAGAAATACTTTTCTCTACCTCTCCCCATATTGCAAAAGAATGTTTTAAAAATTAAGCAATGTGCTGACACTATGTTTCAGAATACATTTTTTTATGACATTAAACGTAACAGAAATTCTGTTGATGGCGAATACAGTTTCACGACAGATTTATAGATGAGCAGACTGTGTGGTGTCCTAAAAGTGAAAAATGTTGGGTTTGGCACCTCCTCTGTGAAAAGTACCTTATCTAGAGAGGTTAGATCACTCTTTTTCTTACCATCGATTTATTTTCTCTGAGACAATTGAACTTCTCACACTTGGATAAGGTCCCCATCAGTACATGCATACAGCATGAGCTGTCTGAAGAACTTCTGAATCACCCCTACCACAAACTAACACTATACAGCTCACAATGTTTGTACGCTGATTACATATTTTTATCTAATACTGAAAGTGGGGTATCTTAGACTTGATGCTATAGAATGAAAGCAAAAACCAAGGTTATTTCCATTTGCAGTTTCTGATAGTAAAATGAATATGAATTTGAAGAAAATGGCAGATGAAATTACAGCTTTTAAAATCCCCCTTTCGACTCAAGACCTGAATCATCTCTCACCACTTAAAATATGACATCACAATAAAAGAAATAAGTGAGAGAAAGCTGTAGCCAAAAAAGTAAGCTAAGCACACAAAGTCATCTAAAAAGTAAGCCCAGTTAAGTCCCAGTCTAAAGAACTCATAAACAGCGTGCATTATATGCCTTAATTTACATAGTCTGTGAGGACGACAGTCACACACCAAGACGCATGTCACAAACCATGCAGGGGCTGATATCCTTGGCTCCTGCCACCCAAGCTCCTTTGGTTGTATAAGAAAATTTAAGAAGATAATGATGCTGGAATCCTTTATCTTTTCACTGAACATCCTTTTAAGTGACAGAGGCAAGCAGTCCTGACCACTGACTCAAACAGAGATAGCTTTCCATGCAGGAAGGAAGCTTCTTAGGGCCCACCCTGGCTCGTTAGAAGAAAGCAGAGCTGCGACTCGAGACCGAAGGCCAGGCGTTACGGGCAGCCGTGGCTTCCCCTGGCGAGCTCCAGGGAAGGGACTCACGAATTCAGGGCTGTGACTTTGCAAGCGCCTGCCTCACAGCTGCATTATCGTGGTTGGAAAAAACACAAGGACTTCTTCATACAGTAACATATGCTGTTTAATAAATGATCATGGAGGATTTATATTTCTACTAGTCTGCAAATTTTTAAAATTTGCTATATTAGCATATTTTAATAAAGACCAAAAAGTAGTAAACTGAATTACTCTAGTTCTAGGCTCAAATCCTTGTTTGCAAATCATCTTCGGTGGACATTTGATTACATTTAATAATACACATCAGTATGTGAAGACGTTACTTGTCATCCTGAAACTCAAGTACCCACTACTGAGTTTTGAAATTCAAGTAGTGGCTCCCGGAAGGCGAAGGCTCGTGTGAGTGTCAATGCTAGCAGAAGAGCCTGACCTAGTCCCGGCCCTCATTCAGACATAAGGACCAAGAGGCGTGCCCAGTTCGGACTTTCAGGTTCTGGGACCAGGGCTGTAATCATGACCCACAGATCCACTCCCGTCCCTGGACGTCCTCGGACAAACCTCCAGAACGCCGACTCCCGTTCCCACGGAAAAGCCGCCGCGAGCCTGACTTCCGGTCTCGTTTGCGGGTGGAGGCGGCGGGGGCCGGGGCGGCTGAAGAGCAGCCTGAGCCCGTTTCGCCACCACGTGCCCCCCCCAGCGGGGCACACGCGCCACCCCGCAGTAAGGGCTGAGTCCCCAGTGGGCGGCCAGGCTTGTCCTGCACCGGAGTCTGACTCCTGCGCCTGGCACTTGCCCTGCTCATTAAAACGGCCCAGTGCAAAACCACAACCCAGACTTTCCCTTCGCTTCCACATCTGCACGTGACACAGCCTGAGATTTTCAATTTATATTCCCTTGATCACACAAAATTGAGTTTTCCTTGACTTGAAGTATGCAATTCTAGTCTTAGCATCCCACTGCTGTTATAGAAGGCAATAAAAGCCTGTAGTGCAAGCAGATTGATGCTACTTAAAGTCAGCATCCTGAAACAGATTCGAATTTTGCTTATAAGAACCAAAAAGTTAACCTTTTTGTCAATGTGTTTATAAAAAGATTTGATAACTGAAGAAACTTTATAAATCATGCTTCATTGTAAAATAAGCAGTTATAATTAAGAGAGTTGCTTTGCAATAGCAGTAAGTAGCAAAGTCATTTACCATATCGAATTAAAATGAGTTTAAAATTTTTTTCTGTCATATAAACAAAATACACGATATGTTCAAAAACAATTTTCTTTGTATTCTGTCTTACAGAAACAAGAGTTCTCTAGCTACTTTAAAATTTTTTGCAAGTTAATTTAGGAGTTGCATATTTTATCTGTCGAAATGACTTTATAATACCTTTCATCCTCTCATGAAAAGCAGTTTTGGTGCCTTAAGAGGTTATTTGATTTTTTTAATTTAATGAGAACAAAGGAAGAAAATGAGGATTTGTGGTATGAGAAAAGATAAGATACAAATCTATCCACATTTTTAAAACATAGCAAAAACAAGACATGAGATGTTTCGGGGGGGGGGGGGTCCCACATAGTCATCTCTATAAATGACACCTTTCTCTAAGTCCCCGAGAGCAGAAAAGCTGAGGCGTGCTACACAGTTTGTATTCATGACTTCTAACTGAATTATACAAGAAGCTGAAATCACTTTAGTGGTATTGATTCAGGATTCAAATGAATTGTGCACAACATAAAAAAAGAAAGCTCGGAAAAGCAGGCCTGCGGGGACGAGCAGCCGACACCTGTCTGAGGGTAAGATCACCTGACACCTGTCTGAGGGTGAGATCACCTGACACCTGTCTGAGGGTTAGATCACCTGACACCCTTCTGGGGGTAAGATCACCTGACACCCTTCTGGGGGTAAGATCACCTGCTCTCAGGCAGAGGCATAGCCCCAGGACACGGCACAGGTGCTGTGCGACAGCTGATGCTCGACGAGCGTCCCGCGGCCGGTCCTGTTCCGCCCGCCATGGGCTTTGCGGTCTTAGACCAAACAGTGACACTCGCAAGGACGCGGCGGCCACCTCCGCTTGCACGAGGGCGCCGCCCTCAGACGCGCGGGTCTGACGAGCCGGCCCACGGGTGGCGCTCGCCCCACGGGCAGCGACACACGGCAAACCAGCAGGTGTCGCCACCCGAGCTCAGAAGACCAAGACGGCTCTCTCCACGCATCAAACCTCACCACGTAAGATAATCGATTTTTACCAAAATTAAGGAAATATATTTCAATACGAATATAAAATAAGGCCCAAACCCATTTTACTTATTTCAGTTATAGTTTTCCACTTCATAAAATTGCAGAAATCTAGTCCAAAATGTTTTGTCAGTTTCTTTAAATGTTTGCACTAGATTAAAGGGTTATAAATCTATAGTAACTTAGTTTGGAAAACTCTAAACATACCAAAATGAGTGCAAGATACAGAAAAAATATATAATACATATTACCTGTTCTAATAATCTTTAATAATTATTTACAAATAGTATATACTATGCTCATAGAATAGAATGAATATTCTATTTTTATCTGCCATTGTACTCATTCTAATGTCAGATATAAAAAATTATTATATTAGAAAAAAGGTGTCAGTAACCTTCGATTCCTGTTTTATACACAGAATCAACATCAAATTTTTACACCAAAAAAAACAAAACCACTTGTTAGTTTTCACTGTACTGCGGCCCCGTGGCCTGTTACTGACCCAGGAACTAGAATCTCACCCCATCTTCCTCTAAGCTGAAACGCCCAGGTTCTTAGACCCTGCGCGATCCGCAGGTAGTTGAGATGTAAAGAAAGCATGTCGTCCTCTTCCTCGCTCCCCACCGTCACGCAAACTGCCACCTCCCCAGGTGCTCCTGGGGTCAGGGCGCTGGAAATGCACACGCCCCATCACCAACCCTTACGCCAAAGCTATTTTTCTTCTAAAAAGCATCTTAGTCCCACCCCTGCGGCAACTCTCCTTGGCCTATGCTCCATTCTATAAAATAACTTTCAACTACCACCAAATGAGTGTCCATCCATATTTCTCTAAAGTCAGTCATAATGTTTCATGCCATTTCACTCTGCTGAAATATCTTTATATCTTTACAGCTATTATATCTTACCTCTTCATATCCGAAAAGCGACCATTCTCTTGGCTAATCTCTATCTAAAATCCCTAAGAAACTTTTCATACCTTATATTTTGCCAGGTTTTAAAAACGTGAGCAGATTTGCACTCTGTCATATTTCATAGTATGGATCCTTATTTTCTTCCTTTGTTCTCTTATAATTTATTTTTTAGAAGACCAAATTTTGGTCATAAAGCTTATGCTACACATCAGTATGTACCAGGCACAAATACCTTCTAGTCTGGATATTCTGAGAACTAGAAATGTAATTTTAGGAGGAGAACAACTAAGGCCTGACCTGCCCTACCAACTATTAAAATCTCCAACTCGGCATTAATGGCACCAAATAGTGACCCACCGCAACGGATGATATGACCCGAATCGAAAAGATAGCACTTTCCTTGGAAAGTCAGAATAGAAAAAGAACCAATCAACAACTTGAACCTTTTCTCAATTCTGTGAGATACACGAAATAATTATATAAATAACCAGATAAGGGTATTAGCAAGATTTACATCCACTCGACTGACACCTCCCTTTGATATTTCAGCATTTTCTTACACCTGCGTAAGTCTGGTTGGTCTGAACACTGACGGTGTAGGTTTAAAATAATACTGGTATGATAAATAAATTCTCCAGATTTTTCTCTTGTTGGGACAAAGACATACAGCATCTCCGGCATAGTAAGGAAAACGCTGACGATTAGCAGGACTCATGTAATCAGACTACTTCTGTGAATACGAGTCACCACTTTGGTGAATGAAAGCCACCAATGCCAAAACTATTCTGTTTGGAATCCGAAACAAGAAAGAGTTGACTATGTAAGTTCTAACGGATAAAATTTTCATTTGCGAAATGACAAGAAATAAATCTTACATAGGGACTATATATGAGAATTCTTTTTAAAAAAAACTTCGCTGGTAAATTTCTAAAAATATATGTGACATCCTAACACAAATTAAAGACTTTCGCATTAATAGAGGTGGTTCTATTTTTATAATGATTACAATAAATAAAATTTCTAAGGTTTTTCTTGGAAAATCTAGCACCCTAACCTATAATATTTACATGTTGTTATAAAATAAAGAAACGGAAAAGTTCGACTTGCTTTTTATTCTTAGGTCTTCTCGTGTGGGACGAATATAACTTGCTATCTACAAAACAGCTAAGAGGGCTCCAAGTTGACTAGAGCGATTACTGACCAGCTACTCCAAGCGGAGAGCTGCAGGGCGCACGGAGGTCCCCAGGTGAGCCAAACGAGGTGACCTCAAGGGAATGACCTTTAGCACCTATTAACGCTGTCCTTCTGGAACTCAGTACCCAATTAATACAACTGCTTTCTGTACCGAGTTGTATCACCATTTCCCTCGCTAAGACAAAGAAAGATACACACTATTTCTAGCCTGGAGGGAAAGCATGACATCTAGTGGAACTAGGGTAATTATTTTAAGCACTAAAAACGAAACATTCTATTTACTTAGAATGTTCAAAAACTCTTCTGAATCTAGGGGAAGAGAGACTCGGAAAATTGTACCCAAAAGTACCAGTCTCATGAGAAACTGTAGTAAATGAATCTTGTTAACGCCCGTGTAATTATTTATTATTCTCACACTGCTATCTTTGCTCCTGGAAGCAGGGTGCCAAGCCTTTGCCTTTCTAATAGATTCTACGACACAGCAATTGTTCCAAAAATGCTTCACACTTGAACATGTTTTCCAGTTGAGGAAAAATGATTTTCTATGCTTGTAAAACAAATGACACCTAACATCGGTTATTATTTAGAAAGAGTGTGTCAAACTTTTTAGAACGGAGCAACTTATGAACGAGAAGAAAATTTTAAAAAGGCAGCAGCCAGACATAAATTTCAGGTATCTCACATAATCAAGATGAGCTTCCATCTGATGCAAATATGTAGAAAAGCACTGGAGTCATTCGAATAGGGCAACCTTCTCCAAATTGCCTTGTCCTTAATCAAAATTTCAGGGTAATCAAGCATTATTAATCATATGGGGTCTGTTGCCTTCCTCTACCACAACTGATAAAGTTTTGAACTTCTGATTCTATCGAAAAAGGCGCACGGAGGCGGAGAAGGCGTCTGGGAGGGCCCCCGGGGCGGCGACCCGCACGTGCTCCGCGCAGACAGCACCGGAGCAGAGCGCGCGGCGCGCTCGAAACCTCCCGCCTCCCGCCCGCTCTTCTCTCTCCACTGTGCGGCATCAAACGTTTGCAGAGATTCGGATCAAGGCCCTTATGCACCCTTCGGAAGTACCATTGTTTCCAAGGTGGAGAGCGAACTTGGATCTCGATCTTGACTGGACGTCCTGGAGGGGGCCCTCCAAAACTTGAATGAGTCGTCTAAACCTGTGACGAAGGGAAAACTGTCAACATGAAGAGTCTCCTGGGTACTGTGACAATTAAGAGAAAAAAATACTCATTACGTGAAACCAGTCAAAAGCTAGGAGGCTTGCCTAATTTTTATTTTCTTAATCAATTTATATAGAAAGCCTGTTTCACAAAGAAATTTAATGATAATTAGGTGACTGCACTTTAGCTTAATCTAACACAGTTTATCAAGAGCGCCAGCTCCCAAACGTTACTGCTCATGCGAATCACACAGAGCTGGTTAAAGCAGTTCCCTGGTCCTATTCCAAGAAAGCCATGTCCCCGAGTCAGGGTGGGGCCATAAATGTGCATTTCTACCAAGCTCACAGCAGATGTCAGTGCCGGTGGTTCCAGGGCCAGGCCTTGAGTAACACAAAGCCAAAGGAACCCCCAAAATTAAATGGGTATTTTCCTAATAGGGACATTTAGAATGTTCAAAAACTTCATCGAATGTCATTTCCTCTTAATTCTTCCAAGAAGTGAGCAGAAAAGTGAATTAGAAATTTATACTTAAATATGTCAGCGTCAAGGATCTTCGTGTCTGCAATTCACTCTTAAATGATTCAGAAAAATATATGCAGACACATATATGTACATGTAAATAAATTTTATTTATGCACACCTATACATACACGTGGCGTGGAGGGCAAATATAGTAAAACTGTTAACACTTGAGACATCTTTGTACTATTCTTGTACCTTTTCTATAAGTGTGAAAGTATGTCAAGATTTGTTTCAATTTAGAAATTAATTTCAAACTTCAATTTATTTTCATTATTAAATCACCATAAATTGTTATAAGAATTATTATTTATATGTGCTAAGATCTACTTAGGAAATCTGAGAGAATCTACAATGAAATTAAAAGGTTTCAGCAAGATATTTTGATGAGTACATACCAAATACAAACAACTTTTCAATGCATTCGCAAAACAATTAGAAAATTTAGTAGGAAAAAAAGTCTCATTCTCAGTCACCTAGGCAGAACCTTCCTAAAGTTCAAGACAATGATAGAGAAAGAGTAGAGAACTTTGCTGAAGGGCATGAGATGACTTATGAAACATGCATCTGATTTCGAAAACGGTCTCCATGAAGAATTCATAACAGAGAAGTGCTTAGGCGGTGTTTAGGGAAGAGGAGCCAGAACACTATGCGTGAGACGTGAACACAGTCACGCAGAACAAACAGAGCTGGCCGGAGAGCGGCGCGGCACAGGCGATCTCAGGGCGGCGGGGCTGGAGGCGGATGTGGCGCTTACAGAAATGTAACGGCGATGGACCTACCATTTAGGTCACCGCCTTCTGAGGTCCCACGAAGAGCAGAACAATTCGCATCGAACGCATACCGTCCCAGGTAACAGTGTTTCGCCATCTGATTCAAGTGTGTGTAAAAATGGCAGTGATACAGAAGAGCCTGAAGGGCCGGTTTCCCCACGAGGGACATGCCGGAGTCCTCGTCGTGGACACAGGGGCCCTACAGGAAAGGAGGGAGACAGGGGGAGGACAGCGACCGATCACACGACTCTTCAGACAGACCCGTGTCTCCCCACGCCCCCTGCACGGAGCTCCGCGGCCCCGATGCCCGCGCCCTCCGCCCGCCTCACCCCTCCGGGCCGGCACCTGACCGCGGGCCTCGCTGCCCTAAGCCACCAACAGCGACCGCCCGTGCGGCTTCCACCAAGAAACTATATACTTGCGCCGCAGATAAAAGAAAAGCGATATTGTGCAACCTACACAGAACCAGACGATAAGAACAGATGAAGGAATGTAAACTGTATAAATGTCAAAAACAAGGTCTTCGAGAGCTCTTGAATCTGATCTTCATTCTGTGAAGGCCTGCAAAGCTGATGGCCATACCATTTACTATAAGGTGTTACAAACCCACTGTCTTCTGAATCCATCTTTTAAATTAAGGAGCTTAATGAATGTCAAGCAAAAAAAAAAAAAAAAAAAATGAAAAAAGACACAAAATCATCAAATTCTAGGCCATCAAAGAGAAAAACAATATGGTAAAATAAAAATGAGCCATAAAGAGAGAAAAAGAATCAGATTGGCATCCACCTTCTCAATTAGTTTGAACAATTTCAATTTAATATCTGGCAACTAGCTCAAGCTATCAATCCAGTGTAATTTAAATAAATTTCAAATATCCAAGAACTCATGAAGCTTATCGCTCACACACGTGTTTTTAGGTAGGAACACACTTATTTTAAGGATAATTATTACTAGGAAAGGAAATTCCACCCAAGAGAAAGGATGCTTACGGGCTTAGAAAAGCTTAAGATACAATTTGGACTCACAATGCAAGAAAAAATAAGTATAAACTCTAAGGGGAAAAAAATCACTCAGATAAAATTTTATTACACCCCCCCCTCCCAGGAAACGTCTTCGTCTGCACGCCGCAGGGGTCGTGGTCCTTGAAGCAGAGATAACGGGGGGTAACCACAGCCTCGTAAGTGGCTTTATCAGCCAATCTAATCACGAGAAAACGGACGAACCGAACTAAAGAATTTTACAGAAGCAAAAGAGCCTGCCCGCCTCAAACATGCTGAGATCATAAATGCTGAGGATTGAGGAATTACTCGAGATGAAAGAAACCAAACAGCTACGACAACTCTAAGCTACGTGCACTCCCGCACTGGATCCGAGACGCTGATTGTTGGAGCTTTTTAAAAACTTCTCCTATAAAGAGAGCAGTAGGACCATGGGAAAAATTTGAATCATTTTCTAATTTTGATCATTATTATGGTGATTTTAGAAGAGAATGTCCTTGTTTTTAAGAAACTCGCACGTGTTCACACACTCACACACTCACTCACACACACACACAGAGTATGCAAGTGTCACCGGTTCAACAGTGGGAGGAGAGGTAATTTGTATTTGAGCCAAAACCAACACATTTTAAAATCTAGTTAATGGATAACAGGCATTAAAAAAGTACTACGCTATTAATACAAATATTAATCCTGGGTATTCCCTCCGGTTTTGTCTCCCCTGGTTTTATTACAACATAGACCATACATGAGCAAGCATTATGAGAAGGCCACGCTAACTAAACAAGTCAGAGGAGGCCATGCGGAAGCGGCCTGGGGTCTTCAATAACTGGCAGAGATAACCTGGGTTTGTAAACTCTGAAAAAGCGAGCTCTCCAAGTGTTTAATAAGACCTGGGCCTTCACAACCTCTCGGGGTCACGCGTCCAGCGACTGCCTGAAAAGCTGCCCCCCTTGCAGTGGATGCACTCAGCGACTCCTCCAAAGACAAACTCTAATGGAAAGTTGAAAAGAAACCTTCGATTTGTCAAGGATCCTGGGGAGTGAGATTCAACAGTGGAATAAATATGCAGGTGTAGGGGAAGGACCTGTGGACAGGTACTGGGCTAGGGTATCTTAGAGGGTATCTTATCTCCCCAGTGAGAGTACTTTTCTATCCTCCAAGCCACCTAAAAAGCAGCAGGCTATTAAGTTAGGCACTACTAGACTTGATATGAAAACATGAAACAAAAAACTCATCCAGTAGGAACCAAAGAAAGGTAAATTATCACCCTAATTGTGCATCAGAAAAGGAAAAAAGATGTTACTATCAATGCACATTTAACTACAAAGTCATTTATTATTATTATTAAAGAGAGGCAACATGGTGAATGGGTGAGAGAGAGAAACTACCTGGGCTCAGAGCAAAGGTCTGTGAGTCGGGGCAAACTATTCAAACCTGTGCTGACATTTACCTGTCTATAAGATGAGAATAACAATGGTTCACATCTCAGTTCCACAAGTTAGTACTTGCTAAGCACCTAGAAGAGTATCCGGCATGTAGTAAACATCACATTAGCTAATACATTTCTGTTTAAAATTATTTTAATGCTACAAGTAACTAATGAATCTGATCAAGCATAAGAAAATTTCTAGACTTTCTTTTAGATGCTGTTGCCTTGTACAAAATTTCACCAGTAATGAAATATATATGTGCTGAAGCTTTATCATCAATTAATCACAAAAATCTACTAGGTTGGTAATTGTTTAAAGTCACTCACCTGCCAAGTATAATCCTTTAATATTACCGAAGGCATTGGAATTACGAGGAGATTCTGAAGAATAAATGCAGCCTGAAATTAGAAGAAGAAAAAAAGTCAATGCTGCCATCTTGTTGTCATCTCTGAAATAACCAACATAGCGTAATTTATTAACGAAAAACATATCGCTGGTCAACCGCCCGTGCTGACAGGTCACTCTGAGAACGGCCGAACTGCACTTCTTGTTAGGCGATGATCTAGCAGCAGATGAAATTATTTCATCAGAAATATATTTTTTCTTATTTTGAAATTGTTTTTCCAAAAAAAAAAATCCCTAAATATAAACTGTTCTGGTAGCAGTTAGGAAATATACTTTCACTAGACAACGCATACTCACACACTCACATTCTCTCTCTCTCTCTCTCTCTCTCTCTCACACACACACACACACACACACACACACACACCTTCTCACCACCTTCCTCTCTCATACAAGTTCCTCTCAATAAAGACTCGCTAACTAGAAATACGAAACACAAATGTCCAACTTAATTAACCTCCAAGGTCCTGAAGATGGCCACATTAAATCACCATACTAATATGGACACTGATTATCTGTTTAGTGAGAGATTATGAGACAATGGGAGAGTAACAGCGATAACGGACGGGATCCAAAGAGAGTGAACTTTCAACCATCTTACTGCAAGTCAATAAATAGATAATCTTTACACTCGTCAATCAGGAAGACGCTACGATTTTAAGCGTCGCATTAAAAAACACACGCAGCCTTCGGCTTTGGAACTCGGAGCTGGCTAACGGAGGGCCCGGGAGCTGCCGTTTTCTTTACGTGATTCTAACCACAACGCGATTATCGTTTTTAAAACTATCTGCATCACTCACCACTTTGATAAAAGCGGCAATGAAAGAAAACTGTAAACTACTTGGAAAGAGTTAGAATAGGGTTTACACTTCCTCTTATCCAGAACGTGGGGCACGGAGCGGAGGGTTTCTAAGGACCGCCCCACGGGCCCCTCAGGGGGAGGGACAGGCCTACCTCCCGCCGCACCATGCTGCATTCCGACTGGTCCAGAAGGATGTTCACCATGGTTCCCCAGATCCCACCAGAAATGTTCTGACAACTGTTGGCCAAGGCCACGCAGCCAGCCTCCAGGGTGGTCAGCGCCGCCCCTAACCCCAGGGACGTGAACCGCACCTGGCGAAGCCAAACAAAAAGTATCAAATCAAAGAGCCTGACTTCCTAACATAAATTCTTAATTTTTCTGGTACATAAAATATAACAGTTTTATGACAGCGTCTTCTTGATGATTCAGAACTATAAAAGACACAGAAAACGGTGTCCTACAAGTTTACAAGTGAATAAAAATCCTATTCCATGATTCAAGAAAGCAATAACATAGAAAATAAAAAAGTTAAATGAAAGGAAATGTCACAAGTCAAAACCAGCTATAATAAAAATTATAGCTCACAAGCCTTTTTCTATGGAAAGCAGAAAGTGCTTACGTCTCTTTTAAGAACCGATTCCTGTTTATGCCTCATTTTTAAAAAGGTTACCTATTATTTTATTCTACCTTAATTTTTTAGTGTTTCTTCCAAATAAATGTATTACTTTTTTTTAAACTTCTTTGCAAAAGGAAGGCATGGCATTATCTTTTTATAAGACATTTAGCATTATCCTCAGAATTATGTTCTTAAAAATCATATTTCATGTTGAAATTCATGGATAGTATATACAGTTAACAGTATTGCATTATATACTTAAAATTTTGCTGAGAGTGAATCTTATATTAAGTGTTCTAATAACAGAAACAAACAAACAAATGAATAAACAGTAATGAAGGCAGGAGGAAGCTTCTGCAGGTGAAGGATATGTTTACAGCATTGATTGTGATGATGGTTTTGGGGTACATACTTATCTCCAAACTTATGAAGTTGTACATGTTAAATACCTCAATAATTGTATGTCAATAACACCTTAATAGTTTATAAAAAAAAAAATTTGATGGACAAATGGCTAAACTGGAAAATTCATTAAAAATACAAAACTTGGCACTGTAATGGTACTATTCTTTTAAATGACACTCAAATGTCATTCAATAGCTATGCTGAATTGTTTGAAAATGGATGGATTATTCCAGTAATTTTTCACTGTCCTTTCTTAAAGTGATAGATTTTATCATTTTTTTTTTCTATTTTTGATCTGTACACTGAGTCTGACTGCTGTAAAGTGAACTGTGTCCCCCCACCCCAAAGTGACTGCATTTGCAGAGAGGGCTTTAAGGACGTTGTGAAAGATAAACGAGGCCATTAGCTGGGGTCCTAATCCGACAGGACTGGTCACCTCACAGAAAGAGGAAGGTCGCACACTGAGCGAACACGGGGAAGCTGGCTGTCTGAAAGCCAGGAAAGGCCCTCACCGGAAGCTGACCATGCTGACATCTTGATCTGGGACGTCCAGTGTCCAGAACTGTGAGACGATACATTTTTGAGGTTCATGAATCACCCCCACCCCATCTATGGTGCTCTGTGATGGCAGCCCACGCTGACTCAGGCGGGGTAAATACAGCTTACGGCAGAGTGACTAAAATAATCTCATTCTGGAAACATACATACGTATACGCATGTAGGTTTTGTTTCATTTGCTTTTTAATCTACACGCAATGAACTTGATCTTTGTCGCACCGACCTCTGGGTCCCGATCGACCCACAGCGGGATCAGCCACGCCAGCCCGTGCTGAGCGGGGCCGTGCTCTTCGCCGTGACTCCCCAGAGGCAGGAACCAAAGCGACATCCACTCCTGGAAGCAGAAGGAAGTGGGGACAAGCACGTCAGGCGCGTTCCTACCACCGGAACGGGGCGTGTCAGCAGACTCTGCACTTTAAAACATCTCGACAGAGTAAAACTGCACGTAAGACGGGGTGAGAATCCAGCACCGAGCTAAAATGAGGCAACGAAAACCTCGGCTTCTTCAGAAGTGAAACATCACAATTGTCCCTCAGAACAGCTATTTTCCCATGATTCAGAAGAAAATGTAGTCTACAAGGCAGACTTCAATCAGAATAAATTTCAAACCAAATTCAGATTTGCGTAATATACAGCCTCCAAGAAACACCTTGGTAAAAAGCCGTCGGCCTGCTGAGAGGCCGAGACAGGCGCTTCCCCCGGGGCACCGCGCGCCACGCGGCACGCAGCCTCTGCTGGCGGCCGTGCAGAGGGCGGGCAGCGCGCGAGGCCCTCACCGAGCTCGGGCCCCGGGCCACCATCTCGTGGGACAAGTGAAGCAAGCAGAGGATTGTGCTCTTTGTGACTCCTTTTCCCATGAAGGACATGGCATTTCCTCCACGTTCCACATAAAAAGAAGTAATGACCTGAAAAACAAATGTGAACAATTTAATGATGCTTCGCTGAGTGGTGAACGAAGATAAATATGCCGCTTTCCACTGACTCGTCTGAACCGAACCCTAACCGCACACGGGGTATATAATAGTCTCAGTTTATACATTTAACAATGGTTAAAAGGGTAAATTTTTTGTGCTTTTACCACAATTAAAACATAAATTCTTAGTTTAAAGCATATTCCTTTTGAAACTTATACAAAGGATGTATAGTGTCCTTCTAGAAGATTTTTGTGATTCAGAATTCGCTCATAATATTCTTCAAATGTTATAGTTAGTACTCTTTAAGTGAAAGAGTTTATAAATATCTTGTTGAAAAGTATATTTAGAAATTACTAGCTATATAGAACTCTATTGACTACCATGGTTAGGCTAGATTTTCTAGAATTATGGTTTAAATGTAAATTAACATTTTTCTCACTTCTGAGCAATATCTTAGATTTCCATTCCATATTTGAGTATATCTTTATTTAAATCAGTAGATAACTTTTTCTCTCCCACGTGTCTGAAGAATTCGACACATTCCCATCAGTAACATCGAAAGAAATATTTCTCCTCCCACCCACCCCCCCGCCCCGTCCTCCCAAGAACCAACAAGAGGCCCCCGGCTTTGCCTTCCCCTGCTTAGGGTCCCCCTGGGTGATTAATGTCTGCTTAGACTTATTTCAAACCCTCTCCACCCACCAGCAGGCTGTCCTTCAGACACAGAAACCTTTCAGTCTGAACCTCCTTCTCCAAGTGCATAAAGCTCTTTATAATCTTGCATTTTGAGCCTTATCACAGCCACCAGGGCCCAACCGGTGATGGGGGAGGGGCACTTAAGGTCCACGAGTGGAGCGGGATGGTCTGATGAGTAATTTTAGGGCAGTGAATTCCAAGATTTGAATAAAATTGGAGAAATTCATAATGTACTAAGACTGACATTAAAAAAATAGGCAATCTGAGTAATTCTAGATTGTAATAATTCAAGTCCTACAGTCTTCCCCCCAAAAAACCTTAAGGCCCAGATTGCTTCACAGCCAAATTCTACTAAATATTAAAGGAGGAGGTAAGACCAATTCAAATAAACTATTCCAAAGGCGAAAAAAATTCTATATAGAAAAAGAGAAAATTACGTACATGTAAGAGTGAAATGACTTTGATGTTAAAACCCAACAACAGTTTTCTAAGAAGACAGATGCAATAATTACAAAAACGTTTTTTGCATAAGAAAATAGGTAGAATAATTCTTAAAATATTAACAAACTAAGTCTGTTAATTTATAAAAAGAATAACACATCACAACCTAGTTGAAATTTTTTCTAGAAATACAAGGTTAACATTTGAAAATCAATCTATGTAATTCATTGCCTGAATGGAATGTAGGAGAAAAAAATAATAATTATCAAAAGATATAGAAAAAACAATATACATTTGTGATTAAAAGAAAACTCTTAGCAAAATAGGACTAGAAGAAAACTTCCTTAACCTGACTTTTCTTTAATTAATTGGAAAAAACTACCATAAAGAGCATATTGAAAGGTGAAAAATCAAAGCCTTTCCATTGAACTTGGAACAAGGATCGTTGGTATGTGGTTAATAAGTAAAGCTGGGTGTATTTCCACATAGCGACAACAGTTTAAAAATAAAATTACACAAATTCACTGTCGCCGAGAGGAGAGCGTTCATAGGATCAATGTCCAGTCGCTCTAACTGGAAGGAAGAGCCGAGCCACACGTCCCTCGATGCCGCGGCGGCCACCGCCACACGGAAACGAGGAAGGCCACCGACGGGCGGCGGGGCGAGCGGCTCTGACGAGCAGTGAGACCGAAGACAGAAGCCGGACTTGGGCCCGCGCTTTACGAACTCAAGCGAGTCCGGAGTTACGGTGGACGTGGACGCGGACTTAAATGGCAAAACCACGGACAAAGGGCGACCATGCTCGGACAGCCACCGCCGGCCAGGAGCGGGGGAGGCGGGCGGCGGGCTGAGGACCAGTCCAGCGCGCGGGTGCGGCTTCGCTTCTGGAGGGGGCTGGGCGCGTGGGCATCGACCACGGTGCGAGGACTGACCGGGCTACGTGCTTGCGTTACGCGCATTTTTCACGCATGTGGTGTATTCCACAAATAAAAAGGCTGAACAATATAGTAAACAAATCACCCTAATGAGAACACTTAAATGTAAGCCTTAGTTTATGTTTCTTGAAAAGGAGTGTATTCATAAAAGTGATCTTATGTATTCGCTAATAAAAATCTGTAAAACATTTAACCATCACGATGAGTCACATACATACTGAATAATCTACGGGAAATAACAGTAACGCATTAATGCACTTACCGCTTGCCTGGCCTACGGGAAGCAAGTGATAAACAGTAAACAACTATTTGGGGGTTTCGATTACTGTCGGTATGTCACTGGTCATGTCAACTTACTTCCAGGAGGCCTGACAAGTACTTCACACAAATTTCGAGGGGCCTTGTGAGGGGGGAGTGTGCGCTCCAGCCCGGCAGCGCGGTGAGGTGAGCCATGCCTCCCAAGGTCCTCTCGAGGGAAGGCAGGCCGTAGAAGTGAGGGGCGTCCGTGACTCGCAGACACTGGAGCAGTTTCAGGGCCAGCTGTGTTTGGAAGACGTAAAACAGTTCCAAGCATTTCCTGTGTGTGTAAAGGAGGGAAGAAAATCAACCACAGAACGAGTGTGACGCACTTTGCGGGTGGGCAGCTGTCTTACTGGGGCTACAGCGGACTGTATCGGAAAAGTGTGCACTAGGAGAAATGGCAGAAAATATCCCCTTCACAAGACTTTTCAAGAAAAACATAGTTAAAACATCATCTAAGGTATATGATGTAAAGTAACAGCAATAATTGCATAGAAAAATACACAAATGGATATTGCAATTGCCATCCAATAAAAATGAAAAGTTGGAATGGAAAATTAACTGCATATTTTAAGTGAGTTTAACTGGCACATGCTAAACATATACTTTTAATCATTCAGCATCATTAAAAAATTGAATTTTTAATTGGCTAAAATGTATTTTTTCCTAAAAGCTAATATAAAAGAAAAAAAAGTTTTTAATGAGTTTGACACACAAAAACGATCAAGAGATATTTTCTATTAGAAAACAAAATCTCCTAAATTATGTAGCTAGGCAAAGATCCAAAGACATACTTCCTGGAAAAAGTAATATCATTGTATAACAAAACACTGAATAAAATCTAGAATTTCTTCAGTTTTACAGGTCTTTAGACTAAAATTGACAACTGTGGACTATATTCCATCTCTGTAAGTGTATAGGTATAATTTTTAAAGGTCACAATTTTTATATACTTGTCATTAGATACTCTTAAACTTTTAGAAATATACACACACACACACACGTATATATAAATTCATGTTTCTCACAGGTCAACAACAAAGTAATCTAACATCATTAAAAATGTTCTTACTGTTTCTTAAACATGTAACCTATTAACACACAAATCAACCTCACTTTCTGCTCCTCTTACCCAAATCGCTTCAGAAGGATGAGCAAAAGCGTCCCGCGCAGGCCCGGGCGCTGCCAGGTCTAACCTGCAACCTCAGTCAGACTCTGGCCTGTCTGTGACCGGTCCCCTCTCCTGGTCCCTGAAAACGTTCCCCAGCCCCACGACCAACCTGTCTCATCGCCATCGAGTTCCCCTCCTGGCAAATGACGTTGCCTCCCACTTCGGAGGGGAAAACGAAACCGTCGGAAGCGAAGTCCCTCGGCGTCCCTCTCCCGGCTGGCCTCTCTTACGCCACCTGGCCGTCTCCACCCCACGCGCCGTCCGCTGCGCTGCCCATTCCGTCTGTCTCTCCTCAACACGCACCGCTCCCCCTCCCGCGTCTTCTCACCACGTCTTCCCGCCTCCTCCTCTGCTCACCTGCCTGCCTCTCTCTTCTCTCCTCCACCTCTTTCTTACTGATTTATCCTTGTAACAAGCGCGTGACCGGCACCCTGCGAGCACACACAAGCACCTGCCCTGCTCCTGACCAACACATGAACGCGCGTGTCTCACACACCCCTCTCCTCAACGTCAAAGCTCACCTAGAGAACGGCCCCTCCATCATTTCTCAAAGCCTAGTCCAAGGACCACCTGCATTGCTCCCTGGACATGGAAATTGCTGAGCTTCTGGAATCAGTGAGAGTTGTGCAACATTATGACTATGCCAAAAGCCATCAACTGCACATGTTTAAATGGTTCAAGTAAATACTAAATGTTATCTGATTTTAAAAATTAAAAAAAAACAGTCAGAACCACAGATACACATTTGAAAATCATTAATGCAAAAACAGCCGTAAGGTCAGAGAAACGGACGTGGCTGCCCGGGCGGACGGGCGGAGGACTGAGAGAGGACGCAGAGCTAGACCTGGAGGACAACGGGGGCTCCGCGGGCCGCGCGGCCGGGCCGCGCCGGAGTCCGCGGACACGCTCAGACCGCCGCGGGTTAGCGCGGCGTGTCTCCTCCCCGAGTTAGGACGCACGAAGAGCGAAGCGGTCGGGACAGCGAAAGAACAGGCGGCTGCGCCCCGACGCCCCCGCCCCGGCGCCACGCGGGTACCTGTCGGTGACGGCCGCGAGGCTGAGCAGCAGGGTGCTGAAGAGCGCGACCAGCTCCTTCTGCAGCTGCTGCCGCACCGCCGTGCTGACGTCGTCCGCCTCCTCCCGTGCCTGCGCCTCGGCCGGAACCAGCAGGTCGAACAGCGGGTTCGGACTCTGGAAAACGGAGGGAAACGACGTGCTTACTCCCCGACGAAGCCACGAAGGCTGCTCTTGCGAGTCGCGCTCGGGGATAGCGAAGGCTCCGTCCGCGAGCGAGCCGCGTGGGCCCCTGCGGCGTTGACGCGGACCTTCCGAGCGTGATTCGCACGTCGTCCCAGCAAAAGGAACGCGTGTCTGTTACAGAAAACCGAGGAAAATACAGAGAAGCGGGATGAGAAAGACAAGACCCAGCCCAGATCACAGCACGCAGAGAGGGCGGCTCCTGCTATACCGTGCATACGCCTCTGTATGCCTGTGAGGACAGATATAAACATCAGCACAATTCCGTAACAAACCGACACCTGGTAAAAAAAATCCACTCTTGTAACCATTTTTTACTTTAAGTTATTATCAGAATTTCTTCCAACCGTGGGGTTTTACCACCCCGAACCCCGGATGAAAGGCGACTCTTTTTTTCAGTGACTTCTAATCTCACTAAGATGCAGCATGTGCTCAATTCTGATTATGTTCTATGTGTGAATTTTAAGCAACACAATTACTGAATCAGAACATTATAATAGTTTAATGCTTTTGATGTACATTGCCAAGTCGCCCCTGCAAAAGGTGGACTGAAACACGCAGCCAAGCGGAGGCGGCCTACAGCACCCAAGCCAGCGCTGGGCGTCCTCACCGCTGGAGGCCGGGCCCAGCCGATCGGCTAGTAAACAGATCACACTAACGCGATCTAAAATGTTTCCTGCTTTCCACTGTTTAAAATGTACGTGAAGAAATAGGATTATTTTTAATATTCAGAGAATAGAAAACTTTACATTAACCCCGAGGGTCAACTGATTTAGAGAATATTAAATCTGTAAATCTGTAAATCTTCTCTTTTTAGCATATTTCCTATGCCAAAAAGTATGCTAAAAAGAGAAAGAAAAGAGTTCATCTAACTTTTTGATTAAACCAGAAGACTTGCATTTTCTCATTTCGCATATGGGCAAATGGAGGTTTACGAAGAGGTGAGGTAATTTGTCTGACATCTTAAGAACGAGCTGAGCAAGGATTTGATCTCGGAAGCATTCACGTCACAGCTAGTAAATATTTTGTCCTCAGCATTACGTCATGTCAATAGTGCACAGTACCACATGCGCAGAGCGATAAGGTCAAAACGTAATTACTGTATTATAAAATCCTTCACCTACAGAACTCGATTCAAAAATAACCACCGACTCTTTAAAGAAATGAAGAAAAAGGGAAGAAAACTCCAAGTTGTTCATACAACATAACATGTAGAGTAGACTTTGGTGAGGTACGCACAATCACACATAACTTATTTGGGAGCCTCTGGAAAGTTGCATTAATGTTTCGCTTTTAACTTACTTCACTATGTTTGACACCTCAGCAGCTTTTATTCCCAGCTTTTCCTTTCATCTTGAGCAAGAACTGCCTTATTTGGCTCAATTAAACATAGCTACAGCTTCCATGTTTCATACGTGAATAAACAATCAAGATACACATTTAATAAAATCATAAAAATAAATGTGTATTCTCTCACATCCGTAGCCTCATGTAACCAAAGGCCGACTCACACCCACAATCCCTCCAACTCCCATTAACACTGACAAAAGGAACGAGCTGTTTTTAATGCAAACCGTATCTGGAAAAAATACAGTTTTACCACCAGGAATTATTAATTCTGATATTCAGATGAAAATTAAGTAGGAACTACTGATTCATATGTGAATATATTGATAGAGCATGTATATATCTAAAATTAAGCTTCCTCCAAGAATCTCATTCTGTTAATGACTTGTTTTTGCCTGTAACCGCTGTGACCTTTCCCCTTCATCACACATCCTGGAGTCACGTGTTAACGGTAAGCTTCGGGGGACCTGGACAGCACTGCCTCTAAAACGTGGGACGGATGAACAACCCTCAAGTACAAGACATCAGAATCGATGTCTCCGCTGATGCCTGCTCATCTCAAGTGCTTAATCGCACTGGAAGGTTTTGTCTTTAGACGTTAATATTCCATCCCAATTTTAAACCGACGACTTGCGCTGTTATTTTCCCCGAAAGGCAACGTTTTCTGTAATGACGGCCACTGTTTTCCCATCTCCCGTCCATCGGCAGCAGACAGCTGGGGACTGCGCGACACCCCCCAGAAACGCTGGTACACGCGGGCCTGTGCAAGCCAGCCAGAAAGGTATTCAAACGCACTGCCTCCGGGTTATTCTATATATTAACAAAATAGCACTACACTATAGATGAGTGGCACGAGAAATTCCTAAAGTGCCCAAGAATTAAAATGTTTGTAACCAATGAACGTTTTGATAAAACACATAAAACTTTCACAACAGAAGGTCCCTACGCCTTCCCCCAGGAAGCGACCTGAGTCTTCTCTGCGCCTCCTGTCAGGTTCGCCTGCCTGATCAGGGGTTCACATGTGCCTGCTTTTGTGAGTTTCTGCCGCCACTTCCTTCACATACGTTCAAAACAGCTCCTTGGAAATGTTACTTTACTGACCGCCTGAAATCATGTCTCACTTATTTTACTAGCTTCAAATGACAAAGTTTAAAAGGCATTTGGCTTTCTATTTTCGGGCTTCCTTTATCTTGAACGTTGGTCATTACAAAACACTTAACAACCTAACGCTTGTTGCATGACACTTGGAGAGGAAACCCTCCTGAGAGCGGAGGCTGAAGTCCACTATGCTCACCTTCAAAGTATTATTTTTCATAACACTAGGGATGATAGTGAGGAGATAGAGTAAAGGCTTTCCAGACACAGCCTTGATACTTTACAAAGTCAAATAAATTTAATTACACCAAAAGCCTTTTCTAAAACTGCATTAAAGTTACAGTACAATCATCTATATAATCATCAATATACATCAGCACTCATGACAATACAAATTTCATAATCACTTAAAGTTTTAACTAGTTACAGTAACATAATTTAGGCAAATATATTTTAATATTCAGTGAGCATTCTATTATTATATACTACGTACAGAATCTTTCATATGTAAATGTTCAATTATTGCACAGCTTTTCAAAAGATTCTAAAACGAAAGTGCACTATATCTGCCACTTCACAGCCCAAAGCAACCATAATCCCCGAATATAAGCACTCTAACCTAAGAAGGAGACTGCTCTTCTTTAAAAATGAGTAAAAGGATTATGAAGTTATAAAACATTTATAGAACAAAAATTGATTTGAGTTATCAAAAAACTCTTTCGTAGGAAAAGCTTCACAGAGATTCTTTTAATACTATTTTAAAATCCAATTTCTAAAACATGTGAGCATGCCGCAAAGCTAAAAGAACTGCGATGACATTAGGCTTTACTTTTTTGCTTTATTAAAAATGTTCAGAAAATAACTGCTTCCAAACACTTCCTTAATTTTAATAATTAAAAAGAGAAAAATCAAAGTAACGATGGCTTTTTGAGATCATTCGTGAGAAAGAAACAGAAGAACAAACTTCACTGAACAATGAAATGAGTCTGTGTATTTCGGAAGTTTAATCATCTTATTAGATTCAAAAAACCTACTTTAAGGAAACTAGTATTTTGTCTCTCACGTGTATTACAAATATTTTTCTCATTTTATCTGTCTTTTTATCTATGTTTAAGGTGTTTCTTGCCATACATACGAAGCCAATAAAATCACATGTAAATGTCCATCCACTGGACAACTGTTCTGTCGTTAAGTTTCACAAAATTAAAATAAAGTTAATCTGAAAGAAGTAAAAATGGCCAGAAAAAATAAAGAAAATAAAGTGTATTAAAGAAAAATTTGTTAAAATAATTTTAAAATGTAGTTCTTCAGAAAACATGGACATATCAAAGGAACTCAATACAAAGTCCGATCAAAGAGTCATGTATATATAGGGTGTTAGTTCGACCTTTTTTTTCCAATAGTGGCAACTCAAATCAGAGATAGATGATATGGGAAAATTGCTATGCTAACTGGCCAAAAAAAATAATCCACACCAAAAAGATACCAGATGAAAGAAGATATAAACAAAAATAAAACCTTAAAAGTTATGAAAGAAAACATGGAAGTGTTCACCCCAAACTTCAGAGTAGAAAAGACCTTTCCAACAAGATACATAGCTGAGAGCCTACAAAGAAAGAAACCCGTAAATATGACTGGCTGCATGAAAACAATACGGCGGTGACTGAACGACCCGTCCTCACGGAAGCCACTTTCTAATGGGCTGGGGAACACACAAAGTGAACGAAGGTATCCTGCAGGTGGGCTTGATGATCGCATTGAATTAAGATAGAGTAGGGCAAGAAATAAGGCAGCGGTAAGAGATGAGGCCGAGAGACAGACAAGCAGGATGCCGTATGCCACACGCGCAGAGGAGGCTCCTCTGTTTGACCAACGTCTGAACGGAGCACTGAACCGCGCCCGATAAACTTAAAAAAAAATAAAAAGTGTAGTGCATAAGATAGGCAAATAAGATAATTAAGTCCGAAATAACAAAAAAACAAACAAGAAAAAGACATCTGCGGCTCGGATCACAGGCAAAGGGTTCGTCTCTCTAATCTGACACATTCCTCTGTCACCACAAAGAGACACAAGACTAACCACCCGACTGTGTACAACCAGCAAAAGCATCAAAGAACAAGTCACAGGGAAGAAAGCAAATGCATCCAGGCAGAAAAGGATGACATCACTCAGGTATTTACTTATAAAAATACGGAAACAAAAAATCTCAAGACAAACACATGTACACATGTATCTTTGTGTTTCGTGACTGACTCAGCAATTACCGTCCTAGGAATTGAGTCTATAAGTGTATACTTGCATATGTAATGAATGTGGTCTACAGTTTCCATTTTTGTTAAATTTTAACAAGTTATGAAATTAAGGTTATGTGTGTTCTTGTAATTAAGTCTGCAGCTTCCCTAACGTCGTGAGTTTCCTGTTGGGTTCGTAAACGTTTTCGGCAGCTGTCTGTGTGCCGGGCACTGTGGCAGGCGAGGCGTAGGCGGCTGTGGACGAACAGTCCCTCCTTTCACCGGCCTATACCAAAGACGATACTAAGCATCTACACGAGTTTCATATACACACATTTATGTACATGACACAGAGATTTTTAAAAAATCTACGAGCACTTCAAAAAGAATTCTCAATTAGAATTTCTAACTTATACCATATTAGCACTTCATACTCTCATAGCAAATCATGTTTTTAAATCAGCTTTGCAAATGTATTAACATGCATTAACATATAATGAAACATATCTGTCTCACAAGGTCTATCTTCTTTATCAATTTAGACCCTCTTTTCTAATTTTTATGTGTTTTTCTCATGATTACGTATACAAAGGTTTATCTTTGCTAGGTTAAGCAAATTCACACAGTATTTCCAAGAGGAGAAAAGAAAAGAAAAACAGAAAACAGCTGCACAGACCGACGGCAGTGAGCTAGCTTGCTGGCAGGTCTCTTAGGACACGGTCAGCTAGAGCGGTGAGAGTGGGGGCTGGGGGGTGACCGCCACGGTGGACTCGCACCCAAGGCCTTTCCAGCCTCGGCGTCACCACGGCCCTTGCTCCCGGCCTCTCCACTTTCCTGTCTACAGTCCCCGCTACCCCTGGGCCCCAAGATTCCCACTTAAAAATACAGCTGCAGCAGAAAACTTGCACGGAGAAGGTTTTGTTAACTTATTCTGTTTAACCACAAAACAGAAGGTCTCACCATTCTGTACTCTTTAATTTAATAAGCCTAGTCTCAATCACATCGAGAAGGCCACGTTGCTATGAGCCATCTATCAGAAGACGAGGCGTACGTTACTAAGTGTGAGCTACAGTTAAAAATTATGCTTTTCAATAATATAGTATTAATGATTTTCAAATAAACCACTTGTCAAACCCAAAATCCAAATTCCTTAACAACACTTACATGTCTAAGAAGTAATTCTAGAAGCCAATTTAGAAGTTCTACTGATGAATCTTTTCTTTGTGTCTTCAATAATTTATTTAAAAAATGTATGATATCTATTAGCAGTTTCTCATCTTCAGTGCAAGCAGGAAGCACTTGTAAAAACCTACAACAAAGAACACGATAATTACGGTTTCTAGCTCTTAAAGTGGTGTGTTGATAAATATTTTAACCAGCAGCTGAGGAGTCGGGTGCTGCTTTGTTGTCTGCCAATTTCCACAGTCTAAACCTCCCCCGTGGCCGACTGTGAGCCACCACCGCGACAGAGCCGTGGAGAGAGGGCCAGCGGCACACAGCCTTCGACGACGCAGACGTAACAGACGTAAATAACCCTGAGAATGCAGACCGCAGCAGTGGCGCAAGATGATTAGGAAGCGATAACTTCTGCAGAATCATTCATTTTCATATAATTTATTTAATTGTAACTTTACATGATTTTTTTAAATGGCTCCGTGGAAACCAACGTGCAAAAATCCTGAAAATGTAAGCATCGGCTCTCTCCCAAGGCAGCACTGACTCCAGCAAACCACTGAAAAAGCCAAGGCAGATATCCGAATTGTGAGGACCAGCCTAAAAAAAGGAGTCGGCCTTTCGCAACACCATTTAACCCTGCATTCTGAAAAATTCCACACTTTACGTTTAGTGTGAAAGCTGCATATTTTGCACTAGTTACATGAAAACGAAACCATGAAAGTGCGGCCAGGGGCCGCTCGGTGCCTCAGCTGTGAGCGACGGGGCGGCCAGCTGCCGCCAGTGAACGTGTTAAACTGACACGCCAGAGCCCGCCCAAGAGCTACGGACGGACCCCCACGTGGCAATCGGCTCCATGAAATTCAGAGCATGACGAAGAACGAGGCGGAAAATTGCAAAAGCAGAACAAAACAAATGGTCAGCTGCAGGTGAGCTACACCTGTTAGTGACCCCACGGGTGTCCTGGTGCGTTTACAATACAGACAGGACAAATACTCAGGCTGTTCGGTCACGTCTTACCCTCATCAGTTACCTTTATAAGATAACAAAATTTTCCATGATAGGATATTTACAGAACCGTTATAAGCTTATTAATAGTTTCTTACAAAATGCAGTGATTACGTGAAAAACGTTCTCTCTTGCTGTCGTGAGATAGTTATCACGGCTAACAAAAGGCCTGGGGTTTCTCCTTCTGTGAAAACCTCTCTCACGAGAGCGACAGGAAGAACACACGCTCGCATTCTCAGAGGCGGGAGGAGAGCCCAGCCGCAACGCAACCGGCGCCCCCACTGACCTGTTGAGCGCGGTGTGCCATGCCAGGGACGTCGCGGGGACCCCACGCGGGCCAGGGCTGCCCTTCGAAGACAGTCTGTCGTTCAGGAAATAGAAGCTCATCCTCGTGACAGCGGCCCTCACTTCCCTGTGCCCCGCGGCCTGAACGACGGCCTGGAGACAGTCCTGCAGCCCGCTGGCGGTGTGCGTCACCTTCAGAGAAAGTGTGTCCTCTGTGGACAGCCTCAATGTGTCTAAGAATCTAAAACAGAAAAAGAGAAAGAGACAAAAAGCTACCTAAATAAGAGCTCGGTTTTATGATACGCTCTCTCCCAAAAGTTGTTTTACCTTCATTTTCTTTTAATTAAAGGTTGACTCATAGCCAAAAGAAAATTCAGTGTATCTGTCAACATTAGGCTTTTACACTAGCATCTGAAGTGTTTATATTGACATTTTCCTGCTTACGCAAATATGAAGTAATTTTCACTCAAATAAGAAAGTGCTGACAGATTAGAATAGAAGCTGTTCAGAAGTAACAACTGTCCCCCCGCAGCGACGACGACCTTCAGACCCACCCTCACCGACCCCTTACGCTAACGCACAGCAGTCTCCCTACGGTCCACATCTGTCAACTAACCGAGCTTCGCGTAAGCTCGAAGACAGCACAGGTGGCCTGTTTTTTAATTCAATTTCCTTGTGTGGTAGTTTTTAAAAAGTAATGAACACACGTATCCTTTAAAACAAAGTAAAAATTATAATCTTCGGTGCGGAAGCAGAATCATATGATAATAAGTATGAAAACTACTTGACCTAAAGGACAAACAAGACCTAACTCATCAGTTCTGACTAGCTAAATGTGAATGCGTTTCCAACCGAGCGGAACGGCTTACTCTTGGGTTTGCGTTTCGGGGTTCGTTTCCTTCAACAGGTTGTCGATGCCATGATACCATGCCAGGTTCCACGCTATTCTCAGCATATCTGAGACCGGCTTCAAGGCCAAACAATCGGCAGATAAGGGCAAAACTGTGGCGTACGGACTCACGGCATGGTGGCCAGCCGCGTGCACTGGCAGGTGATACCTGGAGAGGCAGCACACGCATAATCACAGACGTCCACGTTCTCGGGGGGACAGCGAAAAAGGTCGAAGGGCTCAGAAGCACAAATGGACAGTTACGAAATAGACGCGGAGACATAAAATGTGCTATAAGGAAAATAGTTAACAATGCTGTAACAAATACTTAAGGGGGAAGAGGGGAACTAGACTTGGTAGGGTGATCACCGTGTGAGTTATACAGATCTCTGATCGCTGTGCTGTATAACTGAAACTAATACACTATTGTATACCAACTATTATTGAAAGCAACTCATTGAATTAATTGTACAATGTAAACACGAGCACCTAACTGTCTATTTTGTTAAAGCCAGGGGAAAAAAAGGAAAAAAAAGGAATGAGCAGCAAACGGAGGATGGAGGGGTGTTTTATGTTTTAGAACGGGAGGCCTACGTGGAAGGCCTTGCGCCACACGAAAAGAGGCCAGGCTGTCGCTCAACAGTCACTCCTTCAACAAGTTAGAAAACGAACTGCACATTAAGCCTAGAGAACATGGGAGAAAGAAACTAATAAAAAGCAGAGGGGACCGCATCATGACCGGTCTTAGAAAGCACCGCGCACCCGCCACACGGGCAACGATTCCAGAGACGACGACGTCACTGTGGGTGAAGGAGCAGGAGACCGCCTCCTCTCCCCGACGGACCGATGCGGTCCCGGCTCACGCTCCGGCTCTCTCCTCCATGGCAGCCAAGCGGCTATGGGCGTCGCCGGTCTCGCCCAGCTGATTCGCCCGGAGCGGGAGCGACTCCCCAGGCCTGCGCCGGGTCGTGCGGGGCGAACCGCAAATGCGCGACGGGAAGCCGCGGCGCGGAGCGTCCCTGCGGGCGGGGGCCAGGGCGCTGTGCCCATGCGCACGTACGGGGCGGCGTATTTCCTACTGAGACGTGGGCTCCTCGGCCAAGACCGCCGCCCGCGCCCACACAGGGCAGGAGGGAGAAGGCCCGTGAGTTTGCGCTGCCGGCTGCCGGGCGGGCTGACGTTCCCTGTGCAGCTCTTTCGCCTTCGGTGCAGACCTGGACAGCACTGACGTTAAAACGTGGGGACGGGGACTACGCCGACTGGACGCCCCGCAGCCCCCCCGGGAAGGAAACGGTAAGACGCACGAGGCACGTGGCTTAGCTGCCAGAGGGAAACTGACAAATTGCACATTCCGATTTCCCTTTCTGTAACGACATTAGAAAAGCGAATAAACAAACCCGTTACCTTCTGAACACGGAGACGGGCAAGCTGAAGACTGACGGTGGAGAAGGTTTGCTGGGAGGATGCAGAGACCTGCCGCACGGAAGAAACACCACGGGAAAGTCTGTGTGGCCGGCGGCGCGGTCCCCGCCCGACCGGCCCAGCGCGCAGCACGCAGGCCCCGCGCCTGCCGCCAGGGCTGCCCGCGGCGCACGGGACGCAGGTGCTGCACCGCCCGCCGGCCCCGCTCGGAGTCCGGCCGAGGCAGCACTGTCATCCGCAACACCTGAAGGTGCTTTCAAACACAATGTTAAAGAGAAAACACACAATTGAGAGCACGTGCTGAAAAATGCACTGCTGACGAAAATCACTGCACTAATTGGTACGTTCTGCACTTACAGAGTTCGAAAATAAAAGTTCAGGGTGACCTTCAGCCAGGGAGCTTTTTAAACTGGAAGCCACCCCGTGGTGTCGCTACCATGAAAAGCGTGACCTTCGTGAGCCAAAAACCTCCATGCGTTGCTATGAGATTGCAGCACAAAGCTCAGGTAAATAATAGAGTAAAAAACTTTAAATTCTTAGAGCTTACCACATATCCATTCTTGATACTTCATCAAACAACAGAAGACAAAATAATGCTCCGACTTCAGTCACGATGGCACAATCTTCATGAAAGATCAAGGAAACTGAGAAATAAAAAGCAGCATGAAATAGCTTTACCTCCAGAAAGAATAGACTTCAAATCTAAACTATCTTAAGCAGGGGGGACCACTTCATACATCACATAAATGTCTAACCACTATCCCGTTCACCTAAACCTAATATAAAATAATAACGAATGTCGACTATAATTGAAAAATAAGATTTTAAAAGCTGAAAATAAATACAGTCATTCACTCACTCATTCGCTCTCAGGCGAAGCCATGTCAAGCCAGACGAGCCGGCATGGCCGACGCGGGCCCTCGCGCCCGCCCGCAGCCCAAGGCGGCCCTGAGCTCCCGCCCGCGTGCAGGGCGCGGACACCGCGCGCAGGGCCCGCACCGCAGGGCTGGCCGCGAGGCCCCGTCGGGTTCCGGGGGGCGGAGAAGCCACCCGGCCCGGCTTCGGGGCGGTTTCGCCGGGTCACGCGACCCCAGCTAAGGTCCGCTCACTGAGAGGCCCCCCCATTTGGCCATCTCGGCCCTTTGCTATCGACACAGGCACAGAGCTTGGATGGGACTGGAAAACGTGTCTGTGCCGGTGGCAGGGCTTCGGTCTGTGCGCCCCCCGTGAGCCCTCGTCCAGGCCCTGACACTCGCGCGCCCCGGCTTCAGCCCTGCGACGCCCCCAGCGCTGCAACTTCTCAATGCTTGAAACCCATGAGGCTCTAACCAAGCAGGCGTGACGGCTGCGCCAATCACGCAGGAAGAACAACGCAAGGCAGAGTTAGCAAATACAGGGGAGCAGCAGAAAATTAGTTTTAAAGGAAGGCATCGTTCCTAATTGTAAGAAAAGGAAAACATTATCTAATAGGCGTAATTAGAAATAGCAACGAAATGGTAAAGAAGCAGACACGTGTGTAAGAACTTACAGTAAAGTACACATTTCCTATCAGTGGAGATGAAATGAGCCACAGTATTCCCAAATACATAAGAAATTATTGCAATACAATTGCCTACAATATGGAAAAAACAGATCCCTACCTTACACTATATGCCAGAATCAATTCTGAGTAGATCAGAGACCTAAGTTTTCGAAACGACGCTTATAAACAAACATAGTAAGAGAAAGCACAGAGCATATTTGGAATTTGGAATTGGAGAAGGCCCTCCTTTCAAAGCACGATGCAAAGCCCACTTGCTATAAAGGAAAAGCTTCGTATATTTCCATTAATAATAAAGATTAAAGATAAAGATACAATAGACTTCCACAGAAAGGTTGAAAGAAAGCCTTAACGTGAAATCAGGCAGACGGCTTATACTGTCATATAAAGGAATCCCACACGTGCCTCACAGAAATCGAATTCCGCATCTCCCCGCCGCGCCTCCACCGGGTGTTCGCCCGCCACGGGCCCGCCCGGGGCACCTCCTCTGGCCCAGGAGCCCGCCCGCTGTGACAGTTAGGGCCTCGCTGCACCCCGCATCTGCTCTTCCGTCTCCCACTCCGGTGTACACTCCAGAGTGTCATATACCAGGCTCATCGCAATGTCCCATGGGCCGAGCACGGTGCCCAGCACATAGTAAGTCCTCTGAATGTTTCCGGAGGAACGAAGCTTCCTGCTTGAGGACCTGGTTGATAACTAATTTGGGAGATGGACGAGTTTCTCCATCCAGCCTGGCTGCTGGTTGTGCAGACCTCACGCCCTAGGGCCCAGTCCTTTTTCTGACTAGCCTTTGGCTCAACAAACCTTTTCTTTTAGAGGAAAAAACAACAACAACAAACTAATTTTGCCCTAAAACTAAATTCATTAATAAGATACTATAATTCATTTTCAGACTCACTGAAGTAATTTTTGCAAACATCAACGACAATAAATACTGAAAGGGCAAATTATGGTGCCTCAGAAAGTGTGAATCCAGTAGGTGCTCATAAATAGTTGAATGCCTAAATAACTTAAATCAAATTATAAGTGAAAAGGTAAACCAGGGACTAAATTCCACTGAATGAGGTTAATAGGAAGGTAATTATTAACAGCATTAAAGAAAACCAGAGATCAATAACTGCTACTCTTCTAGATCAATCTATAGAAAATTATAAAATTTTATAGCCTATTCAAAACTTTACGAGCCTCAACACCCTGAATCTGTTTAAAACTTCAGCTGACTTGGACCTTTACCAACGGTATTAAATAAACAGTGTCCCGTTCACTTGGCAAACAGAAATCAGCAGAAAAAAAGAAAATGCTTAAATAAAATGACGATATTCTAATCTGTATTCTGATAATACTTTAAAGATATATATCGCTTGTTTTTTACATGCCTGGTAACTGACCAGGTTAAGCACATTGAGACATTTGATCAAGCTGTCTCTTGTAGAATATTTAAAAGCAGTGGCTTAAACTTCTGGAAAGTAAAATAGCACAAAACGTCACAAGGCTCTCTACTGAGAGTAGTCAGAAGAGAACAAGACACCATGGGATTTTTCCATCTGGACACATTACTAAATTACAACCGAACGGAACTGGGTTTTTAGAACAATCACACTCTCTGAAAGGCGGCGGCGGTGGCTGCTCTGCCGCTCTGCCCCGCGCAGGCCAGCCGTCTGGGCACCAGCGCCAGGCGTCGGGCGCACGGACGACGAGGCTGCGGCCTCCTCGGCGCAAGCGTCTGCTCAGGGACAGGAGGGCCAGGAGGCGTCCGCACAGCGTTAAGCATTTCCCATTGACTCAAAAACTCTGCTGTTACGTGCGTAACCCAGAAAGCATGCGACCGGCAGGTAACGAGGAGCTTAAGAATGGACGCTGCTCACCTCTGAGCAGCAGGGTCAGGAGAGACGGCTGCTGGGCGAGGGCAAGCCGCAGGACGGGGTCGGCGCAGAGAACTTTCCTCAGCAGCGCGAGGCTCGGCTGCACCAGACACTCCACGGCCTGGCCGGGGGACAGTTACTCATCTTCATCAGTGCTCAGTGCTCAGACGAGACAAAATGTACTACAACACTGCATTATGCGCTTACTATCTTAAAGCGTATGCTTTTTTAATCCGAGTTGTGTAAAACAAAATTGTAAATAAATATTGAGAATTTTCCACTGAAAATAAACTTTGCACATATTTCTGCTTACACATCTTATAGAAATTTTAAGATTAGTTTTCGTTTTCATGAAGCACCCCACTTAGAAATTTAAAAAAAAATCAACAAGGTAGTGGGTGTTACTCAGGACATAAACTCCAAGTACTTACTCAAATTTAGCTGAATTCACTATCAGATCTGATTAATAAAAACACCAATCTGTAAAAAATATGTCTAGACACATGTTAGGCTTACCTCACCATCTTGACCCACACATTCATTTAAATACTCAATTATCTTGTCGATTAAGCATAACTTTTTCACCACAGCATGCATTTTAACATCTGTAGACAAAAAAAAAGTTACTAAAAGTTAAATAACATTTTCTTCAATTTTAAAAATACAAAACCAATATCCATATAACTTTCGAACTATTAAAAATAGTTATACCTGATGTTGAAATGAGATGATAAAATATTTAACTTTTTGCTCACATACATCTAAACACTGTGAAAACTTTCAAGTAACAATCATACCTTACTCTTTACCTCTTGTGATGTAAAAAATAAAAACTGTTAAAAAAGAAATGAACTAGTTTAGACTCTGAAAAGTAGTAGAATTTTATGTATACAAATGAATCCTTTTATTTGTACATGACAAAATTTTCCTACAATGTTTCAATGACAATTCTTCTCTTTTCTAAATCCATCACCTCAAAATCTTTAGAATTCTCCACAATATGTAAATATGGCTAGCAACATGATCATTTTTCTGTTACTGAAAGATCTCTAACCTCCAACTGTTAATAGCAACTATAAAGAGAAGGAGATGGTAATACACTCCATATCCTTCTGAAGAATGTGAACTCTTTTTATAAACGTATACACGTGTGTGTGGACACACTGCTATGCACTGAATGTTTAAGTCCCCCAAATTCACACATAGAAAGAAACCTACTCTCCAACGTAATGGTGGTGGGGGGCGGAGCCTTTGGAGGTGATTAGGGCACAAGGGGAGAGCCCCGGTGAACGGGATCGGTGCCCTTATCAAAGAGACCCCTTCTCCTTGTGAGGACACAGTGAGAAGACACTATGAACCAAGCAGCGGGCCGTCACCAGACACTGAATCTGCTGGCACCTTGACCCTGGACACTCGGCCTCCAGAACGGTGAGATACATTTCTGTTGTTTATAAGCCACCCAGTCTATGGTATTCTAGTACAGACGCCCCAATGGACTAAGGCACTAAGGCACTAAGGCACTAAGGCGCGCACGCACACACGCACACGCACGCACACGCACGGCTTCAAAATCGCTAGTTGCTGATGGATTAGTTACCAGTATTTAACGACCTGCAGACACATTTCCTCATTTTGTGTTGTCCCGTATCCTCAGTGAATCCACGCGTCAGAAACACACACGAATGCGCGTGTTCACACTGGACCCGCACCGCCCCGTGAGCCCCTCCGGCTGCCTCTCTGACAAGCAGTCTCCCCTCCCCCAGCACCGTGCCACCACGATCACACGCTAGATTTCTGAAGTGTTAACAATACTAAGGGAATATTTTCTAAAACAGTTTTTTGATCTTGTTAGCTGAGGCTCTCCACACTTTCTAGAGCGTTATGTTCTGCAGTCTGTAGTAGAGTTATTAAAGCCAAAAAATATGTTGCATTTGCTTTTTCAAATGACTCTCACTCCGGTTTCCACTAATGTCAGGACAAGGATATTAACCATGCCCCAACTTCCAACTCAGAGGAAATCTTTTTATGTAAGTGCAAAGTTATCATTTCTCTCAAATGTTACAGTTAAATTACATATGTCATATATAGGGAATAATAAAATAAAAAAACTAACCCAAAGAATGGAAGCCTGTGGAATAACAACGCTACAAATAAAGTTAACAGTACATTTTACTAGTTGTTTTAAAAATAAGCCTTTAAAAAAAAAAGTTACAGTATATACTTTTTATTTTATCCACCCACAAAGTATTGTTTGATTGGCTTCTCTAAGCAAGATAGAACTGGAAATGTGTACTAGGTAAACTAAGAAAGGAACATGCAATTTACTGTTAATATTTTAGAAGGAAGAAAATTCCCTCAGATGACGTCCTACAGGTCATATAATGATAATTGAGAGCGGGGATCGGCAAATGTTTCCCGTAGTAAAGATCTAGATGATAAAGGGGCGAAGCTTTGCTGGACATACACGGTCTTTGTCACAAGTTCTTTGTTTTTGTTTTGTTTTTTAACAACTTTTTAAAAATCTAAAAACTGTTCGTAACTCAAAAGCTGTAAAGAAAAGTGAGGCTCAGAGCGGATCAAACCTTAGTTTTCCACAGACCCTGCTACACACAGCAATTTAAACCCATTATCGGCAGTTCAGGGATCGTTTTAAAAGACATTACCTTGCATGATCACAGCTAACTGTTCTGCTGCTGACTTTCTCAAAACAAGATCGATATCATCTGAGATAAAGATTTCATACACCTTCTCAACAGTCTCCAACTGCAAACCAAAAAAAAAAAAAAAAATCGTCATCTACTTCCAATTCTAAAATTTTATAGTTCACAAGACTACAAAAGCTGGAAAGTCAATGCACGTAAGTAACTGGTATATTTACACGTAAATCTGCAGTGAGAGCAGGTCAGGGAGGGACTGAGGTCTAAAGCACACAGCCCCAGGCCACGTGGGCCTCTCCCGCTACCTCTGCTAGAAAGTCAGTCACAATTCCACAGGAAACACCCCTTCAGGCAGCCGCAGGCAGCCCCGAGATGGTGCCCCAGACGGTGACGGCATTTCTCTGCTGCCCCTTGGCCACCTCCTCTCCTCCCAGGAACCCACCACAGACAGCTGTGACCTGCTGCCCAGCACTCCCACAAAGCCACCCCTGAAGCAGTCCCCGACTGCCAGTCACGCCGCGACAGAGTCTGAGGAAGGAAAAGGGGAAGAGAAAAGATCAAAGCCGGCACTCCTCCTTCCTCCAGACGGCTGCCGACCCTGCCAGGGACTCACAAAAGACAATTCTACAAGGCCTGCCCCCCACCTTGCCCCCTGCCATTCATGGGGCACAGGAGTCACTGCCAGTGGTCAGAACTCAGGGCGGCCCCGAGGGCAGCTGGGATGCAGCTGGGGACGGTTCTCTAGTCCTTCGGCCAAGGCTGCCATGTGGGCCCGACCCTTTAGGTGAGAACGCTGTGTTCCCCCATTTTAAAAACCCATTGTATTATGTTTCATGTGGCTCTTCGGGACCACCATAGGCGGTGGGGAGCCAGTCCACACTTTGCCCTCAATAAAACTGTTTTTTCCTCTTACAATGAAGAGGCTGAAAATTTTTATCATAGGAACTTTTTTTTGATATTATAGGCAATTCCGAACATAACAAGAATTCCCGAGTTTTATATCAGTGATATATATTTTTAACAGTTGACATAGAATTTCTTTCCACTAGATTAACTTTACATTATTCTTAAGATAGTTCAAATTAATTTCATGTCTGGTGTACATGTACTAAATGAAAAAGGACCAGTGCCTGGCATATAGTAGGCACTCGAGAAACATCTGTGCAATGAAGAAACGTACCCAGGAGCCAGACGAAGCCAGAGCACAGTTTCGAACCAGCCACGCATCACCGCGCGTGAAGCTGCCGGCCCCCTCCCCGCCACGGCCAACGCAAGCCGTGCGATACGAAACGTGACGTCGAATAACCGCACCGCAACGAACGAGAAAGCTGCAGTCACCTTGATAACGAGCTCTTTTCTGTCATCCAATTTGAGGTCGATAGGCTTCTTCACAATAAATAAATTAGTGACTCTGGCGAGGACTCTGGCGTCGATGGCGGGGCGCTTCCTGTCTGCCCCGTCCTCACTTGTGAGGTGACATGCCAACGGCTTCAGCGCCAGCGAACGGACCCTACGGAACACGGTGTCAGTCAGTCTTTCTATTTTTATAAATGTCGGAAATAAAGAATAATCAATAATTACAAAGGGACAGATTCAGTGAGACTGTCACAGTATCACTGTGAACTGCAGTAAGTCGACCTGCAAATTAAACCCGTAACTCCTGCCTCCAGGTCTAGCGCTGTCACTCATAAAAATTACCGGGATCCATGATCAGAGTGTAAACATCAGTCTGAACCCCTAGAGGAGTCATCACACTGGTAAGTGAGATATCACGACAATATATGAAAATCTTATATTAGGGACCAAATAGGTTCCCCTCAAATATAAAAATGGAAATCCTTTTGATTCCCACCAAAATTCTATTTTATCTGGAATGATTAGGATTAAGGCCAGCTGAGTGCAAGGCGGGAGATTTCAAGGGAAGAGGAGATGCTGCGTGCAGTGAGACGATGAAACGGGAGGACGGAAGCCCATCGCGCGCACGGAGGGCGCTGAGCCGGAAGCCACTGAGGGGACCCGGCACCTCCGCCCCTCCGCGGGTTCTCAGACGGCCCGGGAACGGGGCAAGTGTCACGCGATCGCCCAAGCGCCAGGGTTCAGGCACTACCGATGAGACTACGCGAACCTGCGGATGCTCCACGGAGCCCGCCCAACCGCAGCTTCGGCTGGGCCACCTGGCGGTGTCCCGTCGCCCTGAGGACCCCCCCCCCCATCATCACACTGACCCTGCTTTCTCGCCAGTGATGACGCGTAACCCATAAGCTCTCCCTTCTGTGCTCCCTGCTCCCACAGCTGACCACGGTCGTTAGGCACGTGGCAGACACTCAGGAGGTGCCTCCCAAAGCTGGGCATTCGCTGTCGTCGTATTAACACCCGTCATACTCTAAGGTGGTGCGACAAGTCAGGCAAACTCCTCCCGTCCCACTTCTCACCTCCCGAGAGCTTAGCACGAGGTTTTTCCTTTGTTCCCTCATTCCGAGCCAAAGCCCTCTGTACTGAGTCGTTAATGCAGAGAGAGTCACCGACCCCAGTAAGAAAGCTGGAGTGGGATATGTAACGCATATCCTTATGCATCTCCTCCTCTTGTACATAAATTTAGCATCTTTTAGGTTTAGCCTAGGGCACTAGAGTCCATTTATTCCTCTACACTGTCTTTCAACGATTATATTTTGAGCATATTTATGCCCAAGGAAATCTATGAAGTGCTGAGGACATAAAGACTGGCCAGAGGACAGGCTCCTGTCTAATGGAGTTTGTGGCATGGTGGGCTGGGGCAGAGTTAATCAAGTAATGAAAGTAAATAGGTACTTCGAATTCTCTTGAGTTCTATGTAAGACAGGTCAGGCTTCCCTTTGGCTCCTGGGAGGGGATCTCCACGTCCCCAGAATGTCCTGCCTGATAAGAATGTCTTTATTTATCCTAACACCCTGGGCCCCACAGGTGAACAGGAAACACACTTTTGTTGTGTTAAATCGCCACATTTCGGGGTAGGGAGTCTGACACAGCACGTGATTAAAGGAGCTGCCCAGGGCCACGTGGGGAAGCCAATCGACCCCCAGGGGGCCTGGCTCTCCTTCGCCTTCCCCGGCCCCCGTCGCAGGCGGTGTCACGACTGCGCTCCCCGGCCGCCCGGTCCGCTGTACTCACGCGGGCTTCCTCCCCAGCAGCAGCCGCAGCGTGGCCCTCAGGCGGGCGGGGCGGGGCAGGGCCTCGCCGAGGAGGAGGACGCAGCTGCCCAGCGGCTCCTCGGGGTCCGCGCAGCCCTGTCGGCGTCCGCGGCAAACGAAGAGAGTGTTAGATTTTACAAGTGTGGCTTCATTCCTTTAACTTAAAAGTAAGAGTTTTATTGATTGGCCGGACAACTGACAAAGTGCTTTTAATTCTGTTGAAAAGTCACTTTCCAAAACACCCAACATGAAGCAGCCTACTGAAAACCGTATTTCAAAAATAATACGTAAGAACCGCAGGGAACATGCCGACCTTCTCGACGTCTGATTTTTCCATCTGCCAAGATTCTGGTGGCGGCGCCTTCCCCACGGGAGGCCCCTGTCCCCACAGGACGAAGACGAGGCGCCACAGACGGGCTCGGGGGCCCGCGGCCGGGCAGTGCTCCCCGCCTCCGCCTCCTCATCCCAGGGCCGGCGGCCCGCACGCCCCTCGCTCCCCCAACGCCCGGAGCAGCCGCTAGAAAAGCTTTGTTCCCGAGAGGCCATGAATCGAAGGGTCGCTCCGGTCACGCGTACCCAGGGACGGAATGACAAAGGTCCGTGACGCACGGTCTGCTGAGGGGCCCTCGGCTCTCCTGAAGGCCTTTCCACAGGCCAGCTCTCTCCGCGGCCGCTGCTAAGGGCTGCGCCTCACTTCTCGGCCTCCCGCCCACACACGCGGGCTGCACGCAGATGAGCCACCCTGCTCCCACCTCCGGCCAGACGCAGGCAGCCACCCCCTCGGGGCCACTCATGCAGGGCCGTCCCTCGGGCTCGCCCGCCCTCCCCCCGCGAGACGCGCTCCCATCAACGCCGCCCTCCACAGCGAGGGGCACTGCACGCGGGGACCGCACGGAGCACCTGCAGGACCGGCAGGACGGGGAGGAGCGACTCGACGAGCCTGTCCCAGGTCGGCGCTGCCATCAGCAGGCGGCCCTGCAGCAGGTACAGCAGGATGGCTTTGGCGGCGGCATTCACCTGCCCGGCAACACGGAGACACAAGCCACGACGTCAGGCGTCCCCGAGGCCCCCCACGTACAGCGGCACTCTGTGAGGTCTGCAAAGCTGCTGGAATTAGCCTCTCTTCCTTCGAACGTCATTTCTGTAGCGTCACCTTACATCCTGCTCTCAACCGGTCTTTCCCCCTTAATGTTAAGTTCATTTTTTTCACCTTTAAGGTATATTCTCCCATTGAATAAAAGTGTCACTTAGTGAAACAACCTGCTTATTACAACTCCTGTAGAATACTCTACATCCTAGATGAAAAACCTAAGTAAACAGTTTTACCTGATTTCTCTGAGAACAAGTATGTCCTGCATTTTGATTCTCACACTTTCTTTAATATTTCTATTTAAATAAACACCGCGAATGAACCCATACATCAAAGACAAGTTTCTTTTCTGTTTCTCATCATGCTACCTAGTTACATCAGGATATTACCTTGATTAGCTGCATCTTGAATAGTTAGTTTTTTGCAGTTACTTTGAACACTCCATACCTCACTTTTGGGCTCCTGAATGCCAAATGCAGAGATTTCATACAGGACTTTGGGGTGGAGTAGAAAATGAATTCCGTTACAAAGTGAAGCCACGGATTTACCGACATGATGGATACCCAAACATTCCTGTAAAACAAAAAGTCACTGGTTCTTTGAAAGAATTCGTCTTTCATCTGTTTAAAATTCAATTCCAACTTTGGTTTTTACTTCATTGAAACTTTTCTTTCATCTCAAGAGGATGAGAAGAGATTCTCTTGCCTAATGGTTTTTCAGTCTGCATGAGATACGTTACATTACTTTCTGCCAAAAGGCAGAATCTTGGTAAATTAAATGACCAAAGTGCTGAGACAACCAAATATTTTAAAGTTGTTCGTAACGACAGACATAAACAACGTAAGTAACGTAATGAACTATATACCCAAAAGAATTAAAGCAGAAACCCAAACAGGTATCTGTACACACATGTTCACACAAGTGTTGTTCACAAAAGCCAAAAGGTAGAAACAGCCCAAATGGCCATCGACAGGTGAAAGCAGAATTGTGGCTGACAGGAGCTGGGGGGAGGAGGACTGAGCAGGTGTTGTTTACTGGGTACAGTTTAGATTTGGGAAAATGAAAAAGTTCTGGAGATGAATAATGTTGATGGTTGCACAACAATATGAATATATTCAACGTCACTTAACCATGCACTTAGAAATGGTCAATTTTACATTATACATATTTTACCACAACTTTTAGAAAGCCAAGTAGGCATAGCTGAGGAAGGAAGCAGTGTACTGAATGACAGCACTGAGAAATCCCACGCAAACAAAACAAAAAAAACAGAGATTTGAAAAATATAAAAGAGGGACCGAAAGACACAAAAAGTAAAATGGAAGGCTCACACAGCTCTGATGACAGTTCCACTTGAAGAGAAGAGCAAGGTTAAGAGAAACAATAAGGACTGAGAATTATCCTGAAATGAGGGCAAACAATGAGTCTTCAGATTACAGTACTAAACAGGGTAAATTAAAAAAAAAAAGTATGCGACGATACATTGTAATGAAACTGCAGAAGACCAGAGACAAGGGAAAGATCTTAAAAACAAAGAAAAAATACAAAGAAATTATAATTTAACGAATAGCAGACTTCTCAACAGTGACAGAAGCTGAACGGGGACAAAGAAGTATTAACAAAGTGCTAAGGAAGAACAGCAGTGAACCTATAACCCTATAACCAGCCACACTATCATTCTAACGTAAGGTAAAATGCATGTGCCATTCATCACGGACGATCGCTTAAAATACTGAAAAACTTATCTCAGTAAAAACTAGGCTGAACCTAAATAGTTATCGATAAAGTATATTCAAACGAAAGAGCAGTTAAGACGAACGAACTACGTAGATCACAAATCCAACCATTAAATGAAAGGACCAGGCAGCAAAGACATGCGCGCAGCATGAAATGGCCTTTTGAAGAAAGTCGAAATGATGACACGTGTGTCACTCCTGACGACGTGCACGAAGAGGGGAAACACGCAGAGCGGTGGGCGGGAGGAGACGCGCGGGCCGCGCGAGAGCGACCGTCGCGGTGGGGGACGGAGAGGGCGGGAGAAAGGGGGGCTTCCGTTACGACAGATGTTTGTGTCTCTGAATAAACACGCAGAAGGAAAAGTGGCAAAACCTAGATATTTGTTACGTACAGGCAGCACTTACACGTGTGAAATACACGAGGACAGTTTCAAGAGTAATATGAATATATGCATTTTCAATGCTGTCCCTACGTACAACGTTCTTTTCAGTATTGAAATAGTTAATATTTTCCGTACTATTCGAGAATGAAATATGTTATAATTTACAAACATAGAAAACAAACACATTTTAAAAGAAAAATATATATATTACTAAGAAAACAGACCTGACACTACAAAATTTAAGCCATAGCAACCTAAAACTGTTCCCGAGCATAGAGATCACTTTTGAACACCTAGTAGAAGTCAACTTTTCCTCACAATTTTTCCATCGCTAAGTAAAACAATATAAATTTAACTGTTAAGAAAACTTCTAATAAAGCGATTCAATTGCTAGAATTCCGAAGTTCAGGCAAACTAACAGTACAGATTTCTTAGGGTTGACTAATCATCGCCATCTATTTTCGTGGCAATAGTTCTTTCATCCTACCCACAAGGTCAAGTAATTTCATTTTAGAGTCAGAAGAAGGGAAGTCACTGTGAGTTTTTCCCCCAAAAAATCAAAAAGGAGAACGGCCACCTTAGTAATTTCGAGACAGCAGCGGTAGGTCTCAGCCTTCACGTGCGGCGATGGGTGGGAGAGCAGACGCAGAAGCACCTTCTGACTTTGCCCTTGTACCGACGGACTGGCCGGTGCGGACTTCCAGCTGGCGGAGAGAGGAAGCGTGCGAGAATCTCAGGCAGGGAAGCGACTGACCAGAAGAGGCCGGGAAGCTCAGCGGAAGGAATGTCACTCTACCCCAGTTCCTCCAACTGGGATCTCATTTAACTAACCTAATATTAGCACTGACCCAGGCACAACATGTTTCAAGGCAGAGAACATTCTCTCAAAGTGTACCCAAAAAAAAGTCCTTAAAAAGCCATATTTGAATGTAAATTGGTACAGCCCTGGAAAACATATGGAGGTTCCTCAAAAAATTAAAAATAGAACTACCATATGATCTAGCAATCCCACTTCTGGGTATATGTCCAAAATAAATGATATCGGTATCTTGAAAAAAATGTCTGTGCTTTTAGGTTAATTCCAGCACTATTCGCAATGCCAAAACAGGGAAGCCACCCAAGTATCCGTCCATGGACGAATGACTAAAGAAAACAGATATACAAGGTGTATACATACGAGGGAAAACTATTCGGTTAAACTATTCATTAAAAAAAAAACTATTCGTTAAAAAAAAAAGTAAATCTATCTGTGACACGAATGGACCCGAAGGACAAAGTGCCAAGTGAAATAAGCCAGACGCAGAAAGACAGAGGCATAATTTCACTTATGTGCGGATCTAAGAGTCGCGTCCGCAGAAGCAGAGAGCAGGACAGTGACCGCCAGGGCAGGGGCCGGGGGGCAGGGGGCAGGGACGTGTTGGTCACGGGGTGGGGCGTTTCGGTTACGCAAGGTGACTCTCTTCTGGAGATCGAATATACTGCATGGCGACTACAGGTACTAATGTGTACCGTACACCTGATATTTCTTAAAAGAGCATATTTTAAATGTTACCACAAAGAGATACCAACTACGTAAGGTGAAAAATAAATAAATTAATACGCATACTTAATTGACATATATCACCATGAAATTTACTTTTTCCAAAAGCAATGAAAATATTAAGTTCCAATGGCATCTGCGCCAATGTCCCCCAAGTAAATTAACGCATTATGTTTTCCTAAAATTCATATAGGAAAAAGGTGGGTAGTAATTAAACTTACATTTAAAAAAACTCAATTTATCAATTAAAACTTTAAAGATAGTCTAATATGCTTGAATACTTGATTATAATGAATACCAAAACAAATGTATAAAAATCCAAGAATAATTCATTTTGATTATAGGAATGACATTTTTAATGTTTACTCTTGAATGAAACAGTTAACTGTCCTGATGCAGCTGTACATAAACAGTTCAAAGGTCAGAAACATATAATCTTAAACTAAAATATAAGATTTAAGACCAGTTTTGTTTTCATTGATCCTAAACACACACACACACACACACACACACACACACACACAATGGGCTATAACAATACTGTTGACCCCTGAACAATGCAGGGGTTAGTCACCAACAACCAACTCTGTCGAAAATCCACAAACAGCTTAAGTTGGCTCCCTGGATAGACAAATCTCCAACGCGCATCGAGAGCAGTAACCACATTAAGGAAGAAAAGATTACATCTTTGAACAGACGCAGACGATCTCCTTCACTAGGGGGATATGCTGGTGATATGAAAAGCTTCTCAAGGCTTGGTCTGCCAGCTCCATTAATTCTAAGAAATTCTTCTCTCCCTGAAAAAGAAAAACAAAATGGTAAATGTCAAGTTCATGTACAACAAAATTCTCTACCGCTAAGTAGCCTTAAGAAATTAGATCATTCAGAGACCCTGAGATTGTTTACACGGTTAAGTCCTTTCTCAACAAACAAGCTAAAAAGGAAGAAAAACGCGGGGAAATCCCTAGCTCAGTGGCACACGAGCCTGTCTACGGTTTACCTCTAAGTAGGTTTAAAGGTACAACCGAGTGGCCAGCTCTCTGGCGACGTGTGTGCAGCCCTATCTCCCCACGGGCTGTGGCTCAGGGCAGGGCTCAGGGGTCCCTGGCCCACATCCCCTCCAACACCCCAACATGTCTGAGAACGTGAGGATCATCAGTTAAGTGATGCTGGGGATGCCACAGCAACACCTCAGCCTAAAGACGATTCGAATTTCCATCACGAAGGAAACAAGAAGACAGGAGCATCAAGATGTGTGTGTGTTGGGGGTGGGGGTGGGGGGGCAGTGGGAAAATAAAGGGAAATTAGAATACGAGGTTCAGATAGGCTCCGCTATAGAGGCCAAGAGGAGTAAGAACTTCTGTCCCTAGTTTTTCAAGAGATTTAGGACTCATTTGGGGATTTTTGGACAGTAAACTATTGTAGTCAATGCCTCTATTTTAAGACTCATGAACCCTTTCATTAATAACATACTACATAATAACCTAATAGTACCTCTAAAAGGAATAAAGAACATAATTATTGCTAAGACATTGCACCTAAAGTCATCCGACTGCCGTACCATCTAGTTCAGTTAACTAATTTAAGAAATCAAGTTCTCTGCGTGAGCAAATAAGGGCCTGTAAAACACCCGAGGCAAGGTGTGCCTACAGGCAAGCGATGGCTCTTAAGTTCCGCTTTGTCACTTGCCACTCTGTTCATACCCAGTGAGCCATTTCGAAGAGGAAAACTCACTGTTAAATACTAAGGCACTGATAATAATCACTGCTTTTTTTCCATACCACTAGCCTCATTAATGCACACCACTCACTCATCTAAAGTCTTCATTTTTACTTTTACACAAACCCTATCCTCACTCGCATCTGCGAACTGACCTGCCCAGTAATAATGGATCCCACCTCTAACAATTCAACAGTCATTTGTCCATCGATTTGAAATGTGTAGGTTAGATTCTCTATTTCATCAAATGAATTTCAAAGAGACATTAACAAAACTTTCTACCTCCTTCTCAACGTCAGACAGGAAGTTACAGGCACATTCGATGGAGTACGCGGCCTCTGCGGTTCGTTTATAAATGCTGTAGTTTTCAGAATTCTGCTGTTCTAAATAGGCCACCGCAGCATCGTGAATATCTGGATACTCCAGAGAAAGAGGCATGTCCAAAGAAACCAGAAACAGTGCCGCTGACATCGGCTCTGGTAGAAAGTGGCCTGCCTTGATAAATTAAAAAAAAAAAAAAAAAAATTTAACTTTCTTAAAAAAACATTTTTTAAATAAACATGGTAGACTATATAACCTTAACACAGTTGGACTTTTTTAGTGATTCTCTGTCACAAAGTGTATGCCTTTCCAAAGAAAATTCTATTCCCCAACACATCATCGATTTCAGCGCAACTTGTCTATGCCCAGAAAATCTCAAATCCAAATTGCGACCCTTTTCCAAAGGCTGGGATACGGGATTCTTCCTTCTTCCCCACACCAGCACTCAGAGTTACTTCCATCTTATTTATACCCTGGCACGTGGTATAAACTAAGGCACGAGGCTTTTCCCTCTAAGTATTTTGTACATGTGCACGCAAATCTCCAAAGTAACACAATAAATAAACTCCTGAGGACCAGGACACTTCCCCGCCGTGGCTGAGCCCAGGGCTCACAACTACATAGCGAACTCAACAACACTCAATCAAGTATAACTAAAGACCGATTTGACCAGAAATTCATTTTTATTTGGTTTTCTTTGTTTTTTTAAAGAGGAAAAAGGAAATTCAACACAATACTTAAAAAGAGGACTGACCCTTAATTAGTATAACATCCACAGGCCCAAATAAAATAGTATGTTTTACAATCCTAAATCAATTGATTAAACTGAAAGAACTGTTAGATTTGCTTAGGTTTTTTTTTTTTAATGATTCTAGCTTTGTGATAAGATTCTGTGTATCAGCTAAAAATTAAAAGGAATTAAAAATTCAACTTTCAAATTACATATTTGATAAGTGGCAACTCAAATATTTAAAAAACACTTTCAAGCAGAAAGTTTCAGAGTCCAAATTCTACTTCCATTTTTGGTGGGCTAGCAACAGGCAGAGGGCAGCATAACTCTGTATTTATACAGACTAAAGGAGGACTTTAACAGGAATGAAATAGCATTTTTGTTTAGATCTCATTTTAAAGTTCTTAGTTAATCAATTAAAGCAATTACAACTATCTATAAACCAATACCTTAATTACAGTCTCTGTGATGACCTTATTTACTGTTCTAATGAACTGCCAAGTTACATATTTAAAAGAACTACCCCAAAATTACAGACACTGGTTTGCCTCTGACATAACAGTAATGCTCTAGTTCATGTTGTGTCATTTTTCACTCAGATATATCCACTTATTAAAAATCAGACTAAACTGAGTACCTTTCTCAACATGTCACACTACAATTTTTTTTTAATTTCCTGGGGAAAAAAATAACTTTACAGAATTAATGTGTCTTTTCTCTACGAAATAACGTCAAAAATGTTATCCGTTTATCAATTTCTACATTTCCGACGTAACCTTTGTACGCCGTGAAGTGATGAGCAGGCGTTTGCTGGTCGCTCGCCTGCGATGCTCGGCAAGCCACACGCAAGCGGCGTCCCCCGCCTCACCTTCTCCACGGGGAGCAGCGTCTGCAGAAGCCGCACGGCCACCAGCGACATGCTGACGAAGGCCATCCTGTGGTGCCCCAGCACCGCCTCGGGCTGGTCCAGGCTCCCGCTGCTTCTGTGGTAGCTCATGGCTTCCCCGAGGGACCCCAGCACCCCGAGCAGTTTCTCTTTCTGCAAGCGTTTAACCACCAAACAGGAAAATGACCAATTTTAGGGGCCAGTGTGCAAGTGTCATGGAGAGCAAGTCAAAATATTATCGTTAAATATCAAAAACAAACCAAAACACAATCTTCTTCCTCTCTATGACAGCCAATACCTGTTGAGATCATTTAAAAAGTATACAAGAATGATAAGCACACAACAATTTTAAAAACTAACAATTTTAAGTATTTAATATGACTTCTAATAATGAATAAAAATAAAATACAAAAGCTTAATGAACCGTACATTTCTCCCCGTTCCCTGTGCTTGACCGTTCCAGCTTTGAACAGGTGCACATAAATCTGCCATCAGGCATTTATTAGGCTTACCGTATGCTTAAACGGCGGTGTGTATAATGGTAAAAAACACAGTAGTACAAGAAAAATGATCCCTGCCCTCAAAATGACCCCAAAATTACTAAAGAAATGAAACACGAAAGTCAAAGGATTAAAAAACAATTGAGTATTAAACTGGATGAGCTCCCCCTCTTTAAGGAATAAGGTTGTTTCAAGGGAAAGTGTCCTGCCATCGTAAATTTCTAGATAACTTACGACTTCAATAGATTTGATCTTTTAGATTGAAAGGCGCACTAAGATACAAAGAGAAAGCTAAAACGGAGTAGACTACCTTGCAAGTCATAGCGGTAGGAGCGGCGTACACGCTGGGTGTGCCGCCACGGCCCAGCAGGCAGCGGGCAGAGGGACAGCCCCTCGGGCGGCAGAACGGAGTGCCCGAGTGCCCCTCGCGCCTGCCCACGGGAAGCGCACGAAAACACGAATGGGACATAACCTGCGAACTAAGGCGGAGGCTCTAATGTATGCCGGAAACTGCCTGTTCGGGGATGAATACAGGAAATGACATGAAAAGGCAGAAGCCCTATAAAACTTCCTCAGGGATGAAGGCCCCGGCGAGACGCCAGCTCACATCCATTAGGATGGCCGTGGTCAAAAATAACGAAAAATGACATCAGTGCACAGCAGCTTAAAAATTAAATGTGTGGTGAAATATTAACAAAAAATCTATTAAATATGAATAATTGATAAGTTGATAACTCAGAGCAAAAAATGGATAAAGGAGGTTATTTTCTATTGAGGAAATGCATAATTAAAAGTAAAGACTCAGTGTAAGGAGTCTTCGTGGTCTGAATAACTGTACAGTATCAAACAAAATGAAGATGGATTTTATAGGTTTTAACTCAGTCTTTTTGCACCTCATTAATAAAATAAATAGGTATAAACTTTGAACATTTCAAAAGAATACAACTCCTTAAGTTTCCAAGGATATTGACAAAAAACCTTACCATTTACTTAACCACACAGAAAAACTTTAATATATGTTTAACGCTCTATTCTCTGATCCCAAGGAAATAAAACCAAAAATAAAATTTTAAATCAAAATAGGGAAACCCTTACTAAATTAAAACAAGAAAACTTACTAGCCAGTATGTTAATAACCGCTGGTCTAGAGAAAATCATTTAGAAACACAGTGACAGTCTTATTGTATTGACGGGAAATTCCTTCACATGGTACTTCTCCATTGAAATAATATTTTCATACACCTACAACGTACCTCTGCTATTCAAGATTAACAATTCACAATGTAAGTCAATGAACATATATAAGATCTCAGTATCGTGTGGCTCTTGCTAGAAGTCTATTTACTTGTGAAATTGTTTCAAATAACCTTGCTAATTCTAATTAACTGAGCTCTTCCCAAAATAGTCTGAAAAGTACTAGCTATATGTGAATCATAGCAATTCTCACTATTTCCAATATTTCTTCTAAGCCAAATAAGAGCGGGTGTTTTTATTTTTTTTTTTAATGTTTTAAGAAAAGAAAAGATTGAAAAATAGTAACTAGTCCACGGTTTTAATTTGTTGAGGGATAAAAAAATGTTTAAAAGCCTGTAAAGTATTTGACGGGGGTGGAAGTTTTCAGAGGATATTCACAGCTTTTACAAAAGAAAGTACAGAATTAAATATCAGATTAGCAAAATATTCTAAATATTCGCAATGAAACAGACTCTATAGTGCCAACACAATTTCTCCACTATCTGCGCATCATAAAGCAGCCTGGATTCTGCAGAGCATCTGAAACATGGCACTGGCATGGGCTCCCGCAAATGCGTCCAGCCTTGTCACTCTTCCCCTCTGCCAGATAAAAAAGCCCACCTTTACTTGTTTAGCCAGATCACAGTCGTAATTCAAGGCTCAGCACAATCATGATTTACAAACAGCCTTCCCTAGATCCCAGGTTGGAGCATGTAAGAAGTATCCTTGGCAATAAAACGTGATCAAAAACATTAGTGACCTCGAAAAAGAAACCGCCTCCATTTCTTCATCTATAAATGGGTTATCTACTTTATAAGGTCGTGATGATTAAATGACCTCATAAACAGAGTGCTTAGTGTCGATCATTTGCAAGCGCTCTATTTAAACTATCTCAGTTTAACTATCAGTCCTTTATGCTTCCGTCCGTTTTGCTAGAGTTACGATAAAAGAACCTCCCACAAGAGTGAAAACTGCCACTTGTTCATCTGGTACCCACAATGCCTAGCATCTAGTAGGCAATCGAAAACTGTTTGGTGGCCTAAGGCACCTCTCTGGACTGAGGCAAGGGCGGAGAAGGCATGTGTGAATTAGAGAGCCCACTCGGCCAATGACAAATTCACAGTCGGGCTCAACCACCCACGTGGAGCCCTCCCTGGGTCCGAAGCCCCTCCTCTAGCTGCTCTCCTACGGCAAGGCTCCAGCACACCTGGATGTCTGGACCACCAGCTCACAGGTCAGACGGGCACTCAGAAGCAATGAGTCATAAAGACGGAGAAAAGACTGCTTTTTGTGACAAGGACAAGTGCAATGACGGGAGTGACAGGGAGAAGGCGAAAAAATGAATGGAACGTAGCCCTGGGAATCTGGCACGCAGTGAAGACCCTTAGCCCTGAGCCTAACTCAACCGTGTGCGTAAGGGTCAAGAGCCTTCATCTCACAAGGAAGCACAGAGGGGTGACAGCCTTCAGGTCATCCTGACTCACAAGTGCTTACCGATCAATTTTTTATGGAACAAAATATTTTTTTCTTTTATTTACATCAAGTGAAACAAAAAATATTCAATTGGGGGGCAGGATTTCTTTGACTATGCTTACACAAACTGAGTTATGGGTTCTACACGTGATTGCTGTTAGCTCTACTTGGAAAGGACTAGAGATCTGACTATATCTTCAGTTATTTAAATTCTGAATTGGTAACAACACATTTATTGTTTTGTTCTTTTTATGACTCAACAAAAACACTGTTTCTTTTTAACGTGGCAACAGTAGGGACATTAAAAAATCCTACTTGTTTCTTTTTATTAATATATAGCAAAAGTAATGAGATTTTCCTAGGAGGCATTTATTCTTTCTTTTAAACAAGTAAATCAAATATAATTTCAAGCACTACTGTTTTATTTAACATTTCTAACATACCAATTGGCATTCGTATAACAGAATTAACCTTTAAAGTAAAAATAATTCATTGAATCATAAAAGATCAGCAGCCAAAAGTTAAAAGTGAACGACTAACTTTTACAGATAAATGTTCTGGCCAAGAAAATTTAAGTTAATTTAAGAAGCAACTGATAAAACAGTCTTCACACTTCTAAGAAAAAACTCACTTGTTGAAAACTTTCAATATGTGAAAATCTTCTAAAAGTACTAAAAAAATAGTGTGATAACCTAAAGGACTAAAAACAAACTAAGATTAAGAATTACGTCTATTTTACAGATGAGGAAATTGAAGAATTTGACGCAATATTTTATACATATTGTAAAACATTTGTTTTTCTTCTCAAGAAATTTGTGTTACTAAAAAAAGTTCAGGTTTTTCACACATTGGTACTGGTACCGAGTAAATATCAGTATCTTGTTTATTTTTGATGTTCTAACCTTTCTTCACAAGGATTTCTGGCAGCCTATAACAAAATTTAATAAAACACAGATAAACCTAGGTCAAAACAACATAAAGAGAAAAAAATTTTGGTAACCATGGAAATCAATATATATTTTTATGACTAAGTAAACTTTGCTCCCATTTCTCTGACATGCAAGCAAAAAAAAAAGAGAGAGAGAAGTTACCAATTTACATTATCAATTTACATTAAAAGAAAAGGTAGCACACAAGTTCAAAGAAAGCAAGCTTAATCAGATGACCATTTTTAAAGATAAAAAATGACAAATGGTTTATGATATATTTAAATGTAAAAAAAGGATATGCTTTCTAATTACATGGAGACATACTTTGGTAGTTCGCAAATCTCTTAAATATTACATTGTAGTATAACATTCATTATACTATAAGGCTCTCGTACATGTGTCAATTACACAAATATTACTTATCAAAACACTTCTTTCAAAAAAATAAAATGCCATATTTCCAAAAATATCTTCCCTACTGAAAAACCAACAGCAAAGAACAAGGCATTCAGCAATAAAATAACTACTAATAAGCACAACATAGCCATTTCTGAAAATAATCATACTGAAAGAAAGAAATAAGACAAAAAAAGCATAAAAACAATGAGTTCATTCATGTGAAATTTTAGAAAATGCAAACTAATCTACATCATGGCGTATCCATATATCAAAATGTATCAACAAACTTTAAAAAACATTTGCAGTTTATGATGTCAATTATACTTTAATAAAGCCATTAGCGCCCACATAAATACATTCATACACACATACATGAATAAACAATAAGAAATGTGCAAAATCTATATGAGAAAAATATTCTGGAAAGACAAAAATGTAGATTCAAGAAATGGAAACATAAAGCACACATTTCTCACAAGTTATAAAGTATTTTTCTACCTATGATTCCAAATCTAGAACCAAATTTTAAAAAAGAAAGCGTTAAGTCCAGTTACAGAAAAATAAATTAATAAAAGCTTTTGCTTGGCCAAAGTATCACTAAGAGAGTAAAAAACAAACAAATAAACAAAACTAATAGGGGGGAAATTGCAACTTGTTTCGGAAAGCCAATATCCTTAATGCATAAAGAGCTCTTAAAAAGAAAAAATAAATAAATAAATAGCGAAAGACCAATTAAGGACACAAGAAAAAATGGATAAAGGCTTGGACTGTTTACGGAAATATAAATTAAAATGGCCCTCAAAGGAACAAAAAGATGTTCAACTTTACTCATTAAAAAGTGCAAATTAATACTATACACTTGCATACCTTATCTTTTATCAGAATGGCAAAAATCTGAGGTTCAACGATAAAACCTGCTGCTCACTGTAGGTGAAACCACATTCTAATCAACTGCTGGTGAGTGACTGAAACAGTAATGGTTATGTAGGAGAGTGTGAAATATCTGTATTAAAAATACTTACGTTTTGATGCAGCAATCCCACTTTTAAAAATATACCCTAGAGGCACACTTGTACAAGTACGCAATGCTTTACGCACATTTTTCATTTCACATAATTTATATTCGCAGTTATGTCCATCAGTAAGACTGGGTGAATGAACGTCCAATCGAGCACTTGCAGCCTGTGAAAGAGGGACAGAGACGCCCCGCCACCCCCGACAGGGACGCTATAATCTCCCTACCTCTGATTCCGTGCATGCGGGATGCATCTTTAAGTTGTAAAAAGGTGTAAAATTGTATACGATATGCCACCTTTTATGTAATATGTGGGAGAGGGAATACGTATCTACACACTTATTTGCTTACATTTGCCAAAAAAACTAAAATAAAAATGGAAAAAATAAAGAATGGTAGGGAGACATCTCTCAGTCTCATGAAGCAAAGACAATTCTCCAACGTGAAAACAAACCGAAACAAAGTTCTCTGGAGAGACAGCCTGTTCCAAACTAGACAAAATAAGACTGGATGTAGCGTGTCTAAAGGAAAGAACGCTTTCAAAGACGAATGAGACGGCGATGCCGGCTTGAAAACACCAGAATACGGTAGCACGCGACGCCACGGCCTGTCGCCCAAGGAAAACACTGAGTCTCACCATGTCTGCAGCGAAGAGGCTGCTGTCCTCCCAGATATCTGCCGAAATCGCTTCACCAATAAGGATCAGGTCCTCTGCCAGCAGTTCCAGAACTCGTATTATCATCTGTCTACTGCCTAGGAAAGTAAACGGGAGAGAACCGAGGAAAAGAGTGAACTTCCAAATACATCTGAGTATCATACTGCTCAGCTCCCTAGTGAGTCATGCCTCCAAATTCCTATTTCTCTTTTAATTTTTTTTTTTTTGGATGTTTTTAGAATTGTTGAAAGGGATCACTAGGGAAGTCACATCCACAACTACATTAAAGACCCTGATCATAACACTATTTAACTACAGCAAATCAAATGAGCTCGGCAGCGGGAAAGATGCTCAAGGTAAGAGTAGCAATAATCTAAGGAAAAGTGTTACGAGACAGAGGCGGATTAAAATGATTTTTCATAGTCAGAGAAGCTGAGCCTGGACTGGAGCAAGTGAGGTGTAAATGCCCACGCTGGCGTTTGCTGAGGAAACGTAGAGAAACTCCACGTGAGACAGGCTCTCAAGCTGATATTCACCTGAAACGCTAACAGAATTCCAAAAGACGCGGTGCTGTCGGGGACACACGCCCCAGGGCCATCCCCTTCTCCACGCGGACAACTCTAGGTGAGGTGGACCCTGGCCCGAGAGCTGCCCGGCCCACATACCCACGCTCGGTTTCTCGTGAGTGACAGTGAAACAAACTGGCAGACCATAAGGGCCTGGATTGTTTCATTAGAGCAGCTGGAGAAGGTTCTTTTGGAAATCTCCTATTATATGGAATCGTTACAAATTACACAATAATCTACCAGAAAAGGGCAAGAGAACATTTAGAAATTTTTATGTACCAAGATACAGCTTTATAATTACCAATCTGACTTTTTTACAGCAAATTAAGAAAAGGTTAGATGCAAAATCATTAACTCGGAAACTGTTCTCGGTATGCCATGCAGACAAACACAGACACTTCTTGGTGCCGAAGTCCAGACTTTCCTCCACCACGTTACTGTGTGAGGGGACATGCTGCTCACTCCTGGAAGCGGGGTCAGTGAGAAGTCAGGGTTCGGAGTTTTCCTCGGGATAAAAAATGTTAATGCTTCCCAAATGAACACCTACCTCCTGCTTTGCTCCCCGACACCCTCGAGCAGGCAAAATATAGCCACGGGACTTAGAGAACTATCAGTATGCTACGCATTTTTTACTCTGCTAGTATAAACAAAAAAAGGCGAAAATCGTTTATCTTGTATTTATGTCTTTACAAGTTTACCAACTACTGAAAATGTATAGATTTAGAGAATAAAAATCATTATTGCTTCCGAATCTTTCTTTACTTTCAAATGCTCTGTGCATAAGAGGGTGGACTCTGGCTTCAGAAGAACCTGGGCTCCAGGCTCTGTCAGCCCCGTGTGCCTTGGGGGAGCCGGCGAGCCGCCCTGAAGCTCAGCCTCCCCATCTGACGAAGGGGGGCAGAAGCAGAGACTCCCGCTGACGGAGGAGGAGGTGGGCTGACGTGGGGAACGCAGCGCACAGGAGACCCAGCCCCGCCGCGGGGCGCCGTCTGGCGACGCTTGGTCACGAGACTGCGGGACATCGGCCACACTGCCACCATCCTTACCACTCCCGACTGGCGCTACGCCTACATCCCAGTGTGCACCGCGGCACGCCTTTGCCGCTTTACCTAGCACACCTGAAAGACAACGTGACATGTTCGCGTGTTTTGAGTTCTGTTGTTTGAGGAAACTCCCTGCAAAGGTAAGAAGCGTGCATGCGGTAGGTTTGCTTCTAACGTGTTTCGTGGCTTAAGCAACAGCCGAGCAGGAAGGACGAGCAGCTGAGAGCGGCTGAAACAGTTTCTACAGAGCAAAGCCATGGTTCCTCCTGGCCGGCTCCGGCCGGCCCACCTTCTCTGACGCGCTCGATCACACTGACGTTTCAGAGCTGACGTTCAAAACGGCCACAGCAGCGTGAGGCGGCTGCATGAGACCGTAAATGGAAGGGGCCACGCGTCCAAACAGCGCTACGTGGCAGCCGCACTTAATTAAGGGGTAATGAGACTGCGTAAGTTCTTAGGAACTTATACCCCAGGAGAGGAGTACACAGACGGTAACGGACCCAACACAGAAGGGGGCAGCGCGCGCGCGGCCGAACGCGGCGACCCCAGGGCGCACCGACCTGCGCGCAGGAGCGGGGGCGCGGCCTGCAGGACGGCCACGCAGAACTGCGGGAGGCTGAGCTGCTGCAGCTGCAGCTCCAGGGTGTCCTCGCTGTCCAGCTCGCGCAGGTCCACGTGCGCCACGTCCAGCGGCGAAGGCACGGAAGTCCTGGAGTCCGCGTGGGCGTGGCCGCTGCTTCCGCTGTCAAAGAGACGGTGACAGCCCTGAGCGCAGGAGCAGGACCAGCGCCAGTGCGGCTGGCACTGGTCGCCGCGCTGCTTCGCACGGCGCCGGGCGGGTTTGCGGGCACCCTGGCACGTGTGCGAGGTTAAAAGACGGCGCAAAATTAGAAACGGAACCAAAGCTCTATTGAGACTTGGCTTTGCGAACGGATGCTCTCGCGCGGACGCCCCGGCCGCCTCCCAGGGCAGCAGGCGGGTTCGCGGCAAAGCTCCGTCATCCGCTGGCGAAGGCCACACTATGCGGTTCACGGTTCCCGGGACGTTCTGTGATTGTCATCAAATGCTCTAAGTGAGGCGATATTAACAACTGAGAATGCTAGAACATGCCAGAGGAAACATGATGAGAAATGGAGCACTTTATTAGTATATCCAACATCACACGATGACTTTGAAAATACACTAAGAAATGGAACATGCCACCTTCCGTGGCTTTCTTCATTAAAAAGCAATCTCGCCTTGGGCGCAAAGCTGAGGCTGGGGGAGAAGCGCCACAGAAGAGCTTGAATCTCACGTTTGCAAAGGACCTAAAACCTGGACTTTGATGCTACTCACAGCTGAAGCCACGTCGCAGCTACGCTAAGGCCCGTGGCATGCGGGCCTCCCGAAGCGATGCGTGTTCCGGCACTGCCTCGGTTTCCACACACCGAGCATCCCGCCATTCGGAAATGAGCCACGCCCCCCAAACTCGGAGTGCCCACGAGGAAGCTGTTTACGCGGGAGTGGATTCACAAGCAGGTGGCACACCGGATGCAGCGTAGAGAACGGGGCAGGAAGGCGTTGCGAGGGGAAAGAGAAAAACCACGCTCCCCGGGGGCTGGGGGCCCCGGCGCTCCGCTCCTCCCGGCCAAACCCCGCCCTGCTCCTCACCCACTGCAGAGCGGGTACGGCCTCTCCACGCCTCAAGTTTTCCTATGAAATGATAATAATGCCACTCTTATCGTGGGATCATTATGGGATAAAGTGGGACGGCACTTGGCCTGACACGAAGCGCACAACACGCGTGAATTGGTGTCGGCTCGTAGCGGCAGCAGTCACAGGAAAACGGCCAAGCCAGCGGACCCTGCTGAATGCCACCAGAGAGGGGCTTCATGTTTTCAGGATGCTCGTAGCCTAAGGATGAGGTAGCAAATACCACACCACTCCCTTTAAGGAAACATGACATAAAAATCTGCACTTGCACAAATAAATACGGTAAATGGCACGCCTTGAAGGAGCCTTTGTTTTATAGATTCTCCAATCATTCCCTTTACTGGTAAACACCGACGCATTCGAATTACGATTAGAGTTACAAAAATGGGTTTAAAATGCTATCGGAATGTATCTATCACTTAAAGCTATTTGCCATTTGGAGCTGGCAAAAACAATGTAGTGGATGAGAATCATCATCCTTGTTAATGAAATAGAGCAAAACAGAAAACACAGTTCGCTGTGTCGCATGTGGCATCAGAGTACTTACTACTCTGTGGACGCACACACGCGGGTGCACAAACATGCGCACACGCGCACACACACGCACACGGAGTACACGCCCGTGTGCTGAGCACTGAGCTGCAACGTGATGTTCACTTCTCACTGTGGCTCACGGTCAAGGAGTACAAAAGCCGCGGGCTTATTAGCTCAAGGCCTCGACCTGGGGCGACGACAGAGAAGACACGACCTCCCTCCGAAGCGAACACACGCGTGCGTCGGCCGCTTTCCCGCAGTCACCTGGACGACACGGCATCCCAATCCTGGCCGTCCCCTCTGGGGCGCTGGCCGGTGCGTCCCACCACAGAGGGCCGGGGGCTGCTGCTCCCTGGAGAGGGGTTCTGAGAGGGGTGAGTAACTCTCACTTCATGACAGTAAGACAAAGAAGAATTCTGGGAAACTGTGTCTGTGGAGAAAAGAGAAAAGAATTACCCGTTAGTAGAAACGGATCACTCATTGTGTAGTGTTTCTAACAAAATGAAGACAGCAGCAACGCCCCTGTCGGCATAAAAACAAACGTGAAGCTCGACCGCTTCTGAAAGCACTCACTCGGCACGTTACGTTTCCATCTAACGCACCTCATCACACGGACCCCCCGCCCAGCGTCGCCACCCGCGACAGGACAGACGCCAGGCGACGCACGCGCCTGCTTAGGCTCGCCAAGAAACCCAACCTCAAGCCGCCTACGAAAATTAGCTCAAAGCGGGTCAACAACCTAAACACGAGGTAGAATCTGGAGCTCTCGGAAGAAAATACAGGGGTTAGCCTTCGCGACCTTGGACTTGGGATGGAGTCTTAGAGGTGGCGCCACAGCACAAACGGCCAGAGAAAACACGGGTAAATTGGACTTCGCCGAAATTAAGAACTTCCGTCCACCAAAGGACAGTATCAGGAAAGCGAAAACCTATCGATGGAAAGAAAGTGTTTGCAAGTCATGTATCCAGGCCACACAGAGAATTCCTAAAACTCAACGGAACCCAATTTAAAACGGGTTAAGGACCGTATGACAGCCATTTCTGCAGAGAAGGTAGAAGAACGGCCCACGATCACATGCGAAGCCACTCGGGGATAAGTCACCCCTCGGCAGTCATCAGGGAAGCGCGACGGGAGACCGCGATGACAGGCCCCTTCGCACCTACTAGGATGGCCAGGGGTAATGAAGGAAAAGAGCGAGCGTCGGCCCGGAGCCTCACGCCACGCTGGCGGGGACGCAAAGCGGCGAGCCGCTGAGAACCGTGAGGCCGGCCTCAGGAAGCCAGACAGAGAGCTGACCGGGGCCCGGGCGCTCGCACCCTTAGGGACACACCCGAAAGGCTGAAAACAGGGGCTTGGACACAATAACCGAAAGGTGGGAACGACGCAGCACCGTCACGTGAATGGATAAACCAAATGCGGTCTGCACATGCAGACCCACGAAAAGGAAGGAAACCTGGCACACGCTACAGCACAGACAAACCTTGAAACCATTACACTAAGTGACGTAAGCCGACACAAAAGGACAAATGCCATATGATTCCACCCGCATGAGGTTCCCGCGACAGACTGAGAGATGAGAAGCAGATCCGCAGGCCGTCGGCCTCGGGGGATGGAGAGCCGGCAGACGTATGCTGTGTCTTAACAAAGATGAGGAGAGTCCACACCCTCTGAGATCTGTACTAAAGCTAACGCAAAGCACATGTATCCAAATAACACAGGGTAAGTGAGGCTCTCGACAGAATGGGGGCAAACTGTGAAGCATGATCACAAATGGTCGCTGTAACTTAACATTGCGTAAGCGCTCAGAAACCCCACATTGTAAGCAGTTTTGACTCGACTTGGCCATTAGGTGGTGCTTCTTCCCTGCAAAGTCGGGAACTATGATCACGTAACACTCTGACTACATCACAAATTGCGTAGTTTCCATAAAATACAAATCGGTATTTTTCAACCCAAACAATTTAACACGACATATAATCTGCTGTAATACCCAAATAGCTGGACTCTGAATCCTAGTCCCTAACTTCCAACATCACTCCGTATGCATGTAAATAAAAGAAACGCCCTGCAAAGGTGTCTTACCAAACTGAGAGAGAGAGAGAGAGGACTGGCTCAGGAATGACTGTCATTGTTTGCGAAGGTGATCGTTTGTTCATGTTAAGGAATGGGAGTCCACCTGGTGAGACTTTGGATCCAGTACGCCCTAACGGTAAGTGTAACGGGGTTCTCGGAAGCATCTGCAAGCACCGCCCGTGACTGACACACAAATACAGTAAGTACCTTGCTTACTAGAGAAGAACCCCGGATCTCGGTGGAAGTTCAGTCTGTTCCTTAAGCACACGCTCAGCTGCTGCAAGCAGGACAGCGACTGAAGTGCCAGGCGGTGCTCTCCGTCGCCCGCGAAGGCCGGTTTCAGCAGAGAGAGGAGGCTCTGAAGTGAAGAGCAATGAACACGATCAGGGGGCAAAGATCACTGGGGTTAAACGAGCCGCCAAACTTTACAAGACATAGGAAACAGAAACGGGCAAAAATGTTTTAGCATAACACAAGAAGGTGGGTCGAAATGAGACAAAATTTAAACAGTCAGTGGTGCCTCTATCTAAAACCCGTCAGGTGCCACCAATTCTGAGGGGACACAGGATGTTAGGTTTTGCAACCCTTTTTCAGTAGCACATAGGGGCTTCTGCATCACACGCAGCCAAATTGTTCTGCCACGTTTGCTAATGAACAGCTTCTCCTCTGCTGTCACTGACAGCGGTGACACGATGGGTTAAGAGGCGCCAGGCCGTGACAGGCCGCCCAGCCCTGGGATGGCAGAGCGGGGGTGCTGGGCACCAGCCCACCTGCGCGTGGGCCGCGACCCCCAGCCTGGGCCCCGAGGTGTCCACCAAGCTGTCCATCGTCTCCACTGCTCGCCACTGCCACGTGCCCACAGCACGGAGCGCTGCACCTTGTACACACTGGACTCACAAAGGCAGATGCCACTCTCGATGGCGAGAGGGTCACCACTGCCCGGCCTCGGTTTCCTCAGCCTCGTCTGCCTTCAGGGGACTCTGACGGCAAATCAGGGCGGTCCACCTGGACTGCGTGTGTCCAAGGGGACCACCTCCCGCCAGAAGAACCAGCGCTACCCAAGTAAGTCAGAGAGTAAGTGGTCTAGACGAATACGTCATTCTTCAAACATGGTCGTGCACGCTTCCCGCCTAGGGACTGCGGCGTTGCAAAATTTTCATCGCTACAAGGTCTCTATTTCAAAATACCAATCGATCCCCGCAGACGCTCACCTGAACGACTCTGGGCCTCTGGAAGAAAATCTCGGCGGGGAAGTCCTGCATGATGACGTCCTTCAACAGCTCGCAGGTGTTCCAGATCAGGGTGTGGTTGCTGCTGCGGAGCGAGCTGCAAGCACAGGGCGCTTTCGTCGCAGTTTCCGCGTGCCAGACCCTGAGAACCTCGCGGCCTGACTCGCTCGCACCTTCCCCTCTCAGCCGAGACGTCCCTGCCCCGGGGAGGCCCTCCTGGCCCTCGGCCCTCATCCGTAAGCAGCTCTGGGCGGGCCCGTGCTGGATTCGGCACTACGGAACCGTGTGTGACTCTGTGCCCCCACTAGACCCTCGAATGCAGGGGCTACACGGTGGCCCAGGGACTACCACAACAATAAGGTTCATGAGGTCAAAGGGCACAGGATTCAATGAAATCAGCCAAATGAATTTAGAAGACAGAAAAAAATAATAGTAAGTAGAGAGTTAAATTCTAACAATTAAGATTCCTTACTGCTCTTCCCTATCCCAGGCGAATCAAGCTGGGGCTCCCCCCTTACCCCATACAGAGGACACCCCACAACTTCTCAGACAATATGTACCCTCCTAGGGATATAGGAGTTTTTCCCCCACCTTGCCCACCTGCCCCCCACCCCACTGCAAGAAACACAAGCCCAGCTCCGGTCCACCACCCACAGGTGTGCCCTAGAGGCCATCTCTCTCCCTTAGGGACAAACTGGGCCTGACCGACCACGCCCGTCCTGCCCCTTTCCTGCGCATGGCCTCTTCGATATGTTGTTCCAAGAGAATTTCCTGAGGCCCAGAAATGCCATTATCAAAAGTCAGTTAATAGCAACCTCCTATCTCGAGCAAATAGGTCTTTCTTTTCCAGATTCTCACCTCAATAGTTGAGGCATTCACAGAAATTAAAGTTTTAGCAAAAAAGGAAAGTAGACATCAACACACCCTCCAAATGTCTATATATCACCTCTCTACTTTTGGAGTAATGATCAATAACCACCCATTACATAAGATGAGTGGTCCCCAACCTTATCACAGAGCCCATGTTTTTAAATGTATTGTCTACCAATAATACTGCATTCATGTTTAATTTTTCCATTTTTATTAAGCAAAGACGTAGCAATGGCCAATCAGAGAATGTGGGCAAGAAGAGATGACTCATGTCACCAAGGAGCACACAAGATTACAACCACAAAAAAGAAACTCGATGTGTGGCCTGATTACAGGCAAGCAGAAATTGTCTGGCTTGCTTTCTGCAATACTGAGAATCACTCGTCTATTCCCATTACTACGTATCTTTTTGACTTGTGAAAATGTGCAGAATTAGCAACCAGATGTAATGGCGATAAATGAACCAAAAATGCCCGAAATACGTCAGGCACTGTACCTTTCGTTAGAGGACAGGACATGTCTGTCAGTTGTGGTCAAGGGCAGCCAAGGAAATGTAGAAAACTTCAAACACTTCACGGCCTGATTCACTGTAAATGGAAGAGCAGAACTTAACCATCAAAGAAGACACTGATGACAGATTCACGACGTGGAATACAGCGTCACCTTTAAAACCATTCCCAAGTAAAGCCACACCTTACACTAATGTGACACACACCGAACGAGGCCAGCCGCAAGCCCACCCTCTCCCGGGAGGAACAGAGGCGGTCTCTTCTCTTCAGCGGGGCTTACACGTTGTTGTTAGAAGAGCATTAAACACAGACCTGTATCCAATGATATTTTCCATTTTACTGGCTGTATCGAATGACAGTTTCCATTTTACTGGCTGATCAAAGCACAGAGCTTAAATTCAACATAAAAGCAACTGCATTTGGAGGTAACTTTAATTGCAGAAATTAAAAATGACATAAACATGACCATATGCTATACTTAGTCACGGTCATATATCCTCCATGGAGTCAGGTGTTTAAAGCTCTTTGCAGATGACAGATCAACTATCGGTGTGCAAAGAAGATTAAAAGAAATTTGAGAAACCAACACAATTTTAAATTATTGCTGTTCAAATTACGTTTTAACAGGTTCCCCTGCCCCAGACGTATTGAGAGATAGTTGACATAGAACATTGCATAAGTATAAGCTGTGCAACGTGATAACTTTCATGCACTTATATACTCCACACGACGATCAAACAGGCAACATCTCCATCCTCTTGCATGACTGCCAACTTTTTCCTGTGGTGAGAACATTAAGATCTACTCTCTCGGTATTCTGACAGATTAGTATTTTAACAGATCTTATATTGAACAAGTTAAGGTGGTAACAATGAGAAATCTCCATAAGCCCTTCCAAATGACAAAGTCCTTCTGCCAAATGCTTTGAAAAGAGCACGGAATGGTTTAATTCAAAAACCAGTATTATTTCCCAAACAAAGCACAGTTGCTTCTTTCAAAAATGCTAAAACAGGGTTTCCTTTCTCAAGGCAAAGCAAGAGGTATGTGGAGGGAAGCACAGCCTTACATTACAGGACAGAAAAATGTGTCCAGAATAAGCCACACCATCAATCCGCGAGCTGCAACTCACACAAAAAAGCGTGACCATCTCAAGTGTCCAATTGTTGTCCACAGCTTCATTCAAATACCCGTCCCCAGCCCTGGAGATACCTGCTCCCTTCAAAGGCCTCTCAGAGTCACTCTAGAAAGTCTCCCAGCCACAAGCACAAAGAACCACCACCCCCAAACCCTAACGAAACTTTTCCAGAAAGGAAAGGTAAAGTATTTTAATAGCTGAATAAGTTTTCTGTTCTTCCTCATGCTGTTATTCAACCTGAGAGTTTCTACGGAACTTTCTCAAACTGGAGGGCTTCCAGCTGGGTTGAGCTGAATCCCTGGCACCAGCGGATGCACTGCTGAGCACGACCTCTTCAATTCAGCTTCCCAGGCAATGAAGTGTGAAGTCCACGCTTACTTAAGCTTTCCCTAACGCTGTCGCCTAGAACAAAGGTTTCTTCCTGTCTAACCATCGGTGTCCTCACCAGTAAAATGGAAATACCAATAGTACCGATCTCCTTGGCACTCCCTGAGGATTCGCTTATTCAAAGGACACATACTGAGTGCCTGATCCATTGTTGGCATCGTTCTGCATAGGGGATAAAACACGTTTGCAGCTATCACTAAGCTTACAGCGAGAGAAGCAAGAAGTAACTTCAGATCACGGTACCTGTTCGAAATAAAACTAAGCACAGATAGTGATCACTGGCTAGAGGCCTCAGGAAGGTCTCTCTGAGGAGGCGGCACGTGAGCAGAAGCCGGACACAGCCAGACACGGAAGGAGCGGGACGAGCTCGCCCAATCGGAAGTCCAGAGTCAAGCGGATGCTGGGCTACACGCGTGAAGAAACAGAGGTGATGCCGGGTCTTTGGCTGGGTGGCCGGATGGACAGCGCCCGCGTGAGCTGCAGAATGAGGCGGCCGCGCGGGGCACAGCACGGTCCCGGGAAAGACCTCGTGCGGAACGAGCCCTAAGCGCCCCGCGCCTCTGCCACCCGCCCACGCAGCTGCTCAGACGCAGTGCGGCCGGCGCGACGCTTTCCCGCTCAGACTCTACGGCCCGAGCTGATCTGGGGAAACCGAAACATTCGGTTAGCGCTGAACTGCTCAAGGCTGACCACAGCGCATCGCCATGGCGATAAGGAAAGGTGCGTGAATTTCCACTTCCCCAGGTCAGCAGCTCTGCTCCCGACACACACTTACCCGCGGGTCGCGGGGGCGCGTCCCTCTGCTGGAAGCTACTTCCGTCTGGAGGAAAATACCCTGTTAAGATTTCAGTCGGTTGTGGCAATTCTGAAAAAATATATATATATATATATATTACTATTATATTGATTTTATTATTTGCTAAAAGCAATTTTTTTTTAATTTTTACTCTTTTTGAATCATGTTAAAAACCAGAAAAATAATCGGGTTTTTTTCCCCCTCTGGATAGTCTGTCTTCCCACATAGGAAAAAAAAAAAATGTGAATGTTAAGCCAATTTCAAATTGAGGGTTGTCATTTCCACCTCTCTCTCTTTTACTATTAATACGACTATTAGGATGAATACGTCCACAGAGTGCACAAAGGATCTGTCACAGAATCTGTCACAAAGCATTAATTCAAGGACTCTTCTTCGCCTCTGCTTCTAAGTCCATCTCCTCTCCTTTACTTCTATTATACAGTTCCTGATCACTTTATTTTCCATTAATCTTTTCTAAAAAGTTATCAAAGAGAGTCAAGCACTGTCTTTCCACACCTTTGATGACTCTGTCACACGTGACCACATATTCCACACTTCAGATGTTATAAGAATGAGAAAAGGCTGAAACGAAATTTTATAAGTTTCTGTTTTAAGTTCTCCTATCAGTAGTTCTTAATATTAATACAGATCTTAAAAATTAGCTGTAGACCATATCTCTAATCTCACCCATAAAAAACTAGGTTTAAAATTTCACAACTTAAAGTTCAGCTTTGTTATGGCTTAGACACAAATTGTAAAATACATTGTTAAAAATCACAATCACACAGGACGTCAATAAAATGGCACCTGCCACAGCAGTGCCAATGGTCACAGCAGTATCAGAACAGCACTGGTGTGCAGAAAACTGTCCTACCAGAGTAAGCAATCAAAAATATGTTTTTTCATACTTTTACTGCTCAAGTCCATGTTTCATGAGCTTTTCTTTAAATCAATCTGAATGCCTCCCACGTGGAAGATACTACACCGAACATAAAATAACAACAAGGACAAAACTATAGCAGCCAACAATTCTGTGCCTAATATATGTTTGGCCTCATGCTGAGTCCTTCACAGGCACTGTCTCATTTAATCCTCGTGACAATTTATAAGATGTTCTTTCTTATTGTCCCAATTTTTGGACGAGACTACTAAAGCCTGGAGGGATTAAGTAACTTAGCAAACGGTCACACAACTGACGGCAGAACCCGGACTTAAATCCATGTCTCCTTAACTCTGATTTCAACCAGCAAACCATGTGTATCTCATTCTGATTGGACCCCCTAACAAAGTCATGAGCTAGGGCAGATGTCATTGTAGCTCTATATAAAGAACACGGTCCAAAAATGCAAACACAGAACATTCGGAGCAACATCTGACATATGGTAATGAGGGCTGAGTGCTCAAGGAAAATGTGTTACCATTAAAAAAAAAAAAAAAATCTGTCAAACTGGTCTCACAAAAAAAAAATAACTGGCACTTTTTAGGCCCCTTAACCAAAAAAGCAATATATACAAATGTATACTCTTCTGAATTACAGTAAATGAGGGAGAAAAAAGGTCAAGCTCGTGTAAATTAACACAAGAAAAATAAATTGGGGGGGGGGCGGTAGAGGAGTTAATCCTCCCCTTAGAATCAACCAATAGAACCAATATATTTTCACGGAATACATCAGATTGATTCCAAAGAATTACCAGTTTGGTTGGTTTGGTAGGATGCAGAATACAGCGCAGGAACTTCTGAAGGAAGAATGAAAAGCCCATCCAGAATGCCATCGATTTCAGCTTGAAGATTTGGCTCCACATTAGCACGAAGTTTAGATAAGAATTCAACCGCACCAAGATCAACCAAATGCTGGACTGCTGGGGGATACTGAAAGAATAGGAGTGTCTTGAGAGTCACCATGAATATCGAAATCTCTGGATTCATTCTTATAGCAATCAAAACATAAAAATTATTTTGGGTATACCAGATGTTCCTTTTTCAAAAAATGAATCCTACCCTCCCCACCTCCAACCAAAGGATGCTGAGATAACACGGATCACCCATGACTGCATAGCAATTTACAGTTGCAAAAGGTTAAACTTGTTTTGACACATGACATTTGATAACTATTCTCAAAATAGGCTGAGAAACATATATCTGAAAAAAAGATATGGGAAAAGCAATTTAGCGCACCTGTTCTATTTATTAATCATGGTCTGTAACATCATCTTTAAATGTGTTCTCTCATAAAGACACACCTAATTTTTAAAACATACATAACACAAGGAAAAACAAATGATAACTATCAGCCTCCTACGGATTCCAAAATCACATACCAAAATTCTGAATTTCTGTATTACCTCAGAGAACAGTAGAGACAATGTGAGATTTAACATCACAAGTTAAAGATGGGCATTATAGATCCAAATGAATTCATTCAACTGCTCCCAATGTTTTGAACTTTAATTGACTTTTCAACAAGTGCTACAATTAAACGACTAAGAAATACATAGTCCTGATTATTTCAAAATGATCCTACCTTAACCAATCTGTTCAACAGGCTCAGAACCTCTTCTTTCATTGGAACAGTCGGGAAATTGAACCATTCCAGCAAGTGGACAAAAAGTAGCCTCTCCTGAATGAGATCGGCATAGCAGATTAAGTTGTGCTCAACCTTGGAGAGGATATTCTTGAGAGCGCGTTCCCTGATCTCGGCCAGCTGATGACCTGTCAAAGAAATACAGCACAAAGCTATTGCCTGACTCCAAAGAGACGACCACCCGGAATTTACCCTAAAACTTTGTCATCGGAAACGCGACACGTCCCGTCTCGGCAAGTGGCCACGACAGGAGGGTGACTCTGGCGAGGGGAAACTCAGACTGTTACCGAGTTTCTTGATGATCCCGGTCAGGACCATCTCGTCCTGCTCAATCAGCTGCTGCCGCCACCGCCGCCGCCGCCGCCGGAGAATTAAACTGCCGCGCCACAACGTCCGGCCACGATTAATGTCCCCCCGGAAACACGACCAGGCAGACAGCGGGTTCCGCAGCGCGGGGGGCGAACCACCCAACGGGAGGCGTTCCGTGAGTTATTCGCAACCCCCGCGCCCCAAAAGAAGCGTTCAGTCTCTCTGTAATTACTATCACGCAGTTACTAGACCGTGGTCTCCGAGGTAAGGACCGGAAAGAACGCAGCACGCGGAGGCACAGCGGCTTCGGCGCGGTGCACGCCGGGAGTGGTAGTCTGGGCGCCGCGGTGCCCCCTTCCCGGAATTCCGGCCCCGCCCCGCACCCGACGCCCGGGGTTCCCGCGTCTGAGAGCTGGCTCGCGCGTGGGTGGCAGAGGCCCAGGCGGAAGCCCGGTCTCCCCGTGTCCTCGTGCCCCGTGACACCCCACCCCTCAGTCCGAATTCTCAGGTCCTGGAATGTCACACTTTAGAACGCTGACTTTTCTGTTGTTTGGATTCCCCCAACTCCCTGTTACTAAATGACTTACCCTCCTTGTGAAATGTACCAGCGAAGTCGAGCAATGTCTTGGATGCCTGAGTTCAGCAGAGACAAGCCACAGAAGAAGCGGTGGGGTGAGGAATAAGTAAACGAGAGATAGAAGGGGCTGTAGAAAGAATAGAAGGGAGGCGGGAGAGGTAAGGGTTTGAATTAGTATTTGATTGCACCGAAGTTGACTTTTGCATTATAATCGATCTCAACAAATTGGGAAATTTTCTAAGCAATGGAAGAGCAACAACGACGAGATGGGATGTGTAAAATGATTTGCGTTTTAGGGAACTTTTCATCTTAACGATCTTTTCGATCTTCCTGAGAATAGAATGTCAAGGCAGCTAGCTATTCCCATTCTAGTTTTGTAAAAGAGAGAGAGAGAGAGAGAGAGAGAGAGAGAGAGAGAGAGAGAGAGAGAGAGAATGAACTGAATATCAAAGAATTGCCTCGCTTAAGCTCACAACGCCTAGTGAGTGGTGGATTAAGGACCTGACCTTAAATTTCTTTGTAACATTCATAGGACTTTGCTGCATCTGCGTGTGTATGAGAGTGGTGACTTTTAAGTGGATCTTGAAAGATAAGTAGTTTATTTGATAGGCAAAGAAATGGCGTAAGGCAGGGGTCCCCAATTCCCCACCACAGAGTGGTACCAGTCCTGGCCTGCTAGAAACCGGAGATGCAGCAGGAAGCGGGAAAGGCGGGGCCAGCAGCTTCATCTGCATTTGCAGCCGCTCCCCAGCCCTAGCGTCACCGCCTCAGCTCCACCTCAGATCATCTGCCTTAGATTCTCATAGGAGCACTGGTCCCTGATGCCAAAAAAGTTGGGAGCTATTCGAGTAAGAATTCCTGCCAGGAAAAAAAAAAAAAAATGAAATCATGCCCCATAACTTTGTCCTATTAATTTACATAATATTTAATCTTTAGGGGGATCATAAAATTCTAATTTATCTTCTCAATACCAAAATAGAAAGTTAATAAATATTTTTTGCCGTTTTAAAGTGGAAGGATTGAAACAAGGTATATTCATGCTCCATTTCAAATAGCAGAGCAATGTGAATTTGAACTATGCTCTCTGCCCAGTTTAATAAATAGGGGTCTCAATTACCATTACGGAGAAGCAGATAAGGATGTCTGCCTTCCCCATTTCCGCTCAACATTGTACTGGAAATTTTTTTCAGGGTAGTTAGTTCATAAAAAAAATAAAAGTCATCCAGATTAGAAAGGAAAAGTAAATCTATTTCTACTTGCAATTGAGATGACCTTATACATAGAAAATCCTGAGGAATCTACAAAAAAAAATTATTAGAACAAAGGAAAGGTCTTAGCAAGGTTGCAAAATACAAAATCAATATGCAGAATTAATTTTATTTCTATACACTAGTGATAAACAATCCAAAAATTTATTAAGAAAAATAATTCCATTAACGATAACATCAAGATTAATAAAATACTTGGGCATAAATTTAACACCATAAATGCAATACTTCTACACTGAAAACTATAAAATATCATTGAAAGGAATTAAAGTACTCAATAAATAAAAGGACATCCCATGTCATGAATTGGGAGATTAATATTGTTAAGCTGGCAATATTCCCAAGTTGAACTGGAGATTTAAAGCAATGCCTGTCAAATACCCAATTACCTTTCTAGAAGAAATTGACACACTTATTCATCTGAAAACAATAGGGATATTATTAGCTTATCTTGATATGGAAATCAAGAGAATCAGACTGGCCAAAATAATCTTGGAAAAGAACAAAATTGAAAGATTTACACTTCCCTATTGCAAAACTTACTACAAAACGACAGTAGTCAACATTGTGTGGAACTAACATAGGGACAGACGTGTAGACGAATGGAATAGAATTGAAAGTCCAGAAACGATCCTCATGTTTATCGTCAATTGATTATCAACCAGTGTGCCAAGACGATTCAATGAGAAGAGTCTCTTCATCAAATGGAACAACTGGATTGTCACATGCAAATAAATGAATTTGTATCCATATCTCACACCCTATAAAAAATTAATACAAAGTGGATCAAAGATCTAAATGCAAGAGCTAAAACTATAAAATTCTCAGAATAGGACATAGGCATGAATCTTTATGAGCATGAATTAGGCAGTGCTTTCTTAGACTTGAAAGTAAAACACAAGCAAAAAAATAAATTGGACAGCATTTAAATTTGAAACTTATACTTCCAAGGACACTATCAAGAAAGTTATAAGACCACCTGAGAATAGGAGAGAATATTTGCAAATCATATATCTAATAAGAGTCTCTTATCCAGAATACATAAAGAGCTTTTACAACTCAACAATAAAAAACAAATAATTTGATTTAAAAATGTGCAAAGGATCTGAATAGACATATTTTCAAAAAAGATGCGTAAATGTCCGATAAACACATGAAAAGATCCTAAGCAGCATTAGTCATCCAGGAAATGCACATCAGAAAACCAGAATGAGATGCCACTAGGGCGGCTGTGAGCAAAATCAGGAAACAGCTTTGTGGGCAAGGATGTGGAGAACCTGGAAACCTCATCCATTGCTGCCGAGAGTGTAGAATAATGCAGCCTCTGGGGCAACCACGCCAGGAGTGCCTCGAAAAGTTAAACGTAGAATGAACGTATGACCCAGCAATTCCTGGATGTATATCCTAGATATTTGCCCAAAAGAATGGAAAACAGGTATTCAAGCGAATCCTTGCACATAAATGTTCAGAGCATCACTGTTTACCATAGCCGAAAGTGGAACACAATCCAAGCCCGCCAGTGGAGGAATGAATAAACGGAATGTAGTAGAGCCATGCAATTGAATAGGATGTGGCCTTAAGAAAGAATGAGTTCATGATACGCGCTACGACATGCACCAACTTCGAAAACACTATATTAAGGGGAAAAAAGCAAGGCACATCGCAATCAGGCCACATATCGAGTGATTCCATTCACCTCTGTATTAATCTGCCCAGGCTGCCATACCAAAGTGCCACACTCTGGGCGGCTTGAACAGCAGCGATTTATTTGTGCACAGTTCCGGAGGCAAGAAGTCCAAGGTCAAGGTGCCAGAAATGTGGTTTCCGGCGGGAGCCAGCTTCCTGGCTCGCGGAGGGCAGCCTTCCAGCCGTGTCCTCACGTGGCCCTTTCTCTGCGCGTCTGCAGGGATGCACAGGCTCTGTGGTGACTCTTCCTGTTCTCACAGGGAAACCAGTTCTGTGGGATCAGGGCCCCACCCTTGTGACCTCATTTAGCTTTAATTACTTCCTTAAAGGCATTTTATTCAAATAGATTCACCTTGCGAGTTAGGACTTCAGTGTATGAATTTTGTGGGGAAAACAGTTCAGTCCATAACAATAGGAAATATCCAAAATAAGCAAATTCGTAGAACCTGAAAGCAGATTGCTGGGGGGGGGGGGGTAGACTAGCAAGTTTACTTCTGGATCCCCAAATACATAAAAGCAGGGCCTTGAACAGATATTTGCACACACTTTACAGCAGCATTCTTCACAAGCCAACACATAGAAGCAACCCAAGTGTCCATCAATGGATGAATAATCAAAGCGGCTCATATATACAATGAAATATTATTTAATTCTTAAAAAGAATTAAATTTTAATACAGGGTACAACGTGAATGAACCTTGTAGACATGATGGTAAATAAAGCCAGACACAGAAGGACAAATACTACCTGATTCCACTTATATGAAGAACCTAAAGTAATCAAATTTGCAGAGACAAAAAGTAGAATAGTGTTTGCCAGGGGCTGGAGTAAGTATTTAATGGGTATAGAATTTCAATTTGGGAAGATGAAAAAAGTTCCAGAGATAGATAATGGTGGTTACACCCACAACGTATGTTTTGCCAAAATTTTTAAAATAATTATTTAAAAAGAAAGAGACATACATTGCAAAAGTGAAAGGAAAAAAATGGGCGATGATGGGGTTCTATTCGCTCAGCACAGTTTCGTGATTTCTGTGGCCCAATACAATTACCTAATGAGAAAACCAACATGTGACAACGTCACCCAGAAACGGGGCAGGAGGGACATGTCGGTACCGCGGACCTTCGAGTCAGGTCGAGGAACCTAGATGACGAGATTGGAATCGCAGAAGGCGAGAATCCGGAATGAATTTAAAGATTGTGTTCCTGGTTTGGTCGGCTTGTTTATTCTTTTTTAATTTTAGCCCAGTGGCCATGGACCTCCAAAGTGTCCATCAATCCCTAGCTTGTTTCTTTTTCTTTTTCTTTTTCTTTTTTTTTGATCTGCGCATATGCACTGTTCTAAGAAGAGAGCCCATGACTTTCATCAGATTCCCAAAGCATTCTATAGAGAAACGGATCTAGTCCACCCTCGCCTTTTTCAGATGCAGAAACTGAGATTTGAAGGAATGCAGCTTCCGGCGCAAGGTCACAGAGTTAGCAAGAGTAGATGCTGCTTCTTTCTCACTAAGGTATTTTGAGTTTCAGGTGACTTCCCCTGTGGGAGCGTTTCCGTTTTTAAGAGCGCACTGCTGGAACTAGCTGTCCTGGGAACAAAGGGACCGCTTGTGGGGCAGCCCCTGACTTTGCTGGCCCTGCCCTTACCGGTCCCTGTGGGAGTCTGTAAGGCGGGAGGGAGGAAGGTGACCAGAATAGAAGCAGAGAAAGGGTGCAGTGTTCGCCACAGCGGCGGGGGAAGGGGAGGCGCAGACTGTAACTCTTTGGATGTCCTTTGGCCTCCGGAGCTCCCCTGAGAGGGAGGCAGGAACTGGAACCATTGTACTCATATCAGAGCACAATCTAGATGCAGGGCAGGGCACAGCGCGGCCCAGCTTCCAGGAGAGAGGATGGAGAGCGATTCGCAGCAGGACCTTCCCGGAACAAAAGGAGAAGGAAGAAAGCTGGGCTTGGCACAATGACAGCAGAGCCCAAACAGGCAGCCAGATAAAGCATCGAGCCAGTCCAAGAAACATAAGCCCTCGCCTTGGCAAGAGGTAGCCGTGTTTCAGTAATCGGATCCCTTCTCAGGAAAGCAGGTGCTCCGTAGACAATTCGTCCTAATGAACACACATCAATAGCTTTGGCCGAACACCTCACAATACCGAGGAACAGAATCGTTAAGCCAAGCAATGAAGGTGCCGGAGTGATTCAGCAAATGAAGGCACACTGCCCGAAACTGTGCGATTTTCCAATAAGTCTCAGAGATGTGGTGCCAAGTGACACAATGCTGAAAAGAAGTGTTAAGTTAAATTAGTGGATTAGAATTATCGACTAATTAAATCGGGGGCGCAGTCCTCCCAGCGTGAAGCAGTGATTGGCAGCAAAGAGCCCACCGCAGCTAGCCAGGGAGCGATGGCATTCGTGGGGTGAGGGGTGCAGCTCAGACAGCGCCCGCTTATGCTGCAGACTCCCCAGTGTCGGCTCAGAGGACTTACTCCGTGATGCTGACAGACAGACGAGGTTTACAGGTGTGGACGATTCCAGCAGTAAGCCATTTCCTTTAAACAACTGTAAATCTGCCTCTTCCAGGCAATGTGGGCAGCAAATATAAGAGATGCTGCTTTATTTTTCTTGTCCCCGTGAAATGAACAGTCAGGAGTCCTGAGGCTTAATAGCCGGGTTATCTTGACAATGACCTAGACGTCCAGAGTCAGAGCTTAAATGATTCACTCAATGAAAAACGAAAGTTATTTTCCTGGGATGCCAAATGTACAAGTTTCTGGTGATAATTTTTCTTTAAAAATCATATACTGAATATTGAGCTACCTGAAGACTATCTGTATATAAGGTTTAGCAAGAATAAACTTAAATGGAGGACAAAAAAGAATCTAAAAATCTATATGGCAAAAAAGAAACCTTATAAGTAGTATATAGATACAATTTGTGTCTAAACAGCATATAAATGAATGTTACACAAACTGTTTAGCATTAGAAATTGTAAAAATACTTGTTGTCATCAAAAACATGTTTGAAATTACAAATAGGAGGAAAACGGAAAAATTACTTTTACTTCAGGTTTTCTACACACAGCTTTCTTTGCTTTTTGGGGTACATAGTCACAGTTTTACAATGCATACAATTTGGTATTTTTATTTTTTTCCCGAAGTGATCATTGTCTTCCAACGTTATACTTCCAACGATAATGCGTTTTTAAACCATATGCTCTAAATTGCATTTTCATATTTGCATAATGTTCCATTAGCTGTTTCTTATTTATGATAGCATCAAAAATGCTTAGGAATACATTTAGCCAACTAAATATAAGACCGGTACACGGCAAATTTCACAATGCCGTTGAAAACAGTTTTAAAGACCCGAATAAGTGGGACGACATCCCGTGTCGCGAGTGGGAAGACGGCAGAACTCTCAAGTGGTCCGCAGTGGCACCGCCGGCCCTAACGGAAGCCCGCCCGGCCTGGCCGCGGAATCGCACGGTTATTCACGCGGAGCACACGGCGAGGGACGGAGTCACGGGTGGGGGGGGGGGGTTTGACGCGGCACGGAGCAGGGCAGGGTGGAAGGGCCCCGCCGACAGCCACAGGACGCCTCCCGCGCTGCACCCCGAGGCCGGCACGCCGGGCCCCGCTGCGGCTTCCCAGCGGCCTGCTGAACAAACACGGCGGGGCCGCCTCTTATTTTATTTTATTTTATTTTTATTTTTTCTGTCTGCGCTTCTTAACCGGAGCACAAATAAGGCCAGGATGGGTCTGAGTGAGTAGCGAACTTAAGGGCGGTTAGCTGTAGAGCTAGAAGTGACACCATCCGCATCTCATGACAGGGTCATCTCCTGTTTTCCCTCCATAAACAGACGCTTTTTCTGCTTTCATCCTGTTTGTCAATGATATGTCTTGAAGGTTACTAACATGCTGTCTGTCTGCGACGCATCTTATGCATTCTGCTCGTGTTTTTCAAGCTCTTTCCTCACTCAGTTTCCATCTTTAACACAGCTTAGTTTCACCTGCAGCTCATAAGCTACTACTTTATTTATTAGCTACGCTTAACGCTTACGAACTCCATCCATCCCATTCGCGATGGTTAATTTTTATGTGTCAACTTGACCGAACTAAAGGGCACCCAGAAAGCTTTATTTCTGGATGTGTCTGCAAGGGCGTCTCCGGAAAGAAAAAAAAAAAATAGCATTCGATCAAGAGACTGAGTAAAAAAGATTGACCGCGTTAAACAGAGAACTAAACCACCGCAAAGGTAGCAACTGTGGGAAGCTCCAGTCTTTGGAGCTTGAAAGAGGAGTCGAATCCCAGACCTCTGAGAAGGAGGTGCCCTGGACTTCTGTGAGCCGGCTGGTGCTCGAGGCTCGTTGCAGGAGGTACGTTGAGTCCAGTTTTTCGAGGGTTAGACTAGGTGCAAAGTGGACGCACCGTTGCCCAATCCCCAGCTGGCGTGCTGGCGTGACCCCTGCTGGGGGACGCTCAGAGCAGACAGGAGGCCCGCAGGATGGCGAATCCCTCCTCCCCAACCTCCAGCCCCCCATGCCCCGCCCGCCTCGCCTCCCTCGTGGGCAGGACCCGTGGGGGAACCTGCTGGCAGAGCAGAAATGTGGTTTCCAGATACCCGGCCCCCATGTCACAAAGCCCCGTAGAGAAGGCAATTGCTTAGTAACTGTCAAAATAGCCCTGTCCAATCTAGTTAATTCGTTATGTCATTATTACTGGAAAAAGAGGTGGCAGTTTTTTGCTGGCATCAGAGCTGCATACGAACTGAAGCCATGGGGGCCAGTTTATATTTCTGCATGTGATAAATTAGTCTATTCTGGGGGAACCCTAAGAGTAGCTCCCCAAAGACATGACATATCTTTTTTCTCTTGAGTGAGGAAACAATCGGGAATTATTATTATCATCTATAGTGGTCAGTGTTTTATCCTCCTGAATTTTTCATTTATAACTCATATTTCAGGCTTTCAGAAAGGTTTGTTCAGTGATTTTTGCTAGGATGTAAAGCTATTTCTATGCATTAAACCTCTAATAACTGCCTCTGTTTCCTACCAATCTGTAAAGGGTCACTCTCAGTTGCCATATGAATTTTCATCTCTGTCCCCTGAGGTATAAAATTTGGCTGTAAATTCTTTCCTCGGTCTCATCTTTCTACTGAAATACCTCAACTATGATTCAAAATGAGCTCCATTCAGGGAATATTATGATACTGGTTATGTTTAGTTATTTCTGAAGAGCAAAGCTAAGTTTAACTGTCAAGGGAAATACACTGATATCATTCACCACAGATATACAGCTCGAATTGTTTTCGAGTATCAGTAGGAATTCAAGACTATATTGAAGTTTTAATAATTAATCAGATATATGCAATGTTAATGAAGCTCAATATACTCTGTATGATTTGTTATAACAGAGCATGGGCATAGAAAAGTGAACATCACACTATTTAAATGAGATCACAGATTTGGGGGTGAAAAACACTATTCATAGAGATAACATCCTTCCTGTTTTAATTTTAAGCAGGTTTACCTCATATTATTGAAACCAAACATCGGGTTGGTCCTAAAGAGCCATTTACTGCATAGTCTACTTATTACGAAATGTTTTCAAAGTATTATTATTAATAGCTACAAGGATATTCTTCGTTAGTTTTATATATCTCTTAACTAAAATAATAACAATTTTAAATGTCTGTGGTAAAAGAAGAATATGCAAGAATTGCTTACTGTATAGCAAGAGATACTGTTCTCATGAAGAATATAGCTTTAATACTGATGAATGTAGTTTTACTTCTGAAAATATTTTTCAAGAGCTACGTGTCCACATTTTAACTATTTTATACATTTGAAGTAACAATCATCGTGTATTTAGCAATTTTTCTATTCAAAACATCTTTTTGAAGAGGTACAAATCAAATCATTCCTCTGCCTTAGTGGGACTTAGAGTTCAGTACGTAAAATCTAGGATTTTAGCTCAATCTCTCATGTGCATTTATCTTTTTTATGCAATTTTGATACAATATATATATATATCGTTCTGAGATAGTCCCTGATTTCAGATTGAGATGTACTATTTGCAAATTTTAAACAATGGTACCTCTGGTTTAGTCTCTGCATCCCGTCCCAACAAGCCTATCACGTTATCTATTTAAATAACGTGCTCGAACACTCTTCAGAGAATACACACAGGGTCGTACGGAAAGCTAACGCACTTTTCCTGCCCAGCAAAGCCAGGCCGCGCTCTGCGCCCACGCCGACAGCGTGCAGTCCAGCCTCGTGCTAGAGGCCCATCCGCACACCCCGCCTCTTCAGACCACGGTCCCTCAGGGAGCTGGCCCGGGGCCCCCTCCCCTGTCCACTCCACCTTCTCTCAGGACTCGGTCGCTGTTGTCGGGCGTGGGCTGTTATTACTCAGGGTTCTAGCAGATCTCGAAGCTGGGTGAATTTTTTTGTTACATCTCCAATGTCAGCCACCGAACCTGCCACAGAGTACAATAGGTCGAACGGAGGAATAAACGAGTGTTTGAAAGGATGTCACAACGACAGGAGAGAAGTTATTCTTTGGAATTTGCTCTGCGTTCGGCTTGACGACCAAGGCTAGAGAGAGAAGCCTCCCCTCTACGCCCCCACGGACAGACCCTCCTACTACACGGGGAGTTTGTACAAAAATGCTGTCACGCCTGATGAGTGCCGGGCCGAGCAGCTGGCTGGGGTCCATGCAGGTGGCCGCAGACTCCCGAGGGAATGCGAAAGCACGACATTTTAGAACCGAAAGCCCCCTGGGAGTCATCGAATCCCACGCCCTCTCTGTTTGGCAAGAAGAGCCGGAGGCCCGGCGAGACGCAATGGCTCCCGGACACGGGTCGTGGCGGGGCCCAGGGTAGCAGCGTGGCACGTGTCCCTCACCCTTGCGGGGCGTTCCAAACGTCGCGGCACGGAGACAGCATGCTGGACCCGCCTTTCCGCAGCACGTCGCGGGAGAGGACAAGCGCCTTCACTTATTTCCCCCGATTTAGCCCTTCTCTGTCTCATGAATGACGTGGAATTCAGATGTCCCGTTTTCTTCATGTTGGAGACTATTTGAGTGCTACACCTTCATGTACCACGCCTATGATTATCATAATTAAAGGCGGCACGAAGCGCGAGGTGAAAATCAATCGCCAAGACGGAAAAGGAATAAAAATATGCTCGTGACGGGTACCAGTGTCTTTCCTCGACTTGAGCGAATCTGGGGGCAGGCCACCCGCGGTGTTCTTCAAGACTCTACGGCAGTTTTTAACGCCTTCACCAGGCAACGTGAGGACCAGAGTCTACCTGTCAAAAGCAGGTATGAGAGTTCCCAACGGTCTCTCATTACCTTTCCTAGCAATCGTTTACAGATTTAGGAAAGAAACCCATGTACTACTCACCTTTGCTGTTCATATCAACATTTCTTCCGGTTGGAAGTACACCTGCTTACAGAGGACCGACTCCTGAGGCAGAAGATTCGCCTTTAGGACCTCGCTCTGCCATCTCTAGCCTCCCCTCCTCCCCGACATCCATCTGCAGAGTCAACGTGATATGAACACTTCCCGTCCGGTACCATGGAAATCAAAAGTGGAGATGCACGAGAAAAGGCCTGGTCACTCTGTTGCTTCAGTATTTACCCAGATATGTTCCGGAGAGGAAATGTAACGTGTTTAACCCAGAACAGCTTTTAGAGAATGAGACGGACTTATGGATCAGCCGCTCGTGTGGCACACTAACTTCCGATTTGGAGAACTGAGCATTGCAGAGAAAATAGGCAAAATGTGGCATATCTGTCTAAATCGAAGGTCAACTTTTTAAGGTCGATTCACTCTCCTTTTGTCAAATACAGGCAAATAGTAGTAACTTCATTAGATGTTTCCAAATTTCACAAGGATTTACAAAAATGGGTTCATAAAGAATTTACATCTTTTTTTTTTTTTTTTTTGACAATGTGGTTAAGGGATCGCTTTCTCCACAATAATTACATTTTTCGGGGGGTTGAAAAAAGTCACAGAAAACAACCCGGGAAAGAAAAAAAAAGTGACTTTAAGATTTAAAAACTCCGAGCATGTGTTGAATGACGAGTCAGTTCCTTTGTGGCCACATCTACCGTTTCTTTCCAGCGTCAGTTTAAAGAACCGACCCCTCCCCCCCGACACACATACACCCCTCCCCCCCCCACACACACACCCCGGTATTTCCCAATCACAGCCACTAAAATCCTGTGCTATTTTCAGATAAGCTTTTTCACAGCTTTTTTGCCTTTCTTCACAGAGTAATGAGGCAATGAAGCAGCTGTTAAGTGTTCGAGGAAGGGTAATGACCTTCCCTTTTGAGTTCCAGTGATCCCATTAGACTTGGTTTCCCATTCGGAAGCATTTATTGGTTTGGCCAGGTGATCCTGTCATGATGGGGCGCTTATTTTACTGCAGAAAAGACACCTTTCTCTTGGAAACTGTGAACCATTTTCCTAAAGTCACCTTTTGGGATGTTGACTTTCGTCTCTTTATTAAGAAACGAGACTCAGAAAGAAGCTGTGGCCCTCGTCCCTTTCCTGCCGAAGGGATTCACAGAGAACAGCCTGCTTTAGGAAGGGAGCCTGGGCTGAATGGCCTTGGGACCCCTCCCCCATCCTGGTCAGGAGGACTCCACACCTGTCAGCTGGGGACCCCTGTGTCCCGTTGTTTCTCAGGTGCTCAGCGAGAATTTCCTCCCCAGGTCTGTCCTGCTTTTAATTCTGCAACTACCTGTAAATCGCCCATTCTCGCTTCTGAAATCTAATACCCCCTCCCCACCTCTACTTTCTCCTTTGTCCAAAAAATGTCATGTCTCCCCAAAGCTGCCTCTCTGTCTTGGGAACTTTCATGCTTCTGTGAATTCCCCATGAGCGTGTATTAAAACTTGATTTTCTCCTCTCAGTCTGTCTCGGTTAATTTGATTGTCAGCCCAGCTAGAAGAACTTAGAAGGTGGGAGGGAAAGCAGTCATTTTTTTTTTTTTTTTTGGCCCCTGCAAGAGGATTAATAAAATAGTGGAGGAGAAGGGTGGGGCGGGGGCCTCTTTCTGCCTGGAGCAGAGGGTTCAAGTGTCCTGAGCTAGTTTGGGGAACCATCCGCACCCTAGGGACATCTCCCCATGGGCACAGAGCATGGTCCTGCCTGGTGCTTTCTGGGTTAAAGGAACAATTGGTTTGGACATTTAGCAAGATCTGAAAAGGAAGAATAAAAGTCCGTAAGTTCAGCTGGCCAACCTCTCCACTCGTTCATCTCAGTGCCGAGTGTCAGGACCTGAGATAAAAAAAAAAAATCCCTTCAAAGGGCAAGTTCAATAATCGAACGAAGCCGTTTGGGAAAGCGCGCTTCCCATTGGAACATTTACAGCCTTGTCCAGCAACGGCGCTTTCGTTCGAATCAACAAGAAATTATTCTTTACTCATCATAGCCATATTTCATTGCGTAAACACCCCAAGCAGTGGTAAAATTTTATAACAAGGAAAAAGTGAGACGATACATCCTGCATTCTTTTCAAAGGTGTGCCTCTGTTGGTGAAAACTAACTGGGGTGTGGTAGAGGCCTCGGCCAACAGGAAGTTCAAGGCTTATGAAAACAGAGGCACTAGAGGACACCTCATCGCAGACAATGGAAAACTCGCAAATCAGTGAGTGCACTGCTTACTCTGACGGTCAGAAACAAATGAACAGAAGGTAGTCGGATGGGAAGTTTTGAAGCAGTTTTTTTTTTTAAAGCTTTATTTCCGTTCAACGATGATGTATTTCTTCACACAGATTTGTAGGGCAACACACAGTGCAAAGCAAAACCCTGGCCAAGCTTGAAAGAATTCCGAATAATACAATTACTTGGATGTATGTGAAAAGCATTAATTAACAGCAAACATCGATAAATGACATTGTTCACTGACTCCGGCATGCAGGAAAAAAAATGGAATCCGGCTCATATTTGTGAGAAGAACTGCTCTTTACCTTTCTCATAAACAGAAACAAAAGGTCACACGTGATTTAACTGTGTTACAAATAAAATACGTGGTTCTTTCCTTGTTTACTCAAAATTATTTTCCTGAAAACTTACTTGCAATGGTCCATGAGACCAAGGTCTGCAGCATAATATTCACTCACTCACCGTAGCAAATAATTAAAAATAAATAAATAAATAAATAAAAGTGCCACAGGAATTTCTGACAATGTTTTGGGAGGAAAAAAATGAGACCTTTTTTGAGTAGCGATGGAATGTTGTTTTAGTGGGTGGAATTAGTAACAACAGACGCTCACTCGGGAACATACTTATTTTTTTTATTTAGTGGAAAAATGCTTTTCAAACATGTTGTCGTTTATCTACAGTAAAACCAGTGAACACAAAAGTGAAATGTATTATGCATTTTCGGAATCATAAAAGTCAGACAAAAACTTAAGAAACTTCATTTACATGGACAATGTGTTAAAAACTAATGTAAAGTAATGTTTTTTAACATAGTGATTGTTAAGGTGGTCTGGTAATTAATGCTTCTCTTTGTTTTTACAAATATTATGATATAGATAAATAGAGATACCAATAGCTAGAAAGATAGATGATGGATAGATAGAGAGATAGATAGAGAGAGAGAGAGAGATAATAGACAGACATGAAAATAAACTACTTTATATCAATGGTTTTCCATATGCATATTTTAAGCAGGGGAGTGCATTTAAAGCAGAATCATTCATTTAACTTAAAAAGCTGTATTGATTGTATCATCAGCTGTACTGCATTGCTTAGGATCACAGGTAGATTGTCGGTTTCATTATCAATATCTATTGAATGTCCACAGTGCTCTATAAAGCAAGTACTCAGACCCTTATGCCAAAAATGCACAACGTGAAGAAAAAAAAAACCCCGAAAACCCACAATTTCCAAGCTCACCATTTCCCTTAACATCACACAGGAAGACTTCTGCAGAATTCACACGGCCTTGCAGCCTCTGCCGTGATTTCTATCATGGCCAATATTCCAATATTCAGGTGAGAGGAGAACACAGAAATCGGATAGCGGCCAGGGCCGCCAAGTCCCGCTGGGCATCGGCACTACCTCAGGAGCTGACGAACAATGACTGTTTTTAGTATAAATACGTCTCGAGTATTGTGTGCAGACTTACATACAAAAATTATTCGTCGTTTTCCTAAAATTCAACTTCAGTGAGGCCTCTGTGTTTTACCTGGCGTGGCTATTGGTAAAACCAATTTGATATACACACAATCTCTACTTTTCACTTTAGTGTGTTCATGAAAATCATACCAGAGAACTGTAAAATAACGATCATTTTACCCTTACTGAACATAAACTGCTACTTAACCAGAAATCGCCATTTGTATTATCAGATACCGCCGTTCATTGGCCAATTAAAATGCAAATTGAGGTGATTTTTCCTGATGCACATACTTCAGGGATAGATAAAACTCATGAATAACTGATTAATGATGAAAAATGATATGTGGGTTTTAATGGCACTGTTAGGGAAGTCAATCAATGAAATTGGAAGCAGGAAGAGGAATAAATGGCTGTATAATTATAAGATGCTTTATGGATTACACTAGAGCGAGACATCTCCTGGGGCTGGGGGGGTTGGTACAGGGGGCTATTTCTAGGAAGTGCTGGGGCACACGCAATCACGTCACGTGCTCCCTTCTCTCCCTAACCAGCAGTTTTGTCCAGCTGGAATCTACTTAGAGAAATTTCAAAGGCCCCCTTGAGGAAAAAGAAGCCACAAAAAGGCAAAGGGGAATTGTCCCATCGTTTGCTTTAGAAATCTGGGGAGAGAGTAGAAAGTGAATGTATGTACCAGTCAATTTAGCAATAACCAATGGGGAGAAGCAGTGGAAAAAAACTGAATTGACCTCTTGAGTTTCTCCGGTACCCCTCCAACAACGGGCCCCTCTAAGACGAAGGAAGGATGTCATCTTTGGTCTAGGGATGGCTTCAAAAGAGAACTCAAGAAAGTATAAAATATGGTCAACTGTCATTTATAACTGAGACGTCCAGGAGTCATAGATTTTTTTTTTTTTTAACACCTATGGCACCTGGGATTCCAAGGTGGCCTCCCATTTAAGTACTAACCAGGCCCGACCCTGCTTAGCTTCCGAGATCAGACAGGATCAGGCATGTTCAGGGCGACATGACCATAGACCAGGAATCACAGGGTTCAGGGAGCAAGAGGTAAGTCTTTTTTCTCTTAAAAATAATACACGCAGCTTGGCTATCAGCAATGTGAAGAAGATCCATCCCCAAGGCGTTTCCTTCCATCAGGTCGTGAAAGGCACCCGTCAGGGGTTTTCGATGTCACCCCCTAATCATTCCCCCTCCACCCGGACAGCCGGGCCTCAGTTACGGCTAGGACCAGGCAGCATTTATCACTCCCTTCGTCACGGCCCTATTTGGACTCTATGAGACAGAGGCCAAGTGAATTGTATAAAATTTTGTTCTGAGTAAAACTTAAAATGCAATAATCTGTCCTCTACTTTTGATGCTATTGGTCATCCATTTTCAAGTTTAGGAGGTCATATTTCAATGGACTTAGATTTACGTAAACAAAATCGAATTTCTTCCCACTGATAGAAAAATCATAAAAGATAAAGGATTTGAAGAAAAGCCGAAGTATAAAAAAAGCAAAGCCCTACAAGTGGTTACGACCTGTAATAAATCATGGGTGACTGTAGTGTGATTATAGTTTATCACACTTGGTTTTAAAGCTAAAGCAAGAGTAAAATCAGATTTATGTGCGATGGGCCACATAACTGGTATTTTTCCCGAATGACATTTTTTTTTTTGCTAGTTCAAAAAGAATCCATCTTATTAAAAACTTAAAGTTGTTTTTACTTAAGATAAACTTATATGACAATAGTTTCTCTAACGTTATCTCATTTGGGAGGGAGGTAACTAGGACCAGAGCAGCTGGAGACAAGATTGATGTATTATTGTTAAGAGAAGACCAGACTTCTCAATTCTGTTCCTATTTTGTACAAATACATTCATAGATTTTGCGTTTGTTTTACTTTAACAAATCATTTCTAAGAGTACGTGCTCATTTTTCACACCAATGCTGTAGTTCCTCAGAATACCCTTCTCATCTTTTATTGTTTTATCATTCTACGTTTCACATGAATAAGTCGTTTCTTTATTTCAAAACAATTTTCTGAAGCTCATTATTTAATGATAGGAGCTATAATTTTTAATACCAGACACATTATTGACTTGACAGTAATCAGTTTTTGTTACAGTAAAAAAAAAAATAGGTGTACATATAACATACGAAATTTACATGGAAATTTTAAATAGGAGTAGACCACAAAAATTATATTTAACCTGAAATGCCATTATCAGTAATAGCTACTTTCCTACCCTCTCATTCATTTTTCATATTGTTTTATTAATTTTTCAACTATTCTTAAAATTTTAAAACAGAAATTTGAAAAAATAATTCGATGAACCAGCACATTGCACACATTATGATATTTCACCTCAATTTTAACCTATGTTTCATAAAAAAAGGATATTCTCTTGTGTAATTGAAATATCATAACTAAGAAAATTAACAATAATTCCCTAACACCCAGTCTATTTTCACACTTCCCAAATTTTATGCAAATGCTTTTTATAGCTGGTTTTATTTTAGATTTTGTTTTCAAATAAAATGTAGTATTTCTACTAATCAAAAATTCTGTGCCAATCTCATGTATGAATATATAAATGTATATTCCATTTTGTATAGGTGTAAAGGCTTGATTAGATTTTATTTACATATCTCCATCCATTTTATAGGTGATATGTGTATTTCATATTGCATCGCTTCAAGAAATATATAATCTGACAATAATAGTCAGATTCTAAGACATTTCATGTAAGGCAGAGACAGTCAGGTGTCTCTAATGCAAGTACTTATAAATTTTGTGACTAAGAGTTAGAGTGAGTCATTTACGACTCAGCAGATGTGCTCCTAGAAATCATCGACCATGAAAAATTACAACATGAAAACTGTAGGGTTTGAGGAAAATGGAGTCAGAGGCACAAATTACAAAAACTTCATTAGTGATTCACTTAAAAAAAAAAAAAAACCACTAGGAAAAAAACAAAAGAAAGAAACCCAGTAAAACTCACTACAAATAGTAGCACAGTTTTACACATGTTAAATGGTTGAGAAATACATAAACACTGTAATAAGTATGGCATTTTCTCCCAATAAGACCTGAAATTGTCGTGGATTGTTCTCTGCGAATTGATGTTTTTTGACACCGTATGGACTCCCTGTTTCTTACCAACCTTTCCCTTCCTAGTTTTAGCATCCATTGATTACCCCTGCCGGAGTCAATGATTTTAATGGCAGTTGCAAAGCAGTGGCTTTCAAATTCCATCTGTCCTTCTGCATTTATGAGCTAACACTGATCCGCAGAAGAGGCTTCTCCTCTCCTGGCAGAGGTGGTCTGTGTTACCCCTTCGGCGTATGCACAAGTCTAATCCTTCTGTTCCCAGGTTCTTCTTCCAAGTTTTAAAACCATGCTTTTAGATTCCCTGAGTCTTCGTGTCTCCCAATTAAACATCCCTGTTCCTTTAAGTTTGTTTCTCACACCACATGCCTTGGAATTCCTTCACCATTCTGGTCACTGTCTTTTGAATAAGCTCCAATTTGCACACACAAGATATGATTCCCTAGTGGGGTCTAACAGGGCCCCAAATTTTTATCCGAGTCATCAATAAATTTGATCAGCAGAAGGCCAAAGACGAAGCCTCTCTTTGATTAGCATCATCTGACGTTTCTTGATTACGATCATTCATCCAGATGATCAAACTGTTCTTGCCTCTAGGTAACATTGCTCCATTGACTCCTCAAAGGTATTATATGAGAGACTTTGTCCAATGCTTTGCTCATGTCAAAATACCCTGGGTCTACAAAATGCCCCTTAATTATCCCTTTGGTCACACCGTCCAAGAAAGAAACAAGGTTAATGTAACATCACTTGTTTTTAGTAAAACGATGCCATAGCCTCATGATGCTGGCAACTCATTCATCAGTGTAACAAGAGATCTTTTTAAAAAGTAAACATGAAATATGTTTAGTAAGCATTATCTTAAATTTCAGATAAAATGTTAAGTTGTAATGCTACCTCATTTAAAATTATCTGAATTTCTACTGTGCTCTGACCACAGATGAATTTTGTAGAAGAAAATATAGTAAATGGCAATAAGAATGATTGGTTTCAAGAGAGCCTTTCATTTGTGTTTTTGATGCACTGTATTAAGTTTAATTGTTATATATTTTTAACAAGTTCTTATTATCTTCAAGAGTTTGCAATTTTCCAAAGGGGGAAAAAAAATGTTAAAGTCAGTCCTACTCTCCAAACCTCCAAATGTTAACATCATTAGTTTGGGACACCACTATGTAGCCATATTAAATAACATTTTTAAATTAAATTTATTGGCTTGATAAATAACATTTCTACATCACTGGCTTTATATGATGTTTGATAGGTCTATAAATCTATCTAAACAGAGTGAGGAGGAATCAGTTAACAGGGTCCAACTGAAGGGATCACTCAGTAATTTCATGGCAGTCAATCTGAAAAATAGATTGGGCCGTGCTTAAAATTTTAGCATTGCAAGTTAGATCCCGGAGTGAAAATTCATGCTGTAGAGTCGACATAACATTACTTCATAAAATTAAAATATCAGTGAGAAAAGTCCAATGACTATTTTTGTATAGATTGAGAACACTGAAGACATGTTTCTGGCAATAAATTTTCCTAGATCTAAAACAGCACCATCTTTGTCTTTGAATCCCTGTAGGAAAATCGATGAGTAGTGAAACACCCCAAATTTCTATTGTGGGTTACTCTTGCTGAAAAGCAACAGAGTAAGGTATGTGCTCAAAATTTTAGAGACACATAAATATGCTTTGACTGATGCACTGAAATATTTGTTTTGTTTATTTTAAGGTGTGAAGATAGATAAAGAGCTAACATCCAGGCTTAAGATTTGGGGGGTCAACAGTGAATATATAAATAACTTGATATGGACTGGAATGCTAGACATCTAATCCAGGAATATGCTTAATATTACCACAATAGATGAAAAGATCATCTCATTGTTACAAAATAGAACATACTGAAGTCAAATAATATCAATTTCAAAATAATTTTTTAAATTCTATTTTAAAAGGATTATTTAATTACTTTGTTTTCCTGAAAAAGAAATTAGCACTTGACTTTTATTTATGGGAATTCCATTAGAAATTCTGGATCTAAATATTAGTTGGTAATTTTCATTTTCTTTTTGATATTGAAATATCAATCTTTTTTCCTCAAATGTTTAATAATGTTCACATTAATCAAGGAATGAAATTTATAAGGAAAATGCTTTCTTCCTTTCTCTCCACATTGAAAACAAAACGGAAATTGCTTCTTTTTCAGTGATTTTTTTTTTTTAATCTGGGTAATTGCTGTGGTTCTGGTATTATTTATCATGTAGCCCGTATTTCAGAAAATTAAGGAATATATGTCACACAAATTAAATCAATTTATTAGTAGTAAATTACACACAATATATTTTAGTATGGAACGCTTAATGTGAATTTCATATGATCCTTCTGTAAATTGAGTTCCCTTCCCTCACCCCCTCTAAACAAACTCTGTGTTATCTGCAAACCTAGCTCTGGCTCAGGAAATTACTGACCTCGCTTTCCATCCATTTGTAGTGATTTCCCTAGGACCATAAAATTAGTGGAATAGAACATTGTCTAGATTTTGTGCCAATTACTTTCAAAGTAAACATTTTTTAACTAAAATGAATGTTGTGCCAATATATGGATTTGATTTAGAAAATAATTTTAAAATTAGAATAAAGTCTTGGCCTAGTTTCTACAGTGGTCTAACATTACCTGAGTTCATTATCCTTTTCAAATGGATGAGTTCCATTGTGGATGGCATTTAATCGCATATAATGCACATCCTTATTAATGTGAACGTTCTTATTTATCTTTTAAGAGGGAGTTCAAATAGTAAAAAAAATGTTATATTTTACTGGTCACATTAAATAATATTTTTTGGTTTGGTGAATATAAAAGGCTTTTGAAGTATAATTGTTTTCCAAACATTTATTGTGTTATACTCAATAACTCAATATTATATTAATTTCACAAACTGACAAATTAGGATTCTAATATTTCCCCCTCTATTTCTTTTGAAATAAACAAAAGTTCGTGTGAGTCTTAGATGTGCTGGTCATGTCTATTATCCTTAACTTTACACAAATACACTTTTTCTCTCTTCTAATATAAAAATATTTGTGAATAACCCACAGTATTCCATGATCCATAAAAGCAAAGGCATTCATAGAAAAGAAAGTTCTCACATAATTCGTTCTGAAATTATCTAATGTCATGTCACATTTTCTATTAGATATAAATATCAGATGATGAATATGCCCTATGCATTACAGTCTTAACTTTGAAGAATATATTTCAAAATAAGAAAATAAGAATGTAGCCACTTCTAGAGCGCACACACACACGAAGTAGACTAATTAGGACCCTTTGTTTCACACCCACACAGAGGACATGGGTGACATTATAATGAGTTCAGATATGTGAAAAAAAAATTGTATAAGAAGATAGAAAATGTATGTGTTTGCAACAAATGTCACAAATATTGATAGGAGGATTGACCTTACACAATCAGGGGACTGGGCAGGCATTCTCTGCCAGGCTGTAATCTTTCTGTCTGGGCTCTAAGCTTCCGTCTGCAGGGCCAGAGGCAGGAAGAAAGGACGGTGAAAAGTGGGGCGCATAAGGGGATCTGGAAACCACGAGCCTGGGCAGGAGCCTGCCAAGGAGGCTGGCGAGTCTCTCGTGGCTTCCAACGCCGGCGATGCAGCGCCCTGCAGGAGGACTGGGTGGGCACTTTTCATCTTAGAGCCGAGCACACTCCGGGCCCAGGCCCCAGAGAAGGGAAGGAGGGCGTGGGGGTGATGGAGCAGCTGCGGGGCCCAGGACTGTCCACGCCACCAAGGCGAGCCAGCAGGTAAGTGACAAGGTGCGCGAGCCGCCACGGCTCCTGTGCCTCTCCGCTCATCCATGGAGCGTGAGAGTAAGAGAACTGGTACTTCAGTCCCCGTCTCAACTGTCCCTGCCATACCTGGAACTATCCACGGACGAGCCCACCAAGGAATGTCGCCCAGCCCAGCCCAGCCGGCATATTGCCAAGCCGCCTGAGCGTGCTCAGGGATCATGCAGACAATGAAACGACAGCACCGTCCTAAAGCGTAGCCCCTCCGAAACACCTGCGAGCTACAGACCCGAATCGCACCTGCGCGCGCGCCGTGACGCGGTCCTGTGCCAATCGGAGCGCTGGCGGGAACCCAACATGGCCAAAGGGTTCAGCGAAGGCAGCTGGAGAAAGGGACAGTGCCCCGAGTGGCGAGTGGCGAGCAGAGTTAAGGACCAAGGAGGGACAGTGACGCCCAGGAAATGGCAACAGTGGGGAGCCATCCCCACCCAAAGTGGCTTGATTTGGCAGGAGGAGGGGACAGCTCCAAGGACAGGGGGTGGCGGCTGAGGCATCTCCACAAGACCTAGAGCCCCCGGAGAGAGCTGGGGACTGAGCACCCTGAATTCCCTCCACTCCGCGTCTCCACTCACACACTGCGCCCTGACGTTGCTGGACCCACATAGACCCCAGCAGCAAGGAGGCCCTTGGAGGAGGCCAGCCTCGGGGAGAGGAGGGTGGGGGGCGGACCGGAGTGGGAAGCGACTACGCAGCACACTGGTCACTCTAGAGCAAAATGGCCCGTTCACCAGCAGACTTCTTTTGCCGAGTGACGAGAGACGTTTGCTGATCCTTCTGAAGACGTTACCAGCCCATAACAGGAAGGTGCACGAAGGGTGATAAATTTCTGGGAAATGCTAAATTATGCCAAAGGTAACTTCCAAAGGTTTGTCTCTCCACCCATCACGGTGGTTCTCATTTGCTATTTAAGTCAGGCTCCCTCAGGGACCAGAGGAAGTGCAGACCCTCCCGGGCGCCTCCCACCCCCTACGTAGTCACCAGCTGTTGGGGGCCTGCTTCCTCCCCAGCTCTCCTCACCCCACCCCCAGCGCAGCATCCAATGGACACGCCATGCCTGGGCCGGAGGCCAAGGAAATCCAGGGCCTTTCCTGTCTGTAGGCCTGCTGCTCCCACACGAGGCCGAGGGACACAGGGGTACCTGGAAGAGGGAGGGCAAGAGCCTCATTCTGTCAGCCCCCCTGGACGAGCCCTGGTCCTGCCAGTCCAAGGTGCGGCAGCTTCCGCCAACCTCCTGCCAAGATGCTGTGCGCATGCGCTTCTGGCCAGGCGCATCAATGCCAAGGTAGACAGACGCGAGACAACCAGGAGCGGCTGAACGCGTGGGTGCCGAGGCCAGGGGCTCAGAGCAGGTGACAGACTCTGACTGGTGGGAGCTGGACCACACGTGAGCTGAGGCTCCAAAACCCCAGATCATGCTCCATTGTCCCATGGGATTTCACCAACAAAACTAATCCGAAGAGAAAGAGATTCTGGATTCCTCAGGGCAGCGTTAACCCGCAGACGGGGGCCCCTGGAACTGCGCTGGTCCCAAGCCAGCCCTGAGCAGGGCTTCAGGGCAATTTTTTCTTTTCTAGAAATTCTATCAGGGATTTTAACTGTGGTTAAAATGAAGCCAATTTCCTGTGTCTGGGACATCTTGCAAATATTCATGAAACGAGGCTTGAATCGTTGAACTGTTGAATGTCTTGGACCCTGAAATAAAGATTTTTTTGTTTTTATTTTTTTTCTAATTTAGTAATGGGGTTTTCTATTTATTAATTACTCATTAAGTGATGTTTTCTTGTAACCTAGCTATATTTCCAGTAACAAGAGCTTTTTAATACTGACATAGGATGAGAAGGATTTTATCCTGAAAGACAACTGGGATCCTTTTGACCCCTGGATGGCTCTGACAAGCTGTTGGGAGATATTTTACAGAGTTTTAATTCCCATTCTAAAAAACAAAAACAGAAACACAGCTATTTCAGAAACAAAACTATTTCGCTTCTTTCCAGATGTTTATTTGCATTCTGACACTGATAAAGTTAATTACTATTCTTGGACGAATATTTGACTCTTTTGGAGAAACACTAGAAATAGAAGATCCTGTGTAAACATTTCTACAACCTACCTGAGTTTCTCATAGCTGAGCTATCAGTATCAATTAATTTAATTATAACTGAATGTCAATTTCAAAGTGTCTATTTCCATTGATTTGATAAACAGAAAGGAATTGTCAAAATTTTGCCAACTATATCTTTGTTAGTTAAAACAATAACGGGAAAGCAATGATCTTGTCTTATAAAGCATGAATTAGCGTAAAATACTTTGCAGTTTTTCTTTTCTTTCTTGGAGTAATTACTTAGGAAATAGTTCATTCTTGTAACAGTCCTGAGTTACAAGATGGAATATATATTTAGTCTCTGATGTAAGAGACTAAAAGATATAAATAAGATTAGGGAGGAAAATATCTCTTGGATACTTCTGTTCCATGATTTAAAATAAGATAAAAATTCAAACAAAAAAATTGAGACAATGGGTCATCCTAAATGGGCAGCATTAATGTTAAAATATTTAATCATAGGATTTCTGAAAATTAGCTATTCTTTAAACCTGCATTTGTATTCATTTTTATTATATAGATGCTCATCGCCTCTTTCAAAATAAGAAGGTACACAAATGTGTATAATAATCGAGAAGCAGTCAGTAAGTTCTAGAAAATATAAAGAGAATTTATTTCATCTCACAGAAAACATTTGAGTTGTGTGTTGCTTTACAAATGTCTTAGGGTGGACGTTTTTGCTATGTCAAAGAATGACTGTGAAATGTGGGGCTTCTGTTGCTTATCTGCATGACAGAGCAGAAGTGACACTTTGAGGATTATGTTGGCTCTTCCCTCAGGAAGGGCCTGGGTCGAGGTCAGATGAATTTTCTCGGATCCATCCTCATCAGGCTCTTCAACTTCCGTGTGCACATGGGGCAGGCCAAATGCCGACCTGTCTAAAAGGTAAGCCTTGTTCCCTGTGTGAGCTGGAAATCGAGACCTAAATACACTCCAGCCATTTGCGGGAATAAAACGTTTCTCCTGCTGCCACTCAATTCTCAGCAGTGACTCAGTTGAGAGAGACTCTATTTCGGGCCGTCACTCCCCAGGGATGCCGTGAGTCCTCTAGAAAGGAGGGCTAAGCCCTTTAGACTGCTATTGTCGGCACTGCCATCCGCCTAGAATTGTTTCCAAACAAAACCGAACCTGAAAATAGTCCGCGACAGAAGGAAATCTGAATCACGCCGATGTTTCCTTAACGGCCCCCTAAGTCTTTTGTTGCTTTCTCTTTTCAAGTTAAATCCTGCCGTTGCCAGAATTTTCCTGAGTTTACGTGCGCACTCAGCAATATTTTGAAGGGCGAATCTGTTAGGAAAGTAGTCTCGAAGATCTTGGTCAAAATTACTCATTAACCATTTTTAACAGATGCTATGAGTTTGCTGTTAGAATGCAGTATGCACTGTATGACAATGAAAATGCAATATTCAAGTAGGTATTTATTGACAGGCATTCATTAATTTCCCGCGTGATGAAGAATTGTCTTTTGCCAAGTGCTTGTCTTGAGTTGATACGCAGTCTCTTCTACGTTGGGGTCTCATTCGACGTCACACTTTTTCATGATGACAACCTCGGGGTAATAACGGGAGAGCAGAGAGAGGGACGCACAGGTGGCTGACTTTGCATTTATCTTGTGGCAATTACTAACATGCAGCCGGAAGTCGTCTCTACCTCCCAGTTGTTCCTAGCTCTCTTGATGAAAAGTTTAGGAATGAGACGGCATGGGAAACTGGTTTGCCTTCTCCCCCTTTGCACGTAACTGTTGCATCATTTCTTCCCTACAAAATATGGTTACCATGGATACCACCAGAGGGTTATTTGGGCATCGACAGTAAGGAAAAAACAGGGAGACAGAGAAGGAACGTGGTCGAACTGTGCGTCTTCTTTTCATGAGGACACGGGGTTGAGAAATTCCTCGGCTTATGTACTTAGAGCCCTCACCGGTGGTGTTGAATGTTATTTCCTTAAAATGTTAACGGTTCATTAAGTTATTTAAATGAAACATCGAGTCTATTACAAATTAAATTTTAATAATTCGGGTTAATATTAATGGAGAAGAGAGCTAAATCAGGGTAAAAGAAATATGTTCCTTCTACAAAAAAAGAGAGATTTTTAATGAAAAGAGCACAGAATAATCTTTACGATAAAATATTCAATAGTTACCAGCTTCTGAATAAGTTTAAATGTATGGGAAGGCTCGATGGTTGCAAAATAATAATCGGTACTTTCCGCACAATGTGGCTGTGGACCCAAAACTCCTCTAAAAACAGTCTTTAAAATCTCTCGAAAAACATAAAATAGTATGCTAAAGTCGGGCACACTCACGTACGTACTGACCGCTTGGGAACCCCGCTCACCCCATGCTGATCGTGGCGCCTCCTCTCCGTAAGGGACAGAGGCACCGTGCGCGGAGGGGCACTGAGTTCAAATCCCGATTTTGTCACTTTTAGTAGCGTGACACCAGGCAAATTAGTTAACCGCTCCGTGACCGATTTTTCTCACTTCTAAAATGGCTACGGGTGCAAAACTAATCGCTTCAAAAGGTCGTAGCGGGATTTAAAACAGTGAAACACATGGTATCTGACAGCTTCTTGGGGCCAAAAGTTCAGAAGCGACTTAGTGGGGTGGTTCTGGTTTGGGGTCTCTTTGAACCCTGCAGCCGAGGTGCGCAGGCTGAGCTGTCGTTTAAGGCCCTGTCTGGGGCTTCCTGGTGGCTCACTCACGTGGTGGCCGTTGTTGGCAGGAGCCTCAGTTCCTATCCTTGGGCTTCTCCGTGGCTGCTCGAGGGCCCTTGCAAGATGGCGATGGTTCAGCAAGAGCCCCTCTCCCCTTCATGACTCCTCTTAGAGATTTTGATCACACCCACTGACCTCCCCGCATTCTGCTTATTGGCTACAAATCCCCAGCTGTCTGGTTACAGCAGGGAGCTGGATACTGTAACCATCCTGAAACCCATCAGAATAACGTCTTCCTTACCTAGTTCCAGCTCAGCTCGGCAGGTCCACAGAGCCCACGGGTGGCCCCCTGGCCTGCCGCACTCTGCGGTGCAGGCCTGTCTCTCTCTGCGTTCCGCTGCGGGTCAGGGCAGATGTAGTCATTCTGTGTTTTCAGCATTTTTCCATGTGATTCTGGCATCAGAACGCCCATAACTCAAATACCAAGGGCGCGGGTCAATTTCTCTGGTTTTCTTGAGACTTTCCGTCTATTGGCTTCAAGTGGGGAAGAAACTGACTCCTTCTCCACCTCATCGGAGGACAGCCTCTTCTCTCTGTGCCCTGAAGCTAGGTGGGTTGGCGAATTCAGGCCAAACAGGTTTTGGAGCCACTCCTTTGGCAAGTCTGGCATAGTTTAAGGCTTAATGCAAGGGCGCTTAGCACCTACTGTTCCCAGCCTCTGCCAGGACTCTGAGCCAAGGGGACCTTAAAATGGGCCCCGGCAGGAAAGCCATTCGGTGAGCACACTTCCACAGTACTTCTCTCGGAGGGAGCGCCTCTCTATCTCAGGTCCTCTGGCTAGCCACTGCCGACCTGTGACTCAGGACAGGACATTCGTACACACCGAGACCAAGGGTAAGTTTGTAATTGTTATGTGATAAGACGTCTGGATGACCCATATATTTTTTTTCTTGCCCTAGCACAAATCTCACGCTTTCCAAATATGTCTGCTGTTAATGAAAAAGAGTAAAATTAGTCCTATGCAAATTCTACTCGGTCTCAGCGCTTTAATAATCAGTGATCGGTGGCCTTGTGTATCACCACGTACATGCAGAAAGGAGGCAAGAGAACTATTCTGTGGAGCCCCAGCGCACATAAAAATATTAACATCCATAACAAAATTCATGTGTTTTTTTTTTCTGTTAATTAGTCTTTGGTCAGTTTCATTTGCATGCTTAAGAGATGGGAAGTTTTACCTCCTCTACCTTTTGGGTTACTGTGTTCTGAAAAATAACAGTGAAAGAAATGAAAGATGCAGTAAGGAATTAGGTTTTCATTGGTGGAGTTCAGGACATGCTACCCCCGAATGTGGCGCCCTGGCGCATGGAATTTCTCAGGCTGAAGGAATCTGAGGAATGGCCCGTGCAGGAAGGAGTGCCTGACCTTCCCCGGAAGCAGGTCATAAAAGGGAGGAAAGACTTTCCGACCCACCTCTGAAACAGGTCAAACACACCCTTTTTACATCAGAGAAAAGGATCGTCCTCATCTGCAGAGACAGAAGGACACAGCAGAATCTGAACACACCTGCTGAGACTCCCGAGTCACCACACCGAGCGCAAGCTCTCGGTCCTATCCGACCTTCCCACAGCTTCCCACTCGTCGCCAGGGATGAAGACGCTCGGGTTTAAACATTTCTTCGGATCTTATTTCTCATATGAAGTCTCCTGTGACACTTAAAACTTCCATTAAATAAATTCGTACGCATTTTAGGGGTTTAAAGTGAATCAGAAGAGTCAACTAGGATTCAAGGGACGGCGACAAAAATGTCAAAGAACTTCTAGATACGTTTCACAATCACCAAGCTCTTTCATCTTGCTCTTGAATTGTCCTCACCTGTTAATCTCTTAACCCCACCCTAATCCATTCACTTAACTTCTGCGACCCCCACCCTGGTCCCAATTGCCCTCACCTCTCTTCCCCTTGCTTCCGACTTGGTACTGCTAAAACCCATTCTCCACTCAGGCGAGGAGAGAGATCTTCTACGAACGTAAATGCAGCACGCCCTGCTCCTTCCCATGACTGTTAGGATAAAAATGGACCTCCCACCCGCGAGGCCTGAAATGGCTCGGCACCTGCCTGCATTCTGACCTCGTCTCCTGACGAGCCATTACCTCTCGTCATGGTCCAGACACACCTGTCTTCTTCCTTCCTCAACTATGGCAAGGCCCGTCACAGCTCTGAGCTTCTCCGAGAATGCTTCCCCGCCCGGTCCTCCGCATTGTTGCCTCATCTCCTTCCCTCGAGGTGCTTCCTCACGGCGGCCTGCTGGCGTAAACTCCTGCAAGCGCCACCAGCCCCTTGCCCCGTCCCCGCGGACCTCGTCCCCCTGTCTCCTCCGTGGCATGGCTGCCATTTTTGTTCCTTCGTTTAATAATGGGATATTGACTCTTCCCTCCCCTTTCTTCTCCATTCCCACTAAATTAATCTCGTAAAGGCGACACCTGATCTGCCCTGCTCACTCCCTTGTCCCCTGCACCTGGAACAAGGCCCGGGACAGAGAAGATGCCCCATCAATATCTGCTGAATACACGAAGCGGCAGGGTCACTCCGTGCGTCTCATGGGTCCGCTCCCTGGGTTTCCGCCCTCTCCAAGGACGTGGCAGCCAGTTCCCCGAACGCAACAGGAATTTATGGTCTCACGGTTCTGCAGACCAGGCGTCCGCGAGCCGCGTGCGGGGCAGGGCCATGCCGGCTCCACAGGGTCTTGCAGGGCGGGGGGACCCTCCCGCGCCTCTTGCAGCTGCTGGTGGTCCTCAGCGATCCTCGATCCTCCATCCTCGGCGCGCCTTCGCCCCGGGTGGCAGTCCGAGCTCTGCCTCCATCTCTCATGGCGCGCTCTCGTGTTCGTCTTTGACAAATATTCCTCTTATAAGGAATCTGGTCGGTGAATAGGGCCCACTCCAACCCGCTATGACCTCATTTTGAGTTGATTACATCTGCGAAGACTCTATCTCCAAATGAAGTCACCTTCACAGGTATGGGAGGGAGGTAGTTAAGACTTCAACAGATCTTTAGGGTGATACAATTCGACCCACAAATAGTTCCTAACGAAGGAAAATGTCTTTTCAATTTCGACTTTGTGACTCTTACTTTAGATTCTCTGCTCGGGTTGGAAGCCGGCCCTGGGCAGCTCACTTATCTGAGACCACGATACCCTCCGAAACCCTGCCAAGCCCCTCTTCGTGGGGCGGAGGCAGGGAGTGTTAATAATTCTGCTTGAACCTGCTGGTTGTCAGTTGCTACTCATTTCCGAAGAGCTACCACTAACGCACTAGACTAGCTTTCACAGGACACATGCCATATTGGATCCCTAGAAGGATTTAATATTCATTCTAGTTGTATAATTTAACTGTATTATAAGCTTTCTTGTTGGGTAGAGGAGCTAATCTGTGAATCTAATGACCATTTATAATGCTGCATTTTTCCTTAGAAACGTTGAAGTTATAATCTAAATTACAAATAAACTCTTGGAATGGAATTGCATAGATAAATTGGGCAACACTTAGAAAAGTTAAAAACGATACGAGAATCCAATAACAATATGATAGTAATATACGATCACAGGGTAATGAACAGCTGATGATGTCTAAAAGTGCTATTGCTTCTAGGGACGTATTTGTATTTTAATAACTTTGAATCTAAAGAAACGAAGTTGTAATATAGAATTTTAGTTGCTGTCACAGGAGGTACAGTGTTTTTTATTTGTTTGTTTGCTTGCTTGCTTGTTTTCTGGATTGGCAGGCCCTCTTGTTGCTTTAGAATCACAAGCATGGGGAGAAGTGTGTGTTACCTATAAATGCTGACTCTGCTGTGGATTTTGAATTCAGTGAACTAACAACTCACTCCATCTTGCCATAAAAACGAGGTGGCTTTAAGAGATGGGATTCTACTCAAGCTGTAGTCTTGCTAGGAAGAGGTGCTAAGTGCCAGGCCACCTGGAGCTGCCCATGGGACTTCTGGCTCTATGCCTGTTGGACGGAGTGATTCCAGCACTTTCTTCCATCGTTGGGTTAACGGGGGATTTCCTGTGATGTGATTCTCTGCTTGGGGACACACCTCCTTGTAAATTGCCTGCAGACCGAGGCGAACACATGCCATCAACTCCTCACTGAAACGGGTATTTGTTGGATTGTTTCGCACTAAATCGATAGGGTTACTTTACACAGGGAAATACTCCTCCTAAGTCATCGGGGGGCCTGGGCCCTGGAAGCAGAGAGGGCAGGCGAGTGCAAGGTATTTATTTTCATTTGTCTGCAAATAAAATCTTTGACTTGGGCCTGATGTACCAGGGGCTCTAATGTAGGAACAGTATTTTGTTTAAGTGCTACCTTTCTGGGGAAACAAGCAGGTGCCCACACACCTTCTGCCAGGTCTTAAAAGCCCTCAGAGTCCATTTTCCTGGGAGGTACCACCATTCCTTTAAGAGGTTCTCAGCTAACAGAACCTAGCTGCTGGTCAAAACTGCACATTTTCCCTAAATATTTATGCTCTGGAAACCAGGAATTTTTCAGTTCCCAAAGGACAACGCAGCCACCCCTGTTTCTTAAAAGTGGACTTTCGAAAGCGTTTTTGAAAGCCCATTTATTAACGGGCTGGCCTCGAGCAGATGGGGAGAGGAACGTTCACGTCCATATTTATTCATCACACGTTTCTGGAGTCCCGATTGCGTGAAAGCGTTTCTTTCAAGGCACAGGTACGGGAAACACAGAGAACAAACACAGCACCTGCGCTCAGAGGAGCGAGGACAGATGGGAGTCAGTGCAGAGTGCGAGGAGGGTTTGGAAGGGGAGGCACCTGGGCGGGTTTTCTGAGCAGGAAGACATCGCTCGCCTGCCATGGGGCAGGGCCGAACCTTGACTGACGATGGATCAGCTTTTCAATATAAAGAGACAATCCGGAGGGTGGGGCTGACGAGGAACTTTCTAGGCAGGGAGCAAAGCATGCGTTAAGGGCCGGGACTCTCTGGAGAGCAAGGTACCCAGCTGAGCCCAGGAAAGCGTGACAGGGGGAAGCCACGGGCCGACTCCGAGGCTGAGGCAGCAGTTTGGTCCAATTCTTGGAGAGCCTTGAATGCCAGCTGACTGAGTCACTACCCTACACTTCAGGTGAAAGGCGGAGCGAACACAGGATTTTTATCTGAAACGGAACGATTGTGAGATGAAAGGTGGCAGGCACTATTAACGTTTGTGCCTAGGCGAAGTGGGACCTGCGGTGACACTAGTGATTGGGAAACTGCGAAGAGAAGCCTTGACTGGGAGGAGGCTGCGGTGGCGTCATTACAGAGCGAGGGGCAGGGGGAGGGGCGGGCAGGCCTAGGGGCGCTGTGTTAGTCCCCTGGGGCCGCCGCCACGGAGCACCACAAACTGGGTGCTTACCACAATAGAAATCCGGTTCTGGAGGCCAGCGGTGCAAAGTCGAGGTGCTGGTCGGGCCACGTCCTCTCGGAAGGCCCCACAGGGGGGACGCTTCGGGCCTCTTCCTACTCGTGGTGGTGGTGGTGGCAGACCTGGGCTTCCCCTGGCGCGTGGACGCATCACGGCAAACCTCTGCCTCCACGGCGTTCGCCCTGTGAGCCTGCATGGTCTTCCCGTCGCGGGTCTGTCTCTGGGTCTCTTTCCCTCGATCACGTGGCATTCAGGTCCCATCCTACTCCAGTATGTCCTCGTACCAACTTAACCCCATCCGCAAAGATCCCACTTCCAAACGAGGTCATATTCGGAGGTTCTGGGAGGATGTAAAGCTTTGGGGCCCACTCTTTGCCCCAGTGCAAGTACCAATGGGGAACTGTGAATGTGTGGAGGGTAGCCAGTGACCCCGGCAGGAGGCAGGAGGCGGGGGAAGGGCCACGGGCAGGCGAGATCGTAGTGAGAGTGTGGAATCTGCTCACCTGGCAGCCTCCCCAGGGGCGTGGGGGATGCTCTGAGCACTGAGCAGGGTGCATTTGAAACATCAGGACAAGATTGCAAGGCTACCCACTGTACCTCGCCCTGTTTCCCGCCAATCTCCTCCAGTCTAGGCTCCTCTCTTTTCCCCTTCTGGAAGAGGGGGAAGGCGTTTCACACTAGGAATCAAACCGGACTTGAATTGAGGAGATGGCAGTTCAAGTCATGACTCAGCGGCTTTTAACTCTGTCACCTTGGGCAAGTCACGTGATCTCCGAGTCTGTCTCCTCTTCTATAAAATGGGGACATTGAGGATGACAGATCAAGATCCTCCAGGCTCTGTAAGCTAGGACTTTGGAGGAGGAAGAGGAACTGTGGTCTGCCGCCCATCAGGGAGCTTTCAATAGGACCCTTTGCCGTCCGCAGCGTTTAGCTGGTGTACCAGACGGCCCTTGCTGCTGCAACGACAGCAATTTCCGTGAGCACAACAGGGATTTATGAGAAGACTACTTGGGCCGGCACCGAGAACGATCTGGTCCCGGTACCATACCACACCGGGCTGGGTCCGGTTCCGCTCCTTTCCCACGCACCTCCCCCATGTTCCCCTTGCTTGCTCAAAGGTCAGAGTCTTGGGCAGGAGTCTCAGGCCCAGGCATGTCTTTCAGCTGTATTGTTGCTGTATTGTTATCCTGTTATCACTATTATTTTAATTTAGAGGTTAAAAGCTCATATTCTGAAATCAGAGTAACCTATGTCTGAATTCCAGCTCTTGCCCCCGAGTAGCTGTGTGACTTTGGGAAAGTTATTCACTCCTTATACTTGTATATACAGAGACCCCTCATCTGTAATGTGGGGCATACTATTGACTTTATAGATAGATTGTTAAAATTAAAGGAGAAGATATATGCAAAAGAGCTTAATGCAATCGATGCCCGGCCTGTAAGGTATACATTACTTCGTAATAATAATAGTCATTATGGACCAGGCAGCAGGTTAAGTGGCTTCTGGGCATTATTTCATGTAATCTTCACAACTATTCGATATAGTTACTATTAACCTCCTCCCCCTTTTACCTTCCCCTTCCGGCCCTCACACCCTTCTCATAAAACAGAAACTGAGGTTACAACTGAGAAACTTGGTTAAGGTTACACAACTATATGAATCGTCGAAGCCCAGAAGCCAGACCAGCCCAGCCAGACTCAGAAGCAGGGGGTCTTTATTCGTCTTTATTTGTCTCCCGGGCTCAGCCCGCTGCCAGCTCAGCGCTCAGCAGGCCTGCTGCACAGCTTCCTGTCCCCTGTCGTCTCGAGATCAGGGGAGGAGGGACACGTCTCCAATAGTGCACTCTATCCCAGGGGTCTTTATCTGAAGGGCCTTAAAGCACTAGGCGGCGGGGTCAAAATGTCTGCTGCTTTTCTGAGTACTATTTGTTATTACCGGCTACCTGCGTGATCCTTGTTTTTTAGTCTACATTCACTGTGATTAGTCATTTGAGAACTGAGGTGTGTTCAATCAGCGTAACGTAAGAAGAATGGTAGGGTTTGTTTAATGAATGAAAGTAAGAACGGAAGATGACAGTGGTCTGGTTAATCACACACAACAAATGACATCAGCGTTGTACGTACCATTCGGTCACACGAACTGATTGAATCAATCGCCTGCCAATCCAATTTTTAAATTATTAATCTAGATTTTGTGGTTAGATGAGTATTGTATATCAGACATTTGTAGGAATTAAGATCAATTACCCGACCTTTTTAACTAACAGCTTTTCTGAGATATAATTCAGAGGTAAATCCACGCATGAACAACTTTCACTTGTTCCCCTTGGCCTATTGGTTTCCTTTTTAAAAGGTCCATACTTTCACAGACAAGGCTTTTAAAGTCGACAATTCTTAGGTTAGATTTTAATACTCATCTTTAATCGCTTTTCTTCCAGAGAGAAAAACATATTTTCCTGGTGCTTCTCATTGACAAAAATAAAATTAGCTGTTTATTTTTTTTGCTACATATCAACAGCACGTTCAGCCAATTTCCAAAGAAATGAGTCAAGTTACCAAACCGCAACTCCACATCACACTATCTCGGAATTCAGCGGCGCAGACAATAGTGAACTATTTATTACTTGTTTGAAACCCGGGCTAAGCGGAAAAGTGGGTGGCTTGAAACGGGGACCAAGTTTTCTCCGAACCAGCAAAGGCGACGACGGAGCCCGGCGCGCAGCGGGGACGGGCGCCCCCCCGGCGGCCCCGCTCCCGCGAGCGTGCGCGGCCGCGGCCGGCTCTGCGGCCCCGCGGGGGCGTCCGGGGGCGCGGGCGCCAGGGGGCGGCGCGGGGAGCCGCGCGGGGGGCGTGGCGGGGCGGGGGGCGCGGGCCCGGCCGGCGGGGGCCGCACCCCGCCCCCGGACGTCCCCGCGCCCCGCGCGCCCCGCCCCGGACGTCCCCGCGCCCCGCCCCCCGCGCCGGGACGCCCGCTGCGCCGCGGGCCGAGTCGCGGGCGCGGGCGCGGGGCGCCCGTCCTGCAGCGGGCGGCGGCGGGGGCGGAGCCGGAGCGCAGGGGCCGCGCGGCAGTGGCGCCGGCGCCGGGCGAGGAAGCGGAGCGGGCGGCCCGCGGGTGAGCGAGCGGGCGGGCGGGCGCCGCGCGGGCCGGGCCGGGTGCCGGGCGCCGCGGGCGGGGGGCCGGGCCGGGGGGCGGCGCGGGGCGGCCGCGGGGCCGCGGGGCGGGGCGGGGCGCGGGGCCCGCGGCCTGCTTCCGCCGCCGCCGCCCGGCCGCGCTCGGGGCCGCGCCGCCGCCTTTGTTGCCCGCGGCCCGCGGCGCCCGGCGCGGCCTGGGGCGCGGCGCGGGGCCTGCGCGGCCGCCCGGCCCCCTCGGCCCGGGCCCGGGGCGCGGGCCGCGCGCCCCCCGGTGCCCGTGCGCGGCCCCGTGCACGACCCCGACCCCGTGCCTGTCCCCGACCCCGTCCCCTGTGCGTCCCCGTGTCCGTCCACGACCCCGACCCCTCCCCGTGTCTGTCCCCACCCCGGCGGGGGGCCGCGGCCGGCCGCCACCCAGGCCCGCCCTCCGCCGGCGGTGCGGCGCCCTCCGGTGCGGCCTGGGCTCGCAGGTGCCCGGGCACCCACGCGGGCCTCAGGTCCCCGTCCGCCCCGCCGCCGGCAACTTCGGGGACAGCGCGGTGGCGCGCCGGGCGGCCGCGCTGTTGACATTGCCCGGGGCAGGTCCCGGCGCACAACTTGGCGCGTGTGCAGCGATCCGGGGTGCCAACTTCACGTGCGGGCGGAATGTGGAATTCGGGGTTCCCGTCCCCACCTCTTGGAATCGAGGGCCAGGTGGGACCTTGCGGTGCGACCCAGGCTTCCGGGAGCGAAGTCCGTGAGGTCGGGTTCAGAGCAGCAAGTGCTTCCTGAACGTCCGCCCCGCAGGCGGCGCGGTGGCAGGTCGCAGGTCGCGGGAGTCCGGGCCGCGCGGGGGGAGCGAGGCGCGCGCGCGACGCGTCCCCCGTGCGTTTCCAGTGGAACGTGCGCCTTGGAATAAAAATGCATCTATAATCAAACAAAAGCAAATCACAGGAAGCATACACTTCTCTTTGACTTTTTTTAACCCAGCAAATACCACAACATGAAACACACCGAGCTCTCGAATGAATGAATGAATGAATTTTAAATGGAATAATCAGTGTTACGGAGAGTCAGCGTTGTTTAAAAACATGAACGGCGTTGTTGATCAAGCTTCACGGGGGAAACCCCGAAACTCGCCTGTGCTGCACGCTCTGCCTGCGCTTCCTAGTTTCTCCCGGCTGCTGCATCGCCCGGCTTGGATTCCCCGGGGATCAGAACCCCTCGGGCTTAAATGCAGTATGTGGGTCACTCCTTGGGTTCCAGCACTGTCCCTAATGCAGAAGCTGGCTCCCCGATGGGGACTGGGTAAGGGTTCTTAGGAGAACTCACTGTCACAGGTTTTGCAAGTGCTGCCCACCGTTCGGTCTGGGGAAGGATCAGCCAGCCAGGTTACTCACCTGAGCCTTTGCGGTTTCCAGGACTCCCTTCCGCATCTCTTTGAAACACTCTTTCCTTTTTTAGCCTTTATTATGATCTTCACCTCTGAGTCCGTGGGATGTATGTGCCCTGTCCCCTTTTCCTTCTTTACTGGGAAGATTGGCAGGCCATATACGAGACCCCCACAGGATCCAGGGACACACCCCTAGGTGTCATCTGGCACCCACCCAAGGCCGCAGGGAGTGGCAGAGTAGGGGTGAGGGTACCCCAGACCCGGGCCGTTGGTGGCCTGGGAGGACAAGCCACTGTGCTGACTGGACGCCTCCTTTCAGGTCCTGAGTGGGCCTTTGAATGGCCCTCGTTTCGGGGACGAGGAGCAAGTATCTTAAGATTGTCTTGTTGTGTAACTTTGCTCCTTAGAGAAAACTCTGTTTTCTCCTTTGTGGCCAGTCCTCAGGAAACTTGTGTGTTACTAAGAGTAGTAGCTTTTATTTTACTCATAGAAGTAATTGTGTGATCTTATTTAAAGTCATAATATGCTCTGGAAAAAGGAAATGTGTCCATTTCCGAGTTTGATGCAGTTAACTGTTCTCTCAAAAATATGCAGTCATGTGAAATGGGTGGATACACACAACTGTGTCGAAATCAGAGGTCAGATATCCCATGTTTGATTTCGTAAAGTAATGGATGTGTATAGCTCTATTTTAATAGCTCGTCGGGGTAGGTAGGTAAATGACCTAGAGCCGAGATCACCTCCTGCTGTTTTTCGTTTGTGCATCTTTTATGGGAAATGAAGAGTCTGTATCAGCTCTGTCTTCGTCCCTAACCTTTCCCACTTTGGGAGTGGCGCAGCTGGTGCCTGAGTGCTTCTGCGAAATTACTCCTTGTAAATGGAGGAATTTACAATAGCGCATGTCATAAAAAGGGGACACTTTTTTGTATGACTAGACGGATCCACAGAGTTGTCCAGGGGGCGAAATAGGAACAGCAGCGGGGCATGCATTAAACCGTATCGAGAGTGAAGTTGTCTTTTTGTTTTTATGGCTGACATGCAGTATATAACCTGTAGGTTCAGCTAGTAAGTAGTGAAAGTTTTAGGACTCAAGGCACATTTTACCTAAAACTCAGGGGCCTTGATGATTCGCACGAACATCAAATTTTACTTAGTTGGCGCAGTTGTTCTTAGGTGGTGGTTGGTCTTGTCGACGTTTCAAGAGTAGACATACTTGGATGAAGTCATTGAAGAGTTCAGTTCGCTCATTGCACACAGAGGGCATCTGGGAGATGCTGCATCTTAAGGAAAGAGTACACATGACTAACCTCGTGACCTTGAACACATATCCCCTCCGAGTCTTATTCCTCAAATGGGGCTAAAGTGGGGATAATAATCACTTTGACAGAGTTATTGTATTATATTTTGTTTAGAGTAAAATCTAAACTCTTTACCATGGGCTAAAAGGTTTGGCCTCGTTGTGCAGAAATTCATAAGGTGGGTTTTAAAATAAACTCTGAGTCTTACTTGCCTGGTCTGTAAAATCGTGCTTTTCTCAGCATTGGTGTGAAAACTAAATGAGATAATGCATATAGATGTACAAGTTCAGTGCCTGGAATATAACACGTACTAATAGTAATAATTAGCTTAAAATATCCTCTGATCAGTTAAAAGGAGTATCCTGGGTTATCAGCAATGGTCGTTCTTGTTAAATAAGCCCTGTGTGAGAGCGAATGGCAGGCTGCAGAAGCATGCACGTGCCCGCCGCTGGAGTGTGAGGGCCGCACGTGGTCGCGCGGGAGCTGCCGGGTGGCTGGGCGCTGGGCCGTCGTGGCCGCTCCCGGGCGGTCTGGGCGTCTGCGAGGCCCACGCTCCTGCGTTCACGCCGTTTTCATGTTCTTTTACCACTCAGCAGCTATCACACTGACATTTTTTCTTAAAATTATTAAAAGGGCCTCACACTCGGAGACCATGTTTGAGGAGCGGCGGCTCTCCCCTTGTCCCCGGGAGAAGACTGTCGAGTAGCGAAGAAAGAGAAGACGAAAGCATGAAGACAAGGCCGGACCTCTGAAGGCCGGGAGACAGCAGTTACCTGAGCGTCACAAGCCCTGAGCTGTCACTATGCCATCCCGAAGTTTCCCAACAGGTAAATTTGGCGATTTAAAGAGGCGTCTCTGTATACAGCAGTTCAGTGGCTGTATCAGATTGTATTTAATTACACCGCTGTGTTTATTTTTTTCAGAAGACATAAGAACATAGAGCTATTAGATAATATTTTTTGTCAAACACAATTTTAAGAGTGCGATGTTATTCTTCAGAACTGTTCAGAGAAGGTGTGTTCCTGGAGCGCTCTAGGTAGCCCGGTATTCGGGGCCGCCTACAGCTGGTACTCAGAGCCAGCTCCGGGCCACACCAGGAGCGGGCTGGGTGGTCGAAGCAACAGGACCAACACGCGTTTTCAGCAAGATGCATGCTTCCTGGTAGACGCGTTACTTCGTATGATTCTCCTTTCGTGAATTTCATTTTGATGTTTATAGTAAGGTTTTTTGTTACTGAAGCTTAATTTTGGTTTTAAAGGAAATAGTAACCCTTTGACGATAGTCATTTTTGTCTATCGACATTGCTTTGAAAGTGAACACAGACGCACAGGGACGAGCATTATTACCAAATATCAGACTGTCGGAACATGCGAGCCTGCACCAAACTTAGTCTTGTGTTAGGATTTTGGTGATTTGGGACATTTGCAGCATTACTGCATTGTAGAGTTAGAAGGAACCTTCTAGTCATTGACCAGCTCCGTTGTCCCACAGATGAGGAGGAGATTGAGACTGAGGGTGGGGACATCGCCCGCCCAGAGCCACGGGCCCTGTGACAGAGTTCGGAACGGAGCCCGCCGTGCGCAGCCCGTCTCGCCACTGATGCTAGATGTGTTCATTCACTCCCAGGGACTAGGATGTGTGGGCCGGAGTCTTCGTGGGGCGTGTCGTAGTCGAGCTGGCTCGCAGGGTGACCTGCCTTCGATCGGGAAGAGCCGCAGATGGCAGGGGCGTCACCTGAGACCCCGCCGGGCAGCAGGAGCTGGGGCATCAGCCTAGAGATTCTTTGCTCCCCGTTCTCTGTTTCTCAGTTTGCTTTGATCTGATGGAGCTTCCTGGACAGGCGATGGGGGTTGTGTGTACATGCGTGTGTGCACACGCGCGTGTGTGCGTGCTTGAGACCCTGCAGGCCAGAAAACGCCTGTGTTCTGAGTCTTTGCTGGGTGGTCTGGCCGTGCATCGGGGCCTGGGTTACGCCTTAGGGGAGGGCAGGCTGTGCCGGTGGCCGAGTCACTGAAATCCCGACGCGGGCCGAGGGCCTTTCTCGCGTTCGCCAGCTGGGCCGTGGCCCGGGGGCTCCGTGGCCTCTTCCTTCGGATCCAGCCCGCTTTCCCCTGCAGTTTCCCCACCCGCTCCCAGGCCACCTCAGCAGACGCAAAGACAGTGGACAGGCCACGGGCTGGCACAGCAGTGACGTGTGGCCTTTGCTCACAGCCCCTCGGCGAGCAGCAGCCGTATGCCCCTGCAAAAGTGCCGGGAAACGTAGGCGCACACGAGAAGGCGTCGATGGTGAACGTGCCGTACCGAAATCTGTCTTCTGCTGGGATTTCGAAGGCGCCGCGCGACCAGCTTCCAGGGCTGCCGCTCACTCGCTGTCCGGTCGTTCGTATATGATTTCTTTCCCGTTCTAGAAGCTTGGCGCTTTCGTATGATCTCCTAAATCCTGAAATTTTACCGTGATGTGCCCGAGTGTTATGTTTTCCTTTTGAGCGTTTCACGAGTCCTCTCAGTCTGTAAACCTGTGTTGTTGCAGCTTCGGGGAAATCGTAAACATTTCTTGCGTCATTTCCTCCCCGCGGTATTTTTCTTTTCCTGGCCGAAGCTCTTCGTCGGACGTGGGACCTCTTAAACTGATTTGTCGATTCACTTTTCTCCAGGTTTTCCGCTCGGAACATTTCTTCCAGCTTTTGTCGCTCATCTGGAGCGCGGCTCACCGCGGGCCGCGCGCTCCCGTTTGTTCCGCCGCGCGGCTCGGCTGCCGGTCGGGGCACAGCCTGGGGCGCCCGGAGGCCGCGTGTCTGGGGCACAGGGCTGCGGGCGCTGTGAGCTCCCGTCGCGTCTCGGGGACTCTGTTCACCTGGGTGTGGTCCGTGACCAGACACTCTGCATCCAAACCCTAAGTCCCGCTTCACTCTCCGCGTTTCCAAGCACGTGTGGCGAAAGTCGGCACCGTTCAGGCCCCGGCCCTGCGTCCAGCCCCAGCTCGGCCGGGGCACGGCCGCCAGCGCCACCCCTGTAGCGACGGGACGGCACAGGTCGCTCAAGCGACAGTCCTTCAGCTACGTGGTGGCATTTGGATTGCATGCCCTCGATGGCCTGGGCAGTTTGACGATCGCCTCAGAGTGAACACAGATATTGAATCTTCTTGATTCGCATGATTTCGTGGGGTTTCCTGGGTCGAATGAATAGCGAACCATTTTCAGAGGTCACTTCAGGCCACTTACGGGAAGGGCGCTTATCGATTTTTTTAAAGTCAACTTCCTTTTTTTTGGTTCTTTTTCTTTGGGGAAATTTTCTCAGTGTTTCGTTCTTTGAATTTTTCATCTTGGCTATAGGAGTTTTTGTTTTCTAACTGTTCTCTCCCCACCGTTAAAATGCGTAGCACGTGACTCTCGTTTCAGGTTTGTGACACCTTTTCTTGGGCTTCCGTTTGTTGCCTTCCCTCCCATGGGCTCGGCTTTCTCCGTTTGTCTGAGCCGGTTCACGCTGTCGTCACTGCTTGTCATGTGCTTTCCGGTTTTTATCGTCCCCGTGGGTTTATTATTGTTATTGTTGTTATTTCGGATAGTGGAGATAAATACATGTTTCATAAGAGGCTCATCCAGAGTTTTTTGTTCTTTGTAATAATTCTCATTTGTTTTGCCAGCATCAGTGACTACTAAAGCCTTTCACTTTGGGGAAACCCACATCTAATTTTTCTCCAAGTTAAAGTTTTCCAATAGCGTGTCATGAAGGCATGTCTGTCACTAAGCTCTGTGTAACTTAAATATGAAACGCCTGCTGACCTGTGGTGGGCAACAAAATGTTTTAAGTTGGATCATTGTAAAGACATCAAGAGGTCTCGTGTTCGGCAACCAAAATAAGTGATTACTTGTGACAGTTATTTTACAATACGTGCAGCGTTTTCCATTTTGCAGGATTTTTATATCGCCTGCTTAACAGGATTGTATTATTAATTTGAATAACTATTGCTCTCCGGGATCCCCTTTATCTCTGAAGATCAGTGAATGAGATTTGTGTTTGCTCTTCATATGTACTTAGTAAATCTACTGTGGATTGTTTTTTGTATCCCAAACCCGTTATTCTTAATTTCAGTGTACTTATAGAAATTGAGGAAAGGCACTTTTAACTGAAAGCTCATATTTTCTAACGCAAACTGACAGAAAAACTCTTACGCATTCTATGTAAAAGCATTTGAATAACTGACACATTGCTTTTTAAATCGGAGCTTTGTGTTAAGGTCTGAAGGCTGAGAGCATTCAAAGAAATCGTGTCTCTTTTCAGTTATTTCTATGCGTATGTTGCCTGTCGGAGTGAAAAAATTTTGCCTCAGTAGTTCAGTATTTAAGAGGCGATGTGTATCAACAACTTAAAACGTCGGAGGACTGAGAGCAGAGACGCCTCGCTGTGCTGGTGGGCGCCGCAGCCCCCCACGGGATGGAGACGGAACGGCAGGCAGGTCGCCGGGCCCTGCGCAGCTGTCAGTTTGTCAGCAGGTCCCGAAGCGTCTTCGCCACCAGGTAGTGTAAACAGGGAGGTCGTTCTTTCTCATGGGCATTGACAGTGGTGAGATTGTTTAGGGAATGCGCTATAATGCTTTTAGCTAAAATATTGGCACGTGAATAGAAAGGCGTAAAAATACAGACATCGAAAATGTAATATGCATATATAAAGAAAGCGATGGATTATTATGTGGGTGTACCGCTTTTTAAATCCAGCATGCTAAAATCTGAATCAGAAAATCGAGGCCTGAGTTTATGTCATTAATTCTTATAAGCCACCTCCATTAACATTTTACCTGGTTGAATTTATGACTTTTGTAATCAATTTAATGGGCACGTATTAAACACAATTATAGGAACAGCTGCTGAGAACTGCTCATGGAGAAGTTCTCTGTATGCAGGCGAAATTTCTGGCTGCATGTTTTTATTTTCTTTGCGTCCGCCACTTGCAGAGCCGGATGTGTTCCAGGCCTCAGCGTCTTCTGCGGGAACAGAGGCTCAAGCGCTTTCGGGCCCCGTCCCGCAGCGGACGGCCTGCCCCCCTGTGGTCGTGCGTCGGGGGCCTACGGAATGGGAGTGAATCACTGCAGAATTTACAGAGCATCTTCTGCAATTATACATTCATCCTTAACTTATTAAACTTTAAGTTAGACGACAGCTTTACACTCATTTTTCTCTATGTGGTTATCTCTAAGTTCTTCGTCCACCTCTGTAGCCATGCAGATATTCCTATTGCTTTTTGACATAAAACGTACTGTGGAAAGATCGAGAGGCCCTGAAAGAGGTCGGAGCGCGTCTGTCACAGCCACCGCGCTTCAGCTGTCGAGAGTGGCAGGCTCGCCCCGCGTGCAGGCCGACGGGTGGGCCTGAGGCGCTGCTTGGTGCTGCCCTCGGACCTGAGCGCCCCGAGCGGGGGACCGAGGACCCCGGATTCTGCATGCGTTGTGAAGGCAGCTGAGATGGGGACTTGGCGACACACTGGATGTGGAGTGAGGCGGGCCACGGAAGACTCCGGAGGCTCTGCTCTGAGCCGTGCAAGGACGGCGGGTGGGGGAGGGGCGGGAGAGGCCCCCAGGCTCGTCCGGAACATGTCAGGCCTCTTGTCCGGAAGACAGTGAGCGGCAGTGTCAAGAAGGGACTGTCTTGGCTTCTTGACCATCAGTAGCTCGATGGAGACAGAAATGTGGCGGCGGCTGGTGCATCGGCGTGATGTGCGGCGTGAGAGCGCGTGAGGCCGCCAAGGGGCCTGGGTGGGCAGAGCGGGGACCCCAGTCCAGTGCCGGGGAGCCCCAGAGTGGCGGGGCTGGGGGGCAGTCTGCGGGGGGGTCAGCTGCGGCGGACGCTGCTGCCGGCACCTAGGGTGAGGGCGGAGGATGGGTGCTGAGACGGAGGGAGGAAGGGGGTGGGGGAAGGAGGGGGAAGAGGGGTAGGAAGGGGGAGGGGGAAAGGGAAGGGGGGAGGGGGTCTCTGGTGTGGCTTTTAGAGGGAGCTGGGAGAGGGGAGCAGGAGCAGGTGCTTCTCCGGGTGTCCCTGCAGCGGGCGGGGATTCGAGGTGGAGCCTCCTCCCTCCCATGCCACCCCCGCTGGGGAAGGCGTGTCGCGATCGGCGTGTGTGCGCGTGAGTGCTCCAGCGTGGGACACTGTCGGCTCTCGTGGTGACGGAGGCGGCGGGTGGGAGCTGACGCCAGGCTGGGGCCGCCATGGCGCAGGGCAGGTTTCCTGTGATGCTTTTAATTTCTCAGGGCATGGGGAAGAGGAAGCTGGGCCGCCAGCTGAGACCCCGCGGAGCGGCATGCAGTGTTGTAGGCGTGAGGATTGGCGGGAGGTGGCCGGCGAGGAGAGCCAGCGGGCCGGGGAAGTGGGGCTGGGTCTCCAGGCCGCCCGAAGTTCACGATCACGACTGTGACATGAGGCCAGAGTGCGCGTGCCTTTCTCCAGCCACACGCCAGGTCAGGGCCTAGGCCCGGCTTAGGGCCGGTCGGCTTCACCCAGGGTCCTGTTTTTTGCCGAGGGGGGGGGGATTAAGGCCTGTGCTTGGGGCGGAGGGTGATTAATGGTGGAAAGCTCAAGCTCGTTGAGTAAGGAGAGGGCGAGGAGCACCGGGAAGTTGGCGGGGCGCCGTTCCTGTCTTCTAGGCTAAATATTTCAGGCGGGTCCCTGACCATATGCACCAAACAAAATGTCAGATCTGCAAAAAGTTGTTCTGGCTTGAGTGAGGAGAAGGAAGCTGTCTACGTTCTAAAAAAACAACAAAAATAACAATATTATTATCTACTGATTTATATTTTTGTTTCGCCATCATGGTTTAACTAAAACCCAAGAAAAGGTCTTGCGTTTTGTTTTAACCTGATAGATTTACTCAGCCATTCCCTTTAAAAAAGTGCCCTAAGAACAAACAAGCTCACAGACTCTGTTCTCTTAAAACCACTTGTGTTTATTATAGAATGTGTTGAAAATAACATTTACGAAGACTTCTTGCGATCCAGTTACCAGTTCTGTTTTTCTTACTGGTCCAGTTTTCCTCCCTATTCTTTCTACATAGTCGAGACTATATATACGATTTTGTTTCCTGTGTTTTTGCATTTAACAAATGAACAGTATGAACTTTTCTCCCGTGTTATTTATAACTCTGTGTAAATATCGATTTTAGTGGTCTCCTGAAGTCCCATTGTGTAGGTGTGCCATGGTTTTGTTTATAGTTCTACTGTTGGAATTGAGCATGCTTCTGATAATTAAGATTAAAATTTATTTTTTATCATATATGATAATTCAGTGGACATTATACTTTGGTTTCATATTATTTCTTTAAGATTTATAAAAATAGCATTGGCTCAAAGGGTATGAATATTTTTAAGAGTTGCACATAACCAAGTTATATTTTTACAACTATATTGACATTTTCATGTAACGAATATCATTATTTAGAAAAAGATTTGCTGATTCGACTTGTGCAAAATCATTGCTTTTTTAAGTTGCATGTCTTCAATTCTTATGAGGGTCAGTATTTTGGGGAATGTGTTGAGCCAGTTGGTTATTTATGTGTAAAAATGAAGGTTAATCCCTGCCTCACTCATAAGTCAGTAGTAGATCAATGAAGAACTTACTCGCGAAAAGCGCAACTTCAGTGTTTTTATAGGAAGCACAGGAGAATGTATACTTCCAAGCGCCAGGATTTCTTAAGGCATTGGAAGAGCCAAACAATAAAGGGAGACTGACAGAGTCGACTCAAGTAAAATGAGAAACTTCTGTTCCTCGGGGAGCCACGGAAAGAGTAAAGGTCAGGACACAGTCCGTCGCAGCCCCGGACCCGTCGGAGCCGCCGCCGCCGAGTGGTGCTTGGGTCTGGACGCGCTCGCCACATCATCCGTCTGTCTGTGCCGCACGTCAAGCCGTGCATTTACGTCACGTTCGCAGAAGAAGAGGAAAACTGTTGAAAAGTCCGCCGGCTTTGCGTCCCCACCAGCCGCGTGCGAGGGGCCCAGTTGTCTGCATTCTTGCTCCAGGCCTCCTCGCTAGCGGGCGCGGTGTGGCAGCGCATCGTGGTTTTCACGTGCATTTTCCCGGTGTTGTTAACGCGCCTCTCGTGTGCTCAGTCATTTGTCTGTCTGTGGTAAAAGGTCCGTTCAAGCCTTGTGCCCGTTTTAAAAATCGGGTTATTTGTCTTATTATTCAGTTGTGAGAGTGCTTTATATACACTTTCTGGGTGCAGATTCTGTATCCGATACAGGATACGCAAATACTTCCGGTCTGCGGCTGGTCTTTCTCTTAATGACGCGTTTTGGAGCACAGGAGTTTGGAATTCGAATGAAGTCCCCACGTTCGGTGTTCCCACACGCGGGTTTCCCAGCGGGTGCTGCCTGTGTCCTGAGTGCTGACACGGTTGCCGTGACAGCGTGGCCCGGCTCTGCAGAGGGGGTCCACCAGCCTCCTCCTTCCTGGATGCCTGGGAGAATCCCCCCGGGACACACTTTTCTTACGCCCATTATCAGATGGAGAAACTGAGCCGGGATCCGAAGGTCACCAGGGGACGGAGGCCGTGACTGCCTCGGGCCGGGCGCTTCCGGAATCCGGGCCCTGCAGCCCCAGGCTCTGACCCCCAGGCCCCACGTGGCCTGAACACAGCCACGTAAAGCTGGCACCTTCTGGGTCACGTGTCAGGGGGTCACCACTTGTGTCCCGTACTTGGGAGCTTCCTTTGCGACGTCGGACTTGATGAGGTTCAGTTTGCGCGCCTTTAAAGTGGAGATGACGATGGTACGTTCCAGATGGAGTTCTCAGGAGGATTCAAGGTTCGTTCCTCAGTGTGTACAAGTCGACGTCGGGACAGGCGGTGGTTGTGTGGCGTTAGTGGCAGTGGTGGCAGGAGCCCTCCCCTCCCGGGAGTGAGGCGGCTCCCCCGGGGTGATGACAGTGCCCTGAGGATGTTTATCTCACAGCCCTTCCTCTGGTCTCCTGCAGATGTTCTCCTACTTGCGTTCTGCACCAGAATCTAAGGCCCCGGAGGGCGTAAGAACTTTTTCTTCCATCCCTGTGTTTTGACTGTGGTTTGCAGCTGTCTCCTGGTGCTTAAGTGCCAAGACAAAGATGTGACTTGGAGTGATAAAATGGGACAAGAGCAGGAGGCAACTAGGTGGGCCGAAGTTAGGGGAATTTACAGAACCGTAGTGGGTGATGGGAACCAGTTGCCGTATGGGGCGAATTTGGTGCCCGGGTTGTTGGATGTCAGGTGTTTGGCTGGATAAAGTGTTCGCGCCTCGTGTCCATAGCGGGCAGGGCCACCAGGAGAGGCAGATTGGGAGGAGGGACGCAAAAGCCTGAAGTGTAGAGTGTGCGGTGCGTGGAGCGAGGCGAGGCGTGAAGGGGAGGCTTGGCACCGTGCGATCAGCAGCCGGGGAGAGCCGGGAGCAGCCGGGAAGGCTCGGGGAGAAGCACCGAGGACAGCTGTTGAGACCTGGACCCTGAGGGCCGCTCTTCCTGACCCAGGTGGCCGACGCACAGGCGCACGTTCTTCTGTTGTCGGTGGTGGTTTCGTGGTAACGGAAGGACCTGACGTGGAAACCGTGCCTCCGGAGCCTCTTGGCCCTGTGCCCGTTCACTGGAGGTGTGATCACCCGTACTTGGACGTTCTTTGAGACATTTCCTGTGCATATTTAGGCGTATAAATACGTACACAAGTGGGATTGCATTTGCATTTTGTTTTGTAGCTTGCCTTTTTCCAGCAATGTATTTTGGACCTCTTTCTTTATCTGCATAGTATTTCATTGTATGGATGGGTTATAGCTTACTGGTCCCTTTTTTTTTTTGATACATATTATTATTGTTTTCTGATATTTAGGTTAATTCCACGTTTTTACCAAAGTGAATCATGTGGTGAAGGCTCATGTAGCCATTAAGTGGGCTCATTCTGTAGAACCAGTTGCGTGGTTTTAGGCAAGACCCCTCCTCTGCCTCAGCCTCCCCGTCTGTACAGTGGGGATCTTCCTACTGCTGTTCACTGCAAGCACCTGTACAGCCTAGTAACGTGCTCGACATTCGTACAGGGCTTCACGTGTATTAACAAGTTTAAACTTACCGCTGACTTGAGCCTTCGATGCTGTTAGTTCTGCGGTCACGCAGCTGCTACACGGTGGAGCTGGGGTGCCCGAGAACTGGTCCCGGAGAGGCCCCCACGGTGTTCTCTTCATGCATGGGTCCAAGCGTGCAGCGCTGTGAGCAGTAAATGAGCTGCATTGTGTTCAGATGCTGAAGCCAAGCCCAGTGCCTGTTCAGCCAGCGTGTGGTCTGTTTTTACCTGTAGTAAGTGGGACAGTACTAGGTAAGTCATCCGGTAGTATTTGGCCCTCCCCCCCCCCCCTTAAATCAGTGCTGTACGAACATCACTTTCCATATGTCCTTGTTTTTGGCGTGAGCATATATCCAAAAGACAAGTTCCTAGGAGCATAATTATTGGTAAAAGCATATGTGAATTTAAAATTTTGATAAGTATTTTCAAATAATCCTCCGCAAATTGTCCCAGTTTATACTTCAGCTCCTCACACCTTTGGCAGCGCCGTTTCTGACTTCACGTCTCAGACTCACAGGTGGAAGGTAACGTCTTGTTTCGAATTTCCTTTTCAGTGGGTTTTTAAAGTCGAGACAGTTTAGTTCGGTGAAACTCCCCCGTTACCGTGTGCTGTCTGTCTGTCTGTCTGTTGGTTTACGCAAGAGCAACAGTCACATACGTACCCACCACCGCACTCAGGACATAGTCTGTGCTACAGAAATTAATCTGTTGTCGCACACATTTGCAGTTTTTCTTCAGTTTATTTTGGCTTTCTGCCATTTTTTGGCTATCAATAAATTTATGAATTTTGTATTGTTAGACTTATCGATCTTTTCCTTTTATGGAATCCAGGTTTCATGTTATGCATAGGAAAGGTTTGTGCAGTGCAAGATTTTTAAAAATATATTTCCAACTTTTCTTTTTTTTTAATGTTCGCATAAGTCGATCCTCCCGAAATTTATTTTAATGTAAGAAATAAAGTGAACACCTTGCCTTTCAGAGTTTTTCTTACTTTTTTCAGTTTATATGTCAGAGTTACCTTCCATATCATTTTGTCAGGTTTCTTGCAGAAACATTGTTGATGTTTCCTTGGGATCTTGAGTTTATATTTTGACAGGGGGTCGTTAAATTTTTTTATGTGTGTCTCACTTTCCATATGTATGTGATACTATCTTGTTTTGAATTCCCATATATGTATTATATATAAAAAACAATGATGATCTCCTTAGGAGTTTTTAAGTTTTTCATGTAGTTTTGAACATTTTTAAATTAATTCAGTCTTTTTAAAAACTATTATAAATAAGACTATTTTTTTACCAGCTTTTTAAAAATAGTCGTGATTTTTACCTATAACTTTTGTAATCAGTTACTTGACTGCGTTCTTTTTTTTTTTTTCTCCTAGTAGTTTAGCTGCCTGACAGTTTGGTCTTCTTTGCAATATTTACACATGTTTCTTACTCGTGTCTAAATGAATCGGCTAATATGTTGAAAATAATGTTAATGAAGAGTATGCTTTCATCATTTCTCCATTAGTCATGGCTCTAAATTTTGGTTTATATATGATATATTAAGTGTCCCTCTATTTCTGTTTTACTTTTTTGGGGGGTGGTTCAAGAATTGATCTTTAAACTTTTTTCAGGCTTTTTTTGTGATTTATAGCTATGAGCATAGGATTTTGCTTTTTTGATCTATAGTACATTATATTAGCAAATTCACAATAAACAGCCATGCTGGTGATCCTGAGTGCCCCTTACCTCGTGGACTTTTCCCCCACCGTGATGATTTCCAGTTTGGCAGAGTTAGAAGTTAATCACGTTTGCCAAGCAATATCTTATACAAAGGCTTAGGGTTTTTTTGTTTGTTTGTTTGTTTGTTTTTTGAGTATTGTCTTCCTAGTTCTTTAGAATGACTTTTGCCACAACTAATTCCACAAGAAATTTTTTTTAGCCAATTGCATTTATTTGGTATTTACAAATTAACTATTTATAGAAAGCATTTTTAAAATATATACTTATTTGTTCACAGGTTTAAATCATGCAGTGAATTTAAATTCAGAAAAGTGTGGATAAGCATCAGCCATGTCCAGGAACCGTTTTGGGTGCTCTGGATTACAGGTGGCCGAGACCGGTGAGGTTTCTCATCTCAGGTGGGATAGAGCGGAATGTGTTTCAACTGCTAAATTACAGAAATCACAGGCGTGCCAAAGAAGGTAGCTGACAGAGACTGGCTGGTATTTTGGAACTTTCTGATGAAATGGTTTTTGTGTGTCCTTTGCAGATAACATGACCAGATTTCTTTTTTTTAACCAGATCTGAAAAATCCTTTTTTCTAATATGTCGAGTTTATCCCATTCGTATTCATCGGTATGCCAAACGTCAGGCCCCAAATCCGTTGCGTTCCGTGTTGTCTTCCTTTCTGTTGCGTGGCCCAGCCCTCCCTGCGCCGCCCTTTCTGGAAAGGCGTCAGCATCCGATCCTTACGTTTCCTTTTTCACGAGGTCCTGGCAGGGTCGGGGACGGCGGGGCGGGACCCAGGGGCTGGCGTGGAAGGCGGGAGCCTCGGCTGCTGACCACGCGGCCCCGACGCGGCCGCCTCTGCCGCGCCGTTCCCTTCTCTTGCTGCCCGTTCGTCCGGATGCTTCTCTTACATGGAAAGTCTTTCTCTTTGTTCTTGGAACTGTCGTCAGGGGTTATTCGAGGGAGCGCCTCATGTGCGCTCTCTGGGTCCCCGGCCACAAGAATGCTCGGACGTCATTCACCTTCTTCGCCGTGCTGCAGCGTTCACTGAGGGTGGCGTCGATGGTGACTCACCACGGTAACGGTGTGACGTTCCCATGCTGGTCGCACGCTCTTCGCCTCCGAGCTCTCGTACCAGAAGGCAAACTCCGGTGACGTGTAGGGATGCCACTGACGAAGCTGTGGAAATCCCTGCGTTAAATCCTGACCTGCTGCTGCCCGCTGGGGCGCCTGGGCCGCCGCCTGGGTCGCCCGCCGAGACAGCCGCTCCGCGAGCCCCCGCGTCCCCGGAAAGCGCAGCTGGCGGGCTGGTCGCTCAGCTCGGGTTGCTAGTGGTCATTTTGTCATGAAGATCAGAGAAAGCCTGTCGCTTCATGGACGGATAAGTTCACGCTTTCGAGCAAAAATGAGAAAAACTTGCATCTACCTCTGTTAGCTTAACCGCTCCCCAGTACTTAAAAGACTTTTCCGACGAGGCGGGCGGTGGCGAGGCGGATGTAAGTCGTCCGTGTCGCAGTCAGGTAAGCGGCACGTGACGCCGCAGCGTCGGGCACGTCCGGGGGCTCCCTGGACGCGCAGGCCAGACCCGGGGGCGTGACGGAGGGAGAGGTGCTCGCCGTGGTCTCGGACGTCTCAGAAGCCGCCCGTCGTCGGCTTCCGGTGCAGTGCCACAGGAATGTGCACACGTACGTGGACGGTCGTTTCCTGCAAGCGGGGGGACATCTGCAGGAGGCCGGGCTCGTCCTTGCGCGCTGCAGCCGCGCGCCCAGCTGTCCGAAGTCGGAAAGGAGTCACCGTAGTGTCAGACGCCGCCGCTTCTCCCTGCACTTGCATGTTTGAGAAAGCATTTTATCTTTAATGAAAACGCTATGCACACGTAATGAGTATGTTGTTACTTTTAAATGAATTAACAGATAATTTTAAATCTTCTCAATTTTCATTTTTAATAGAATAAATTTCACTAGACACACTCCACACGGACGAAGCTTTTTGTGGTCTTCAATCATTTGTTAGAGGACAAACGGGTGCCGGGTCCAGAAAGCTGGGTGCCGCCGACCCCGCAGCCGCACGGCAGCGAGCCGCTTGCTGCAGGGGAGGCTGCGAACTTGGCCGCCAGCAGCCAGGCTCGGGGTCCGGACCTGCCGTTCCCTGGGGGCCAGCCGTTTAACTTCGTGGGGCGGATTTTATTCTCCCTGAGACCCAGTGTCCTCACTCGGCACATGACAGTAATAAAGCTCTTTTAGTCACTGAAAATTAATTAAGTAGCTTGATGTTGTGTTTTAGTTTTTTTTTCAGTAGTCACAGTGACAGCCATGACCGTATGCAGTCATTCCTTAGGAGATCGTGAAGTTACTTGAAGATGTTACCTTCTGCCCAGACGAATACCATATTCACATCTTAAAACCTTTTCCATTGAACCTTTATACACGTTTTCAAGTATATGTGTAAACTTAAAATTTTACAATTAGAAAAGCAGTAAAACTAATTCAGAACACTTAGGCATGATGGCACAGATGGTAATCCTATAAAAAGATGGCATATATTTTTGGAAGTGCAAACAGAAAAACAGATACTCTTAAAAATTCCAGGGTGATCTTTGCCTAGAAAATGAAGAGAAGAGGTAAAACCATATGGCCTAATAGAACTTTTTATCATTTCTAATGTCTGGAAGTGAATTTTGCTTATTTAATGTTCGTATCGAGCTGCATAGGGATTGGTAGTTGAACAAGGAACGATCATCAGGTGGAGAATCACCTGGCACCTTTCTCGCGGCGCTCAGTCTCCTGTGTTCTCTGACGAGGACGTGCTAGTGGGAAGCAGAACCGCACGCACCCCAGAGTTAGTGAGGTAACCTACCCGCGAGGACCTGTCACGGCGCAGCAGTTCACGGCCTGTCGCGGAGCAGTGTTCTCCGGTTCAGGGCTCACTGAACACACGGGCATTGAGCACCGCCCTTGGGCCAGGTGTGAGCAGGTGTTGGGGACGAAACGTTGCGAAGACAGGTGACACCGTCCCTGCCCTCCTGTGGGTTACAGTCTGCTGGGCTGGCGGGCAAACAGGTGCACGTCCCAGGCAGGTGGCCGTGCGGGCTTCCGCGAGCCTGTGACCGGGGGTCGCACCTGGTCAGGAAGGGCGGGCGTGGCTGCTGAGGAACCGACAGACGAGCTGCGGTTTGAACAAATTAAAGAGAAGAATGTGAAAAACATTTTAAATCAAAGGGCCAGTATGTTAAAACGTGTAGCCTTGAGGGAGAATGTGGCGAGACTCTCTCTCTCTCTCTCTCTCTCTCACTCACACACACACACACACACACACGTGCACACACACTTCTGATGTAGTCACTAGCATACCGGTAACAGCTGGACCCAGGAAGGGTCCGTGTCATGTTTCGACCTGTTAATAAGAATAATTCTAACTGATGTTGAATATTACTTCATTGTCACTCAAGTTTTATCACAAAACTGGGGCATTATGGAGAATTACTTGTCAATGGAACTAAGATCTGAATAAAATTTTCATGCGCAGTTAACTCATGTTCGAGTGTCTCCACTGCATCTGGGTTGAACTCGAACTCCGTCAACCCAGCCATCGTTAGGAAACCTTACGAGGCGCGTGGCTTGTTAGGGCGGCGTGGGCAGACGCTCTCGAGCTGCAAGTGGTTCCGTCGCGTTCCTTTGACATCTTACATTTTATTAAGAAACCGTTAGTCCTTTTTTTACGTGAGGCAGTTTGAGACCCCCGCGGGTTTTTGCGTTCCTGTAGGGTTTATGTGGGTCCTGGAGAGGAGGATGAGTGGGCTCGGACTCGGGGAGTGTGTATGTAAACGAGGCCACGCTGGTACTTAAACCTCGGCGCTCTTCCCTGCACTCGGAACCGGGCCCGGACGCCGCAGCGTGGCCCGCGCCTGCAGGCTCCCGCCTCGGGGCTCTGCACGTGCCCTGCCCTCTGTCCTCGCCACCTCAGCCTCCCCTTCGCGTGGCCGGCTCCGCCTTGCCAGTCCAGCAGTGGGAGAGGCCGTGGGGGGTGGTCGCAGGTGCTCATGGAGTCCACAGTAGCAACCCCAGTATTTTGTGATCACTTCCTCCTTTGTGATGTCTGTCACGATTGCCAGCGATCAGGTCCTCTGTGGCTGACCTGTTCTGTGCCCACGCTGGCCGGAGGGCCTCTCCACGGAGGTGGCAGGCAGTGACGGCGAGGGCCGCCGGGCCCTGTCCCCACCGCGGGGGGCTCTTCCCGCTTACCAGGTCTCTCTGAACACAGACCTTTTCGTGGGGACGGCTCCTTTGAGGACCTGATGGCGGCGAGGGATAGAGGACGTGGACGCAGTGTCCCATCTGTGGGTTCAGGGGGTTCACAGAGGCTAAGGCTGGCCCGCTCGCGGCTTTTACCCACACCCTGTGTGCCGTGCAGCGGCCAGGGTGCAGCCGGGCAGCAGAGCGAACAGCCAGCAGCCCTCCCCGGCGCCTTCGCCTGCCGCCCAGCCCGAGTCACAGCCCGGCCGCGGTCGTGGTGGGGCGTTCAGAGCCCGCCGCTCGAGAATTCTGTCCCAGGCTGGCTCTGCCCGGCATCTTCCCGTCATTGCTTTGGCCTGTCTTGGAGCCTACAACTTCTTATCTTAGTTTTCCATCAAACATCTTAACTCCTCTTGGATCTAGTAAAATATTTTACAATTGTAGCGGGAACAGGGTGGTAAGAGGGCCTTATGAAAAATGGCTTCCAAGCAGAAGGGACCGTCCAGCATTTACTGTAACATCTGGTGCTCAGTGTAGCCTGACGTTTTTCCAGGTTCCCGATGACAGCGTGTACCCCAGGTAGAGGTACGGCCGCGGCCTCTCTGCTTTTCATTCATCTTCAGCTTTTGGGATGAAAGATCATTTTTATTTTTAGACGTACTTATACAGCTACATGGTACTCCACCTTTTTTTGGTGGGGAATTATTTAATACATTTACTTCCCTTTGCTACTACGTATTTGGTAGAATTTCGTTGGGAGTCTGCCTGCCCGAGCACGCCCCGTGTGGAAGCAGCAGTCACCGCTGTGTGTGGTGGAGCCCGCTACCTGATCGGCACGTGATTGTCATGTGGCCGTTTCAGATGGAATGTCAGTCCTCGATCATTCGTAATGATGACTTTTGATTTGTATGGGAGATAGATGGCTTCATTTTCTTTAGAGATTTAGTTTTGTCCCGTGTGGTTTTTTCCCGTCCATTCATTTACTTGAGAGTCAAGGAATACTTGGTTTCCAAGAATTCAGGCACCGTGTGTAAATATACAGATGAGTGAGGCATCTCAGGCACGACAGTCCGGTTGGGGGGCGGAGGCGCGAGGAGGGCGCGGTCAGCTCTGCGTCACCGTGACGTACTGAGGCGCGACGGCGCAGGCGGTCTCGGTGGGTCCCTGGCCGACGGCGCGGGCGGTCTCGGTGGGTCCCTGGCCGACGGCGCGGGCGGTCTCGGTGGGTCCCTGGCCGACGGCGCGGGCGGTCTCGGTGGGTCCCTGGCCGACGGCGCGGGCGGTCTCGGTGGGTCCCTGGCCGACGGCGCGGGCGGTCTCGGTGGGTCCCTGGCCGACGGCGCGGGCGGTCTCGGTGGGTCCCTGGCCGACGGCGCAGGACCAGCCGCGTCGGGCAGCGTGTCGCCGGGGCCCGGGTCAGGGTCGGGGGCTCATCACCACAGGCCGTGGGTCGGGCTCACGGGCAGACGCAGTACGCAGGTTTTTACCAGAAAGTCGCTTGTTCATTTTTCCTTACTATGTCCTTGCCTCCTACTGTGTATTTCTCTTGTTGACTTTTTAAAATTTCAACATAATTTTATATACAGTTAATTTCAAGTGAACATATTATTTTACTTTGCTTACATTTTATATAAACTGCTTTCTAATGGCAGTAGTTCATCTTAATTATATCAACGAAACCTCTAAATTCCATTACACGACCGTTTTACATTTACGGGTGTCCCTGTCACAACCACAGTGCTTGGCTTCTTATTCTTGTCAAGAGATCAGGTATGGGGGTCTCTCTTACTTTGAGTACAAAACCTATACTGTCCGCTTGCCAGATGTTGGATATTGTCATATTATCCCCTTCATGTTTATGGATGGCCGTATTTTTGTCGAATAATCTAGTTAATAACTTAAATGTTAGATCATGACCTTGAGTGAGAGTCCTGTTAGATACTAGTACTTGGATATGAGTTCATCCACTATACAGCAGTGTTTAAAAGTAACTGGCTCCGCACATATTTTGTTTTTTACAACTTGCTCAAAAAACTTAGTACGTGACAGTAAAACTTAAAACTTGCTTCTTCCTTTATAGAGGTGATATTGCTGGTCCCCTGATAGGTTGTTCGATATGAGTGGTTTTTACTTTAAATTAAGGGTCCCCAGTTCTCGGACCGTGGACCGGCACCGGTCCGTGGCCTGGCAGGAACCAGCTGCGCGGCCGGAGGTGCGCGGCGGGCGAGGGGGCGAAGCTTCGCCTGTATTCGCAGCCGCCCCCAGCCCCAGCATCGCCGCCTCAGCTCCGCCGCGGATCCTCCGGCGTTAGCTTCTCATAGGAGCGCCGGTCCCTGGTGCTGACCCGGTTGGGGCCCATGGCTATAAATGGGTTCATGTAGATTGTCTACACAGTAAGCAAATCCTATCTATAACTAGAGCAAACATTTGTAAAATATCTCCTCTCAACCCCTACTGTGTGTCACGGCTGTATTACTAGTGGGTTTGTAGTATATCCATTCATGGATCTCTCCTACTGGAATACGAGGCCATAAACGCTTTATTAATCTGCACATCACCACACAGTGCCGGGTGTGTAATAGGGCCTTAGTAAATGCATAGCGAATCCGCAAACGCCATCAGGGCTGGAGCTGTCGTCTTTTGCCAAGAAAACTCTTGCTGAACTGGTGCTGGGGCGTCGGAATCTTGCTCTTAGTTTTATTAGCGTTTGTTCCCGTTGAAGCTCATCATCTTGTTATGACTTTATACTTCGGTGGGTACACACACTGCAGAACATGGCCACAGAGGAACTGTAATATACATAGTTCAGACAATGTTTTTGCAAAGCAGTTATTCCTATGATCAGTTAATATGACCATGAGGCAAAAATTTTTCCTCTCAAATGACTTCCAGAAAGTCTTTCCGGAATTGAAATCCTATCATTTCAGTGATGGAACAGTGTACAAAGGAAGTTCAGAAGTTATATTTCTGGATGCAGAAGTAAAAATTTGCCATGAGAAATTGCAAAAAGAAAAAAAAAAGAAGGTGTAATAAGTCTGGAAATAGGCGTCATGATCTTCTTGCGGGTAGATCTCCACCAGGCACACCTGGTTGTTGAGGGGATCCCCAGAGGGGACGTGGCCTGCGCCCCGAGCCGCAGCGGGGCGTCTCTCCCGTGGGTGGCACTGCAGTGTGAAGGAGTGCAGGCTCCGTCCTCAAGGAACTCGTGAGGATAGAGGGTCATTGCCGGGCTTTTGCAGTAACTTAGCACAGCTCGTGGAATGGTTTTTATTCGTTTTTACAGATGTTTACATTTCTAAAAATATGCACAGTTCGTTGAGGAATCGGCCGGACTTGTTCTCCCAGTTCAACGCGGTGTCACCTTTGAGTTTCCGCCACTGGGCGATGCACTCTGGTGGCTGGGCCCTGTGCGAGTTAGAGCTGCAGGGGAGCGTCAGGGGAGGCCCGGACTCCGGCTCTTGATGAAAGAGCAAACCGCAGGCCAGGCGCAAACAGAGAATAGGAGGGCTAGGGCTCGTTCCTTAAGGATTGTCAGGTACTTGTCGCCTGCTGATCACACAGTAGGCAGTGGTCTGGGTGAACTGGAGAAATTCCTTGTCTTAACGGACCTTCTTAGGGATGGACTCGGAGTCCCTTGTTCAGATGCTCAGGGATTAATGTCGAGTAAAATAAAACTTGTGGAAGCTCTATAATGTCTTCTTTTTTAAAAAAGAACGTATTTTATTTTATTTTTTAGAAAATGGCTCCAAAGGGTAAATGAAGCTGGGAACACATAGAAGCCGCATTCCACGCAGCCTCTCCAGATGTTGGACGACACTGTTTCGGAGAGAAATTGACCCCCTCGGACTAGGTAATTAGTCATAATGAAGAAAATTAGTCTGAAAACCTTCCGGAAATCTTTCAACTTGAATAAAAGCAAAGAAGAAGCGGAGTTCATGGTAGTGCAGCCACCCTCGCTCGCCGGCGATTTTGGCAAGGACGACTCCTTGTTTGGCAGCTGCTACGGGAAGGATATGGCCGCCTGCGACATCAACGGCGACGACGACAAGGGGGGGAAGACGAGGTCGAAAAGCGAGAGCCTGATGGGCACCTTGAAGAGACGGCTGTCTGCGAAGCAGAAGGCCAAGGGCAAGGGCGGCGCGCCGCCGGGGCGCGCGGCCGACGAGGACACCTTCTCCTCGGCGTCGGCGCCGCTCGTGTTCAAGGACGTGCGCGCCCCGCGGCCCATCCGCTCCACGTCGCTGCGCAGCCACCACTACAGCCCGACGCCCTGGCCGCTGCGGCCCACGGCCTCGGAGGAGACGTGCATCCGCATGGAGGTGCGCGTGAAGGCGCTGGTGCACGCGGCGGGCGCCAGCCCCGCGCTCAACGGCGTGCGCAAGGAGCTGCGCGACCTGCAGCCGGACGCGGGCTGCGCGGGCCCGGGCGGCTCGCCCAAGGGCGCCGAGCCAAGGCCCGGCGACCTGCGCCTGCACCTGGACGAGCATGTGCCTGTGGTGCTGGGGCTGCTGCCCCACGAGTACCTGCCGTACACCGTGCCTTTGCCCGGCGGGCCCTGCGCCGCCGACGGCCCGCGGGGCTGCTGCCTGGACGCGTCCTCGCCCATGGACGTGTCCGCCGCGCCCGGCCCGGGCGGCGGGGGCGCCTGCCCCGACGCCGAGCCGCGGGCCGACCCGGCGCTCGCCGCGGCCCCCGAGACGATCGCGGACCCCGCGGCCGACGGCGCCGCGCCGCCGAGCCCGCGGGCGGCGCCCGGCGACGCGCCGCCGCTGTCGCCGCTGCTGCCGCCGCTGCAGGCGCGCGCCCTGCGCCGCAGCCTGGCGGGGCTGGCGGGCGGCGACGCGCACGCGGCCGACGGCGTGCGCTGCCACCTGCACTTCGACGCGGGCGCGGCGCCCGGCGTGGCGCGCGTGTACGACGCGGTGCAGGGCAGCGGGCCGCTGGCCGTGACCAGCCTCACGGAGGAGCTCAAGAAGCTGGCGAAGCAGGGCTGGTACTGGGGCCCCATCACGCGCTGGGAGGCCGAGGGCAAGCTGGCCAGCGTGCCCGACGGCTCGTTCCTCGTGCGCGACAGCTCCGACGACCGCTACCTGCTGAGCCTGAGCTTCCGCTCGCACGGCAAGACGCTGCACACCAGGATCGAGCACTCCAACGGGCGCTTCAGCTTCTACGAGCAGCCGGACGTGGAGGGCCACACGTCCATCGTGGACCTCATCGAGCACTCCATCCGGGACTCGGAAAACGGAGCCTTCTGCTACTCGCGCTCGCGGCTGCCGGGCTCCGCCACCTACCCCGTCAGACTCACCAACCCCGTGTCGCGGTTCATGCAGGTGCGCTCCTTGCAGTACCTGTGCCGCTTCGTCATACGTCAGTACACCAGGATAGACTTAATTCAGAAACTGCCTTTGCCAAACAAAATGAAGGATTACTTACAGGAGAAGCACTACTGAGATGAGGAGCCCTGCATCTTGCACTTTGGGAATGAGAAAAAGAGATTGAAATACAGTTTACAAACCTTCATTGCTATCGAAATCTTTTGCTGCCATACTATTTCAGTTTTACGTGTAAAAGAGTGATCTGTTTCGGGGTGAGGAAGTGTCAACAAGGTGTCCTGGGTTTATTCTGGTTCTTTTTGAAAAAAGGGAAGTCTTGAGCTTTTAGAAGTGTGAATCCTTTCTTTAATGTGCAGAATAATCACAATGTGAATGATCAGATTCTCCTTAACCCCCTGCCCCGGTCCTTTGCTGCTATCCACTGTGATTTTTATGCATTAAAAGCACATTTCACGTGTGTTCAACCCTAAGTAAAGTTGAATGGAACTTATAGAATGCAAATTGTTATGTCTCTTTAAATGGCCCATTTTTTTCAAAGGTCGTGTGGAGTAAACATACCCCTGTGATTAAAACACAGAATTTACACACACACTGAAAATGATTGTCTAATCTCGTGCTTTAGAAAGATTTATTTAGGATTATGAATCGACATAATCTTGAGTAATGGAACACAGATCTGCAACATATCTTTTATAACACTCATTTCTAAATTATTTTTAAGGTTTTGCTTCGTGGGTTTTTTCTTTCTTTTTCTTTTTTTTTTTTTTTTGTTGTGAAAAGTTGAACCTTTCTGTTGCCTTCGTCTTCATCTTGTGGTTTGTCTATTTTAATGAATGGCCTTACATTAAAAATCGTGAAGGGATGTATACCACCCATTTAGAAAGTGTTGCCTTTTCTGTCATTAAGCTCTGGTACAAATTGGCGTAACTTACAAAGACCTATGGCACTAGAACTATCATTAAAGAAATGCTAGACCATAGTTTCCTGTGATAGCAGGTTTTTGTTTTTTTTGTTTTTTTTGTTTTTTAGCTATATTTTCCTTCGATAAAAAGTTTTATCTGTGGTTTCTTTAGCTTAGTGGACATTTTGGGTGAAGACTTAGAACTGATTTTCATGAGTGGACTAGATTCTCTTGAAACATTAGAGTTTATATAAAGTTTTAACTTGATTTGAATAGAAAGGAAGCATTGTTTTAAAGTCGGATTCATATTTTTCTTCTACGTAGTCACTATTAAGGTGGGCTTGGATTTGACGATTCATCTCACCGAAAAAAACAAAAAGCAAACCCAATGACTTTAGTTGAAAAATTGTGGAAATTTGTGGAATACCATATAAGATAAATATTAAAACCATATCAGATGTATGGAAGTCTATTGCCTACCATATATACTACCATTTAAAAATACGTTTCCTATTTGTTTCTTTTTGATATAGGTAAATCTTAAGTAAATTGGCATCATTAGTCAATTTAGGCATTTTTTTTCGGGGAGTGGGGGGGGGCAAGTGTGTTATCCATAGTACTTTTTAGTTATTTTGAAATTTAGTGTTTATTCACTGCACAGTTCTTCGGTGTAGTATTTTGGGATTGCCCATGCAGAAAATGTTTCCAGGTATACAGTTTTGAAGGAAAATGTTTCTATCTCAGATGAAACGTGTTATTTAAGACATTTCTTCCTTTGCCACTCAGTTTTCCTAGCTCTTACCCCCATGTAAGAACGAGAGTAAAAAGTGTTAATGTCTTTGTCATTCAGACATATCAGTATCCCCAGTTTTTTCCCCTCTCTTTGTTTTTCAGGGTAGAACAGGATTAACAAGAAAAGGCACAACGCCATGATGTCATAATGTCGTGTTAAGGTATTTTGACTTAAAGGGGAAAAGGTACTTCATTTTGGTGGAATGTCGACTGTACCTTGTTACAAAGAACTCCTCTTTCACTTTGTGATACGTTTTCACCTAAGATGGGATATTGAGTATACTGTAATAATATAATTTAAGTGTTCACTATAAGCTATTTGGATTAAGAACTATTAGAGTTGTAAACTTATCAAATTAATGCAAGACATTTAAACTATTTTTTTGCAAAACTATTTATTTTTAAACAATTTAAAATATATCTAGGGTGAATTAAAAGTCCCTGTGCATCTATATTAGATGGCAGGTATTGTCACAGAGTCACTGTGTATTAATAATAGATGTCAGAATGGCTTCTCTGTGTTTCTAGAAGCGTTTACATGTACTCTTTGTGAGGTCACGGTGCACAGAGGTCTCAGGACTGCCCTGACGCCCATCTTGACAGGTGGGCAGAGCCTGTTCCCCACACTTTCCCTCATGGTAATGTGTTGAAGATCTGGCCATTTAGTTGCAAGTTAAAATCATTCTGATTTCCATCTGAACTTTTCAAAATTGCATTTTGTGTTTTTATGGAGGGCAAGTCGTGATATCGTTCTAATTGAGAAAGCCAATTTTTATGTGCTTTCGTGCATCCTTAGTATAAAATACTTTAAAGTCAAATGCCCCGTTCTAATCTGGTTTGAAATTGCTTAGGTCTGCTAGTATATCGATAAAAATAAAGGTATTTGCCACGAAGTTATTTGCAAACAAAGGAGTATTGCAGTATTTTCTGCTTTTGCTTAGAGAACCATTTGGCACAGACAGCAAAACATGTGAGAGACTGGCTTTGTAGGGCACCAACACACTCCGCCTAAAAATGGAAAGAGGGGAAAAGAGGCAAATCTTCGTCCTGCAGTTTGGTCTAGATATAATTTGGGTTAATTTCTGGATTACGTAGAATGGCGGCTCAGATGACATGGACGCGACCTGCGAATGATATTTAACTATGTGCTTCGAAAAATCTGAGCTCAGGACAAGAAAAAGGAACCAGGAAAGCTCTAGCCTTTTGCCATAATAAACAAATCAGTTTTTTTTTTTTTTTTTTAAATCAAATGTTTTATCACAAAACATGATGGAGTCCAGAAGCTAGTTCCAGGCTCACTAGGACACTATCATGCAGTTTTATAAAAAGAAAACATAGAAAGTACTTGAAAAATATCTCACTCTCTAAGGAAAACTGTTCTTTTTCTACTTGGTGCAATAATCTGAAGATTTAGAAGTTCAAAAATATTGTATCACAGGAAATGATCATAGAACTAAAAATAGTGTTTAAGGAAACTAGCTATACAGGGCAAAGCATTTTGCTATTGAAGAAAATCATGTGCCAAAAGGCTAAATCATGGGCATATAGGAAATAACGTACACATTATTTCTGAGCCAGTATTATTGAAACAGGATAAAAGTTACTAAAATCTTAAATAGGTTATATGCAATGCCTCCGCCAGTGCTACAAGTCTAGATATCTTTCTCAGTGCTTTCAGAAACGCCACTTTTAATCGTACGTTTCACATGTACGAGAGATTTGCTTTAAAATGAATGACTTAAATACTATATTTTCAATCTTAATGGCTTTGAATGTGAAGTCTTAATTTGAAAATGAAATCACTACCAGCAATAGACAATTTTGTTGAAAACTCTAATAAAGGAACTATTGCTAGTTCCATGAATAACGATAAAATTCTAAAATAAAGTATTGGTACGCTAGGAATCACAAATTCGGTTTCTTCGAATACTTTTTTAATCCTGTAAAGAAGGTTTTTTATAAACGTCCTTTGTATTAATCAATCATAACATGGCAAATGCGTAGTTGCTGTTTCTGAAAAGATACACTCTCCAGAGATGATGAAAAATTCTTATAGAATTTTGTAATGAGTATACATGTTGGGTTGAATAAATTTTATAGTCGTTGGAGTGCCATGAAGTTAATACTTGCAATCCAGATTGCTGTAGTTTACACTTTTTCTGTATGTTTCAAATCAGGTGTGTACCATTTGTACTGAGAACACCACAGAGTGAATTATCCAAAGTCCATTGATTTTAATACGTGTTTTGGTTTGTAAACAAATTATAGTAATTTCTTGCACATTTTTGGAAGTTAATTGTATAAGGATTTACGTATCTGCTTCTAGATACAGTGTGTAAATAAAAATTTTGTTCACAAGATCTGCCTTGCAGTCTATTTAATACCCAGAAGCAGATTTTAAATTCATACAGGGTTAACTAGATAACTTTTGGATGCCCCATAAACTGGGCAGAGGCCGGGGTGAGCCGGTAGCACCTCTGAACAGGGCCAGCTAAAGGTAACACGGCCCCCAAACCTCAGGGAAGAGATTGGGCTGAGCGACAAACTGCTCGATTGTGACATTTTAAAACACATCTCATGAATAGTATTTTGTAGAACCAGAACCAGGTTATCAAAGTGTGTTGTGTAGAAGTCAGAAATTCATGGGTTAGAATGATTTCTCATCCATCGAATTTGATGATGTGCTTTAAAGTTCTTAAACGCCACACTGAGTGAAATGTTCATTTAAAAATGTTCTTTTTTTTTAACATGGCCTCTTTCATCCTAGCCAATTCAGAGGTGAATTTAAAAATGACCGTGTTCAGGATCTAGCACACATTTTGGCTGTAATAGAGCCCAGATAAGCATGGCGTTCTGGTGTTCGAGAGCTGGTCCCGATTTCGACAGCACAGGCTTCAGTTCTAATGCCCTCTCGTCTGCCGATGGACTGTGGCATCCGGGGGAAGAAGAGAGTGGGCAGGCTTCTCAAGGTCACGTACACGCGCGGCCAGGTAAACAGGCGTTTATCCTCACCTGCCCCTTCTTGAGGGCTCTTCAGCACGATGGAGTGACGGGGAGGGTGCCGAGCACCTGGTAGGTGCTCACGGTTCAGAGGAGGGAGAGGGTGCCAGTGTGCGCGCACACACACGTGCACACACACACACGTGCACACACACACACACACGTGCGCACACACGGTTAGACTTACTGCCGTGAGAGCAGAGGCTTCGCTGAGAGCGCCGAGGCGGCCGCCGGGCCCCATGATTCCTCATGCCGGCCACAGGTAGCGTCTTTCACTCCTTTCCACGCCGCCCTTAAATTCTTAACCCTCTTCAACCTCACGGGTTTGGCTCACCACTTTGACTAGGCTCTCGACTCTCCGAGTCGAGACTATTTGAACCTTTATTTCATGTGAGTTTAGTCCTTACTGTCTGCTATTTTAACCTCCAGTCGGGTTTCGCTTTCTTTCAAATCTTTAGCTTCATTTGAACGTCCTTGTTTTTTTGTTTTTTTGGTTTTTTTTTAAACTCTAATTCTTTTGGCGTTTTCCCTTTGCAACGTCCAGTTTTCAGAGTTCCCTACCCTTCCGGAAGAATCGCACTCTCCCGTCCTCCCTCCCGTGTCCGCGTGCTTGGTCTTGCTGAAGGGCGTCTTTGCACCGGCGGCTTCGTTCTCTCTGTCCCCGAGCCGGGTCCGCTGGTCACGCGGCGGCCCCACCGCCATGCAGTGAGGCGCTGCAGGAGGGTTTCGTAGCCAGACTCCTGGAGTGACTGTGCTCGTCAGCTGCGTTCTCCCTGCATCTCTTCTAGAGGAAACAGAGAGGGGCCCTCTTGGGACAGGATCCCCCAGGTTGTAAACGCCAAGGAGAGGCTGGCCAGAGAAGGGATCGTTTCCCAGGGTTTATGAAAAGGGCCCGTTACCTTGCCTACAAGTCATTTTGGGCCATCAAATCCTGTCCTTGGCAGCTGGCTTGCAAGTAAGTGTAAATCTCGAAAAGGAAACTCTTGCTTTTTGATCATGTGATGCAGATTTCCCCACACCGAGAACCTTCTAGGAAGCACAGATCTATACACGAGGCTGACTTCAGGTCTCTGATTTGGCTCCGTGGGCCTAATAGACACGAGGACTTGAGTACGCCAGCCTAGGTCGCAAGTGAATTTAGAAAGCGTCGTTTTAAATATATGGAATTCCACCCTGGAATCTCGTTAAGGAGAACCGCTCATCCCTCGTGTAAATAACCTGCTCTCCAGCCCCGCCCCTCACGGTTTTAACAGGTGGCCGCTCTAGCCTTCTGCATCCCGGACAGTCACTCTGAAGCCACAGGCTCACCTGCAGCCTTTGCCGCAGCCTGCGCCTCTCGCCTCACTGTGCTCCTGGCCGACCGTGTCTTCTCGCGGCTGCAGGTGGTGAGCACTGTCGGGCCCAGAAAATTACCAGCCTGACGATGGCTCTGGCGTGTGACGGTTGCCTAGGAAACCAATAGATATATATCTTTAAACATGGAAGAATCCACTGCTCTACAGTAAACAGGTTCTCCCAGCATCTGGTTAGTGGAATCGACGGATGAAACTTAACTGGATCACACATCCGAAGTCTCCTGCCGCATTTGCATGCCCCAAGCCTCCGCTCCCCGTGGGCCCCTCGCGTGCTTTGGGGGTGGTATACTTAAGCTGGATGTAGTGCCCAGGAGAATTAGGTGCTGCGTCACAGAGCCATTTTTAAAGACATCTCTCAGTGTCCGCTCTGAACTCCTTCGTTGCTATTTTTACTAATTTGCCCGCACTAACTGTATGGTACTGTCCAGTGCCGATGAATTCTTCATCAGTTCGATCTCTGAGAGTAAGTGTTGAGCTGCTATTATGTGCAGGACTGAAAGTAATTTAAGCGAGATGAGCATCAAGGAAAGAGGGTTCGATGGGACCTAATCTTGGGTAGTGGGGAGGCGAGGAAGGAAGAGAATGTATTCTATCCCATCTTCAATGAGGGAATACTTGTACTTCCCCCGGTCGGAGATGATAATGTTACGGTGGGGCAGGGGAAGGGTTCAGGATCTCAAGCCAGTAATTCCATGTCATCCGGACCCTCTTCTTTCACCTGGAGTCGCTGGAGGTCAGCTTTATTCTCGAGCTCTTCCCCGTGGGGGCCTAGCTGCTGAAGCTATTCCGCTAAAGGTGGAGATCTACAACCTCTGCTCCTCCCTTTGGTACAGCCCTGCTTCTTCTTATTTGGATTTCCAAATACAGCCACTTAAATGGAAAAATATGGCAAACATACAAATCAATACTTTTTTTTTCTGCTATGACCTTGGGGCTCTCAATAAGATGTGCTTGCAAGTCCCTAGATAATTTAAGAAATGATATTTTCGTGGCTTTGATCACTTTCTCAGCTGGTCTCTCAATTTACCTAGGCAACGGCCTCATTTTCATGTGAGAACGCCTCTTCTGGAAGCAACAGATGGGGAAACCAAACTTTGATCTATATCCTTTGATTATGGAAAAAATATGAAGAAAATTCACTTATTAGAAACCGTAATTTTGGGAGGCTTCACTTGGAATGTACAGCTAAGGTGTGCTATACAGGAGTTTATATTTATGGCTTCAAGGTCTCAAATTCTGACAGCTTCTAGCCCCAGTAATGATGGTTGGTGTTTGGTTTTGGTCACTTTAAAAAAAAGTGAGTTAGTTTTCTTTTCTTTTTCTTTTCTTTTCTCTTTTCTTTTCTCTTTTCTTTTCTTTTATTTTTTACTACTTCTGAGGAAGTAGTTTTTTACTGTTTTGAATTTAAAGACAATGGGTGGAATCCAGAAATTCAGCCAATGCCAACCAGAAAGGGACATCTGAACTTGACTATTTAGGATGATTTGAATAGAATATTGATTCCCCCACCCCGCTCCGTTCTGCTTTATATACTGAGGTGCCTACAGATTTATATTGTTTCTACACAGCTGTGGCTTTTCAAGCTATCCATGTTTGCCATGTGAAAGGAAGATGAACTGTAAATTCTGCATTTCACTAAATTCATAATTTAATGATTGTGAGTTATTAGCTCAAGGCGTGAAAGAGTTCATCTAAGTACATTAAATATGTAACATTTTTCAACTACTAAATTGCTGAACTTTATCCTTAATTGGCAGAATCTTGGCTTTTCAGCCTTGGTTAAACCGCCTCAGTGGAAGGGATTTCTCTGTGGGAGCAGGGTGATAAGGCAGAGTGACAGGGTGGCAATCTATTTCTAGTGTCCTGAGAGGAAACGAAACTCAAGAGGCCTAAATGTTCAAATACCTAACAACTCTTAAGTAAAACTCTGGGTAAAAGAAATACACATACTTTTTTTTTTCAGGTTTCATTTCCATGTTAGCCTTAGGGTAAAAATTCAATTTTAATACCACGATGTTTATTTCTATTCAGAACTTGTGCTATAAATGAGTATGTGGGGCACACAGGTGGGGTATGTATGAAGGTAATCTGTTTGAATTTTAATATGAATTTTTCAATTGCGTATCTCACAGACTTACAGCTTAGTAAATGTTATCTTCATCTAAATAAATGACAGGATAAAGTTATGGAGCAAATTTCCTAATAGCTTAAACCTGTCATGATTGTGAACGGATTATCGTGTGTTCATAGCTCTCGTTTGAGCACTTAATCAGACTGCTTAACTGCTCACTCTATAACTGTCTGGTCTCCACAGGGAGATTACAAAATCCTGGAAAGCAAGGCTATAATATTGGCATGATATCTAGTGTCTAGGACTTGATGACTTTCTTTAAAATTTCGCTAAAATTAATAATAAATTTTTTGGCAGGCACATATGCCAAAACTGTTCATAATAAAGATACAGGGGATTAGAAGTCTTTCTCATCTCAAATCCTTAAAATCTTTAAGTCTTAAAAAAATCTATCATGTTTATGTATCTTAAAAATTCTTCCTATGTTGCAAAGGGGACCAAGTTTTCAATATGAATCTAAAAAGGAAAAGGGAACTTGTCATCATCGATAATCATATTTCAGTAGCATAGACTAGAGAAATTTTGATTATTGGACATCAGAATCACAAATTCCACCACTTTTACCTCTGTTCTCTAGGATGGAAGGAGGATGTGAAATGTCCTTCTCTTTACTCCATTGCTACAGGATGCCATGGAGACTACTCTCTACACCATCCTCCCTCAAATCTCAGCGTTGCTTTGGAGATGGGGGAGAAAGACTTCTAACCCAGCATACTATTTAGAACCTAAGCAATAATGTAAGCACCTGGATAATGTGAGAGTAGAGTGAAAATGTTTTAAGACATGCAACCTAAGACATAGTCACGTACCTTTTCTCAAACTGCTACTAGAGAATGCGCTCCAGCAAAAAGAGGAGGTACACCAAGAGACAGGCGATCCTCGGATTGGAGGAATGTAAAGGGAACCCTGGAAGTGATACTAAAAGGGTATCTCCAGGCCAGTGGCTCCAGCAGGTTCGAGAGGCGTCGATCCGAGTTCCAATGAAAGGGAATAAGGAGGGATGTCTTCCAGAAAAGAGGGGAAAAAAATAGATGGATTATCTGCTGTGTTTGAGTGTCTTGAGAAGTGACTTTCAATTCTGATGAAAACTTCAAAGATGATCGACATAGAAGAACCGAGAGAATGAAAGAAATGCGACAAATAGTGACCGCAGTTATACGAGAAAACCGTCATGGCATAATTCGTGTTTTAGTGATAGAAATACTTACTTGCTTACAATGACGTAAGCATCCGGACCATGATGTGACAGGAAATTGCGATGGAACGCTAACTCCACTGGGAGGCGGGGAGGGGCGGGTACGTATGGACGTGGGGCCACGTGAGAGAGTTAGGTCGTTATCTTCTCAATGTTAAGGGTTAAACTCAGCTAGGAAATCCGGAAATACTAGTCTATGCTGGAGACATAGCAAAGATAGACTTCGGGGTCGGGGTGGGGACAGTGTGGTGGGCAGAGCCCGCAGATGTTCTCCCCTGACCTCCGGAACACGGGAGCATGTTAGGTTAGGTGGAGAAAGGGACTTTGAGGATGGGGATCAATGAACGATTTTGAGACTGGGAGACTTTTCTGGATTATCTCAGTGGATCCAATCTCATCACGCGAACCTTTGACAGCAGAAAACCTTTCCTGGCTCGAGTCAGAGAGGTGAGCGCAGCAGAGGCAGGAGAGAGGGGGTCCTGGCCTTTGCTGGCTCTGAAGACGGGGCCCGCGACCCCGGGACTGTGGGCGGCCTCCAGAAGTGGGGAGCAGCCGTCATCAAAGCAACAGAGACCTCAGTTCTACAAACTCCAGGAGCGACATTCCACCAACGGCTCGAATGAGCAGGGAAATGGATTCTCCCCCGGAGTCTGGAGGAAGGAACGCCGCCCTGGGCACGCGAAGACGTTAGCTTGGGGAGCGCTGTGCGGGACGATGACCTGTGGGACCGGGAGAGGATGAATTTGCGTGGGTCGAAGCCACCGCTCGTAGCGTTTCTTCCTGCAGCCAATGGAAAACCCATACGGTGAGGAGGAGAGATTATTTTTTAAGCTCTGTGGAACTAGTTTGCTTTTTTACATGAATACATTTGTTTTCAATATAAAACAGTTTAAAAGCTTTAGCGAAATAAGAATTGGTAGCTATTAATTAAAATAGTTATTTGATTACAAACATAATTAAACCGAGAGTCAGTCTCCTTCTGGCTCCCCTTTTATCAGGCTCATTATCCACGAGTTCTGGGCGCTTCTGCGGTCTGTGGAACTGGGGGCAGACCCCTGATCTCCTCCTCCCCGTGGTCCAACCCCAGGTCTGCGGAGTGGTGGCGTTTTAAAGTCGTGGCTGCAAACTTTTGGGTACCCACACTACCCAGAGGAAGGGGGTGCGCGCCCTCCCCTCTCCCCAGGCCGGTTTGTGACTGCTTCCGCCTATAAACAGTGCACGTGACATGGGTGACATTCGGAGCTGGATGATGAAAGACCATGCTGCTTCTGCCCCATTTGTGCCTGGGGCCCTGAGCCACCGGCGCGATGCCAGGCTACGCTGTCATCGCCATCGTCACATGCTGGGAGGCCACGTGGCGCTGCGCTCAGCAGACGCGGCTGGGCCGGCTCCGCCTGGTCCTCACCTGGGCAGGTGTGCCCTGAGGCTTCACGTGCACGAAGCCATCCTGGTACCGGAGCGGCCCAGCTGCCAGTCGGACACCAGCGTCATCTCTGCAACCCCAGACAGAACAGGACACTCGCCCAGCTGGTTCCTCCCCACATTCCAGCCCCACGGAGCCATGCGCTGTAGTAAAATGGTTTTGATCTAAATGAACAGCGATTTAACGTTTCGGGGTAGTTTGTTATGTAATAGTAGATGACTACTGCAGTATTTTCTGGAAGGCGGCGTGTCATGATGGCTTCTGCACCCACAATGTCAAATCTGGCCTTGTGGTCTTGGCTAAAACGCCAAGATGCATGGTGCTCAGCTCTTCACTGGGGGCCAAGGAGCCAGCGCGGCCAGGGCCCCCCACCCGCAGGAGCCCCGGGACGGGCGTCACCCTTCTCTTACCCTCTGAGCAAACTTGTTTACCCTAACGCATCCCACAGAACAAGGTAGCTCTTCCCCAGGCATGGAAATGGGGGGCTCGAGGTCTTCAAGTCCAACTATCTCGCTTAAAAAAGAAAGGAGGGATATTTCTCACGGACCCGTGGCAGAAAAACTACCACCAATAACCAGCGAACTCCCCAGCCTCCGTGAAACAAGATATGATCCAGTGATGGCAAATGGGCGGAGAGCAGGTGTTTAGATTTTACCAATCAAAAAATTCATGGTTGCTCACAGCACTGTAACCAGAGCATGTTTTATACTGTGGAATTTTTAGAATCTATTGAAATGTCTTCAGTGTTCTAAGATATGATCAATTCTTTAGATCTTCCAATGTTTATGTTAAATCCATGTACGCGTGAATATATTTTATACCTCTGTTTATTATATTGTTTGATTCTTCCAATGATTATAAACAACTACATAGTATTTCCTCTGGGCCAGGCACTGTTCTACAAACTTTAGATAACTCTGTATTCATTTACTTTTAGTCACTATGTATGTTTATGTTTAAAGTGTGTTTCTTGTGGGTGACATATAGTCGTATCGTTTTTTGATCTACTCTGATCAATCTCTGTCTCGATTGGTGCAGTAGAGCACTCGCTGACGGTCAGAGTGATTATCGATACGGTTGGGTCAGTATCTACCACATTCATCACTGTTTTCCATTTGCCTTCCTTTTCTTTGTTCTTATTCTTGTCTTCCGCTCCTTGACTGACTTTTTAGGTTTATTGGAACATTTTATAAGATTTCATTTTCTCTCTTTTCTTAGCATATCAATTATCCTTTTCTTTTCTTTTTTTTCTTTTTAGTGATTGGCCTAGAATTTATAATTTACACTTACAACTAACCCAAGTCCAACTTTTAATAACACAGCATCATTTCACCAGCAGAATCAGTACTTTATAATAATAACAAAATAATCCTAATTCCGCCTTCCCAACCCTGTGTCACCACCGCCATTTATTTAATTTTTATACACACACACACACACACACACACACACACACACAGGCATAAGAATGCGTGATTGGATACCTTATTGTTGTTATTATTTTGAACAAACTGACATCCCTTAGATCAATTATGAATAAGAAAAATACAACCTTTTTATTTCACCTTCGCTTATCCCTTCTTGGAGGCTCTTTCTTTAGAGAGCTGAGTTTCTGACTTGCATTATTTTTCTTCTCTCTAAAGACCTTCTTTTAAACATTTCTTGCAAGGCTGGTTTGTGGTTAACCAATTTCCTCAATCTTTGTTTGCCTGAGAAAGTCTTTATTTGTTTTTCGCTTCTGAAGGATCGTGTCTCAGGGCACAGAATTTTAGTTTGGTGGACTTTTCCTCCCAGCACTGTGGACCTGCCTCTTCACTCTCTTCCTGCAGGATGGTTTCTGAGGAGAGTCGCATGTAATTGATATCTTCGTAACTCTATAGATAAAGTGTCCTCCCCTCACCCCCCCCCCACCTCCTTTCAGGATTTTCTCTTTACCTGTAATTCTCTGTCATTTGAAAACGATATGTCTAGGGGTGCGTGTGTGTGTGTGTGTGTGTGTGTGTGTGTGTGTGTGTGTGTGTGTTTATCCTGTGTGGTGTCCTCTGAGCTTCCTCAGAGAAATCAATCTTCAACGAGGGAAGAGGCGCTGAGGCTGGAGCCACCACTGTTGCCCCCGTGAGCTTGGTCAGTCGGCTTGAGGCCGTGAGAGGTCGAGTCGTGCGGCCGCGTATGGCAGGGCAGGGGTTTGTGCCCAGGTGGCGGCATTTATACTCCAAACGTCCTCTGGGTTACGTCGACTTTATTTGCAGCCACCTCACGTTATTTCAAAAGAGTCGTTTTATGCCTTATTAACAAATGAAACTAAAATGCTGACGACTTTCGTTAACTCTGAAATAACACTCAACGTTTCTAAGACATTTCTTCCCTCTCCAACACTTCTCGGTACTCCATTTTTGCTTCCTTTGTAGACGTTATTTGAAAATGTATGTTTGAAATGTTCTTGTATCTTCCTTATATTTTAGTCTCCTTTTCTGTTTGTTCTTGTTGTTGTTTTAAATTCCAAATGTGTAGTAGAGTCACAAACAGACTAGGGTGTTTTAATCTCAATGATTCAGAGAGCAGGTTTGATTCACTGTTTTCATCTGTGTGCTCTGTGTCCTAGCCTCGTTTCTGGGTGGTGCAAGGGTCAGAGTGACTCATCTGAATCATCGGCATCATCAGGAAGATGCCCGAGGGACAGAGGCTAGACGGGGATTTAAGATATCTGGGCGGTAACCGCCACTGGCTCACGGGCTGTCTCCATACGGGGCTCCACTGCGACCACGGTTTAAAGGTAATCATTTCATGTCGGGTCCTTTGTGTCTTTCCTCCTCTAAAAATTGTAGCAATTATAACTTTATCCCTTCTCCTCCCCACCAGGATATTGCAAAGATTAATTATTATTAAAACGAAATGAAATCATCAATTCCTCCAGAGATGGTTGCTCTATAAATAAATGCAAGAAATGATTCTCACAATTTCCTCGCTGTCAGGGCAGTGCCTGTCGGGGGAGTATGCACTTTCTCTGTGAACAGAGCATTGTGACATTCCTTCTGGAGAAGTCTGGCATTGATTCTACACTGACCCCGAGGCTGAGGAAGCCCGGAATCCCCGCTGGTCCTTACTCTGCCACGTAAACGTTTCCATGAATGAACACGCCATTTTAAGCTGGATATTCATGGATTTGGCTGTTACTGTTGCATTGTTCCTGAGTAACTTTTGTCTTATATCTTTAGATCTGTAGTTTTATATGTCCTCGTGCTTAATCTGAGTCAGTATGTGTCCTTTTAGGTGCAGAGAACTGGATGGAACAATTTACCTGTTAAGAAAGGACGTTCGTTGTCAACTTGATACGCTGTTTGGAGGCAGGTGTTTCCAGGTAAGTTGCTGGCTTAATGTCTTGTCTTTCTGCTCCAACATCTGTCGTTTTGCTGCTTCTCGGTCACCAAACGGTTGCACAGCTACAGCCAGCAGATCTTCACAGGGCCTCGTACAAGCGACAAAGTACGGGGTCCATCCCGATGGCAAGAGAAAAGAACATGCCTTTTCCTTTCATCCGGGAACAAAAACCTTTCCCAGAAGTCCCTTCACCTCGCATCTGTTTGGACAGAAGGGGGGTCTCATGGACTCCGAGGGTGGCCGGACAAAGGAGCACCTCGCTTTTTCAGCAGCTGCGTTGGGAGGCGGGCGAGGAGGAGGCAAGAGGAATGACCAACCAAAGTGTTTGTCACGAACCGACCAGTTCCGTTTCTTCCTTTCCCTCTACCCCATCCTCAGAAGTCATTGCCTGTCAACAGCCTCCCGGCCTTGGAAACGGGCTCTGACGAGCCCACCACCACACAGCTGACGGCTCGCGTCCAGGGTGGTTGACCGGGGCGTCAATATTTATGCTACGTTTGAAAGCCGTCGGCTCCCGTCCGTGAGTGCACGAGCAGCTCTGTGCCAGCTGCTCGAAGTTTACCCCGTAGAGCACCGCAACGCCGTGCAGGCTGAGGAACCGAGGGGGTCATTTCCACACGTGTCGATCCGTGTCTCACAACCGCCTAGTGCAAGAGGCGGGCAACCATTAACACTGCCGACCCTAAAAATGAGATGCACGATGAACGGGGTAGCAATTTTAACCCTAGGAACGGGGTGTGAGCAATTTCGTTTCCGGCCTCTGAATGACTCAGGTCTAAGCCCCAGTCAGCCTGGGTCTGGAATAAAAAAAATCCTTTGCCGGGTGTTTCGCTCGGGGGTGATCCTTCGGCAAGTCACGGATGGTTTTGTAAAATTGAAGAGGCCGTTAAATGCCCTGAGAGCCTCCCGGAGTCTGACGCTGAAGCTGCTGCTGATTCTGGTCAGGACGGAAAGCTAGTGACCCATGGCATTTAAGGCAACCTGCACTGCCTGGGCGGACGGCTAGAGGCGTTTTAGGGGAGTCCACCGAGGTGGGAGTCCTGAACTCGAGGTTCACGATCGGCTTGATGCATTTGCGAAAACACGCCCACATATTATTTTGCAAAATTTGCAGTGTTTCAGGGCACGGGGCATATAACTCCTGAAGAGATAATAACTAACCCCGCTTCACAAATAGGAATCCACAGACACGTTTTTAAGGAATGTGCAATGTCTACGAAAGTATTTCAAAATGGCATTTATTCAGATCTGCTCGGATAATTTACCTGGATGGTGAGTTTCAGAAGCCCACAGCCATGGTCACGGTCGCCGGACGGCCTGCTGTGTCCAGTACTGCTCTTCAGCGTCAGCTTCTGTTTGCGTTTTGAATGAAATGACGCTCGACGGTCATTCAAAGTGATGCCGTCGACCTCCCAGTGCCGTGGTTTTCAAACCGGGCAGAGGCAGCGCACGCCATGGGTCTGGGGCTCTCAGCGGCCGAGAAAAGCCGCTCTAGAGATCGGCGGACGCGTCCAAGAGTTGTTTCGAGAGTTAGCTGTGTCGCTCAAGTTGTTCCTGTTACCAGAAACACAAGCACGGCAAGGTCTCGTCTCTGTCCTCGAGGAGTTCATGTTCTAATGGCAGCAGAGAGATGAGAGCCCGTGTCGCATTACTGAGAGGTTGTGCTGGGGTATAGAGGAAACCCAGAAAAGGACTGCGGAGAGGAACTCAGCCTCGCTTTGAGGAACAGATTAGAGATGGGACAGGGCTTCTTAGGGAGGTGACACCCTCGGGGGCTGAGAACGGTGCTCGGGTAAGCGGATCGGAGCCGGCCGGGCACCCCCGGCAGAGAGGGAAGAAGGGCAGGCCAAGCTGCAGAGGCGCGGAAGGGCCCGGGCATCGGGAGAGCTGCCGGGAACTCTCTGTGGATGGAACAGTGGGGGGTTCTGGGGGTAGCTTGGGAGGGAGGTGAAGGGGAGCCAAGAGCCTGGTCATGGGTGATGTCCCGAGTTTGTAAGGGGTGGACCCTGACGAGTAATTTTAAGCACGAGGCCTGCCGGATCGAGTTTGTCATTTAGAAAAATAATGTACAGCAGTGTGGGGTCACATTGGGGTCACAAAGAAAGGGGTTAGAATGGGGGCTAAGAAGTTGCTCTTTATTTTTAAGTATTTGCAAACATAACAACACAATACAAGACAGAAATAAGCATTCTTGTGGGGAATGGAGCGGTGGAGGAGCGGGAGGCTGGTAAATGCTGTGAAATCGGCAAACGCGGAAAGGAAGAGACAACTGCTTCCGTCTGTCCAGGTTTTGAGTCGTCTTCTGGGTCTCTCTGTCAAGGCGAAGTTCGGCTGCGATCGACAGCAGGCACGGAATAACAACTCCGTAAACGAGACCGCTCTCCCACGAACACAGACAGGTGTGTCCACGCCGTCCCCGGAAGCAGCCTCTTACCGATGGTCACTCCGCCACCCCCAGCACGGCTTCCGCCTCGCGGACCCGCCGGCTGCTCCGGGTGCACCTTCGCGTGCTCAGGACGAAGGACAGAGCGGGCAGGGACCACTGCCTCTCTTGAAGGACCCCTCCTGCAATCAGCACGGCTGCTCACTTCCCCCCAAGGGCGAGCACTCGGGCAAACGGTCACGCTGCAGGCAAGGCTGCAAAGGAGACTTCTCGTCCCAGCTGGCTGTGAGCCCCGCGGGGCTGCGTTACAGGGGAGGAAGTGGGAAGCGCACAGATCCCCAGCTCACAGTCTTCTTCACAGTCCCGCAGGAGCATTTGCATTTAAAAAAAGGACAGGGCTTGTCCATATGTTGTGATGTTTATCTCGGGGTATTTCTGTCCTTTTGGCGGAAATCGCAAAATGGGTCTCCCCTTTCTTTCATCATATTTTCTAACCTGGTGTTTTTTTCTTTTTATTAACTTGGTGATGGATTTTTATTAATTCTATGGTTTTTTTTTAATGCTTCTAATAATTTTTAGTCGACTGTCTTGGGTTTTCTCTGTACACAAGTCCATCATCAGAAACCGATTCTGAATATCATTTGTTACTTTATCTTTTGTATATTTTTTCTTTACTGGCTTAATTTCATTGGCTAATGATGCCAGAACAATTTTAATACTAATTTTGATGCTGATATCCTTGCTTTTCATTTTCAAAGGAATACATCTGGTATTTCTTCACTAAGTATAATGTGTGTATACTTTCATATCTTTAGTTTTATATATTTTAGATTTACATATTGAGACTTGAAATTTAAGAATGTTGAGTTTTATCAGATGCTATATGGCACCTATAGAGATGATTACATGATTTTTCTAGTAACATCACAAATTGTAATATCCTAATAACGATTTCCTCAGTGAGCTATGAACTTTCCTTGATCAAGATGTATTATTCATTTAATGTGTTGCTAGATTCCGTCCACTACTAATTTATTTAGGTTTTTGCACTCAGTGTTCAGGATAGAAATGCATCTGTAATATGTGTGAGTATTGGTTTTTATCTTTGTCAGGTTATTAGAATCAAGAATTTAGTCTTCCCAAAAAGAATTTTTGACTTCTTTTTTTTCTTGTTTAAAGTTACAGATCAGCTTAAATCGCATCGAAGTAATATTTTCCTTATAGGTTTGGTAAACTTCCTGCAAAGATGTTTAGATCTGGTAGTTTTTTGCTTTTGTTTTTTTTTTTGGGGGGGGGGGTGAGGGATTGGGGGAGAGCAACAGATCGATAATTATAATAATTGGTCTACTTCAATTTTTGTGTCTCTTTTGAGATCCAGTTTGGTCATTTGATAATTGTGTTTATATTTTGATAATTTATATTTATGCTTTCTGGAAAATCCACCCTCCTACCCAGATATTCAAATTTATTTGACTAGAGTTGGGCAGAAGGACCCTTTCTCATGATGTTTTTTGAAAAAGATGTAAAATAGTGTCAGGAAACACTGATTGTTTGCACCATGGTGGGTCCCCTCCTGAATCCTAGCCTTACTATTTTTTTGAAAAAAGTGACTTTCCCCCACAGTTTTAGTTAGTTTGCTAATCCTATCAGCTTCGTTATTACGATGACAGATCTGCATGAAACTCTCAATTTTTCTTTGTTTCTGGCGATCTGTATTTATGATTCCTCCGTCCTGGATGGCCCCATCCTTTAAATGTTTATACTACCTGCTGCAGATGCCCGCCCTCCTTAGTAGTGAATGTTTACCTAGTGGAACCTATTTAATTAGTTAATCTTATATCACTTTTGGTCTTAGTTGTATAAGCATTTTGAGATTTCTCTTCATGTTATCCTGGACTTACTGGAGGAAAAAAATGCAGTTTAAAAATTGTGAAGAAAATCAGTTTTCTCTAATGTAATAAGAGCTCTTAGTAAAAATCTACTGGTAGATTTAGCTACAGAATCCTTACTGCCCTGCCCCCCTTACGGCGTGGGGCTGGGAGAGGGGTCCCAGCCTAGGTGAGGAAGGGACCCACAGCAATTTGACGCATTGATTCAATGGCGATCCAACTATCGGAGGTGAACACACAGTGTAAACATGCACACGCCTTACTGTTAAAGTGTACAGCGGAAACTTATTGGATTTCGTGAACCAGTGTCACCATTAAAAAAATAATTAAGAAAGAAAAACAAAAGCGACGAAATCAACAGGACATGTAGGTTTCACAACGTACTAAAATGCACTAAAAATCAAATTTGAAATGTAATTAATTATGCTTCAAATTATTAATCTTAGGGGGAAAAACCTGAAACATCCCTATTCACTAACTGCGCAGGGAGGGACTCGTGGGGGTGCAGGACACCCCGGCGTCCCAGAGCTTTCTGTGTCCCCTGACCTGATTAGAAGCAGAGTACCTGTAAGGGGGCTGGGCCTGGGAATAATATTCTTGCTGATATTTGAAGGCTGGGAAGAGGTGACCCCGCTGCAGAAGCAGCAAAGGGTAACTACTAAGCAAGTAATACCAGGTAATTAAACAACCTAGAGCCAAAGGGAAAGCTTTTTCCGCAAGTAAGTTTCATTAGTGAATATAAAATGTGTCAGTTTTCACAGAGAGGGACTGAGGAGCAGGAGCCCTCCGTGCGTCCGCTTTCTGTCCCAGCCCGCTCACTCGAACTCATCTGAGGAGAGGAGGCAGCAGGCAGCTGGTTTGCAGGGCAGCCGCGGACACCTTCCGCCCACCTGCGAAGCCCCGCCTTCGGCAGGTGTTCCCGCCGATCCCTCTCCATCTCCCACTCTCTGCTCCCGTCTGCTTATCAGGCGACCATCAGTTTATCATTGTTTCTTCGTTTGGAGACAGAACTCGTAAGTCTTGGTCAAGCCCTGTGATTCATTTCCTTACTTTCAAGCCAAGGTCAATGCCGTTCCCATTCGCAGCTCTGCCAAGTGCTCCCCTCGCGGGGAGGGGTGCAGCCTGTGTCCTCTCGACCTAAGAGGACTCTCTGGTGGGGCGATGAGTCATTAATTCCCCCAATGTCTTTTGCAAGTACAGATAAAGCTCACGGTTGACTCAGTGATGGGGCAAGGTATGGGATGAAGGTTGGCACTGCTCTTGGAAAAAAACACTTTTCCTTTTCGAAAGTAAATTATTTATTTTGATTGGCTCACAGTACACAGTAGGAGTAATTAGAGTGAACAAAAGAGAAGTGCACTTTGGAGAACTGGCCTCGTATAAAGGAGAAAAAAATGTACACAGCGATGGGAAAAATTTACATCAATCCTATTGTGACTGAAAGCCTTGTTGTTGGCCTATAAAATTTGCTGGAGCTAATAGCTCTGTGGAACAATTTAGAACCACAGAATTCCAGAGCTAGACGTTACTTTACAAAATAGCTGATTCCACACCCTTATTTTGCAGATGGGAATAAAAAAAAAAAAAAGCCAAAGTATTTAGAGACAGTTTCCCAATTTTTGCATACCTTCAATTGAAAAGTTTAGGCAAATCACAAATTTCAATGGCCACAGACCTCCAGAATGATCTAAACACAGAGAGGAAACTAGCTGACTGGCTGACTGTCACCTCATTTCTTGGGGACCCAGGCTGGGTTACGGGGGTGGCCCTCCCCGAGATGCGCTGTACTCCAGAGGCTCATCAGGTGTGTCAGGACGTCTGGACAGGCGGGGGTCAGGCTCCCCAATGTCCACGTTAGTTGTGGGCTTCCCCGGGCTCCGAAGCCACTTAGGTATGCGGCGTGGAGGCGATGCTGGAGGTGACCCCCCCGCGACGCGCTCACGGTACTCTTCTGCTTACCGGTCTTTAAAAGCCCTTTGGTGCCAACAGCCATGTGTCGAAATGTAGGTTTTGTTATTATTCAGGCACGATGAAGCCAACAGATCAGCGGTTGCTATTGGAAAGACGTTTCGGTACTCACAGTTCCCGAGAGGCGGGGCGGTGCCGTGCCGTGAGGGGACGTGCAGGGCAGCGGGGCGGGGAGGGGGTCAGGGCGCAGAGGAGCGCAGCAAGGGCGCGGGCAGCAGCCCCGGGCGGTCGTGGGGCCCTCGTCTGAGCAGGTTCAGGGGCCCTGCGGGGCGGACGCCGCCTGCGGTTGCCAGCTGCCGGCCAGGGGGTGCCGCACCCCCTGCCGGACAGTCAGGCCGCCGCCGGGATGCGGGCCGTGTGGGCTCAGGGGGGCGGCCAGGTGCGTGTTGGCTGTTTTTAAGACTCGGCCCTCGCCGGAGGTCAGCGAGGCTCCGGATGCCAGAGCATCAGGAATTCCGAAGACATAGTTCACTGGACCGGTGTTCGCAGGAGCGCGCACCCCGGAACGGGTTTCCCGGGCGGTGAGGGCGCTGTCGCCCGTTTGGGGAGCCACTGCAGGCGGCTCCTCGCTGGCAGCATGTTCGCAGATCACGTGTTAGTCTAATCAGGGGGATCCTGCTTTAAAGAAACCTGTTAGTCTTTACCTGACACTGTTTTGCAAGCCGGTGTAACCGTACAATCCTTTTGAAAAACGTAGCGCGTGGTTTTACGGATACCTGGAATTCGGGGTTCCAGAGGTGATATCGGGACCAGGTGGACGGCCGTTTTTGGGAGGGACCTCTCACCAGACATGACGCGGTTACACTGCTCATCGACACCGACCGTGTTCAAAGAGCTCCCTAGGCATCAAGCCAGCTTTCTCCGGGAAGCCTCCTCTCGACGTGAGTAAGTGTGTTTTATTATCTTCTTCGTACGGAGGAAGACAGCGAGGCACGGAGAGGGGCGTGTCCTCCCTCTGCTCTAGAAGCCATGCGGTGCTCCAGGTGCGAGGCTCTCGGCCCGGCCCTCGCCTGCCCGGCTCTGGATAGAACCGGCTGTTCGTGATGACCAACCCGCTCTGAGCTGTTCTGACGTGGGCAGGGGCGGGGCGTGGCGAGCCGGGAGGAGGAGGCTCCCTCACACACCCGCCTCGCGCCCCGGCCACGGCCGTCTGATGGGGGCCACACGAGTCGTCGTCCCAGCCAGGGGAAGAAGCGCGTCTCCTGTTACGAGGCCCCGCTGAAGATCCGCCGTTTCGGAGTCGTGGACGATGCACACAGAGCCAGCATAGCAGGTCCCCATCCTTCTTCTGGGAGCTCGTCCCCACTCACCTTCCCGCCTCACCTGTGGGACTGTGACGTCCTCAGAGGCGCCACCTGGGTCCTGCTCCGTTCGTTCCCAGAGGAGAACTCGAGACGCAGCAGGCGCTCAGCAAACGCTGGTTCCATAAGTGAATTGCTAGGTTGACTAAAATTTTTCTAGGTTCGCCCCAAAGAATAGATAGTTTCTTAGGACCCAAAGCTACTAGGAACAAGAGTTTAGAAACGGTTGTCCCAGGCAGAGAACCAGGTAGGAAGGGCGTTCCTGACTTGTGTGCCAGGATACTGAGGAGGACAAAGTATGCGTATGTAATGAGAGGAAGCCACTTCTCGTGGGCGAGGACCTGTTTTACGGACCTTGGTACCAGTTACGACTGAATGGTTTATGTACTGAGAGAATAAAGTAGATGTTCCCGCTTTGCACTTAAAGGATGTTGCTTAGGCTAACGAGAACCTCGGTCTGGTTGGCAGGGCTGAGAATGAGGTTCGGTATCGAGAAAATGTGGTTGAGAAAAGGGTCGCTGGAAGGTGCCATGGGGAATAATTAAGAGATTGAATTTAAGAAAAGGAAAGCTACTCTGTTTAATTCTAATCCGAACAGTCGATATATTAAATCACAGTTTATTCAAATCAACCCTCACACGAATAGAGTTCTCAGATTTAGACCAGTTCTCGAATTTTAATTCGGAAGGATTCACATATGTGCTTCTGGCCAGAGGTAGGTAGGCAGAGGAAATATTTTTCTCTACCTTGAATGCCAGGTACCCCTGGTATGTGGGTGACACCCGAAAGTCAAAGTGAAATTCTCTTGCCTGTTCCTAAATTGTGAGGGAAACTGCTATTTTTTTATTGCTGTGGTTTTTTTTTGTTTTTGTTTTTATTTAATGGCCAGATCAAATGCTCAGCAGGCTTCGTCTAGTCTGCCCGTGTACATGTTCACACCATTGGCTAAAGCAATATTTACCACCGACAGCTCCGAGCACTACGCATGTACGGAGTAATTTAATTCTCAGAACAGTCCGTGAGGGAGTCCTCATCGCTCCCTCACTTTAAGATCAGGAAGCGGGGTGAGGCGGGGGTGACCCACACGGCTGCCCTGTGCTAAGCCAGGGCGCCCCGGCCACCCAGCCCCAGGGCCACGCTCCATTGCCGGGCACTGCAGCCTGCCTCACCTGCAGGGTCCCTGTGTAGAGTCCACATCTGGCCTCGGGGGATTATGATAATCAGTGTTGGGTGACATTCAGATATTGATAAGATATCGCCCACGAAGGAGATCGGGGTGTGCTGGGCTTACTCCCGCTTTGGGAAGCTACCTGGAGAAATGGTCACCACACAGGGTCTTCTGAAACACAGCCTCTAAAACCAGAGAAACAGGGTTTGTCACAGCTCTGGGACATGTGAACCTTACCGATGCTGTGGGTTGGGGACCCAGACTGTCCCCTCCCTGTTCCCGGCGGGGGGTTGGGGATCCAGACTGTCCCCTCCCGACTCGCTCCTTCATGGACTTGCAGCTGAGATGCTCCCTGGAAGCATTTTGGTCTTTTGATATTTGTTCAAATTCAGCCAGGCATTAATGACATTTTCCTGGAGATTTGCACAATATTCTTCTATTCGTTTGAATCCTGGGATGCGTTCCAAATGAGAAGATGGAGTGTGTTTTTTTTTCTTTTGTTTTGTTTTGTTTTCCATTTCTGTACCCCACCCCTTTCAGATGAATAAAGATGAGGTGAAAGAGAACAGAGAATGTAAACTCCGGAAGACGGCGTGGGTGTGTCGACCATGCTAAGTGACCAAACGGGGCCCCTGGAGGCGCTCTCCCGAGTCACGTTCACGCAGCACAGCCCGCTGCCTTGAAATCGGGGTTTTGCCAAAAGAACAATACACACAGGGTGTTAATCAACAGCGACTAATACAAATATAAGAACAGCTTCCAAAATAAAGGTTGGGTGTACCGGTTTTTTCAGCGAAGTGCTCGCGATCTCAAAGCGGGTGAGAGCGCTCATTTCTTAGAAGATAAAATATGATTTGAAAGGCACGTGAGATAAGTCGATCGGTAGAAGCACCAAACACCCCGTGAGGAGGCCTCGCCGTTCGCAGATTTTGCTTGTGTATTTTTGTATCTGATTCGTCTTTGATATTTGGAGCGTGTGTCATCATGACTGGAGCAGTCATGTTGTTGATGAGTTAAAAAAAAAAAAAGCATCCAAAGTGAGAAAAACGGTCGGGAGGAAAGCTGTAAATCTGAAGAGGCGAGTTAGGCAAGCGTGGATGGGCTGCTTCCGCAGGCCGACGGCGGTCATGAGTTATGGGACAGGCATTCAATGACAGTGCGTGGCCAAGGCTGGTCAAGGGCGTTTCGAAAGTGACTCCTACAAACACCATGATAGAGCCAGGAGAGAGAACGTCTTCGCGTTGTTCGATTTCCAAAACTTACGAAATATTTTATAATCGTAGAAAATTGCAGAGGAAAACGCGGCTACCACCTGGACACCTACCCCTTGTCCCCATCCAAGGTCAGCCTCTGGCGATATTTGTCTCAGATGGGTTACCACGAGGTGCGTCGAGGACACGTTCGATCCCCTTCTGCAAGGTCTTCCTCTCCGATCCTCCTACCCACCCCTTCCAGTCCCACAGCAGGGCGTGGTGTTTATCTTTGCCGCTTAGGTATGTATCTATAAATTACTGATCATATTTGAAGAGAGTCGAATGGTGGCCTCCCACATCCTAACCGCCGGGACCTGTGACTATGGCCTTATTTGGGAAAAGGATCTTGAGAAGAGATGACTCCGGATTTATCTAGCAGGCCCTAAGTCCAATGGCGAGTGTCTTGATAAGAGAGGAGGGAAGGCCATGTGCAGAGGGCGGCAGAGATCAGAGTGATGCAGCCATAGGTCGGGGAGCACCTGGGGCCACCGGAGGCTGGGGGACACCAGGAAGGGTTCTCCTCTGGGGCCTTCGAAGGGTCGCAGCCTGCAGACGCCTCCATGACAGACTTTTGGCCTCCAGAACTGTGAGAGAATAAGGTCGTGTTGTCTAAAGCCACCTGGCCTGTGCTAATTTGTCGTGACAGTCCTAGGAAACTAAAGCAGTATTACTTCGCATCTTTCAGACTTATGTAATGGTATCTTACCGTTCGAAACATTCTGCTACCTGCCTTTTCTGTTTGGTAATTTATCCACGGTGATATACGCATTTTTATTTCCTTCATTTTCTTTGCTCTGTAGAGTTCCTTCGGATGGCTTTGTTACTGTCTAGCCGTGTGGTCTTGGGCTCATGTCTTTGTGCCTCGATATTCTCATCCATAAAATGGGAAAAAGAGTAACTACGAGGAACGGAATTACCAGAAAACAGCAACAACACAACTACAGACCTCCTGGGGTTGTTTTGAGAATTAAATGAGTTCATTTTTTTTTAAGTCCTTCCAATAGAATACACTGCAACATTGTAATGGCCCACATGTTAGTTGAAAAAATACATTCATCCATTTGATAGCTGCAGGACTTACAGGCTGGTTCTACTTCGTCATACCCGGGCACGCGCTCCCTGGCTCACGGGGGGAGAATTTCTCAGTGGTCTACGCGTGGAAGTGGAATTCCTGCATCTTGTGTAGCCACCGCTTTGACTTTTCCAGATCCTGCCCACGTGTTCTCTAGAGCGTTTATAACAACTTCCCTTCCCTTCAGCTATACGTGAAGTCGGTTGTCCATGCCCGCTCCAACTCTTGTTATTATTATTGGACTGTACATGTTTTTGCTCATCTCATGAGTGTGACGTTGTTTAATTTCATTATTTGGTTTAATTTCACTTTTTTTTTTTTTGGTATTTTTTTGTGTGTGTGTGAGATTGAGAATCTTGTGAAATGCTTACTGACCATTTGTGTCTCCTCTTCTGAGAACTGTGGGTTTCTATCCTCTGTCTCCCTATTGGAGGTCTGATCTTTTAAAAAAAAAAAAATTATCACTTTCTGTGGATTCTGGGTGCTTACACGTTCTTTAAGTATCGCATATATTGCTTATCAGCGTGTGTTTTATCTTTTCACTTTGTTTATGGTGTCTTTTGATTAACGAAACTTAAAAAATTCACGTAGTCAGATACACCGGTCTTTTTCTTTATGATTTGTTCTTGTACGTGAGCGTCTTGTTTAGTTAGGAAATCTTCCTCATTCGAAGTCATAAAATCTTGCTTTTATAGTTCCTTAAAACGTTTTAATGGGTTTGCTCTTCGTGCTTAGGTTTTTAGTAGACTTCGAATTATTTCCGTGTATGACGAGAATGAGGAAGATACTATTTCCCATGTGGATGATCAGTTTTCGCGTATCTGTTGAAAGGACCCGTGGACTTCTGGCCTTTCCGCAGCTCTGGGCTGAGTTCCTATCCCTGCAATGAAGTGCACGCCTCTCACCGACGGAGGTTTCGTGATATCTATCATCCGATAAGGAAGGCCTCACTGTCCTCCCAGCCTTTCTTCTTCAGAAATGTTTTGGCTATTCTTGGCTCTGTGCTCTTCTTCATGAATTTTAGAATCTATGTGTCCGATTATAAGAAAAAACCCTGTTGATTTTTTTTTAAATTGGAGTTTCATTTTTTTAAAGATAAATCCTGATATAGTTAGGAGACTTTCATCAAAGCTTTTTTGCGTCCTTTAATGATGTTTATCATTTTCTCTACAAAGGTCTTGCCCATATTTTTAAAAGATTTATTCTTTTGCTTCTTGTAGTTTATGTTACTATTTTTTTAGCCTTTTTTTTCCCTATTAAATTTTGTACTTAGTTATTATTTGTTTATTCTAAAACTATTGCCGAACTCTTGAGTGGTTTTACTTACATGCTCAGTGGTTACACATTTTCTGCAAACTAGGGATCTTGTAGAAACGTCACCTTCAACTTTCTACTTTTGTACCACTTACTTCTTTTCCCCCTTTTCCTTGGACTGGGGGGGCCCCGATACGAGGCCGAGGAGCTAACCGTTACTTGTGTTCCCTGGGAAAGGGTGTCGCTGTCCCCGACGTAAGTGGCGGCATGACGGATGCGTGGGAGGGGTTTTCGTTTTCCTCACCCTGGCCCTGCGATGGTCGGACACGTGAGAGGAGACGGACAGAAAGCCCGCTGCGGGCAGGGCTCCGGGCAGCGCTGGCCGTCTCAGGCCGTCCGTAGGACAGCACAGGGCTTTTGAATACCCGCTAGTTGTACATACATTTCACCAAATTAACGAGTAAGCCCTTTATCCTCCTGACCGAAAAGAAATGGGCGGACGGAGCTCACGCACTTGGGTGAGGAAGTGGGTGTTTTATGGAGCCAGGAGAGGGGAGCCAATGGGGCCCTGGCATTTCACAGCTGAGGCGAGATTGGGACTGTCGCACGGGGAACTCTCTCCTCTCCATGACGTGCGAAAGAAGGGACATAGTTAAGCCTAGGACAGGCTAATGGCACCCAGCGCTTCTCCTTTATATTTTAACCTGTGAGTTTGGATCTTAAAAAATAAATTTTTTTTAAAGGTTGAGGCCCATATAACTTCTTAAACGTTAAAATGAGCATCTTTCAAAAAAAAATGCTAATCTGGGTCAGTAACATAATTTCAATATTCATGATAGAACATTAATCTGTCTACTGTAGTCATACAAGCACAAAGTTTAGTTCGAGGTATACTTTATACTCAGAGGTCAGAGGTCAGTGATCGTGTGATCAGAATAAAGATTTTAGCCCAGGCCGTAGTGTTCTGCTGAAGCTGCCGAGCGTTATTTCCTTAGAACAAGCAAAAGTAAACCGAGAGCATCTCTTGGGGCCACAGACGCAAACGTCGACTCAGCCAGATCGCCTCCTGGCCACTGTGTGGTTTGTGGGTTGGCCAGCGGGTCCGGACTCTGCTTCTGTCCCCGTCCAACAGACGGGCACCTGAGGAGGCGTTTGCTTCTGAAGAGTGCTCCCGGCTCTAGCTCACGCTCTGCGTCTGAAGTGGGTGAGTCTTTCTCGGAGGCAAAGGAGCTGGGAAGAGGCTCCGCGGTGAGAAGGCGGCTTACCGGCCGCGGGGCGCACCCGGGAGTCGCCGTCTCCCGCCCGACGGCGTGACTGACCCGCTCGCTGGCCGTGACCCATTGGGGTCACGCGACAGTCGCCTCGGCTTGTCCTGGGAACCTGATCCGGGGGTTTTGCTGAGCCCCAGTGTGGGACGCTGCAGGTGGGCAGCCCTGTCGGTGGCTTGACATCCGCCGGGACTGTTTGTTCATCTTCACTCTCCAAATCCTCTCGGTCCTTACGTCTGTGCTCAGAGGCGGACGTGTCCTCGAGGCCTGGGGAGACGTCCCCCCTCCAGGGACGTCCATCCTCTAATCCCCTCTCCCCCGATTCTGTGTCTCGTGTCCCCAGAGCAGAGCACGGCCTTCGGAGGCCGGCCTTGGTTCTGGTCCCGGCTCCGAGTCTCGCCGCGTGGAGACACCGGAGAGTCTCCTGAGGCAGGAGCCTCGATTCCCGCATCCGCAGAGCGCTGACAATAACGCCAACGCCATCCTGTTTGAGTGAAAATAAATGAGATGTGTACACAAATCATTCGAGATGGCAGCTATTAACCAACAGGGACCCGATCATCGATGACGGCCCTCCCCTTTACCACTGCTTTATTTCCATTTGGCAGTTGATTATTTAGAGGCATCTTGATTCACAGGGGTCTTACACTTGCATCTTATGTAACCTTGTACGCCCTGAGCCAAAAATAGTGCCTTGGGCGTAGCAGGCAGTCAGTGAAGAGATGTTGAGTTATGTTGGTTAAAAAAAAAATCCCTGAGAACTAAAAGGCACATGACCCGCGTTCCGGGGCTTCGTTTCTCACTCTTGAATTGAGACGATGTCAGCGGGTGTCCAGGCCCACGGACTGGGGCATCCCAGAGCAGGACCGAGGGGCGCCGAGTCCTTTCCGGAAAGAACCGCAGAGCCACTGTGACTGCCCCGAACCCCAAAGCCCCCCTTCCTTTCCTTGGCTGCATAGGACAATTGGCGAAACTGTTGTAATATCTGTGGGTAGATTAGCAGCTAGCAAAGCTAATTTTCTGCTTTCGGTCACTGTGGTGCCTCAGTGAGACCGACGCATTGAGGAGTTGGGCCATTATGACTGCGACGATTTTCTGACTGTTCAGGAAAAAACAAAACAAAACAAAACATACTTTACATGTTAAGACAGAGAGACAATGATAGAGCCAATGTGATAAAATGTCGATATTTGGGAATCTACGCGGAGGCTCTATGGGCATTCTTCATATTCTTTTTGTACCTTTTCGATACATCTGAAATTATCTCAAAAGAAATGCGGTTTTAAAGAGTCGTCTGCGATCCCATGCTCGCCTTTCCCTTGACTCGCGGCCGGATGAAGGAGCCGCCGGACCGGAACACAGTCTCTTTCTCCTCAGCCTGAACAAGACCGTGTGTGTGCGCACATTCCCCGTCTCCCCAAACGCCCACGCCCGTGGTTTCCTGTGCCCACCACCCCCCACCCCCGGCCCCTGACTCCTTTGGAAACCTGTTCACGTAACTTTCTGCCCACGAGAGTTGATGATCCAGTTCTGCCAGCAGGAATCCAGCTCGCTCAGGCAACCTCCGTTTTCTCGAGAATCCAGAACTGACTGAGGACAGCGGCCTGGCCCAGGTGGGGGATGTTGGTCCTGGTGCTTTTAATAGGATGTAGAGGTGTCCGTAGGCCCGGCATGCCCCCGGTGAGTCGCCTGGCTGAGGTGGGTGCTCTTAGCACAGCGTTTGCTTGGTGCTGAGAATGCTCCCGTGAATGGACATGGAATTTGACTAGACTTAGTGGATTTGGGGATGAATATTTTTGGATTCAATTATTCATTTCTCGTGACTATTTCTAAGAGAAGAATTAACAGAGACTTTGGACAATGGATATATGATCAGAATTGCAAGGAAATGATTATCATTTCATCTTCTCTTTATTACATTTTAAAAACAGCTGGCCGAATAGCGATTTTCTTCCATTATCATCAAAGTCCTGGCACTCGGTGGTAGTCATTATTTTATATATCAATAAATAAACATGATCAATGGCATTATTTGATACCTCTTTGTATAAGCAGTGAAAATTTAATAATCATACTTTTAAGAGGAGAGATTATTTCTTTGCAGAAACCACATTTCTTTGAGTGCACACACACACGTGCGTGCGCACACTTGCACACACGCATGTGCACACGCAGAAACATGCCTCCTGTTTTCCTTAATCTGACCACAGGTAAGACCTGCTGACTTCACCTCTAAGAGCCCCGAGTCTGTCTGCTTCTCCCTCTCTTGCTGGACTCCTGTGCAGACAGACCCCCTAACCACACTGGGTCTCCCCTCTTCCCCTCTTGCCGAGTTCCCACTCTGCTCATTTCCGCAGGAACCAAATGTGTTTCCTTTTTTCCCTTTAAATGCCAAATGGGGTGACAGTTCCCTTGCTCACTGGTTCCCCACTGCATGTGTGATAACGCGCAAACCCCTTCGGAGCCTGGGTTCCTTCCTCCCCGCTCGCCGGGCTCCGTCCACACTGGGCTTCGCGTTCTATGACCTGAAACTCGTTCACTGCTCTTGGCTCGCGTGGCCCTCAGCTCTCCACCTCCATGTCACCTCCCGAGAGAGGTCTGGTCCGATCACTCTGCCCCTGACTTCAGAGCCTTTATCAGACGTGTGATTGTATATTCATGAATTTGCTTGAGCACTTGTCACAGCTTCAGAGACCTGGGATCTGTGTGTGTGTGTGCGTGTGCGTGTGCGTGCGTGCGTGTGTGTGTGTGTCTGTCTGTCTTTTGTTTGTTGGTTACTTTGTCCAGAGCAATGAATGAATGAATATCCAAATGTTTCAGATCGGACTGGAACTTGGGCAACATGGATGGATCAGAATTGCACAAACTGGCTCCCGAACACCGCGGCAGGATTTTCCCAACAGTTTAATGGTGATTTTTCGCCTCTCTGTTTGCAGGATCTCAGCTCTCTGCCTCCCTCTGCCTTTGCCCCTCGAGCTTCCCACTCTCGGAACGAAGACGATGCAGACGGCTCTGCGGATACCGATCTCCCCCTTCCTCATCTATGCGAGAGCGTTTATTTCGTAGTTTTGTATTCTTACCAAAAGGCGTCGTGAGTGTATGTCTGACCTCCTCAGTTACAGGGTGAGTAATTAAAGACATGGTTTTTGTTTTTCCTTGGCATTGAGAGCTGAGTGAATTGAACACACACACTCACACGCACACACACGCACACACACATATATCAGAGAGGATAAACGTGTTATACGAAAATAAATTTCTCCCCTCCCTTAATTTCTCCTATTGCTTTTGAACGATGAGGATCCAAGTTCATTTTTGCATGGCATATATATACATATATATATATTTTTTTAGCATGTTAATTTTTTAACAAGTTGGTATTTTATAGCATGCTGTAACCATCTGTCACTCACTAAGTCTAAAAATCAGATACATCAAAATGAACATTTTTTAAAGAAGAAAATATAGTCATTCCTTTAAGATCTTTATACACCCCAAGGGACTTAGGGTAATTTTGCTTTGAAGCAATACTGACCCCCTGTGGCCAGGAGGGGCTTAAAAATAATTTTTTTTTCCCTCCTTTTAACCAAGTTTTCTTTCGAATAATTCCTCTGTCCTAGTACTATTTCTTTTCAGTCCACGACACTTATTTTAAGGTAGCAATGTTGATAGAGTCTCAATCCGTGACTGTCACCAAGGCAGCGCAGAGAGGACCGTCCCGTCCCGTGTCACACGCGGGGGCCCTCTGTGTCGCGGGCAGAGCGTCTCGGGGCGGGAGGCGCTGTCCCTCTGCTTTGGAGGGAGGCCCCTCCCGCCAGGCGGTTCTTCCTCCACCTACGGCCGGCCATACCGCCCTTTCCCCGAGTCCTTCGTTTCTGTAAGTGACTCCGCTTCATTCCCCGAGCGACTCCGCTTCATTCCCCGAGCGACTCGAGGTGGGAGCCGGCTGTGGCTTACCAAGCACTCGCTCCTTTTTCTCTCTCCATCGGTCGGCTTTTCAAGAGCCCGCACGCCTGGTTCTTTCCCTCTCTTGCCTGTTGGCGACCGGCACCGTCAGCTTCGGTGCAGACGACGGCGGCCCCTGGTGCATTCTTGGATTTCACGCCTCTCTCCCTTCTTGATTTGGGTAGAACTGCCACAGGACATCGCATTAATGTCAGACATCCGACACGACGATTCCGCATCCGTGCACGAGGCGGAAAGATCACCGCGGTAAGCCCGGTTAACATCCGTGACCGCGCAGGGGGCCGGGACGTTTATTCTCGCCATGGGACATGTTAAGCCCCACGCTCCGAGCGACTCGCCCACGTCCCAACGGGGTTGTTCGCTATGGTCGCCATTCGCTGTTTCCTGTCCTAGAAACCTGCTCTCGCATTTACCGTCGTTCGCAGCAGCCCCGGGCGGGCGGGGCGCACGCCGGGCCTTGGCCGCAGGACCCGCGAAGAGTGCCGGTTCGTCCCGTCCCGCTGGACGACGCCTCCTTAAACGCCTCCTTTTCAAGGCGCTGTCGTCTTGCTCACGGATTTTAATGTCTTCTCGTCTGTCGGTGTGTCATATCTGAACCGTCCTCGGGGTTTCCTGAGAAGTTTTTCTTCAGCTCAGCTGTCCGGCCTGCTTCCCGCGGTCCCACGGGGCCCTCCGGGACCCCGCGAGCGGTCCCGCACCCCGTTCCGTCTCTGCTTCTGGCCCTGCGGCCCCGTCTCCGACCGCCCACACGGGGCCACCGCACCGGGCCTGCCTCACGTGGACTTAGGGTTTCCTGACCATCCCGAGCCTTGCCGACCTTCCCCTCCACGGGAGGCCTGCGGCGTCCCCTGACCACAGGTGGCATGTGCGCCTTGGGCTGGCAGGGCCCTCGTTGTGGGGCGCTGCTGTCTGCACCCTGCTTTCTCCCGTGACCCCCCCACGGGCCCCGCGAGGTACCTGCCGTCTTCCGCCCCGTTCACGCGTGAGGACACAGACTCTCCGTGTTGAGTCTCACAGCCACGGCCACTCGGGTCGTCGGAGGTGCAGAGGGGTCGGAAGCAGTCAGGATCGTTCCCGAACGTCGCCGTGAGATATTAACTCTAGAGGGGAGGACGTTGGCCTTCGGGTCCCCGGGCCTCCCAGCTGGTGTGGCCGACTGGCACCCAGCCACACCAGCTGGGTGGCCCGGGGACCCGAAGGCCAACGTCTGCTGAGACCAATTCTGACAACGGGGGCGGCTTGAAACGGCAGACCTGGCGGCCCACGGCGGTGGAGGCGTCGAGTCTGAAGTCAGCGCGCTGGAGGGGCTGCTTCGTTTCCGAGCCCGAGGGGGCCTGGCCCGGGGCTCCTCTCGCCCAGCGTCCCTAGTCGCAGGGGCCCTGGCGTCGGCCCCGTCTGCTCGCGGCCCGCTCTGTGGAGTCCGCCTCGAACCTCCCCGTCTCCTCTCCTGCCAGGACCCCGGGCGTCGGAGTTAGGGCCACGTCTCAGTCCGGGACGACCCCCTCTCACGGAGCTTTACCGCGTTGACCCCGCGATGACCCGACTTCCAAACCGGGTCACGCCCCCGGGTCCCCGGGGTGGGGGCGCCCACACACCTTTCCGGGGGACCCTCTTCGCCCCACCACAGGGGCTGTCTAACGATGCAGCCCGCGCTGTCCCGTGCCCTGCACACTCGCATTTGAGGACATACGCTCCAGGCTCGTGGCCTCGTGGCTCGGCGCTCCACAAGGCTTCGTTTTTTAAAGCCGTTTGTACTCAAGGAACAGGCGTTAGACGTCTCCTCCAGCATCCCAGCACCAGTCACAGTGAGGACATGAAAGAGACGCTCAGCAGGGAGTGGCAGGTGTCGGAGGGCGAGACCCGCGGGGGTGGGAGCTCCTCCGAATTCTTCCTCGCAGCGTGCAGAGGGGAGCAGGCATCTGCAGAGGAAGCCGTTGTTTTCTGTGTGGGCAAACGGATAGGTAGGTATTCCGCTGACAAAAAAGAAAGCGTTTGGGAAGGTTTTTTTTTGGGGGGGGGGAGGGAGGGGAACCGATCCTTGGTTAGCTTCTAACTACCTGCTTGGCCTTGTCCCTTAATTTTATTATTATCTAATTCATGCTTCGTCCACTGACATTCGGAGAAACCAGAAGAAAAAAATGAAATGATCTAAAATAGCTAAATCGCAGTTGATTTGGGGATAGCAGTTTAGGTTGGCGAGACCGAAGAAAACAGTTTTGGGGGTTCTTGTTAAAAACGGTTCTTGGAAAATAACCGTGCCTCCGGGTGTCACCCGACTCGTCTATCCCACACATGCTTTTATTAAAAAGCGGAAGCCCGGCACCGCGAGAGAGGCTTTGTTTTCGTCTTGTCTGTCACTCGCGGGAAAGGTTTTAAGCCAAACGATGAAACTGCTGACAACTTTCAGCCCTCGAGTTTTCTCTCTCCCTGTCTGCCGACTCCACTGAGGAGGCGTTAAAAACAGTGGAATTAATTCAGAGCACAACAAAGCCTGGCTCAGGATTTCAGGACTGCGTTTGCATTTTAAACCTTCAGGAGTCGGGGTTTTTGTTTGTTTGCTTTTGTCTTTTTTACTTAGCCTTTGAGAATGTAACGTGAGAGCGAGTGAGAGAGAAGCCTCTCTGGACTGAGACGGGGCCTGGCCGGCCAGTGGTGACAGGTCACGTGGCCAAGTCGCCTCTCGGAAACAGCGTTTGAGGGGTGTGTGTGTGTGTGTGTGTGTGTGTGTGTGTGTGTGTGTGTTAAGTGGATCGTCCCCCAGAGAGAATGAAGAGGAAACGAGTCTCAGGTTCAGAAGCGAAGGCCGTGATGAGAAATTGGCTGAGGGGGAGGAAGGCCCAGGTGCCCCCTCCGTTTGCCTTCTGATACCCGCTTCTGTGGGTGAGGCTCTAATTCCGGATGTCTGCTCTTGAATATGTTCCTATTTTAAAATCTTTCTGGTGACTTGTCCGAGTCTGTCTCAATTCTCCTCCGGAGCGTAAACTGGAAGATTCTTTCTTCGTATTTGTACCGCGGTGGCGAGGAAAGCGCCTGTTGGCTTGGCAGCAGCGCCCCCTTGTGGCGTTTTCATGCATTTCTCAATTCTGAAAAAAAATTTGCAAGGACTGGGAGAGACTAAAGTTGGCTTATAAACGATATTTTGTTTTTCGAGTTGTTAATTATTATCTTATTTTGCTGGATCTGTCACTTCAGCCTAAAATACGTTTTTGGGCCTAGGGGACTGGTCTACCGTTGTTAAATTTAGAGATGAAGCCTGTGGCTGGGAGTGGGCAGAGCCTAAGTTCCTGTAAGATTTGAGGACATTTTAACAACAGTGAACAAACACTTAGACAGTGGCAAAATCTGCATTGAATCCTTGCACTTGACTTGCTTTTAAATGCTTGGATGCTTTAATTTTAAAGGATACTTTCCTCAAGACTGAAGTGTTTGTAATTGTTATCGTTATTTCATGGTATCATAGTCCTTTTATCTTTATTTGAACTCACGATATAAACAGTCAAGACTTCTTCATTAACTACTAAAATCTATATCTTGTACAACAGTTTATAAGCTCCTCATCAGTTTAAATTCTCTGTGAAATTATTTGAAGATTTCGTTGTTTGAATAAAAATTTCATATACGAGAGGTATAGACAGTAAATTAGGGCTACCATAGACTTTAAATTTCTGTTTAAAAAAATGTCTCCTGTTTCAAACCAGAGAGTTAAAACCCAGAATTAATACATTTCACACGAACTGAGTGTGGGGTTATGAGCTTCACTCTAACTAGATATTTTGGTGTGCTAATGAAACTAATGTTAAAACTGGTGCTCGACAACTTTTTACTTACGGCTGTCAGAGTTTCCGTTGCTACAACTGCTTTTCAACCTGTCCTTCAAGTTCTTACCTTGTTTGAATAAATTAGAAGGTCATTCAGAGATTGTTTAAAATAGTTTTTCCCAGACTATATTACATATTATGTTTGAGGGGTACTAAATGAATGTTTAATTATAGAAATAATCAGACCCAGGGCAACTGGTTTAGAGGCCCAGGGTGTGTGTGTGTGTGTGTGTGTGTGTGTGTGTGTGTGTGTGTGCGCGCGCGCACGCGCATTAGCATGTTTATGTGTATTTAAAAATCCTGTGGGGTTTTCATGTGTTTTGAATGTTTATTCTGGGGAAACATAGAATTCCTTATTGAAACAGTGGTGTCAGATTCTTTGACTTAAACATGTGTCTTCAGTTTCTTTCTCTCTCATCTGGGCCCCGGCTTTCCAAGTTAATTCTTCAACGTGCGTTATCAGCTCCGGTTACTGTAGGAAGCATCTGGTATCTGCCCTGTGCAAACTGTTCTGGTGTGAGTAACCGTAACTCTTACAGCAACCCGTATCTACAACAGAATACCGAGATTACTATCTGTGACCTGCTGACTTCTGAACTGTAAGATTATTCATCTCTGATTTATAGTCCAAAGTGACTCTATTTATTTCTGAAGAAAAATCTTTTAAAGGGATTTCTTGAACTTTATGAAAATGGGTTTTCTGATTAAAACCAGCTTTCCTTTGCTTATCTATCTATATATCTATCATCTACATATATATATGTGTGTGTATATATATACATATATATATATATATGTCTGTCTAGCTATCAATCATCCGGGTAAAATTCGCATAATATAAAATTTGCTAGCTGAGCTGTTTTTAAATGTACAGTTCAATAATGTTAACTATATTCATACTTCGTGTGACAAATAGCCAGAATTATTTCATCTTGCAAAACTGCAACTCTACACCCAGTGACCAAGTCCCCCTTTCTCCCACCCCCGGCGGGGCCTTATTCTTTTTGTCCCTCAAATACTGCGAGGACCAAGCATGGGGGTAGGGCAGTGACTCCGTAAGGCAGCTGCTGGGAGGAAGGGGGTCAGATAAAGCTAAAAAACCAAAATGCTAATTTGCATTATCATCAGTCCATCGCACCAAACTGCTCTCCATGAAAAGCAAATTAACCCTATCCCACTGATTAATATATCTCAACTACTTTTATGACTTTTCCCCCCTTATTTTCCATCAGTTTCGTTGATTTTTAAAAATCCAATTTCGTATATGCGGGAGGAATCCACAGTGTGATTTGCGCTAGACAGCTTTGACGTTTTGAAACCTAAATCCTATCTTTAAAAGAGCCTTCTAAGAAGTGTTTAAAAAATACGAACTGCATGGGCTCCTAGGGCCCGATGAAGTGGGTCTGGTGTCTTGAACTCCTTGGGAGAGGGCGGTGGGTCTGCTTAGCCTCGCTCACCTGTGACTGTGGGGAGGCTCCTGCTCACTTAACATGGTCGCTTCAAGGTCAGAACCTTGAAGACAGGTGTAATCTGCAGTCCTTCCACTCCGAAGCGGCATCTTCTCTTGAACTTGGGACTTTGCAAAGGCAGCAGGGGGACCGGTCGAGAATGATGGAGCCCTGCGACCCCCCCGGAAAACCCTAACAGGCCGCCTCTTCTTGCTTCTCTTGAATTCGTTTCCGGCAACACGATGTTGGGATGGCGGCTGGCTTCTCTCACGGAGGGCAGAGAAGGGAGGGAGGGAGCAGGGGAGGGCTAGTGAGCCGGAAGCCAGTGTCTTTTTGTAACCTAATCTTGCAAACGACATCCCTTCACTTTGCCGTCTTTCTTTAGAACTGAATGTAGCTCCCATTTGATGGGCGGCATGAACGGCAGGAGGCCGGGGGCTTTGGGGGCCACATAGAGGCTCCTAACCTGGGGTCGGTGGGCAAGTCCTCTCTCGGTTTCCATCACGGACATCTCTGGGATCAGTGTTTTCATGCGCCACATGGTTAAAATGGTTTTTACTTGCCAGGGCTGTTGTGAGCATTAAATAAGTTCGTAAGATAAGACACTTATCGCCGTTCCTGGCACGTGATTAGGGCCCAGTTCAAGTGGAGTATTAGCAACGTGCCACATTTTAAGGAAGAAACTGAGATTCACAGAATGCGAGGACCTCACCCAGAGCCCCACGACTCAGAAGGTACCGGGGTGGGGGCTGCTGGGATCAGAACCGGCTGTCCGCCTGGTCTGCTCTGATGCCACGTGGTCCCGCCCCCCGGTGCGTAGCAGGTGGCCAGACGTGTGTTGCCAGCTGAGCTGCTCTTGTCAGCGGCCGATCCGCTGGCCAGCTCTCGTTCATCTAGCCTATCAGGATCATCTGATACAGCTGACCACAACACGGGACGCGCTTCCTGGTTTCCTGCCTGCTGTCCCTCGTCTCTCTGGCCTCTAACTACTGAAGTGCCTTCATCTCGATGCTTGGGCTTCTTCCCTTTTTTAACGATGTTCCTTCCCTCTTGGTGCTCTCAGCCAGTCTCGTGGCTTTAAATATCGGCGTCACGGAAATGGCTTCCAAGTTCATATTAGTCCAGCTCTACCTCCTGATCTCCAGATTTGCTAATCCAACTGCCCTCTCAAATCTGCTTAGATGCTCTCTGCTTGTCTGCTGCATATCTCATCCCGTCATGTTCAAAACGACCTTCTCACCCGCCTTCTGAACCTTTCGGTTAATTCCAAATCCACGTTCTTTTCTTCCCATAGCTCTTAGCACTTCTCATATGTTATACAGTTTATTTTTTCCTTATTTCCCTATTTTGTTTTTTTCTATTGTCTGTCTCTGCCCTCTAAAAGCTCCAGGAGGACAAGGATTATTATTATTATTTCCTATTTTGAGCAACATCGAATCCTATTCAAGTACTCGAACATGGCAGAACATGAGCACAGCCAACACATATTTGATAAATAATTAAATTCAAGAAAAAAATGGAAAGGCTGAATGAACTTTTACAACATCCGTGACTCGCCTTGGAGAAGGACACGTAATCTCGTTCTTGCTTTTGGTATGTAGCTGGGGCCAAGAACCCCGGTCTCCCCTCTCACCCCATTTGAAAACAATCGCCCTGAACAATATATGCCGATCTGCAGCTCATCACGTGGTGCTGGATGGTGAGGGGTAAGTCTGAGAATGGGAGGGAAAGTCGCACAGGTAACCCGCACCCACAGTGGGTTTGGGGAGCGGGGGCGGGTGGGTCGGGAGTAGAGGGGCCGGCGGTGAGTTAGAAACGGTCTGGTGGTGTTTATCGATTTAAGGACTAGAATTATTGAATAGATGCGCGGAGTTCCGCGAAAAGACAGGGTGCTCAGTGTTGGTCATTTAACAAGAAGAGTAAATTACTTCAATTAAAAAAAAAAGTGCTTTAAATATGGAAAAAATTCCTGCAAACCCAATAGAGCTTTTTGTCCTTCTTGCTGTGAAAGGTCAGGGCGGTTCTAAGCCAACGTCCGGTCCCCAGACTCCGTCAACGCAGAATACTAGAACCAGCGGAATTTCAATCTCGGGCATTTGCCTCACCTCTAACCAGCTTTGGTCTGACTTGCTGCAATTTTCTCATCAAAAAGCTAATTTTAGGAGCAAAATGTCAAGAAAAAAATGAAAGAAAAGAAAAAAGGAGCCTGGCTTTGCCTAAGGCCGGGAGGCTTTTCAACTTGGGCTGCGCCGGTTAGCTTAGCTGTCCAATTGGTCACCACGGAAGCCTCTCCGATTTTCCTGTGTCGTGAGGAATACAAAATAAGACAAAACGACAAACACATTTGTCCCATTCCTTCATCTCAGAAGGAGGGCGGCATTCTGCTCCAGATGGTCCCTAAATTTTGACCTAATGATTAAAAATATATATATTTTTTTCATTTGCGTGAGCCCTCGTCATAATGAACACAGAGTATGGGGCTCCTTACCTGGGGGCACTTTCGGTAGGTGAAACCTAGGTCAGGAGGGAAAAATAGAGTTTCATCCTCTCGGCTGACATTTGGGCTGACATTTGTTTCACCGCTGAATGATCGCGATGAAGCCAGCAGCACCTTCCGGGACCAGTCCCCAGGGACCCAGCGGTACTCACATCCGGGTCACTCAGGTCCAGGCGAGATCCCTCTTGCTGAGATTCTGGGAAATCAGGTCTCATCGAATCAACGCGAAAATCACGAAACGTTTTTCCGATTACCTTTTGTACTGGTGAAAAGTCAGATTTCTAACCAAGAAGCCCCTGGCCTGGTTCTCTTAGCCCTTGAGGATGGCGGTTTCTTCGAGGCCTTTAACTGTGTTTGGTCTCCGCTTTGATCCTGGTTACGAGCTGCCTTCTGCCCATGAGCAAAGATGCAAAGTGGTAGCCCAGTTTTCTTTTTTGCCATATTATTTCAAGAAATTATTTTGATTTACTGCTAATCTATTCTAAGGAGGCACCACAGTGTGGCAATTAAAAAAATCCAAACGTTTAACTTTTTTTCAGGGTAGACAATCGTTATTGGCAGGTGTTAAGGGCGCAAAATAGTAGCGCGTCTGGAGGAGAGGGTGGGAGGGGAGCAGGGTATGGCTCCTCTGTCCCAAAGTTAGGGCCCCGCGGCCAGGCCACTTGGGGCGAGCACTGGACTTGCCTGTGTCCACTTGGGGCCGAGCACCCCCTGAAGAACAAGCTCTGCTGGAAGGCTCCTCACCGCAGGGGGCGCGGGGGCAGGGCTGGCCACGCCCACTACACGGCTCCATGCTCTGGGCACGGTGTTAGGGGACCCGGCTAAACCGAACCCTCTCCAAACCCGGTATCTGCGCATGCCTCAGTTTCTCTCCTCCCAGAGATTAGCCAGGTTGGACCACTAGACCCTGTTGGTGACCCGGCCTGATTCAACGCGAACAGTTCCCAAAACATGCCACATTTTACCCACTGTGTGGACGGCAGGCCCCAGAAGCCTGCCAGAACCAAACCGAACCAAACCAAACCAACCAACCCAAAACAGACGAACAAGAAGAAAAACCTTTCTAGGCCACAGAAATCTACCCAAGATAATGGGCACGGACGGAGGCCTCCGCCCCAAGTATGCTTCGTCTCCCAAGGCAACTGACCCCCAAGGCAATCACGCGGGTCCAAAGCCGTGGCGCGGTCAGGGCAGGGGTCCATCTGCCAAGAACCCGTGGGGCCTCATTCGGGGCATCTGGCCCGTTCAGCCGAAGCCCAGCCCTGCGGCGGAGCCCGGCCCGGGCACAGGCCGCCTGTCACAGGGTGCCCTCCCGCGGCTCCCGGGGGCCCTGTCCTGCCTGGTCCCTGCTTGCTGGCCAGGGTCCCAGCCGGTTGGTCGCAGGGCGACCAGGTGGGACAGGAGGCGGGGCCTCAGCCCGCCGGGTTGCGTTGCGCGGGGTCGCGGAGTCCCTGGCAGGGGCAGGCCCGGCCCGGTGGGCGCCTGGAGCACCGGCGGCCACCAGGTGGGCGCGCGGTGCCGCTGCGCCATCCGGGGCGCAGGGCGGGCCCTGCGGGCTGCACGCGGGCGCCACAGCTGCCCCGGGCCTCGGCCCGCTCCGGCCACGGCCGCCTGGAGGGAGTCGGCGCCCAACTCGGGCGGGCGCCCCGCGGACGCCGCCGAGGGCCCGGGGGAGGGGCCCGCGGCCCTGCGCCCTGTCGCCGGCGGCGGAACCAGGCCCGGCCCGGCCCGACCCGACCCGCGGGCGGCCGGCCCCCCTCCCGCTCGGCCGGGGGCTACTCGCTGCGCCTGCGACTTCGGAAGCATTTCGGGCGTTTTCAGCGCCGTGACTCCTCTGGCCAAGTCTTCTGCTCTGAAGTGGACCCCAAGGCCAGGATGTGGTCCTCAGAAATCCCTGCTTTCTGAGGTAAGGGCGCGTACCTGCGCACCTGTGCTCACCTGCGCACCTGCGCTCACCTGCGCGCACCTGCCGGCGCCCGTGCTTCAGGCGGGAGGCGGGAGATGCGCGGTGGGTGGGAAGGAGCCCCGGGCATTCTACCGTCCTGAGGTCCTGAGTTTGGCGTGTTTGAGGCAAGGACAGGACGTGGATCCACCACAGCTCTCCATTCTTTCTATTTATCTGCGTAAAAATGCAAATTTAAAGTTCCCGAACTTTTTTTTTATCCCTTTGAGGAAAAGAGAAGCAGCCCTCAGTTAGAGATGTGGCTATGATTTTGGAGACTATTTTAAGCCACGCAACAAAGCTAAGAGGGAGAGAATCGAGCCTTTCGTGAACCTATCAAACTTATGCCTTAAAAACAAACAAACAAAAAACGAACAAACAAAAAACCTCGCCAGCTGCGTGTTCTGATGGCTCGGGTATTTTCCGCCGGGATTTATCTGGGCCATTGCATTTTGGAGCGGCAGGTTATATTGCCTCCTCCCCGACTGCTTCCGTGAGCCTGCAACCTCACACGCTCTTCACGGCGTGGTGAGCAGCCAACGCCATCCATCCTGTTTCGCGGAGCTCACGATGCTTTAGGATCCAGAGCCCACGACAGAGCCTTTCCCTGCGGGAGAAAATCTGGAAGAATATTCAGCAATTTAGTGAATTCTTTTTCCTGCATTCATTTGTTTTCCATACATTCAAGGATACGTTGAATCAGAAATAAAACAAAAATACGAGCGATACGCCAAATGAATTAAAAATCAAACAAAAAATTGGGAAAGGATTTGACACACATTTAACAGACCGAGTGGATTTCGCCAAAGAAGTCACAAGCACTGACTGACATTGTGCTTCAGCCTCGATTCGTAAGATAACATATCGTGGAGTTGGATCCAGTAGCCGATTTTCCCCTCCGGTATTAGGTGTTTTGCAGGTGAGTGAAGTCAGAGCAACTAGAACCTGGAGGGCTTTCTGCGGCACCCCCAGGTTAGTTAGGGGCTATTTAGAGTGACCTCAGACATGTGGCTGCACGGAGTCATGGCCGTCCGAGCGTTATCGCCTGCTGCCCCTGACCGTCAAAGGCCCGGCTGGGATACCTGCATGGGTGGCTGGCAAACCGCCTTTCCGGGCGGGTTTGTGAGGGCGACCGCGGAGAGCTCAGCCTTTGACGCGGTGGCCTGGGTAGCGCAGGTGGGCGTCCTCCGGAGGCCGGGGCCTGGAGGGAGGGCGAATTCGCTCCCTGCTCCAGCCGGGACGTCGTCCCTCTTCTCCTGCCCTGGGACATCGGTGCCCCCCATCCTAGGCCTTCGGGCTGAGACTAGATTTACCCCCCAGCGTCCCTGGTTCTCCTCTTGCAGATGGCCGGCGGCGGGGCGTCTAGGCGCCCCGATTCTCGTGAGCCGGTTCTGAGAACAGCTGTCCTCTGCTGCGTGCGTGCGGATCCGTGTAGATCCGTCTCTGCGGACGGCTGCCGAATGCACCGCCGATCCTCTCTGGCCGTCATCATTCCTTGTGCTTGTCGTGGGGCCCTCGCCATGCCCTTTCTTGTAAAATGCAGCAGCTGCGGGGCCCACGGCTTTTTAAGAGGATTTGTGCCAACAAGTTTATGAGATCAAGACAGCTAGAAGGTGTCAGCTTGCCGGGCTGTGGGTAGCTGCTGTAAATGAAAACGGGGGGGGGGGGGGGGGGCGGCGCAGGGGAATGATTTAAAAGAATTGAGTGCAAAAAAGAAATGTTGCAACTTATAATTTTGCCTGTTCACAGGCCTGGCACCATTGATTTAAGTGACAAGGCATGTTTAAAGTGTCAAAATTTCTCAATAAGGAAAAAAAGCCAGAGGTAATTATTTTTTGTTCACAGAAAAGTTAGGAATGTGACCGATTGAGGCGGATCAATTACAATGTTTTTCAATCCGCTCCTAATTTAAAATCATGACTCCTTGATACCGTGGTGTGAGCTATCCATTTAGTAAATGTGAGGATTAGGGCAGCTCGTTTCACTGTATTATTACCAGTTAACGAATTAGGAGATCCTGCACGTATTAACACTTGAACTTTATCCTAATGAATTTCCCAATAGTTGCCAAATGGTACTAAGAACTTACAAATGAATAAAGAAGTCTCAGCTTGTCTCGGAGAAATTTTATTTTAATGGATGCACACAGCTCAGAACGTCTATTATTAGCATGCAAACGCTACCAGGTTCTGTTTTTGAAAATGCCGTCATTTGCAAAAGTTTAATGTTTTAATAGGAAAATTTCACATTAAATCTTCATCAGCATTAAAGAATCATCAGATCTATTAATACCAGGCAAGGCTTTGAAGAAATGTCGCCAAGGAGAGTTTGCAAGAGTTTTCCTCTGGTTGTCCTTTTCGAAAAACGATGGAAAAGATATTCCAGGTAACATGGTATATAGATCTGCACGGCTCTTTTTTTTTTAGTGACCCATGTGTTTGGATTCCGTGACATCGCTCGACCCGTGTGACAGCGCCGGGTGTCTGGGAGGGAGAGAGGTCGCCGCATTTCACGGGTCAGGAGGCGTAGAGGCACCGCCTGAGACGTTTGATCCGGGCCACAGCAGTGGAGAGTGGAGATCCCGGGTGTGCGTCACGACTGGCCTAGGTCCGGATGCAGTGCCCTCCGTGGCCCCGTGGTGATGCTTGTCCACTTTTAGCCATGAACTTGTCATTCTTCCCACGTGATAACCACAGTGTCGAGTGCCCGTCACTGCTGGGAGTGTACGTACTTTGCTGCTTATATCGGGCCCCTACGCCTGGCGAGAAGATGAACCGCAAACCAGGAGTCCCTGTGGATCCGCGGCAATGCCGATCTTACCTGGGGCGTTTCTACAGCCCTCCGAGTCTGTGAGGAAAGTTCAGCGGTAAAGGGTTACGGGCTGGTCGAGTTTCGTTTCGTCTGCCGTAAACACGGCACTTCGTTCCCGGGGACCCTGCTTTCCTGGGGATGAGTGATCTCTGTGTGTTCGGTTTTTGTGGAGGCGACTCTTTTTCCTTTGAAAATAGCCCAGCCTATTTATTTTAGCTGTTGATGTGGGGACGTTCTTTTGCTAGCAGCAGGGCAAGGCAGGAGGCAAACAAAGGCCTCCCGGCTGAGGGCCGGAGGGGAAGTCTGTGTCTCCTGGGTCCGGCCTAGCCGCGTGCCAGGCAAGGCCAGGTGTGCTTTCTGATCACACCGTGAAGGTAAACCAGGTCCGCCGGGGGGAGTGTGTCCCCCGTGGCGGGCGTCAAAGTCATGGCTTGGCTGGACATCCAGCCTGGGTCTTTGACATCCCTCCCCGGTGATGATTTGTTCGAGCTAATGCAGTCGGCGCTGTTGGCAGCCTGTGTGCATTTCGGTGACTTGGCCCTGAGGCAGGCCTGGCGCTGTGAAGAAGGGACGGGCCATGGGCGGGGGACAGAGTCAGGACAGCGGGAGGCGGGGCCTCTTGTTTTCTGAGTGGCTCGTGCAGGGGGCGAGCCTCTCCCTCCGCCCTCCCAGGTCTGGGTCTTTCAAAAACTCTGACAACAGGCAGATTACCCAGAGAATAGGTATACACGCTTATTAATTTTTTAATGTCACACGCACGGGGAAATCACAAGGAAGAAGTGAATACCGGAAAAGCCTGGAGACTTCAGAGCTGATGTACCATCTAATGGGAGGGCCAGGGGCACAGAGCTGACTCCGGGGACAGTAAACGACTTTTAGGGAAGGCGAATGGGCCCGTCCTCCCAGGGTGAGGACCGATGACAGCGAGTCTCTGGCGGGGGACGGCTTAGGCAGAGACGGGGCGTCCAGTGTTTCACTCACCTGCAGTTCAAAGTAATCAGATCATCTCCCGATTCTTCTCTCAACACGTGGGGGTGCTGCTGTTATCTCGGGGCTGCCAACCACCCCACGTCCTGCGCCCTGTCCCCAGCTCGCTCTGCAAGGACGGCCAGGGGAGGGCGGCCACGACGTCCAGGAGGATCTGTGCGGAACTGGCTGACGGGGGTCGCGGCCGGATCCAGGGACAGGAGTGGGCTCGTGAGAAGGAAGCAGAGGGCAGACCGGGCGTCTGGGTGGCGGGTTTCACACGCGGGGGTGTCGTTTCGTGGGCGCCGTAAGGGGCGCTGCCGCACGTTGCTTCTTAAATGTTTTTGGGACCTGACATTGTGCACCAATTGCCGAAGGCAGGTGTCATGACCTTGGAACGTGGGGTTCTGTCCCCTTCCTGACACTGCTTTGGAGGAGATCATAGCTCACCTGAAAAGAATCTGTTATTCTTCTGGTTATAAAAGGGATAAATGCTTTTCACAGAGTACTCGAGAAGTCAGATAAGTATAAGAAAAACAAAAATTGCCATAATTCCACGAAAAGAGGTAGCCACTGCCGATACTTTGGAAGTATTGTCTTTTATGGTTTTTGAAACACGTATTCATATGTATATAATATTTGAGATATACCACAGATAGAGAGTTTAGATTTTTTTTTTAAATTAAACAGCCTCATTGAGATGTAATTTATGTGCTATTATACCCACCCATCGTGTAAATGTACAATCACGTTACCCTTAGGCAGTGCGTAAACTTGCACAGCTGTCGCCACAGCCCAGTGCAGGGACATCGCCTTCCCTCCGAGGGTGACCGGTCCGTGCGCGGTTAATTCTCGTCCTCACCTTCGCTCAGCCCTAGGCGGCCACTGTTGAGCGCCGAGTCTCTACGAACCTGCCTGCTCTGAACGTCTCAGACGAACGGAATCGCTCGCGCTCCGGCCTTTCGCGCCCGGCCTCGTCCACTCCGCGGGTGTCCTCGCGGGCTCCGCGTCCCTGCCGCAGCGTCGCCGCTTCTCCGAGCCGCGGCTCGGAGTCCGGAGTCCGGAGTCCGGAGTCTCCCCGCTCGCGCGCGCTGCGTTTTGTGCATCCGTTCGCCTGTGTTTGGGCATGTAAATATCGTTGCGCCTGCATGCGTGTGGACACGGTTGTATTTCTATTGGGCAAAATCCCAGGAGTCGAATTTCCGGGTTGCACGTGCGTTTCTGCTTCACTTTTTAAGGAGTTGCCAGGCCGTTTTGCAACGCGGCCGCACCATCTTGCAGAGCGGGAGGCGCGCGGTTCTCCACGGCTCCGCGGCGCTGGTCGGTGTCCATGGTCCTGATGCGGCCGGTCCGGAACGCAGTGGTTCTTTCTGAGGTTGTAAGCGGCATTTTCCTAGTGACCAGTGGAGTGGCTTTTCGTGTGCTCGTAAACCACTTGCAGAACCTCCGTAGTGAAATGTCTGCTCAAATATTTTGCCAATTTAAAACATTGAATTTTCTTCTTAGTATTGAATTATGAGTTCTTTATTCTGGATACGACTTCTGTGCTGGACGTATGGTTTGCAAGTATTCCTTTCGTGGTTTGTGGTCTGGCTTTTCATTTTCTTAGGGCTGTCGTTAGAAGTGCAAAAGTTTTTAATTTCAGCGAAGTAACATTTATTCTTATTTTTTTTTCTTTTATGGATTAGATTTTTGGTGTTGTATTTGAGAACTCTCTGCCCAACCCAGGGTCATTGCAAATTTCTCTTATGCTTTCTTGCAGAGTTTTGTATTTTGACTCGTATGGTTCGGTGTAGAATCCATTTTAAATTAAACGTCGCACGTGGGATGTGATAAGCGTTTCAGGTCTTTTTGCTTTTTCTTTGATGTGTGCCTGTTCGATTGTCATTTGCTGGAATTCCTTTGCACTCGTGTCAAAAACCAGCTGATCTCAAACGTAAAGGTCAACCGTGGGACTTTAATTCTGTTCCATGGATCCGTGTGTCTTATGCCAGCGCCATCCAATCCAGTTCACTGTGACTTTATCGTCATCGTGGAATTGGGTAGTGCAAATCCTTCAACCGCGTTCTTTTTCAGAATTGTTGTGGCTGTTTTTGGTTCTTCGCATTACAAAAAACATACATTTTAGCATCAGCTTATGAATTTCTGCAACAAAGCCTGCTTTTTAATTCTCATCTGGGTTTCATTGGATTGAATTATTTTATCAGAGCATTTTTGCATGTTTTTACAATTCCAGCACTTGTAATTGGGCTAGTTTTGGGGGCATTTCCAGTGAGAAGAAGGGAGTCAGGCTAGATGACCTTCCAGTTTCCCGTTTCGTCGTGGTACGCGACAGGGTTTATGGCCCTCTCTGCTGATGTCAGGAGATCAGAGGCAGTGACCTTGGAAGAGTTCACACTCAATTTAGTTTTTATTGTTTCCTGAAATAGGAACTGTTTTCTGCCAGTCAGTAAGCAGCGGGCATCCTGCTGGATGATGGCCCTGGAGAGGTCGTTACTGCCCCTTATGGCCGTTTAACCGCAGGGCAGGCTTATTAGCGGGGATTTCGAAAGTCCAGGACTTTCGCCAGCCTCAGGGCTAATTTTATATCATGTCAGTGTTAACACTGTTACATGTGACAGGTTATGGCCACTTCAGAAGCAGAGGGAAGTTCGGAGACTCTCAAGTTTAAAACGCACCCAAAAGGAAAGTTGCTGAGAGAGCCGGGGGTCTGAGCCATTGAAGCTCAGCAGAAACGTGTCTGAGATGTAAGCCAAGCTGTCAAACGCCCCAGGTCAGAGTGGCACGGCCACCCTGGCAGGTGAGCGAGACATCACTGAAGCAATCAGCCGACTCACCGAGGAAAAGCACGATTCTGCAGGCGAAAGGCGTCGTTAGTTTAGAGATGGAATGATGGCCGGCCATTTTCCCCTGCGTGTTACGGGAAAAACGGCAACACCCGCTAACTATTCCCTGTTCCCGGCGGCCCGTGCCAACGGAGCAGCCGTCCTGGTGCAGCTCACACGAAAGAGCAGGTCACAGTGGCCGTGGAGGGCCACACGAACGTCCTCGCATTCCTCCTCGCGGACCGGTGAGATGTGCAGATGTCGGGGGGAGGCGGGGCCATGGGGAGTATGGGAAACAAAACTCAGAGACCTGCTTCCTCAGAGCTGGCGTGTGACCTTGGGCGATGCTGTGGATAACAAAGTCTGGTACCGGGAATGGACCAGAGTGTGTGTATGTGTGTGAGTGAGTGTGTGCGTTGAGTGTGTGCATGTGCGCACGTGTGTGTGTGTGGGGGGGAGAGACAGACATTCTCCCATTATTCTTAGTGCCTATATTCAAATTAGGTCCTGATGGTTACCGTGACGGAGCCTTTTATTTTTATAGCACGTCACAGTTTTTCAAACAAACATGCTAACGTATAGCATTGCCCGACTAGTTGGGTGGGCCAGGCTGGTCACTCAGTGAGGGGAGCCAGCGGAAGACCTCCCAGGAGGTCGCCCCATGTAAGATCCCATCCCCTCCCCACCCCAATGGGCCCGTCTCGCACCCCCAGCCCCCCACCCCGTGCTGCTTGCGGCTCCCATAGCACCCGGCACCGTCTAGTGTGCCGCCGAATGCCTGCGTTTACTATGTTTGCCTGTCTCTTCTCCACGAGAATTGCAGAGCTCAAGAGTCTCGCTTTAGTCCATGCACTGGTGTATCTCAGATAGTGCTTTGTTGGTGACACTCAGTACAGAGCCGATCGAATGGATAAAGATCGAAACAGACAAGCGGGGAACGTCTGTGGTCACCCCGGAGCCCGGGGGGCGGCTCAGAGGGCAGCGGGAGTCGGTCCCGTGGGCCACAGGTCTGGGCCCAAACTGGGTCTTTCCCGCATCGCTCCAGCAAGAAACGTCTTTCCCAACAGCGGATCTTAAAAATTCAGGCGTGGCGCTGCAGGCTGGGGACAGGTCCTTACCGGCTCCACGATTTGGTGAGCAGTCTGGAGTTTTTTACGTATTTTTTAAGAGTACATTTTTACATGTGTTTTTTTGAGACTCTGAAGCCCTGGAGACGTGGATTCCAGCAGCAGTAATTCGCCCTCCTTTTAAAATATGCGTTTTGCTAAAAGCCAGTCACAATGTTAGTCTAACACATAGAATTTGTCCTTCGTTTCAAACCATTGCATTGTACGTTTAGTTTGCCAGGTCGATAGCTAAAATCCACGCACTTTCACTAATTGAGAAAAAGGTCAAAAAAGAGGCAACGTCGGTCTCCGTGCCACAAAGGGATGTTCCTGGCAGATTCCCAGCCATGCAAGTGGGTTTGCGAATAACAGGTTCATTTCACCGGGCAGCAAAGCGCCGGGGAGGGCCGATCGTCTTCTCAAAGCCACGCAGCTACTGCCCGCTTGCTCTAATGGGGAACTTCCGGTGCAGCGGTTTTCCCAAAGAAGTCTGACTCGCGGGAGCGGTCAGTATTCACGTCCCGTCGAGGATGCAGGTGAGGAACAGATGGTTCAGTTTCCTCATTTTACAAATGCAGCCACACGCGTAATGGGTTAGTCTGGGTCCTTCCAGAGAAACAGAGCCGAGAGGGAAGAGAGATGTGTATGTATAGGAACATGTGCGTGTAAATGGTTTTTGCAATTCGTTATTTATTGCGACACGCTACAATTCATTGTATCTTTACTACGAATGTGTTTATTATTGTGACACGCTACAATTCATTGTATCTTTACTACGAATGTGTTTATTATTGTGACACGCTACAATTCATTGTATCTTTACTACGAATGTGTTTATTATTGTGACACGCTACAATTCATTGTATCTTTACTACGAATGTGTTTATTATGAGGCAAGCCGGAGGCTGAGGGGAGCAGGTGGGACAGTTCCAGTCGGAGTCCATAAGCTCAGGGACCAGGCCAGCGGGCGGTTGAAGTTTCAGGCCAGTAGGAGTCTGAAAGCAGGAGACGACCCATGTTCCCAGCTCAAAAACCACCAGCAGAGACGGCGAATTCGCCCTTAGGCAGGCTTCTTGCTCCTATCAGGCCCCGAGTGGCCTGGACGAGGCCCACCCATGCTGGGGACAGCCACCTGCTGTCCTCAGTGCTCTGAGCAGGTGCCAGTTTCGCCCAGAAACACCCTCGCACGCAGCAGTCGTATTTAACCAGGCACCGGGCGGCCCGTGTCCCAGTCGGGTTGGACCCCTGCAGTGAATGGTGACATGCAGCGGGTGACGTGGGCACGTCCCCCGAGAGCCGGGCCTGAGCCGCGAGGACCCCGGTGCCGAATATCCAGCCCCCCCCCCCCCCCCGTCCCGCCGCCTTCCGCCCCGTCTCCAGCTCTCCGCCTTCAGATCAACGTGGGGAAAACGCACGTTTCCGCCATCTCGGTGATTAACTTAATCACCTCGTGCTTCCCATCGGTCCTGGTTTACGCCGGTTTAAATTATTAATTCCTGACCAGTTCCCGCGATGCCTTATACATAATTTTCTTCAAACGCTTAGAAAGAGGCTATTTAATTTACATATTTAGAAGAATGCTTTAACTACAAATTAGGTCTCTCTCTTTTTTTTTTTTTTCTTCATAAAAGTAAATGGTTCATTACTGGAATGAAGATTTCTTATCGGTGCGCTGTCAGACTGTGATGCAGGAGATGGTGCGGGTATTGCTGAGGGGCCCGGCCTCAGGCCATTTAGAAAGAGACCCTGAAATGTTTTCTAGAGTGAGACGAGGCGGAAAAGTGGGGTGTTCTCTGTTGATTTGATCTTGTACCCCCCTTTATGGGAAAGAACATTATTTGACCTTTACATTACTGTGACCTGTTACTTAAATCATCTTGTGAAGATAGTAAGACTGTGCCGAGTGTTCTAGAAATCGGATGTGTCTACCTGAAAGCTGTCACACTGGTCAGAAGGATTTCATCACAAACTGTCCCCTGGCAGTTCCAAGGAGGAGGACTCTTTGTTCTTTAAAAGAGTCAGAACAAAATAACATGATGGAGATTCAAAACCAGCCTTTCGTACGCCTACATTAGTGTGCATGCTACGTGCCTGGATAATTTATTTAAAATCGATTTTACAGATTGAGACGTTTTCTCCAATTTTCCTTAAGAACTTTTATTGAGATGTGGTCTCAGTGATTAGAACGGACATGTTCCTTTCCTTTTCTGTCTGGCAGGCGTGTGCGTGAGCCTGACCGAGACTCCCCGAGCCACAGAAAGTTGGTCAAACGGGAGATCGTAGAACACCGTCCCACGTCAGATCGGTTTTCTGGAGTAGTGCGCTGTTCGCGGTGGTTGTAAGGGTAAGATCCCAAAAGTCAGCGACGGTGAAGGACTGGTCGGTTTGGGGAGAGGTCCTGCAGATGACAAGGAGTCCACTTTCCTTAAGTCAAACTGTAAGATACGGGTGGAGCCAGGTGTAATGACAAGACCGGACTCAGTTACGGAGCGGGTGAGGGAGACGCTCCCGAATCAGCCAGGCGGCGAAACCCCAGACGCTCAGGCTCGCTGATGGAGATGAGGCCTCTGCTGTCCGTTCTCCTCCTGGAGGCCCCCTACCTGCAGCCCGTGCCTGCTGGCCTTGCGCTTGATGAAGCGAGCGGGAGTTCCCTGAGCCGGAGGCTGCGGGGGGTCTGCCGAGACCCGGTGCGGGCCCCGGGGACTTCTGAGCTCCTGCACAATAGTGCCGGGGTCACCCGGCAGCGACCCGTGGTCAGGGCAGGGAGCCACTCAGAAATCCTGTCCTTTCTCCTGTCGGGCTGGTTCAGAAGAGTCCCGGGATGCGGGTACCTGTGACCTTCCGATGGCAGGCATCCTCGGCGTGTGAAACATTGGCGGCTGTTTGAATGCCGCTCACACCGCACCGGTATGGATTTGGGAGTAAAAAGAGGATTACAGCTCTCAGAATTAATATAGGCTTAATCTAGTTCTTCAGTACCCACAACACAAATGTCCTGAAGGAGAAATTGATGCTCTTTAAAAAAAAATTGCAGCTAATAATTCCGTAGAATTATGATCCTCGTAAGGAGACCATTCTATGCGAGCAAGGTGATTCGGAAGTTCATTTCCCGACCGGCCACTAACGGCAGCGGGCAGCACTGACTCGAGGAGCGTCGCATTCCGGCGGGCGGGCTGTGTCAGACGCGGAAAGCGAGTTTCCAGTGAAATGCCAGCCCGGCAGCGTTCCTGGTTATTAACCTTTGGAGGTGGACGTTTTACGAAACCTATTTTCTTTAATGTGGCCTTCTTATTTACTCATCATCATTCGGCCTGCACATTTCACCCCCAGGCAGAGGCTTCGGACCCTTTTGTGTCTGATTCTCCATCGTAACACGCAGTCATCATTGATATTTAAGATATTAATATCTATGGAGAGAGAGAAAAAAGAATGCCGTTATCCAAAATTTATTATTTTGGGAATAAGCCTCTGGATGAGTTAATAGTATTAATTTGGGGACTTTTCTTGATAAGGAGTCTAGCGACAGAAGTCAGGACTCTGAATCGTGAACCGTGTGGCCGCTAATTTTGGTGGCAGTAAGGGAAGGAGGGCCCGCACGTGAGGACGGCCCCGAGGCAGCACTTTCAAACGGGGCGACGTGGGGCCCCGGGGGATGTACACTCAGGTCTGAGGCTTTGACCTTCAGAACCAGAGAGACTTGGTTCAAAGCTGGCGTGGCTGTGAGCCGACTGTAAGACCTCACTACCCTCCACCTCCTCCTCCCTCAGATGGGGACACAAAGGGTGTTGGGGGGATGAACCCAGTTACCAGCCCAGCCCTGGGAGGACCACATGCAGGGGGCCCTGCTCTAAACGACGCGACCCCTGGCTTCCCACGGCCAGGCGGCCCCAGGTCCCCTGTCGCTGGGGGAGCGGGGGTCCACATGGGTCTGAGTTCGCCGTGGAGTGTGTGCGGTGCCGAGCCCTGGGCGGAAGCACAGGACGGTGAACGAAACCGGCGTGACTCTCGCTGTCACAGGCTGCGAGATCTGGTAGGGGAGACGAACTAATTAACAAGCCAAACACCCATCGCGTGTAAAAAGTGCCGTGAAGGAAACAGCTGGGTGCCGTGGTGCTGTCGAGAGCGGGGGCAGACCCCGCCGGAGCCGCCAGGGAAGGGAGGCCCCTCCGGGACAGCTGAGAGGGCTCAGGGCGGGATGCGCACCCCAAGAGGTGGGCGGTGTGGCCGGGGGACCACGAGCGGGAAGGGGAGCAGAGGGAGCAGCCCGAGGCATCCCTGTCCACCCTCCTGGCCTCGGCCACCGTGTGGCGTCTGGGGGTGACGTCCCGCAAAACAGGGGTCACGCAGCTGTCTGCAGCAGGTGGCCGCGTGCCGTTCTGTGTTCAAACACAGAACATAAGAGTTTCGTTTGCGTGGTTCACAGTCACTCTGTGAACCCCGATGGAGCCCGGGACAGCCTCGGTCGGACGAGCTCACGTTCTTAAGCAGCAGAAGTGAGTTCGGTGACTAAGCGTTTGGTATAAAGAGACAACACCTATGGGGCTGTCTTTGTTCAAAGAGAAAAGTCGCCGGTCAACAACATGGCCCTCCGGTTTGATCTTTCCTGGAAGGACATAGTGAAAGTTGTGAATAAGATAAAATCGTAGCCGTTGAGTGTTTTTCTTTATAATATTTTGAGTGGAAAAAGCAGGCTTTGCAACTGTATATCTATATTTTTTTACACCAAAATACATTTTCTGCTGATGGGCAAATTATTCACGTTAATGTTCACCGAGGCGAGACTTCTTTGCGTTATTGATAAAGGCAGCAAGGATGATTCTGTGATATTGGGTGGTTCACAGAGATAATTTCCGGGCTAGCTGGAATCTATCACCTTCGATCGAATGATCACAGTTTTGATTGTGGGGAATATAATCTTAGGATTTATTACGGAGCCCAGACCCCGGTACACAAGCAAGTCGGCCTCCTGAGCCTCGGCGATGCCCTCCACTGCTCAGAGGAAGAAATCAATGAGGTCTTACTGGGCCTATTTATAAACCACATCCTAGGCTGCCGCAGAACGTGAAGAAAAAATACTTGCTAGAGCCCAATCAGTCAGAGGGCGCGGCGGGAATCTGTTTCCTGTGATTCTCCGAGCTCATGTCGTTCAGACTGCCGGGTTGTGAGTACGGACAGCCTTCGGCTCCGGGTCAGTCCAGTCCTGTCAGTGCCTGGGGGGAAGGACGTCTTCGCCGTTTCTGAAGCCGTGAGCGAGATGCATCCTCGCAGTAGCTGACCGTGGTCACACTGCCCTTCAGAAGGCCACGATCGCCCTGTTCGCGAGAACCAGACCGACCTCCCGCCCTGCGGGCCCTGCGGCCCACGCAGCTGCCTACCCTCCTCAGTGCCAGGAAAGGCAGGTGACTTCACGTTTCGCATTGACTGTTTCCTTGAAAACCGTGATACCTTAGAAGCTTCCTCTGTGCCCCACGCCCCGTTCCCGCAGCGGAAGCGCGAGAAGCTCCTCTGCGTGGTTTCCCAAAGCCGAGCAGAAAGTAGCCAGCCTGCCACTCCCTTTCGTCCATCTTAATCCAAAATGCTGCATTGTGTCTTCGCTAACGCGCCTGAGACCGAGTCCGGCGGCAAGCGCGTCCGCGCGTGCAGGCGTGAGGACAGGCGCCCGAAACCTTCCCGGCCGGGCCCTGCGGTCCAGACGTTTGAACGCAGCCGATTCACGCGTCAGGAAGAGTTCACGTCTGTTCCTGTATCGTCAGCGCCGTTCGCTGCTTTTAAGCCATTTAAAACGTGTCACATCAACTTTGCAGCCCATCGAACTGTGTTTCACCTGGAGAGGGACACCTGGAGAAACACCTCAGGCGCCCATGGCCACGGGCATCGGTCCACACGGTGGTCACATGGTCATGGGCGCCGGTCCCCGTGAAGGTCACATGGTCAAGGGTGTCGTCGGTCCACACGGTGGTCATGGGCGTCGTTGGTCCTGTGAAGGTCACATGGTCACGGGCGTTGTCGGTCCCTGCGAGGCCTCTGTCACCGGGCGGGGACGCGCAGGGCCCCGCAGCCTCCATGGCGCGTGCGCTCCAGCTGTGCCGGGGCCGCCCGGTCCTCACTCTCCGTCACCGGGGCCTGCACTGAGCGCAGCGACAGGGCGCGGGCGCAGCTGCAGGTGGCCGGACCTGGGCGGTGTCCTGAGCGGGGTTCTGCACGACACCCAGTGACCCCGCGGCCCCCTGGACGCCCTGAGTCCTCCGGCGGCACTTGCACTTGGGAGTGCTCCATGCCCAAGGTCGCGGGAGGTGAGGGTGAGGGACCGAGCCGCCTGCCCGCGCCCCACATCCCGCCCGGTCCCCAGCAGCCCTGGGCGTGGCGGCTCCGGCGGGTCCGCCAGGTCGTCGCTGCGCAGGCTCAGTGCGCGCTGGAGACCGAGCTGCTGGGCGTCATTCTTTTTAATTTTTTAAATATAGTTTTCGAAATTTATTTAAAAAAATAATAAAGTCCTGCAGGACCAGGGTATGTGTAGCCCGGGGCGGCACCTCGGTCTCCCCGGCTCTTTCGCTGCTGCTAACAAGCGTTTGCCTCTGTTTTTTTAAGCACGCCGTGGGAGCGTATGGTGCATTCTGCACCGTTCACGTCCGAGGACCGTGTCCCAGAGGTATCCCCGTACAGGTGTCAATAATTCTCCCAGCTCCAGGTGTCCGCGTCGGATTCTATCGTCTAAGGTGCCAAGAGGGGTTCATTCGGTCTCGTCTGATGGACAAGGAGGGGTTTCCAGTGTTTCCAGCGTGGTGCTGTTACGACTTGCAACGCACCCACTGTCCTTGTGCCACTGTGAGCGGATGTGCAGGATAAACGCCTGGATACGTGTGGGCGTGTTTGTAAGGTTAATCACAAATAGCGACAGACTCTCCTCTGTAAAAGTTGAAGACACTTAGTTTCTTGCCAACAATACAGACAGCTTGTCTGCCCATACCTGAGTTCCCAAAGATTGCAAAATCGTTTAATCACTTGGATAGTTGTTAGATTAAAAATGCATCTTATTTGTATCCCATCGATCATTAGTGAGGTTGAGCATATATTCGAAGGCTTAAAGACAGTCCGTCTTTCCTTTTCAAAATTGCCCGTGTGTGTCTCTTGAGGAGGCTGGTATTTTTCTTCCTGATTTGCATAAACACTTTTTAATTAGTAAGAACTTCAGCCTTGTCATATATGTTGCAAAAACTTTCCCAGTTTCTCACTTGTGTTTTGACATTCGGGCGATATTGTTTTGCCCAGTGAAAATCTGCTATTTTATATAGTCAGATCACACAGTTTTGTCTTTATAATTTTATAACTTTTGTTTCTTGCTCGAGGGACCTCCTGGTATATTGTTAAATAATCGTCAACAGAGACTCGGCTTATGTACTGTCTTCTCTGTGTTGCCAAGTAGCTTGCAGGGTGGGAGTCTCAAGAATTTATTTATTTTATACTTTTAAATAACATTTTTTAAAGTTATGTCTCTCTCAAAAATTATCCCTTTTTGATAATTTTTTTAATCCGTAAATTTTCAAATTAATTCTTTTACTTTTTAAAAATTTATTTTTGTTAAGACACTATTGGCATAGTTTCAGGCTTAAAACCTAATGATTTAACATGTGTATAGCGAATTGATCACCGCGTATGTCTAGTTAACATCCGTCACCTTGCGTATTTATAGCAGCTTTCAAATATACAATACTGTACTATCAGCTCTGGTCACCATGCTGTTCTTACATCCCCAGAACTTATTTATTTGACAACTGGAAGTTCCAACCTTTCGACCATCTTCATCTTCACCCATTTCGCCCACCCTCCACCCCCAGCCTCTAGCAATCTGCTCTCTGCACATGGTCTGTCTGACTTGTTTCACTGAGCATAATGCCCTCGAGTTTCATTGATAGTGTCACAAATGTAAAGATTTCCTCCTTTTTTATGGCTGAATAATATTCCATTGTATGTATGTGGCTCCTTTTCTTTCTTCATTCATCCCTCCTCGGACACTGAGGTTGTTTGTGTCTTGGCTGCTGTGGAAAATGCTGTATTGAACACAGGAGCGCATCAGGATGCATTCAGGTGGCTTCTTTTCTTTTACTCCAGGTAAAATCAAGTCAATTCGAGCCCTAGACAGGAGCCCAGCAGACTCCCTCCCTTGTCCCAGAGGCCAGCCCCCTCCCCCAGAGTGCCCTCCCTGTCTGTCTCCCTCCTCCACCCTCCCTTTCTGGCCTCTCCCCCCAAAGTAAGGCCCGGAGCTCCCGTGGGGGTGGGGCAGGATCCCCCCCTAAGTCAGGACCAGGGCTTCAGTGTGCTGGACACTCTGTCCATCCCCTCGCGATTAGGGACCATTCGCCCCTCGAGCCCAGGACAGCTTTGTAAATGCACCTCCAGGAAGCCTTTTGCAGTATTGGTTAATTCCACAGCTTTCGGGAAAAAAAACATCAGTCGTTCATCGAGTGGGTATAGTGTTCAGAGTCCCAGAGGCCAGCAACTCGTGTCCTGGCTGTGGGTGAGCTCACAGTCCCAAAGGGGAAGACACAGGTGAAAGGTGACCTTGTCACGGGTGGTTAGTGTGACCATGGAGGGGCCGAGAACTTTGGGGGAAAAGGCTGAGACATAGCGTCCAGGTGGGGTAGCGTTCGGTCTGGGGCTTGAAGCAGTCATGGGAAGTCTACTTATCTAACTATGTCCTGTTTCTTTGGCAATGGATGTGTCTTTGTACATAAGTAGCTTTTCATTTGTTCGGTAAACATTTGTTTAATAGAGGAATGACACAGTGAAGAGAAACAATCTGGAACTAGATCTCTAATTTCAAAAAAATCTTAGTATTTTTTTTTTTTTTTGTCTTTGCACTGTGGGTCCTGGTAATACTCAGGAACTTTGTTTGCGGCAGTATTTAATGAATCGGCCAGCAGAGGGCGCTGCATACTGACCGACGGGGTCTCTCCGCGCAGGCTGCACTGATAATGCACCAGCCTCACCAGGCTGTAACTCAGGTGCGCTCGCTGCAAGGCTTTCTTCGCTACTGTTTCAGATAGAAATGTGTCAGAAGTCGAAGGAGGGCTGTGAGGAAGGAAATTAGATAAGTGGTATAGTTTCTCTTTGTTAATAAGGAAAAAAATGTATGTATGTTCAAGCGTGGTGATGAATGGAACTCTGTTTATCAAGAGGAGGTAAGTATAACATTAATTTCCTGAAAATCAGCGTTAATTCTGAATTCTCTTGAAAATGTTTTCGATTTCATTATGTGGTTTAATTCTCAGTCTTAAAGCTAAGAAACCAGTTGCTAATGCATTACATTCTTTTAAACATTAAGATAGATGTTATTGTTTGAATAGTATCAACGTATTGTGATTCTGCGGATTTCTTTTCATATGTGTTTACAAAGACATTTTAATTTATACTTGCCCGGCACGAATGTGAAGGTCGCAAAGCATTGTTAAGAGCGTACTTCCCCCCCCCCCCCCCCCCCCCCCCCCGCCATCCGCAGTTTATAACTCTCAGCGTATTCTTCCGTTTCTGAACCCAGCGGCTGGGGAGAAGTGGCGGTGTGGCCGCCCTTCGCTCGGCCGGCACAGCTGGCCCCCCAAGTCGGCGCACGGCGTTTGTGCTTTTCGTTTAAGGCGCAAACCGAACCGGCCCCGTGAAATGCCACTGACCCGATCTGTCAGAGCTCATCTATTTGATGTGAACACGGATCCCATCACATTCGCAGCGTGAAGACAGCCCCCAGGGGCCACGGCCTAGGTCGTAAACGCGATCACGAACCCACCTCGGATTTCTCAGAGTAGGAACGCATTCGAGAATGTTTTTGTTTACAGGATCCCAAACGCACGGAGCTGTAAGCTCTGCGTTTTGATGATTTCTTACTAATTTATCAAAAATGTTTCATGACAGCTGTCACAAGTTCCCACTCTGATAAGTGTTGTGTGGAATGAGAAAGACCTAGTCTGATGCTTTCATCCATGGCTCGATGTGCTGAGTCCTTTTACTTGGATTTATTGCTTGGCACAATAGAAGTTGAGTTGTATCAATAAGGTTTCACCTAACTCACACCGTTAAATATGACTGGGGAAACTTTTAAGGGAGATAGCTCTAATTTGGAACAATATCAGATAACAGTTATGCAGCGCGTTGTGATTTCGATATAGATTAAGCCACTACTTTGGACGAAATCGTGATTTGTTATTAAAAGCGGATGACCTTTAGCCCCCGAGTGGCTGCCTGGGTACCTGTGCGCCCTCTGCACCCCGCATCTGTGTGCAGAGACGGCCCTGCTGCAGCGCGGGGCGTCTAACATTCCATCTGGGCGGGGATTGGTGAGGCTGCCGGAGAGGAGCTGCTGGGGGCCGCCTCCTGGTTGCAAGCAGGATGCAGACTCCATCGGGGCGCCCGACGACGGCCTCGGGGGTGGCTTGGTGTGACGGCACGAAGATCGGCTTCGGGTCATTACATGTGTACAGTCGCTTGTTTAAAGGGATGATTGCTTGTAAGCTACTGTTCTCTTAAGAAGACCTTTTCTCCTCTTCGCCAGATCAGCAGTGGCTGGTAAGGGGTTCAGTGCCCGGGAGCCGTCGCTTCCTGAGTATGTGGGAGTGGCCAGCTCAGGACCCTCCGTCCTGCGGCACGAGGGCTGTGGACGCCAGTTGTCTGGCCAGGCGTCCAGTCCTCCCTCTGTTGCCTATGTGACTTCTGTGCCCCTAACTCAGTAAGAACTCAGGGAAGCCACCACTCCCCCGACCCAAGGCGGGTTAATTGTCCCCTCCTCCCGTGAGCATTGACGTGGCGTTCTCCAGGGCAAAGACAATCAGTCGACTGTCGTGGTGAAGGTCTCGGCCTTGGAGACAGACGTGGGCCAGCGAATGACGCGCTTCGTAGATTCAGTCAGACCGTTGAATGTCCCCGCCTCAGTTCTCCTCCGCCAGGCGGGCGCGGCGGCAGGTGGCGGTGGAGACTCGGAGCCACTATGTGTAACTCGGAGCCGTCGTTGTTGGTGGTGTCTGTGTCGGAATTAGTGCTCACATCTTTCTCACACACTTCAACATTTTAAATCAATGTTACAGTTTAGAGCGGTTTCAGGTTGACAGAAAAACTGGGGCCTTGGACTCTGCACCCCACGGCGGTGAGTGTGCAGGGCCACACCCGGGGCCCCGCGCAGTGCCACTGCGGAGCCGGGAAGCTGGCGGCCGGCTCGGGGGCGCGGGGCGGGGGTCGCTGACTGCCTCTGCGCCTCAGTGGCCTCCACTTTTGGAAAATCTAAGTTCCATAAAACTCTCTGAGAGTCAGTCTGGTAAAATAGGACAGGAAATGTATTTTTCCTTCCGTGTGATGTGGAGTTGGATGGTCTCCCTGAGAAGCTTCAAAGAGCAGGCACAAGAGGACGACCCCGGGGCCGCGGCTTCCCGTCCCCGAGGTGCCTGGCTGGCCTGGATTCGTCATCGTCGTGAAGTGGGCCAGGGCCAGAAACCTGCTCCTGTCCGCGTCCCGGGGACAAAGCTGTCACACTGGTCCGGCGTATGGAGGCCAGTTTTATAAAGTCGGGATGCCGGCCGGCTGACAGTGGCGACCTGGAAACCCGTCCTGAAGGTCTGCCAGCAGGTACGGGCTCCGAGCAGAGGCTCCCAGACGTGTCCAGGGTTTGTCGCCGGCAGGTCCACGCGAGGGGTCGCTCTGCCGGGCGCTCCTAGCGCGCATCTGTCGGTGGAGCTCTCTCCCCTCTGCGGGGCGGGGGTGGGGGGTGGGGTAGGCGTCGTCGGCACCTGTGATGAACACGGTTCTCTGCCGCCAGGTGGGCCATCTGCCTGTTGGATTAAAAAAGTGAAATGGGCAATTAGGGCGATGTCTAGTCTTGCAATCTGTGAGCAGTTCGGGTATTTTCTTTTTCAACGTGCATGTTCGTGCCCCGAGTTAGCCTCACGTTTATGCTCTGATTCCAGGAACAGTCGTTCCAGTCTGATTTCACAATGTCCCCGCTTCATTTCCACAAAGGGAAAAAAAAAGGCTTTTAAAAAATGGAGAAATGCGGCCGTGATCACAGACGGCGGTGATTAAACACCCGGGGATCACGTGAAATCAAGTGACTCCCATTCGCTAAGCCCGGGTGGGCTGCTGTAGCAAGCTCAGGGCAGACGGGCCGAAACGACTCACCTGGGTGCCCTGCTCAGGGCCGTGGACCTGGGCGTCTGGGACCCAGGCGTCAGCAACTCGGCGCCCGGTGACGGCTCTTCTGGGTTCCTGGCAGGTGGCTGTCTTCACACGGCGACAGGGGCAAGACAGAGCGCTCCGGGGCCTCTTCCACATGGGCACTAGTCCCGCTCACGAGGGTCCCTGTCTCGTGGCCTAACCTCGCCCAGAGGCCCCGCCTGCTCACACCACCCCATCGGGGATCGGGTGTTCATGTAAGAGTTCTGGGGGGGGGGGGCACACACATCCTTTTCACAGCAGCGCAGGCATAGATATGATATAGAAAGACTGAGAAAACCGTTTTCATGGACCCGGGTTCGATTTGGTACAACAGCCATTTGCTGGAGTCCTCCTGTGTGTCAAGGACTTGCGATGGGATCAACACGAGTGGATAAAACGGCCTTGTCCGTAAGGCAGTCAGAGGAAAAACGGACGGCTTACAGACAGACTATTTTAATTAACTGAGCAAAGGCAACTTCAGTTTTGCGTCACGTTTGCCGGTAATTTTGTTAGAAAACGTTCGCTTACCTCTTAAGGCTTTAGATAGAAACAGACTTTGATGCCGAACTGACATTTCAACGCTAATAATGATCACAAAAGCAGGCACTGCAGGAAGGCCCGGGAAGAGGCGGCCGAACGGGAGGAAACCGGACAGGCCTGACCCTGCACGCGGGTCAGGACAGAGCTCTCGCTAGTGTCCGACGATTTTATTTCATCAGTAAAATCGAAAGTACATTGTATGGTGATTTGCGCGTCTGTGTGGACACAATATATTTTAATTATTATACTGTATTCCTTCAAGACCCGAAAAGGAAGTAATTTTTTTTTTTTTTTTAAAAAAAGACATTTACTATGCCATCAGAGATTTAAGGTGTACTTACTTCGATTTACTTTAATGAATGTTTCCTCTTTAATTTTTATGATTTAAAACAGCGTCCCAGAACTTTCTGCTCTTCCGGAAGTGGGCGGGATGGGAGGAAGTTGCAGCCGAGGACATTCACCTGCATCCACCTTTGTTATGGAATTTTAACCACGCAACTCCTTTCCAAAGAAATCTTCTCAAAGGAGAACAGCTGAAAAAAAATTGCAACTAGGTGTGCACCAAATGTTTTTCTAACAGGCAGTTAGACTGGATGATATAAATCAAATGTATGGTGATAGCTTTCAAATTTCCGTTTTCTCCGGGCCCGTTTTATTTTATGGTTCTGTCATCAGGTTTCTCCGGTGGCTTCCGGTCTTCCTCTGCCTTTTCCCCTGCATTCTTTTAGTTTTATAACTGCTTTATTCTTTAATTGGAACGCGAGTCACAGGAAGTCATCCTTGCCACCTGATCTCTCCTTTTTCTCCATTTAGTTCTTTCAATTCTGCCTCTTCTTTCTCGACTGTTTTATACACAAACAGCCTTTTATCCCAAGTACTGAGGACTCCTCTAACTTAAAGGTTTTCTTTAGACTGAGATCCAAAAAGTACTGAGCTGCACGGAATCACAGGATCGGCAAAGGCTCTGATTAAATATGTTAAACTCCGATTTGCTTAGCCGTATAGCGAAGATATTTGAAAAATGATCAGGGCTCTCTCGGCAGAATCGTAATAACATTTGTGAGGGAGAAATGGGATCTGCTTCGGTTCGTGCACAGTTTTCTTGCCGGCATGTTCCGTATGGACGAGGCATGGAGGGATATCAGAGGCAAGCCCACGGCGTGCTGGGCAGAGGTCGCGGCAAGTGATTCTGTTCATGCCCTTATTTAGAATTTTAACTGACTTCTGGAGTGTCCGTTGTACCTGTGCATATGTTCAGGTCTCTTGGTTTTGTGGCTTACAGCATCTAGGGCGTACCTTTATCTAAAACGTCCCAACTGTTTTTTTCTGGGAAAGAAAGTGTGTTTAGGTGAGCGTCTGGACGATTCAGATTTCTTAGGAAGATAACACTGGCCACTCACAAAGCAAGGAGGGTGAGTCCCTCTCCCCGGAGCTTTACTTACTAACGACCGGGGGTCTGTTCTTTCTGGCTTCCCTTTTTCTGCCTCCTTCGCCGTGGTTCTTGAACTTGAGCGGGCATCAGACTCTGCGGGAGGCTTATTAAAACAGATTGCGGGAGCTCGTTCCGCCGTTTCTGATTTAGTACGTCTTGGGCGTGTGGCGAAAAAAATCGCGCGGTGCAGACGCGTTTCTAGTGAAAAGCGACGTCCTCCCCTTTGCCCAGGTTCTCAGAGGGAACTATTTTAACTCCATTAACCATTTGCTCTGATATTTTCCTCTCGATAGTCCTAAATAATACGTTAAATTTTTATTTCTGAATCCATCGATTTTTAGATATTTGCTTGTCTCGTGAGCGGAGCCCTTGAATCGTTAAACCCAATCTCTCTGCCTTCGTCCCAGAGTGATTGTATTAGTATTTTGAATTCCTCGGTTATTTTCAGACTCCGAGGAACATTTTTCCTTTGTTTCGTCAAACACAGACAGCATCTCCTGACTCCTCACTTCGCGATGTGAGAGTACCGGTAACGCCGTTCTTCCAGCTCTTCCCGCTGTCTGCGTAATTGCCCTCTTTATTGAGAGCTTGATAAGAACTTGAAGGTGAACTAGCTCACTCGTTCTGACTATGTGATATTGCTGCTTGCTAGAGGGCCTTGGACGTGGAGTTTGGTTGGTTTCACGTGGAGGTTCTTTCTGTTGCCTTATTTTGTTTGTCCGCTTGACTTAACTCTTTGCCTTTGCCACAGACTCATTTTCAAAGAAATCGACGTGATAGCACCCATCTGGTTGACTTTCTCTTTGTCCAAGAACCTGTCTCTGAGTCCTTTGTCTTTTTCCCTCTGCTCTTAAGTGGCTGCTCTCAAGAATGCCGCACGCACGGCGGCCGCCTCGGGGCGCCCTGCTCGCTCCCCTCGTCTGCAGGCACCCCTTCACCTGCTTCTTCCTCCTCATTCTGTGTCTTGCCTTCGTCCTTCCTGTTGCGGAATCACACCCTCAAGTTCCTAAGGTAGAAGCGACTATTCTGCGTCTCGGCACGTTTGAAGATGTCTTCGTTTGGCACTTACAATTGAGCGGTCGACTCAGAGAGAAGTTTCTGCTGAGAAAGATTTCCCCGTCAGAGAGGGGGAGACGTGGCCGCATGGTCATCTCCCATCCGGTGTGAGTGATGAGAAATTGGATCTGTTTTCATTTGCAGATTTTTTCTTTTCATATTGCAGGATTTCCTCAAACATCCGGTGATGCTCGGCTGCCCATTCGTGTTTAAGGACGGGGCGCTGACAAGCCCCAGACCGCACGCCTCAGTTTTTGATTCATTCTCAAACGCTGGGCTCCAGATGGCCTCGCTCAGTGCCAGGTCCCTGTCCTGGCCGTGTGCCAATAAAACTTTATTTACGGCCACTGGAGTTTGGATTTCATAGTTTTCACACATCGGAAACATTTTTCTTCTCTTTATTTTCTTTTTTTCATCCGTTTAAAAATGTGAAAGCCTCTCTCGGCTCACGGGCCGCTCAGCGCGGGCCCGGGCCAGCCCTCGGGCTGCAGTGCGCAGAGCCCCGCGGCAGTGGAAGCGACATTCCGCGTGTGGCCTCCGGCCCTCAGTCTCTCCCCTGAGCCGAGGGGACTTACGTGGGTGACTCGCGCACTGACAGGTGCCTCCATCGAGGCCTCAGCCTGCTATGCGGACGCCTCGGGCGCGGCGAGTGCGGCCGTCCTCCCTGTGGGAGTGTTGACCAAGCCCTCCCCGCCCGGCACCCGGGGAGGGCGCTGTGTCCCCCACATGCCGGGGGCGCAGCAGGGTTCGGAGCGCCAAACGGTCCCCGCGTGAGCAGCGCCCTCTGGCTGCGGAGGCTCAGCTGTCCCACGCCGTGTGAGCATCCTGTGCCCGTGGTGGCTTGAGATCGTTGCAGTGGCCTGGGGCAGAGCCCCGGGGAAGATGTCGATAGCTTCGGCCGTCCGCTCGCGGGATGCTGCCATGACCCGGCACCGCCGTGGCCACCCGAAGCGGGGACCTCAGCCCCAACATGCCGCCCGCCCCCGCCTGTCCCCTAGTTTTGCCCAGCGAGCTCCCTGCCAGCTCTCAAGCCCTCTCAAGGGAAGAAGAGGGGATCCGTCTCCGGGCGCACCCCAGCCCTTGGCCCCGCCCCGCCACGGTACCCAGCTCCCCGGGTGCCCTTTGCCGTCTCGTCCGTCCTCGGGATGGTGATGTAGGCCGAGCCGGGCCCGGGGGCAGGGAGAGGGCACGAGCTGCCGGTGGTCACTGAGCACGGCCACCCCTTCCTGCCCGGGGTGGGCTCTCTGCGCCGGTGAGCCGGGCTGTACTCACGCTGTCCCCGGTCCAGGCCCGCGCTCGCTGGGCGGTTCTGACACTCACCGACAAAGGTTTTGCTAGGTTTCCCCATCTCCCTTTGAACCCAGTACCCGCCTCCCTCTGTCCTGGGGAGCACACCCGAAGGGCAAGGACCTGGTGAAGGTCAGCAAAGGCCCGGACGGGATGCCAGGGTGAGCCTTACAGCCCGCTGGCTCTCAGTCCGCCCCGACCCCTGGGACCTGGGACGGCCAGGCTCTGCTTCTGCCCCAGCCACGGCCACGGGCCAGCCCCGTGCAGGGCGCAGACCTGCGGCTGGAGGCCGGGGTCCAAGGGACGGTGACAAGGCCTGACGACCTCTCACGGCACCACGTGACCCTGCAGCATCCGTTCAGGTATTTTCAGAGATGATACTTTCCGGGTGATTTAGAAACATGATTTTTCTTCTTGGTCTCTCGCTTGGCCCTGCTCACTGTTTACTGGGGTCTGAAAGGTCACATCGAAAGGAAGGACATTTCTGTCTCACCCCGTTCGTGGTCTAACATCGATGCCAGCACCTCTGTGTGGAACCGGGCACCGCAGAGATGAACGCGCAACGAACGGGCTTAGTTTTGAATCGTTCCGTGAGGACCGAACCCCAAGGACTGAGCTGCGCTAATTCAACACGGATCACGGCCGTGGAAAAGGATCCAGGGAAAGTCACCTGTTGGCACCTGCTCCTCGGAGAATGTCCAGCTCTGGTGGGGGCGGAAAGGGTGTCTGTACGGAGTCCGTGCGCTTGGCGTTTTGAAAAGCGAGATGAACTTGTGATACGGCGAAACAAAATAAATGTGAAGTTATCGTCGAAATCTCTAAATGTAAACTAAATTCTGTAAAAAATATTACAGATGCATGAAAGCGACCAAATGGGCGTGCCTCAGGGCTGTCTGCTGTCTGCAGCAGTCGAAATAGCCTCTGATACTGTAATTTCGGTGTGCGAGACCCACTCAGCCGCGAGGATGCTCGGAACGCGTTGCTCACGATCGAGGATGCACACGCACGAGGGGGTGATTACCTCAATGGCAGCGAAATATGCCGGCCAGCTGTAATTGTTTCGAGCCTGGCAGCATCTTCCTGTAAAAGGCGGTCAAATAAATCACCGCTTACAGTTCTCGACTCCGGGGGGAGAAAAGACAAGCCTCTTTATTGCTATTGATATTTTACTTCTTTGGGTGAAATATTTCCCACCTCCTTTCTCTCAAATACTCTCGGATATAAATTCTGGAAGAACCTTGTTAGTTCATTTAAAGATCAATCCGTTTTTTTTTTTCGAGTTTATACCCATATGCTCAGGGATAGATTTGGAACCAAACGAACGGTGCTGAACAACCAAACAAGTTTTCGTGTGTTTGTATTTAAAACCTGAGAGACAGATTGCGTCTCTCACGTTCCAGCCGCCGGCGGACGATGGTCACGTTCGACCCCGCCACCTGCCCTGAGGGTAGCATTTATTCTTGTAATTTTAAAATGAACTCGAGCATGGCATCCATAAACACGGTCCCGAGGTTGCAAATTCGGACCATCCTTGTGAACCTAAGTCTTTACTGGCCCCAGCCGATGTCATTCCGTGTCCCGGGGGTGGCCGTGGGCGTGAGCGTTCTGCTGTTGGTGTGGCAGGTCACACCAGCACCCACGTACTCCCTCTGAAAGTTTGGAAGTCCGGGGTCCGACCCGGTTTCCCGGCTCAGGGCCTCCCCCAGCCAAGCCGCTCGCCTGGGCGCAGGGCCCTCTTCCGACCGCAGTGGCTCGTGTGCGAATTCCTCTCCCTCTCGGGCTTTCCGTGTGGCTCCCTCCATCTTCGAGCCAGCAAGGTCCCTTTTTCCGTGCTCTGACCACCTACGTCCTCTTCCTCAGCAGGAAAATTCGCTGCTTTTAAGGGCGCCTGGGATTCCGCGGGGCCCGCACGGGTGACCCAGTCCGACCTCCCTATTCCGAGGTCGGCAAACGACAGCTCTGGCCACGCAGCTCGTGGGTGCGCCACCAGGGACGGTGGTCGTGGGGCCACGAAGCCGCCCACCAGCCTGTGGCATCCGTGTGGGGCTTTTTGAATGAACGGTGTCGGGGTCGCACATGTAGCTAACGTTTGTGAACTGCCGCCAAGTCCTTACCAAGAGGTCGTTGGCACTGTTGGGTGAGTTATGGACGTTGGACGTAACGCCGTTGTTAAAATCCTTTAAATCCCGACGGACTTGCACCCGCCAGCTCCCGCCGCCGACCCGCGTCCGCCTGGCTCTGCTCGCGGCTCCCGGGCTCCTCGCTTGTGGAGCACGAGTCCTCCTCAGTGGGCCCCGCGGGGGGCGGGTTGGGGTTGCGCCTTCTGGAATCTGAAGTACGTGCCTTGGCCGTTGTAATTATTATTATTATTATTATTATTATTATTTGATTTTGCAAAGGTTTTGGTTTTCTGTTTCACAGCATCTCTCCATAAGATCATCATAATGGCTCCCTCCACCCCCGACCCCGACACACGCACGCCCAGCCTCTCGTTTTCTTTCTCTCTCTTTGGTTTTGTTTCATTTTCATGTCCTTTTAAGGCCGATCAGACTTTTCAGTTCCATTTAGATTTTTCTTTTATGTACAGTTGTTTTGATTTGGGATCAAAACAAACATTCTTTTTTTAAGTTGTTGAGTTTAGCTCATTTACATTTATTGATATGACAGATGAGTCTTAGTTCTTTTGGGCTTAATTCTTTTATATTATATCGATGTATTTCCTGGCTTTATAGGTTTTAAAAAGCATTTACTGTGAAGTCTCTTCTTCTTTCTAATTTTGTTTGTGTGTGTGTGTGCGTGCGCGCACATGCATGTATGTTGTGTAGTATTTCTAATATTTTAAGGTTTATATTTCTGTGGTTTCATTCTAGGGAGTCATACACTTTAAATGTTTTATGAAATGTTTGGCCGCCGATTTTTCTGTTCCTTGGCATCTTTTTTTCTGCTCCAGATGGTGGTACTCACCTGTTCATTAGTTTTACTGACCTTTTCCCTCTTACGTTATTTTCCGTCACTCACCTCTGCATCGATACCTTCCAGTTCCTTGTATTTTGTGAAGCTTGGACCGCGTGGGGCCCCCCTGGACCACTTCTTGGCAGGCTTCCTGCGGGATATTAGGTAGACCAGAGCAGCGTTCCATTTGACCGGCTTTTCTTTTCCTCTGCGTTGGAAAATATGACTTGTTTGTAGCCGTATCTCATCTGGTTTTCGAAACAAAACTGCGCCCAGTGGGGCCCCTTGTTGGCGAGGCAGCTGATGAATCTGTTTCTCACAGCCGCGTGGCGCGGAGGAGGTGTAGCTCTCGCCCCGAGCGCGCGTCCACACTTGTGGACGGGCCGCGTGCGCGCCTTCTGAGCTGTGTGCCTTCTGCATTGCTCCCGCCCTGGCCCGGGATGTTTTTCCCAGCTCTTACATGCCATCTGGGGCCTAAGCTTTGCAGGAGCCTCCTGGTATCCTTGGAGGAGAGGCGAAGATCCTTGCTTGTTTCATATTGTTCACTTGGCCGTTGCGGGTACAGGGAAAAAGGATTGATTTTTACTTTGCTGATTTTGTACATGACTATCTTTATGATTTCATTCTTACTCATGTTCTTCAGAGCTGGGGGGCTCCCCTGAACTTCTGTATCTCTTACTTACCCTTCCAGGGTTAGCTGAAGCCCCAGCTTCCTTTATAAATGTGCTCCTGGAAGACTCTTTTCCTTAACCATTTCCCTTTTCTCTAAAAGGAGTTTCGGTCTTCCGACGCATTCGAGGTATTCGTGTTATCTCTATTGTCTCATAAATGGTTTGTTTTCTTTCCCACATACATACCGCGTGATGACTGCGACCGCCTTCCAAGGTATTCTCTTTCCACAGATGATGCAGTGATGAGATTGTGCCAGTGAACATCTGATCTGGGAAACCACTCTCCTCTACATAGAGCTGCTGTTAGCACGCTGACTGGCGTATCAGTGGGTTCTTATTATTCTAAACATATTTATAAAGAACACACGCTTTCGAAAGAGTCTGCCTTTTCCAGTTTTTTGTCGAGTCGATCGATAATAATAACTTAGATAATTATTCCCCAGCATAGATCATCGCTTTTCTGGAAAGAATGTGAAAGGCGAGCGAAAATCCGAGAAGGCCGTCTTCTCCTCGCACGGTCTTGTCCGAAAAAGAACGACCGAGCATCCGGCTTGGGTCACTCGGTGTTGCGGGCAGTTCCGCTGGCCCTGGCTTGAGCACACGCCCCGGGCGTTTGTCATCAGAAGCAGGCAGCGCTGATGAGCTGGCGACCCTGGAGGCCGGGCGCCGTGCGCTGACACCGGCCCGTTACCGCTGCGTGTGTTCACACGGGCCCCGCGCTGGCTTCCCGTTTCTTTCATTCAGTAACGTTGGCACTGTGGAAAGGAGCCGGCAGTTAAGCTGCTTGGCCGTTGTCCGCCAAGTCGGTGAATTCTGCTTTCTCGGGCAGCAGGACGGCCGTGTGGTTGACGGTGGGACCCCCGCCCTCCCCGGCCCCCCTCCCCAGCCAGGTGCTCGGTGCTGCTGACCTGTTTGTCTGCGTCACCCGCTCGGCCGGCTGCCTCCAGGAGCCTGGGTGTCTGTACTAGCTGAGCTTTATATCACACTTGGGGGATCAAGCGTGTAAAGAACCTGGAAGGACGTAAAACGCCTGTGTGCAGGCTTGCGGAAGGGACGCTTGTGCCAAATTCTCAGCATTAAGACGGCGGGGTTAGAAAACACGCTTTTTAGGAGACCGTGAGTGACGTTCAGATGCGGTTTCTTTATTTTCTCGGTCAGAGATGATGCGGGTCTCAATCTGCTTCCTTTTGGGGTGGGAGGAATGCATAATTCAGTCCTTCAAATTATGATTCACGTGTATGTGTAAGAGTATCATCTAGAAGAAGGTTCGTGCCCTCGTTTTTATAGTTTGGAAGCTGTTTTCTTAGGACAAGTGTAAACGCACAGCGAGACTGCTGGGAAGGCCGTTTCACCGAGGGCCGGACGAAGCGTCCCAGGGGGGACCTGGCTTGCTCGTCCCAAGAGTCTTGAAAAATGGGGGAGCTCGTCATTGGTCTGGAAAGAGAAAAGTGAAATAAAACCCTCCCGATTCTATGTTCTAACCCTATGCTATCGATTAGGGGACCCACCACTGAGGCTGTTTCTGTAGCTCTCTCCTCGGAGCAGTGGCGGGGGCTCGTGGGGAATCGAAGTCGTTTGCATAACATCTTCTCTTCAGAACCCGACTCTGGTGTGCATTTTATGCGCTTGCTTGACGAGCACACAGGAAACTGGGTCCGAAGTGTGCACCTTCTCGCATCCTCGTGCTGGGCCTTGGAACTGAGATTTACAAATATTTCTTTTTAGCAAGGCAGCCGGGAACATCAGCCCCTGGAAGCGTGGCTTTGGGGGGAAAGTCCTGCACGAGGCGCGGTGAGAAGGCCGACCAGCTGTCTGCCGCAGCCGCCCCGCACAGGGAGGTTCGCATTCCAGCCGGGCCCAGCGGGACCCAGACCCAGCGAGCCGGTGGGGCTCATGGGCAGTTAGCAGCTCCCTGGCATCAGAACCGCGCCCAGCAGAACCCGAGGCCGGGCTCCGTGCTGCTTGGCCACACAATCCTTCCTCTTAATTGTCACGATTTGTTTTTCCAAGTCGGGTCCAACCGCCCTGCTCCTCTGCTTGTCCTGTGCCCCCCAGCCCCCACGGTTATCCACTGCAGAGGGGGTAGCAGCGCCCCCTCCCAGAGGGCTGTGGGTGGGGGTGGGAAAGACGGAGACTCTGAATCCGAGCGCATCCACGTGGGACTGAAAGCCGCGGCGGACCTTCCCTGCGGTGGCGGTCCCGTGGGGGGGTCTCGCTGACTTCTCTGTGATGGGGGAAAGGCCACCATCAGATGAAGGGACCGGTGGCCCGTTCCGGAACAACCAGCTCTTCGGCGGGACAGGTTCCAGGCACACAGGGCTTTCCTCCGGTGCTTTGGGCCCGTTCCGAGCTCTGAGTCAGGCCCCACCCGACTGGGAGGAAGGGCAGCTTCCCGTTCAGGGCGTGGAGCCCGCAGAGCTGATTCCTCTCGGCCGGCTTTGTGGCTGCTATTTCTGGAGAGCGGAGCCGTTTGACAGAGTCCTCGGGTGTCCGGCCCAACTCAGGAGGGCCACGCTGCTGTGATCGTCTGCGTCCGCTTTTCCCAGTGGGAGCCCGAGGAGAAACCCACGCTTTCCCTGGGAGGCATAAGATACTCCTGCTGCCTTGTACTAAATTTAACAAAGCGGCGGGGTGAAGCTCACGGAAGTAGAGGAGGGACTCTACAGTGGCGGGAGCGTCCCACCTGCCCTAGGCCGCGCGCATCTGGCTCGGTACCCTGTCTTATCCGCCTCCGTTCTCCCTAGCGCCCAGCACGGGTGAGTTCAGAAATGCACAAGCCCTCAGATAAAAGGCGACAATCATTTTAAGTACAAAGCCACCATGATACGTGGGATTCGAATGGAAGGTGCGTCGCACATGTAGATGTCGATTCCGTCTCCAGGAATTGCCAAAGAGAAGTTAAAGTGGACATTGTAGCGCTCACGTCTTATCTAAAAGTTGCGCTCTCTCGGAGTTTTTGAAAACTGCGCTGGCTATAAACAGATAACAAGCAAAGGCTGTTTACTGGGAGCTCCATCTAGCAGGCGGTCAGCTACCAAACCTGGGTTTGGCGTTGACTCAGAGGCAGGCAGGGGGACGGGAAGCTTTGGAGGGAGGGAAAGGGAGGTTCCGGCTGTGTGCCCCGGTGGGGGCGGGTCGGGCGGGCCCTGGAGGCGGGTCACACGTGCACACCTGGGATTGGTTACAGGTGCGTATTTGGTTTTCTCCCCTTGGTCTTATGCGGGATGTGGGGGCAAACGTCAGGAAGGCCGTCAGTTCCTAAGTCCTGGCTGTTGAGGGCCGATTGTTGTCACAGGAAAGATTCTTTGGCTTCCTGGACTGGTTGCTGGAGAGAGAGGGCTGGTTTCTGGGCCCGTCTGCCGCAGACTGTGGCCAGCGTTCGGTTTTCACCTGTGGTCCGGCACTGTCGATTTCTGTATTCTGTGGCTGCCAGCGAACATATCTGAAAACGTCTGGGGTGAACCTTTACGTTACAGGCGCGAACTCAGCCACGTGGCCGTTTACGCACCAAAAAGACCTTTGTGCTCACAGCGCTTTGCAGTGCTCTTGAAGTGCAGCGATTCTGGCCCTAATTTTTAGGAGCTCTCCAGGCCGTAATTAGAAATGTTCGACTGAGAGCCTTTTCCAAAGTGACAGGGAAAGAGAGTCCGATTTGTTCAGCTTTGCGATTAGAACAAACGCGATTCCTCAGGACAACAGGGATGATACATCGTTTCGGAGAAAACTGTGGAGGGATGCAGAAAGTGAGGATAGAAACTTCTGGAAAGGAAAGTGGGGAGAAGTGCAGGTGCCCAGGGGTTACTGAAAAATGAGTGGGTGCCTTAAAGATGGGGCGGTTATCAGCCCACACGCCACGTGGAATTACAGGGGACCAGTGAGAAATTACAGCAGCATAAGAAATAATTTACAAGAGGAAACCAATCAGATTAAAAAGTGTGCGTCAAGAAAATAGCTTGAAGTCTGAGGCAAATCATAAAGCAGATGCTAAAACGACAGTATGCTTTATAGGATGTACAGGGTTTGAATCTGGTAGTTTGACTACAGATTGAGCACTTCTCATTATGAAATAGGTGAAATTTTTATTTATTTTTTTTCTGGTGAGAGCTTTTTAAGAGCAAAGTGACTACAGGTTTAATGATAATCAAAATGGCACCCAACTCACAGAAGAGGGACACCAAAAATACACCTTCCGTGGCTTGTGGCATGTTTGATTTCGATCCGTGAAAATTCAGTGTTATCAACGCCAGCTGCTGTCATGATGAGGCTGTTCGTTGCTTTTGTGGAAGTTCTGCGGTAAAAAAATTAGGTTGGTGGTTATATATTTTTGTACCCAGTTTATTCCATTCATTCGGTACTGAGCGGCTTTCAAACAGGGCACTTTCGTTTTCGTTTTTTTGATAAAACAGGGCACGCAGAGATAAAGAACAAAATGTAATCTCGTTTTCACTGCAAAATCTTTTCTCTCTTGTAGTCTGTTCTGGACGCTATAACAAAATACCATAGACTGGGTGGTGGAGAGACCACGGAAATTTGTTTCTCACGGATCCGGAGGCCGGACGTCCGAGGTCAAGTGCCCTCAGAGCCCGGGGCCCCTTCTCGGCTCCCCAACGACCTCGCTGTGTCCTCACATGGCAGAAGGGACAGGGAGCACTCTGGAGTCTTTTTTTTTTTTTTTAATTAAGTTTATTGGGGTACCATCGGTTAATACAATTCTATAATTTTCAGGTGTACATTATAATTGAACATCCGTGTATTCTATTGTGTGTTTACCACCCGGAGTCCAGTTTCCTTCAGCTGCCATTTATTTGACCAACTTCACTTCTAAGATCCAAGGGCATGAATCTCTTCGACGAAGGCTCCGGCACCCTGGGAAGTCGGGCACAAACGTTTAGTCCGTAGCACTCCAGATGTATTCCAGACCTGGATAAGCCAAAAGCCCAGATGTTAAAACAATTGGTTCCCTATAAATGTTACTATATTAAAGGGGATTTGGAAGCTGCCAATGTGTAGAAAGAGGAAAAGTAGTGATGACTAACGAATGCTACCATTCGAATAAAATTTCGCTTAAAAAGGTTTGTTTTAAATTTCCTTCCAGTATTTTTTCCTTGAGGATCACTTTTTAAAACATTTTTTAAATTCAATTTTTGTTTTTTTTCACTAATGATAACATTTATAAATAGAAAAAAAAAAGAACATCACACAGTTTCTTCTAGGTAGGAAATACAGAAGAATAAATTGAGTAGCTTTACTTTGCCAAACAGTCTTTTTTAGGTTATTTTATGAGAAGAGTCCTCTTGAGTCTACTTTAGTTAGTGAAATTCCTTAGAACTCTCATGGAGACATTCCAGTATTTACATCTCTGAACTTGAGCTTGTGGATCTCCTGACTTTGGGAAGGTACCTGGTTTAAGGTTACACATAAAGGCTTTGTTTGTCACCTCTGGAGTTACCCCCTCCTCCACCCCACACTGCCTTTTTCTCATGTTAAAACTTTTTAATGTGCCAAAGCTCAAACACCCACGAGAATGGGGAGAATAATCTGCTAAAGCCCTGCGTATGATCACCAGTTTGACTAACCACGAGACCTACTTCCTGGTTTGAGTTTGAATAATGTGGAAAACTTTTGTGGGGAACCATCATTTCTGGAGGAGTGTTCTGTGTGTTCAATACAAGATTATTCCCCTAAAAAGTGATGGCAATCATAACGAAGGATTGTGCTTTAAATCTCGATGAAGTCTTGTCCACATTTTTGGGTCCCTAATTAATTCAGCCAGCTTTGGCAATTGTAGGTGATGATGCTCAATAGGATTTTTGTGGTCGGGTGTTTTATTAGGAACCCCCCACCCCATAACTTCCTCTTTATTCCTAACGTTCATTTTCCTGTTCTTCAGTTCTAGTTTTGATTCATTTCTTGACTGGCTGGAGGCAATTTTTCAATATTTTATGAAAGGAATAATCCGCAGATTTAAAACTCCTTAAACACAGTACATGTTGCCCTATTATCTTATGACATTTAGTGTAGAAGAAGAAACTCTAAAGAAAAAAGTTCTTTTCCTCTTTAGTTAACCTCTTCTTTACCCAATGCTGTGGATGAACAAAAATGTCCCTGCCGTTAACATCACCGTGGTCCATCTGTTTCATTGGCTTTGCCTGGAGTGTGGTGACTCTGTCTGGATAGCGTTTGAGAAGCTCGGGTTATTATGTATCTTTCACGTCTTCCCACTCTCTATTTATTTATTCTGTTCTCTGCATCGTAACGACCTTAGAGCGCTCTCCCTCCACTCCAATCCCGGCTCCCTTGACTAGAGTATGCGCTATGTGCCGGGGTGATGCTTTTTATGCATTACGGGCTCATCTGAGGTTCGTCCTTTAGATTCGGGTTTTCCACAGCGGCAGCCCAGCTGTGTGCTACCTCCGACGTCAGTCTCAGTGTTTTTTTCCGTTGAGAAAGTTACCTGCAGATCCTTCTCATTCTATTCACCTTCCGTCTCGTTGGCTTTTTGCAGCGGTGCCTCTTGCCGATTTTCCCCTTGTGACCTTATCTCCTGTTTCATAAAGTGATTGCTTGTCTTTCGTTGTGATGGTGAAATATACATAACGCGATCATCGGAAACTGCTAAAGCTCGTTTAGATGTTGTGAAGTCACCCAATTAATAAAGCTAAAACGAAATGGTACGTAAAAAACACTACGCGTACCCAAGAACAATTGATTCGCGGGCTAAGACGGGCAGCTGCCTAGTGTATGGCTGAGTCGCAATATCCGAACCAAGGGGGCTTTTGGGGAAAGAAAGGGCATCGACATCCATTCGGGGTGGCGAGTTTTTCTTAGCATCGGTGTGATTATCGATGCCTTAACTCGTGGTGGGCTGTTGGAGTCCATTTCCCATTATTTCTCGTAATTTCTATGCTAAAAACAACAGAAATGTCGAACGCTTCTTCTTAAATCCATGAAAAATCCTCGTTTATCTCAGAACCTGTCAACAATATAAAATAATTGATAAGAGAAAGTTCAGATTCAGGTTAAATGACCAAGAATGCATTTATTTTCTAAAATGACTCATATTCTGGCCTCGTCTTTGGACACCTGTGAATTTTCATCTTAGTTGTTTGTGATTTTCTGTCTTATAAACAAGCATTAGAATCAAAGTGATCCAGACGACTTAGCCCACTCCTAAAATAGCGCCCTCCTCACGTAAACACCGTCGCCAGGCACGGGGCACAGGGCCCCGACTGGCTCCAACGTTCTTGCTCGTGTGCTTCTGCCGTAAGTGGCAACGGTGTCCCCGGATCTCGTCCCACGTGCAGCCGGGAGCCTCGTCCTTCCCGCTGCAGCGGGGTGCTCCGCTTTCAACCTGCCCCGGCTCCGGGGCGGGCGTTGGCTCCGGGGCCGGTCCGCTCAGGCTGCCCTGTGGATACTGCGGGCCGGGAGCTTCAGAAACACAGTTATTTTCTCACAGGTTTGGAGGCGGGGAGCCCGGCGTCCAGGGGGGGCTTGCGGACAGCTGCCTTCCCGCCTCGTCCCCCGTGGCCTCTCCCCTATGCGCGCAGTGTTTCTTACGCTTCTCGTGAGGACACCAGCCCTGCTGTAGGGTCCCACCCTGTGGCTTCCTTGAACCGTGATCACCCCCTTAAAGGTTTCGTCTCTAAATGCAGTCACGTCGGGGGTCAGGGCTTCAACCTGTGGATTTTGTGGGGACACAGTTCAGCCCATAACTGCCGCCTTCTGCACGAGTCCGCTGTGCAGCGCGGCACAGAGAAGAGGGACCCGGATAGCCTGACTACATACTGGGGTCACACACGTGCCGACGTAAGCAGCAGGGGTGCAAAGGCTGCAGAGTCTCCTCTCTTTCGTACTGATAGGGGATGCTTTCGGGTTCACCTACTATGAAAGCAAAACGTTTTAAATGGCTTAAGGTTAATAATTGTTTCCCGTTTCCCTGTTCTCAGCGGGAGAGCCCTGTCTACCAGACGGTGACGCGCGTCCGTCACAAGGCCCCGGGGTGTCGTCCTTGAGAGCGCCAACCCTGTCTTCGCAAAGCCTCCCGTGCAGCGGTGTTGTGAGCTGAAGGTTTGTCTTCAGGCGCCTGGTCAGTTAGTCGGCGTCTGCACGTTTTCACGTATGAAATCGTTCGTCGTTTAAGAAGCCTTCCTACGTGCGTGGTTCCGGGCTGGATGCTGAGTTCTCAGACGTGTAATCTGTACCAGCTGTCAGGAAAAGGGATCTGATTTTATTCTCGTTTTAGGGTAATTCGCCTTGAATCGTTAGCTGGAGCCGGAGGGCACCGGGAAGCCGCGTGGCCCCAGGGCTCTGCTCGTGGGCCCTCGGAGACCTCGGACACTAATCGGGGCGCTCGCCCCGCGCACGGAGCAGAGCGCGGCTGGCCTGGGGCCACCCAGCGGGCAGGCCAGAAGTCCGCAGGACGGGCAGCAGGGCCGGGGCCCGGCGTCCCCTCCCGTCCCATCGATCCGGCGTTGCCGTCCGCGTCCGTCCAGCGCGTCACCAGCAAGGACGGGGCGAGTGGGTGCCCTTCCGGTCTGGGTTCCCATCTCGGGAAGCAAGACTAATGGCTCAGTAATCTACCTGAAAATTAAGTTCTGTCCTGATGGTTTCCTAGGGATCTTTTCCAGCCGCTAGATGTTAGGACGGTGCCCAGGTTCCAAGACATCGAGGAAGCCAGGCATCTTGTTGGCGGTGCCGTCCGGATTTTAGAAAGGGGTTTGTGTGGTTTCGTCCAAAACGCATTTTTTCTTCCTGTCGTAGCCTAGCCTTCCTCAGCAGGGCCCAGAGCTGATTTCTCCTCACAGGACTTAGTGTGGTCATACCATTTCTCCTCCAAAAACAATTTCCACTTGGGTTTTTACGGACAAAGAACTTCAACTTTGTGGCGGTAAATGACGGAGAGAGAGGAGGAGAAGGGGGTGATCGCGGAGCACACGGTCCGCACCCCGCAGAGCCCGAGCCCGAGCCCGTCGGGGCTTGTAGCAGGTGCAGGCTCCGGCGGAGACGGCTCCTTCGCGGACGTCGCCTCTGCTTCGTGACCGGGATTTATCTTCTCGACAACAGAATCTCCTTCGCGAAGTTCTGCCGACCAGGCGTCCGTCATTTCCCACGGGGCCGGGTGCTGTTTATTTACGGGACTGCTGTGAAAGCAGGCTGGGGTGATCTGAGGAAAAGGTGCACAGCTCCCTGGGATGGTAGAAGGGCCCGGAATCTTCCTGTGCGTAGATGTCGAAGAGGCCCTTCCTGGGGTGTGGCGTGTGACAGATGAAGGGCTCTGTCAGTGTTCTCACTAAGCCTGCCGCTGGGGCACGTGTGGCTAACCGAGCCGGCCTGCGTAGCCTCGCAGATCGTGGAAAGTCTAACGCAATTCGCTCTCTCCCCTTCCCGGAGACCATTTAGCATGTTTCATAGTTAGCGCGTCAACATTTCGCGTGGATTACTAAAATTGCGACGCAGACGCAGGTTAGACCTCTCCCTTTCTCAGCTCGTGGCGGACCTAGAGGTGACGCTTTCGGAGAAGTGTGAGCCTAAGAGAGGGATGTTCACGTGTCAACCTGGCGGAGCCCGGAGGCTCCCGCCGGGTGGACGGCCAGTGCCTGGGGCCCCAGTGCTGCGGAAATGCGAAAAGCCCCGAACCGTCTCTTCCTCCGAGGCTAGAGGGTCTGGAAGCCGCGTTTGTCTGTCGTTTTTCTCGTCCAAGTATGTGCTTGCTCGGCACACAGCTTCGGTTTTGTTTGTTTTTTAAAAAAAACAAGAGTCCTGTGTGTGGCCAAATGGCACTATGCGTAAGAGAGGTCGGAGGCGCCCGCGTGCGAGCTAGTTCTTCAGAACTGGCGGGTCCTCGATCGGCACAGCGAGTGACGCCGGGGACCAGCGGCGCACCTGTGCGGTGCGGATGCTCGCCAGGCGGCAGGAGAGGCTGCGGAGCTGGCCGAGGGGCCGGCTCGTGGGTGACGCGTGCCCCCTTCACACGTGGCGGCCGCTTCCTCGAAGTCTGGGCTGCAGGTGTTTTTCTCTCGTGACCCAACCACGCTCCCCTCCTTTTGCATTCTTCCTTCAGGCTGTCGCTGCGAGCTTTCATGCACCCACCTTGCTGCCCTGGTTCTCCCGTGGGTCCGCTGACACCCGGTGCCGGAGGAGGCGTGTCAGATCAATCCAGACGGAGCAAAAGCCTCTTCGTCTTTTCAAACAGCACCCGAACTTCATGGCCACATCGAGTAAGTGTTACGTGTGTTACATGTCCTGAAAACTCCACATCCTTTTGGATAGGAACGTGCTGCCCAGGAGGGCGCTGTGCTCACGGGTGTGGCTTGTGCGCCAGCCCAGTCGTAAGCATCGGGTGTCTGGGTTTTTGCGAAGAACCTCGAGGCGTGTGTGCACACCGCTGTTTCCAAACCGGACATCACAGGCAGCTGTGGGTGAGCCAAGTAGACCGAGCTTTTGGGGGCTCCGGGGTGTGAGCCTAGCACCGGCTTTAGAAATAGAGCGTTTTCAAATAGAGTAAGTGAAGTCAGGAGTCTTAGCTGCTCTGTTGACATAAGTGACTCTTCTCTCTGGGAAGGTTTACGAGTGGCTCTTTCCATGACTGTACATACGTGTGGAGTAGGTTCATGAGTCTTCTCAGCAGAGTTATTTTTTAACCTTGTAACATGTCCAAATTCTTACTTTCTTCACTCGGTGGTATGTAGTTGGAAAAAGAAGTACTTCCATACTTGGAAGCGTTGCTTAGGCACTTTTCTGGGTTATGCAAAAGTTGGCAGGTTAGCAGCCATTTTCCTGGGATTTGCTGCAGCCAGTATTTCGTGACTTTGTTGGACTGCCTCTGATGTGTGCAGCTGATCACTGTGGGGGGAAGTGGATTCATTTACCTGAGAACCCCACACCTTCAGGAAGGTAAAGCACCCAGGTCCTCCCACGATCAGCTGGGAGAACTAGCAACGTGGTTACGGAGGCACTGGCTGAGGCTTGGTGGTAGGGAGGGCCGTGAAATCTCTGGAAATATAATTCCCCTGAGGGAAGCGTGAGCCTAGGCTGGTGACCCAAATGCAAGGCATGGAGCGAAGAGCTCCGGGAGTCAAACGGTTCACACATGACTGATGCCGGAAAGTTTTCTTAGTTCAGCCTCCTTGGTACGGCGATCGCGCTGTGAGGAACTGTAGCTGAGCACGGTGGCTCGTCCCGGAGTCTGGTCCAGGAGAGGCATCCTGACATCAGTCATAAAGCATCACACATCAGAGGGTGTAGGACCGCTCACGGCAGCCACTCCGCGTGGAACAGGAGCGCCATTCAGCTCCTCGAGGACCAGGTCTGCACACAGGACTGAGACCCCACGGGAGCGGGGACCTCATGCGGATACTGCGACTTCCTCTGGGGCGGTGGGGACCAAGTGAGTTATTTGGTTAAATAAAGGGACATGCCCATATCTGTTAAACTTCCTTCGTGAAATACAGCCTCCTAGTTTCGTAGGCTGTGAGTGTTCAGTGAAGACTGTTTTGAGTCGGGATACGTGATACAGCGAAGGTGTGATATCGTCAGCTCGTTGCCCGTTTTAAAAAATCGGTATTTCCTGCCACTCTTTAACGTTCTGCGTTCAGGCAGCGTGAATTCATTTCATGGATAGTTGATGCCCACTGAATAGTGGCCCCGCAGAAATGTAAAGGGAAAGAAATGCTCAGCTTTTGAGTTTCAAAGTGGACTTTTGTAGTCCATGGCAGAAGTAATAGCCTTGAGAAAATACTATGTGAGGCCCGAGAGGAAGGGCGGTTTTGGAGAATAAAACACAGTAGCCATCTACTCAGTGTTATTATATGTTAAGAGAGAAATCAGGTATAATAAAGATCGCACTCGGAAATCCTTAAATTCCAGAAATCAACATCAAGCAGAAAACTCGGAGTTCAGAAATGAATCTGGCCTTTTCTCTCTGCATTTGGGCTGAGGTGTTGGGGTAGTGGAGGTAAGGGTTTAGTTCGAAGGAGCGGGAACGGTCAGAGGCATTACAAGGCAAGTAAAGGAATTTTTAGAAGCTCTTTTTTTATTGAGAAAGCGTACTTCTCATGGATACAGAGAACGGATTGGTGGTTGTCAGGGATTGGGGTTTGGGGTGGAAAAAATGGGCGAAGGTGGTTAAAAAGGGGTTTACTTCCAGCTATAAAGTACATAAGTCATAGAGATCTAATGTACAGCATGGTGACTATAGTTAACCATACTCTATTGTATATTTGAAAGTTACTAAGAAAGTAGATCTTAAAAGTTCTCATCAAAAGAAGAAAACTTTCTAATGATGTGTGGTGATGGGTGTTGACTTACTGTCCTGGCCATTTTGTGACATATACAAATATCAAATCATGATGTTTTGATATGAAACTAATATTTGATATGAAACTAATGTAATGTTATATGTCAATTATACTTAAATAATAAAGGAGAAAGTGTGCTTGAATTCGCACATATGACAAGCAACACGCTGTGCTCCTCAGATTTCCGCAAAGAGGAGTTTAAAATCTGTCTGATCTGGGAGAGAGAGAGTTTCAAATATTTTGAGACAGAAGGAAATTTAACTTTGGGGTGGTGAACACACAATGCAATGTACACACGACGTATGACTGATTTGTACACTGGCAACCCACTGATTGTATTAACCAGGGTCACCCCAATAATTTTAGTCATAAAAGGTTGTTAGACGCCTTTCAATATGTCTGGTTGGACCTCTAATGATCTAACCTGTTTTGGGGTCCTCTGGCTCTGCCTCAGAATTATGCTAGACGGTGCCAGAAACATTACGTATCACTCAAGAATTTTTTTCCCTGTGTCATTTCAGCATTGTGCTTCAGCCGAAGAGTAGAAATCGAGGCATTTTGTGTGTAGACAGAGAGGAATGGAGGAAGATTCCTGAGTCTTTCATGACCAAATGCAGAAGTGTAACAAATGGCCGATATGGACACTGGGGAAGTTATAATTTCTGCTTAGAAGTATGTAGAGTGTTTAAATGAAGGAAACGAGGCTGATAACAATGTAGATATAAGAAGCCTAGTGAGGAGGGCTACGATTGTGGATGTCAGCAGGGCATTAACTCTCTCACAGCTCCCCGTGATGATGCCAATCCCTTTCCATCAGTTCATTCCTGCAGGGATAGAAGGGAGCATCTACGTTCAATTGTGACCTGGAAAAGTTCACATCCTACTTTATAGCCTGACAGCTTCGAATCTGTGGACGCTACACAAACTCTTATACATTTATATCAGCAAATTGTAATTTGAACTGATGAAGGTCAGCCATTTGCTACCCTCTTGCATTTGGTCATGTGGAGCTAGGAACTCAAATTTAGGGAGATGTCCATGCAACAGTAAAGAAGGAAGAGGTTATCTGATGAGGTAGATGAGCAGAACTAGCCTGGATCTTTAGATTCTAGGGTCAGATGAATTTTACTGAGGCAAGCTGGCTTATAACACGTGATGACCTTCACATGTAGGATGGGGCTCGGTAACAGCTATCCTCACAGTCAAGGATGTGGCAAAACTAGTATCTTTTGTTGTGATGTAGAGTGGCTAGAGTCTCCACACCTGGGGACGTTGTGAATGAATCATCTCTTCGACATCTCATGCCATCGACCTTGGGTTCAGTATTCACCCAAAGGAGATACCGTTTAATTTAAGGTCACAAAAATGCAGGACGGAAGAACAAAGGCGTCATATAGAAGAGTCACTTCTTATCGAGACATGAGATGTCTTTATTTCCAGGTGGTGCTGGCCAGGGGTAGGCGGGGCCACTCAGTTTCAGTGCTGCATTCACTTCTGTTCGGCATTCACAGAATGAGAATAGCACTGTGAAAAGAGGAGTCCCTTGGAGAAGCCTTGATGTGTTGGCTGAGGCGCCACCCCGAGGCTCTGTGCAGAAACGAAAGCATAACAGCCCTCTGAAGGGACGTGTCTCCATCACTGCGTAAGGGAAGTCAGTCTCGGGGCGTTTCTTCTTAGCGATTTCATTATATTTTGTGCAAAACTTACTATCCAGGACTACATAAAAGCTTGTCTGTTTTGGTCCCCTGTTATGAATCTATTTTATGCTTGAGAATTATTTCTTCAATTAGGTTTCTGAACATTAATATATTGCAGAGTGTAAACACAATCGCATTCAGCACATCCATTTAAAACGGAGCTTTTAGTGAGATTCATGGTAGATATGTTGCAGTTCCCTCTTGCTGAAGACCTGGAGAATTGTGACGTAAGCTGTAAGTAACGTTGTCTGAAAGAACAAAGCAAGGTGATTTAAGCAGCTCACCGTCATTCTGTGAGAAGTTCCATTCTAATTTATACACACCTTACAGCACTTCCCTATACTTTGCCCTGGGAAGCTGTGGGGTATGATGCTCTATAGAATTGTAGATTTGTAACTCTAATATTCATTCCCCAAATACATTTGCAACAGGGTAGAAGAAAGTGCATCCATCCAAGGGTTGGATGAGCAGAATTCTGGGCCCGATTCCTCTGCTTTTTAGCCGTTGAATCTGAGACAAGCCAACAACATCTCTGAGTTGAAATGGTCCCTTTTTGAAAAGGAGCAAACTAACACTCAGTGTCCTCTCGAGCTGTGAGAATCAAAGCAGATGTTAGGTGAACCTATGCTTGGAAACTGCGGTGTACAACGCCAATGAAACATTGATGAGACAGTCTGGAAAATAGTGTGGATCGTTTTAAGCTGAATACGTCGTCTCTGTGGCCAGTGGCGGACTCCTGTTCTCGCTCCAGCCTGGTGGGTACAGGTTGCATATTTCAACCTAAATCATCCCATCTCCTGACTGTCAGAGGCTGATGCTATGCGTGGCGTTATCAGGAGTCATGTCCTAGCTCACAGGCTACATCACATGGAATCTGATCGTTAAAAAATCCCAAGCGATTACCGGGCGTGACTAACAATGGGACGCCCATAGTTTTTCCAGTTGTAACACTTCGTTCCTGTGTCAAATGTTTTTGTTATATCCAAGGTCTAATGGGTTTTACAGGTGAGACCGATGAATTCACGGGTCTCTCCATCTACTTGGTTGGTAGAATTCTCTTAAATCTGTATATTGGAGCACAACGTTACTTGGAATGCAAGTATTTATTCTTGTAGCATTCTTTTTAATGGAAGGTTTTTGTTTGTTTGGTTGGTTGTTCGTTTTGCCTGCTTCTCCCAACAAAACCTTTTAAGAATACTTTTTTTCTTTTTCTTTTTTTGGTAAACAAGTCTTCACCTGACACAAGGCAATGGGTGGAGGTAGACTTTCACAGAAGCTCCGATGGTATTCCCGACGGGCGCTGTCCCAGTTTTATAAATTAGAAATCTGGTCCTCGCAGCTTAGTGTCTGAGAATTGCCAGCTGTCTTCTCTTTCTAACACTGCAGAGAGGCTTTGAAGCGGCTTCTGCATTGTGTTGGCAACATTAGCAGAGAACGATCTGAAGACCGTCATCGCTGGGAAAGGTTACACGGCCTCACGCAAGCGGCCACGGCCATATGAAATGCGGCCTGCCCCGCTCGGCGAGGAGGTAGACGTCGCTTTCTTGTGGCTGTGAAGGAAAACAGAGTAAATCAGGATCACCTTTGCTGTTGCGTTTCCAGGTTCAAAGCTGCGGATCTGTTTTGAAAGAGTGTCTTTCCTGGCCGTGGACAGTAAATTCCCATCCGGTCCTGCTGTACCGACAATATGTTCGCAGCCTAATGAGTCAGCTGCTTTGTGTTTCTTTCCAGCTTTTTCGTGTAGGGCAAACGCACTCATCAAAAAGGGAGCAGTGTGTCGAGGGAAATCATCATTTTAGTTTACTTACCTTCAAATAATTGTCAGGTAAAATAACTGCATGGAATTTAAAAAAAAATCAAGATGTAAAGCCCAAATGTTTTGCATTTTTTCATTATAAATATTCAAAATGACTTCTAAATAGCCAGAAATCGCTTTTCATCTCAACGGGAATCCGTTCACTACATGCTGAATCCACTCAGAGAGCTGTGGTCTGAGCAAGGAGATATTTTAGTGGGGAAAAAAAATTCTTTGTTTTTGTTTCTGTTGCATCATTTGAAATCAAAGGGCGAGTTAGACTTCATCTTACTTTCCCTTTGTGTGGTTTCGGGTTTGTTTATTTGCTTGAGTCTAATAGGCCTTTAGGAGACCACCTGTAGAAGGACCGGACTCATTCTCTCCATATTCATTACTATACCTTTAAAAATGAATGTGACAAGTCACTCAAACCAGGAGGCCATCACGGGAAATCCTCTGAGATACTCTTAAGAATTCAAACAACTATTCAAACAACTTTCGCAAGACAAAACCTCCATGAGCACTTTTGGAATAGGTATCAGGAGAAATAAAAATTTCCCTATATTTATATGTCCAACCAAGGATCACAAAATCAAATTCATTCCAAGGACGGAGAGAAACGCCATACTCATGGCCACTACCAGGGTTTACAAAAGGAAAGAACAATAAAGGGACCACTTCCCAGGTATTTTAGAGGTAGTAGAAATAAACCTCTAAAGAGGAGCATACAATATTTATGGAGGAGTACACTGTACTCTAGCATTACACGGGGCAGATGACAGTGATTAAATGCTCTGTGGCTACATCGAGAGATGCCGAGGGTTTAATGCAGAAGATATTGATTACGAGATGAATCCAAATAGTTTGTTTCCTGCAGTTGCTTGCAACATGGGAAGGAGTGCAAATAACACATAAATTGTTGTCGGCTACATTGCATGCAAAATGGAGCAGGTGATGGGCTACATGAATGATGAGTGTCCTTCTCTCATTCATGAACGTGAGAGCTGTGTAATGAATTAGCCTGTGTGAAACCAGGAAGTATAACTATAGCATACAATTATTGAAAATGCCAATGAAATACTCAGATTTTCACTTCCACTTTAAGACTTCGATTTTCATTTAATAGCTCAACCTGCAGGGCTATTTCTAATAGCGGCATTAAGTGTGTAAAACAGGACCCTTAAATAAATCAGAGAAAAATAGGGGGAAAATTGGATGTTTTGAAATGATTCAATGGCATTTATGATGTCAAATATTTTGTGTAGATGAATACTACATAGATCACATTAACATTTAGCTAGTCTGATTGTTATCAACATCTTTTATTTTTCTTTATTGCTTAACACCAAGAGTTCATTTTGAATAGTGTCACCCTCTAAATAAGAAACAAGTAGTAAAGAAGGAAATTAGAAACAGAATCAGGAGCGGGGTGACCAGATGCACACGAGAACTTGAGCACAGGTGAGAAGTTAGGAGAGCCTGAGACAACTCTACTCTCCGCGTTCTCCCTGCCCGCCCTGCAGGACGCCGTCTCCCCCGCTGACCGGGCCCTGACTGAACCTTGCCACCTCCTCACAGAAGTAAACCCAAAGAAAGGAGAAGCCAGCCCAGTCTTGTTTCTGTGATTTTTCTTCAACGCTCGTTGAAAAAAAAAATGGAGGCACGTGTCAATGTTGAATCGGAAAAGAAGACCTTAGCAGAGAGCTCTCTCTTGATAGTTCTCTTCTCTCTCCTGAAAGCTTCACCTTAATGGATGGCGAAGTGAAAGGTGAAGTAGAGTTCAGGAGAGAGACAGAGTTTATGGCTAATGGGCTTTAGATGGACTTACATCCCATGGCGTTTGTCCCCTTGCGTTTCTTTTGATAAAAATAGCTGTGTGTGTGTGTGTGTGTGTGTGTGTGTGTTTCACAGATCATAGACTAAATCCATATATAAAACGCATTTTAATCAAATCATCAGCAAGTTATAATATATGAAGCACCTGGTATATGATATACTTGCAAGTATATTGTGTAGTAGGTAATGAGAAAGGATGCTAATTTTTAAGGGTGAAAGCAGTATAAATGTTTTTTGTTTGTTTGTTTATTTGTTTGTGTTTTTTTGCAGTGTACCTACTGGGTAGGAATGGTAGGTTGCCATATGAAGAATGATCTATTTAATAATAATCCCATCCCAGATATGTAAAGGATCGAAGTCATCAAATACATTTAAGATGTTTTAAATTGAAATGTAATTATTTATCACAAGGAAAAACGTTAGAGAAGGAATAATATTTATTAAACAGTTTTGTTAATTGAACTTGCAAACATCTGTAAAATTAGAAATATTATGATGAACCCGGAGGTCCTATGACCCAGCTTCAGTGATTATTAGCATGTGACCAATGTCGCTTTATCTAAATCCTCAAACTCTTTACCCCAGCTCTTCTCCACTAGGGGCTTATGTGGAGGCAAATCTCAGGAATCATAGCATTTCTTTGACAGACGCTTGAGTATGCATCTCGAAAAACAAAGTTCTCCTGTTAAAAAAATGAAACCACTGTGCTATGATCATTGCCTAAAATGTTGCACTTGTTCCTTAATGTATTGAAACAGTTCAGCCATGTTCTGCCCCCAATTGCTGTATATATGTTTTGTTTGTTTGTTTTTGAGTTTGAATGGGGACCAACCGAGTTCACATCTAGGGGAACTCATTATATATATATATATATATAAAACAGTAACTCAGAAACAAATATGCCTTTTGGAGCCTAGAACTCCATGTTTATAGATACAGCTGACGGTTCTCTCTTATCTTTGTGATTTGCTTATCTTTCTTGAAACTATACATCTCCTGGTAGGTGTTTTCTTCTGAAGCATTGTTGAGACCAAGGACCCCTTTGAGGCATTGGCTTTCTTTTCTGAATCTACAAAGGGGACGAAACCCTCTAAGGGGACAATAACCCAAGACTATGGTGACATTTAATTTGGGCACTGAACACTGACCACGACACTTGTGAATCTAAAATGTGTTCTTTCATCTGTTTTAGCTTGTCAAAAATTTTATGACTTTGACCTTGTCTGTCCCCACAACCTACACAAATATAGTAGAATTTAAAAGTATTTTTGGCAATCAAGATTTTCTTCTGATCCTTGTATGAAAAAAGAAACATTTATGATCTTGAAAAAAGGATATGTTAACTTTCTTTGAATTCTTTAGATCAGCTAAAAGATGAATTTGCCATTTTAAGAATATAATATTGAAAAGATCTGTCTTCAAAGGGAGCCCATGCAGGAATACTTTTTTATCTTAGGGAATTTCTATATTTTTAAAGGAAACAGCAACCAAATTTGAAAACCAGTATGTAACCAATGGATCAAGCTTTTCAAAGAAGCATGTCTCAAAAAATAGAGCTTTTGATTTCTTAAAATGATCTCTGAAGTCCCATCTTGAAACATATAAGTCAACAAATTGAATTTTAATGGAAAATCAAGGGTACTTTTCAAAAGGCTCTTGAGTGAAGCTTTGAAAGATATGAAGACAGAATTATCAACTTGTTATCATGCCATCGAGTTGACTCCAGCATTTTATTTTTAAGGCAGAAAGGGTATAACATCCAGGACAGATGAAGAAAACAGCTTGTTTAAAAAAAGAACTGGCACCTTTTTCCTGTCTCTGGACTTTCTTATTATTCCACTGACCACCTGGCTGAGCTCCAACTGCAAAAATCATTTTGATGAGTTCTATGTCCACTTCAGTATAGTTGTAGCTGCCTCTTTAGAATGCTCATGATACATTTATCTCTCAATTATAAAATAATAAAATAGAAGGGGAGGTCGCCATGTTGTATAAGTCATCCGGTGAAAGCTTGATATAAATTTCTTCCCATCCATCTAATAGTATCATATCGATAACCTAAAAGCACGTGGGTCTCGTACGTACGTGAAATCCTTGCAAAGCAACGCCGTGAGATTTATCGTGTTGTTTTTCCCATGCGACAGGGTGGGACCTGATGCCGGGGGGTTGGGCGAGGAGCCAGGTCAATGGCGGGGGCTTCTCAGGCTTGGGATTTAGCTGCCGACCACATGCGTGTTCCACTTTGTCACGCTGCTTCTCGTACTCATCCGTGTAAGAAAAAGGACAAACGCGCGATGAAAAAGTGCAATGTCAGACTAAGGAGAGGCTCCCTTTGAAACTTCGGGAAAAATGGAATAAGGCAACAAGCAGGAGGAAGTTGAGAGTAATTGCTCAAGTGCTAAAAAGTGGAAATGGCAGCATCTTTTGGAGTGTGGCGAGGACCTCGCCTTCATGGCTGGCCCTCTACGGTTTGCTCCCTGTGTGTTCTCTCAGTGGGGAGAGTGGTAGCTCTTGTCGCCGTTTGCTGAGTTTCCTACTTTCCGACGTTGGGTAATTGCAAAGCGTAGGTAGTCATTGCGGAGGGAAGTTATTTGTCGGCTAAGGCCGTGCCAGTGGATCGTAATGAGTAAAGGATATGATCAGATCTGACGTTTAAATGAGTACAGATAATCGAGTAACATCTCGTGGAGTGTTATGCCTCTCCACGAGATATCAAGTCCTCCGTGTAGAGAGAAGACAAATAAGAGAAACACCGCCTGTCTGCTTATGCTTACAATTCACTCCTCGAGTCTGAGCTTGGTTTCAACCACACCCACGCTCTGGGTCCCAGGATAGTTTTGCTTAGGGATTGTGTGTGTGTGTGCGTGCGTGCACATGTGTGTGCATGTGTGTGTGTTTCCATAAAGATTTAAAAGTGCCCTACATTTGGGATGCTATGGAGTAGTGATTTTGCTTCACATAATTGAAATTAGTTCCGTTTGGGATTCTACTGATAATAGTTATCGAAACAAATCAACTTTATATTCTTGCTTCAATAACATATGATGTTGCTTGATACAAATTAAAAAAAAAAACCCCTCAAGATTATGTGTGAAAACTATGCATAGTTTGACTAATCACCATGGAAGCCTCAACCCCTCGGTAGAGTTTTGTGTGAAAAGTTCAGCGTGCTGGTTTCTGGCACTATTTGCTTCCACGGATCATTCCGTTCGGAGCCCCCTGTACTGTGCAAGCTCAGCTCGTGCGTGGCCTTCCTGCTGGATCTGGGGTTTTCTCGTGGGTTATGCGCATCCTTAGACATGTCCCAGAAGAGCCACCGGAGGTGTGGTGGCCCCAGTCTGCGTGCCTGGAGTGAGAGAGGGAAGATCAAGGCTTCCCATTTCAGTCTGCTCCGGGTACAATCTCTGCACAAATTCCATGCTGAAGAAGGAGGTTGAACTCAGTGAATTCTGTGATTACACATCAGTTAACATGCTTTTGAGGTGTGGCCTTCTGTTCTTTAACCAAAATCTCTTCATTTCTTTAAATGGTTACTTCGATTAGCCTGAAACTTAAAAAAAAAATAAAAAAGACATTTGAAATGATTTTTTTATTTACATCACTGTATGTTCACATTTTTTGAGTGCACTTACCTAATTGAATCTGCTATTATTTAGATATTTTTCTACTACTAATTTTCTTTTTTTAATATCTTATTGCTTTTTATTATCCACTTATTTTATGTGGTTCTTTAACATCTATCATTTCTTAATTATAATTTCTTCTGTAAACATTTATTTTCTGTCAAAACATTTCCACTTCTTTAAATGTATTTGACTCATTTTTATAATCTTAATTTCTTTCTTTACATTTTTTAAGATTTTTACCTTTCTTATTTTAAAGATACCTGAATCATCCATATTTCTTTGATCTTCGTCTTTTTCACCTAGCTTTCAGAATTTTTCATTCATTTTCTTAACCTTTTAAGTTATTTTCCAAGACTTTTGTTTCAATAATTATACTTATTTTAATTACTTGTATTTATTATCTCTTAAATGAAATTGCGTTTTTAAAATATTGGCACTAAAAGAAGTGTGGCTTCGGAGAATCCAGCACTTATGAGCGTCCACCTCACAAGGGGAGGTGCTGGGGGCACCCCCGCCCCCCTTTATTCGTCTCCAAAGCCATTCTTCCTATTCGCTTTTATAGGTTTTCTTTCTTTGCTGATACCACTGTGCTGGGCATTTCTTTGGGCTGCTCAGACTCATAGGATAATCCCCTGTTTAGGAAGCTTGTGACAGTCACAAAGCAAAGTTCACGTGCACTGAAAATGCAGTATTATTCTTTGAAGCTGAGCATGATACCCTTTGTGGGACAAAAGTACGTCGAAAAGCTCTGTTTCATGACCAAAATAAACATTAGATTTTTGGCAGACCGTCAGCAATACTTGCAAAGGCAGGAAGTGAAAATAAGCAAGACCTCAATCTGATGATAAGGTAAGTCCTTTTCGCGGGGATTCACCCGGGTCTGGAGAACCAGCAGGAGAAGCCGGATTTCCTGATGAACATCCCCGAGGTTCAAGGACTGCCCCCCGTCTCTCCCTGGGGAGCAGTAGTTTCGCATTTGCTGCTTCAGGGTTCATGGCGGCTTTGCAGAACCGAGCTCCCGTGGAAAATAAGAGACATGGCACCAGAGGGTTTGCGTGGGCTCCTGGCGGTGTCTCCATGGCAGCTGGCCTCTCGCTGACCTCGGTGTCACCCACATTCTTTTTAGCCCATCTTAAAAGTTTTATGCCTCAGTTTTGGCTTTTTCCTCAGCTGCCTCCTGGAGTTACCTAGGGCCAGCGAAGTCCAGCCAGGACTGGAGTGATCGCTGATGGGGATGTTTAGCTGGGCCGTCTGCGGAGTAATCTGGGACCAGGGCATTGGTTACAAAACGAAAACAGAAAAACAAGACAACAAAGGCAACACACACACACACACACACACGCGCGCGCGCGCGCGCGCAGAAAATAACCCCACAGAAAATAATAAACCTAAGGGGACAAGATACCCTTTTCATTAATTGATTTCTGGCCTTGGTCTTTCTGATAAATCTGAGAGAGATGCCAAAGGGATTTGCGTCCCACTAGTCTGTTTAGGATAAACACAGAAAGCCATTTGGGGACACTTAGAAGTCCCCAGGCAACCCAGGCCACAGCGCGTTCGGGACATAAAAGTCCCCTCCTCCTTCTCTTTTTTCGACTTGGCAATTGCTTTGAGTTGTCCGCTCAAGTTTGCTTGTCTTGCTGGGCTCCACGGCGCAGAGACAAAGACTGGGTTGAGCTGTCCACGCTCACTGCTCAGAGTTCCTGCACAGTGCCGGTCAGTAACGCTTCCCCTGCCTTTCCGACCCGCACCTTCGGTGACCCCGGGCGCTTCTTCCTTGGACCTCCCCAGGTGGTCCGCGAGACTTCTCATCTGCTTCGCTTGACCCCTGTTCCCGCTCCAGCTCGATGTCTTGGTTTAGGACTCTTCCAAACTCTCTCGCTCCAAGCTGTCAGGGAATCTCTTATTTCACGGCGTGGGTGAACATGGAATGTTTGATATAAATCGAATGACAAGATGCCAAGCGACAAGGCCAACCGTGATGTCCTTTTACATCCGATGGCCTTTCCAGATCCAGTCTTTCAAGGATTAAGACTTTTTTTGTAGAATACAGCTGTTTTTGTCCCCACAGGAAAGGAAACCCAGAGAATTGTTGCATACTTAAGGAAATGAGCAGAGACAGTCATTGATTAATCTACTTTCTGTCACATGCACATGCTTTTTTGATAAATATCTGTTTCTCCTAGTCTTGGTAGGCTTCTCTGAAGGCTGACTGTAACCTGTCTCAATGGCTACCTGGGCACATGGGATAACCTTTGAAGTATTATTTGTTCCATATGGAGCTCGTTAATAAGATCCCAGCATGCTCGAATTGGCAGTGGGATTAGCAACGCCTCCCTTCCAGTTTTTGAGCAAGTAGAACGCTGCTTCCCCCAGGGCAGATCTAGAATGCAAATGCCAGGCATGAGTTTCTGTTCTTGGGGAAGTCTTCTTATTCTAGTTATTTCTTAGCTGTCACATAGATGTAGAGGAAAGTAAAGCCTTTGGCTGGTCAGCTGGTACTTTTCCCTGGCTTATGGTTGAAGTGTACAGGTTAATGAGGATGTTTTATGTTTAAAAAAGACTTTTAGAACTCAAAGTACTAAAAGTACTAAAAATCCTTATTGATTTGTTTCTCTTCTAGAATCCTATTGATTCCAGTAGAAAATAAACATTTATATCAGATGAGTAAAATGGACAATAAAATTATCGTTTTCACAAAGTTTCACTGATTTTACTTTTCAATTTAATTTTAAGAATGTCATTAAATAAATGTAGAGTAATTTTTAGGTTTGTTGGAAAACTTCTTTAATAAATTAGGTCAATGGTAGGGAAAATGATCAATTAATTATACTGGAGCTCACAAAATTGTGATAACTATCAGAGAAATTTCTATCTGATGTTCTAGTCTCTTGATAATAATTGCCATGCAAAATGAAAAATACATTACAGAAATCTGTTTTTTAAGGCATTTATTCTCATAAATGCCTTAAAAAACAGTAAAATTATACACTTCTATTTAAATTGTAACATAAGTGTTATAGTTCTTTCAGCTGCCTTTCTAGTACCTTCTTGCCAAATTAAAAAGTTTAAAAGTAAAACGAGTTAAAAGACTCTATTATAAGGTCCAAGTACTAATAGGAGTTCCAGCCGAATACCTGGTTATTCTCTAAATTTATACATACGTATGACAAGAGACGCCACGCTTTTGAATCATGCAATCTGTTTCGGTATTGATTTCTTGCATTTTGTTTTACGATTTCGATAAAACCAATTTTCAAGAGCGTATTCCTCAAGCATATTGGTTTGTTCAGAACTGCAGCAAGGATGAAGGTCAAGTATTGTATGTATATGAACATATATATGAGTTAATTTATTGATATACTAGTTTTCATTAAATTTGCATGAATTTAAGAGGAGTCTCAGATGTAGCCTGAAAATTAAGTCACTGGACAGTCCTTCTTTGGGTGATAAAGAGTGAAATGTAACACGGAATAAAAGTCTTACTGAAGGAGACAAGTAAGTAATAAAAAGGAATCGAGAATTACTACTAATAGTATAAGAGTTGCTGCATGGTTCGATAATATATCATCATTTCCTTGGCTGAAAAGAATATATGGGTGAAACCCAAGGAGCTTTTTACTGATACTGGGTTTCTAATTCTTCTTATAAATTTTATATCTTACCAAGTTAACAGTCAGAGTGTTCAGAATGATCATCTGATCTGATTACACTCTCTTCCATTTATGTAACATTACGTAGTTTTTTAAAGGGATTTCATACATATGATAATATTCCTGCTAAAGGAAAAATAACAATAGTAGCACTTGAGACAATATTGTAGAGAAATATTCCATCCAATGTTATCTTCACGACAAAGCTCTATGGGAAGTAGGTCGGGGATTAATATTTTATTTAAGTATCATTTAAATGTTTCAGTGGCACATGTGTGAGCATGACAGTCTGTGTCACAAGTTTGCTCCCACAGTGACATTCCCCATAGGTGATCATTATGAACAGTTTCCCCTTAATCATTTCATAATTTTTCTAAATTCTGTATTAATTATGGACCTCAACGTTCACATAGAGCACATACGTTTGCACGAATATATGTTTACATATATTTTGTTATGTGTAGGATTTTTATTTCTTTATTTACTTATAGACTGGGGATGTGCTATGTATTTTGTGCAACCGGAACTTTCACCCAACTTACGTCCCTTTCTGTAAATTGGAACATTCTTTTGCTTTGATGCCCCCAACTTATTTAACGTATAGCTCCTCTAACGATAGGTACTTATGCTGTTTCTACTTTATTATTTTACTTTATTCTGTTTTATTTCTGTTTTATAGAAATACTACATATAACTCTACAATTATCTGTTTACATATCATTTTAAAGGTACTTGGGATTTTTTTGTGGCTTACCTATTCTAGTAGTTCTGTTAACCTATTCTAATAGTTCTGTTGGCTAGAATCTCAGAAGTGAGATTTTTACGTCATAAAGGTTTGAGCATTCAAAACTTGATAGCCACTGTGAAGCTATTTACCCCCAAACATGGTACCATTTTGTACTCCTAAAGACACCGCAAGTATGACACTGCTCTGCGCTTCTGCTGACAGTGGCCATCGTCAGTCTGCATCCTGTCGTTTTGTTTGGATTTTCTCTAATTATTAGCGAGTTTGAGTAACTTTTCAAATTTTGAACAATCATTTGTATTTTCACTCTTTTTGGTTTACCTGCTAACATTCTTTGCTTATTATTTCATTGTTTTTCCCTTTGGTGAGCTGTAGTAATTGCTTAGATAGTCAGCATATTAAATTTTTGTCTTCTATAAATATCCTAAGGACCTTTTCCCATGCTTTTGCTTGTTATTTAGATTTGCTTATAGTGGTTTTTTTTTTTTTCATCAAAGTTTTAAATGTATGCAGTCAGATGCTTTTTTTCCCTTTCTGTCTTCGTGCATTGCTTAAAAATTATTTTCATAACACGAAATGGTGAACAAGTTATCTACGCTTTCTTCTAACATTTTTATAGGTTAGCTCTTCAAGGTGTCGCAAATTAATTTTTGTGTTTGGCGTAAGGTAGTGATCTAACTCTATCTTTTTCTGATGTATAGTCTATTATCCCAACATCATTTATTAAATTATTTCCTCATTAAGGTAAATGCCACTTTTTTCATATGCTAAATTTCTCCTGTCATCCAGGTCTCTTCTAGATTTTTAGTATGTCTCATTGATCTATTTGCTAATTTCCGCCCTACTTTAGACTTTAAAAATTCTTATATTTTTGTGTCATATTTTAATAAACTACATAATTTCTGCCATACTTCCTTCCAATTTACATATTTGGCTAGCTTTGCAGATTTTATCTACTAGATATATTTTAGAATCAACATGTCAGTCACCCTAAAAAAATCCTGTTGGGATTCTGAGCGGGCCTAAATAAACTCTACCATCTAATTTTGATGATTATCACAGGTTTTGCTTATGTCTAAGGATTCGATCCGACCGAGGAGGAACACGTAGGTGCTCACAGTTACCGTGATGAATATATTGTCTACTTGCTCACATTTCAATTTTATGTATTAAAGATATTTAGAGTTTTAAATTTTTTGGCATTTATATGAAAAATGACGTATGGATCTTAGGTTTTTCCTTCAAAATGGATGGTCGGTTGTTAACTGCGGCATTTCTTGCACACTCAGTCCTTTCCCTACGCTTTAGAACGGAGATCCAAGACATTCATCAGGACGTGCACAGAAGACGATTCCTCTCAGGCGTCTTGACCTGAGGGAGCCGGGCTCTGCTTCTAGCGGCATTTTCTCCCCTGGGGTTTGAACGACTGAGTCATTCGTTGAGGGGAGCTGCAAGAGTCATGAGCATGTCCAGTCCCTTTGTGTATATTTTAAAGAGGCTCCAGGATATACTTCTTCTGCTGTTGTCGATGGACAGATTGGGGCGGGGCTGTACGCGGCCTCCTCTGAGGGAGGGAGATTCTACTGTCATTTATCGGAAGGGCGTCAGGAAGCGCAGATTTCTATTCTTAGTTGTGGGGCAGAGTATACATCTCCGTGTTAACACCAAGTGTGTGTTCTCGGCCCACACCTCCCCACTAGCCCAAAGTAGGCCAACTGATCAGTGTCTGGGGTGTATGCTCTGCAGTTTACGAGGCCACGAGGAGACAAGGCAACTCAGAAATAACATATTTCATCGAATATGAAGAAGTGCTGATTTTCACTTCTTTCTCTTTTTGAAATTAGGAAGAGTGATGAATGGTAACACCTGCACTTGAAATTTTTCAGAGTAAGATAATATTTCATGATATAGGAAAAAAGACTCGAATTTTTTAAAGTATTGTCTAGGTAAGAATGAGGCTTAAATTACAAGGTAAGGATTTTAGGTGAGTCAGATGGAAAAACTCCAGACATTTACATATCGATTAAGAAAAATCGAGATGACACAGACGTCCTTGAGTCCTTGGGAAAATGAAAGCAAGAACATGCATTCATTCCACACACTCGGATCAGCTAAACTGGGCGGTGGGCGGAGAAATAGCAAATATGTAGAAGAACACCAGGAAAAAATAGCAAATACGCATAATGGCAGGATTCTAAAATTTTACCCGTCATCAGGACTAATACAGTGGCTCTGACAGAATGAAAGCCAATTAGGGCAAAGAGAAAGTTCCGAACAGCAGCCCGGGTGCAGGCCGCGGGAAGGACGAACCGCCAGCGCGGACGGACGCCGTTGGTATCGGGCCCGTCCCGCAGGCCTGGGGCGCCGGGGGCTTCGCCTCGTGGAAGCTGAGAAGCCCGCGCGAGGCATGCCGAGCGGAAGGCGTGGCTCTGCCGCTTTAGGAGCTTACCCTGCGTGTCCAGAGCCCGCGTTCCCTCAGCTCCCGGTGGGCCCCACGTGCCCTTCTGCAAAGTGGTCCTTCCGCGATGGGCCTCCTTCGCAGCCGGTCCCGCTGCGACACGTCACGCGTCTGCACCGTCTCTCCAGCTGCTGGCGGCCTCGCGGGGTCCCGGCATCCGCGGCGGGGGCTCGGCATCCGCGGTGGGGTCTCCGCATCCGCGGCGGGGGCAGCGCCCTTTTCTAGGCCCCTCTGCCGGTTGGTCGTGGCCTCGCTCGCGGACCTGGAGTCCCTCCGGGCTCGGCCCGATCGCGTCAGCCCGGTGGCTTTGGATACCAGCTCAGTGCTGACCCCCAATGTGCGTCTCCAGCTGGGCCTCTCTCTCGAGGGTCGGATGGCACCTCCCAGCCCCTTCTGCTTTCTGCATTCGGAGGGGCACCCGAAACTTCATTTGCCCCAAATAGAGTGGGGGCTCTAACCCCAGTAAGGCTGCTCCCCGCCCCCCCCCCACCTTCCTCAGCACCCCCTCTCCAGCTCCTTGGGACAAAACCTTCGGGTTCATCCTCCACTGTTCTTTTTCTTCCAGGGAACACATTCTATCTGTCAGGAAATTATACTGGTTCTGCCTTAAAAATATCATCCGAGCGGAACGACTTCTCACCACGCTTACCTCTGCTGCTAACGTACCGCTCTCTAATCCTCCGTCAGTCCTCACCCGGGTCATCGAAGCAGCCTCCCAACTGGTTTTCCTGCTTCTGCCCTTGACCCCTCGTCAGTCTGCGCTCCACCTGGCAGCCAGAATGACCCTGTTAAAACATGTCCGTCCCGTCACTCATTTGCACAAACCCTCTGCTTCCCGCTCATTCGGGGTAACTACTCACTCATCCCCTGTCGATTCCCCGGCTGACCTCATCTCCTGTTGATTCTGTCTGGCACCTCCACTCCAGTGACCCTGGGCCCTTCATTGTCCCTCAGACGGGCCAGGCACGTTCTTACATCGGGATCTTTTCCTTATCATTCCCTCTCCCTGCAGAGCCTCTATCTCTGAAGTTGTCTGTAGGCTTAATCGTTATCGGCAGGAATACGGTGGAGGGGGTTCGAGCGTCACAGCATGACCTGATTGGGTAAAGAAGTTCTTTCTGCTTCTAAGACTGTGACGGCGTTAATTAATGGGGGAGATTGGTTGCATACCTTGTGACCACTATTGAGTTTCTACAGGCACTGAACAGCTCACTCGTGACAGGTTAAAACAGAAACCTTTCTTTTTGCATACAGATAGTTTTTAAACGTTTTCTTTGAGCAGTAAACACTTTCTAGGAACTAACTTTATTGGAACCTCATCTCCAGGCCCTAACTTCACGCATGGGAGTTCTCATAGGCTGACCGTTAGATGGAGGTGGAGCCCATGCTGACCGGGAGTTCCTATGGCAACTGGTTCTAGAAGTTTTGACCATCACCCACAGATTTCCTCAGGAAAAGCCAGGCAAGGAGGGCCCTGAATCTCAGTCCCCTGGCCGCTTCTTGCCTCCTCCTCCAGGAGGTGTTCCAGTTAATTCAGAAGAACCCAAGGGCTTCACGGGGCACAGTTGGAAAGTGACTATTCCAGGTGGTGTTTTTGGAGTTCAGATTACTTTGAGAGCATCTTAGGATGGACTGATCTTTCTTCTTAAATTTGGGAACAAAGCACTAAAGTGTTTTCCTCATTAAAAAAAAAAACTATCTTAAAGCAGGAATTGAATGTTTCTTGTATGGATATGTCACAGTCAGCAGAGGGGGTTGGGAAGCCAGACTGAACCCCCTTTTGGGGTTTGCGAAATGACTTGAGGACTCTCTTCATTTTAGGGTAGCTGGCACTAAGGGACCTCGAGCCATCTAGCTCTGTGGGGGGCAGGAGAATTGTTCAGCTATTATTTTTAATAGCAGCATCATGCTGTTTAGAGAGTAGTGTCAGAAAGAGTAAGGAAAAAACAAAGTTCGCGCACGAGAATTCAGAATATGATCCTCCCCTTGGGGAAAAAAGACCACATTGAGTTCAAAGCTATTCGGTTGCTGGCCACTCCAGCGTTTTGTAATTAATGTATTTTATAAGGTTTGACTAGAAGTAGAAGGGCTAATTCATGGTAGAAATGATCATTGATCAAGTCATCTTTCATCCATTTCCTCCGACAGAGCTACATACAAACAGTAAAAGTTTTCCAAAAGGAGACTTTCCAATATCTTCAGTAGAGAGAAAATGATCAAACTAAAATCTCGAGAAGACTAATCACTTCTGAAGCTAATGGAAAATTCATGGCCCCAGAACTTTTCCCTGGCTTCTATCAAGCAATTGTCACCCCAGTCAATATCCTGTCACTGTTAATTAGAAACTATTTGTGCCACAGCTGCTTTGTCACTCTGCGGAGCTGCTATGAGGGGACGCAGTGCCGTCAATGACGTGGCTCGAAAGGGAACAGAAGTCGCTTTTCAAAGGATCCAGAGCACACCAAGCGGTGACCCGAGTCTGGCTCTCTCCATCATTGCCGTGAGGCCGGGAAGCTAATTAAACATCTCTGCCGGCACAGATGTGTGTGCGGTGTTCTAAAACATGTCACCTCCGCAAGAGTGGCAGGTCGAAACCGCCTCAGCGAGCCTTCGACATGACTTTGTCTTCACACGTTCATCGATTCTCACCCTAAAAACGCCCGACTTCTGTCTTTAGTGGACCCAGACGTTGCTGAGGAAATTTGACGTTGGTCTGGAAAAGTTTTATGTGGACAAAGCCAGGGAAGCGATTATTGCTAGTCTCATGAGTGGCTAAAGAAAAATTGAAATCATCGCCATGATTGAGTTGGTTACCTAATTATCTATTTTCAAATCCTGTTTTTCCGTAGCCTCAGCAGAAAATCCTTTAATAATTTCATCATTTAAAGATACACATGATGGTCCATAAAGGAAATTACGAAGACCAGCTATTTCACAGTTGATTGATGTATAGATAGGGTGGTGGGTGGAGATGGAGGGAGTCAATAAAATATGAGGAGAATGTGTGGTTCCCTTGAAAAAGCTCCGTCATTCCATGGTGTGAGTATAAACCCCAAATATGTGGCAAGTGGATGATAAGTACTAAGTTTAGTGAATTAATTGGCATTTCTGTATTTTCCGTTGCAAAGGCCTGATACATTTTTGAGGCAGACTTTCAAGGATTGTGTTAGATCGGACATTGAAAGCGGCCGTAGTTTGCGATATCGATTTCGCTGTGTAATTATATTTGGAGACCCGGGGTAAAGCTTGCAAACGCTCTGGCTTCATTTAAAGAGGCTGAAAGTAGCAGCGGTTGGCGCAGCTTCGGTAGAGCGCCGCAGGCGGCAGGTGACGACCTGGGAGGTCGCGGGGCGCCGCCCGGGGACACTTGGAAGATGGGTAGCGAGTCCTAACTACAGACTGACACAGAGATGACTCTGTTAGGTTGATTTCTAAAGACACGTGTGAGCAAAACCCGGGTGGAGGGCCTTTGAAAGGAAAACCAGACTCTGCCGCTTTTATCTGATTTGCAAGAAATAAGGCAACTAAATGAGGGGGAAACAAAGCCGCGTTCATGCCGTTTAAACGGATATGAGGGTAGGAAATGGCTCTTCATGCAAAACTGAGCCCAAGCGAGCGCAGCACGGCCACGGGGGCGGACGGGCCTGCTCGCGCGTGTGCCGCGGGCGTGGGTGGGGGGCGGGACGGGGATCCGGGGGCCGCGGCAGCGCCGTACGTTTCCCGTGATTTTCACAGCATTCCTGCGAGATTACTGCGGAAAGAGGACCCGGCCCTCGGTTAGCAGTTGATGGTTTCCGCTAGGTGAAGATGACGGGGTACGGACTCCGCGGCGTCCTGCGGCACCCCAGCATCGTCTTGGTCGGGGCCTGGGCGCCGCCGCCGTCGTGACAGGTGTCACTGTGCGTGCGTGGCCCGGGACGTCCGTCCTTCCCACTCGCCGACTCGGTCGCTGCTGCTCGGCTTGTTGGGCACGTTGACCGGACTATTGTATTTCCGATGTTGAACCATAACTCCCATATTTCCTCCCAAGATACAGAGACGGTCCTAGAATACGTGTGCGAATGCGACTGGGCGTTTTTATCCACAGATGTTAATTTCCACCAGCGACTTCGCTCATGATTTTACTGGGAAGATGCTTTAGCGTCCCGGGGGCGTTTCCCCGCCCACCCCGCCGACGGGTGCCCGGGTGCGGACTCCGCGGGGACTCGTTCCGCTTCGGCCTCGCGCAGTGCGTACTGTACCCCACTGTCCCTGCTCAGAAGCGCTGCTGCAGAATCTCCCCTTCTCCCCTGCACCCCTTCTCTGGCTTCTCCCCTCCGACCGCGCAAAAGCGACGGCCTCGCAGTGGCGTGTTAGGCGCCGCATCACGTGCCCTCCAATATCCTAGGACCTCGTCCACCGCCACACGGCCCCCCTTCGTCCCTGCTCCAGTGAGCACCCCAAGCTCTGCGGGTTTCAGGGTGTGCGCGTTTGCAGCGCCCGCTGCTGTGAATGACCGTCCCCCAGATATCTGCACACGCATGCACACGCACACATGCACACACACGTGCGCACACACACTCACAGACACCCATACACTCACACATACACACACATGCAAGTGTGCACACACACTCACACACACATGCGTTCACACATGCACACACACAAACACACACACATTCACAAACATGCACACACACGCACACTCACACACATGTACACACACATTCACACATGCGTACACACACGCACACTCACACGCACACACTGGGCGCCCATTCTTGTCCTCCACACTGGGTCGGAAGCGCGGCCTTAAGACGGAGGCGACCTCAGGTAACGATAAGGAGCTTCCGTGGCTGCTGGTGCTCGCAGGGTCGGGATCTCAGGCGTGGATAGTTTTGTCGCCATGGCAACACTATGTGCGCGCGTGCACGCAGGCCTGTCACCCCCCTGCAGCGGCGAGGAGGCGGGGTGCGAACCCTGGCGCGTGTGGCCTCCGGGGACACGGGGACAGCAGCGCCCGCTCCCCCGCTCCCCGCTCAGGGGCTTCTGCGCTCCCCGGCGACCCCTCTGCACCCAGCGCCTTGTGCTTCCTCTCCTTGGCGAGTCGGGGGTCTCACACACCGAGGCGCGGGGACCCCGCTGACGTGCTCTGGGGGCTGGCGACTCTTCCGGGGAGCAGGAGTTTAACAGCGGCTTCCCGGAGGACGCCTTCGTCCCCCGGAGGCGCGCTGACGACCAAAACTTAAGGACTCTTATGTGTACCTAATTTTCCTAATTTCCCACCATTTTGGCCTCAACGTCAAGGTGCAGTTTGCGCAGTGCAAGCGATTCTCTTAATCCTGAGAATTTATCATCTGGCGTCATGTTTGCGACAGACATGCACACGGTTCCAATGATGGTCAATTTAAAAATGTCTGAGACAACTTGTCAATGTTACTCTTACGTGATAATAAACAAGATCCTAACCTTTATGTGCAAAATATAAGTTTGCTTTTCTTTTCGCTGTATTTGAGGAATCTAGGGACTAAATCTAATCTCTCGGTGTGGCACCGGGAAATGTAATCTATAGACAGGAAGAAAACTAATAGGTATTTCTCCAGGTGGAGCACCTCAGTGTGGAGGGGACTAACCACAGACTTTGTGGGATGACTCCACTGTGCTGTCACAATGAGTGCAGCTCCAGAGAGCAGCAGAGTGCTGCTGAGTTCTCCACGTTGAGAAAATATGAAATTGTTCTTCGCGGGGCCTCCAGCCAGTTACTCAGGTACCCCGTGGGGTTGCCCGCCAGGCGCCTCCCCGCCTGTACAACCCCGCAAAGAATCAGGGCCTGCAGAGGACACTATCCAGAGACACTCGCCGTCCTGACACACCCGCGTGAACTTTTAGTAGCGTTTCGATGGAACTGTTCTCTACTTTAACGTCTTCTGTGAGGCGAGTGTCGGAATAAATTAAAATTCTGATCCCATCAAGCACGCAGATCGAATCAGCCTTCTCACCTCTTGTGACAATAAAGGAACGCTTACGAACTGGAAATTGCTCTCCGTTGTTCAACCTGACCTTTTGAAGGCTCCGCTGTAATAATATGTTAAATTACAAAAACTGTGATCCTAAGTAAAAATTATGGATTTTTGCATGGATTCATCTGAACTGTAATTGATTGTCTAACATGGAAACCATGCTATGTGAATTATTTGGCACAGTGCTAATATTGGCTAATTTAGAATGTAATTATAGTCAGCACGATACTCCCCACTGCACTTATGAACTTAGCCGCGGCGGGGAGTCATGGGGGACCCCGAGTGCAGAAATTGCTTGGTTCTTTGGAAGACATATAGCCTAAGTTTTTAATTATGTTCGGCTGGAGTTCTTCTAAATTTTATCTTGCTAAAAAGGAATGGATTTTAATATGACCAAAGCGATGCTCACATTGTGAAGGAAGCACATTAAACAGCATTTATAATACTTCCCATGGAGATGAGCTTAACATTTAAAATGAGAAAAAGGCTATTCTTTACATTAAAGATTTGATCCATCCAAGTGGTAACCAGAACGAAATTTAAGCACCATCTTGATAGTATAAATGTATCATATTTCAGGTAGGTAGCGGCCTCATCTCTTTGTCCGGACTTTGTAGCCTCCAGAAGAATTTATTTGCTTAAATCCTGGGAAACAAGGTGCAGACTTCATACCCCAAGTCATGAGAAGATTTGTTAATTTTCTGTGACTTACCAAAAGAATAGATATCAATGTGTTCTTAGCAGTGGCAGGGAGAGAAACTCCCTCTTGTCTTGTGATATTGTAGACACAGATAATTATAATATTCAGAAGCGTTTGATATCCAGAAACATAAATGTATTTTATTTTCCTGACACATGGGATTGACTTGCTAACAAAAAGATAATCCATTTGCAAACAGCTCTTTGTTCAAGTATAATTGGGTTTTTATAAAGATGAGAAACTTTGTTTCCTATTATAAAAACAGTATTTACAGGTGTGAATACGGTCTCTGTAAGATTATAGATTGGGAAAGGTAATGTTCTTATTTATTGAGGCTTTAAGATGGCTCCCACAGACTGGTGTAGGGGAGGCGGATTGGGTGCTGGCGAGCTCATGCCCAGGGAAAACCTGGGCAGCAGGCCTGCCGGTTTGGAAGCCATGGGGACAAGGGAGGGGCGAGGTTCCAAGTGTCGCTGCCCAACTGTCCTCTCAGTCTCTAGAACAGCAACTTTCAGAGGTCGGCACGCATCGGAATTCCTGCAGGGCGTGTCAAGGCACAGCTTCCTGGGCCCCATCCGCCGTGTTTCTGACTCAGTTAGTCTGGGACAAAGTCCGAGACGTCGTTTGTCCGAAAATGCTCGCGTGATGCTCACGCATTCGTGGCGGGGACCCTTTTTGGGAACCACTTCTCCAGAGCCATGGGGTAGCTGCTGTTCCTCACCCTTCCAGGAGGAGAAGGGGCGGCTCTGGGCAAAGGGAACTCTTTTCGAGGTTCATGATGTACTGGTGGAGAATCACGGCGGGACGCGGACCACCCACAGGTGGCTGCGGTCTGTTCACTCATCTAGTCCGTGAGTGCGGCCGTGTTCCTGCGCACCCCACACGTCCATGGCGGGACTGTCTGGGTGCCAACCTAAGGCCGTGACGGCCCACATCTTTTAGCTTCCTTAAGGACTTCTCTCCGAAACGATCCACGCTCTTTTCTACGTTTCCTTCTTCTTCACGCCATCATCATAATTAGCGTTCGAACATGCTCTCCTTTCTCTCATCTTAAGAAAAAGAAATCATCCACGAGCCCACCAACTCTTCAACTAGTGATCTATACCTTCGGCACCATTTATTCCAAAAACCTTTGAAGGTTTTGTGTTGACTTTCTCCACTTCCTTATCTTCTATTTTTCTAACTTATTTTTTTCTCCAATAACTTTTTTATTTCTGCCACTCCACTGAAATGGCCATTGTCAGCTTACTGTGACTTTCTTGCCCTTTCGGCGAATTCTGTGATCGACCTCCAGTTCTCGTCTTACCCGCCCTTGCAGGAGCACTGGGTACAGTGGATCGATTGTGCCATCTTTTTGGAAGTACTTACATCGCTTGACTCCCAAGTAGCGTGCTCTCTGGCTTTCTTCTCTCTCTACCTTCTCCTTCTCAAGCTCCTTGGCTGGCAGCTCCTCACCTTCCCAGGGATTAGTCCTCAGACTGATTTTCTTCTCCATTTACACTCATCATCTAGGTAATCTCATTTGTTTCCACATCATTAAATCTGATTCGGACACTTATAAATTCCATATACATATCTCCAGCCCCAGCCCCGTTCCGAAGCATCAGACTCATGGATTAGACATTCTACTTAAGTCGCTTACGATGTGTAGTAGGCTTCTCGAATGTAACATGACTAAAGTAGAACTCTTTCTTTGCTTCTTGCAAACCTGCTTTCCTCTTAGTTCTTCCTATTTTATTGAGGGCCTCACCATCCACTAAATTCTCATGCAAAAATCCTTAGAGTCTTCCTTGACTGTCCTCGTGCCCCTACATGTCACATCCAATCCATCATTAAGCTCTGTAGCTCTACTTCCAAAATATATTCTAATTCTGACGATCCTGACTCTTAGGCCTCCCATCCTTGCTCAATGGTCATCGTTTCTTCCATGGACTACTTCGGTTGAATTTTAACGTATCTCCTTATTTTCATATTGGTTGCTCTGTAGTTAATACAAAAGCCAGGATACTCTTTTAAACCTAACAAGTAGGTCACTTCTCTTCTCTGTTCAAAATCCATCAGTGGGTAATTGCCTTGCACAAAACCCATAGCCCTTACTTTAGCGTATCAGGTCTTACGTGATCTGCAGGCCTCATCTCCTACAGCCTCACCCCTTTCTCCCTCCAGAGGTCTTCCCGCAGTTCCTGCAAGACAGCGATCCATCGACCCCCCTTTCAAAGGGCTTAAAGCACTTGCTGATTGTCTGTGTGCTGGGGCGGCTTATTCCCACCACCCAACCCAGGGACCAGTCCGTCAAACGGCGCCTCCCCCAGGTCACTGGCTGTCACCTGGCTTGGCTTTATTTTTCTTCGTGGCACTTCCTGCTGGGTGGCATTACATGATAACGTTTATGATGCTGTTTCTTAGTTGTTCTTTATCCCACTGGATGGGAGTGTTGTCTGTCTTGTTTGCTATTTTATCTTTAACAACATGGAACAGACTGATATAAGAAGTGACTGCGAAATAGTTGTAGAATGAATGAATCTACTGAACGGGAATATGACTTATTATATATTTCTATATTTTTTCAGTTAAATATTTAGCTTGGAACTACTATAAAATATTCCTAGGACTAATGGATAGGAACCAGTTTGAAGTAGTAAATAAATTTTAAAAAATTAAGTCCTATGTCATTATTTTAAATTTGCACAAGACTGTTTCATTGTTTTGAAATTAGATGTATAAACAATAAAAATACCCAGTGGCTTAAACCAGATTAAAATATTGAGTCAGTAATAAATTAATAACAATGATTTGGCCTTAAGCATGATTAATTACCAAACTATAATTCCCTAACTTCTTGACAAAAGCAATCTCTACTGTAGGATAAGTATTGACATTTCAGCTTTACTTCAAGTCCTCATTTCTTTTTAATTCTCAAAAAATAATTAAAATTTAAACTCAGTATTTATTGGTTTTGTAAAATATCCTAACTTAACCCATTTGATTTTGGGTTATATCCTGCTTATGGGTAAAATGGTGTGATCCCTGGGATTTACAACAGTGTGGGGAGATTGGGAGTTAACGAGAGTGAAAATTGAAAAATAATGGCCATGATTTGAAAAATGTGGAAGCTTAGGATGAGGAAAGGGGGCTCACTATACTATTCTCTTCATGTATTTGTTTTAAATTTTGGTAAATACTTTTAAAATAAAAAAAAATGTTCACTCAAATTTTGTCAGAAAAAAACTGTTTGAGAGAGATACAGTCACGTTAATTTGAAAATATTTTCAAAAAAAAGCTTTATGAGTTTTGGAAGTTTTTGTTTATTAAGTAAAGACAAGGAAAGCACATTTATCAGATATTTCTTATTGGTCAATCCTGGAACCAACTTTGAAATTTTTTGAGTCATGCCGGTCATAATTTTATTCCTGTAGATTATTTATTTAAAGGCGCATATCAATGCACATGTCATATAGTTAGTTGGTAGATTTCATGTTTCTATCTAGTGTATGAAATACAGACCAGAGAAAGATGTAACTAGGATATGAAATTAATACTCTACTTAGAGTATTGAGGTATGACCCTTGAGTCTTGCATTAATCTTGTGTGCCAACAGTGTGAACAAATTGTGTTGACACTGAAAATATACACTTTTTAAGGGCCGTTATTTAAATATTTAATAATAGTGCGCTTCTCCTTAAATTATAGAAATTATTTTGTCCATTTTTAGCAATGAGATCACTGTATCCATTCGGCACGTTCAGGCCGACGTCAGCGCCATGACCTGAGTGTTAATTCATTTTCTCTCTTTTCCAACAGTCCACCTCCCATCTAGCAAAGGGGCGCAGTGTGTGCGTTCACCAAGACGTGTTTTGCTAATTCGATGCCAGTGGATTGTCATGAGCACAGTTGTCGAACGCGAGCATGGTAGTTAGAGAAAAATAGCCCAACTGCCGTGTGATTATCACCAAATTGTCTAGGGCATAAATAGAAATTATTATGTCTTCAGAGCCCGGGGGGAGGTTTTGAATATAAATGCCTCGGGACTTTTAAGAGGTATTGTGTGTGCATACGTGATCATAAGGACTTTTGAATATTGAATGGTAAGGTTTCACAGAAAATGTGGACAAATGGCATTCCATGTCATCGTGGAATTTTATATTAAAATATTGCTGGAATTCAATTACACAGATCTAAGGCATATTACTCAGTCATGATGGAGGCAGCTTGTCCCGGCGCTGACCTCTACCAGCTGAGTGACCTATGAAAGTTACTTAATTTTTATATGCCTCAGATTGCACTCCCTGAAAAGAGGATGATACTGACTCATAGACGAGTGATTATGCATTGAATCTGAAACTCTTTTGTGTTTCTTTATCAGTAAAATGATTTTTAGGTTTCATATTGTTAACACGTGGATCTTGGCAATATCAAGGCATAATAAGAAACGTGGTCGTGTTATTATTAAAAATAGAGATTCTGCAAATTAATAAATGCATAGGAAAAATTCTATATTCTATATTCTATGCTTTTGTGATTAGAAGCAATTCAGAAGATGATAATTCTTTAACTAAAAGTTATAGCTGAATGATTTAGTAAAATTAAGATAAGTCAGAGGAAAGAAGTCTAGCAGTAAAGTACTGCCCTTTGCATCTCTAGGAGCATGGAGTAAGCGCAAGGGAGAGTTCATTGGTGGGACAGATTAAAGACAGCTGTGATTTCCCCTTGTCCCCTCCCCTTGAACCTAGCTAGGCCCTGTCATTGCTTTGACCCATGTCATATGGTGAAAGTGATGCTGTGCTGGGTATTGGGTCCCAGTCTTAAGGAAATGTCAGCTTTCGTCTTCTGTTTCTTGGACTAGTTTTTCCAAGAGCCCTGAGCTTCCCTATGGGAAGCAGGACTGTCCTGACTTTGGCAGAGGGTGAAACCACCTCTTGGTCCCTTAGTCTGACAGTCCCAGCTGAGCCCGGACATCTACCCACCCAAGGCTGTACACAGGAGTGCTGGTGTCTTGGATCCTCAGGACCAGTTCTCTGCCAGCTGCGTCCCCTGAGTGACACCAGTTGTCAGGGCCATCGGGAGCACAGGAATCGTCCAGCCAGCTGAACCTGCTCTAGTCATTCACACAGAACAAACGTGTGGGTTTAAGACAGCGAGTTAAGGCGTAATTGGTTAGGTGACAATAGACCGGTTCCCTGAAAGTCACTTCAACAAGTCAAAAAAGCAGAAAATGTTAAAAAAAAAAAAACAAAAAACACCTACAAAGATAATCTTTCTGTTATTCTTATCGGATAATTTTGCTTAATATTACTGAGTCTGAAAATTAGGTCAAAGGGCAAATATTTGGAAGAGAAGAAATTTTACTCATTTGCTTCTCAGACATGCATTTTTTGCTCCATGCCAAAATGTCTGTAAATTCTGATGACCATTGTTAAAAAATAATTATTTAGTTTCTACCTATTCTACAGGGATTTATGGTATTTTAGCAGATTCAGACATAAGGTAGACCACGTTGCTATGGAGACAAAGAGAATATTACAGATCACTGAACATGCATTGAACTCATTTATAAGTAAAGTATAGTATTCGCAATCCAAGGAGAAGTTAGTTGACTTGTACTGGACGCTATCAGATCTGTCAACATTTAAGAACCTAGTTTTAAGACGAGTGAAAACTTGAACTACAGAGTTAGCATTTGTGTTTTTTTCCTCAAGGCTCCTATTCCAACCGCATTTGATAAGACGCTATAGCAACCTTGCCGCCTCGTGCGGGCCTTTGATGTCAATGGAAATTGTACACTTCAAACATGAACGTGTTATTTAGATCTTTCGTGGGAGGAGCCGAACCTGAAGGAAGGGGGTAGGATGCTGAAGAGCTAATGATGGTTTTCAGAAACCGCTAACCAAATTTCGTGCTTTCAGAGCAGCGTGAAAGGAACGTTTTTGTTTATGAAGGGGAGCTCGCGCTTTCAAGTTAAAATATCACTGTCAGAAGCATTTGCTCCTTTAAAGCTTCTACATTGTTAATAAAAATATGTTGCCGTGTGACTGGACACTTACGAGAGCGTCTCCATGACCACGTTTTCAGATACTCTTCATTCTACCTTGAAATTCATTGTAGAGATTCTTTATACTGTTGGAGTTTTCTTCCTATGCTTCTGGCTGCTGTTTTATGGCTGTTTTTTTTTCGGTTCTATCGCTTACCAGAGAGTGGTTAGTGAGAACGGACGAGAACAAAGCACGAAGCAATCAAGTTAGCTTTTCTGCTAAAACAGTTTCAAGGGAATAGAATGCTGAAATTGACAACTATAAGATCTCTCAATTACTTTCATATTTCACTCATTCATATAGTCGATTATAATAATTTTCCTTTACTTTCATGGATTTGTAAAAAAATACTTCTAATCCATTTATAATAGATTATGCCATTTTTTCTTGGTATAATTTATATCTAACATCGTACCTGGATCACTATGGATACTTAATTATATTTGCTGAATAAAGTTATTAAAATCAGGTTTTGTTAAAATGGGTTAGAATTACTAAAAGAAAAGCAACATATGAAATGGTTTTTTTCAGTATTATGAAATATAATTGACATATAACATTGTGTAAGTTGAAGATTTGCAGCGGGTTGATTTGATACATGAATGTAATGCAAAAAAATGATTGTCACCATGTTAGTTAACCCTTCCATCATATCATGTAATTACAGTTTCCTTTTCGTGGTGAAAACATTTAAGATTTACTGTCTCAGCAACTTTCAAGTATACAATACAGCATTATTAATTATAATTACTATGCTGTACATTATGTCATCTGAACTTATTGGTCTTATAAATAGAAGCTCGTGCTGGGGGTTGGGGTTAAAAACTAGGGGCATCTTATGTCACCATGATGCCAAAATGTTAGTAGGGTTGACACATCCATCCAGTGAGGTTATCAGCAGTGTGGCAAAGAGAATTTAGGTATATTAGTTTCAAAGTCTTGGGCGTTAAAGTTGGAATTTCAAGATTTTTCAGAAATGGTAATTTGGTAGGAAAATCGAAATTATGTAAGTATGCACCGTCCTTTAAAATGCAGCGGCTGCTCGACAAATGCGGATTTTTATTATTGCTGACATTTTGAGAAAACATCTGCAGCAGAAGATGCCGCGATTGTGAAAAATGTCATAAGTTTTTCATGCGCCCAGTTCCTTTGTCAGAGTATTATCAGATTTTCTGCTTTGGAAGTGTTTTTGGCTGAAACAGGCTAAAATCTGTCTCGCATGTAGGCACACTGGAAAAGTGACTGATAGTTTCCGAATCTCTTTTTGAAAATATTGGGATACTCACGGTACTACAGTAACTGTTGTGACATAGAAAAGTATCTTAATTGATTATAACTTCTCCAAAATGTTCTTGTCATTTTAACTTGCACAGCTTTTTATCTGGAGAATAAGGGGCAATCATCTAGGGAACAAATTAATAGAATGGCATGTAAGAGAGAGGTAAGCTCTCTCTTTAATAAAATACTTTAATGGTGAACTAGGAAATACAAATATGAAGAGCCACTTTGCAATGTCAGGCAGCTCTTCTGTGAAACTTGAGATTAAATATCTCAACCGATGATAATGGGTGGTTTGCACACCAACATTTCCTCTGCCTCTCAAACCATAGCATTTTTAACTAGACCATCAGGAAGTTAGTATAGCCCAGTAAAAACCCTCTATTTTTATTTTTCAAATTTATTCATGTTTTTATGGTGGTAACTTACACATATCGCCCCCTACTGTCCTCTCCCCCTAATCCCTGGTAACTACCATTCTATTTTTTTGTCCCTGTGAATTTGACTATTCTACATGCCTCATATAAGGGCAATCATATAATATTTGTTCTTCTTCTTGGCTCTCCTAATCCCAGTACGATCACACCCATTAGCCTTGATAAGACCCTACAGAATTTCCCGGCCTGCGGGGCCTCTGAGCTGCCGCTGAGGCACATGTGGGGTCATCCTTTTATGGGTGCACGTCACTATCGAGCAACCTTATTAAAACAATCCAAACATTTCACAAAAGGTCCATTATTCCCAGTAAAGATTTATATTCCAAAATGTAAATATCTAAAGACAGATCAAACCCCCATAGAGTAGTGGACTAAGAAAGTCTACAACCCATCCATATAGCACAGTAAACACTAGATGTTATATAGACAATAGGTTCAAGTAATGAATAGCCACAGTAACAAACAAAAAACAGTACCTTCCACCCCTAATCAAAACCCGAATTTCAGAAGCACCATTTCAAGATGAGCAACAGCTCTTCATTAACTTCAATAACAGGATAAATGCAAAAAAAAAAAATAATCATGATTTCAAAATAAATTCATTAAAAATGTTGACAAAATCTTAAATGTCTTCATGATAAAAATAATTAGCAAAGTGGAATTATAAGGAAATTTCTTGACTCAGATAAAAAACATCTCCAGAAACAACTATAGCTAACATCATAATTGTTGCTGAAATATTGATCACTTTCAAGTAAGATTGGGTACAAGGCACAATGTTTTATTCTTTTAATGCAACATTGTACTGGGCCCTAGCCGGTGAAATTAAGAAAGAAAAAGAAATAAAAGGCATTTGGATCAGAAAGGAAAAAGCAGAAATATTTTTATTTTTTGATGACATGATTATGTCCATAAGAAATCTAAAGAAAATTAAAAAAAAAAAATCTTATAGAGCTCTTAAGTGAATTTAACAAGGTTCAGATTAGAAGTTCAATATCCAAAATAAATGTATTTTTATATGTAAAAAAATAGTTAGAATGAAACTAACAAAATATACTTGAATAAGTCTAGAAAAATATGTGTTTGATCTTTGCAACAAAAGCCATGATATATTATAAATGGAAATTAAAGAAAATCTAAATAAATAAATACAATGTGTTCCTGGGTCAAAATCCTTAATACATAATGAGACTATAAGCCTTCTCTAAATTAGTCTACAGATACAAGGCCAGAGAATGACAAGCTGACTCTAAAATATATATGGAAATGCAAAAGAGCTAGAAGAAACAAAATGATTTTGAAAAAGAACAAAGAAGAATTATAGCACCTAATTTCACGACTTACTGTAAAACTGCATTAAGACACGGTGACATCAGTGTAAAGAGAGAGGAACAAATGGAACGGAACCTAGAAAGAGACCGGTCCTAATACATACGGTTAATTTTTGTGAAGTCACCAGAGAAAGTAAGTGGAGCTTTGAATATTTTAAAATACTCTGCTGAAACAACTAGAAAACTGTATGGCAAAGAATGACCCTTTTCCTGTACACTAAAGTCATTTGAGGTTGATTTTAGACCAAACTTTAAAGCTCAAATCTCAACATAAAACTCAAATCTTTACATATAAACATAATATATTTATGTCTTTGGGATGCCAGGAAAAAAAAGCAAGAACCATAAATGAAAAAAATTGGTAAATTAGAATTTATCAAAAATGAACATTTTTGCTCATTAAAATTTATAATTAAGAAAATGGATGTACAGATTACAGGCTAGGAGAAAGTATTTGCAATGTAATTAATCATGTCAAAAATGAACAAAGAACTTCTAGAGATTAAAAAATAGGAACATAATTAAAAATCATAGAAAGACTTAGTTTACAAAGGAAGTTATACAAATGGCCAATAAATGCATAGAAAGACACCTAACATCATTAATCATCATTGATATGTAAATTTAAACAATACATATCTTTACATTTTCATGAGAAATGGTAAAATTAAAAAGACTGATGAGCAAATATTGGTAAGAATATGAAATAACTGTAACTCGTACTTTGCAAGTGATAATATGAGATTGTATGGCTTTTTAGAATACTGTTTAACCGTTTCTTATAAAATTAAACATTCCTCTACAGTCCAGCAGTTGCACTTCTAGGTATTACACAAGGAAAATTAAAGCATTTTTAATAAAAAGGAATTTAATAAGAATGTTTATAGCAGCTATATTTATAATAGCCAAAAAATGAAAGCAATTCAAATGTCCATCAACATGGATAAACAAATTATGGCATATTTATATTGTGGGTGTACATGCAGCAATAAAAAGCAATGAACTGCTGATAAACATAAAACATGATCTGTCTCCAAAAATTATTTCGAGCAAATAAAGCCAGTCGCAAAGATGTACAAACGGATTCAATTTATAAGAAATTATAGGACAGGCAGCACTCATATGCAATTGCTGACATAATAGTGGCTGAGTAGGGGACAATTTGACTTGAAGGTAGCACAAAGGAATTTTTTGGTGATAGAATTATCATGAGTAGAATGGGTTTCCATGTGCTGAAACTCAGCGAACTTCCTGAGATCTGTGAATTCCGTTATATGTACATTATACGGCAATAAAAACAATCGACAAATTGTTTTCTGAATCCAGAGCAGCACCTATTAAAAATTCGTGCTAGAGGAGGCAAAGGAGAAAGTCGTAGGATGTTAAAGACAGAAAAATCTTAACAGAACCCCAAGAAGAGACAACAGATTACCTGCAAAGGAGGATGATTAGACTGACAGCGGAGAGAACGGCCGTCAACCTAGAGTTTTAATTCCGGAGTAACTATGATTCAAAGTGAGGGCAAATGGAGACGTTTTCCGGAAAAATTTCAGCACACGTGCGAAGAAACTGCTCTGAGTGAAGAAAACTCTGAAAGCGATGGAACTAGGAGGAGCGAGTGTCGTGCAGCCTCCTCTCTCAGGCTCCCCCGAGCGTGTGCGGGGAGCGGGGTCCTGGGGGAGGGGGGGACACTTGTCCCCACGGTGGAACCACGCCCGGAAAGGCTCCAGCTCCTGCACGTGACGTCATCAGCTGCAGGGCTCCCGGGGGCGGCAGGTCTGCGTGGGGTTCGCTGGCCGGTGGCCTGACCGGCTGGGGGTCAGGGAGCAGCTGGTTTCCTGGTTGGGGGCGCTGGAGAGGCACCTGCGGGGAGTGGGGGGACCCTAACGGCTGCGACTTCTGGAGGCACCTCTGAACCTCCGCTTTCCCGCGGTGTCTGCGCTAGCCATCGCGTCACCGCTCGTAAGGCGCGAGGGGCCTGACAAGTGGGGCTTCGTCGTCGTTTCCAGATCCTCGCCGCGGTAAAGTTCATTTAGGTTTCTGATCCTTTCATATGTCAAGAAATTTCAACATGATGTTTGTCAGTGAAAGAAATGGAAGTGCGTTTAGGATTTTTAAGCGTAATCCCAACGATTGTGCATTTCTGAGGTTTCGGGAAAGTCACTTTCATTTTTTACCAAAGCTATCTAAGGTGACTATCAAAAATTTAAAGAGAGTTCTGCCAGCAGACTGGATGAACTTGGAAGGGCCAGAAATTTCCACAGTCTCGCCAACAGCTTGATTTTGAAGTACTTTGCCAATGATCTGATTGGTCGAATGGTCCATCTTTTCTCTACCGATCTATTAATCTATCTAATTCTGAGCTTGCCCACCTAGTCCAGGGTGTGGCTTGAATCCACGTCACTCAATAGTCCCAGGCTTTCGGGCATCTAGATGCACAGTGCATTTGTAGCTGCTGGTCCTCGGGGTGGGACCGAGACATGCGATTGTTTGGTCCAGTGAATTATGAGCAGAAGTGATCATTCGGCTGCCCAGGGCCAGCGGGGTTCCAGGTGGTGGCTGCTCAGCCAGTCTGAGTCCCAGAGGATGCAGAGCAGAGCACCCAGAGGACCAGAGGACTGGACGACAGGTGCTTGTGCAAGAAAGCGAACCTCTGAGATTTGGGGGTTATAATCGTTCTGTACTTTTCTGTATCTTTGGAATAGTTCATAACTAAATTTTAAAACTTAAAAAAAAAACTTCATGTAGAGATCGTAGGATTACATGGAAAGGATGGTATTGAAAGGAGTCTTTTAGAACTTCTCTTTTTCTGGGAAGCTTACCACTGAGAGGGTGGCCATGGGGCAGCAGGGTCTGGGCTGTCAGGTGTCACCGGAGCCAAGCTCAGCCTGAGGCAGCGTAAAAAAGTCTGATGGGCAGGCAGCTGATGCCAACGACGTCAGCACGTGCCGGAGGTCCTGACGGGAACATCACATCAGAAGGCTGGTCAATATCAGAGACTGATCAGCACCTGGTCTTGGTCCTGGGTACCGAGGTTCACGTCCCATTCTTCACTTTCTCGAGGTTTCATCCAAATCGGTCTAAAGCAAATAGACTGGAAATTAAGACACAAAGAAATGTGACAGGAAACCTATTAGTGGAGCAGGTGATCAAGCAGATCGGAGTCACCAGCCAAAAGGCAGTAACCTGTGTACTGGGCTGGAGGGTGTCCCCCTAAAATTTGTATCCGGTCAGAACCGAGGAACGTGATCTCATTTGGAAATGGGGCTTTTGCAGATAAAGTTAGCTAAGACGATAGTGTATTGAATAAGGGTGGGTCCTAAATTCGAGGACTCACGTCCTCATAAGAAGGTGGCGTGATGATATGGAGGAGCACACAGGGGGATCAGCTACGTGAAGACAGGCAGAGATTGGCGGGAAGTGTCTGCAAGCCAAGGGGCCCAAAGGTTCAGGCCACCAGCAGAAGCCGGAAGACGCAAGGAAGGGGTGTCCCCGAGGCTTCGGGGAGCGAGGCCCGGCCCACACCTGGATTCTGGACTTCCAGCCTCCAGAACTGACAGCATAAATTGCTATGGCTTCACCACCCGTGTGTGGTACTCTGTTATGGCACCGCAGGAAATGAATCCAGCCTGGTTCCCGGACTCCACGCGAGAATGAAAGCAGGACCAATAATATCACTAATTAAATAGTAAGTGGCAAGGCACTCTGTCAGCCCACGTATGTCCCCTGCTAGGGGCCAAGTTCAGTTCCAGAGTCGACAGCGGGGACCGGGCAGAAAGAAGGCTGAGGATAAGGAGGCTTGGCGGGAGTTTGGGGTCAAGGGCGGAGGTGAGTTCCGTCCTAACGCTCTTGCATGCAGCCGCATTCATCCGCAGAGGAGGAAAACGCACAACGGATTGTCACTCGGTGTTGACATGTGCCCTCACCTCTGCTCTCAGCCCCGTCCGTCCGTCAGGGCGGGAGGCTCAGCAGCATGTGTCAGCGAACAGGGTCACTCCACTCGGAGGACTCTTTCTTGAAGAGTTCACCTCAAGAAAAACTCTTGACTAGTGGGCCTCCCAATTACACAGCTTCCCCCCTGCTCTGCCTGAAATTGAAATTCCTCAGCCGTCCTAAGTGTTACAAGAATCTGCAGTTTCCTTTAAACAATTAATGATTGTGAAAATTACGGTTTGTTCTTCTTCTGTCTCCCTAGGGACACCAAATGGCACTCTGAATGTCATTAATATAATATGCAAATGATGTGTTTGGCTCCTTTCCTCGGTTTAGGGTAACCTTGACAATCAGCTTGTTTGCACTAATAAGCCATCCAGTGACGGCCAGCCCAGCTGCCGAGAAGGTCACCGGAAATCTCCACCTTTGTTTCCTCGCTTAGGCAGACGTGACAGTATTTGATGGAGAAGGAAAGAGCTTTGATTGATGTCTACCTGAAGTTACCTGAGTGTTAATTAAGGATGATGCAGAGATCTTGGGATTTCTCCCTTCAGACACAAATGAAGAGCAGCTGCACTTTTCAAATGAGCTGTCCGACTATTTAAAGGGTATTGTCTAGATTTCAGAATCTCCTTGCAGTGGGAATGGGGGGTGTGCCAGGTCGTAGGGTTTTGGGTGACCATGTTTATTTCATCGTTAGAAACCTTATTTCAGCGTGAGAGGAGACATTGCTGCGGGCCGTCTTTTTAAAACGGGCGTTCTGTTAACATCCTTGTACCCTGAGATCCAAGAGGGTAACGTTGATCACACAGGTGTATTGTAAGCCTTGTGTTGGGCCCAAAAGCATCACACTGGCCAAAACAAGCCCCACGCGGAGCCAAAACACTCGGGGTGAGAGGTGCCCGTCTCCCACGCCTCTGTGGGCAGGTGCTGTGCGTGTGTCCGTACAGTGACCTGCCTGTCACACTCAGCCAGTGCATCCCTTATTTCAGTAGTGTATTTTTACGTACAGTGCTTCTGCTTGGTTCTCTTATTTTTCTTCTCCTTTCATACCGATCATATCCTTTTACATCCATCTGATGTGTATATGATCCTAAGTGAAAGTTTTCGGTTCATCTAGTGTAATGCTGTTGCCTGTCGGCATTTGTATTTCTGGTGCATCGTGTTCCTTGGATGTGAATCTGTTTTGTGGCCGGACCCCGGTTTTGTCGGCTTCAAAGAGCTTTGGCGATAGGGGTTAACGAACGCAGGGTGGAGACCCCCACGCAGAGAAACAACCAATCGTGTCTTAGATCATTGTTCACCGTCTCAGAGGGTTTGAAGAGGGAATGGGAAAAAGAGGGAAGTGACCAGTTTCTAGCAACGCAAGGCTGGATGACCTTGCTCTGATCGCACTCCTGATAAATACCGATGCCTGAGACGATACGGGGCGGGGGCGCCGCCCGGGTCAGACTGGCGTGCCCTCCGAACTGAGAACCCCCGCCTGGAGGCTCTGCTCCCCTTCTGCCTCGGGGTTCTGCCGACCTCTGTTTCCCAACTCGTTTGTGGGCTCTGAGGACTGACTTGTACCGAGAATGACCCCAGGTTGAGTAGCGTGGGCATTTGAGGACTTAAAGCAAATGACTCCTCAAAAGACATGATTTGATTAAGAATTCTATCATTTTCCTGAATCACTGATTTCCTATTCATATGTGAAATGGCGCCTCTCCCAGGGGCTTGACGGGGAATGATAGTGAGCAGCATAGATGGAGATCCGATTCAATAGCACGTATTCAATAAATAAACTTGAAAACCATCGAGGGTCAACTGTCGGCCTGTGTGTTCCGGAGTTGACAGTGGACTTGACCTCTGCACTGCTGCTTCGGACCCTGCTGCACTTGGCAGTGACTTCATGCTGATTCCTAGGAACATCGTGTCAGCTGGTCTCTAAATAGGAGGAATCTGGCCAGTAGGGAGGGAACCCATTTACATTTCTCTCTGAGGCTCTTTCATCCTAATACCAAATGCCATTGTAAAGCGAATGAAATACCATTCTCAGATGTTTATTGGATTCTTAAAGGGAAATGCCAGATGTGCTTCAGAAAGAAGTTTGGTAAGATCCCTTCACCACCACGCCCAGGATCCTGCCCCCTTGTGCTTTCTGAAGCGCGAACCTTGCCTTTGAAATGTCAGAACACGACTCGACCTTAAATTTTGTACCAACGTGATTTGCAACATGCGTGGTGATGGCAGAAACAGGTCAGAGGCAGCCCAGGCTCCGACGCCGAGCCTTCGGCCTCTTGGGGGGCCCGGCTCTCGCGAGCTCTCCTGGATTGGGTACCCGGCTGCGGGGCAGGCCCCGACCACAGCCTCGGTGGTGGCCCCGCCCTTACCCATCTGTCCACCTGCTCCGCGCTGTCAGCTGACCACCGACACCGGGCAGAGGGAGCACAGATGGACACGCAGAGTCCTCATGCTCGGGGGTCCCTGTTGGAGACCGTATTTTGAGACTATTCTTGATTTCAGGAGAAGAGATAAGAGTTTTAGGGCATATAGCCCATCAATGAAATTTCATGGGAACTGGGATATGTCTGCCATCTATGCACCTTAATGATTTTGATTAAAAATGGATATAGAGAATGCTAAGAAAAATGTAGTCTAATTGCTTGTAAAACCAGTATTTCATGGCTTCAGTTTTGACTAATTTTCCAGTCGTTACTATTTTCCTGGAGGGCCCTAGCAAAATAATGCGTTTGGGAAGCTAACCATCTGGGAATGTAGTTCTGCTAAAAATGACAACCCCATTCTTTTTTCCTAGAAAAGCTATGTGATAGGATGATAAAGATACAGTCCTAGAATTGGATGAAGAACGAGTTGTCAAGAAAAATTTGATTTTCAGCAACACAGAAGCGATAACCGTCTAAATCGAGGATGGATTTTCTTAGAGGCACGACGGAGGCGGCGTGGAGGGGTGATTGCCTTTGGGGGATGCGCTCAGGGGGTGCGGGGAGGAGCGATGACGTCACTGCGCACGTGTGACGGGGCGGGGCCAAGTTCCCCGAGGGAAGCGGCTCCGCGAGGGGGGAGCGTTTGATGCGTCAAAAGCCGTCAAGGAGCGTGAGGACTGGAAAAAAAACAAAACGAAACATCATCTGATTTGGGGAGAAATAGGTTCTTCCCTGAGGTCCCGGGGCGTGATGGTGGTAAAATCGCTCTCCGCTCCTCTCCAGGTGAGCACTAAGCACTAAGGGGCATTTATGATTTAACCTGACTTTTCCAGGACACTTTTTAAAAATAGAAAACACAGACTCCCGCTGGGGCCTGCGATGAATAACGAGGCGGCTGAGCGTGTCACAGCGCGCTTTCCTGCGCTCTCGCAGTGGGGGTTCGGCGCTTGTCTCATCCGGAGAAGGGGCAAGAAAGAGTCGGCCTAGGACCGTCGCTCTGACACCTGCGTAAGCTACCCCATTAAAACAGGAGGGAGGGGGCACTGGTTCTAATTTTGGAGCCAGAGAACGGCCACCGACTATGTGTACGTATCAGTTGTACTTGTGGAGAGAAGAGGCCCAGGCACTAAAGAAGAATTTTCACACACACACACACACACACACACACACACACACACACACACATACCACACCCCTCAGAGTGCTTTGTCCCCAAAGCACAAGTAGCTTGCATTAAAAAAAAAAAAAAAACTCTTAATAAGTCAATGTCTCCAGCACACAACACATTAACACACTTTTGCTTCCTTAAAGTAATACTAGCAGCCGCAGCTCCGCTGTCCCTTTCTAGAATGTTCGCAGCTCACGAACAGCTGGGGGCCTTGCTAGGACGTGGCCCGCTGGTTCGCGCGGAGGCACGAACCGGCCGCGGGCCCGGGCGTTCAGAGGCGAGTCCTGCCCCCCGCGCCCGCTGCCCCCCGCGTCTCGTCCGCACGCACTGATTTCTCATCCGTGTCGGGCTCATCCAGCTCTCGTTCTCCCCACGTGAATTCAGGCTGTAAGCGCTCTGCATTCTGCTTGTTAAGGTGATTGTTGTCCATGATGAATAATTTAATACCTGATTTACTACATAATCAAGATCACCTCGGCGGAGGCCCCGTGAAGCAATAAAAAGTGAAGAGAAATGTTCTCAAATGGGCAAACTTGATAATCCCATAGAAATTTTTTTTTTTTCCTTAAAGAAATAATTGCAATACATGTGAATAGCGAATAATTGTCCTATTAAAACTCACAGCTGGCTGGACAACAAAGCAGGCAAGGTCAGGGATTCATGTGAAAATTAACGGTGACTATTGTTCCTGGATTTTGCTCCCAAGCTGCCTGATGTGCTGTTTCTCTTTGCTCCCAGGTCATCCCCCCATGGACGGGGCAGTTTGAGGGTTGTGATTATTATGGAGTGGAACAAAATTCAAAAGTAGGCCAAAGAAGAGGGCCTTTCTTCTATTTTTCAAAATCTCCTGCTATAGTCGCCCCCTGCCCCACGGACTGCATGCGCTCCCGATTCACGGGCTGCCCAGAGCCGGTCGGCACTGCTGGCCTGGCTGGGACTGTCCCCAGGAGCATCCCGCGTGTGGACGGTCGACGGACAGACGAGTTGTCTTCCATAAACACGTGTCCGTCCAGTTCCTGCTTTGCTAAGCGACGGCCAGCTAGTGCCTTTTAATGTGGCCCCCTGTGACGCGCACCAGGCCACAGACATATAGGGGATTCCATTTTAGAGAATTATACCTTAATTTAAAAGAACGATTTTAGTCCAAGGACTCCCAGGCCTCTCATCCGTGGGAATTAACTCAATATTGTACTGTACTCCAGATTACAGAAGGCAATGCTTATTTGCTTGTGGTTACTATGCTGGGGAAACCTTTGTGGACAAATGGGGAGTTTGTGTACGATGGATTGCTTAGCCTTTTATCTTTTCGTGACCCCTTACACGGAATATAATAGCATTTTAGCTGATATCGCTGGCAAGACAGTAAATGTTTGCTCTGGGAAGTTGACCATCGTACCGATAAACGTTCCAACATTTGAATTATAAATTGGTAGCCTGCCTGGCGCGGTTGATAGTGCCATCTGTCTTATCTGGAGACCGTGGCCTTTGATTGTGTTACGCCTGCCTTTGAAGAAGTTATCTCTCAGCTGTCTGTCTTACAGAGTGAGAATAAATAGCTGCGATTCAATCTTGCATCGTAACGTGCGTTTTTTTCTCAGTCACCGAGTCGACAAGAAACTTGTGAATGATGTAAGGATAAACACGGCATTAAACACAAGGCATCACTGCGTGATAGGACCTTCCGAGATAATAAACTTAAAGGCGGCTTACTGAGGCTGAATCGCACGTTGTCTTGACTTCGTTTTTCAGCACCTGAAATGTCCTCTGGGCTAACAAGTGAAGGGGGGTCCTGTGCGTTGCGTCTGACTCCCCCCTCCCCCCTGAGCCCCAGACCTTGCCTTGAAGGGGAAAGAGCTGCGTGGACGGAGGTGAGAATCGATCACGAAGCAGTGCAGACGTTAGAATCTGAGACTTCACCGGGACAGTCATTGATCGTCCGGTACAGTCGCCCTTACCGACGATGGCGCGGAAGTGCGTTCAAGTGCCGTCGCGCCTGAGATTGGCGTTTACGGCAGGAAGCAGAGGATCCGTGTCTCTGAGATCGGTCCGCTGTGGTCCTTCGCTGCTTTCATGAATGCTGCAAGGAGTTTGGCGGACTGAGAAAGCGGAGCGTGGTGATCCCCTCGGGGCTCGGGCACCAGCGAGGTCTGCAGGATTGCTTTCTGGTCTTTCATTTACCCCTTTCTGACTATGAATAAAATCTACTTTGAAATGTGATTTCAAAATTAAAGAAATTTGATGTTCCTCTTTGAACATTAGACTTGTCATGCGATTAGCTTTTTGGGGAAATATTCAGACTTTAAGAGTTCATAGTTCTCTCTTTCTCATTCTGAAAATGGCTGTTTAGATCTTTCAAGGAAGAAAAACACCCAGACTTACCTGAGCTGTTGAGTTTCCAGTGGACGCGCTGTATAGACAGGCCACTGGGCGGCTACAGGGCTGAGACAGGCGTGTTTCAATCCGCTAATATTATGTGGAGAGTTGACCTTGCTGTGTGGACCACACAAGGTCAAAATTTGGGTAAAAGGACATCTAATGTATGTTGGGTGAACCTTTCAGTAATCTGAGGTGGTTCAATTATTTTGCAAATTCGTAGCAACTTGAGTGGTTCTCTAACCACTATTTCTGTGAACTATTACATATGAAACAAAAATTAAGACCATAATTGCATAAGACCATAATCGAACAGACGGCTAGGCAGACATGTACTTAACATTTACATCTCCAGGTATTTTAGAAACTCTACTGAGTAAAGTCAGGGAAACTCGAAATCGTGAGGGGTTGTGGTGATTCACAAGAGTGTGGATAACCTTATGAACGCGCCACGTAACCGGTCAGAGAGGAGGGTATAGGGACGATGCAGAACACGAGTCTAGGGTGGAATTCCCATATTTTCACTTAACCGGCCATGCGGTCGCTTAGGTTGATTAGCTTAGCTCTGCCTTAGAATCGCGGGAGAGATCAGTTAGGGAGGAACCTGCAGAACAAAACACGGCCTCGTCAGCCAGTGCTGAACAGGTCTTGGGTCTTCACCGGTGATCACGAACTTGGAGGAGGAGCACTTGGGATGTCCCAAGGCCTGGTGTCAAAATCTGGCCTCTGCCATTTATGACAGGGTGACTGGAGGTGCCACTTTGCCTCAGATTTTTTCATTAGAAAAGTAGAGATAGTAATTTGTGTCTCGCCTAGGTGTAAAGAATGACAATAAAACTTGGTCATTGTGAGGAGGAAGTAAGAATGAGAGAGAGCTGTGTGGAGGTGGCTATTTTAATTAATTAGCCCACAACACCACTGCCGACGGAGACGGAGGCGGCGTTTCTCCGTCTCGTGTGACTCCTCCTCGTTGGCACTGATGGGTGGCGCGAAACTCGAGCGGGCGCCGCCTCCACCGCGCGTCTCACCTGGGTTTCCAAGATCCCGAGTCACGGAAACGTCGTTTAGGAACAGTGACTATTTCCTGTGGGTCTAATAAGTTCCCTCGAGTGAGCGCATCGCATCAGTGGAGGGAGGAGGGTCCCAGAGCCCTGTGCAGCAGAGAATTGCAGGTCAGCGAGACGGAGGAAAATTCAGATTTACTGGAAGTGCATTTTAGAAGGAGACGGGCCGCGCTGGGGAAGGCTGCAGCCCCGCGGAAGTTGGGAGGTGACGAGGTAAGTACACCCCAAGGGAGCAGGGGGTTTTCAGCGGGGAGAGCTGTGACCACGCAGCAACGCGAAGGTCTGTTGCGATCTGGGCCGAGATGGGAGGCCCCTGGCGAGCCGTCTGCGAGGTCACCTTGACTGACAGCTGGCTGCTCTATAACGCCTTGCCTGCGCTCATGTGCTCCCCCCAGAATTCAGTCTGGTATAATTAGGTCCACGCACTTCCAGCATAAAACATGGGATCATAATGACAGTGTTTGAGCCTTAGAGTGTGGGTGGATTAGGCCGTACCTTCTGCCCATGCGTTCGTAGCCGGTTCAGCCAGCAGCTTTTACGGCCCCTGTGCTCCAGGATTTGGGGTAATTTATAACCCGAAAAGGGAAGTATTTCTGGGAGGTCCTTAAGGAATGTCTTCAAGGGAGGTTTCTATGGTTACGGAGCCGGGCCTGCGCTCTCCTCGCTCATGCCTGACTAACGAGCTAACACCAGCACTGAATATTCTAGAGAGAAGGCCAGTAAAACGCGTTGATTAAGAAAGTTTAGAAACCCTTTTCCTCTCGTCAAATTGGATCACTCACTGTCTTCTAAAATGTAGCATGGCTATGCCATTTCTGTTTCCAGCGTTTAGACACAGTGTGGCTTCTTAGAGCCCTGTCAAAAAGAGTCATTGCTCGTAGCTTTGTCTTTCATTTCTTCTCTATCAGAGTCTTTTTTTTTTTTTTCCTTCTCATTTTAGACCCCAATTAAGTGCCACTTCTTATAAAAAATGCTTCTGGTTACCCCAGTTATACAGTAAACAGTACCCTCAGGTCTTCGGCGAATGTGTAATTTACTGGTTTGAATTATTATTCACTGTGCCACATGTATAGGACTCATCTCCTGTAATACGTTATAATTTTTTTTTTTGTAGGAAATACTATTTGTTGCCCTTCAACTGTTAGAAAATCCTACTGGGAATTTATGATGATGAGAGGAATAAACTCAAAAAAGAGTCTGGAGGCTTAGCTAGAAATAAATGATAAAGATTTATTCCAGGGTTTAGGGTTTTGCAAACCAAACCCACAACTAGGGAATACCCAAAGTGTTCTAAAGAAGAAAGAAAAGCTAAGAGTTCTTATAGTAAAAAGTACATTTTTGAGAAGAATCGGTTCTGCGTTCTTAGTCTCTAGGTGGGTCCGAAATGGTACTCTGGATGACCAGTGGCCTGGATAACAGATGCCACGTGGTCCAGACACACGGATATTCTTTTCTTAGTCCTTTACTGGGTAGCCAGAGGGTTATCTGGAGGTTTGAGGTATATCCAGCCATTGACACAGGAATGAAAACTTCAAGAGTTTAAGTTCCTAGGCTATTCAGAACAAGAATAGAATCATTTCCCCATCTCTCGACCTACCTGGTTTTAGTAATTTAACAGCTTGATTAGAGCGATTCCGTTTTATTTCTTCGCTCTATTCATCACAGGGTTGACTAGACATGTAATAAGGACTGCTCCAGTAGGAACTATTTGAGAGTTAAAAAAAAAAAAAAAGTTAATTGGTCAGAAAAAGAAAGAGTTCAAAAAGCACATTTATTTGATGCAAGAAAAAAGTTTCGAAAATCAATTTAAAGTTCGGTAAATTGAGATTAAGGCAGCAACGTATCGACTGGAAAGCATTGACGTATGACCGAGAGGTTTTAGAGGAAGAAGGAGAAATGTAAGTTTCATATATAGAAAAAGAAAAACCGAGGGCGAAATTAGACCCATTAAGGGATGTGGGTGGGTCCCCCTTAGTCGCCCTGCTGTCTATGTTCAGTACTGCCCAACTTCTGCGTTTTTCACATAAGAAAACTACTGTAGAATGTGTCCCTCGTAAGCCCCATACCGACCTTTCTCTCGAAGGATGTTCGTTTTAAATGGCTGCGTTTAGGTGACTCTGCGAAGTCCCAGGAATGAAAGGGATGACGATGGTCGCATTAGTTCGTTTCCTGTTTAAACGGGTAGTCGGTCTCCTTCTTACCGTCTTATGCCTCCTACGCGAAGCCAAACTCATGTGCACCTTGAAAAGAACAGACGCTACCGGGCTCAGCTGCGCCATGTGAACATCTTCGAAAGTCCTCGATGAAGCTAGCTCTTGCTTAGAATGTTTCCTTTATTCTAGGTTTTTCCGACGATACTAAAAGGCTTTGCCTTTTCATGCTATAGATATGTGTTACATAAAAATGAAATTACTAATATTATCTTTTATCTTTTTAGTATTGTTTTTCTGCTTTAGGCTATCTCTTTTCTTTTTTTCTTTTTCCTTTTTTTTTTTTTTTTTTTTTAGAAATTTTCCATGATATCGAGTTTAGAACCAATTTGGTTTCTTAGAACCCCGTCGGAAATGGTGACTGCCCGTCAGCCATAGGGAAGATGTCGGGGCGTGCCAATTCACCTCGCAGACCACGAGGCAATCAATATTAATCATATGGGCTCTAGGAGGCGCACCTTTTCCAGACTTATTAACAAATTGAGTCAAAGGAGAGAATCTTTGGAGACTTTCTACCCATTCGACTCTGCTTCGGCATTCTGTGTTACCTGCCTCTCACTCACATTCCTGATTTAGATTCACTAACAGGTTTTAAGATCTGACTAGAGACTTAAAAATCTGAATGTGATTCTTCAAGGCTCTAAGAAGAGAGGCTATTTCTAGGGTCTTCCCATCTTTGGGGAAAATTTAAGCACCTCTTTCTAAAATTTCTCTAAGAATAAGTGAAAATTAACTTACATAGCTAGCTGACATACACACGTGTGTAGATATGGAGTCTAGAAGAGTGACCGATGACTATCAGGCCAACGACTATCATTTAAGTTATCTCGCTCACTTTCTAGAATGTATTATACGTAATACTAGTTACATGTAATATGATAATAATTTGTTAAGGAATTAGTTTCGGATGCCCCCTGTGCTGAACACCTTATACGCTGTAAGAGTCAGCCAAGTGACCAGGGCAGTATGTGACGGAGCCCGATGGGCCGTGTCATGCAGTCGTGGGCCTCGGCAAGTCACTGGAAGGTAGTGTGTTGGGGGTGGCAGAGTCGCTTCCCAGAAACTCCGTAAAACGGTATCTGCTTCTCGTTGGCTTCCAAAGCTCGGAGAACCCTGGGCCCTGCCGCGCGGTGCTGCAGGGGGCCTGGCGGCTGCACCTGTCAGCTCCTGCGGCGACTCCCGGACCTCAGACCTCGGCCGGGGACCAGTGTGCGGGCCTTTCCAGACGAGCCTCAGGGCATCTGTCAAGGTATCGACTTGTAAAAAAACGTTTCTGAATGCCGGCGTCATTGTATGCTGTCTTTGCCTATAGACAGTGACTGTTATTTTTTGTAAAAAACAAAACGAAATAAAACACACACACACACACACACAAGAAAAAATAGAGGACAAAAAAAAAAAAAAACCATTCGATTTCTGGCGATCTTTCTTGTCACCTTTAATCCCTTGTGCACTAATAACGGGCCTCGAGTCAGAGTCTGAGATCAGAAGTCTCTGGCAGCTGCTCAGAAGGAGCAGAACCGGTGCTTTCCCCAGGAGGCGGGGAGGCGTGGCCGCGACTTTCTGACAAGCTCTGGCGGAGGCGAGTGCGGAGCCCGCGTGGACCCGGTTCCGGCTGAGCCGCCGGTGGGGAGGGGTGCGGACGCCGCCTCAACTGGGGTTCCCTGGTAAGTGGGGACGCCAGCGTGCACCCACACAGCGCACGGAGCGTGAGAGCGTCTGTCCTAGGCTCACGGGGCGGCTCTTTGTAGACGGCACGTGAGCGGCCGCCCGCCTTTTGCGGCTTATTTCTCAATGGCGTGTAGCTGCTCTGCATGCTGGGTGCCCTGTTGCTATTGAGAAGAAAGAGGGAGAAAAGGCATTTCTGTCAAGAACTGGACGTGGTCTTGACTGCCGAGTGGTCCCACGAGCGGTACAAATGGTCTGAGGTCAGTCGCTCTGAAAACCTAGTCGTTATTTTTGGCAGACATTCTCCAAGTATAATTGGCTTATGGCAAAAAATCCTATTTAACGTGCTTGGTTACTTGGGATTAAATTTTTATCCAGTTTATCTTGGAGGTACACCAAGAAGTTATCTTCATTAAAATTAGAGGTACTTTGGGTGCAATATGGAAAAATTTTAAATGGTTTAAATGGGCAATTTGCAGCACCTGCTTAAAAAATTTTCCAAGATAAAATACTTATTTATAAGCTGTATAAGTGCGCACCTTCGTTTCATAAATCTTTAACTTTTATTAGAGGATTAAAACCCTAGTCTTTTTCTTGGTTTATGTGCAAAACAAATCAATCTGCCCTTAATTGGCAGCGTGGATCGTCTGCAAGTTCTTCCTGTAGAGTTTTAACTCTTAAGCCATAGGAACTCAGCCTGGACATCAATCTAGAACATTCCTTCAAGATTACTTGAAATATATGCAGTAATCTGTTTTCGATGTTCTTAAGCAGGCCGCCAGAGAATACATATTTAGACAGACAATAGCTTTGGCCTGTAAGAAACTACATTTACACCTGCTCCTGTCCCGTCGTCAGGGACATGCTGGGCATTTCCTGGAGGCCTGTGCTGGGTGCCAATACCCCCTCAGGTAGCGGGCCCTCCACGGGGACCCACAGGGACCCACGGGATGATGTCCCCTTGGTCTTGGAGGCATCCTGAACTTCTCCTGCCCATTTTTTTCTTTCTCTTGACTGTTGTTAGTCTCTTAGGTCTTTCTTTCTCAGATTGTATTCTGCAGAACCGTTTTCACGGCAAGGCCAGTGAGTGGGGCAAGAGGGAAGCTTTCTGTGCCTTGTCCCGTGCTGGCCTCGCAGTCTGGCGGTCAGCACGCTGACGGCCACATGCCGGCCTGCAGGTAAGGAGAAGCATGGGGCAGCTCTGATTCCCTGCTGCTCATGCTGAGTGTGTATGTCTGTGTTTGCGTGTGTATATATAGTATATGCATGTGTGTGTGCATATACAGAGAGAGAGAGGGGGAGAGAGAGAGAGAGAGAGAGAGAGAGAGAGAGATTGATTTAATCTTGATACGGCCTGGTATAGTCCTGCAAGCATCATATTAATGATCGTAGTGAAATCGATGGTGATGAACGAGGCATGCCAGCATGAGCACTATACGTACACGATTTGATCATTTACACTCAAATTGCAGGAAGGATGGAAGGAAATTCACTGTCTTCTAATTCTAATTGCTTGCCTCCTATTTCCTAGGGAGAGATCTTTTGCCCAGGGCAGCTGGGGGTTTCTGGGGAGTCAGCACGGGGTGGTGTGGACCTCCGGGGACGGCCCCACCCGTCCGACTCTCCCTCAAGCTGTGTCCACACCTGCGCATCATCAGTTTGGGAGAAATGTGGATTTCACCTTGGGGTTTAACCTACTTTTGGTTTATGGAAAATTTCCGGGTGGAATTATTAAAGTAAGTGTTGCCTAGTTATAACAACTCATTTGTCTCCCTCGACCATCTTTGGTTTTGATGTGTTTCTTTCAATGTTTTATTATTTGGAGACGGCTGGAAATTTTTATGGGCCTCGTGTGGTGTGCGCACGCGATACTGACTGAGCTCAAAAGCAAGTGTGTGAGCCCACAGGCCACTAATGAAATGAGTTTCTGCATAGAAATGAATCAGTCAATGCTTTGCAAGGATTTCCCTTTTCTCTAGTCAGAGACGATGGTCGAATCTGGGTCCCTGAAACTCTGGTGTTCTGGATTTTTCTGCACCCCCTGTAGCTTGTCGTTCTGCTCCTGAACATCTTTTAGAAGCAGTGATTTCTGGTGTGAGGCTCTGCGCCCTGGGTTCATGACATGCCATTGTATTTTGCCTCGAGGGAGGAAAAATCAGTGGGGTTTAGACATAGGTTCAGTCTGGCCCCGGAATGTGGAGGAAGGACTGGAAAAGAATGTGCTTGCAATCCGTTTCTTATTTTCTAATTGCGCCATTATTCTTTTTCATTTAGGTCATTCATTAAGTGCATTTTACAGCAATTACGTTAATGGGGCTTAGTGTTTACAGCTCTTCTTTAATGAGTGGACGGGATTCTTTTTTGGTGGGGAGGGGCCTTCCTGGTTAGCCTAGAAGCCATCAAGAAGCCAATTCCAGAATTTTTGAAATAACCGCCATGTAGAATAAATGCAAGATCAATGGAAAATCATAATAACTCTTATGATTTTTCCCCTTTTTACCCCGAACAGGCTCGCTTGTGTCTCTTGAAGAGAAACTTAAAACTTTCAGACTTGTAGTATGAAATCTAGTGTACGAGATGTTGATGGTGATTACAAGAGGAAATTAGGAATGAGAAGACAAAGGAGATATTGCAGCTTGTACAGTAGAACACACATGCGCGCGCGCACACGCACACACACACACGCATGCATGCGTGCGCACACACTCCTCACAAGCAGCCTTGAGAGCAGGAAGGGTGGCCCCGTCCCTCGCTGGCTGTGATGTGACGTCCGGAGGGAGAACTTCTGTGCTCTCCCGGGCGTGGGAGCTGCTGGGCTTCCTTCCCTGGATGTGCTGGGGAAATTAATTCGGGCTGCTCCGAGCTTTCTCTGTCAAAAAGTGTCAGGTAAATGCGGCATAGTCAGGTGGCTAGAGAGGCTTGAGAAAACATCCATTCCATCATTCGAGAAGAATCCACAAATCTGAACCTTGTTTCTTAAAACGCTTCCCTGTACATTCAGGCACTTGTTTCTTTGGGTATTTTTTTTTTAATTTTTATTAATTTTTATTTTTTTTTATATTAAGTCATCTACGACACATATACTTTCTAAGGACAGCAGGATAGAAATACTTTTTTTTCCCTTCTCTTCACAAGCATTGTTAAGGAAATCCTTACTTGGCGCCGTTTCAGAGTGCGGTGTTGACAAACCACCGCATCTTCTGGGTCGGCCGCACCCAGCTCTTTTTCTCTTTAGGAGGATAGGATTTTTTAAATTATTTTTATTTTTTAGTTAGAGCTGACATTTAATATTATTTTGTATCAGTTTCCAGTATAATGCTATTTTAAAAGCCCTTATCTTGGAAGCACACACACTGAAGACTTATGCATGAAATGATGTGAAAATTTCTCTTCAAAATATGTTCGAGAGGGGTGAAGCATCTGGCGGTATGTATGACGTAAGCTGGGCGACATGTTGGTGATTGTCGGAAGGAGGCGATGGGAATTCAGGAATTCGCATACCATTCTCTGTACTTTGTGCGATGTGACAGCCCTTTCATGAAATAAGTTAAAATTCTTTACAAATTTACTTTCTAATGTCTTTATGATGTTCAGTTATAGATATATTTTAATTTGTTTAGTCATTTACTGTTTTGGGACATTTTATATTTCATGACCACGTACGGGATAGCGATCAACCTTTTCTTGGACATTTCTTTGTGCATGAAATTTCATCCACATTTAAAATGTCTTCTTTGAAAGAGAGCTAGAACTGTAAGATTTAAGTGAGGGTAATCATTTAAATGTGAAATGCCAGTCGTTTCCCAGAAGATTGGATGTATTCGCCATTTGTATGGTAATGCCAGAATCACTTCATACTATCAGCCTAGCACACCGTCCTTAAAAAATATATTTTAAATTGATATATCATTGTATTCAAAATATTGGAAGAACCAATGTTTCTTGAAAGACATTTATGTTGATGGTAGAAAATTTGCAAAGTACGGAAAAGTCAAAACTCTAAAAGAAAGCCACCGTCGAAATGCGAATGTTTCACAACAATCTCTTTTCCAAATATTTTGAAATAGTCTATGCTGCTCGGTTACAGTGATAGCCGGAGGCGTTATTCAACTTTATTTTGCAGCATTTTTTTTTTCAGTACAGATGTGGAAAGTTTCACATCTATTATTTAGTACTTCAATGTCAAATAAAGGTAGAGAGAAGTTTCAGGAAAAGAGGATGCGTTTGAAAGAGAGCGTAGGCTCTGAGATGGAGCTGGCGTGAGGACGTTTACGTGAGTTCCCCGGGTCGCAGTGGTTAGGACGGGGAGCATTGGGGTTTCCCAGTCAGCGTGCAGACGCGTTTCCTGTCTCTCTTCATCGCAAGCCAGCGAAGGTCTTCTGTGAAATTCACGGATGGGGAAGCCGAGGCCTGGACCTCTCGGCTTCTTCACCCCTCCTCTGCCCGCCTGGGGGTCTGGCCGCCCTCAGGGTGCTCCTGCTCCCTCTGAGTCTTACACGTTCTCGAGGGATGCCCTTGGCCCCCACTGACCCTTCTTCCTGAGATACTGCTTTCTTTCGGTTTCCAAAACTATAATAGCGATATGTGCTCCTGGAAAAAAGTTTCTAACAGAACCCAGCAGGGTAATAGAGACTTGATTTATACACAGTGTTTTTGATGATTTTCCTGTAGTTTTAGTCTAAAAATAAAATTTCTGTGTCGCTGAAATGGTTGTAAGTACCATGCTTTCGGTTGCAAAAGTCGTAGCCATATCGTAGGCATGAGTCGCCATTGACTTAATGCTCTACCATATTGTCGCTGCCCGAGGGGGAGCGTCTTCACCCTAGAAGGCCCGCCTCGCCCCCTCGGCTGCCTCTTCGGAACCCGGATAAAGTGATGCGCAGTGGGTCGGGGTCTGGCTTCCCAAATAGGAAAGTCGGACGCCACAGCCTGGATCCATGAGTGCGTTAACTCCCCCTGGGAACAAATGTGACAGAATGTTGGCTGGAAAGTCAGGTGCGGCTTGTCACGACCGGGCACATCATTAGGAGGCGATCATAAAGCTTCATTCTCAACAGCTCCGTTTTATAAACTCTGCGTGCTGCTGCAACAAATGCCATTTAGTAGCCCGGAAAGTGAACCAGCTGAAGTCGACGGCCACACCTGTACGTTATTTGTATATTCTCTCGGCGTTTGGCATCTTGAGATGAGCAGAACGCGGGTGGTCAGTGCTGACCTGGCAAGCACCTCGGCCTCCTCAGCACGTCGCCTTCGGTCTCTCGCTCTAACTGCTTCCGGGACCGAAGGCTCGTGTGGACAGAGAGAGCACTGCACCCTTTCTCGCACCTCTCCCTGGGCGGGGCGTCTTCCTCCCTTTCGAACTGGCCTCCGCGCCTGTTTCCCCTGCCCGTCTGCGGTTCGTCTTGGCCGTCACCTGCCTACACCCTCAGATCGCATTACGTGAGGATACCTGGTAAGCTAACGATTCTTTACCTGGCATGGAGAAAGCGTGTCTGAGTAAAGGCGTGGGGTGGTTCAGAGAGATTTCGCTCAGTTGCACGATTTTGTATTAGATACATGTAAAACCTTAAGGACGTCATAATGTAGATTAAAATAATAAACGCCAGTAAAGACAAAAGAAGTAACCGCTGGCAAAAGTTTCACGGCAAGCGGGCATATGCTGACTATAGAATGAGAAAGCATTTGGTGTGCACCCCGCGGCTACAGGGGGTGTGGCATGTTTGTGAATCATGCGTCCCGTTCTCATGCATATGTGATACAATGAGCGAATCCCGACTCAGGCAGATACTGTTGGCCCGTGCGCTGCGTGCCCATGCGACGTTGCTGCTTCTATTTTTAATTGCTAACAAAACTCCAGTTTTGTTTAGATGGCAAAGTGTTTGCTTTGGTGGACGAATCATAGGTGGTCTCATAATCACAGCAATTTTGCGTCTCTTCGAAGGTGAATGTTTTAGGGGGTCATGGGATCTTCTCATGGGCTTCTCTGGGAAAACATTCCTTCTTGATAAGAGAGAGTCTGGTAATGAGACCCCTGCTTTCTGTGTTGGAAACAGTGTCTGGAGCTGAGGCAGCTGTCTTGTGACCACGAAGAGTCAAGTCTGAGGGCAAAGCCAACACCCTGAAACAAGGTCGAAGGACCTTAAGCCTGATGGCCTCCTCAAACCATTGAATCAGCTCAGTGACTGCCTATCAAATGATGACTTCTCATTAGCAAATCATAGCTATCCTTCTGTACGCAGTCACTGTTAATCAAGCTTTCGATCATTTCCGTTAAGATAAAATTTAGGTTTTCTGCTCTAATCTGTACATGAAAAGCAACTTTGAAGGCTGAGAAACATACTGTATCTTATTCTGTCTGCCGCAGGCTTTACTAAGTATCAGAAGGTTATGGACGTAATATAATTTACATTTAATTGCGACATCAACAGTGGCTGACTAAGGACAGACTGCGGCTAGAGGGAGACACTGAAAATCAACACAAAGTTCCTTTTTCATGGAACTTTGAGTGTGTGCTGGGAAGGCTTCCCCCAATCACTGCCGACGAGCGTCGTCTGGCAGCAAGAGCGGCCATGTGCGACTCCACCTGCTTTTTTCTTTTAGGTAGCTGACAATGAAAAAATGCAAAAGTGAAAAATCTACAAGGCTTATATCTTGGAATAGTTTATGTCTGAAATTTCTGAGCAATAATATCGTGTGACCCTCTTGCTGACTTGAAAAATATTCAAGTCGTCCTCTTGCAAACCCGACGTAAGACACATGGAATCTGAAAAGTTACACTTCTAATTACAAATAATTTTTTTTTAAATGGCATATCTCTGAGGAAACCTTATTAAAAAAAGTTCATTACCATGGCTTCCAAATTTTACCAGGAGTGGAAATGGAGAAAAAATTCTAGAATATGAATTCGTCTAGGTGTAGAGCAGTATTAGTGAGGGTCTCTAGAGAACCAGAATCAACAGGGGGTGTGTGTGTGCGTGTGTGTGCGTGTGTGTGAGAGAGAGAGAGAGATTTTAAGGAATTGGCTCACGTCGTTGTGGAAGCAGATAAATCCAGAATCCGCAGGGCAGGCCAGCGGGCAGGAGCTCCAGGAACGAGTTGGTGCTGCAGCTCGAGTCTGAAGTCTGTCTGCTGGCAGAATCGTCAGTCTTGGTTCTGTTAAGGCCTTCCACCGATGGGATGAGGCCCGCCCACATTACGGAGGCAATCTGTTTCACCGAAAGTCTGCTGATTTAAATGTTAGCATCGCATAAAAACCACCTTCACAGAAACATCTGGGACAATGTTTGGCAAATATCTGGGTACAAATGCCAGCCGAGTGGATGCCTGAAATTACCTGTCACAATAGTCAAGCAGAATTAATAATTTAGCATCTCAAACTGTGAAATATGCCAAGGATGATGTCATTACTCTTACGCTTTACATTGTGATGAGTTTCACAGAAAAGTAATTTCTCTCTCAACTGTAGTGTATGCATGTTTGGCTAGAATAAAACATGAGGGGAAAAAAATCCATATTTGTCTCAAGCCCCGAAGATCACAATAAAGCCGATGATAGCTTTGCAGTTGAATATCAAGTCCTTTGATGTCATGAATTAATTTAGGGGAAAAAAAAATGATCAGAGTGTTAACTGATGAAATGCTGGTTTTGCTGTCTTTGTGATAGGGATTTTTGATGGAAAGTCAAAGGAAAGACATAGCTCTTCTTTCTGGAATGCATTAGATTGGTCACCACCAAATATTAATTTTGAAAATCCTACGTAGCGATCCAAGTGAAGAGTTCATTCTTGCCATGGGATTAATTACAGACTGATGTTGAATAGTAGATTGTTCAAGTTATAATGTGAAGATCCTAAATGACATTTATCATTCTGTTTAGACTTTGGTTATTTTCCACAATGATATCATTTGAAAGTCTATCAAAATTTTTGAAGTTCAGGTTATGATTGTCTTCCCATTGGAGTTAAATTTTTTTTTTTTTAAAGAAGCTATTTTCCCCTCTGCGGGAATTTCTTTTGAAGATGTTTTCACTACTTTAGAGAAGGGGTAAAAAATGAAACCGAGGACTTACTCATTTTTAGACTTGACGTGATGAATATATTTTGTCCTAACGTATTATGAATCAAAACATAACTTAGAAAGAATATTTATTTAGCCTTTCCTTCTGAGTAAGATAATAGTTCACCCAACGATACTTGGAACCTCTGTACCCTGCCAGGGTCATCAAAGACAAGCATTACTGCAATGGACATGCTTTTCCAAAGTTCTTTACTGATTCACTCAGAATCTGGTTTTGCCTTTTTAGACAGGCCAGAAGAGCGAGCGCGATTTAAACAAAAGCCCTAGCCTTGCCCTCTTCTACTGCGGTCGATGGAACGATTCTGCCCTTCACGCAGCGCACCGAGACCCATCCTCTGCCCCCAGGTTTGCTGTGGTTGACAAGATGCTGCACACACAGTTGAGCCCTGTTCCAGGAGGAGCCATTAACACGCACCCTTCCAGGAGTCATGTCCACCCAGGCTGCGAGCACCCCTCGCATGGGCTGGATAGTCGGGGAGCCTGGCGACAGACGTCACTCCCAAATCTTTCCTTCTGGTTCATCCATTCAACAAGCTGGCTGTTTTTGTTTGCTTGTTTGTAAATATCCAGTGTTAAAAAGAAAACAAATATTTAATTTGGTGAGCCACAAAGGTTGACTCAGGGGACCTGGAAGAGGCTGCTTATAAATTATGGAAAGCGGTGCATAGAAAACATGCCGCAGTATTGTCAAAGAGAACCGTGCTTGCCCAGATTTATGACCTGAAGTTCCTCTGGTTTTGGAACACCAGGGAAAAATACCAAATGCTCCACACTTCCAAAAATGATAATTTTCAAAAGAGCTTAGCATATTTGGCAAATACACTTGAGCTTCAAATATGTCGGTCCTGAAACTGAGTGGAAAAATTTTTACAGCATCTGTATCTAAGTTCCAGCCACAGATAAAAAATGTGGCTCCAAATGCATCATGCTTTAATGAAGATCTCAGAGGGCACCGGTCTCGACAGTGATTGAGAGGAAGAAAAACACAGCTCATTTAGGGAAGAACAAATCCGGAGCACGAGTCCACCGCCTCCTACGCCCTGGCTGCGAAGGAAGCTTTGCAAAACTGTGCTCAGAAATGTTCAGTTTTTGGCAAATGTCCCAGAAAAGTTTAAATTTTAACAATTAACATTCGATTAATTTGCCATAATTCACTTCTGTTTGTTGTTGTTGTTTTGTTTGTTTGTTTTTTAAGCAAGGCAACCCTTGGTTGATTTCACAGATTGCAAGGAATTTATCAGCTTACAATCCCTTATTTTTAAAAGTTTTTTATGCCTACAGCACCTCGTCTTCCTAGGTGGTCTCCCATCCAAGTACTAACCAGGCCCAACCCTGCTTAGCTTCCAAGATAAGGTGAGATTGGGCTTGTCCAGGATAGCATGGGTGCAAACCACAATTCCCTTCTAGAAAGTATCTTTCAGGATTCAATTATGAGGTAAACTGGTTATCTTCTTGCTCGCTTTTAGTATGACCTTCTTTTAAAAAATCTGATTGGGTGTCACTTTAAGTGCACTGTTGGCTATGGAAATAAAGCTGTATAAATGGATCGATATCAAACATAAGCTACGTTTTCTCTATCTTTCCTGATTCATAGAATAGAAAACTTGTAGCCAGTAAACAGATCACATTAGATTGTGTGTACATGTGTGTAATCCTAAAGCTATTATTGTTTTATTTTTATTTTTAGTTGTGAGATTTAATTTATTTTTGAAGTTTCAATTAAAATTAAAGGCAGATGTTTCTGTTTATCTAAGGGGTCATAAATTAGAACTTGACAATCCTGATTCTGAACTCTTCCGTCTTGCAGGCAAACCTCTTGTAAACACGGTCATTCTTCTGTCATTCCCTCTCCTCTGCCCTTTATTCTCCCTGTAACCATATCAGAATACGCATCTACCATATTTTGTCCCATCTCTCCGTCTTTGCATACTCTGTCCCATTTGTCTAGCTATGCTGCCCGCCTTCACATTTCCAGTCAGAGAATTTCCGTTTATCCTTAAGGTTAAATTCCAATGGCGCCTCCTCTAGGACGGCTTCCATGATTACACAAACACGTTTCTCATTTCCTTTCTCTCAAGTCATACAGCTTTGTACACACCGCTATTAGGATATTTGTGTTATTGTAAAGGTTCGGGAAAACACACAACATTCGCAGAAATATATTCGTCTTGTATTTGTCTTATAAAGACAGAAATACGCCTCTCAGAGTGGGGAACAGTAGATGGGCCATGTCTATTCACATGTCCCTATACGTGCCCCCGTGTAAAACAGACAGTATTATTGTCTTTCGTGTGAGCCACAAAAATATCACAGTGGTGCATGTTTTGTTGTGCAAATTATGGATTTCTTTGCATCTCTCTCTCTGTTAATGAGTAAGAGGGTTCTACCCATATCGCCAGACGGCGGGGGCCCTCGGTTCAGCGGAGGGGTGTGTGTGTGTGTGTGTGTGTGTGTGTGTGTGTACGTACGTGTGTGCGTGCCTACGCGCACACTCCATAGCTAGTATTTTAATAGACGTCTGTTGCCGTGTGTCCATCTCGCTCGTTCAAGGCTAGAGGGAGACGTAAAACAATCGGACCCAAATGTAAGACTGAGTAATGACCAGCAAGATATGTTACCGTGTGGAATCCTTAGGCAAACAACTGGAATTTTAATTGCACTAGATGTTCGATACGTGTCTTTCCCCGTAAATTAGCATAGAAAGAAGTCACCACAGTGATGCTTACATCGATATTGCTACCGTATAACCGATTATTCTAATTTTCCTTCAAAATAGTTTTTTTAAGTAAAATTATAGGGATTTGCTCACAACATGATAAACAGTCCATGTCATGCTCCTGCCTTCCTCATGATAAGGAGCGTAAGACAAGTTATCTTCCCTCTCGAGAACTGTTGGACACTTGAAGGAGGTTAATGGAAGTTTATTGAGGCCGAATAAAAAACAGTTCGGTGACATGTCGTCCTCTTTATCGTATTTTTACAAAGCACATTGCTAGTGATGCTCAAAAAATTAGCTCGGGCTGTCCTGGGGCAGGTAGTGGCAGGCAGCGGGGCGTGAATATTAAGCCTTTCAGTTTCTGTAAGTGACAGTCTCTTCTCCCGAGTGCTGGAAACGCCTCTGGCCAAGAGGGAGAGAAGTGCCTGGGTGGCACGTCTTCTTCCAGTGTGTGAGTCTTTCGTAGATGAAAGACACAGGAAAAACAAACTCTGGGTGACCAGTCCTGTTTCTCACGTTGTTTAATGGATTATGTGGGTACCCAGGCCTGAAGGACCTCCAGCTGTTTCTGATCTGGACACGGGAACGAGGATTAAGACGTGACTTTCCTCGCTAGGGCTGCCTCTCGCCAGTGGGAAAGCGAACAGCGCCCACCCGCGGCCGGGGTGGCGTCCCTACCCGGAAAGTGCAGATCTGAACCCAGAGCATCTTCCTCCAAGTCGCAAGTCTCCCAACTGCCAGGCCGTGGGTTTGGGCAGCTCCTTTGCCTTTGCTGCGCCTTGGAGTTCTCTCCTGTGAAGCTGGGATGGTAATTTTCACGCAGACCGGGAGGCAGGACGAGAGCGCGCAGTCAGGCCGACTCCTGCTGCCATGGTAACCATGCTGCGCTGGTCCTGCGCGCGTGTTCGTGCTCATCCCTTTGCGCTTCTCCCACGCCTGGGGCAGGTGTGTGTGTGTGCGCACGTGTGCGCGTGCGTCCCGCGCTTTCGAAGGGAAGGGGAAGGGTCACTCCGGGGAGTTCCCATCGCTTCTCCAGGTGTAGCCTCTCGTCCCCCCTTCTCCATCCCGCACTGTCCCTCACTCCCCTGGCCTTGGTCCGGGATGCCCGGTCCCCTGGCTCCAGTGGGAGGTGACTGCAGGAGCCATGAGCAGGACAGTGGGGTCAGAGGGCTCTCCTAGGCAGGGACAGGAGGGCCAGTGCCTGGACTCCCGGCCACGGCTGCCCCTCAGGGGACCAGGGACGTAGTATTTTAATATACGCCTGCTGCCTAAGAAGTATCACGTATCCGCGCATCACGTATCCGCGCTGCTCCTTCGTGACTAGAGAAGGACAGCAGAATCAGACTCGCGTTTAAGACTGGATGACGACAGACGAGGCATTTACTGTGCTGGGTCCTTACGCGAATGACGTAACCGTGCCGGGATCTCAATACGTGCCTCTCCTCGGAACTCGGCGCGAAACGGAGTTTCCGCAGTGATGCTTCAGTAAAAGTTGCTACCGTATTCCAATTACACTCATTTTCCTCCAAAATAGTGTCCTAATGAAATTATGTGGACTGCTCACAACGTGATCAACAGTCCGTTTCACGCGCATGCTCCCCTTAAGGATATAAGGGCCTCCGCCCAGTGACAGGCGCCCCCTTCTTGCTGGGGCTCCCTGCTTTACGGGTCCTCTCCTGCGTTACCTGCCTTTCCCACGGACCCAGATCCACCCAGAAACAGGGCCGGAGGCTTCTGCACCTCCCGCTGGACTCCACAGACGTCACGACCACAGAACACCCCTGCTGATAGCTCTTCCAAATTCTCAGGTTCAGAACAGAGTCGGACAGCCGGGACAGTGAAGGACGTTGTTTTCTGAGATCCCAGTGAAGTCAGATAGATTTATTTGTTTCTGGAAAATGTGTCTAGAAATTTAGTGAGGACCTTCTGTAACAATTCGTGAGCAAGGAGTTGGTTATGAAAAGTGAAAACGACTCGAAAGGAGGACTGGCAGGAAAATGCGGGTGCCCTGATCATTGTGCGGCTTTGGAGACAGATGGCGATTGATCTGATTCTGTTATTTAAATCGTCTTCTTCGAATACAGTCGTTTTTAAAGTCAAATGGATTGTGTAATTACCTACATTTATCAACAAATTGTTTCTCAAGTTACTCCATTTGTTTTTCTGCATTCTGGAAATTTCGGTCATATGCATTAAATTCAACCGTGTAAAACAAATACACCCGAATTAATGAAGTCTGAGAAACAGTGATTTTAAATCGTTATATCCAAAATCCACCTCTATCTTGGAATGGATTTAAAACTTAAGCATTAAGTAACTGAGAGCGGTTGTAAATTGAATCCCAGCTATTTGGTTTCATGACGCATCTGCTATGTAGTTTCAGAATATTTTTTGTTAAGATTTAAGTCAGTGTACATTTCCTGACAGTACACCTATTAATGCTGAGGGAATTGGCCAGCTACCGTGATATGAAAAACTTCAATCAACGTTAATTTATCAAACACAACATCTCCACTGAACTGGTTTTGATTACAGTAGAGTGTAAACTGATTCCCGCCCAGGGTGCGGTGGGGGAGGAGGATATGTATCTGCCCTTGAACCGACGCTGCCTGTGCCTCTTATGAGCCTTCTGACCGTGGGCAAGCGACTGACATTTTTAGGTCTCAGTTTCTCTATCTGCAGAATAGTAAAATGATAACAAGTTATACCATTCCCCTCCCCCCCTCACAGGATTATTTTAAGCTTTAACTGAGCGAGTGCTTTGAAAAGTATAGAACGTAAACCTTGAGGGCTTCTGTTATCTTATTTCAAGAGTTTTCCTTTAAATTGCAGCAAGGTATTTTTATATATATATATATATATATATATATATATATATATATAGATAGATAATGGGGGAAATGAATAAATAACAAGTAAGTAAAAAAAAAATCCTCCTACTTGTATAGTTGGTTCAGCATTTTCTTTAATACGGGGGTGGGGGGGGTGGGCCTTAGTTAGTGCAGGGGAATAAGTGACAATAGACAGAAGAATTTGTTTCTGTTTGGACGGGTAAGTTCTCCTGTGGATTTAATTGTAGCAAACGCACCCACATTGTCATCTTCGGAAAGGATGATTTTCATCCTTTTTGGCAGAGATGGCAGATATGTATCATCTTTCTTTCTTAGTGGAGTTGAAAAATAACGGTATAGTGAACAAATCTCTAAATTTGTAGTGGCTTGTTTTAGGACGCCGCATCTGAAACTTTGACTTTGGGTGGTTTCTTCATAAGCGCATAGACCTAGTCGGTATTTGTAATTTATAATTAACGTAATCGTCGACTGAGAATTTTTAAATGTGAGGGGAAACGGGCCTGAGAGAGGAAGGGCTCGCACGATCTGGCAGCGAAACAGCGGCAGAGGCCCCAGGGCTCGGCCCCCAGTGTTCAGGATAGTGCCGTAGAATGGGTCGGTTCATTCGTACGTTCATTTGTTCACTCATTCATTCATTCATTCATTCATTCATTTGGCGAGTCCATCAATTATTACTACAATTGGTACCGCAGAAGGATATGTCAGTGCTTACAGATACTTCGTTTCAGCAGAGAGGAGGAAATATCTTTCAACACATTCATTGGAATGAAAAATCACCATTTTTTACTAGTTTTTTTTTCCCCATTACCATCCAAATTTATTCTATTTATTCTGAGGTTTTTCTAGTAAGAACAAACTCTGGCATTCTGGTTCAGTAATCAAGCTTCTGGTCCTCTCGTTCGCATAACTGAAGGACAGCAAAATCTCCATTTTATTTATTATTATTTCCCCCAGGATTTAGTTCAGTGTGTGGCAGGGCCTCATATTTTTGGAAGCTCGGAAGGCCCGACATGTTAACCGATTCCACGCTTTTACCTGCCTACACCTCAAGGAAGCTGGGGAGATGGAGTTCCACAGAGGAGGTGCCAGGCAAGGCTTAACGCACGCCAAGAGTAAATACAGTTCAGGAAGCAGAGCTAAAACATTTTTCATTGATTATTTCTTAAAGTCCCACTTCTCTTGAATTGGGGAATGTGTTTGACAAGGACCGGCATTTTGAGTGCTTTATCCATGAAACTGGAACTCTGTTGTTAGCTGTTTTATTCACTGTTATATACCCATGTAGGATCCTCTCGACAAATGTCTCCTGAATAAATAAAACCTCTCCCTCGCCTGCCTCACGATATCGGTACCGCTTCAATGTCATTCAAATGGATGGAGAATTGTTCGCTTTTGGCTTTCTATTTTTTTTAATATCATTAATATTCTGGTCCATTTTTACCTAACACATTTGCTCATAGTTTTCTTCTATTAACCTCATTAAATGATGGTCGAAGCTATCCGCCGGCGGCCCCTGTGACACGGTGAGAATCGGGAATTGTTTTTGTTGTTGTTGTTGCTGTAGTTTAAAGTTTCTTAACTTCTGACGATTGTGAATTTTCAGAAAGAGCTTTACTTTCACTTGACCATTTTTGATGAAAGTTTCTGTGTGACTCTGGCCTCGGGGTCTGTGCCCGTGAATCCAACCAGAGATTCTGACCTTACCTCATGCCAGAGCCACACCGGCAGCGGAGGAGAAATCCACTTAGACCAAACCCTCCGCAAACAGCAAAGCTTGCATTGTCAGCCCGTGGCCTGCCACACAGGTGCAGCCAGGCCCCTGAGTGTGTGCCACGAGGCAAAGCCCAGCACCTGTGCAGCGCGCACCTGCCCTGCGCGTGAACCTCGAGGCCTGAGCGTGCACACCCAGACGTGCCGGGGGCACAAGGCGCGGGCGAGCTGGGATTGCGCGCAGATGCCGGCAAAGTGGGGGACGCAGAAACATCATGAAATAGAGAATCAGAGTTGGCCTAAAAAGGTTGATGTCCGGGGAGAAAAAAAGCATTTGGTGTAAGAAAAGCACAGTGTGTTTTTCAGCGGAGCCTCCACAATGCCAAAGGCAGAGGTGGGTAGGAAGCAGGTGCTCGTTGGCGTCTAAAGCCTATGTTAAGCGAAACCTGTGGGTGAGTTAAGACGACCTTAATATTCCTGGAACTGTATAGGGATCAAAAAGCCATCTCGGGCCTATAGTTCCTATAGGAATACAGGTGCCAGGATTTCGAGAAAAAGCCAAGCTTTGCGGAGACATTCTCAATTTTATCCAGAGAACGTAACTCCAAAAATCGAACATTATAACAATAACAGCGGCAGCAACAACAAGAAATAAAATAAGCTAACCCAACAAATCAGAAAGAGTAGCGAGTGCATTTGTTTCCCTGGAGAAATTGAGTAAAAAGCTTTCCTGGTGGAATAGAAAGTATAGAATGATTGTTAATCTTGATAATCTGCTCAAAGAAAACTAGTCTTTAGAGACTAATATTTCAAACTAAGGGAAAACAAGCTGCCAGAAACAAGGGCAGAGAAAATCCCTCAATGGGATATTCGATTTGGAGCACAATTCATGTAAGATATCATAAGATAGGTATGCTATTTGAGTTACAGCGGATGAATTTTAATTGGAGATGGAGCAATTAATTATAATCAATAAACTCAGATGCATTATCTACTAAGAGAACAGAGAAATAATTTAACAAGTATTTATTGAACAATCTGCTAAGATTTATGAAAGATGCAAACAAGACATCCTATCGCCTCTGCTCTTAAGAGACTCACTCTCTGAAGAGACTTGTTGCAAACGCGGTTCCTACAGGAAGCAAAAACGGAACTAGATGGGAAAGTTAGTTATTGCTGTCTCTTCGTGTGAATGTAGGACCTCTTCTCGATGGAGAAATGTTCAGTTATGTTGGGCAAGTATGAACTGTAGGAATCATGGATGCCTTGCTAATCACAGGTGCATGTCAGTCTTTCCTAGACAAAACAGACAGGGGCAGGATGGTCACTGAGAAGGGAATGCATCATTTTCACCGCTTGACGCTTTCAAGCCAAACGAGAGTCTTTCCTTCCCTTCTCCGCCTTTCCTTCTCCCGCTCTCTCTTACGACAGTCCGTCTGTCCTGCTTCGCTTCACGCGTGCCACCCTGGTTCCGGGAAGGTAGCAGACGCCCGTCTTGCTCACTCTGGGGCAGGATCATCTGCAACCCAGCCTGATATGCTGAGCAGTACTTTTTTGAGTGAGAGAAAGGTGACTTCCCAAAGCAAGTGATTCTGGTGGACACGCACATGCCTGTTTAAATCCACCACTGTTTAGATGACCACTCAGGAGGAGGAAATGGAGCACTGGTATTTATTTATTTATTTTTTACCAAGTTGACGATGGGATGAATATAGAGCAAAGATCATAATTGTTATCTCTTCTTCTGGATCAAAAGTCATCATGTTGAAAAGAAAGGACAACATGAAAACTGAGCATCTGATTACACAGATGGTTTTTAAAAACAGGGCTTTAAAATTTATTTATAGTAGCTATATGGCTCAGGGCAGTATTTCAATCTCTCAAGTGGATTATTACATTCTAAAAGGATTCCATGGGTAACACGTGTGGCAAACATTGCTTCTATGTCCTTCTCTTCCAACTTTTTAATACACATCGGTACACAGAAGACCGAAGTGTGTTACAGTAAACAAGCCCATTTAACTTTGTTTAAAAACACCATTTATTCCATTTGACCAGGGATTTTTAGAAACACGCAAACTATAAGAATTCCAAACACTCATTTAGAGATAAAGAAGAACAATCTCTGTGAGGGGAATGAGAAACAGAAGCTTGAACAGGAGTGTGAAAAGGTTAAAACTACTATATAAACCTAGGCATCGTGAGGAACGGAAAGTATAATTTAGGAAAATTATTACCTACCAGGAAGTAGCAATGAGGAGTTAAAAGGCACGCCATCTTTGAGAAACTGTTAGATGCTTCTACACCAATGAATAAAATATAAATCATAATCTAATGATCCTAAGCATAGTATTAAACATAGAATTTCCATGTACTTACTGAAAAATAGACACTGTAAAGCATGCCAGAGCTATGAAATACCAGTCACTGTGAGTTAAGCTTAAATTCTGTATAGATCCATAAACTCTGTTAAACTCCGTGGGTGTCTGGACTTCAGCAAAGCCTGCGCTATGGACTGAACTCTATCTCCCCCCCCCCCCAAAATAATATTTGCTGGCCTCTTAACCCTGGTCCTTCATTGGAAATAGTCTTTACAGGTTCAAACGAGGCTCTGATGTCCTGTAAGAAACAGGTGTTGTTCTCGGTCATGGCTGGGAAATATGTTTTCGTGTGGATCCTGAAAAAAAGCTAGGTTTTGTAGAAGTGGAGATAAAGGGCCAAATTAGCAACAGTTCGCTGTGATCATTACCTAATCGATTCTGTCATTAATTTTTAATTCGCGAAAGAATATTATGATATTCGTGTAACGGTTCCAGAGAAAGCTCCGGATATTTCGAGACTTACTAAAAAGTTACAGTAATCGATCAACATAAGAGTAGACATACAAATCAATAGAACAGAATGGAGAATCCAGAAATATATCCAAATATGGTCGATTAATTTTTGACGTGGCACAACCAGCAAATGAGCTCACGATCAGTCCTGCCTTGGTCAGTGTGATAAATTTCTCTCAGTGTGGCTTTTCCAGCTGTTGTCACTGCCCGGCCCGAACATCGGTCCCAGAATACATCTTTGAATTGACGATAGCGATGACAGGTTAGGGCACATGAATACTGACAAGAGGTTTCTTGGGAATCTCTCTTCATTGACCTCTCCAGAACAAAGAAGATGTAGTATCTCAATTCCCAAAGCAATTAGCTACTTCAAGCTTTCTGCGCCCGCATTGAATATGTTACATCATTACGTCTCCCCTCGCTTTCAGGAAATGGCTTGCCTTTGTGAAAAGTATGGAAATGTCTTCCTCCCTCCCTCCGTCCCTCCTTCCTTCCTTCCTCCTTCCTTCCTTCCTTCCTTCCTTCCTTCCTTCCTTCCTTCCTTCCTTCCCTCCTTCCTTCCTTTCTTCCCTCCCTCCTTCCTTCCTTTTTCTTTTTTTGTATTACATTTATCGAGTGACGTTGGTTAATAAAATTGCATAGTTTTCAGAGAGGGGAGGTAGACGGGGTATGGGGGTCAAATATGTGGCGACAGAAAGAAATCTAACTATGGGAGGTGAACACACAGTGTAAACATACGTACGCCTTACTGTTAAAGCGTATAGCCGAAACTTACTGGATTTTGTTCACCAATGTCAGAAAAGATGGATATTAAAAACAAAACAAAACAAAAAAACTTTGAAAGAGCCAGTAGAACATAGCAGTACACAAATGTTCACTAAACTTTCGGTCACTTAACTACTCTAGGACTGGAACTTTAAAGGGCTATCGGAGACTCTAGTGGCGCGCTAAAGCACTTGCAGATGTTGAAACTTTAGCTATTTGTACATTAAAGTCTCTGCACGCCGGACCTATGGCTGCAAGTCAGGTGATTTGCAACCACGAAAGGCCGGGCTGGCTCCTAATGCAGCAGAGTTGTCTTCCTGTAGCGTTTCCAACACAGGTCCAGCTTTGGGGTTGCTTGCTTTTCAAGTTGGGATTCTCTTATCTCGGAAGGCTTGATTTTATTCAGAATTGAATCGTGGCGTTTCTGAAAGAAGTGGCTTCAACCGTAGAATAAGACGGAGGCGTCCATGTGGCAGCTCTCTTGCCCGCGCTGTTGGAGCAAGTGGTTAATTATTGCCTATGACTAGACTCCTCACAGCACCTTTTGTAGTCGGCTTCTAGGTAGTTTTATGGAGATGAATGCAAAGCACTTACGTGTTGTATTTTTGGATGTATTTAAGCAGCATTTGAGTCTGTCGCTCTCCCTAATGCTGACGATCCAGGCTTCACAAAGGAAGAGACTCACACTTCCTTCCTCAGTCTTGTCCAGAAGTCTGCTGTGAGCCCCTGACCTTCTGATCGGTCTAGTTCATTACCAGCATTTTCTCCAGATGTCCCTCATGCGTACGTGATTCCCACTGGGACTCACATTTCTTCATTCGTACGTTCCACAGATGCCGGGTGAATTCTGGGGATCTAGTAATGAACCAAACCCATCCTCATATATGTTGCGTTGGATTAGATGGACGCTCTGGTTCTCATAAAAGTTGAGCCGTGGTTTACATGATGTGAAATTGATCGAGTTCAGAAACATTCCGCATTTTCAGGGTGACCGTTCCATGACTCGGTAGTAAATTCCATATTCCTTTCCCATCTTATTTATGCCTGAAACACCTCTCAGGGCATCTGTTGGGTTTTATCTTCATATTTAGCAATCCTTTCATTCATTGCTGATAATAGCAAATACGTTTACTATCCATCAGACATTGTTCTTTGTATAAAAGGTATCAGTGCTTTATGTAAATGAGCTCGTTTAACCCCGATAGCCATCATGTGAGGTAGATAGTATTGTCATTCTGTTTTACAGATGAGGAAATTGAGGTGCAGACAGGGCACTTAACTTGCCCAAAGTCCACCAGCTAGTGAGAGGCACAACAGGCTCCAAACCTCAACTGTCTGGCTCCGCAGAACGTGCTTGTAACTGCTTCCAGACGCGTTCGTTATGAACATGTCTTTTTATACATTTTGTACATATGGTTTTACTAGTTTCATATATAACATGTCATGGAACACAGATCACTATTTGCATGTTGATTCTCAAATGACATTCTGTTGTTCCTTAACACGTTGTGGTCGCTTGGATTTGCTGATTCGTTTGCATGAACAGAGAGGACGCAACTCCATTGTGACTCCTGTAACTCCATTAAGAACTCAGACTAATGCTAATGGGTAATTACACTTTTTATTTAAGAGCTCTCCTAAGACCTAACGACTGGAATTAGAGAGTGGTATTTATATAATAAAACTGTTTAGATTTTCCCCATATTGACCTAACCTCTAACACTGAGTAGCAGACCTAAAATACTTTTCCAAAACAAAGCAAAACAAAACCCAGTAAATACCAGATAAATAACCAATTAAAATATCATGGAAATCTGAAGAAACCAGAGCCACCTTTTGGTCAAAATAAAAGGTGGTCAACTTTTTGAAGTGTTGATTTCTAGGATGACATGTTGTTTCAGAGAGCTGCAAAATGGCAAAACAAACAAACCAACAAAAACTTTTGTGCCTGAGCCACGTTTTGGGGAAGTTCTAGACTCGTGCATGTGGCTGTTAGCACCTGAGAATTTTAATTTTTAAAATTTCGTCATGCTCACTTTACCATCTGGAATGGACCAAGTTCTATGACCAAAAGAACAATTGTATGCTTGTCATTCTCTTCATTTTTTCTATGCCAAAGACATCCTTAGGTAGAGATATCTTCCTAATGTCTCTGAATTGCACGGGGTAAAAGTATGTGGACTAGAATCCATATTGCTCTTAGTGGGACTCTCAAGTTATATTTTTGTCAGATTTGAAAGATTCAGCCAGGCCCTATCACCAAGTCATAAAATATTATGTGTGTTAGTATATACGTTTGTGTATTTGTTTAGGTGCATGTTTCTGGATGGAGAACTTGAGTAGAGACATGTATGGTATAAAAGAAAGTAGCTTTTAAAATAGAAATCAATTGTTAACGGGATATGTTGAAGGTTATTAAAAATGTCCCCTCTCAGCTTTCAAAATAACAAATAGTGATATACAAAATTATCAAGGAAACACGTTGAAAAGATAGTTAATAAGTTAATAAATGCATTTTATAAAAACGTAGGCTAAATTCTAAACGGCTTTAATGACCAGTAACTAGAATGGAATTGGGAATCGCCCAGCAGGGGGAAGTAAAGCTATTTTTCTTTCCGACTAGACTCGAGGCCATTTATCCGTCATCTCCTGCCTCCGCTGCCTCCCTTCCTGGGGGTGGTGGCTGTGCATTGCCCTTCACTCACAGAGGTGGGTCTGTTTATTTCACATTTTATATCTTTCATATCCAGTTCTCCACATAATCATGAAAATCTGCCTGTGAGCCTCAAAGCATTTACACATGCTTTGAATTAAGGGCCCCAAACCCAGTAATAATCTACTCTCAGAAGTTCTTAATGCGCTGTAGCAGGAGGACCCCGCTCGGTGGAGGACAGCATGCTGGTTTTGTTTTCCAAGGGTTTTGCATTCAAAGCAGAAAACATTAACTTCTTAAATAAAAGTGGTCATCGGCTGCTGTTCGCATTTGAACGGAGTTTGTCTTAATTTAACAAACTTTATCACCATGGATTTAGAATATTTTTTATTTAATGATTTTTAAAAGCAGAGTCTGTAGGACACAGAGGCTGGATCTTTGGCGTAAGGGAAACTGGAGTATTAGCAACGTCTCTTATCAAAGCCTGTCGTTTTGATCAGGGAAGACGGAACAATAAAACAATGACCTTCGTTTTAAGGGCCATCTTTGCTGAGGCTGCTCCTCAAGCACCAACATGGGAAGAGCAGCCGGGCAGCCACGTCTGTGTCCTGGCCTGCTCCCTGCCCTGAGCTGCTGCCGGTGGTCTGTGCGCTGCCGGGAAGGCTTCATGGCCGTGACAAACGGCCCCTTCCGGAAGCTCGCCACGGTCCTGGGCTTTCTTTCACAGAGCAACTTCCTCCCTTAGGTTTGAGTCTCATGGCAATCACAGGACTTGGCGATGGCACATGGTGTCCTGATGTGCCGATAGCTCTCAGTAATTTCTATTTTATTGATCTGGTCACTTTAATTTTGCCAGTTCTGGATTTTTGGCAATTTATTGAAAATATACACTTCATTGCGACATTTCTCTAATTAGACTCACTAAGTGTCTCTTCAAAGTCTAGAGGATAAAATTCGGAGCCCTTGGAGTCTTGAAGGCTTTGATCTGACTCTGGCTGGACTCCCTCGTCCCCTCTCCACGGGGGCCGTGGCACCCCAAACCTCCGGAAGCCCCCCCACCCCCCGGCGTGCCTCTGTGACCCGCGCGTCCACCATTCTCGACATCTCCTCACCCTCCTTTGTGTTCTAGAACCAACCCCGGTAGCATCTCCGCCCTAATCTTTATTATCTCACTCCTTCCTCCTCACTTACTAGATAGGGTTGTCATCACTCTAATTAGCAACGTGTCCTTGAGGAAACTGAGGCACAAAAGTTTAAAACTGGCCCGGCGCCATAGCACATTTTTTCTTTAGCGGAGTTGACACTTTGACGGCAGAGACTGTGCCCTGTTAAAGTTTAATCATTAAGCCGAGTAGCTCGATGAAAAACCTTAGCCAGATAACGCTGTCTGATAGCAATTCTGCCCTCACAATTTTATCATATAAAGGCTGTGAGCATTACTACTGTGTAAACTTTACACCCGATTTTACCAGAGTGTCACTCTTTCAAAGAAATACAAATCGTAAAAGGTACACGTACCCTATGTTCGGTGCAGCATTATTGACAACAGCCAAGATGTGGGAGCAGCCTAGGTGTCTGTCAACGGTAGAACGGATAAAGGAGATGCGCTGCATGTACAGAGTGGGGTATTGCTCAGCCATAAGAAAACAACGAGATCTTTTCACTTGCAACGATATGGATGACCTAAAGGGCATTATGCCGAGTGAAATACGTCAGACTGAGAATGACAAATACTGCACGATTTCACTGATGTGTGTCATCTAAAAAAACAAAGTGGATGAACAAACAAAACAACACAAGAAAACTCGTCACAGAGAACAAGCTGGTGGTTGTCAGACGGGAGGGGTGTGGGCGGCCGGGTGAAGAGAGCTGACGGGCACCGAGGAGTGCCGACTGCCGGTCATGGACTAAGTCACGGGATGTGAGGCACACGCAGTCAGCGGAGCCAGTGATACCGTGATCGCTGTGTATGGGGGCAGGCGGCTGCTCAAATTATCGTGGCGGTGGCTTCCCGAGATTTATAAATGTCCAATCACGATGCTGTGCACCTGAAACGAATGTATTAGATGACAGCTTTAGTTAAACAGTAAATGAAAAACAAAATGAAATTCACACACACACACACACACACACACACACACACACACACTCAGTAGACAAAAACGAAGCGCCTGCCCTTCACAGGGCTTGCTCCATTGCTGAGTCATGAATCTAGAACTGGCTTTCCTACCAAAATGGTATCAGGTTTTGACTCTGAATTTCCAGCCCTGTGGGCTGGGTGTGGGAGCTCCCCAAGGTGGGCTGTTTGCTGCATGGAGAAAGTAGATATGACCAGCGTGATTAATCCACACATGCCGGTTGTGGATGAAGAAACATAAAAAGCAGGTCCCAGCATTTGGGCGCTGAAGGTGTGGCCGAGACTCTCGGCATTAGAACGAATTAGACGCTGAACTGAAAGATGCCGCGTTCAGTCATGCGCGATGCGAACTTTGTGACTTTTGTTCAGTATTTGAGACTCGGCATCACTATCTGCATGGCGGGCGTGAGGTCCTCCTGATACCTGCACACAGGTCTCGGTGAGATTCGGCGAGATGGCCAGTGGGTCTGGACGTCAGCAGAGCAGGAAGATCAGTAATACCTGACTTTCCAAAACTTGTCAAATGGCCCAGTCACCGAATTTACAGAATCTACCGTCTTAACAAAAGGTTAATTTTTAATTATTTTGACAGGATTGTCACTAACTTAAGACAATCTTTTAACGACTTTAATAAGAGTATTCGATTTATTTACTAAATGCGGAATATACTTCTAGATATTCTTGGCAAATCAGTAAGTTAGTGAATTCGGCAAATTAGTCCTACCACTGAGAAAACCTCTCACACCAGCAGGTTTGCGAATTTAAGCTCCTGGAAGTTAAATTCATAGAACATGTGTGTCTTTCATACTCTTTTCTTAATGCCCAGCGGTGTGCCTAGAACATAATTAATTGGATAAATCTGTGTTGAATAAATTAATAAATGTGTCTATGGGATTGTGGGTGACTGTTGTGCAGAAACAGGATTTAAAGCGAGCATCAATTATGACAATTTTAAGGCCTGGAAAATTTTTAAATTAGTATTATTATTTTGTTATTTATAAGTTGCATTAAATTCACTTGAATTGGGTGATCCATGGCTCCTCGGAAAATATAAGATGATAAAAACATGGGTTTCCAAGTTTAAATTTAGTGATGATGACTAATAGATTATTTTAATCAATGTTTAATTCAGCGCTGGTATTTACCCAGAAAACTAGTTGTAACGATTCTTGAAATTAGAGAAAAATCATAAACTTCAGTATATATATATTTAATCCACTCTCTCAGGCAGTATAATGGTTTAATCAGTAGGTGGCTGGAAGTCAGGAAGACAAAACAAATTTCACTAATGCCTTACATAATTTATCTCATTTACATGAGAAAGACTGAATTATTGCCCAGACTTAGAATCACCATATTCAAACAATATGATTGTAATTGATGACAGGGTTGGCTTCATCACCAAGACAAAGTGTGATCTTCCGATACAGTGCTTTATTTTGGATAATGGAGCGTTGTTACAGCCTAAAGAAAGTAGCCGAATGATGAAATGCCAGTTTGACTTATTTTACGTATTTTATGTATATTTTAAGCTGAACTAGCTTTGAGACAGGAGGACGTTGCTTCCTGTTTTTCGCCCTCTGGCGAAGTCAGATCCACTCCACCAGATCGCCTCGTGCAGACAAAGAGATAGTTTACTGTGACAGCTGAGAACAGACGCACGGCGGTGCCACTGTTTTTAGATGCAGCCCGTAACACTTCATCAGGAGCCAGCCTTCTGTCAGTCACCTGTGTACTTTCCCGGTCTTGATGCGCCCTGGACAGTTACGCGTTTCTTTGAAGACAGAGATAAGCCAAAAGTCATGAAAGAAAGACCAGGTATCCGGGCTGTGAGCGAGGAGCGTAACGATGAGAAATGGATGCGAGGAGCCAGGAGAAGCGTGTGCATGCTCATTGCCGTGGAGCCTGTTATTTCTTATTCATATTCCTTGTTCTGGGGAAAATGTGGATGGTTTTGAAGTTCTCAGTGAAAAAAAAAAAAACAACCTTGCTCCTAGATATAAATAATAATTAAAAAAATCCATTGAAATTATGCCAGCTACATGAGGTTAACCATTGCATTTTTAGCTCATTTTTACCACCCATTCGCTGAGAATGCATGTTAATATATATATACATATATATAAATGTACATGATATATGTTAGACTATATAAATATATATATATGTTAATACTTATTAGATAATATACGTTACATGTAATCTGCTTTCCTAATGTACAACTCAAATTCAACCCCGACTCTCCTGGGTCCTAGTTTACCCTTCGCCTCCTGAGAACCTCGTGATGCATCAACTACAAACCCTCTGGCCCGTCTCTGGGTTCTCTTTTCTGGTCTTTCCTCTGTGTGCACACTGCCTGATTCCAGCTCTGGATCAGCCCAACCCATTTCCTTCCTTGCTTCTACTTTTCTCCAATTTAGAAAATCAATCACAAATTTATGGCTCCCAGACACCAAGCAGATGTCAGGTTTCTAGCTGACCCTTTAGTATTTCTCGAAGACAGCTGCCTTTCTTACCTATATAACTGCTGTTTCAAGATTTTATGATCCTCCCAGGCTGCTGCATTCCCCTGCAGCATGACACTCTCAGAAAATACTCCTCCCCCTCCTCCCGCTCGTAATAATAAGGAAATAATAATACAATAGTAGTACTAATGGTGATGATGATAATGGTGGTGATAATAATGATAGTTAGCATTTGAGAGGTCGATACGTGTAAGCACAATTTTACTGTGGTCGTGTACGCTCTCATTTAATTTTCTCTGTAAACTTCTGACGTCGGTGCTACTGTTATTTCTTTTTACAAGGAAGGAAACCAGAGCACGGGAGGCTTCTCCTCATGGAGCGTGCCGTTACCATCTTTACAAACGGAGTGACGGGCGTGTGCACGTGTCCAAACTCCGCAGAGCGTATCCGTTAACTACGGGCAATTACACATCAGTAAAGCTGGGAAAAGACCCTCCGTCTTATTGGCCGATGCCCCCTTCCCTGTTTAGAGCTGGTTCTTCCCCTCGTGCTCCGCATCCCGACTCCTTTGCCGTGTTCGGGGACGTCGGCCCCTCCCGTATTGTCCTTTCCCACCTCCCTACATTCCACGCCTGCACATCTTTCATTTCAAAGCTAAGCGTCTGCCAAACGGGCTTCGTGCTTTTTGGGTTCATTTTCTAACTACATCGCTTTGCAACCTGGAATTTTCGTCTTTCACATCTTCACTGAACACTCGTCCTAAGTGTGCAAGTCTCTTCCCAGGGCCACAACTAATGGACGCCATTCTTCCTCATTTCACCTTTCGGAGCGTGCGTCGAGGCCGGGATCGCCTCTCTCTTGAATCGCCGCCTTTCGTGGCTCGAAGTCGACATGCGTTCCGGGCCTGTCGTTCCCTTGTGTCCGGTCCCATCTTCTCTCCGTTCATGGACGCGCCTTCCTCAGGCCGCCCCGCGAGGGCCCCGGCTGCCCGCAGTGCCCGCACCGGCTCTCCCCTCCCCTCGGTGACTACTCCCGAAGGATCTTATCTACCGAAGACGTAGAAGTTACCACGCAGCCATGCATCTATTTATTTAGTTTTCACTTCAAATTCGCTTCCCTACTGGACAGCTCCGTGAAGGTTCTGCGAGGACTTTTAGCTCGAACTCGTCCCCTCTGTCCCTTCCCTTGTGACAGATGCTGCTCGTGTCCCCCTTGGGGTTAGCGGCTGCCTCAGGGGTTCGGTCATCCGCCGAGTACCCCGCGAGCAGCAGAGCTGAGACCTGCAGAGCCCTGGCCTTTCGGGGGCAGAGGCAGCTGTCACGGCTGCCGCACGCTGGGACGACGCTCCGCCCACTTGACAGAAGGAACTGCGGGCACGTTTGCCTCTCATCGCACCGTCAATATGCTCGCGTTGGAATCTGGACCTTTATCCCAGGATCCGTGCTTTTCTCTGCTTTGCTGTGCTGTCCGAGATGACTCTGACCTCGACCCCACGTGTAAATGAGGGTCGGTATTTCCTCCTAAAACAAAACGAACAAAAGCAAGACAAATGACGCTGCCCTTCTCCTGGTCGTCACGCCCGCAACAGATACTATCTGTTTCCCTTAACGCCAACAGGAGCTGGTGGTTAAGCTCCGTCGCTCTCCGGCCCCTGTCAGTGCCCATCGCTGGGACTTGGTTCGGGCACATCTGGTCCTCGTGCGACGACGTGTTTCCCATCGCGGGAGTGTCCGCACGCTGCGGCCCAGCTCTACTCGCTAACGTCTGCTTCTCCAAGCACCATTTCACGTCGCCGTGCATTTCACTAGAATCTGGTTTTCCTCCGTCGTTTCTGGTTACATCTTTCCGGGACGGTTCGCGCATTTCTTCATCTGAGAAAGCGTCCCGATTCCATGCTGAGTTAAACGCCCACCTCCTGGGTTCCCCACCTCCCCGAGAACTCCTCCGAGTCAGAAGTCACCATGTTCATTGCAGTTCATGGCGCTTTTGCTGTCCATGGCTGTTGTCCCCGCTAAACTCTGCGGCTTATTTCTGTGCCCCCAGAATATCCTACAATTTCATGTCTGGGCAAATGTTCGATAAATGCTATTTGAACACTCGAATGAATTTCAAGTGACCACTTAGCCGAAAGGGAAAATAACAGACGAAACGTATTTTCACTACGACAAAAACGTGTTAAGCGGCAGGCCTCGGAATAAATGTCTCAGCTATGAAACAGCGTTTGTCTAAAGGTCTTAGATACGTGCATCCTGAGTCATGACGAGATTGACTTTTTTTCACTTTTAAATGTGTTTTAGTTCTGACTTGGACTTTGCATATATACCCGGAGTGATGAGATGTGAAATTATACAGAAACGAGAGTTGAAAAAGAACGAGAGTCCCTCAGATTCCCTAATGGGCTCCCTGTGGTTTTAGGGTGCTTTCTGCCGTCTGTCTGGATACCAGCTCACCGCAGTCATGGAATCAAAGCTCGAAGTCCCTGTAGGAATAACTCTTCCGACACCGTTATTTTACATATGAGGACCCTGAGCCCCATAAGGCACATGGTATTGATTTCCTAGGGCCGCTGTAACAAATGACCACGAACGAGGTGGCTTACCACTGTAGAAGTTCACGCTCCCCCAGTTCCAGGGGCCAGAAGCCCAGGACCGCTGTGTCTGTGGGGTTGAGTCCCCCGCAGGCGTCTAGGGGAGACCCCTTCCCCAGCTCCTCGATTCTCGTGGCTCCCAGCTTTCATGGGCTTAGGGTGTCCTCACTCCAGTCTGTGCCCTCATCGCCGTGTGGCCTTCTTGCCCTGTGTTTTCTCCCTTTCTGACTTTTATAAGGACACTTGTCATGGGATTTAGGACCCATCCCAAACCCAAGGTGGTCTCATGACAGAATCCTTAACTCGGTTGCATCTGCGGTGACCTCTATTCTGAATAAGGTCACGTTTTGAGGTTCCAGGTATTTTGGGGGTCCACCATCCAATCCACTACCATTGGGCGATGGCAGAGTCGCAGCCAGGTCTCGTCTCCTGGGCCCTCGCCGGGCACGGGTGTAGATGTCGCACACACGTCACTGCAGGAGGCGCCGTAGCAGACGGGAGAAGCGTGGCCGCTTCACGCGGGCCGGATCCCACTCTCTCCGTGCACTGCCACGTGTATCCCGAAGCACACAGAATGGGAAAGAAGGAAGCGCGTCATGAAGACCGTTGCGGTTTCCATTCTGAGTGGAGCTCTTGAATCTTTTCTATGCCATTCGGCCCAATTATATTTGTAGGTATGTTTCCCTATGGTAGAGAATCAATAGGTTTTCTATTTTAGTCTCTCCCCATAGTAGTTCTTTGTTTCTTTGTGTGTATATAAAAAGCGAAGTTGGGTTTTCCCACCTTTATGATACAAACAGGGCCTTCGCGGGCAGCCGCAGAGAGTCACGAGCAGGAGCACCGGATGCGCGGCGAGGGTGCCAGAGTGCGTGGGGTGGCTCACGTGTGTGCATCAGGCTGCTCCCCACATGCTCGGTCCTGCCGTCCAGGCAAGGGACAAACCCGGAGGGATCAGAGCGTGAACCGAGCGGGTCCATGTCCGGTCAAAGATTTTGGTCCTGCCCTGTGCGTGGCCGCATCCTGTGGTCTTTCCCTCGCTTTGTTTTTGCATCAATCTTTCTTGATTTGGTGTAAAAATGAAACCAGGAGTAGAAATGATAGAACAACAGTTATGTTGCTCGTGGCAACAGAAATCCATCAGAACTGCCCGTCCTTGTCATATCAGCTTTGATACCTGAGCTACACCTGTGGACATGTGGTGTCAGAGACTTGAGGTCAGGAAGCCACTGAAAAGGATCCATCCAGCCAAGGACCACAGCGGTCTCCGAGCCCGGCGACATGCTCACCAGTACTCCTGTGCGGAGGGGCGAAGTCAACCACGCAGCGCGTAAATTCGCACTGGGCTCTTTTCCATGCATCTGCCTGCTTAATTGAACAGCTAGTAAACAGATTATAACTGTCCTGTAGTTCTATAAGTCTCAGTTCCTCTAAGTAACCATATTTTTGGCTTTAAAATACTTAAGCCATAGGAATTCACGGTTAAAAGGAGGCTGATTAGAAGGGGAAGTCCATCAAAATCCCTGGTACGAGCCTGCAGCCCCGAATGACTGGTGGGGCGCAAGGCTCAGAAGCAACCATTGCTCTAACGATCTCATCCGCACCCCGTTCTCTATTATTGTTAAAATGATTAGGAGCAATGGTTTCTGTTTGTCTCATTCATCAAAATTACATAAGCCTTTAAATCTGCAGTTTGAAAATGCCTGTGAGCAAATTCAGATGTACGTCTGAGTCCATTAATAATTCTTTGATGCATTTATCATAATTCTGTTGCTAAAAAAAAACAGATATGGAAATAAAGCAGATACCGAAATTATGTTGACGAATCACGAAGGGGAACATTTCCCGATACTCCCTCTTGTCGCTGCTGGTTGAGTCCAGGTGGTTGAGCTCCGCGTCATGAGACTGTACACGCTCCGAGAGCTGCACATTTCGGTGTCTTCAAAGACCTTTGCCTCCGTCACACAGGCCTCAGAGGTTCCGTGGTGAATTAATGCCGCGGCGAGTGGTAAGCTAAGATCACGCGTGCCTGTTTATGACAATGGCTCGCTGGCACAGTCCCTTCTGCAGAGGGATGGAGTGAGCAGGTGCCCGTGTTGGCCGGCGGTCGCCGGGGCGTGTGTCGAGCCTGTCGTCCTGCCTGGCCTGCTGTCTCCCTCTTAGGTGACCCTCTGACTCTTGCCTCCTGTCCGAGTGTCCCCTGTGGTCTTGAAGTCCAATCACGGCCACCAGCTGAGTATTTCGGGTCAGAATGGCTCCGCCTTACCCCTCGGCTCTCAGTTCATTCTTCAGTCTTTCTTTATTCGGTCGACACGTGTTAGATAAGAGTCTGCTGTGTGACACGTTTTGGCAAAAGCTGGCGATGCTGAACGAACGCAGTTCCTTTCTCACGGAGCTCCTGGCCGAGTGGGCGAGGTCGGACGGCGAACATGGGATAACGAGGGCGACAAGTGCCGTAAAAGGGGGCGCGCAGGATGCCGCGGTGGGAGCTGGCCTTGCCCGGCGTTTCGGAGACGCGACCCCTTGGGAGACGGAATTCGCGGAGCCGGAAGCGCGTGCCGCAGGTGGCGAGGTGCGGGCGGGGGCGGTGCGTGCAGAGGCCCTGACATCGCAGGGACTTGCCCGGGGCGTGGAAGGAAGCCCGGTGCGACTGAGGGGCGGAGACCAAGGGGTCACAGGCTGGGGGCTCCTCACTCACCCCGAGGGTTTTGATTTGGCGATGGGGAGTCACCAAGGGAAGAGACACGAAGAGTGAGGTGGGCACTGTCCCCTCACCCTGCCCTGAGGCCACACGCGGCTCCGGGATGGGCGTCCCCAGCTCACAGAGCTGTCCGCTCTCCAGCACCCTCATGTCCCGGCTGTCTTGCTTGGGGGCTCCTTTGCTCCTGCAGAGTCTTGTCAGCTGGCTCGCGAGCCAGAAGTATAGGGCATTTCATGTAATATCCATCAATTCTCAACAAAAGGGAGAGTTGGGGAAGTTTTTCATGCTTTAGAGGGAAAATGCCAAGGATCCGTCCGCGGTCCTTGGCAGTGCGTTAGAGCGATGAGTGCCGGTCGCTCCTCGGAGGGGCCTGCCGACCAGCGTCCTCCTTTCTCTGGAACTTTCTCTACTGCTTCGGCTGTTTTTCTGGGACCGCCTCCTCAATCAGCTCATGTCAGTCCTCAGCTCGGGGTCTCTGTTTTGGGAAGTCAAACTAAAAGGGTCAGCACCAGGAGTTATCCCGAAAAGGCAGAGTCTGCGAGACTAGCCTTGTGGAATTGGACCGCTCACCGGTAAAACGGCATCGAGATTCGTTGCTGGTGCTGGTACGTGGGGGCTCCTTAGCTATTCCGTCTCCTTCCGTGGACTGGGTCGAGGCAAAGATCGAGTCGTAATAGTTCTTATACTTGAGCACAGGATGGGGGCGACGATACATAGGTTGTAGATTTCTCGTGCATTTGTTAATTTTCCTGGAAACCTAAAGAAAGAGCATGGAGACGCAGATCAGCAGCTGTCATGCAGGGCACACTTCTGAAGCCACGGGATGGAAATTATGAAAACTCTGACAGGAGGTGAAAATCTAAAGCGGGTAGAACAGACCTCCCGGTAGTTCTCTTATGCGGAAATCGGCGTCCTGACGGTGAAGTAATAGGACCCTGAGACATGGGGTGGGGACTTCTGGGTGGACTCCTGATAACTGAGAACCCCCAGTTTCTCCTGGACCCTCTGGGCAAGCAGAAGCGGCTCCCTCACCCTTGGCTGGAGACGAGCCTCCCAGCATGGGGCATGTGGCCAAGACGCCAGAATGACTCGTAACGCTGCCGTTTTGTGCAGCAATGGCCAAGCGTCACGGGAGAGCTGCGGGCGTCATCGCGGGATGGATTGGAAGGCTCAGGGTGGTGGGTATGTGAGGACGGATGGATTTGCGACGTGGGGCCAGACTCTGCGTTTCCTGGGAATATGCAGACGTGCCTTGCCCCAGGGGGGTGAGGGAGGCTCTGGCGGGTGGCTCATCAGAAGCTCCGAGGACCTCGGCGAGGGTTGCTCCTCGCGGGTCGTGGGCACGGGTGGGTTTGGGTCCTGTGAGGGGTCGGACGGTGCCGACGTCTTGCCCCCAACCCCCCGCATGCCAGTCCGCCCGTGTGCCGCGAGTCGGTGACCGTCACGCTGATGGCCCCCGTTGCCATCTCTGCGTCTCTGCCTGGCTCTTCACTTGCCACACCCGTGGAATGTCTTGGAAATGGCTGTGCTTTAAGGTCCCCTGGGGGTAACCCCTGACAAGCAATGGCTCCCCCATGCCACGCTGGGACAGTTCTGAGGTGCGCTCTGCGCTCGCCACTCTGGAGCGCCGTGGGCTGAGCTGCAGTCACCCGGGGTGGCTCGTTGCTCGAGGCCGTTGCCGTTCACGCCACGGACAACTCACCTACACCGGGTCCCGGCTCCAGGTTCTGCGGTTCGAGGAGGCCAGGCCAGTGCAGAATTTCTGAAGGTCATTCTAGTCGCGATGCGGAAAGCCGGCCGGAGGGGCTTAAGAGAGAATGTAGAGACCGACGGGGGAAATTTTAGCAGTCCAGGCGCAGGGCATTAGTGGACTAGACTCAGGTCGTGGCGTGGGTGCGGGCCGATGCCAGAGCCGGAATCTGCCGCGCGCAGTTGACTGGATGTGGGGGAGGGACTTATTTCCATGATTTCCCACCTGTAACAGTTGCTTCTTTTGCTGCCTTGAGACCCATGTCTGCCACCCCAGTGGCCCTTGTCGGTGACCTTTGCAAGATTTTTTGGGGGGAGGAAAAGGAACTTTTGCCTCTAAACACAAACCCGTTCGGGGGATTCTGCCGTTCATTTCCGCACCCCTCCCGAGCCGCCTGCCACGTGCACCTGGATCGCCACGTCATACTCGTCGGACGTCGGTCACGTTTCGCTCGCTCTTTGAAACACCTTCAAACGGCTTCCTGCCTAGCTCATCTCCCGCCCATCCCCAGCGGCCTTCTTGCTCCTCAGACCGGCTCTCCACGATCAGGCGTCAGATTGAGATCTGATCTAAACGAACCCTTGCCCAGGATGAGAAGTAAGTCATCGCTAATTACATGCCTGGCCACGTAAACGCATCCCCCCGTCAAGCCGCCTCTGTTCACCAGAGCTGCTGGCGTTGCAGGGGAAAATGACACGTGGCGGGATAAGCCTTAAAGCCGGATGCTTTTCGGGGGTATTCAGTGTTACTTTCTCTGTGCACGAGAGAGAGAGAGAGGTGGGGGAGGGAGAGAGGGAGCTTCAAAAGAACCGTAGTGTGATTCTGCCGGCGCTTCTCCGACTCTCGCCCCCCTGCTGGCGCGGGTAAGCCTTCTGTCTGGCCCAGAACGCAGCTCCCCCTCTAAGTCTCACGACGTCGTGGCGACTGTCTCCTTACATCTGGTGCATAAAACATAGGATTCTGGATCTCCGCTACATCTCAAAGTGTACTCAGAAACCCCGGCGAGTGAATTCAGTAAGGACTGATTGACAACGAGCCAGGGTCTGCCAAAGTCTTCCCTAACCATTTCTAGGAATTGCAAAGACCTGTGCGTTTAAATAAATAAGCAACACACATGTACGATGTTAAATAATAGAAATGATGTAAGTAGTAATTTAAAAAGAAAGGTCACAGGTATCTGAAGAGGTCGCACTGCACCGCCTCGGTGGCAGAGAGACCCGGCTGCTCCCACACCCTCCTGGTTCTGGCCACGACCTCGACTGCAGTTCGTAGCTTCTTGCGAACTTGGGGGTGGCGCGTTCTCACCTATGGGATTCTAAGCCAATGTGAAGTTTCCTCTCCCAGGTTCTGGCTGGATCTCCCAGCACTGCTTCTCTACCATCTGGCCCCTTCTGGTGGGCTGCGATAGAGGTCACAGCCAAGGTCACCTTGGAAATAATTCGCCGAAGACCTTTGTCTCCCTGGCCACCCGGTGACAGCATTGAGGAGACCTGCCCGCCACCTGGGAGCCTGCTCATTACTGTTCCGTGAGCAAGACGCAAACATTCTCATTTAAGCCATTAACATTGTTACAGTCTATAGCTTACCTGATTAATACAAAATTTAATTAAAACTGAAAAAAGTAAGCGTTTGTTTTCAGATGGATATTTTAAGATATGCTTTTTGGAAGATGTGGATTTTAGGTGGATCTTGAAAGAGGAGACAGGATTTGAATCAGATGAAGTTTCAGGGGGTAGATATTTAATGTATATAACAAGAGAAATAAAAAACCAAGGAGAGATTTTTTTTGTAAAAAGGTTTGGAGGGGCAATGGACAAATCAATTTGGGTAAAGTAGAAAGATTTTAAGAATAGTTCAAAGCAAGGCCGGGTAATAGAATTGAGCCAGATTCTGGAATATCATTAATATCTGGATAAATATTTGGATTTTATAAGGTTGGAAATATGCATATTTGAAAAAAATGTAAACATTGGGTTGACACGATAAAGTGGTATTCTAAGAAGATTAATTTTGCAAACACAGTTTGAAGCCAAAATGAATTCTTTCTAGAAATTCAACTAAGAGGGTCCAGAAATAGTTTTATGTGTGTTACTAAGATCAAGAATGTTAGGTGAAAGTAGAAATGGCTTTTCTAGTTATGAAGAGAATGCTTGTCTTTCAATGAGACAAGTTTAAACCCCGAGGATTTTCTTTTGTTTTATAAACAAAAATTAAAAGGCAGAAACAATCAATTTGAACTGCCTGACGGCATGACCAAGGATTTGCCTGATTATTTTTGTAAAATGATGGATGTATATTCTTTTGAACTAAGGTTGCTTGATCAGCATTTACAATGGCCCTTTTCCTGAGAGAGCTCCCAGTCTCATGAGGAAGAAAGACATTGTAAGAACAGTCACATACTTCCAGCTGTGTCTGAGTGCCTACGGGGAGGGGTGTAGGCATGACCGTATGGCAACAGGTCCTAGTGTAATGGAAGGGGACCGGGAGGTGCTCATTTAGGGCCAAAAATGAGACATCGATTCTCCCCAAGTATTGTCAATTATTTTACAAGGTCATGAGGTTGAACAGGGCTCAGGGTAGGGAAGATCAAAGGGCTCAACATGCAGCAAAGGGCAGGCGACCCGCTGTGGAGGAAACACGAAACCACAGAGAAATCGGGAGGAAATGAGCCATCAATAACTACTTGGCCGAATGCTCTTTTATGTGGAGAATAAGGGTGTAATGCAAAGGGGTGTAAAAGCAAGACCAGACATCATAAAACTAAGTTCCAGGCACACCTATTTAAATCCATTAGCGCATCCCTGTTTGGGAAACTGCTCAGACAGTGGTTAGAGAGATGGGATAAGCTGCAGCAGTATCCTCACCGATGTACTTAGAGCCATTTAACATGTTTATTATCAGGCCGCCTTTAAATTCTCTAGGAAAAAACAAAGACAACTCTTCTACTAGACTAATGCATCTTACCTTAATTTCCTGTTAAATGCCCACCTCTCTGTTTAGCTTAAGACTCCATTTCCTTACTTTAATTCTCACATTTCTCATAGTCAATTCTCCTTAAAATAGCTTGTTGGTTTTTTTTTTTTTAGCATGATCATCTGAAAACATTTTAAACAAAAAGCGTTTGTACCTAAGCCCAGATCTCTGATTTCCAGACTTTCAAAATGATGCATGTTGGCTAGTAGCATTGCAGTGGTCGATAGGATAAGGCAAGGCACTAGGAAAGCAAATAAGCATCCAACTCTCATTCTGAGGACAAAGAAGTGGGGGGTCTACTTTAGTAGCACCCCCACAGAAGTCCAGAGCCTCAGGTATCATGCCACGTGATTTTTGCTTTCATACTTTCAGTATAATTCGTTGATTACACGGGTCTAGTCTATGCTTTGGTTAATGAGTAAAGAGCATGATGGCCGTAGGCTATGTTGTTTGCCATGTTTATTAGATCATGTATGTATTAACTATTGTTCAGATGGCTTCTTTGTGTCAGGCATGAGGACGGGTCTTGGGTGAAGGTCGGTGGATAGATAATTGTAATCCCTTTTCTCATGGAAGTTATGTTAGACCGAGGAAGCAGATGCTGAAGAAGAGACATAATGACCTAGGCGTGGGTCATGATGGGCAGTGCGGGGCGGCTGGCGGCATGCAGGAGGGGCTCTGTGCTATACCTGGGCTGGGGACGTTCTCCTTGTGATTTCCATGCTCAAGTCGAGACTTGGAGCAGCAATGGAATCAGCCAGAAGAAGGTTAAGAAAGACGAGTGTTCCTGGCGGGAAGAAGGCCGTTGGCAAAGAACACGAACAGTTTAGCGAGGTGGAGGAAGTGGGAGAATTTCAGTACATTCAGAGGATAAAAGATGTGTCAGGGGATCCGGAAACGAATCGGGGGAGTAAATCTGTAAACCCAACGTGTCATGTAGGGTTCTATCTTCACCGCAGTGACGATCTGCTGGAGAGTTTCCAGCAGGGAGAGTGCGGGGGTGGAGGGCGGAGCGGGTCAGAGTGGGGGGCGGTGCGGGGGCGGGGGCGGGGCACGCAGCCGGTGCAGGGGCGTGTGCGAGGGATGAGGGGCGCCTGTGCTGGGGCGCCAATGGTTGTCGAGGAGCAGAGGATGTGAGAATGCCTATAAAGACGTCAGGTGTTGGAGGTTGCGATGTTAACTTTGCCCTGTTGACTCTGACTCTCTGACGCCAGATCTGATGCCTGCTGTACCGTCCCTCGCACATCACGCTTCCGCATTTGTTAAATGGATGCGGTCATTATAATATCGATCTATTGCAGTAGGAGGGTCAGGCGTGAAGTTTGCATCCCCGGAATTACTGACGGCACTCATTTATCTAGGCACTGTTTCCCGCAGCCCCTTGAAATGACTTTCTTGTCTTTTAAGGATGTACATTTCTGTAGAAGATGAAATGAACTAGCAGGTGAGAATGATAATATTTCAAATTTTTATGTAGCTTGTCACATTTTCCCCAGGGGCAGACTGCACTGAAGGAGACTTTAGAGAAGTAGAATAGAACCTAATATTTTTCAGATGTGAATTTATTAGCATCTCTCTGGGGGTCAGAAGACACCCACAAAGCAGCCCTTTTATGTTATGGGCTAAGTTTTCTACTCATTTTTGGTCTAGAAACATGCCTATCTTTTGTCTTTCTGGAAGGAAGATGTCGCCCAGCATGTTCCAAAGGCTGAGTTCTCGGTGGTGTTTAAAACAATTTATTCATAAGAAACCAAGAGACCAATTCATCATTCAGATACCTTATAGATGTAGTCTTTTTTTTTTAAAGACTAACATCCTTCCATGTTAATTTTTCTACTGTAAAAATGTGACTAATAATCTACCTCTTTTAATTGCACACCTTTAGCATCAGCCGAGTGTTGCCGTGATTGTGATTTATGTGTTTTATGCCCGGCTGTCATATGCTGACAATGTGAACAAGGCCACTGGGTTCTGCTTGTTGTTCAACCTGCCCCAGAACCAGCTTCATATGTCAGCAGAGGCTTCAGCTCCTATGAGGCAGGGTCCACATCCTCCCACATGCCTCCTGGGCTCGACTAGAGCTCGCACGTGTATTTGTAAAAACAGGAGGACAGTCGGCACCATCTGAGAGGACGAGCCCAAGTTCAGATGTTGTCAGCAAGCATTTCTTTTTATTTCTACGTTGCTCTGATATCCTGAACCATGATCAATATATCCAGATGCACATGTTAAAAGATTCCTGCATTCTGCCTTCGGTTATTCCCCCGACGCGTTTTGGGAAGTAGATAGGTGGAAAGATAGATGGTATTTCTATACCAAAGACTAGTAGAAAGATAATTTCGGAGGTTAGTCCCATTTGGGGAGAATCGTTTAATACATGTCCACCTTTTAAAATATTTTATATATTTTTCAGTTACAGGTCAATCTTTATCTAATATCCAAGGTGAAATTACAAGGGGGTAGATAAAAGAGACCACAGAAATAGGCCTTTTAAACTGAAGAAGATCCAGTATTGGGGCCGAAGTCGATTAACATTGTCGAAAGAAATCTATGATGGATCCAAAGCATGCTCATTTTGCTTTATAGTCAACATGTTGGTCTATTCTGAGAAGTCAGGGTTCCAAATTTTTTAAAATTATGATGTTTAGACTCTAAGTTCAGAAATTTGAAAATTAGCTTTCACGTTGACATGGAGGTACCTTTTAACTGTCCATATCTATCTAACACCTTCAGCGTTGTAAAATTTCTCGTTGAGCTTCCTTAAAAGCCATGCTCTCGACAACCCCCCCACCCCCCTCACCCCCGGCAGGTTACTAGCGGCAACTTGAAGACTGTCTGTCAGCTTCCTTCTTCTGAGTTCTTTCTGGGTCAGCATCTTGGCTTTCTTCTGATTTGGTGGATGTCTAAGAGGCTTAGCAGATGCCACACCGAACCCTTGAATATTGTATCTTCCATCCATGACCCTTCGCCTTCGGACTTTCTTGTTTTCTCAAATGTCGCTTTCAGCCCGTCAGCCAATACCGACGACCCTGCCTACTGATCAGAATTCTAAGCTCAAGCACTTCTCATCACCTCCACGGCCACCACACTCTCTTTCGCCACCATTATCCAATGAAACTAACTCCTGAGCAGCCTCCCCGATTCAAACCCTTCTAGACCCCACGGACAAGCTAATCTTGGCTCGATAACGAGGGTCATCGTCTTATGCGCACATTGTGCCACTTTCTTACTAAACAGCCCCCGAGGAATGCGTGTCCATCTTTCTCACTTTAGACGCTAAAATATCTGCACCAGCCGAGTGTCACTTCCGCAGAAGCAGAGGTGGCAATTATTTGGTTATCATTGCAGCCTCGGTGTTTAGCATAAATGCCCAGCGCATAGTAGGATCTCAGTACGCCCTCGTTCATTGAATGAATGTGTGAGTGAATATGAATGAGTGTTTCCATGGAGTCCAGTGGGATCATCAAGAAGAGCCTCAACGCAAAAAGCCCAGCCTCCTCTTTCCCAAAGAGACACGTCTGTTTCACTGTAATATCCGAGTAGGATCGACATTAACTAAATTATCCACAGAAACTTAAATTGCCGTTGTTCTCCCACATGAATAATCCCGTCTTACGCCTGTGGTTGGATGCCAATCCCAGGGGGGCAGGAAGGGCATCTCTGTTTGCAGTTGAGTTTCCGGCATCAGGTGGAAGACGGAGGTCGTTCCGACTTGGTGAGACTTCAAAGTGAGGAACAGACAGAAACGTGGTCCCCTGTCCCCACGTCACCCATGTGCCTGGTCCTAGTCTAAGTCTCAGGGAGCTGAGTATAAGGTGAGGAGCGGGAGAAACTGGCAAGAATTCCAGAGAAAGCTGTTCTGTAGAGTTATGAACGAGTCTGCGAGAGGTTAACTGGGGGCAGGAAGAAGCTTTTTTTCGTTTAAGTCTTTAGATTTTTATTTCAAAAGTAAACATAGGAGAAAAAGAGGTAAAGATCAGCAGAATAATGCAGAGCTACCTCTTTATTTTTTATTTTTTTTAAGGAATTATTTCAAATCTTATATTTTTCTGTTCTCCCTCTATCATCTATCTATATCTATATCTATCTATCTATCTATCTATCTATCTATCTATCTATCTATCTAACTATCTATCATCTCTTTTTCTCTTTTAATTTGTTGGGCAACACCGGTTAATATTACTCAGGGCGAAGCCTTTTACGGATAAAAGTGATGAGCGCCTGCCTAGGTCAATAGTAAGCCCTGAAGCTACTAATCTGTTTCTGGCTTATGAAAAATTAGTTGGGATACCAAACAAAATACCCAGGCACATCTCTGATAGAGATGAAGATTAAACTCACAAGGTCTGGAAAAAAAAAAAAAAAAAGAAGAAGAAAAAGAATAGAAAAATGTGTTTTCTTTTGCCTAAGTAATGGTTTCCAGTATTGTAATGTCTCGTGTCTCATAATATCACTAAATAAATGCCAGCCCGTGTCTCTCTCACGCCACTGTACTGTTTCTTTCATAAAAGACTCGCCGCTGTTAAGATTGATGGTCTCCTATAAATAGCTTACTTGCCGTCCGTGTCCATATGAGACTTGGAAAAGGTCTGACTAATTTCTCTGTTTTTTTGCCGGGCTGGCCAGATGTTTTATAACAAATAGACACAGTTAGTCTTTGTAATCACCCACTAAGTACAATAATTTAGCAACCAGGCAGTTGGCCACAGTCTTTAAACTATGATACCCATGGAGAGCAATTTCTGGTAATAGTTGAAACGCCTTCCCATGTTACCGGTTTTTAGGCACCCCCCCCCCCCCCGGTGCTCCTTCTAAACATCCATTAGATTTGTCGATCATCATTTTTTTTTTGTCGAATAATAATAATTTGTATGAATTAAATTTTAATCATTGGCTCTAAAAATACTGGTGAAATACTCACACGGATAGTTTAATATCCACTTGTAGGCTTGCATAAATTCATGGGGAAAATGAGTTCCAATTCACGTATGCTTACAAATATCAGCGTGCAAATGGCACGCCGACCTAGCTGTCCTCAGTTTCTTGGCTGCCTCAGCCAGCCCATTTTGGGGGTGTGTGGGCAGCCTCACAGCACGGGGTGCCCGGACAGGACGAGGTTGGTGGAGGCTGTCGGGGTGCAGCTATTCTCCCGGCTTCTGCACTCTCTGGTGACGATAGGCAGCTCGGCTCTGGGGTGTGGCCTGGCCTGGTGACCGTGGATGACCTCCGAGGAACCGGGAGCCATCTTCCTTTGTCCCCTTGGCGCTGGTGCGCAACATTTTATTTGCACACTCGAAATGATTCGAACATCACGTTTCTTAATCTTCGATTATACCCGGTCGGAACTCAAATTTGGGATAATTTGGTATGGCTGGGTTTGGGGAAAAACAGACCTTTCTGAAAGCATCCGGCTTAGTGGACAGACCATGGCTGATGCGCCCAGGAGGCCGGCTCCTCGTTCTTGTCACGGGCACTGGGGCGAGGTGCCGCCAGCCAGGGCTCCGCCTCCTGGGGTTGGGGAGAGTGAATGGCCTATGAGTCATCTGTCCGCTTTACCGTGGCCGCCTCCTGCTGGTCGGGACCATGTCCTGAGCCCCTGACATAAACTCGAGTTTGTGCTGTTTGACCAGTGGCCCCCTAACCCCCCCCCCCCCATTCTGTTCTCTGTCACTGCGAGGTGACTCTTTTTGATGCCACACGTGAGTGAGATCACGCAGCCGCCGCCTTTCGGTACCTGGCTTATTTCATTCAGCATAATGTCTTCCAGGTCCGTCCACGTTGTTGAACCTGTCACGATTCCCTCCTTTCTCAGGATAAAGTGCCACTCTGTCGCGTCTGTCCACATGCCACACGCCTTCTTACACATTCACGCGTCGACAGACGCTCGGGGGGTTCAGCGCCTTGACTGCCGAGGGCGACGCTGCAGGGGGACAGGGTGCGAGGTGGCAGCTTCGTGTCCACACCCAGGAGTGCCGCGCCAGGCAGTAGCCTTGTCTGGTTCGGGTATCAGGGTGGCGCTGGCCTTGTTAAATGCGTTTGGGACTGTTCCCCGCTCTGCATTTTTTGGGAAGAGTTCGGGAAGGGTCGACGTGAATTCCTTCGGTGTTTGCTGGAACTCGCCCGTGGCCATGTCGGCTTCCAGCACTTGCGAGGCCCACGGGGGCCTTCGATGGCAGAGGCCGCCAGGGGCGTCCCGTTCTCTTCACCCGCACCGGGCGGTCATGGCTGAGAGACGCCCGGCGAGGCTCGTGGTGTCGGCAGCAGCGGTGTGGGCGTGGGCGACCATGGAGTGGCCGCGAAGCTGGGGTGGGGTGCGGGTGCGCACGGAGGGGCCGTGGTCCCGGGGGGCCGTGTCGGCCGCAGTTCCCGCGGCACGGGCACTTGCGGGACAGCTGTGGACAGAAGGTCTGGGGCGCGATGTGTGCAGAGCGGCCGAGACTCTGGGGTCAGGGAGTGGGAGGCCCTGGTCCTGGGGTTCCTCCCTGGGGCGTCTCCCTCTCTGCAGGGTCCACAGCGGACGTGGCTTTGGGCTACCTCAGTGGCGAAAGCTGCCGGGGTCCTCTGGGGAGCAGGCCACCGTGGTCCACACCCATGGGCCCTACGGGTCGTCCGTCCTCAAAGCTGCAGGGGTCTGTGACTGTCGTGGAACCTGCCGGGGTCCTCAGCAGAACAGGTGACTGAGGGCACGTGGCTGATAATGGTACCGATGTCTCGGCCTTCTTGTCCCTAGCCATCCCCGGTCATCTCGGCCAAGCTCGTCTCCCTGGCGGTCGTTTCTCTGCACTTACTCTCCATTTTTTTTTTTGCTACAGGCTTTTAATTGGATTCCTGGACCCTCCCATCCTAGTTGTCTGAAGGCCGTTTTTGTGGGAGCTGGAGGCTGGTGTCTCCTACTCTGTCATCTTGCCTACATCGCTCCTAAATGATCTTCACAGTGGCAATTGTCTCTTGGTCTGCTGGCCTGGCCGTATCTAATTAATAGCGAACCTATTAAAATACCATGGTCTTGTGGAATTGATGCAAAAAAGGCAGCCTTTAATCTTTTTGTGGCATTTTGACGCAAAACTGCTTTTTCTCTGTACATAGATGTTGACAATTGAATATCTATAAAAGCGTGTGTGTAATACATGTCCCTTCTGTCCCCTGCGGTGGGCACCAGACCAAGGTCCGGCACTTCATTTTACTCTGTATTTCAGTGTTGTCAGAAGCCAGAGTTTACTTTGAAGTAGACAGGACGAATTGGAAAAAAAGAAAGAAAAAGGACCCGGAAGCTGCCTCGTTTCCAGTCTTCCTCATTCTCTCTTTGTAATAACTGTTATGTCACATCGAGTCCTTCCGACACCCCTGAGAAATCTGGGCTGCCCCGAAAAGCCGTGCGTGTGTGAAAAGACCTAAGTGACTATGTCTAGGGGAAGCGCAACTTTGACTCTCCTCTGTCTGAGTTAAAAGTTTGCATCTTAATCTGACAGTAAAATGAGTCGGTAGACCTGCCTTAGATTAACCGAGAGCCAGTTCAGGAGACAAAAAAAAAGTCTTTCACGTTTGGGGCTGCTGACAGAGTGACTTATATTTCCGTGGCCAAAACGATTTCCTCCCAGCCAAAGCCAGCCAGCTTTCTAATAGTTGCATTTTTTTCTTTAAAGAATTACATTAGGGATTTGTCATAATCCGGCTAACAGTACTCGATGACGGCGGTAGGTTTCACATTTGATATCTTCTCTGGTTTCATCAACTCCTTTCTTCCTCAAGGCTGTTTCTTGAAGTTAAACTATAATGATATGTCCTGGTTACTATATGTGTAAATTTATTTTCGCGTTTAAATTTTTCCCAAGAGATTAGCTAATTGAAAGGGTTTTTTTGTTTTGTTTTGTTTTTTTTTGTTTTTGTTTTTTGTTTTTGGAATTTTAATGCAGTTTTTACCAGAAAAATTTATTTTCCTGGGATTTTTCAGCATATTCAATGTCTGTAGGTTTTCTAGTTTTCTTTACAGCTGGTGAGAACAGGTATATTTATAGATAAGTTACAACAGGAGAGTTTTTTGCATGGCCACACTCAAGACACAATGGCAAATCAAGGTGGCCATGAAGGGTCGTGATTGACAGTGGGACATCAAGAGCCAGATTGCTTGGATTTTAATTCTGGATCTAGTCTGAACCAGCTATGTGGCCTTGGGCATGGTCCTAAATTGACTGGGCTTCAATCAGCTTAGTTGGTATTGAAAATACATGTCTGTTTGTCCATTTGTCATTTTTCTAAGAAGATACAATATGTTCTCGACAGAGGAAAGTTATGGTAGCCCAGTACTGCTTCAAATACTATTTAATTATGATAGTTATAAAATTCAAAGCCTATTAACATTTTCTGTTACTTATTTTCTTTGTGACTTTGCAGTATGTGTCTTAAGAGAAGGCAGAAAGGTTCTTATTTTTAAAGGAAGATGTCAGAGCAAGATTCCCTTGAAGCCAATTTAGGCAGTACATTAAAAGCTAAATATAATATTCTATTTAAAATAAAAATCAATATATAACATAACAATAAGAACTCTCGGTCCCATTCACTGACTGAGCATCATTGTCAGCGTAGTTTATTTGCGATCACATTGGTCACCCCACCGACTAAATAAACTAATTTATGGCATAAGGCATATTTTCTAGAGGTTCGGAGGGTAGGTAAGTGTCCCAGGCCGCACACAGGGCAGCTGATGGGACCAGGTTGTAAACCCAGGCTGTCTCGCTCCGTCTTTGGCCCGCTAGAAAACTGAGTCTAACTCAATTCAGCAAATATGTATTGATGACACATTTTCCTCTGGTTCTGGAAATTCCCATTTGCTCTCATATATATGGAGGAAGTAAGAGACAGTTTTGATGTATAGATTTACCCTTAAAGTTATTAAAGAGTTTAGAATCTGACATGCATAATGTTGTTTTGCGTTAAACTAATAAAGTGGTGCATGCATTTTCTTTATAAGATCGCAAGACACTTACTGTCCAGCATGTCAGCATAGTGTTAAAATGTCAGATCATATCACTTTAACTTGAAATAGAAAATTCAAATTGAGTAATCCGTTACTTAAATTTGGATGGCCTGTTGGATTCTTAGTTAAATGATTAAAGAAGGGACCTCGAAGGTGGACACTTTGATGGCTGTAAAAAAACAAGTGAGGAACCTTCGGTTGGTTGTGACCGGTGTATTTATTCCATGGGGAACACTAGGTACCAGGGACCCTAAGCCCTTGAGAACATAAGAGGGTAAGAGGTACTGTAACGAGCATTTACTTAGGCTTAGCAAAATTCCTTTACTTTTTTCAAAGAGTTTTCTAGGGCATTGCTTCTGACTTAGATATTATAAAGTGAGAGTAAAGGATTTTTATGATGGAGAGACAACTTAAAAATGTTGAAAATCTCAACTGATTTCTGCTTACTCCTTACCATAATTTTTCTTATTGAGAGATTATGTACCCTTTTCGATTAATGTTGGTTGAAGTTAATTGTTAAAATATGTAACCATCTAAGCCAGAGGCTGTGAAGTTTTCCAAGAAAAGCAAAAAGAAACTACATATTATCGAAATATAGGTTAGCAAATAGTAGTGGGTTTTTCTCATTTTCTCTTCCCTGTATCCTAGTGGGGATTCATATTGGCGAGTAGACTACTTAAGCTTGTTTAATGGAAAACAAGTTTGGCATTAAATAGTGCCGAAGTAAAAACTTTCAGAAAATATTAGGTTTCAGATTTCCCAGTGATAACACAACTATTTGCAAATATTCAATATGTGAAAAGCAATGGAAATGATTATTTTGAGCATTTCATTAGACACTTGATTTCCTGATAGTATCAGGACTTTTGAGAGAACACCAAATATAGAAGAAGAATAGTGCGATTTCAAAGATTTATGAAGACCTTTGTTTCAGAGATAGTCAAATGATTTTCTTTTTTCATCAAGTAAATACTTCATGACGTGGTTAAAAATAAGTGTTGGAAAAATACTGATCACTGCACGGTTCGGAATGCAAATTACACCGAGCGCCACAACGGATGGGCTTGGCTTTCCGGTTGTTATTTCATAGGATTTTTCATTTCCATCTATCAGGTGCCATTCCCGGTGCGGTTTTCATATTACGGCCATTTTTCTGCAGCCGTGACAGAACGCAGCGTCACACGCGACTGATGGCCTCATGTCCCTGTGGACCGTGCCGACACAGACACAGGAAAGACATCCGTTTTTGTGTCAGGAGGTAATAAGCATTTCTCTTCCTCCCTACAATTTCCACTGCAGTTCTCTGTTCGCCTGTCGATCCCAAACAATTCTTTCCACCTGACATTCTCGCGGCCTCACGGGGCTTTCTAGTTTGCCCCCACCTCGCAACCCGGGACGGCTATGGAAATCCGAAATGAACGTGAAAATAGAATTCCAACTTGGTGACAAAGGAAAATAATGAGGAAGGTACCCGAGGAGCCCAGTTTTGATGTATTATTTAGAAAGCTCGTGCTGCTGTCTGGCAGTTGTCCCCCAGGTACCCACAAGGCGTGACAAGAGGAAATGCAGTGACGGGCAGATGGAGGAGAATTGTGTTAAATATGCTTTTTTCCTCATATGCCTTTTTTTGTACTTGCTCAGGGGTCAAGACAGAAAAAGAAAACCCTTCTCACCAGCTGGACTTGTGATGGTTACGCAGCTCCAGATAATCGTTGCCTCGTTGGTAGTCAGCCATTAATTATTTGTCTATTTGTCAGAAACCGCTTGCCACACGCGTGTTGTCTCTTTGCCTTCTTTGTGAGAATGGTGTTGGATTTTATCTCACTGATGATGCTCTAATGTACTGCGAGACAAGAGACCTTAGAACCAGGGGTGTGTGTGCATGCGGCAGACAGGGCCGGCTTTCACTGCCAAGGCTTTAGAGCAAGAAGCCATTTCTGCTTATATGGTATTAAAAACATAAGAAGGCATGCATTTTGCCCTTAGAAATCTCAGGCAATCCTGCAGCGTCATTAGAACTTTTTCATGAGGATTCTATTCTACACCCCTATCACTTACGTAGAATCTGTAAAAACGTATATTTTTAATTAAACAGTGGAAACAGGTTATCCCTAGGTGAAACCGCCTCCAATTTCATTATCTTCACTATTTGTTTCGCGTTACCCTCCTCTGTCATAAAAAATTCATCAGCGACTCATTTTCTAAGGAATTCGCGCTGGGAAACTGAGGGGTGCCCCTCCTTGGGTTCTGGCAGTTAAGGGTTCCAGGGCCCCTTTCCATGGACACCCACGGCCTGGACCTGTGGGGATGCTCGGCCTCGTCAGGGAGTGTCTGGTCACCAGTGAGGCTCGAGACCATCCCGGTTGGGGCTCAGGCTGCTTCGCTTCGAGAGCATGGCGAGGGGCAGTCGCCTAAGCACCAACTTCCTGGGTGGGCAGGCAGGGCTGTGTTGAACACTAAATAATAAAAGTAGGTGATGAAAGTGGAAATGTTAAAGAAGACAGCACTTGGGGATGGTGGAAGAGGTATCGGCACGAGATATGACCCTTGGTAAAGGTTAACCTGACCGATGGGTGAAGAAAAGTTAGGATGGGAACAAGGCAGTGTAAGGACATGATTCTGCTCGAATCGGGAATCTAGGGGAAGGTGAATTGGGAGGAAGGACACTCCTTCATAAGAGCTGCGTTAGGAAGCATCCTTTAATTATGTTCTAATAACACTATGAGAAGATGACTATCTCATGATGTGTCAGATCAGAGCCTAAGAAGGAATTTATAATTGCTACTAATGATTTCACTTGCTCGATGATACTCAGGTTCTATGTTGACGTGTCAAAGGAAAATACAGAATCTGCAGGTATTCTGTTTTTGGTGTAGGAGATAGTGAAGTGAATAAAAGACACAAAATCTTCTAGTCGTACCTGTCCCAGTTGTGTCCCAACACACAGTGAAAGCTGGAAACGCTCGTGCGGGAAGCCACACGATGGAACGGTGGCCTGGTCAGCAGATTCCCGTAAGAGCCCTTCCTGTCCCCTGCTCCAGGGCAGCTCCAGGGGACTCTACACGGCAGACCCTGGGCCTGACTTCCGATGATAAGGTTCTGATTGGCTAAGGGGCACCGATCATCAGAACTCGTGCGTCTGAGCCGGAATGCCGAATTTTAAGCAAGTTCGCTGTAGATAATGGCTCGCTGCCTTTACGAGCATAGAGTAACTTGTGGGAATGCCACAGCTTGGTCCCCAGCCCAAGGAGAGTTCATCCCCAGACTCCTACGTTCTCTTCCTAGAAGCTTAAGATCGACATGATGATCAATGTGACAAACCATGCTCAGATGCATACCTTAGGCCAGAGGCTCTAAGATCTTGAGTGCTGAATTGTCTTAATCAGCCTACTCCTGTTTTAAGTATTATTTCTAAAATAATTATAAGCAAAATAGTGGCTTTGAAACCATAGATGTCTATGCTTGTAGGCAAATATAAATATAACAGTATCTCTATGTATGTTTTAGAAGGTGCAGATTTAAATTTTGTTTACTTTTCTAGGTTTTGAGGCATAGTCCTCATGACAGTATTTGTCGTTATTGTTTTTTAAGAAGTATCATGTTAGGACTTTTCATCCTCATTTGGTTTCCCTCGTTTGGTGACTGCACTAATCGTGTGCGAGCGCCTTAAGGCTGGAATGCGGGGCACGTTTGCTTATCCGTTTATTTCATCCACATTTATGGTGTGCCTACTGGAGACGCTGCAGCGGGTCCTGGGTTGCAGAGCTGGATCTCGCAGCCCGAGCCTGCACGGAGCTTGCGTTCCGGTGGGAGAGAGGAAACAACCAGAAAGGAAGTAAACGTTTAATAGAAAGTGAGGTGATAATCGGGGCTCGGAGGAGAAACCAGGGCACAGTGAGGGTGTGGCCTGGGGTGGCCTTATATTCTGTTTGATACTAAATGTTCTGAGCACGTGACATATGAGCAAGGAAGGGAAGAAATGCCTCTTGATACGATCAGGGGAGTTAATTTTCTCAGAAGATTCACATGGTCTACATATCCCCAAAAATCGTCACCATGTCCTCTCTCTAATGCCCTTTTAGTACTTGCTCATAAGACTATGTTTTATGGTTATATTAATCATTTTCGGGACCTGTATTGTTAGCTACATTAGGTGGATAACAAATTCCTTAGATTGCAGCTTGCAGGGTTCTCTCTAGTTTTGACGAGGGGATGTATTCACTCTCGTTATAATGTCCGCACTTTCATTTTCTGAGAGAAGGGTTTGCGAAGGAAGGTAGGAGGAGAAACGGTCTGCGTGGCGAGGATGTGCGTAAGCGGGAAATACGTGTGCTCGGATCACAAAACTTTATGTCCAAGTCTGAATTAATTGCAAAGCCAAATATGGATTAATGGTTTGTTCTGCGGAAGGTGTAGTGTGTTAAAACGTCTAAGGAATCATGTTACAACCTCCTCTGAGAGATCATCATACTATTAGTTTTACTTCATGAAGAAATTCTAAACCGATGAGCGTTCCCTTCCAAGAATTGTTGGGAAGGTTAGTACTTTATTGTAATTGTGCCCGTTCTTTAAGAGAGGGTCCCTCTGTAGCTGCCAACACAGCCTGGCTCAGTGCTGACCGACGCGGGGAAGATCGGTAAGGTGATCTGTACTTTCAGAAAGAGACTGTTAGTGGCCTGGCTTCTGTTGGAGTTCATTCTTAAAGCCTGTTGTCACAATGTGTTAAAAGCGTGAGGAAGAAAGTCCAACTTTTACTTAGCTGGAAAATAAGAAAAAAGGGAGTCTCCTGTTTTTTATGTATAATCCATGTACCAAGGTACCAAGGCGTGAAAACATGCGAGGAAACCTTTTGATCCGAGGCCGTTTTACCTGTGACCGAAGTATCGCTTGGTTACTCTGCACTCGTGGTCATGTACAAATTCCAAAACGTCACCCCAATGTCAAAGCTAAGGGACTTCTCATACTTCTGCTATCAGAAAATTTTAAATGTACATTCGTTAGCTACTCTTCATGGCTAAAATTAAAAATGAGCTTCTCGTGGAAATACAGTCCCAGTGCGGAAGTTGAATTTAGCACCTTTGAAATTTAAGGCGGTCACCGACTCGAACAGATGGCCACCTCTGGTTCCAGCCCGTGGGAGTTCGCAGCTGTCACATCGGCTGTGGAAGGGCCCATATGGAGACCCGCACGTGGAGAGCAAACCTAAATCAGGTACAGGAGACACTGAGTACAGTGTGAGCGCCAGGCTCCCATTTTCTGGGCGCACACAGATGCGGTTTGTTATTTCCTTTCGAAATGATAATGCGACAGTTTCAACATTTCAGCTTTAACCTTCTCCATGACTAGAGGAACTATTCAAATGCTTTTGATGTAATAGTGGAGCGAGTCTGTCTTTAGAGAATAACAATCGGCGCCTTTGTGATTTCACGGCATAAACGATTTGAAAGCTGGAGGTGCGGGGAGAGTGGCCTGTGATGATATTGAATTGCCGGGGTATGTTTCCGAACAGTCAGGAATAGAGAGGAAACACAAAGACAGACTAGAAAGAGTTCTTTTTTTACCCCAGGGAGTTTTAGAGTTTCTTGGTGCATATGGATTTTAGAAAAAGTTTAATTGGATTCGATTTATTCTTTTGACCTTGACAATATAGAGTGAAGGATAGTTTTATAGTCTTCATATGTTCACATGTTTACAAATACCAAATTTTATGGCTTATTCGTGGACCGCTGGCTCAATAAATTCTTAGTAAGCATTTCAAGCCATTGTTTTTCCATCAAGCCTAAACGTCTGACCTGAAGTCGTAGCATAGATTTGTTCTGTCGATAGAGCCGTGGGGAACAAAACGGCCTCGTTTCGGGCTCATTGTTTCAAGGACTCACTGTGGCGTTTGCCGATATTCTTGTATTCAAAGGAAAGCTGCAAATCCCATTGCCTTTTCGGCATTAAAAAGTGGCGGCCCTTCAAGAGTGTCGTTCTTCATGAAGTATGCTGCCTGTGAGCACAGTGCACGGATGAACACATGAGCACGTGAGCCAACTCATTTGTATAAACAGAAGTTTGAGGGGTTGTGAGAGCGAGGATCATGAGTTAGAAAAACCCTTATCTCGTGGGTTCACTCTGCCTCTTAATCCAAAAAAACAAAACCAAACAAAACAAAAAAACCAATCTCTTTCCTGAACATTTTACCTAATTATTACAAAATTTGAAGGGCCTGACCTTACACGTTTATTTTATATTAATTGGTTCTTCCGCTGCTTGGCACCATTCCGTCCTTGTCATCGGTCTGACCTGTCACCTCTTGGCATCCCGCTGCTTTTCCGGAGAGAGACGGCTCGTGGTGTGCCTGAGGAGGGAGACCAGTCAGCCACGGCCCTCACACGGCTCCGAAGCATTAGTACGTGACAGGGTCGGCCACCACCTCTGCTTCTCATTTGTAACAGCCTCTCCAGGAAAAAGGGTGTCTGTAGCGAGGAAGCCATGGGTTGAATCCAAATTTAAGGCTTCGTCTTCCTAAAGTCTTGCTCAGTTTACTAAGTGTCTTGCCTTCTGCTGTATACGGTACAGATGAAGAGATCATGGTTTCCCGAGGGCTGGAAACTCAGGTTAACCAGACATCAGAAGGGAATTCTCAAATGAATTTTTCTAGTGCATTGACAGCCTCACAAATTCCAACTCTAGCAAATACGACGTTCTTTTCAATTAATGTCAAAATATCACCTAGCTCGCACACTAGTCTGTTATGCTAATGGTAGCTCTAGTCTATGGTTTTCAGCATGGCCGTATCAGCGGTGAGGTTTAATTGTAGCCAGTTTCTTTGAATATCCATTAAATCATTTTAGAATTTTTTTTTTTGCCTTTTTACTTGCCCTGAGGTTATTCTGTTATGAAACCTTCTCTTGATTTGTAACGAGCTGTGACTGAATCCAAAGTTGACTCAGTAAGTGGTTTAGAAAACTTTTCTGAGGAAAATATGAAAGGTTTCATTCATGTCGTTAGGAGTTCGATGGGAAAATATACATACGTGTTCTTCGTGGGAAAAGCAGCTGGGATTTGCTTCCTTCCGAATGAGTCTGATGCACTCCTTAGCGTGGGGTCACTTACACAGTGTGTAAAGGATACAGTCCTGCTGGCGGTAAGCTGGATTTGGGGAAGACCGAGATGTAGCTGCTCATTCTGCATCTTTTGTAATCACGTGGTGTCAGCCTAGGGCTCTCAGAGCTCAGCAGAGTCTTGTACATGCAACACAACTAGTCGCGGCTCTGGGTGAACGGAAACGCGGAGGAACGGATGGGTGAATGGGTGACGCCTCGTGCCGGCTGTGGGACGACGGGGGGTCCGAGGACGTCTGGGACCGAAAAGCAAGAAACAGCGCACTACGCAGAGAGCGGACACAGAGCAAAGCACATCGAGGGAAGCTTTTGTGACATAGCCGCCTCACTCAGCCACGCACGCGGATGCGATAGTCATCCTGAACGACGAACTCTGAGGAAAGGGGAATAAATATAATTAAATACAAATGTGCTGTCATATCATCCAGTCACGGATCGTCTTACATCCCCGTTTAACACGGGTGGATTTGAATTTGGACAAACTAATTGAGCTGAATGTTACACTTTGCATTTATTAGAATACGTTTGACGACTCATTGAAGATGGTCTGGCCCCGGCTGATACCATCTGGTGGCCCCGTCAAGTGCACATCAAGGCCTTGCTTCCTGCCGGCTTCTCCAGGCCAGCGACGAGGTCTGGCGAGAACGTGGAGACAGGCTCACTCTGGTGAAACGTGGGACTCACCCTGAGGGCGAACTTGGCTAGAGGACGGCCCACCCCCTGGCCGAACACTTCTTGAATCGCTTCGCAGCCCATACGTCTGCTCCACGCTCCTGCCTCCCGCCTCTCCTTCCGCGGGTAACGGACTCGCGTTGTGGTCTGAATGGTCCGCTTGCCTTCTCCTATAAGCGTCTCGTGTAGCTAATTCTGCCTTGGTGTCTGCCTCTTGGCAGACCCTAAGGAATGGAAAGGGCACTACAAATGGTCTAGAAACCTGGCCGAAAGGTGGGAATCGGCTCACTCGCTGCACTGCGGGTGAAGAACGACATCCTGAGTGGTGGCTGGGGCTCGGTTTATCCCCAGAGCAGGCGGCAGTCCGATGGCAGTGTTGCCTTGGAGATGCCGTGAGCCGGGCATTCGAAAGACTTGGGGGTGAGGGCGGGGGGCGACCGTGCTCACGAAGACAGTGGAGTCGGTGGGTCAGGCTGGCTCGTGTGGATATGCCTTGCAGAGGGAACAAAAGAGTCAAGGGCCATTAACGGGTAGGTAAAGGCTCGTTACTTTGTGAAGACCAGAGAGCCTCTGTGGCGACTTACAAAGAAGCCATTTCTCCCGCAGTGCAAGGGCAGATGACTAAAGATTTTATAGCTGGTGTCCCAGAGCGTCAGAGGGGTTTGAATGCTCAGCCAGTGCGGGGCTGTAACACTAGGGTCGGGTGCGTGATTGGGAAGACTCGGGACCCGGGCATTTGGGGTGTGGCTGAGTGATGGACGCCTCTGGTGACTGTGGCTCTGTAGATGCCGTGAACCTCAGAGATGTAGGAGGCTTGTCTCTCCTTAGGAAGACCTGCTGGAAGATGGTGCAGAAGCCTCTCCCCTGTGAGAGGACAGGTGCCCTGGTCGCCCTAGGGCCAGGCACCAGGCAGCTGCACAGCCCCAGGCCCCACGGCTGGCTGGGTGACTCGAAGCAGCCCTCGCCGGGCCTGCTCGCCTGAGCTGCCCGTCCCCCCTGCAGAAACCACGAAGTGCTCGCCCTCCGTGTTCTCGGTCTCTCTGCTGCGCCGTGTGGCACCCTTGTCTTGGCAACTGCGACAACCGAACTGTCTTTTCCACAGCAATCGTTTTCCGACCCGCCGGCCTTACTACACCTCCAATTTTCTATTCATGCTCTGTGTTCCCAATCAGCGCGAGGCCAATACCTGAGGCGAAGCCAGCATGACCCAGCCGGAGACCGCTGGGCCCGGAGCGTGGGGCCAACTCTACGCGGAAGGGGCTGGCCGAGCCAAGCGAGCATGGCCGGGGCTGGAGCCGGCGCCCGTTGGATGAGCGGCTTCGCATGTGACGTTGGACACGCAGGTGTGCATAGACTCAGGGGGACTTTCTCAAGCCTTGGAATTCAATACTCTGGCAAGGGCCCCAGAGCGTGGGAGAAACTTATCGCTCTCAGAATGCTGAAAAAAAAGTGCTGGCCTCGGAGGGAACGCACGTGGGTCACTCTGGCAGATGGCGCAGGAAGGAATAGAGGGGCTGGTGGGCAGCGGACGGCGGGCCCGGGTGTTTCAGCAGGTGAGGCCGGAGGACCCCGGAGGGCCCAGCGCACACAACGGTCGCCAGAGGCGCGGACGACTCCCTGGAGTAGGGACACCAGCCCCACAGAGTCCAGCGGCGACTCTCCTTGACAGGCCAGTCTGGCAGGGGGCGGGCGGCCATAGCAATGGGTCAGCACGTCCTCCCCGGGGACCTCGGGGCTCCGCAGCGAGGGGAGCCACGCGGTGCCTTCGCCATGATGGGACTGACTCAGTGAGCGGCGAGCTGGTACTAACTGTGGACCAGATGGAGCACTTATTTCCGAAACTCTCAGAAGCTGAGGAGCCTCTGCCTGACAACCCGGTAATGGCGCAGTGACCCCCACTCCCCGACGCCTCCCGAGCGGAGATCCGAGACTGTGAATGTCCTCGGTAGCCTCTTGACCAACGGGTCGGATGTGGGACACATAAAAAAGGCAGAATCTGTAAATGTCTCAGCACATGTAGGTCTGTCCTTGCTGGAACCACCCAGTGGCGCCTGAAGAAAGGAGTCTATCAAAAGGACCTCGGCCTGTCATGCCCATGTGCCCTCAGAAAGGGCTGATTATCACCTTACTGGTGCTGCCTTACCTGTTCCGTCTGTCACAAAGACAAATGGACATGGCTACCGCTTTGTACAAGATTTAGGGGCCTTTAGTTATGCTTTACTTCCCTGTTGTCTCCGACTCATCTGCCATCCTGTCCCAAATCCCTGAGGCCACTGCTTAAGTCACGGGGAAAGAACTTTGCTCAGCGTTCTTGAGTGTCTCCTGCCTCCCAGACTCATTGTATCTATTGGCATTCACTTGAGAAAATCAACAATCCATGTGGACCATTGTGCCCAGGGGTTTACAGAAGCATCCTCTTCCTTTCTGCAATACTCAACTTTACCTGAATCATTAGAGTCGTCGAATTTCCTGAGGACTTCACTTTTTATACACTATATGGATGATCTTCTGCTTGTTCTCGGCCTGAGAGTCTTGCAGAATTGATTTCTTCTACTTGCTGACATTATTAGTGCACCAGGCCACAGAGTCTCCAAGGATAAACTCCAATTTTGCCAGACACAAGTGCATTTTCTTGGCCATGGCATCCAACAGAAATTAAGAGTTGCTTTTCCCCTTACAGATTGGAAGCTACTCATGACCTTACTGGCCAGTTATCAAAAGATAACTTAGAGGATTTCCTGGTCTCATGGGATATTGCAGACATTGGATTCCTAACTTTCCGGGACTCGCTGCTCCTTCCTCTGAGCTAATGAAAGCTGACACTCCTGAGCCCCCACATGATACAGACACACCAGAGAGTGGTTTTTACAACCTAAGGGACTCCCCAGTGATCGTAAGTCTTTCTTTCAGTTCGCACACTGAGACAAGTTTCCAGATTCAAACTTAACAAGAAAATGGACATCGGAGACCCATTGCTTACTACATCTGCACACTGATCTCACGGCGGATCTGTCCTACTTGTTTGCACATGCTGACACCAGCTCGAGGTCAACAGAGGCCCTGCTGACATAGCCTTGGGACCCCTACTTGACCCCAGGGTCCTTCATTCCATTAAGACCTCCCTTTTGACTGAAAACACAGGATATTTTTCGGTTTCCAGACAGACTCCCTTTGCCATCCTTTAGCTCATGGTTTGCTTTGGAAGAAGCATCATTTCTATCTGTTGCTGAAACACTGGGGCCCTGTTCTTCCTTGTCCAGAAGAGAGAGAAACGTGATGACTGCTGTGAACTTCTCTGGGAGTTTTCCTTGCTGACCCCCTTGAAACATCTGAAGACAGCCTACATTGCGAATTATTTGTGAATGAGTCTTTTTCGAGAACTGAACAAGGAAACTGCCCAGCCGACATGCAGTCAGAATCCACTAAGACTTGTCCAAATCCAGCTCTCTCCGAGACATGAATCTGTGTGCTTTGCCAAAATTGCAGCACTTAACGGAGGCCTGCCAGTTAGCGAGAGAGAAGAGAGCAGAGGTCTGCACTGAAACGCTCTTGGAGTCGTTGAAGACCTTGGTTTGCTTTGGAAGAAGCATCACTTTTTAACTGAGGCTGGTGTATTCCAGTTAAACACAGCTACCACGTCAAAGCAGTTTGAAGAAGCGAGTGTTCATCTTTGAGTAGGCCGATCTATTAAACTAAGCGAACACGTCCTGGCTGCCGAACAGGTCCCGAGTTCAAGGTCAGAAAGACTTGCCGACGGTTGGCATCGGGCCTTGAGTTAATTCCAGAATCAAGCGCCTGATTGTGAGATAACACGTTGGAAGAGATGAGATTGTGTGCCTCGCGGAGATGGCATCTGGTGGCACCGTGATAATTATTTGGGATGCACTGAGAGGCTGAAATAGAGTCACAAAACAGGCTGTAACTATCGTGGAAAGGAAAATTTAAAACCATCCTGGGTAAGCATTCACAGGGACGCCTCAGCGAGGTCGTGAGCATGTCCTCGGTGCATGTTCTAGCTGTTGAAAACTGTTCAGATGGGGCAAGGACGTGAGCCAAAGCTCTCAGGCCCTTTCGGACGTCTACATGTGGGTTTCATTCTGCTGCTCCCTGTGCGATCGTGAATACGTTCTTCATCACAGAATGTTGTCTTTTTTTCTGATTGGCTGGAATCCTTTCCTTTTCATAAGTAATCGTTCTTACTGTGGCACAGCTACTTTTAGACTCTCTTCCCCACCTGAATAATGCTCATCTATTCCCCTTCTTTTAGGGTTACCCATGTAGCCCGAACAGTAATTAAGGGACCCTGTGAGGCTTTGCCTGTGAGCCAGAAGCCTCGTTGGTCCCGCCGCCTCCGGTCCTCGGAAGTGTCTGGACCAGGGACTGACCCGTTAAAACGTAAACTTGCTAAACTTTCTGAGCAACTTCAGCTGCTGTGGTTGGAGATTTCACGCTTAGCTCCCCTATTAGGCCCGTTATAATAGGATTTATGTGTGCTGGATGCCCACGCACGCGGGGCGGCACCCCCATCCTTGACTCTGCCCGTCCACGAGCTGCTAGAGCCAGATGTTCACAGCTCTGAAGCCAAGCTCATTATTCTCATTCAGCCCATGCGGCGTTGCCCAAAGGTAAATCCTAGGTGGCCCTGCCTGACCTTCAGCCTGGAAGCTGGTGGGTGGCGTAGACCAAGACTCCTGAAAACCAGCAACGACGACAGGATAGGGCCAGGCGATGAGACCTGGGACCCTCGTGGACCAAGAAGAGAGACTGTGCGAAGCCCGAAGCCCAAGATCTCCCGCCGGGCCCTTCCCGTGCCCCCCACGGTCGCTCCTGCTCACGCCTCTCTGCGGTCTAAGCATGAACTCGGTGCCCACGCGTGCGGATGAAACCGAGCTGCCGCCCAAAGGCTCCCAGACCAGAAGAACATTCCTCCTTCTTCTGGGCCTGGTCTTTGACCATTCCCGAAACGCACTGAAACCCAGTGGTCTCCTCGTTCTAAAGTTTTATGATATCGCTTCCCGGAAGTAAAACACGCACACACGCGTGTGCACACACACGCACACAGCCCACTTCAGGGTCTGCCCGTAACGCTCCTTGGCCTGCCTTTGCTCTGCCTCGCCCAGATGACTCCTATCACAGGATCAAAAAGGTCGCATCCTTAGAAAAACCTTCCTGGTCCCCCATTGTATGCTCTTCCCCTTATGACGTATATACTAATTTGCGCTTTTCTTTCCGTGGGGTTATTTGGTTATCTTTCATCTCGAATAAACGGTCTCATAATCTTTATGGCACCAGGGGCCGGTGCTCCCATGAGAGTCTAACGCCTGAGGATCTGAGGTGGAGCTGAGGCGGTGATGCTGGCCCTGGGGGGCAGCTGCAAATGCAGATGAAATTTCACTGGATTGTCCGCCACTTACGTCCTGCTGTGTGGCCTGGTTCCTAACAGGCCACGGACTGGCGCCACGGGTTGGAAACCCCTGCTGTCGAATGAAATCTAAGTACGACATTGCTCCGGCCCGCTGTTTCCACGTGGATGACCTTTATTAACGAAAGCCGGTTTCACTGCTTTGAGCATTTTCCATCAGCTTACCCAGGAAAATGACAGGAGTTCGTTTCCACACCAATCGATGTGAACCAACCTGTCACGTGGTCGAGACGTGGCTGTCGTCGTCGAGCCACGGGTGAGGAGTCGTGCGAACCTTCTGCACTGTGCGAACAAGGCTAATGGTACAGTCCACACCCTTCTTGGGACGGCAACGACTCCCACACAGGCAGCTGACGAGTAATTTTTGAATTCGGTGGGTGAAAATGATGCTAAAGAAAGGTCGTTGGCCTTACTCGTACATTTTCCTCGTGACTCACAGCGCTTGAGAATACGCGTCTGGAAAATTTCGCATTTTGGAAATATTTTCATGCCTGATGTTTCAGGTTCGAAAGAACTATCGCTTAGCCACGTGCTGCCGTCGCCATGTGTGGTAGGCGGTGGGCACGACAAGCACGTCCGTGACCTGATGTCCGGGACGTGCGCGTGTGCACATTCCGCGGCAAAGGGGCTTCGCGGCTCCAGCGAAGCGCACGGGCCTTGACACAGCGGCGCTTTCCTGGATCGTTCGAGCGGGGCCCCGTCTAGCCACAGAAGCCCTGAAAAGCGCAGAGTCGTTTTCACCTGGGATCCGAAGGCAGGTGCGGCAGGGGGCAGAAGGGGAAGACGGCGGAGCCACGGAAGGAAAATCTGCAGGGCGAGACGGACGGGGCCCGCCGCTGCTGGCCGGAAGGCGGCCGATGAGCCTGGTGATGCAGGAGCCTCGGGGACTTGAGAGACCCCGGCCGCCAGCCAGCGGGACACGGGGAACTCGGCCCTGCGGCGGCTCGACACTGGAGGCTTCCAACGTCCTGCAGGAGGCCGCAGTGGGCTCTTCCCCAGAGCCTCCGGAGAGACGCACGGCCCGGCCCACACCCCGACTTCGACCTTGTGAGCCTGGGAGAGGACCGAGGTGAGCCACGCTGAACTTGAACTTCTGGGGTGAGTTTGTCAGGGTGGCGGTGAAAAGCTGACACATGTTAAAATATAAACTGAGGCATAGTAGAATGTCGAAGAGTTTATATAGCAAAAGCCCATTTGAGCAGGACAGTGCCAAGGCGGACGAGAGGCAGGGTAAACACTTATGTAGAGAAAATGCAGAAGAAAGAAAGGAAATTAACCGACTGCCTCTAGCCTGAAGCCTGGTTGCCTGTTCGTGACTGGTTGTCCTCAATAGTTTGGTTTCGTAACCTTGAGACTGTCACAGATTTAGACTCCAGTTTGCTTACATAGGCACCCTGGCATCTGGTCACCTTGGTCTAACGGCCTCCTCGTTTAATTAAACACCCAATATTCTTACCGTTTTAAGACTAAATGGCTTAAATGTCTGATTAAGTGTGTTGATGTATAAAATATTGTATAGAAGACCTCTATCCAAATATCTTTTTGTTTCTGAGGTTGATTCATTTTTATGAAATGTTCCAATTTCTCAGTGGAAAAAAAGAAAAAAAAAAACACCTCAAAAACGAAACACTTTGAACTCTGTTGAAAATCTCGAAGAACTATATTCTGAGGCGAAACGTGTCTTTCCATCCTTTGCCTTCCCTTTCTTGCTTAACCAGGCAGAAAAAAAAAAAAAAAAACCCTCCCTGGAAAATTGGAAGCCGCAGGTGACCCTGTCATGCTTCCGTCCACTTAACACCTGCCGCTGCAAGGTCCTCCGTTCGCGTCACTTTGCACCAGATTTTGAACTTGAACATTTTGTTCAGTGGGAGAATAAAAAGAGGCAGGCTGTTGGCAAAAAGGATTATTGTTTTTCTGAACCGGTTCCTTTAAATTTAAAATGAAGCTGCAGAGAAGAGAGGGGTCCCTTCGCCAGACCCCCGGCCACCTGCGGGCCAAAGAAGTCCACCTTCCCCAATCAGCTGCCCGTCGCCTATGACTCCGGCTCCACCGAGGTGGGACTCAGAACTCATGGTGGTGAATAAAAGTTTGTGGAATGAATGGATAATGACACGATCAGTCATTTTATTGTACGTTTTTTGGGCTATGTCAGTGCTAAAGTCCAATTTTTTTGCAAAAAAAGTGTTTCATACATCTGTGGTCGCCTTATACCAGGCTAGGTGCGCTCTGTGTAATAGCGGATGTAACTGGAAGTGCCAGACCTGTCCCCACAGGAGGGAGGGGGCCCCACAGCCCCCGTCTGTAGAACCCTGCTTCTACTCCTGCTCTGCGGGCAACACAAAGGGATTTACCCTGAAGCCGAAGCAGGGGCGATTCTTGGAGCAGTCACGTTCTGCAGGCCGCAGAGCGGGTCGGCGAGGCGCTGCTGGGGACCGGCCGTGGGACTGAGCTCGTTGGACACCCGACCCCCCAGGTGTGTCCTGAGGTGACCAGAAGCCCAAAGGCTCCTGCCGGCTCGAGCCTTAGCAAGGACATGCAACGGGCCGCTTCCTCAGGATTGATTGAACTTAGGAACATACGCGTCGTATTACGTTTCTCTGATGTTAAAGAAACAGATATTTCTTTCGGAAAAATTTGAGGCCGGAGTTCTAATATTCTAGGAATAACTAACTGTGAAATTCGATGTTTTGATTTTACTAGAGCATCTTCCCTCGAGGAGTAAAAGAGAGACTCCCCGGGATGAGGGTATGAGAGTTTATCTTCTTCTGTCGTCTAGATTCATTTATGGTCCTTTCTCATGACTCGTATGCTTAAGGATATGTAGCCGAAAAGAATTATATTATGAAAATAGTTCATACTTCATTTTTAAAATTTGAAAGGAACATTATCAATCGGTTACGGGTTGAATTGTGTCCCCTTCGAAATCCGTATGCGAAAGTTTTGACACGCATGACCTCATCTTGTGACCTGATTTAGAAATAAGGTCGTCGCAGGTGGAGTTAGTTAAGACGAGGTCACCCTGGAGTGGGGCACCTGAATGGCGTGTTAGTGGCATCTTCGTAAGAGGGGCAAGTTCAGACGCAGGTGGGCGCATGGGGAGGACAGCCCGTGAACTCGAAGCCCGCCATGCAAAGGCCACGTCCGGGACCACGTCCTTCTGACACAGCTGGGCAGGAGCCAACCCCGCCCACACCTGAATCTCTGGCTTCCGGCCTTCGGAACCACGAGACAAGGAATTTCTGTCGTTTAAACCCCCTGTGTGTGGTGCTTTGTTATGGAAGCCCTAGAAAACAAATATGCATTTTTTTTTTTTAAGATCATTTATCAACTTGCCTTCCAAAGGCGTCCACTCGCTGACGCCCAGACCGGTGAGCACACAATGTCATGTGGTAAAGGAGATTTGGATGCAGTTATGGTTACGGACCTTAAACTAGGGAGATTATTTGGATTATTAGGCTACACACACACACATATACATGCATACATGCATACATACAGACATATCCACATACATACATACATATGTTAAACACGAAGCCACAAAAAAGCTCGAAGCTGTCAACTGGGAGGATGAGGCTCCATCTTACGAATCATCTGAGACAGCAGATCCAGCAGCCTCAGGGGGAATCTGGGTATCATGTAATTTGAAGTAACAACCAAGTATATTCCAAGGTCCAAATGAGAATTTTGTCTTCTAATATTATCATTATTTATACAAGTTAAAAAGCGACATGATGTTTCTGGAATTTATTTGAAGTTTTAAAGCATATTGAGGACAGTGTGAAATTTTTACATCGGTCAGTTGTGAATAATCACAGAGAACTGCCTTGCAGGGTCATCTTTCATGTTTTCAGAATGACCGGACGCAAATAGGAAGGCCGCCCCACTGCGGCCTTTTAATTCTCTATGGGAAATGAAATGACATAGGTAGAGACCTATATTTCTTATAAGCAGAAAGAGTATTTCTAGATTTTTTGGCTTTTATTTATTTATTTAGAGGCTTTTCAAAGCGATTGCTTTTTCTTAATACCTGTAACTTGTTAATTTTTTCCACATCGATTTTTAAATGTTTCGGACATTTATATTTGTGTTGCTTTGGATTCTAAGCCCAGTAATTGCCTGTCTTTTCCCTCCCTCTCTCTGTTGAATCGGCTGTTATGTTCAAGTCAGCAACCCACGCACTCAGACATGACCCTCATACACTTCTTCAAGCCTTAATGCGTTTCTCTTCCTCTGTAAGCCTGAGACACATCTTCAGAAGCACACGGAGTGTCTCGAGTCAGGAAGCTGGTCTACCATTCACCTCTTGGCGTTGGCGGATGCTAATAAAGATCTCTCCACGTGTGTGCATGAGTTTCTGGGGCCCAGCATGTCACTTTAAGAAAGTATTCCTTTAGTGACATCCGTTTCCAGGACTTAGCCTTTTATGAGAAATGATCGAACACGGTCCTTGGAAGCTTATCGATTGCCGATTAATGGTTCTCAATCTCAAGTTGTGTCTAAATCTTTACTGACAAATAGCGTTATTTTTCCAGGAAGACTTCATGCCTATAGAACTGTTTCTGGCTTTATCAACCGAAATCAGGCAAACGAGGTGGTAGTTAAATGCACTGGTCGCTCATTCTGAAAAGTGATAAAGTTATTTATTTATTTGTTTGTTTTGTCCAGCTAAAGACGCATCTTTGAGAGCCGTGGAGACATGCTGTCCAGTCCCAGCCTTGGGGTCAGGGGACGCCCGTGCGATGAGCCACCCCGCTGCCCGCCACCTCCTCCTTCTTGGCTCCCCATGCAGTGACGCGGTTGGCGAAGGGCCCAGAGGCCAGGAGAGGGGGCACCTGAGCGGCCTGGCCATGCGGAGGTAAATTAATATTTCTGGAGTTACATAAAGGAGGTTTTGTGGCTATCCCACTGATATGAGAATTAATTCATTACTTGCGGATTATTAATGCATGCTCAGCAAATAGGTTTTCAAGATTGTTAGGAAGAGGAAGATATAGTGGCTAATTAAACTTCCCATTTACTTTTCAGATTTCAGTTTGTAACTTTGAAAATAAATGTGTGTTTTGGCTCAAAAGGTCTTTCTTTAAAAAATGAAGATTTAAATAGACAGTTCCATAGAAAAATAATCACTCTAAAAGCCTCATCATTTTAGTGCCGGAGAAAAGACTAAGAGTAGATTTCAATTTCTGTAGCACTGTCATAAAGAAAGAAGGTCCCAAAAAAGAATTGCTACAATTCCTCAGGTTTTGCGAAAGTCTCATTTAAAACTCTAAGGTCTCATTTCACGCGGGAAAGAAAGAAATATATTCATATGCAAAATAAAAAGAAGAAATCGTCGCTATAAATTTACTTGCTCTGATTAGAGATCCGCTTTATCTTTTGGCCGCGTTTGGGACCTGAGGCTTTAATTCCCATCTCTGTCATTTATTCCCTAAGACTCCAGCAAGCTCACAGGTTCACGGCTCGTCTATAAAGCATCTTTGAATAAATTAGGACAGACTGTCCCTCTGGGCAGACGCAGCCTGCAGGCACAGAGCGGTCTGCCTTGGGGAGAGGCGAGCACCGTGCCCAGGGCAGCCTCCCCCACCCTGCGTGGCTTTGCCACCCGGTTCGGCCCTGCTCATGCCTCCGGTGTGGTCCACTCGTTAATGGGTGCCTTAGGGCCATGCGCGGCTGGCCAGTCACATCATGAGTTTCTATCTTGGTTTTATCATTACCAGGGATGTTCTCCCGTGTTGCCACCAACCTTCTGATTCTGAAGCAAAAGTTCCCTGGGCTCTGCAGCTTGACGGCCAGCCGTCTATGTTCCTAACAGAGCTCCCGTCGGAATCCCCTCCCAGGAGGAAGCTCCAGTGCAAACGGGTCTATCTACAAATCAGCAGAGGAAGTCCATGTCGGCTCCTAAGGATCACCGGCCGTGCGAGGGGAACCAAGAGCATGAAAGAGAAAAATGAAGACAAACGAACAGCAAGCCGGTACTGAGGGGACCGAAATAATGCAGAGAACTAAAGCGAGCTAAAATAAACCAATTTAGAACATTTATTTTATTAACATATCCAGAGAGATGGAAGAAGATATTACGATCAATGTAAAAAGAATAGAATAGTGTGGAAAATGAATAACTCAAGAACAAGAAACCGTTCCTAGAAATTAAAAAATAAATTAGAGCAACTCTCCAGAACGTAGAAGAAGATGAGAAATGAAAATATGACACCATCGGACAGTGCAGATGGGAGAGTAAATTTACGGGAGGGCGGGGGGCTCGCGTCCGATTGGAGCGATGGAGCGCGCCCATCCCCCTGACCCGCAATGTCCCCGGCCTAGGCCCGGTGTGGCTGGTCTACACGATGGTGGTCAGTGCCGTGGCCTCGAGGGACCGTCTCCCGACATCGCATGTGGGTGCAGTGAGGGAACGTTCGTGTGGCTTTGTAACCGTGGACTCTCCCTGGTCGTGTACGTGACCTGGCTAGGAGCGCCCTGGCTGGTGTCACCCTGCTTCTCCGTTGAGCTAACGCCGGCACCCCGACTGTTCCCTACTGAGCTCTCCCGGCAGAGAGGAAGCGGGCCTCCGACAACGCCTGGATTGTCCGCCTCCCCTCAGAGGCACCGTCGATGGGGAGGGAGGAGCAGTATCTAGATACGCCACGAGAATTCCAAGATGAGAGAAGAGACAACGTGGATAGAAGCGCATGCTCAAAGAAATTGAAACATAATAATTTTTGGTGCTGGAGAAGGACCCAGGTCTTCCCACTGAGCAAGTCTACAAAATGAAGACAGGGAAAACGAACCCAGACTAAACATGTCCTCAAGGTTGTTGGGATAACAAGGATGAAGATGAGTGTCTATAATCCATGACGTTATTTTTGATGTTAGATAAGAGAGAGATAGTTAAAGAAAAATGCACCTCATCACGACAGACACAAGAAAATCTGAGTAGTTCTGTATCTATTAAGTAATTGAGTCTATTTGAAATGAAAGAGGGATTTTATATATTTTCTAGATAGTAATTTTTTTTTTTTAACAATACATGTTTGAAAGAGTTTCTGCACAGCTGTCACTTGACTTTTAATACTGTTTAGGGTGGTCTCAGACCTACAGAAGTTTAAAAAATTTATGTAGAGTGTGTCCCCAGAAATCACTAGTGTTCCCTGATGTCTCTGGCTCATCGGTCCTCCTGGGAAAACAGAACATTACTTGATCTGAGTCTCTTCAATTTCAGCATGGCCACATGACTGTCGTTGTTCGATGACGCGTAACCGAAGTGACATGGCGCTTCCCAGTGAAATAATTTGTCAGTTCACAATTCTCCATGCCATTCTTCCCCTGGAGTGTTGACCAAGGAGGTCACATGTTCCCAATGGGACAGCCAATAATTGGGGGAGGAATTGATACCAATAGAAAACAAATAGTAGATTTAAAAATGGTTACGCTAAGTAAAATTCCACCATAGTCTGTTTACTAGAGATATATCTTAAATAGAAGAAACCAGAAAGGTTAAAAATAAAGGGATAGAAAAATATATTAAGGAAAACCTGATAAAAGATAGCTGAGGTGGATATGCTGATATTAGATTAAGTGAATTTTAAGTCAATAAGCATCACCGGTGATAAAGATTGACATTTCATCATAATTAAAGGATAAAACAGTCAAGAAGATTTAACAATTCTTAAACTGAATTACGCAGCTCGAAAAAAATATAAATATAAATATATAAAGCCCGAATTGATCACAATAGAAGGGAAAATATATAAACCCACATTTGTTTCGGAAAGTGGTAACACAAGCAGATAAAAAACTGAAAAGGATTTAAAAGAGCTCAATATCTTGATTAACAACATGATCGTCACATGTAAAACGCTTTCCCCCCAAACCGGAATGCAAGCGCCTCTTAGATACTCAGATTGTTTCACTAAATTGACCACATTTAGGGCCATAAAACAGGTCAACAGGTTTTAAACAATGAAAATCTTGCAGGCTATGTTAACCACAATAAAATAAGCTAGACATAAAAAACCAGGGCTAACTAGGAAATACTCAAATGTTTCTAAATTAGACACTGTTCCCCTAAATAACCCAAGACAACAACAATGATAATCAGAAAATATTTAGAACTAAAAGATCATAAAAAATTATGACACATTAAAACTTTTGACATGTGGCTAAAACTGCACTTGGAGGGGAATTTATTTCCTTAATTATATTAGGATATAAGAAAAGTTGAAAATTGGCGACCTACATATCTGTCCCAAGAAGTCAGAGAAAGAATAACGACAGTTCAAAGCAAATATACAGAAGAAAGTAACAAAAATGTGATAAGCATTTAATGAAATAGAGAACGAATTTGCAATAGAAAAATATAACAAAGCCGGAATTGGGGTTTTAAAATAGACTAATAAAATTGGTAAACCCACAGCCAGTCCAATCAAAAAAAGCTGACCGTACAAATGGCTAATATTAGGAACTTGAAAAGGACATCACTACAAATCCTATAGAAATTACAAATACTCAATTTCAATTAAGGAAAGGAGTTAGAGGAAAAAGAAATTTAGGATTTTTGGAAATATCTGAAATTAAAAACTTACAGGTTAATTATAAATACATGTATTACCACAAAATTTCATACGAGTTTGTTAAAAATAGCAACACGGAATAGCTATGCTTCAATAAAAAAAAAAAAAAAGCAATTTAACCTTACTCTTTTGGTTTTTATTTTGATGACTTTTAAAAAAAATTGTCAGTAACAGTGGCTACAACAGACATCTCTGGCCATTTAATCCTGACCCTTTTCTTTAAGCCTTATCTCACCTAGAAATATAGCCACTGAAGTATATTGGGTCGAAGTGTGGGATGTGTCATAGGTATCTGTTATATACATTTACAAGGTGATGAGTTTTTAAAAAGGCCAAGGGTTAAAAAATATTTTGATAGATTGTGTGACATCCTCCTCTCTCCCAGTGTGAACACCTCTGAGAACAGAGCCACATCAAAAAACCTCTGACAAGATTTCAGGTATTCTTCCTGGGAGGAAACATGGGGGCAGCGGAGAGGAAAGAGTAAAGTCAGCCGGCCTCCTCTTCGGGGGTCGGGGAAGTGTCAGCGTGTGCACCTGTCGGAGAGACGGGTGACCCGGGTAACGTAACCTATGCGCTTACTGGACCTCCAAGTAAATAGATTAATGATGTTTGCTGCAGTATCCTTATCTGTGCAATGTTCTTAACGGGGTGTCTCTGTTCAGAGATCGCCTACAGTAGGTAAGGTCCCTGAAATAATATCATATCAGCTGGGGATAGATTGGATGTTTTGTAAGCCACACTTCCCCACGGCGAGGAAATGAGTGCTCAGAAGCGTGCGCACCGCGAGCCTCGGGACACGTGCGTGTGGCAGGAAGGAAGGGCTTGGGGGACACCATCGGATCTCAGACATCTCCTTGTTTCTTCTGCGCCTCTCGATTGCCTGTATCTTTGACATTATCAGTGAAACCAGCTAACGGTGCTCTCTTCGGCTCATTTGAGTCAGAAATGATGATGATATGATCCTGTATGCTTGTTCAGGCAGCTCCGCGAGTCTGTGGTTTCGGAGAAGGCTTTTTGGAAGAGCTGAGTCCAAAAGCTGAACATGGTGGATTCTCCAAGGAGGGCGGCACAGGTTGATAAAAGGAGCATGAATAAAGTGAAAAAACAAAAACGAAATAAACTGAGAAGAAAGTCTATGAAGGATAGTGTCACTGGGGGTGACAAATGGTAAACAGGACGGAGTCAGATCGTGAGAAGCGTGGGCCGTGTTCGGGGATGTGTTGGTGGCCTGCTGGCCAGAGGAGCATTGCTGGGCCTTTGTGGAAGCGAGGTGCGCCCCCCATTTGGAGCTGGGGCAAGGTGGAGATCCTCAGGGTGCTCTTGTGAGGGGAAGTCAGCGACGATTCTTGTTGCTGAGATGGTGAGGACCTACACCTTAGTCAGCAGAACAAATGATTTCAGGAGGAGAAGCTTCGAGGACATGGTTGGGCGTGGGGCTCAAAGCTGAGACGAGTCCCGGGTGAGGGCAAGTTTTCTGGCCTGTAGTACAGGTTAGATGGTGCCTGCAGGAGAAGAAACAGGCTTTGGAGGCGTGCGAGGAGTCCTCTCTTTAAACACATGAAGCTGAGGTGCTGTCACATCCAGATGTGGCTGGTCCCTAAGAACCTAGAGAAGCTCGGGGACAAGGCTTGGTGCAAACCCGTGGGCATCACGGCATGTGGTTTGCCGTTAAATCCATGGGAGCGGATGAGATGGCCCGCGAGTGGGAAGGGCAGAGCAGTCAGGTTGATGCATGTTTTTTTTTTTTTTTTTATTGAGTACAAACGTCTGCCTCTCCCTGGACTCTTCAGGACCCTGTAGTTAAACAACGAGGTCGACCTTTTGTGATCCTTCTGTTTAGAGAGTATCTTCCCGGGTTACTTGGAGAATTGGCATATTAGTATAATGCGACGATATTATCCAGTCTCCAGAAGAGGTAATTCATGTCTCGTAAAATGATGCTATAATTTTATTTGTTCTAATTGTTCAACAGGAAATCTGAGTGGACCCAGGAAAGGTGAGCAGATAAGCCTAATAGTTCCTGCTTTTCACTGTGCTCTCTCTATGCCAAAGATTTCTTGACAGGGACCAAATCTCACTTAGCATTCTATCTTTATCATCATGTACTCAGTTAAGTACTCAGTGATTGTTGGTTATACAGATGAAACTCTGCTTCTGTGAAGCCCTCCATGTTTTGGAGGAAGGGGAATCTATATGCTAAACACAAGCTAAACACTTTTGCTATTATTATCAATGCTCTCAAGGAATGTAAATATCTTAGCTCCTCCAAAAGTTTTTATTGCATATATGTAGCTAAAAACTACTGTATATTGTCAGTTCATCATTTTATGAGATTTCTTTATTGTTAAGTTGGGTTGATTGCTGGCTTTATTAAACTCGGTGCAATATTGGATTTTTCAGTACAGATTTTCATTTTCATGGGTAATAATGTTTTTTTTCACAATGCAACACTGTTCATTTGTTACTTAATTTTCATTTTTTGAGCTTCTGTTTTCATCCACAGTCTAAAGTGAATAAGTTTAAAGAGAGTCTCATGTGATGAATATTTCTCATACTTCAACTTTTTGAGAATTTACAGAAACATGACATGTCATTCCATTACGATATTGGCATATGGGATTTTACTCTCATTTTGGAAAATATTTTGTCACAATAAGCAAGGGCACTTCTGCTTTCCCTTCCTTTCTATATGATGATGATTATTTTTTGTTAGAGACGATGAGAATTCGACACAGAAACTAACATCGCTATGTGGAGAGACATGAGTGTTAGAATGAACTAAAGCTCAGAATGCTGAAATCAAGATGTTACACACAGCAGAACATCTTAATTATAATTCATTTTTATTATAATTTTCCTACCTTAGGAATTGCTTTCTTGCTTTTGCATTTCTGATAATCTTGATATTTCCTGGGCTGGTATTTAGGGTTTTATGTTGTCTCCTTGCTTTACTTGGAGATATTTATGGGTTAGTTCTCAGTTGTTCTCCATTACTGAGACCTTTCTCATTGGGAATAAAATTTCTTTTCATTTAAAAATCTAGTCGGCTTAATGCAGTCTTATAATGACTTATCACTCGACAACAGCGTTTTGGATAAAATGTTAATTACACCATGAAACTTCCATTATCATAATGATGGACGCACTTGGCTTTTCCTGTTTTAATCTCATCAGTGAGTTAACTCCTTCCGTCATCACAGTGCACCGTGCCATGGCCGGGCTGTGCCCTGAGAGCAGGCCTGGCTTTCACACAGATGAGCCCTGTGGCTTTGGATCCATCTCGGAAACCATCTGGGCCTCAGTTTACCCAACTGACGAATGAAGGAATTTACCCTCCGTCCAGTTCTAAATTTCCGATCCCAAGTTTCGAGTTTGCTTCGTTTACTCTGCGCTGTCTTCTGCTCCCACCTCTCCCCGCATTTCCTACTTCTTTCCTTTAACCATTTTCCCCGGTCAAGTCTAAGAACGTGCCCTGAAGCCAGCATTGTTTTTTTTTTTTCTGCAGACAATGAGAACTCACAGCCCTGGTGCAGCGTGACATCCCCGTCTCAATGATCCCTCTGGGAGTTGACAAAGACAGTACTGCTGTGTGTTCTGTCAAAAGGAGCGCTGAACTCTTTACTGTAAAAACAGATGCTTAAAGCCTGGAATGAAAATACCGTTCAGAATTTTACATATTAAAAATGCCCTGGATTTATCGTGCCTTTGAGGCCGAGCGAGTTTTGTGCAGCCAGATTTTATATGTGATTGGTGCTATTTCTGTCGGTGGACACGAGATGACATCTTTTGATAAAGGTCTGGGAAACTGGGTTGGAAGCCTTTAGGGGTCACCAAAAGAAATACAGCCCTTTAAATGTCAACAAAATGAAAGGACATTGCCATTTTCTATTGGGGGACATATATATATATATATATATATATATATATATATATATATATATCTGTTCATGGGGGAAATTTCCTAAGCCCTCTTATTCTTCCTCCAGGTAGTTCTGTAAAACTAAGCAAATAATTTTGGAGTCTGAGGAGCATGTTTCTGTACCTGTTTATATAATGTTGATGCACATAGCGGAAATAAATCAAGTGCCAGACATACAAAAGCATTTAAGATACAGGTAGAGAAAGACCAGCTGTCGATATAAAGAAAGAGATGCAAAGAGAAAAATGCTGGTAGCTCAGTGGTTCATTTCTCATTCAGTACTTTATATTAGAAAAAAGTTGACTTACGAAAACTTTTTGGAAAACTACGTTTCACCCGTAGTTTGAGAACAGAATTTCTAACCTCTTTTGCTCGTGGGGATCTGGACACAGTGACTGCTGGCTGAAGAACTTGGGGGGATTGTGTTGGTCAAGGGAAAATTTCAGCACACGCTGGTTGCAGTGACGGGCAAGGTGCTAATTCAATACGAAGCTTAGTTCATTAGCTGGCAAGCTCAGGCAATCCTAATTGCTTTCCATAATTCAAGGATTAGGGGGAGCATCAGAATGGGATCCTAAATATAAAAGTGTCAAGAACCATGTAATTTTAGAAATGCACACTATTTCGTAGACAAATCGTGTTTGCATTTCCAACTTTATGTATTTCTGTACCAGTTTACTTATATTTATACACTGCTTTACATCATAAATACATTCTTTTTAGTTTAGAAGAAAATGATAAAATGTAAATGTGAATAAAATTAGAATTCAGAAAAATGTAAATTAGAATGCGAAGTAGATTTCAGGGGAAAATTGGATCCCAATTGTGTAGGCCAGATTCACCTAATAATGAATATAGTTGAGGCATAAATTTGGTTCTGAGTCTCTTGCAGACATAACAGAAAAGGGTGGTATTCATTTATATGGACTTTATTATTTAATAAGGTACACTGCGCTCGTTTGAATAGGGAATTCGAATAGCTTTTTTCTGATATCTCCATAATAAAAAATTTTACTTGGGGCTTCACAGAGGAAATACTAAGTGACTTGGGAATAATGTCCTCCAGACACAAAAAAACAAGACCTCTAGTGTAGAACGGGTGACTTCTTGCCCCTCCATAGAACCCGAGGTAAAACGACACCTTGCCATGCAGGCACTGCGAGGGAGTATCGTCAAAATAGGCATCTTTCTGATGAGTTTGATGGATACAAAGATAAATCCTATTTGACCAAAGGTGGGTTGTTTTTTTTTTGGGGGGGGGGCCTACATTGGAGCAACATTTCACAGTGAAACAAATTCATTTCTTAAACGTGTACCGAGTGTTTACTATGTGAAAACTATTGCGGTAATACGGGAAGAGGGTGTCTATTACCTAGGTCATGACATATTGGCCACCTCTTCTGCACGTCTCCTCTCTACTCAGACCGCCCCCAGGGCCAGTGCGTCCTTCATTCTAAGCTGATAACCTTGTTCCTGCGCCCCCGGAGGAAACGGGAGCAGGGGGAAGGCGTCGCTCCACTGTCTGCTCCAATGCTTCACTCTCCTCCGTCAACGCCGTCGACGCTGCCGTCACTGAGCCACGCGAAGCCTCGTCCGTGGAAGGACATGGTCCCAGTAATTGTTCCTTTTTATTCTTTTCTGGATCGTTCTTGTCCACGTGCGGGCTCGTGGTCGTTCGCTCCTTCTGAGTGCCTTTCTCTCGGCGCTACACCTCAGCTCCCGCCCCACTTCTCTGCCCTCTTCACGACGAGCATCCTTGAAAGATTTTTTGAAATCTCCGTTGTCTCCCATTTTTGCTTAAACGCTAATCAAATGTCGTCCCCATCCGTCTACTCACACTGCTTTCGTCCAGGTTGTCAGTGTCTTTGCTTTCGCTAAAGTCGGAGGTCAGTTCTCCGTCCTTGGATCGCCTGACCTTTCACTCGCTCTGGGTAACCGTCCTCTCCTCACTTTCGTTTGGCTCCCAGGACTTTTCCTCCCCTGGTTTTCCCGGAACTCTTTTATAGGTCCCTGCAGCATCCCTGGTGGTTTCTGTATCACTTCGACCTCCCTAATTGCTGGAATTTCCCAGGGCTCACTCTTTAGTCCCCTGCTCTTGCCTATCTGCAGTCGGTCTCGTGATGACCTCCTGGTTCAAGCATCACGTAGACCAGTAGTCATCAGTCCTTCTGACACGTTCGTTACTGCATGTTAACACCTCTGTAAAGACTGCCGGGATCGGAAAGATTCTGGGTTAATTGGTTTGTGCTGAGGCCCAGATTTTGACACGTTTTAGAAGCTCTCCAGTAGCTTCCAGTGTGAAGCCGACTTAAGAAGAAGCACACATATTAGGGGGAGACTGAACCCCAGTCTCTACAGAAGGAAGAAAGACCTGCCTTTTACCAGCCCACCAGCTGGTCACTCACCAGTCCTATCTTTTAAATAAATGTCTTCACTGGCATTCATGTCATTTATGTTTTATTGGGCCAGCAGAATGAGTTTCATAAACACGACTAAGAGATTGAACAAAATGATGAATAAATCAATCAGCATTTCTAGTTTTTTCATAATCCCTTGCTTTAAATCCCTTGCCCTTTAGAAAGACGTGTTATTATTTTCTAATGTTTTTCCTAATTTATGCTTTTTAGAGTAATTATAAATTAAAAGATAGGATTTCAGAACAAAGTAGGTTGAAATAGACTATGTGCAATGAGAGTCAATGCTGAGATCTGGGTATGTGTGTAGGTTGTTTCTAGGTGAGAGGTCTATAGATGGTTTATATATTTTTTAAAAATAGTTCCATATTTTTTCTTAAACAGGCTTTATAATGATAAAATATAATAAATGGCACTTTAGGGATACATTTTACTTGAAAAATAGAACCCCATAACATACTATGTATGTATTTTATGCATTTATAAATATTTTAAGTATTTTTACTTAATATATTTTTTCATATTTCATTTGACATGTTTTTAAATATTTGCCCAAATACCTTGCTCCCCTTTTGATTCTTAGCGGCAGTATTTTCTCAAGTGCTCTGTATATTAGAAAATGACGCAAATAAAGCGATATGAACATACCATGCCTTCGAACTCCAATTAAATAACACAAATTAAAAAAATACTAAGTTGTCTGTGTAAAGTGGTAATCTCCTTTGCTTTTTACACAAATTTCCTATGCTATTGGCATCCAGTGGCCCTCCGTTACTTTTCATTACTATTGTCCCTTTTTAAGTAAAACACGTATCTTCCACACAGATTAAAATGAAATCACTTATGTAATTAAACCTAGAGATCCTCACTTTCAATACAGTCCACTGTACTTTTCAGTAGTGATCTTGACCTTGTGTTAGTAATATGCTCCCCCTGCTAGGCTAACCATCTTTGCAGGTTATCTCAGGGTAATTTAAGGATTAATCACTTCAGGAATCAAGATTCGGCCAGTTGTTTTATTGTAATGAAATCAAAGAACATCTCGTTAATGACTCTATCAACAGAGCCACCACCACCATTTATCAGAATAATGCAGTTTTGTGGTATTCGGCTTAAAAAAAAATAATCAGAGTGAGAAGGATTGAATCTTGCTCTTTATTTTTAAATAAAGCCACGCCTTCCTCTGAACAGTCTACCGTGTGTGTGCAGGATGGCTCAGTCACCAGGGGTCAGCTGTGACACCGAGTGCTTGAGTCGGATGTGCTGTAGGGCGCTTTAGGGCGCTGTTTCCTCAACCACGCCAGGACCTCGTTTCCGAGGTCCTCACACAGACCTTGTCACAATACCTCATGACAGCTTCCAAACAGCAGGACCTTGCATCAGCAAACACACACAGAAAGGAAACCTGCGTGATGCAGCGAATACTGATTGATATTCAGCAGTCTGCAGGTGAAAAGTGACTGTTTTTGATTCTCACATTTATGCGTTCAGTTATAAGTTATCAATATTTAATTCTCCTGTTTGTCTTCATCTATGCAATCAAGATTGTGCTCGTATGTGCTTCCCTTAGCAATTCCGAAAATTCCTGTATCTAAGGGAGGCTTGGGCAGTTGTTTGGGATTTCCTGCTGTAGATGGAGGTATAGGGCGGATTGGGGAGGGCTGGCTTAGAGCTAGCCAAGGCTGTGCTTGATGATACACAGAATTTCAGAGGCCCTTTCAACTTCGTGTGTCGTGTGAAACAGAGATTAACTCATTAGACTGCGTAATTTACCTATTAATGGCATGTCGCTTCATTCACCAGCTTGTGATACTGTTCTTTTAGTGTTTGAAAACGAAAGAATGTGCGTGGATAAAATAACCAAACATAGACCCCAAGCGAGGTTGGTTTTATTGTTTTTATGGCAATAGCTTAAAGATTTGGGGGTTTAATTTTCAATAATACCTGCTTTCTGGTGGACTCTGAAGCTAATGAAGGTGTCACTCATGGACGACAAAGAGGTCCGGTAATTTATGAAATTATACCTGGTGATGCACCCTCCACACTTACAATAAGACCCCCTTCGCTAGTCAATTCCGATCGAAAGCAGAGCGACATAGACTTGCCTAGATTATCCCTAAGACCTCCTGCCTTCTGTATCTCCCTCTCCCTAATTTTAAGGTTTGGGGGCGGCTTTCAGTTTTCTTCAGAGCGTGTATGCATCGCGTGCACCTTACAACAGTGACGTCTGTCTTCGGCTCAGACAGTGCTGTGTAGCCGCTCTGTGCACCTTGATCCAGCAGGTCGTGACTGCTCGCGTCCCTACTTTGCCGCCGTGCTCTTCCTTTTCTCCTCTCTCCTCCCTCCCTCCTCCCTCCCTCCCTCCCTCCTCCCTCCCTCCCTCTCCTCTTTCCCTTCCTCTCTCTGGCCCATTCTTTTTCCCCACAGGGGTGTATTGAAGACTGTAGACTTGGAGATCAGTCCTGAGTTGAATTTTACTGAAACTTCGTGTCTATTGAGTGACCTTGGTAAAGTGATATAACTTCTTCGATGATTATTTTTCTCATCTGTGAAACAGGCTAATAACACTTTCCTCATGTGGTAGAAGAGAGACAAATGAGTATGCGTAAGTCACTTGTCACGTAACTGTCACTCGCTATGTGAAGTTAACTATGTCTTTAGAGTAGGAGCTGAGTAAATGGTAGTTATTACTATGTGAACGTTCTTTAGACATTTTAGTATAATCTTTTCAAAGAATGTATGAACATTACTTAAAAGAAATATTACTTACAATTCCTCAGGAACTTAAGGTTATTTTACCCTCAAGTCACAAATCCACATATTCCGGTGTAAGATCACCTTGGGTCAGATGCTCACAGGTACTCCATGCGTCCGGCAGGAGTACAGGGCTGAACTAGGCATCCAGACACCTGCTTTTGCTCTGCATTAACCAGCCCTGGGCGCTTTCTCAAACTTCTCTTTAGTGGGAAGGGTGCTTCCTTTACGGGATCTGGAAAAAGAAGATTACATTATCTCTTCCCAGCGAAACTCCAAGCGTAACGAGCTCTTCACAGGAAATGGGGGTGTGATCCATTTCTGCTCTATTCTTTTTCATTTACTCCTCTTCTCACCTGCTGGCTCTCCATGCCTTCTGACTCCTCTGGGGTCTGAAGGAAAGGGGGGCATTTTACGGCGGAGATGAGAGGAAAGGACAGAGAAGGTTGTGAAATCAGATATTTGTCACGACCTGTTTGTGGCTTCCTCAGGGACGCTACCTACTGCTGGCGCTCGCTCGCCAGAATGTCCTGGGCCCTACAAAAAGTGTCTCATCTGGCTCACCTTTGACTTGCTCCTTGACCCCTGTGGTCTTGCCTCTCCTCTTCCCTGGCCCCTCAGACAAGCCGAGGCCAACATTTGGTCCATGGCGAAAACGGATATTGGTCCCCTGTTGAAGATCAATCGGCATATGAGATGCGATTAACTACACACTGATAATTCTTACAAACACTTTCTTAAATTTCTAACTTCCTTCGTAGGCGGGGAGTGGGTGGTCGTCTAAGGATTGTGTAACTGTCTTCTCCTCCCTCACATGCCGGGCTTACTTAGATGGGCTACATCTTCATTTTGGAAGGTGAAAGTATTACTATTTCTTGTTTTGATCTAAATCTTTGGGCCTTAGATGGAAATGAAACAATAAACTTGCATTTTATATCCTATTCCATTAGGATTGGTCAAGTTATACCAACTCTGCTATTCGTGCTGTTCTTGGCACCGTTTCATAAAAAGTAAAAAATGTGTATTAAAAAACCCTAAAGGTCCCTCTTCGCTTCTTTCCTCACCCCATGTATTGATGGACACTATTTGTAATTCATCATTTCTGTTTAAATTTTAAATTATAAGAATTAGTTGACTTTCCGATGAATTTCATTTGATTGATTGGTGACTGATTCTAATGGACTTATTTCTTATCCATCTTTTATACTCACAGGTTTCTAGGTGAAGAGACAAGCCAAAAACATCCATCTGAGAGTGACGTGTGAAGAAAGAGCTAAACACCCTCAGCGGACACATAATTCCCGAACAGAGCTGAACTATAGACTGGAACGATAGGAGCAGCGTGGCGATGATGGCTCGAGTGACTAAAACCCGAGACGACTGAGAAATAAAGGCGCTGTTGAGAAAGAGTTTATTCCACAGCTCAGAACCACAATAGCTATGAGGTTCTAAGAAAGAACAAAACAACCTCTTGATTGATAGATCACAGGAAGTCCTCCTCAAAGTGTGTGTCTGGTACAACCTTTCGATCAGAGGGTTAGCATAAAATATTAACCTCAACGTGTTCTTTAAGATTTCAACAAAGACGTTTTAAAATGTAGTTCTCCAGAGTGGTCAGCGACCTAACAATTGGACTATGAACATCGATCACATGCCACTGGCAAAAGATTATGCAAAATGAATGATTGAACTTTAAAAGACTAATACATTATATTGTGCTTTATCATGATATATTTTAATGAGCAATGAAGTCGACTTTTTTCAGTTTAGGTTTTCAAGCATTTTGAGTAAAAAATTGTCTTTTCTCTTCGACTCCTACCACGTACCAAACACAGAACGTCTGGATGGGACATTTCCTGTGTAAGAACGTTGAGGAGACCCCCATAGGCAGCTGCACCTCATAAAACTCACGAGTGTGTCGCAAAGTGTACAATCCGAGCGTGGTGACCACTGCTCACACCTCACTCTGGACGTTCTAAGCTGGACTTTTATCAACGCACACAGAGTTGCTTTAAAAAGAAGATTCTGCGTGTTCCGCTCCTAATTCTGCAGCCGTCCTCTGCTTTGACTCCGGAGCACCTTCGGTCTGTTCCGGAAGCTGCCATGACAAACGGCAGTGGCCTTTGAAAACTGGGAGTCACCGAGGTCTTTCCTGATACCGTATCTCTACTTTCCCGTCTAATGTGCCGTCGGGCTCCCCGACTTGTGTTTCTTCATATCGAAGCAAGGATGAGTACCCACATGGTCTGTTTTAGGGACTCTAATTGTTTGCTGGACTTTGTAGATCTTTTCCAACAGGGCTTGTCAATCTTGAGATTGAGTTCCCGTGCTTGGAGAGTCTCTGCCGGTCTGACTTTTGGAATAAGCTCTGAGGGTAATACCTCTGAGAACCACAGTGAGGATACCACCAAGGTCTTCAAAGCAATGAGAAAACCACTAAATTTTCACATCACGACAAGTTTGTAATCTCTGTATGGAACATAGTATCTATTTCTCCACCTAGTTTAATCATGTGTAGCACATTTTCTTGATAAAATGTTTATTTGCCTCTCCTTGTATCATTTGCCTTATGGTCACTGGGAATCTTTCTCACAAGTAAAGTGCATCTCAGTAGTATGTCTGTTTGTCTGCCTGTCTATCTGCCTGCCTGTCCATATGTCTGTCCATCTACCTATCCATCCATCCACCCATACATCCACCCACTCACACTAATGTAGAGATATAATATCAATTAAGGATACCCTATAGGTTTCTATTAGCTGCTCGGACTGACCCTAGTGCTAAGTTATGAAGCATGCTGGGAGACAGGAGAGAATTTAAGAGGAAGGAGTGATTAATATAGAGATGCATAGATAAGAGGAGAGAGAGAGGTGCAGCCAGGTCAAGCAGCAACACCTTCCCCTGGAGCTCATGATTTTGAGCAGTGGCAGAATATTCTGAAAATTGATGCTAGAATAGATGTGAGGTTGGTGCCAGGAGTCATGCAGATCCTTTAGAACTGTTGAAAATTATCAGGAAAGGGTAGTACTATATTCACCAGTATTTAACAAGAAGGCTGAATTTCCTCTGTATATCCTCTTTGCAATTAAAAAGTATAACAACAACTAGAAAAGTTCATTTAGATTTTTTTTTTAATTTTTGGCAGTAGAGAAAGCTTAGAAGTTCCTCTGCCTTCCTTCCTGAGGGACGGATAGAATCCGGGGCGAGATCAGCCGTGGCGAGGAGGCAGGGGACATGGTGTGGTGAGTGAAGGTGTTCGTGCTTTCATTGTGCTTAGTAAGTCTTGTCTCTCCCCTTGGTGTGGCTTTTGGGCTTACTGTCTAACTACTAGGCATCTGGCCCTACCCCCTAACATCTAATGACACCCCTGCCCTTCTACTGGTGTCCTGCTCACACCCTTGGTTGTCCCCAACCTACAGATGTCTCTGAGCAATCCTTTCAAGTTCTTTTGGTAGTTGTTTGACTGGTGTACTAACATGTGTGTGTGTGTGTGTGCGCGCGCGCGTGTGTGTGAGATTGGCTTCCACATGATGTGGGTTGGTTAAACAGTCCGTTGGAATTCATCTCCATGTCTGATGCAAGAGCCTGAGGTCCACAGGGCAAGCAGACAGGAAGGGAAGAAAATAAGGAGATGGAATCTCATGAGCATGAACCAGAACCCTGAGAGAACAAACTGAAATCCGTGCCCATTCTCGATGCTTCTAACCTTGAAGACAAGGGCATCCTACAGAGGTCGAGACCTTTCATGGAGCTGAGACACACCCTGGGCCTGGCCATGCTGTATGCCAGTGGGGTGATTTAGCAGTTCGGCAACAGCACATATGTGCTACATAGAGTCTGTGGCCTCCCTTCCGACCTCTCACTCCAAATGGAACGACTCTGATACACTCTCGAAGTTGGGCACAGCCAGCCACACTCGTGAGGGCCGCAGTGCGCGTCCGTTGGGCCGCATGTTTGCTCGTGAATGATGCCGCGAGGAAGATTCGCCGGTGCCGCTGGCTCTGCCCGACTCCAGGTCCTCCGTCTGTTCCAGCCGGAGCAGCTGTTTCTAGCTGTGGCTGTTTTCACAGTTAAAACATTGTTTATTAATTAAGAAAGAACTTAGCATCGAGACTACGTCTTTTCTGTATTTCTGTCTTCTTTTGGCTCGCAAAAAGGAGCTTTCAATGTATTTCATTATTGAAAGAGAAACTATACTACACCAACATACCGTAATAGGCCCGATGTGTCGGCAACATCTGCATTTTCATCCAAACAAGGAACAGTCTTCCCACACAGCAGATATTTATAACACTGTTTTTTCAATTTTTCAGTAATGTTTTTCATGTTTTCTAGCAATATTTACTGACGAAGGAATGGATTTTTATTTCGCTATTGTACTGTCTTGCATATATTATTTCAGTCATTTTTAATGCATCCAAAAGAGCCAATGTTTCCCAAATATGTGGGTTTTGACTTTCATTTTAAGTAAGAAACCTCAGAAAAGTCTTCTCAGCATTGGCTATTGTATAAGCCCAGTGAAATGTTGTAAAGTACTGTATTAATGTTGGCTGAAAAATTGAGGAGAGGTATTTTCAGGGTTTTGATACTTAATTTAAAAACGAATTACTGATAATTAACTAATACCTCACAATATACATTTAGAGAGAAGCATATTGCAAGTGATAAATGGTTTTCTTGATACAATTTTTTGTTCTAATTTTTATCAAGCCTAATTATTTCACCATTGTTTTCAAACTCACAAGATCAAAGACTTTTACTAGGACAATATAGCAATCACATCTAATATATATATTAGATGATCTCTAATCACTATGCTATACAACTGAAACTAATATATTAGCGTATGCCAACTATAAGGGGAAAAAAAACCCTCATTGAATTGTACAGTATAAATATGAGCAACTAATTGTCTATTATATTTCAATAAAGCTGGTGGGAAAAAAAACTAGGAAATATCTGTAACTCCGTAATGGAACAGCGCAAATGGTCATGACACACTGGAGCAGGGGCTGGGAGACTTCTATTTTCAACCCACATAGTAAAAATCAAAGCATTTTTCCTCATAATTTTTAGATAAAAATAGCTATCACTTGGAAGTCCTAATACGCCATTTTGGAGGGTATTTTCCATACTGGAGGACGGTGGGAGACTCGAGTGTGGGCCGAGGGGAAGGGGGCCGAGGAAGCTGCTGAGCCTCCGCGGAGTTACTCAGTGAGGCTCAGACATCGTGTGGAGACTCGAGGCAAAAGCTTCACAATGGTAAACAGAATAAACGGAACGCGCTTTCCCCAACCTCCCTGGGCCTTTATCTCCGTGACTATCTCCATGAAGGAGATGGAGCCAAAACAGCTTACTTGGGATGAGCTGTGATTCAGAAGTTCGGTCATGGACGCATTTGCTGCTCTCATTCCCATCATTCTGATTCTTGGGTAAAGCGATCAATGAAACATTTCCATGGCAGGGAGGTAAGTTTCGATGCATTTGCTGTGTAAAGACAGATGGCTTTTGTATATGTTCGCCCAAGTTCATAGCTCCTGTACGTTTAAATTTATTCAGTGGTATTTCTTATTTTTTTTTCTATATTTCTATAAAGGGGATACTAGACTGCAAACTTCAAAAAATTGGGGGCACAACTAGAAACTATTGTAGTCTCAAAATCACCCTCCCTTTAATATATTGTCTTAATTATTAATACAAAATAGTGATGAGATACTAAAGCATACGTAATGCATTTTATGGAAGAAAAAGAGAGAAAGGTGTTTGGGGACATATTTACTGTAAAAACTGTCACTCCCGAATCTTTCTGATAGTTCTGGCCCTGGCCTTATTTCATAGTGACATCTTATATAATATATACTTTGCTGCCCAATCACAGCATGTAAAATATGAGTTGAAAAAAGACCTTAACATTTTGACTCAGAAGCAGATATTATCTCCCTGGTATCAGTGAAGTTATAGGGAATGGAATTCAGGCTTAAAGATGATGATTCAACCACTCGACTTGTGGAACCACCGTTCACCAGGGTTCGTCCTATGCCCCTGTGATTCGGCCACGATAAAAGTGTATACATTGTGCAAAGAAGAACTGTGAAGGGTAAGACAGGGTGATCTTGTACGTCAAAAATACTCACTTTACAGAAAATTACAGCAATCAGTGAGCAGATCAGGAGGCTAGTGACATTAAAATAGGCTTGTTCTAGGGAAATGACTGAACTACGTGGCCAGATGGATAAACTGATAACAGTAATGGCAGGTACGGGGCAAGCTCTCAGAGAGTCCGCTCCCTAGGCATTAGCTGGATCCTACTTTGGCTAAATGTAGAGAATTAGGGGAAAAATCCCGACAGATCTTGAAAACTTTATTTCCTACAAAGTAGAACACAATTGCTCAAAACGTGAATATGCAACACTCACAGCAGAATCTTACAGTACATACTTTATAATTCAGATTCTCGGGCATCCCGAAAATTCAGTGAATTCTGCACCTGGCTGCAAAGTTTGCGGTTTTTAAAACCAGGCATTACGAGTAATACGCGGTGAGACAAATATGAAAAGTCCGAGATCTGCGAGACAGAGTAAACACTCGACAGAACGGATTCTCCGACTCAATCCAACAGAAGCTGGCGAGGGAACTGAAGGAAATGTGACTATTTTATACAAGGGCGCATTACAGTCAAGGAAAATTGAGAGTAACCAGACTGCTTTGCTCTCTTATATGATAACAGATTTCAAAAGCCCAAATAAAATGTCAGCTCCATTTCAAAGCACAAGTCTCTGGAAGAGAAATAGCTTGAGAATGTTGGGCTACTCTTGAAATTCGACTGGTATGTATTTATTTAACTTCCATGTGCTGCATAGAGTGTAGTATCTAAAAACACCAGGGTGGTAGTTTGTGCAGGAGCTCTCTGAGTTCTGATTTCTGAAAGGATGTGCCTAAGGTGGAGAAGAGGTTATGGGACTCTCTATTCAAGGAGAGTAGAAGATGCTGGCCCTGAATTGTAGGTAGGGTAAAAAAGGTTGTGTCCTGACTGAGTGGAGGACAAAATGCTAACAACGACACAAATTTATTCACTTCCTTGTTTATCTCTTTAGTTTTCTCATTTACCAAGACCAGAGAAGGAAGGTCTTGTTACGAGGGGTCGACCTCTTCAACTGCTATTCTGTTTCTGTAGTCTAAGCTGTTTTTATACACACACACCCAGCACATCAGGGGGACTGCCATGGTTATTTTAAGCAGGATAATTCCCAATGTTCGGAGTACATTTTGGAGTCATGATCCCTAAGACTGAAACCAATCAAAATCAAGCAAGTAAAAGACCCCATTGAAGGAATAACTTTCTTAAGCCAACTAGCTTGCTCGGTGATCTTACGTAGCTGAGTCTCAGCTTCTCCGGAAGGGTCAATCCTAGTATATCGGGTGGCATTGGCCACAGCACAAACACCTCCTTACTCAACTAGAAGACAATCAAGGACTACCCTATTACCAAAAGGGACTTTGGCCAGTCTAGAGATTTTTGTTGGGCAGCTATTGCTTTAGCAACAGATTTACCTGTATCTTTGAGAGTTAAGGAGAGGGTCCTGATCGCGGCCTCAAATGCACTTATTCCTGGTCAGGGCAGCGTAGAAGGCTCATTTTGAATCATGACTTACCTTCTGGTGATTTCTGTACAAGGAAACACGGTGCACAGCTACCCCAAAGATAAACCAAAGAAAGACTCGGATGATTCTCCTGAGACCTGACCCAGTCAGGAGAACCCTACCCACAAATGGGGTGTGACCCATATTTCTGTCTGGCCATATTTTGCCCCCTCCCCCAACTTGATGGTTGCCAAGCCAAGTTCCCAGAACATGAACCAGACAAACAAGAAAACAATAGCTTTCCCTGAGAGAGAAAGGACAGCTGATGGGTACCCGAACTCAAGTTCACAGGTCACAGTCCCAAGATTTTATTCTTACAAATGTTTTTCCTGCCAATCTAAATTTGGAAAGGAAGGAACAGTATAAAATTGCCTCAACTAGACTTTATGGATAGATGGGAGAACTGACTTTGGTAAGAATTCTCAACCTCTCTTGGCTTCTGTTCTCCTGGGGTGCAGTCTGCAGACCCCAGATCACTGAGAGGTCTTATCCCAGTCACCAGAAACTGTCAAGGAGGAAACATAATTTTTTTTCTTCCTTTTATGGTGAGCACGTGGCTGAGGCCCCTTTTTCTCTAAAGCACTTCCTAAACGGACAAGATTATCTAGGTGAGAAGTTTTCCAATGTGGCCACTGTAGTTTGAGGTGATCTTTGATGAGGCTGACCTGGTCGTCAGACTAAAAGCTAAATCTTATTCACCTGGGGGCTCCCACTGGCCCAAGCCTGGTTTCTAAGTCAGAACCAGTTTGACCCCAGACCAGTGAGTTTCTCTGTGGGACCGCCTGACTCGCTTGCTTCTGGAACCAGTCTGGAAATAGAAACGCTCCAGGATGGGCTGAGAGCTCATGACGGGGGAGCTGTAGAGCTAGAGTCAGTGATGGAGGACGACATCCCAGGACCTCCAGAGGCCGTGGGACAGCGGGAGCCCTGGGGGCTGGATAGGCCCAACGCTGGTTGCTCCTTGCCCTGGGGGCTGTGGGGATGAGCGCATTCTCCTTGGGTGCCTTTCGCTGACACATGAACTGTTAACAAATAAACCAAGCATATTAAAAATGAACGATTTACTTGTGCAAAAGTAGATTCAAATCGGGCAGCACACAGTCTTGGAACTAGAAAGGGGCTCTGCGGAGCCGCGTGAAATGAAGGACTTTGCACGCAGAGGGAGGGGGGTAAGGAGGGGTCTACTGGGCACACTAATGAGTGCTGATCAGGGGATTGATTCCTGATTGACTGGTGGTAGCTGCCATTTATGGGAGAGCTGAACCTACCTAAGCCTCAGTTTGGCAGTGTGGGGCTTAGCATAAGCAACTCCATGTCGGGCCTATTGTCTTCTTAAAAAGACACACGTGATTAATTTTCCTGAGAAACGTGGAGATCACCCCTTAAACTCTGTTACCGTGAAAACCTGGGTTGATGACTGGCTCGCTAGGGTGGTTTTCCTCTCAAGCGGTGTAGACCCGTTTCCCTAACAGTTCGTTCTCTCAATGGAAGGGCCAATTGAGTATTTTTTGTTTTTTGAAAGTGGGCATGGGCACTCTTATCACGGGCTTGACCACCCTCACGCCTCCACTACCTAGAGGAACCACTTGGGCGTGGGTCTCGGGTTACATCCAAGAAGATAAAGCTTCTCTCTAGTCTCCGCACTGCCTGGCAGCGAGGAGAGGGAGCACCTGCCTGGCCAGCTGTTGTGAATCAAGGGTTTAAGCCATTCCTTGGTGTTCTCAATGAAAGGGGAGAGGTAACACCCGCCTGGCCAGCTGTCGTGAATCAAGGTCGGCGGTGATTGCACTGTCCATGGTGCTGAGCCCCACACCTGTTCCTCATGGTTGCTGCTTCTCTGGGAAGTTTGCTCAGAGAGGTTCGGAGGAAGAACCACTCTTTCTCCCGCTGCCGTGGGTGAGTGTTCCTTCTGGCTTTTATTTTTCACATGAGTCTGTTTTCTGTTGCCTGGAACGTTGTTTTCCATTACATGTTTTCCAGCCTTGTGATGGTTTTGCGTTTCCCTTTACTTTTGTTTGTTTATTAGTTTCTCATTGGGACCTGAAGAGACTTAGAAGGTTAATAGATGTAGTAGTCATCTTGTTGGTATCATGATATTTATATAATGGCTTCATTAGGGAAAAAAAGCAAAACCGAAGTAAGAGAAAAAAAAATCTCATTAGTTATGGTGATACAGTTTTGGGAAATGCTGATATCGTGTTTTAGACTTTAGAGAAATAAAAATATTTGATGCCTGGAACATTGTTAAGTAAGTGTTGTGTCAGCTTTAGAGATGAGGAAACTAACGCTTGAGGATACTTTAATTACTTGGCCTCAGCTAGCAAATGGAAACGCTGGGATTGTCGAGTCTCACGACTCCAAAAGCAGAAATGTATAATAAAAGTGGTAAAGCATTGCAAAATGTTAGATGGCTTGAGAACAACTTTCAAAAATGCATTAAAAACCTAAGGTAGTGAAATTGGACTATGTGTTTGTTGTCGTTGTTTATCCATCCAGAATTTTGTTTGTTTTTACACAGTTGTATCAAAAATTCAGAAATAGATGCAGTAAAAGCACTGACTCACCAAGGTATTAATTAGTAAAAGTTTAGCGTGCATACACCAAAAAAAGGCCGTTTGCGAACCAAGAGCGCACAGAATGAGCCTCAGGTATATATATTGCTATAAAGCGGCTTTAGACAGGGCAAAGAGTGACTGTTTTTTCTCCAAAGCTATTTGTTATAATGTGAGAGTTTTCTTAATCAAAGGGGATTTGTTAGTGGTTACCTCAAATTTTGGGGAACAATTTGCGTTGTTTAGGATTTTCAGAGGTGTTAACAAGAAGTGACCCCCCAAAACTTGCTTGTCTTGCAAAATAAGTGAAATTAAGTTTTGCTCATGTAACTCAAGTGGTTTTGTCCATTTAGGGAATTTTCAAGTCTGGTCTCTGTTTGTGTTTGATTTTAACAGCTGTAATTATAATGGGTATCCATAAAAAATAATTTAGGTTTCATTTCCACCCTGAAATTGACATTAAAAATATTGTTGTTTATACAACTTTATACATTTCCTTTCAATATTTTCTGAGGATAAATTCCCCAAAGTGGAAATCTCAATTCAGAGACTAAACGGGTTTAAACTTTTATGTTTCCTATTACATACTAATTGATTTTCAAATGTTTTGTTCCAAGTAACCTCAATTTCATAGCAAACCCTGTTTCTCTGTAGTCTTCTCATCGTTATTTATCTTTGTAAACCATTTTTAATGGGCTGACCTATACTACTTTTCAGCCCTCTTAAGGTACAGAATGTGGGAGGTGAGGCTTAGCAATTACTAACATTAAAAGACAAAACTTTTGGTTAACTCCAAGGTTAGTGTAAGGAAAGGCGCATAAATGGTAGCAGGAATATAATGTGACCTTGGGCTTCTAATAAAAATAGGATTTGAATTCTGGTAGTCTTGAGTCCGTAATTTGTTAAACCATACCCAAAGCATCAAGCTTGGTGCGTGGTTTATCATGGTTACTCATTACATAAGGAGAAAATCATGTACTTCTCAGTTCCCAATTGTATTGTTTAAAAAATATATTTCTTTTTAGGTAAGTGACATGGCTGCAAAAGGGCTTAAAACTTCTGCATATTCAGAACTTAAAAAATCATTAGTTGACAGGGGAGAAAACAAGAAAACTTACTTTTAAAAAAAGATATACTCTTCAGTTCCAGGGGATAGAACTAGAAACCTCACAGTTTGAAAGTTAAGTGATTTGAAGTCTAACCAATCAGACCAAATATAAAATGTGTAGTGAGAGCTGATGAATTTTCAGTCACTTTATTAGAAACTCTATGGAGTTTTTAAGAGAGGTTGAATTTGGTAAACTTAATAATTTTTTATAACTGTGCTGCTCTATGATGTTATAACTTTTCTTAAGAATATATTTAGTATAACTCAAAAGTTAGGCCAGATTAGAATTTCATGTCTGTATGCAACATAAATGAGAGCTAATTCAATAAAAGAGGTAAAAATAATGATACTGTCCTGCAAAATTATACTTCAATAATGTAATTAATCAACAGGATTTATTTGTCTCTGCACCTCTAAAATTGAAGGACTTATAAACTTTCATTGAGTTATTAAAAACAAAGTAATCTCAGAATGGCATTACTTTGGGATTTTCTATAACCAAAAAAGAGAGAAAAATAGTGTTTGGGGAAGAGATTGATTGTGTTTCTTGAATTGTTAATTTGTTTTAAGGACATATTTCTGCATAATTGGTTCATCGTTGCTCAATACATGTAATTTGATTTAAAATTATTTACAAATTGCTTATTCAAGACCTCTCCCTAATGGACATTTTATTTAGTAAGGATTTCAAGGACGTGTTCTAAAACCTACATTTCCAGAGAAAATTATATATTTGCTTTGCCATAGTATATCAAGTCTATTTTATGGTTGATTAAAAAGTAGTAGTTATTATTATAGATCAGTCACCTCATTTATTTCGGTTGTAGATTGTTTTATTTGCTATTCACATGGGACATGAATTATTAAAGTAGAAAACCAGTCAAGTATGGATATAGTTTTTTTAAAATCCTAGGTACGAAAGAAGAAAGTGGGATTGATGTTTCTTTGGTAGGCAGGCCAGAGGCAAAGGAACCAAATATTATTAACCTGTTCTGAAGTTTACTGCACTTTGAATAACTGACTTTGAAAAACGCCCTTGGGGCTCGGAGTGTGCCGCGTGACAGACGGCTGCAGCCGTGAAGACGCAGGTGGAAAGTTCAAGGTGCTCATCGATAAGAAGGCAGGTTCCGTTCTGGTGGTCCTGGAAATCCCATGAAACAAAGAGACGGGTGTATTTTTATGACAGCAAATGAATACTTCCATTTCTCCATATAAATTCTCCAATTGGGCATATAAAGCAAAGAGTCTTAAATGAATGGAATAAGCCATATGAGGAAGCTACCCGCCTAATCACGCAGTCATCTCAAACTGGGGGTCTCCAGTGCATTCCTACGACATTGGCTAAATGAGAGCAGCGTGGGTGGGAACCGGTCGCTGACGGCGAGAACAGTAGTTTCCTCCAAATTTTGCTCTCACGTTTTCTTGCCGCTGGCCGTGCCTGATTCCCCTCCACGTAACCTGCAGTTACCAACAACAGGAGGACGGTACTGTCCTACGATTTTCGACTCCGTCTTTTCTATGATCGAAATCTTATTTCCATTTCTCCATATTTTTTCTTGAGCCAATTTTTTTTTTTTAAAAGATTTTACTTGTGCTTTTTGTGAGGTGAAATTGTTATTGCAAATTAACTGTCGAAAGCCCCAGTTTCCTAAATCTTCCACCACCTGGAGTCAAATGAGAGCCCTTCTCCCAAAGGAGAAGAAACGAGGTGACCGGCACGCTCCTCTGCTCCCCCCAAACCCAGTCCTGGCCTCGTGGACCAGCGGGGGCCTCTGGGGCGTGAAAGGGGATGGAGTCATTACCAAACGATGCGGCCACAGCCAGCCAGTTTCAGGTGGGGGCCTCAAAAGGAAACAAATGAAAGGGAACAAAACAATTGCCTCTTTATTGATTCCCCAAAGCTTTATTTCCTCTTAGGTGGGATGTATCTGTGTGCATATATATCTAGGTAGGGAAGCTATGAGCTTATTACCTGTGGCCAGAAGTCAGTCTCTCTCTCCCTCGCCCTCGCCCGCCTCTCTCACAACTAATAGCACGAACGGCAGCTTCTGGAAGATCGGAGATGCAAATAATCACTCGATCCTGTAATCTTTTATATTTTCAAAGCATCTTAGAACCACCTCGGGACTCTGTTTTGATTACCTAAGTGAGGATTTTACTGTGAGGTCTTTGCCCTTCATATAATCCTCCTGTAGCTTCCTGTCCCCTAACAAACGGGCCTCCAAACACTTGAAAATGGCTTAGATCCAGAGAGCACAAGATTCAGCTTGCACCGGAATCACCTGGAGGGTTTTAGAATACAGATCGCTGAGCTCCGCCCTCACGTTCTGAGTCAATCGATTTGAAATGGGGCCTGACGATCTGCACGTCTGAAGTTTCCAGGTGATGCTGATGGTCCAGGGACCACACCTGGAGGACCACTGGCGTGGAATGTTCTTCCCGCTCTGACCAAGATTAGCCTGACCTTGGACCATTTCCTCGTGCTCAGGTGTGCTTGTCAGGCCACTGGCAGCCCCGCATGCCCTCTGCCCTGGTTCTGCCTGGAGGGTGCCCCTCTGTGATGTCCGACCCCCCAAAACGTGTCGGCTTTCCTCCTGCGGGTCCCTGCCCTTTACGCAGAGCTTGCTCTTAGTCCTAGTGATGTCCTTGAGGCTCCCGCTTTCCTTCTGTTCATTTTTGTTTCCTTAGTTTCCACCACCGAGTTTTGGGCTTTCTCAGAACTGCAATCACTTATCAGATTCCCAAGTCTTAGCTCAGTTTTATCTGCTACGGTGCGGATGTTCTGAGCAAGCACTTTGGAACTAGGTGGCCTGGGTTAAGGTCTCGGTTCATCCCGCATCTTTCTGTCTGTGTAACTATGGGCAAGTTGCTTAGCCTCTCTGAGCCCGAGTTTTCACCCATGTGTACAGATGATACCGATAATCCCATTCCTTGCAGTTTGGTTGTGTTAAATGAGTGTACTCGTGTGAAGGATTTAGAACGTTATCTGATCGCTACGTAAGCTTGCGTAAACGTGTGACATTGTTATTACCACGCAGCGGTATCCTCAAGGGCAGCGGCTGAAATAGTGTTTGTTGAGTCGATGTGTCATCAGGGACGTCTGGGGATGGCCTCAGTACTCGGATTCAACCGTGGGAAAATCTACAGTTGAAAAATCGTCAGCGAGAACTACATCAACACGGTAATGATGTTCTTGTTGAATATGCAGTTTCCCTCTTAAAAAACAGCCTTTATTTTTTTAGATCGGTTTTATGTTCCTAGAAAAATTGAGCAGAACCAAGTCCTGTTTATCCCCTCTGCCAGCATGGCTTCCTTCTTACCATCCTGCATCAGTGTATTTGTTATAATTGATGACCAGATATCAATACCTTAGTATCTTCTAAAGTCTGCAGTTTACGCGAGGGTTCAGTTTGCGTCGCACAGTTCGATGGGCGTGGGCAGAGCCATGTTGTGAATCTGACATCCCAGTATCACGCAGAATCCTTTCGCCGTCCTAAAAAAAAGTGGCCCTATTCCATCTGCCATCCCGCCTACCCTCCCCCTGAACCCGTGGCAACTCCTGATCGTCTCGCTACCTGTAATTTTGCCTTTTCCAGAATTTCATAGAGTTAGAAGTTCATACAGCATGAAGTTTTGTTTTGTTTTGTTTTTCAGACTGGCTTCTTTCGCTTAGCAATCGGTGTGTAGCTAGGGCTCCCCTGGGTCTTTTCACGGAAGCTCGTGTCTTTTAAACGCTGAATAACATTCTGTTTTCTGGTTATACGTTGGTCGATAACATTTAACTATTGAAGAGCATCTTGGTTGCTACCAGGTTTCGACAAGTATGAATAGAACTGCCGCACGTATTCACGTGCGGGTTTTGGGGTGGACAGTAGTTTTTGACCCCTTGGGGTGTCACCAGGAAGCGCGGTTGCCGGGTCCTCTGGCGTGACATGCGGGAGGCTGCCACACGGTCACGCGAGGTGGCCGCACCACGCCCCCCACCGCGGCGAGGGACAGCCCTCGCGCCACCACATCCTCACTGGCGTTTGGCGGGGGCGCCGTTTGAGATTTTAGCCGTTGTAGTAGAAACATACGTTTGCACTTTAGGCTGTCTTTGCCCCCCAAATTCCCTCCTGGTTTGTGATTGGTCCTGTGCTCGTGGGGTGGGAACTGAGTCTTGACGCCATGGGATGTCCAGTGCCGAGAATTCTTACTCATCCAGCTGGGAGCTAAATCCAAGAGAAATCTGCCCATCACACTGCATGAAGCGTGCTGTGGAGTGTCGTTGACTTGAGAGTCGCACGAGGAGCCCCGCAATTAGCCTTGGGAATAGCGCAGCACAGCAAAGAACTGATCTTCGGCCTGTTCCCTTTTAAACTGTGCGGGGTTCCTGGCACCCGCCCTCCTAGAGCAGTGTAGGGGACGAACGAGGATGGGGACCGGGGGCCTGGGGTTAATGTTTCTGATTTTCCAGTGCTCAGTCTGCTAATTTCGAGGAAGTCGCTTAACCACTGTGCCCCAGAGACTTGTCCTATGTGATGTATGAGATCCCTTTAAGCTCCAAAATTCTGATTCTAAAGCCACTTTTTCCACTGCCGTGGCAGCACAGGACAAGGGACAGAGAAGCCCCGTAGCCCACGCTGTGAGGCAGGTGTGACTTCATTGAGCAGGAAACCCTCCTGAGTGGGTTGTCAGTCTTTGAAGTGGCCGAGACTTTCGACAAGGTGGCCTAAGGTAAAGTTCCTGGGTGCAGGGGGCGGGGGGAGGGTTGTGAATTTTGACGACCCACACGTGGGTCTCACAGGAAGCCGACCGTCCTTGACTGGGCGGGAGGGCGCGTGTTGACGGACAGCGGTCGCAGCGGGGAGCCTGGCCACCGGGAGCTCTCCTGAGCGGGGATCCTGTCGCGCCGGGAGCTCTCTCACTCTCTCCCAGACAGGCGAGGTTGGAGGGCCGGTCTGACGAGTGAATGCAAAGCCCGGTGAGGTGAAGAGGCACAGAGGGAGGAGCTGGGGAATGACAGGGAATGCCATTGTCAGACGGCGCGATTGTGCGTCCCGCGCCTGTGGCGGAGGGCGTTCTACAGCGACCTCCGAAATCATCTCTTTCCCTTTGAGACCGAATGGCTGGCATCACGTTGCTGGGAACAAAAAAGGGACATTTAACTGTAAGGAAACGAAAGGCATCCCTCAATTATTTTCTGTCACGCTTTTAGCTCTGTCTCTGGCTCCATGTCCCACAGAGCTAATTGGTCATTCTGAAGTCACCGGGGCGCTGTGAAGCCACATAGTTCCAAGTGAAGCCCAGGTGACTTTTACCAACTCCCCTGGCTCAGAGCTGTGCTCAGTGATAATCGCCGGGTTTAATAACTGCGCCTTATCGTAGTGGAGGAGCGGAGCACCTGCTCATCCGTTAGGCTGTTTTCATCCCTCCGGAATCACCTCTTCGGGGTGTCGTCCTCGCTGGCGGCTCGCGTGGAGACCGAGCGGGCGAGGCCTGCTCACGGAGGGACCGACGGTCTTCCCTCCCGCATCCGAGCACAGAGGCGCCCTGCTCGCGGTAGGATGTCACGCTGTCCTACCAGTGGGGGACTAAAGCCTGCGAGAACTTGACCCCCAGGTGGCTGAGGGAGCAACCACAACAGAATTCGTTTCTCGTTTACTTAACGAGGGCGGGCGGGCTAGGTCGGCGGCACAGCCATCTGCGCACGGTCGAGCGTGTGGCCGTCCCGGCGCACTTCAACACGCAGCCGCTGCCGTCCCCGGGGTGCACCCGTGCTGGCCAGGAAGGAGCGTGGACTGGCCCCACGAGGGGCGTTTCTCGGGCCAGACCAGAAAGGGGCTTCTGTCACTTCCGTTCACATCCTGTTCGCAGGAGCCCGTCGCGGTCACACCCAGTGGCAAATTCTTACTGCTTTCTTCAGTGAACACACAAAAAAAGAGCTGTCGGCTGTTCCAGCAGAATTAGTCTCCTAACCATCGGTGCCTAGGATAATTTGATAACCCATTCAGCATTTTCTTATTATCAAATAAAATATTCAAAAAATTTAAAAATTAGCTAATTACATCATTGATAAAAGCAAGTAATATCGTTTTCATTTAACATCTCCCAGAGTGGTCTCACATGTGGTTATGTATGCATGTCTTTTTGGAAATGACGACATGAAAGCGATTTATACTATTTATGGCCATTTCTTTTAAAAATGATACTTGGGAGGAAAAAAGATTAATCGTACCTACGATTTTGACCGTGACTTACATGAATGAACTTGGCCTTTTGTGTAAGCAAATAGCCGATCTAATCATCATTATCCTTTGCCGGTCATTTTTATTCTCGTTGCTTTTACTCTGCTCATTCCTGCCATGATGCTTAAAACGTAGTCTTAAAACAGAGAAATTATTTTCTTCAGCAGTTTTCTCTGGCCTGACTTGAAATCGAGCTTAGGATTTCCGCATTCTCCTTACATATCTGCATAGACTACCGAGTCGCATATGCATGAGACCAGAAGCCAATTCTCACAGCCGTTCTTTATTCTTAAATGTCATCCACTTAGATTCTTTTTGGCAAAGGTCGAACTACCTCGCTCCGTTGTTGTTCCAGTACAGTCGCTCACCAAATCCCTTCATTTCCTCTAGCGCCAACTGCGGGGCAGCGGGGAGGCTTCGGGTGAGCCCGAGTCCAGGGGCGGCGGGGGGCTATGGCACTTGCAGTGCAGGTGAGTGGACCGGAAACGGCGTGTCCCACGCGGTGGCTTAGGGGAGCGCCCTTGGCTTTCCCTCCCCGGGGCGAGAAGAAGGGAAGCCGCATCGTCCATCGGGCGCTGGCCGGACGAGCCTTCGGCCGCCGAGGCTGCGGCCCGACGCCTGGGCTGGTGCTGTCGGTTGTGGGACACGGTTCTGTTTTCATTCTGCTTTTGCTGATGGTCCCGCTGGGTTTTCAGCCGCTCGTGCCTGGGGCTCACTGTCTTCTCCCGCTCTCGAAACACTCCCCTTCGCCTTTGCGACACAGCGACCCTGCCGCGGTCACTCCTCAGCCCTTTCCACGTCCCCATGCAGGGGCTGCTCTTCGTCCGTCTGTCCGTTTAATTTTGCCGTCAGCCGGACGGCTCCTCGTGGCTTGCAGCTCCTACTTTTGACCCCCGTCTCTGATTCTCTGCGTCACGTTCTGTGCTCTACCTGCCGGAACCACAGGAAGTTCTAGCTGACCCGGACGCCCTTCGTCAGTCCGTCTGGGCAGCTCGCTCCCCTCTGCTCCCAACGGCTTTGGCATCCCGTGCTCCAGGAAGCTTTCTGGGGACCCTCAGAAGGTCCGCGAGCTCGCAGCATCCCCACCCCTAAGACTCCGGTGTAACAATATCGGTCACGTCGTGTTACTGCTGTCTGTTAACTTGTTTTTCCTCCCCAAACATCAAATATCTGTGGGGAACGGTCACTAGTCCAGCACCCGGTATGGCAGACAGCTGATAAGTGTGTCCTGAAACAATGAACAGATTCAAAACTGTTTATGAGAAAGCAAAACAAAATGGGGTGGTTCACGCATTACATGGCAAGTTCTTATCTGCAAGTTTCCATAAACGCGTTCACTGGGCTGGAGAACCAGGCATTTAAATATTCGATGTGGGAAGCAGAGGACTCTATACTGTTTTTGAGATGTGGAAACAGGTGTGATGTGTTGGGACCATGCGGGGGTCCCGCGAATGGGGGGGTGGTGCTCAGGCTCCCGGAGCTTCCTTGCCAGGGTGCCTGCCCAAATTGAAGGTCCACGGCAAGCACTGACCATGACGTTCATGTCGCAGTGCGCCTTATTAAAGACAAAGAAGATACCTTTGTGGACGGAAAGCAATGCCTGTCTTCCATGTTAAAAGTTCAGAAGAAATTCAAAAATGCGTTATCTGGAAAAAAAAACAAAAAACAAAACAGAACAAAAAACAAAGCCACTTTCCCAGCGCGGAGAGCATCCCGTGGTTCGTTATTTGCAGTGCCCTTCTGAACAGTGCGACTCCTGTTAGTGCTGCGATGTGAGTCACTCTTGTCCACAGTTACTTTTTCTTTTATTTATAGATTGAAAAGTAAAAGATCATGTCCTGAGGACAATGAGCACCCTGCCTTTCACCCTGCAGGAGCTTAGTTTTCGGAAGGAAGTGGTGTGTGAAGTCCCATTCGAGGAGGGTCGACCCGAGGGGCGGGCTCGCCCCTGGCCCGCTGGGCCGTCGGCTCCGCGAGGCGAGGAAGGCAGTCGCACGCGCGGCGGGCGCGCTGAGCAGGGCGCGCTCGGCACCCTGCTTCCTCTTCGGCCCTGCTCCACTCTGGGGCGGCGTGGCGCCTCCTGCGTCCCCGCTAAGACTACGATCGTCTCAGGCGTGATTGTAGGATGGCTCTTAGGAGACCGGAAGTCGCCCTTGGGTCCGAAAGCCCGTCCCTGCACCCTTCCCTCCTCTGCATGTCCCTGCCGTTTCTGGTCCCGTGCATGTCCTGATGGGTTTGGCCTGGCTTTTGCAGGGTCCGTGTGTGACGGTGGTCGCTCGGTTTCCAGGGCCTCCGTGTTTCTGAGCTCATTCTCGTGGGTGAGGATTGATTTCACAGTTCCGCCTCAAACTCAGTGCTGAGGGCTGACTTTTCACCTGCAGCTTGTTCTGCCCGCCCGTCTGTCCGCTGTGCCCTCTGCCGCGACCACCCTTCCCCGGGGTGTCCCCGCCTCTCCCCACACCACCTGCCTTGCGTGGCTCCTCCCAGGCTCAGCCACACGCAAGCGCTTTGTCAGAATGGATTTTCCTGGGTGGAGAAATGGAAAAGCACTAGATGGCGACTGGGTTTCCAATACTCCCTTTAAAAAAAAAAAAAATCAATTACTTCCTATTTTCATCTCATTTATCTCTTTTCTAATTTTTATATTATAAGGAGTTTGTATATGCATTTTATTTTTTCTTTCCAGCGTTGTTAAGCATATGTTTTTAGAAATGCCTTGAAGAGGCTATGAATTACTGTCATTTATACTTGACTGTCTGCATGTCAGAAAAGCAAGACATGGTGAACATTATTTTGTAATATCATTCCCAAATGATCTAGCATACTTAACAGACAGTAGGGCATTTATTTCTGAAGCCTTTCAGAATATCCTGGTCTCCTTACTGAGCTCAGGCAATCCTGAATTAAATTATGCACGCTCAAGACGTATCTATTTTTTTTTCTTTTTATTTTCTGTACTCTAATTATTGACTTGAGACAACCAGGATGTCAAGGTAAATAGAATTATTTTTGATACTATCATCAAGAAAGAAAATTGAAATTGTTGAATAAAAGATGACTACTTGAGTAGATGAAAATATTGGTAAGTAAGAAAATAAATAAATAGGGCATGTTTCGTACCTAAGCAGGACAATTAACTTTTTCCCCTGAAGGATGGCTTTGCCTCTTGACATTTTAAAATTGGCAGATAGTTCCTTTTTCTAAATTGAATGATCTCCTTTTACACATTTTCACGCAGGCTTGGCTACTTTAATTGAGAACTTGAGTTAATTACAAATGAATAGCTATTTGGAATCATACTTGCTTCATAACCTGTGTGCAGAGTTCAGACAGGTACCTGTTCATTGTTGAACAAAAACATCCTTTGGTGATAATGAGGAAGCATGAAGAATTTACTTCAGAATAACTCAAATGAAAACACATGGAAAATCAATATCAATCATCACCATACTTACACTACAGGTTTTACAAAAATAAAAATTGGATGCAACTTTCTATTGAGGTACAAGTTAAGAAAAGACCCACTTTCTTACTTGGGAATGAAGCATTTCGCACCCTAGCCAAAAGCCGGAACTGCAGAGCAGTACCTGTTCATTAAACCCCGGCGCCAGCAGAGTCTCCGTCGAACGCCCCCGGCAACCGACACGGCCCCGACTGAGACGCGGAGCCGTCATCGTCTGCACAGAGTCCTCCAGAGAAGAAAGATGACGTGAAGGGACTAAGCCACGACCCGCTCGGGTTTTCGTTTGTTTTGAATCGACCGCTGTGTTTCTTTCAAATAGGCTTTATTTATTTATTTTTTTAGAACGGTTTTAGACTTACAGGAAAATTGGAAAAACAGTGCGGAGAGTTCCCACGTACCTCCCGTTCCCTTTCCCCCGTGATTAATACCCGATATTAGTGTGGCACATCTGTTAGAGTTAATGAGCCAGTATTAAGTCCACCCTTCATTCGGGTTCCCTTTGTTCTGCCTAACGTCTTTCTCTTCCATGATCCCACCTGGGCGGTCACATTACATGTAGTCGTCACGTTTCCCGAGGTCACTCTTGGCCGTGGTGGTTTCTTAGACGCCCCTCGCTTCGCGATGACATTTCAGTTTTGATGAGTCCTGGTCAGGTGTTCTGTAGGATGCCCCTCCCTTGGGATTTGTCTGACTTTTTTTTCTTATCGTTAGACTGGGGTTATCGGGTTTGGGGAGGAAGTCTGCAGAGGCAATGTGCCCCTTTCGCCACTGCATGTCACGGATGCACACTGTCACCGTGATTTATCGCTGTTGCTCTTGACCTTGATCACCTGGCTGAGGTGGCATTTGCCAGCGTCCTCTACTGTAAAGTCACCTTCCCCCTCCCTCCTGCAGGTCCCATCCGTGCTGTCTGCCTCGGAAGGAAGTCACTAAGCACAGCCCACACTTAAGAAGTGGAGGTTTACGCTCTGATCTCCTTGAGGGAGCAGTGTCTACATAAATTATCTAGAATTCTTCTGCAAGGGGTATTTATCTCTGCTCTCCCATTTATTATTTAATCACTATATCGGTGTTATGATCTCATGGATTTTCTCAAACTTTATAATCCGAGACTTGTTTATTTTCTTACTCAAGTTATTCCAGCCATCAGGTGCTCTTTCAGTTGGTTTCTCTGTCCCTTTGTCACGAACCCCATCAATACAGGCTTTGTTTACGTTGGAACACTTTCTTCCTGGTGCTACAAGACAGTCCGTGCTCAACTTGCATGTTTCCTGCCACAGTTGGTGATCATCTGCTTCTCCGCACACACCCGGCACTCACAGGAGAGCGGTTTAGAAACCAGGGTCTGCATACTAGCTGGGCTCGTTGCTACGGCGCTGTCGTTGTTTTAGGGCCTCTCCGGTGACAGAACTCCAACACGTACGTGTGTACTGACCCGCGTATGCGTACCCATCCACAGGTGCATTGTCTGCCGGGAGCCTGTTCTCCATGGTTCCTCTCTCTGGCGTCTGGTATTAGAAATCAAGAGCTGGGTGCTGGGTGCGCTCATCGTCACCTCCAGTCCTTCTCACCTGACAGAGCAGGGAAATACATGTGCACGCCTGCCGAGCCCTGTGTATGTACAGGTCTGTAAATATTTCCATAGATAACCCGCATCCACATCGAGCTAAATGTGATTTCCTACTGGAGCCTCCACCTCTCATCTATGTCCACACGACCTTGTTCTCTGGCATTTCCATAAACTCCCATTCCGACAGTAAGAAACCCAGACCCCTTCATCCGCTATCTATTTACTTAATTTTTAATTTTGATATGCAGGTATAGCGATATCAGATTTTTTTTTTTTTTTTGGCAGCCGGTACTCCTGTGAGAAATAACTTCAACGAGAGTACGATTAACATTCATTCTTTGTGTGTTAAGGTTCTCTGCGTCGACAAAGGCGTAATGTTGTGTATCCGCCATCGATCACATACCGCACATCGCCGCCTGAGAAAGCCTCCATGTTTCACGCATTTCTTCTTTCTTCTCTTTCCCAAACTCCTGGAAATTACTGAGCTGGACATTTGTACTGTCTTATAGTTTTACTTTTTCCAGAATGTCATATGATTGGCATCATAGAGTATATAATCTTTTAAGAGGATCTTTCATTTATAAATATACTTTTAAGGCACATGCATGTTCTTTTGTGGCTTGATAGTACATTTCCTTTTTATTGCTGTATTTAATACTTCATTGTATGGATGTACCACAGTTTGCTTACCCATTTAGGTATCTAAGGACCTCTTGGTTGCTTCTACTTTTTGGTATGCAGGGTTTTATATATACATATAATACAGCAATATCTAATATAGCTATATCCAATATAGCGATATCTATGTCTATGTCTACATAGATACAAATATTTTAATTCGTTGTTTCAATACCTAGGAACACAATTGCTGGATCATATGGTTAGGCTATGTTTAATTTTGTAAGGAACCGCCAAACTGTATTTGTTTATTTTTGTATAAGTGTAAAAAAAGTTCTCATTTACATTCTGCTTTGCTAGTGATTTAATTGGATCTTTTTAAAGACATGAACTCTAGCCACTGATAAAAAATGTGGAATAACAATGGCCCGGCAAATGAGCTTGGTGTTCTAATGATAGGTATAAGGAAGCTTAGCTTCTTACTAGATTTATCTAAAAATCTTAAACCAATTTTTTTTTAAACGTGTGGATTCCACTTTGGTACTGAGACGCTGGGTAAATTACCTCATCCTTTGATCTCAACTTTCTCACTTAGAAAAATAGAAATGCTCAAAGCTGCCTTGTTGAAATCTTGCGAAGATTGGGGAGCAAGAAGGTAGCATAAAGTAAATTGTGTTAGGATATAAAGTGGTACTTATTAATCTTACTAAAACTTACTTGGTATGTATCATATCAAGTCCATGGCGCAGAGTACATGACACACACATATGTATCATGTCTGTCATTGGTCATTAAAAGATAAAATAGCTTTCGAACTGTCGGGGGGCTCATGGTTTAATGAAGGCAGCAAATGGAGATGCATAATGAAACTATGACAAGAAATGTAAGAAAAAGTTCAGGGAAGACTTCAGTGAGCTGAGCACTGAGGAGCGGACAAGAGGTCACTGGGTGACAGGTGACATGGAGAGTTCAGGCAGACGCGGCGCAAAAAGGAGGTGTTGGGAGAGGTGTGGTGAACGTAAACACGGGAAACAGAAGGAAATAGGTAAAGCTTTGCAAAGAGAGATCTGAAAATAACCATTTTTTTCCAGCTGAGTAACTTGCAGTCTTTCCCGCGTATTTATGATGAATATTTGCGAATTAAAGGATTTTTAAGGAAGACAGAGAGAAGGGGTTAGAGAATATCAGAGATCTAGAGCTTTGTGACGAGATGCGTGTTAGTCAGTAAACCAGAAAGAGGGCTTGGACGGGATTGGATTACAAGGATAGAAGCAGGGTGGGGATTGGGGCGAAAAACGTAGATTCTTAACGGCAATGTGCAAGATTTGGTGAAAAATTAAGTGCAAAGATGGGGAGGGAGGAAAGTCCGGGAACATGTAATTTGGACAGTCGGGGGTTTCTCGAGGTCATTTACTGAATAAAGGGAGGAGGAGGACAGGTTTTTTTTTTTAGTAATAATTTTTCAAACATTTCCGGATAATTTGGGGCTCAAATGCAGTTATAAGAAATAATTCAGAGAGATCCACGTACCATTTGCTGTTTTTCTAAAAGCAATATTTGCAAAACTATCGTATAGTAGCAACTAGGACTCTGGCACTGGTTTAGGCGAGATGCAGAACATCTCCATCGCCCCGAGGACCCCATTCCGGGTCACGCTCGCTCACCCCGTCCCCACTCCGTTCTTAATCTCTAACCACTACTACAACTGTCAACTCCTCTTCATTTCTCTAGCTTTGCCATTTAAAGAACGTTACAGAAATGCAACCACACAGCACCTTACTTTTGAAGATTGGATTTTGTCACTTAGCGAAATTCTCTGGTGATCCTTCTGGGCCGTTATAGGTATTAATTGTTCCTTATTTTGTCTTGCTGAGTAATAGAGCACAGTACAGATGTGCCGTAATTGGTTTAATCATTCACCCAATGGACGACATTTGGCTGGTTTCCAGTTTTGGCTACCGAGAATAAAGCAGTTATAAACATTCATGTTTGGGTTTCTGCGTGAACTTACTTCATCATATTTCTGGGAGTGATGCCTAGCAATGTAGTTGCTGGCTTGTGTTGTAGCTGCATGTATAGTTTTAGGATAAATTGCCCCAACTGTTTTCCGAGGAGCTAAACCGTTTTGTATTCCTAACACCAGAGTGTGAACAGTCCGGTTTTTATGCGTCCTGACTGACACTTGCTGTTTCCACTGTTTTTTGTTTTAGCCATTCTGACAGACGTGTGGTGACATTTCTATGTGGTTTGACTACACACTTCCCTAGTGGCTCACGATATTGAATAACTTTTCTTGTGATTAATTGCCATCTGTTTATCCTCTTTGGTGAAATGTCTCTTCATGTCTTTTGCCTATTTTCTAATTGCATTGCCTGTTTTCTAACTATTGAGTTTTGAGGATTCTTTAAGTGTTTTAAGTCTATTTCCCTTGTCAGATTTGTGCTTTGCAAATATGTTTGTTTGTTTGTTTGTTTGTTTGTTTTCAGCCCAAAGCTTGTGTTTTCATCCTCTTGTCAGGATCTTTTATAGATCAAAAGGTTTTAATTTCAAGAAGTCCAGTTGATCAATTTTCCTCTTTTATTACTTGTGCTTTGGTGTTAAGTCTAAGAAAACTTGTCTAACACTAAACCCTGAAGATTTTCCTTCTGTTTTTTCCCCCTTAAAGTATTATAGTTTTGTATTTTGCATTTGAGTCCATGATCCATTTGGAGTTAATCATTATGTAAGGAGGAGACTTAGGTCAAGGCTTATCTATTTATTTGCTTGTTTATTTCCCCATGGATTTCTGGTTGCTCCAACCCCATTTGTTGAAATAGTTATCTTTCTTTAATTGAATTTCTTTTGCACACTCCTCGACAATCAACTGGTCATAGTTGTGTGGGTCTATTTCTAGATTTTTTATTCTGTTCCAATGATTGGTGTTTCTAGCTCTCCACCAAGACCACATAGCCTGGAGTCCTATAGCCAATAGGTCATCTTGAAATTGGGTAGATTTATTTCTCCCACTTTATTCTTATTTTTCTATATCATTTTAGTCATTCTAATTCTTTTGCCTTTCCATATACATTTTAAAGTAATCTTGCCTATATCTACAAAGATATTTGTTGAGAGTTTGATAGGAATTGAGTTAAACCTACATATAAATTTGAGGAGAATTCACGTTTTTGTCGTGTTGATTTTCCGATCCATGAACACTGTGAATCTCTTATTTAATCTTCTTCGATGGTATTATTTTAGCATACGTGTACCCTACTAGTTTTGTTAGATTTACACATAAGTATTTCACTTTTTTGACCAAATGTAAATGGTGTCGTATTTTTAATTTTGGTGTGTGCTGCTTATTTGGGGTGCAGTTTGGGAGGAGGGCCTCATTATGGGGGCAAGGGGACAGCAAGCCCCATCTGCTCCCTTCCCCCCTAAAAAAGAGAAAAAAAAATCCTAATAATAGGAGCTTTTATTAAATTCTCAAAATCCAAAAGGACTTTTTTAATTCTTAAAACTCTACCTATGAAAACATGTGATTACCTCTCCTATGGATCGACTCATGCCTCCCGAAGAAAGGTATGCTGAAGGCCTAATCCTCAGCATCTCAGAATGTCACCTGATTTTGAAATCGGGTCATTGCAGATGCGGTTGGTTAAGATGAGGTCACCCTGGAGTCGGCAGGCCTCTATTGCAATATGACTCTAGGAAAATGACCATGCGAAGACAGGGACACACATCACGCCGTGTGGTGGTGAAGGCTGACTAGACTTGTGTAGCCGTGATCGAGGACATCCCAAAGATTGCCAGTGACCACCAAAGGCTGCAGAGGGGCAGGGAGGGGCCCCTTCAGCTGTCAGAGTGCGCATGACACCTCAATTTCATCCTTCTAGACCCCAAATCGTGAAACAATCAATGTCCATGGTTACAGCAGCCACCGGAAACTAATATACGTTCATTACCAATTAAATACGTGATATTATTATCTTAAGTGATAGTGTAAGATACTTAAATTCTCTAGTTCTGATTTGTTGTTGTTAATTAAAGGTAACAGCATGTTTTACTAGCTGTTTCTTCTCAAATTTTGGCAGAGTTTGTGAGGGACTGCAGGCTGCCAGGGCAAACACAAATATATTGATGCAATTCACATCTGTCGGATACGACTTTTCAGAGGTATTAATACCATGTGAAGTTACGCAAAGAATAACGATGGATATCTTTGAGTTTAAAAATTTGACATTTTATCAATTTTCTTATTCAAAAATTTAAGTATCAGTAGAACACACAAAAAAAATAGAATTATATATCACCGGAGATATCTAAAAGAAAAGGCATTAAAAGTAGGCAAACATATATGATTTTAAATCATCTCGACTGTCATTTTATCCTAGGTGAATTTGTGATTCATTTCTCAGGTCAGTAGAGCTGAGAGGAGACTGGAAACTTTGCCAGGTTTACCTGCTATGTAAAACAGGTTTGAAAATAGTTAATTTAGTGACTTTACATTCATAGAGTGTGGCAGAAGAAGGTACGGAAATAAATTATAGAGACAGACGGTGTTTGCTTTTACTGTTTCCATAACACATGACCAAAGGCCTGCTGGCTCCAAGCAAGACCCGTTTGTCCTGCAGCCATTTCCGTGGGTCTGCAGTGTGGGCACGGCACGGTCACGCCAGGTCCTGGCTCCAGATCTCCCAAGGCCGACATCGCGGTGTTGGCAGGTCAGAGTGCACGTCCGGGGACTATGGCAACCAGTCTGCTGGCAGAATCACTCGGGAGACATTCTGTCCCGCGGTGTAGGGCTCAGGGCCCCCTCCCTTGCCGGCCATCAGGCCAGGGCCGGCTTTGCTCCTGGGGGCCCCTCCCGTCGTGTCCAGTCCAGTCCGGTCCCTCTTCCTCGCCGGCCGTGGCTTCGTCCATGTCAGCTCTCAGCCTCCTCTGCTAGAGAAAGTTCTGGTTTTAAAGGTCTATGTTACCGGGTCGGGCCTGCTCGGGTTATCCAGGGTACTCTTCCTGTTTTAATGCCCGCAAGCTTCGTTTCCGATGCAAAGCTCCCCCCGCTTATAATGCAACGTTTTCACGGGTTCCCAGGATTAAGGCATGGGCGCCTTCGGGGGGATGTTCTGCCGATCACACCTGCCAGGTAGGGACAAATTCTACATTTTTTTCTCCTCCTGCATGGAAAAAAAAAAAAAAAGATGTGAAGGGAACATCAAGTTGTTAATTTTCTTTATGGATTATTCTAATTCTTTATAAAACGGGATAAAAATTACTTTAAAAACTAAAAATGAATGGAGAGATAATCATAAAAAAAGTGACTTTAAAATGGCCTCAAAAATGTCACAATCGAACAGACGTGGCGAGAAAATCTGAATTCTTAAAGCTGAGCCCCAGGAATCACAGAAGAAGGCGGGACCCAGCCCAACAAACGCCTTCAGCAACACGCTTCCTGGTCAACTGCCGGACAATCGCACATGAAGTAATTCCTAAAAGCCACAGTGAATCAGAAACGGTTTTCATGACATAGGACGCTCAAGTGACGTGGTCGTTTAGGAATAGTGTGCCTGTTGCAACGAGTACACAGCTAAGTTGAAGCAAAAAGAAAATGAAACCGAGTAAAAAACGACTTAGTTTCAGCAGCGTGATTTTAAGCCGGGGATTCTGTATTACTGTAAAGGCAAAAATAAAGAAGTTATGGTATTTCACACACACAATCTATAATAGGTTGATAGAGTGAACATAGAATATTCCATGCTTTATATATATATTTAATTAAATTATATAAATATTTTAAAGCATACACTGTTTGAATTTAAGAACAAGGACTGAAATATACGGGGTTTTCTTTTGTTATTTCTCAAACCGATAGCGTCTTCTAAATCACGTGGTCTGATGGAAGTTCAAACACCTGGGAGCTATCTCTTTGAAATTCAGTCTTCCAAATTGAGTCTCTATCTCCAGGGGCGGGAGGGAGGCGGGAGCCTAACATGTTAAGTGTCAATCAGCAAGCTCAGGTGGTCCAGTCACCTTGAGCAGCCTCTCCCTGACTTCCTCCAGCACTTTCCAAACAGGAGCTTGAATTATTGTGCTGGGAGTCAAGAAATATAAAGTCTCAGGAGACATAACACGTCCTCCCCCCGACCCCCACCCACACCCCCTGCCCTGACTCCCACCCAGAAAGAATCCTTAGCATTAGAATTTAAAATTAAGTGCTGTGGAGAACCAGAAGTTTTAAGTCTTAATATAAACCAGCGAAATTGTCTAATTTCACAAAGAATATCTATAGAGTAAAATGATCAAAATTTTGTGGTTAAAAATAATTGAGGCTTGAGCGTTTTCAAAAAGAAAGATCCTTGTTAAAAGGCAGCTTTTCAAGGTGCAGGAGAATTTCAACTATGTCTCTTGTTAATGGACTTTTTTTTTCCTTTTTTCTTTTCTTTTTTTTTTTGCTATTCTTCAGATAGTGTTGAGGCATCAGTGTTACAGAGATACAGTTAAAGGAAAAAAAAAAAAAGGTCTCACTCTCGAGGAAGGTTAGCAGAACACTACGGAGACTCTAATTTCTAGTTTCATAATAGAATGAAATTAGATTGAAACTATTACTCTTTTTTTTTTTTTTTCCTGAACATAGAGAAAAGTTGTTGGGCTGACCGAGCTTTGCTGCTCATCGTCAGGGTTTACACAACCCTCCTCTGCAGCCCGAGCCAGGGGCCAGGCGCCGAGGTCGTGATGGGCTCCGCATAGTGCTGTCAGGCTCGAACCGATGACCTGAAATGCCCTGCGGCCCCCACCGCTCTGACTAAAGCTTGGCATTCCCCCAGAATGAGAACCGTGACAGAGAAGCCATCGCCTGTTCACGCGAGGCGTGCGCGTCACCAAACTCCCTTTGAAAACAACTCGGCTCTCTCGAATGTGGGTGTGGATTTTGTCAGGATGGCCTCCCTACCCTGTGCTCCTGAAACCCTCAGCTGGGTACCCCTTTTTAGTTTTACTTCAGAAAGGGACATTTCAGTGATCTAAAGGATCAACTGAGGGATTTTGCTTGTTTTGTTTGTTTGTTTGTTTGTTTTTGTTTTTTTGGTTAAAAGTGTCACTCATCTGCAAATTTTGTGGTGGCCTGTGTTTTGAGATGATTTACTACTGCTTAAAGATAAAGCTATTTTTCTACAAGGATTAATTAAAAGCACCATATAATTAGCCCTTTACCGTAGACATACAGAGCAGGATTTAAATATTGACAGTGCCTGATCCTACTTGGTTTTGGTGGCCTATAATAAGAGAATCTGATGGCGTCTGTTTCTTGTGAGAAAATTCAGTTTAAGGTGAATGAATTCTGGCCGTTATATGAAAACTCCCAAGGATTCTTCGTGCTTACATCCATACCTGTACTTCCGTAAGATTAGCACCATCGGCAGGTAAAGGTGCGTGCTCGGCGGTTATGAGACTAAAGCTTGCTCACGTGTCTATGAACATGTCTGTTTCCAGGGCCAGTGCTGTGTTTCCACGTTGCACAAACTCTTGGCACATCTGTGCAGTGCATGATTGGAGGCTGAACTCTTTCTCTCTTTGGCTCTGCCTCCGCCTGATTCTAGATGACCCTTTATTTGACCACCTGCGGGGTTAAATTCTCCTGATCTTTTAAGAGGGGGGTCATCTCTGTTTCCTCTCCTGCTGCGTCACGTGCAGACGACGGCCCTAGGGGTCACGGACTCCGGTAGATACATCCAGCTGCCCACAGAGTTCCCCAGGACGGAGGCTGGTAAGCCTCTGAAATCGCCCATCATTCATCTAAACATTCGCAGTGCATTTGTAAGAGTTACTCAACATGGCTTGGTAACATCTACACTGATAATGATAACGATAAAAATAAAAAGTCAATGGAATACATTTACCGAATGTCTTCTACAAGCCAGATACCGTGTTAAATACTTTACATAATGGTCTTTTTTAATTTTTGCAGAAACCTTTAGGTAAATTCTATCATTGTGACTAGTCTCCTGATGGGAAAACCGAAGCACTGCGATATTAACCTTGGCGAATCAAGGCAGCTGTGAGGTAGAGAGGTGAGGAGCTGAACTGTCCGTCCGTGCTCCCTCTGTGAAGAGGCCTTCAGCATTCCTGCGTGTTTTGGTCACGCTTTGACACGTGTGCCAACTTAAAGTGCTGCATGAGAAGGCAAGCGAGTTAGGGGTAGCGCTACTTTGCAGACAGTCTCGAATCCACTCAAATTCACGTAGGCGACGCATCGCTCACCAGCTGTAGCGCTTCGTTTGTGATCACAGGTTCTTTGCTACACACGCCTCCTGTCTGCAGTTCCGCAGAGGGGAACTGATCCCCACAGCTTTGGTGACTGAGCGGATGGCCGTGCCGTCTCCTGAGGGACCCTCGCGTCATTTCAGGCATCCGCTCTGCCTTTCTAATCCTGATTCAAGTTGTCCGATGCTTACGTGTGGCCACTCACAACCGTCGTCTCAGGAATTTCTTCAAACTGTTCTGTCGCACGTCTACCTGTTTCATGCCGTCTCTGTCACGAAACACGTAGGAGACTAAACGTCTTTCAGCCTCCTGATGGCAGCACTGTAGTTGCGGCCAAACGGGATGGATACACCCCACAAGGAAATGTATCTCTCAAATTTGTCCCTTAACTGTCAAGATTATAGCTTCGAATCCCAGATCGAAAATCTGGCTTAGCCTATGAATGACGGTAACTGTTAATGACCTAACTACATGAGGGAAGAAAAATTCTTTTCCAAACTCATTATAATAAATAGAAAAGCACGTTTAACCATATTATTTAATAGGCACAAAGTCAGCATTGTTACACTTGGTTTTGGCTGGCCCATTAAAAGCACCAAAGGGGCCTCAGCTAACAGGTGCGTGATTTCCTCCCGCGCGCTGACCCTAAGTCTTCTCATAAGCCCATCATTGATGGTCGTTGCATAAACGCTCTTGGTTGTCTCAGCCAGTATCTCTAACCTGGATGCGGAACGGGTCTATGGATGGGCTTCGAGTGTCTGCGACCTCCGTGAGATTATATGCAAACTATCAGTCATACACACTCATGCGTGTTTCTCTAGCGAGGGGTTCGCCCACTTTTGCCGCTCTCTGAATGCCAGTGGCTACCAAGACCAAGAATCGCTACGGCGCTTTTGGAAGCAATGAGAGAAACTGGGTCTGTCCCGTGAACCGCACCCCGCATCAGGCAGTAGGAGCTGGGCGGCACATCCATCCTCTGCGCTCTCAGGAGGCTGTAACTCTTGTGCTTCTAGCAGGTTTTACTGACTGACGACTCCGAAGAGACTCTCACTGCAATACAATTAGGCCTCTAACAAACTGCAAAAACATACGCTTTATGGCTCATCCAGTCTCATAAAGGAGTAAAGAAAATGTCCCAGGGTTTTAAAAAAACAACACAAAAATAAATTATAACAGAGTGGATAGTGCTTAAGTAAAATCTAAAGGGAAGGTTATCTTTGGGACATTTATTAACTTTAGCACTGGGATTAAAACATCGAACTTCAGACCCACAGCAGAGCTGGGTTGCTTTCTCTAGGATTCCAATCTTCATGCCTGGTAATTTACAAAATGCTAATTAACACAGTGGCAGGTCAGTGGACAACCAAGGGAGAGACAGAAGCAAACACAATTTTTTTTTTCTTGAGGAAAACAACCCACCTTTTTCCCATAGCTTCCTAAGGATTAATTCAGTCAAACATGAGTTAACAGTCAAAAATGATCCAGCACAAAATAATCAAGTTACTGCCAGTGAGAGTCAGAGGGAACAGTAACCTGGTTAAGACTTGCAAGGGCCGCAGAAATTCAAAGGGAGGAAGGACGTCATCCAGGTAAATGGACAAAGAAATAAAGCGGGAAATAGAGGGTTCCTGAGAACGGCCGGGCGGAATTGGAAAAGGACTGAAAATAAGTCTCATAAGTAAAAATTAAAATAATTATAAATAAAAACGTAGAGGAGAGACGAAAGGATAGATTAGACCCAAAAGGAGAGTGTTAGTAAGCAAATAGTTCTGAGAAGACCGCTCAGGAGAAGCCACGGAGCAGGGATGCTGAGGCGCCAGGCCCTGGGCGGTCACCGCGCCCAGTCCCGGCCTGAAGAACCGAGCGCTGGACCGGATGTTTACACGCCTGGCCTGAGCCTGTTGCTGCGGCCGAAATGCCCAGAGGAAGCTTATTCCCTACGGCCGACGGGAAGGTTATGGGAGTGGGGGCAGCTGAGCCCCGAGCACAGGTTTCTATGTGTAATGGGGGTTAACTGTACTGTATTTTCTGTCTCCCTGCTTAGAATTTCGCTCCGACATTATAATATGTTAATGACAATATCTAAACTAGAACTATTATAGTGACAGTTTTTAAATAGTTATAATAGTTTCAGAATCGACTCCGTGTACAGATTTTTATTAGTCGTTTATAGAGTCACCGTCGCATTTGTAAAATGAGCTTTTCCTGTTCGTCGATGCGTTCGTGGTGGTGGAATCCTGCCCACTCGGAGCGAGCCCGAGTTTCGGTCCTGGTTCTACCGCTTAGTAAACCCGTGGCCCTGGGCGAACGCTTGACCGCTCGTTGCCTCAGTTTGTTTTGGGTGATTTTTGGGTAATAGGTTGTTGTGAAGATTCTTGCAAATGATGTACTTGCAAGACTGGGTCCAAAGAAGCACTCGCTAAGCGTTTGCTCACGCTTTTCGGCACTGCTGAAGCCGTTCAAGGCCCGCGCGCCTCCGAGTCCCCGTCCTGGTCCTCCGCGTTGTTCCCCGCGTGGTCCCTGGCGCTGGGAGAAGCGCCTGGCGTGAGTTCGCGGGTGGGCGGATGCGCTTTCCACGAGCTGTTCAGCACTCAGCCGGTGAGAGTCTGAAAAGCCGTTTCAGAGAGCGGCTTTCCAGGCACCGTGCGCCCGCTTACCGCAGCAAGGCGATTTTTCTTCCTTAACGAGGGGCGCAGACGTCTTCTTTGAGAGTTGACAGTTCCCGTTTGTCATCTCCCCTTTACGTTTTCTTTTTTTCCCCCAACGAAAGAGGGAAGATCAAACATTACGCGTAAGGTGAGTATTAAGAACTTTAACTCTATGCAAGGGAATTTTACCGAGGGCGTCCCCAAACGGCGGTCCTGTCACGGACGCGCAAGTGCGCCCCGGAACTCCGCTCCGGGTGGCGAAACGCATCCCTCCCAAGCAGGAGGTCAGGGCCGCCAATTTGCCTCGTTCCTGAGAACGTTCGTGATCCGTCTCGTGGGAGGAAGGCCCATAGGACTGCAGACGGAAGTCGAGTACATTGTCTGCACATAGGGCCGGAAGGCGGACCGAGCGAGGGTGGACAAGGGTCGTCTGCGCCTGGTGACCCTGAAGGCCACGCAGTAAGGACTCGGAGCAGTGCAAGGCCCAAAGGCACCGTCCTCTGTTCTGTTTTCTCACTTAGAGCCGGGGAGTAGAAGGTGATGGCGTGTGTACCCCCTCGCCCCAGATTTATCCTCTTTACTAATGCTGGTCTACTGTGTTCTGAACACATATCCTAAAAGCGGGCCATAAAATTAGGCCGTAGAGGTGGGTGAAGGGGGAGTAGACCTCACTGGTAGCCCGTGTGGAGAGACACATATCCTGAATTCTAAGGAACGGAGTGTTGGAAATTAAGCGTTAGACTAGCATAATGAAGCAATCTGTTTTTCCCTCTGGGTTCATCTTCCTTCTGGTCTGATTTTCAGGGAGTCTGGATATGTTCGACATTCCCCCCAAGGGGAGCAGGGCATTCTCCTGCACACAGAAGAGCTAAGTGCTAGTTAGTGGTGACCCCAAAGTCACAGAACCCCACGAGGTGGGCTTTGCACCTGAGGTCACGTAGGTCCATCTGGTGGTGTAGACATTCCTGTTTCGTTCCTCATTTATGACTTGAACTCTGTTATCGCTGAGAGTTTAATAAATACCATAACACACTGAAACCTGATCTCAGTCTCTGGGAGTTAATGAAAAGGGTTTTATGGGGAGAGGCAGCCACATTCTCCTAATTTTCCTCTCAGTTCTCTGGCTGCTGCTTCTCAACCTTCTTTGCTAGGCCCTTCTCATCTCTCTGACTTTAAACATCGAAGGTCCCCAAGATTTAGTCAGTGGACCTCCTCTCATTTTATCCACCCTCTCTCCCTTCCTCGACAGTCTTGCCGAGCCTCACACCTTGAACAGTCTTCCAATTCCTGTGAATGGTACCTCCAGTCTTTGAATCCCACCCAAAATATTGGCATTCCCTCCTTTCTCAACTAACTGCATGTTTAGGAGGGGAATGATATCTGAACTTCTCACGCCAGTCATTCCCACTTCAGTTTTTAAAAAAATAAAACTGACTTTCTGCAAAGGATCATTCAGGTGGTTTTTGTTTAAATATCTCTAGCGCGGGCGAAGGAGGAAGCCCCTGAGCTGTCTCTCTCTACCTCTCCTGGTTATGTTTTAGCACACTGATTCTTTCGTATGCTTTGAAGATCAAAGAGCACAAAACATTTAGGAAGAACACTTTTGGTTAAAGATATTAAAAATCATGTTATGTCTCGGATTCAATTTCCCATTTGCTATTTCTCAGGGAGCATTACATTATTTGCCCTTAATTTCAAGTGAAAACGTGAGGCAGAATATAATCCACAATTACCATTCCTCTATTTTTTTTTTTCCAAAGGCAGATATGTAGATGTTTCCATTCTGAGTTTTTTCTTGTTTCACTTTGATTTGTATCCTCTTAAACACATCATGAAACCAGAAACATGAGTGCGACAAGCTGCGTCTTGTATGAGAAAGGCTCTAGGTCAGACCTTTCACAGAAGTGAAATGTAAATCTACATCCTCTCCGACTTCAGAGGAATTAAAGATGAGCTCGGGGGATTCCTTTTTGCATTCAGAAAACATTCTACTGTTTTGTCTACCTTATGTATCGACCGTCACTTTTTTATGTAAATGAATGCTTCTGCGGCCCCATCCTTCTTCGATTGCCTCTTTCTTGAGTCATTTGATGTGATATATATTTGACTAAAATCATGTTTCCATCTATATTCTTACACCTTATCATTCATGATTGCTGATTATGTGCTGGAAGGGAAATCTTCTTCCTTTGATCATAAGCGCTTATAAAATTGATAATACTATACCTTTTGAAGGAAAATGCAATGTGTTATCTAATAATTAGATTTAAATGGGAAAAATAATTTTCTTCAAATCTAAGTTGGAGAATTTTCCACTATACACTTCGAATGTAAACCCTATTCTTACCCTTTCGATATTTTTTAGATATAGAGCCTTTAAAATGTAATGGGGGTTACAGTAACCCATTACAGAAAAAGATGGCCGCTTTACCATTCGTACTGGTCTCTTTATTTTGTCATCTAATGTTTTTCTGATGATTCCGGTTTTCAATCTCTTCTGAACCTCGATGACATGACGTACAGCAAGGCCACCTCTTACATTTTTACCCCTCCGCTGGATCTGACGCTGCCACAACGAAGTATAACTGGACCATCTTTTTCTCTCCTGGCGAGATCCTACCTCACTATCGAACTCATACATTTTACATAGTTTCTTTCATGCTGCAATCTTATACATAATTCAGTGGCCTCAGTTTTCTTATCACTGAGATATAAAGCCATTTCATTAGGTAATACTTAGGTTCCATTCAAGAACTATCATCCATTCATTTCATGATTGTCAGCAGTCATAGAACCGAGGATTCACCAAGGGCAGGTGGTGGCCGCGACTTTCCACTTCTAGCTAGTAGACGACTGTTAGAGGCACTTTTTTTTTTTAAAGAGCCTAAATATTAACAATGTGTATGTCATTTGACTGTTTAGTTGAGGGCGTTTGGTCAAAGTCCTAAATTCTGGCAGGAACAGGAAATGACCAGTTTCGGCCCAGCTGGGTACAGTGGAACCCGGTGCCCCTTCAGACAGCAGCGTCAGTACACGAAACCGCACTGGGGAACAGGAGGACCCAGGGCCGTTCACAAGGAAAATAGCCTTTTGAACTTCCCCCCCGCCCAACCCCCAGCCTGCCTGGGACCTCAACTCTTTGCCTCGATTTTTAAATCCAGATAATCCGTTCCCCGTCCCCCCCTCCCCAACTTCTCTTACATTTGAAACTTGGAGAGTTCAGATAAACACAGGGTAGTATATCCTGTACCCCTTCTAATCTCTCTCTCTTCGTAACCCAACAAGGGTTATCGTTAACTCGTGACTGTTTGTTTGACTGCATGGGATTTTCCAATAATATCTACCAACTACCGTCATTACAAATGGAAGTTTCTAACATCTGTGCTATTTATTTCTCGCGGCAGCCCCTGAAGATGACTGTTTGCTAATTGGGGCACAGACTCTACATATTATTTCATGTTTCTGAGGAGATTTCCGAACGGGCAGGTGGTTGGGTTTCTGTCACTGTCCTTGCAGAGTGACAGTTACGGGGTGGAACCAGAACAGCCCGTGTTTGTCCAGCTGCTGCTCCGTGCTCCTCCTGCCCAAACGCACGCAGCACAGACGGCCGGGGAGCCCTTCGGGGTTCCGCGCCCTGGCTTCACACCCAAGGAGTCGGGGTTCTGGGGTGCAGCACAGATGCCCCGTTGTAAGTGCCCAGAGGGTTCTGCCGTGCGGTCGTCTATCTGGCTGCTCCGGTTTCTTTCAAGGCGCTTGACACACGGGTCAGCACTTCAATTACGTCTTCAGCTCAGCTCAGTGTGTGATAGTCCTCAAGGTCAAACGTTTATATGAAAAATTTGGTGTCTTTCAAACTATATAGATTTTTATATGAGACTAGAGAGAGGTCACCACACACACACAAAGGCGGGGAGCCAGCCGAGGTCTGAGCATACCCCGGGCCCCTCCGTATCTCCTTTGCGGGGGGCGGGGGGGTCACAGAAATATTCTCCTCGGGCGCCCTGAGCCGCGGCAGAGAAACGAGGTGTCTGAGCCCCCCGCCAGGCCCGTTCCGCTCATTTCCCCTCGTCCTAAATCAGGCTCCCCAGGAGAACGCCTCCTGACGCAGAATCAACAGACGGCTTCACGGCCCATCCGTTTCGGGGAAATAATTACGCATTGCTGTAAGTTCCGCCGCCATCTCTCCCTCATTTCCACCATCTAAATTACTGGCGCGAAGAGTCCGTTCCTCAGTGGCGCGGGGGAGAGCCTGAGACGCGCTTTCCTCTCTGCCGAAGACCTAATAATGAGAAAATATTATGTCTGCGAAGACCCCAGGAGGAGCCCGGAGTGGCTTCAACCGGCATCTCATTATAAGTGGAAATCTTAATCATTTTAACTCGCCAGAAAAGATTTCTTTTTTGTCATTGTGATTTTTTTTTTTCCTTTTTTTGCCTGTGGAAGTTCCAGTATATTTTTTCTTGGTGATCTTTGGGTCTAAGAATAATCCCTTGGAGTCTGACAGCCACCACTGTCATTTTTGAGCAAACCATATATTATCCAATGGGAGAAAGAGTTGATATCATTCTTTAATATGTAAAAAAAACCCATAAGATTATATTCTGGAGACTGTGCCTATTTCTTGAAAGGGTTATTTTACCAAGATTTATTAGAATTTATAGACTACTATATCCCAAATCATTTTGCGATATCAGAATTATGGTAATTGCATTTACTGTTTGTAATCTATAGGGTTATATGTGTCCTCTGTGATATTATGAATCAGGAGATATTTAACTAGTTAATTCTGTCACATTTATTCTCTGGTGCAGTCCAGGGGTCCCCAATCCCAGGCCGCAGGCCGGTACGGGTTCTGCGGCCTGTTAGGAGCCAGGCCACACAGCAGGAGGTGAACATCTGCACCTGCAGCCGCCCCCCAGTGCCAGCACCGCCACCTCAGCTCCGCCTCCGATCCCCAGGCGTTAGCTTCTCAAAGGAGCGCCAGTCCCTGGCGCCACAAAGGCCGGGGACCGCGGGGGCGTCTGTCTCTGTTCCTCTCTTCACTCAGCTGTGTCCTGCTCTGCTGCAAAGCTCCGTGTGGCGTAGTGTGTCAACACGGCTAGGTGGCCGTCCCCAGTTATTCGGTCAAAAGCCGATCTCGGTTCTGCCGTGACAGAGCGTCAGTCACAGATGTGATTCAAGTCCACACCCAGCTGACTTCGAAGACCTGCCACTGGCCCTGTTGACGGTGGTGGCTCTGATTTTGTCAGTGGAGAGGGTTTAAGAGTCGAGCTGACGGTTGCCTGAGGAAGAAGAAATTCTGCCTTCGGGGGGAAGTCCCCTCTCCTGCCCGTCCCGAGGGTCCGAACCCTCCTTGCCAGCGCCCACAGCTTGTCGGCCGGTTCCTCAGTGTCTGTCTCTATAACGTCTACCCCCTTCTGGCTGTTTTCTCTGGTTGACACTTGGCAGACGCAGAGGCCTGCCAGCCTGTGGGCCTCGCTGCGCTGTGCCCGAGGCGGCTTGCCCAGGGTCCGTGCTTCTCGGACTTGGTCTGCATGCGGACACCTGAGTGTCCTATGCAGGTTCCGCTAGGGGGCCTGGGGCGGGGCCTCCGTCTCGGCATTTCCGACAGTCTCCCAGATCGGAGGCTGGTAAGCTTGTTCCGGGAAAACGCCAGGTCGTGAACACTTCAGGCTCCGTGAGCCACGCGGTCTCTGCGGCAAGGTCTCATCTGGGCTGAGATGAGAACAGGCCACATGTAAGTGAGCAGACGCGGTTTGTTTCAATAAAACTTTATTTACAAAAAAGGTGCCAGACCAGGGGCACTGAGGGTCGGCGGCCCCTGTGCTAGCTTCTGCGGGCGCTGTAGTTCCAGGGGCCACGCTCAGTGGCAAGCGGTCGGGGCGGAGGTCCCGAGCGGCAGGTGTGCGCTCTTGTGAAGCCCAGCGCTGTGCTGCACGCAGCCTTCTCTTACCGGCTCCCGACGGCCAGTTTTTAAATATTCGGGAGTGTCATGAGCCAGTCGTTAAACCGTTATCGCGTTGAAATCGCCTCGGCAGAAGGATTCACACCACGGAAATCAGACAGTGCCAACCGTCAGTTAACACTGCCCTTGACGTCTTCAGGGTTCCTATGGTTTGACATCTATCCAGGTTGAAAGAATTATAGAAATGCGTCTACGAAATGGCGAATGCATTATTTCGGCAGACATTCACGGACCAGTTCGCTGAAACCCGGCTTTCGGGTGTGAATCCTTTGTCGAACACGAGAGGTGAGGTTCACCTGACGCTTTTTCCTGGCCACGGAACAGTAAAAGCTGATTCAAGAATGTTCTAGATTTCAACGCTTGTTTCTTCCTTTGGAGTGTGAAGAAATGTCGCCAGGCTTTTCGACCGCAAACAGCAGGCTGACTAAGGAATTAAACGCCTCCCCTTTGGTTTCCTCGCGTGTTATCTATGCTCAGCGAGAGCCGGCATGATACTGAGAGTCATATCACGTTGAGAATTAAGGGTTTATTTTTAATTCAGTCGACCATATCTACTTTCTTAGAGGATTTGAAAGAGATTTCTTATTAAGTACTAGTGTCATACTTGGTGGAAGTATAAGGTAAATTTGTAAGCATTTATTATTAAAAACGTCCTTGAAAAGCGCCCGCTTATCTTTTCCATTTCATAAATAATTCACTGGAGCCTAAGAAGGAGAATGAGTGATTAACATGTCATGGCCGGTTAGCAGGAGAACTGGACCTGGAACTCAGGCCGGCTGCCCGCTCACCCTGGTGTCCACGTGTGCTGTTCAGTGAGTCTCAGCTCCCGCTCTGCAGTTGGCTTGTGCCAGGCTCTGGGTATGTTCGAGTGACAGACATCCCGTCCCCTGCTTTCAAGAAACTGACAGTCCCCTGGAAGCGAAGTAGTTCTAGTGCGCTAAAAGTTTTGGCGCAGATAGAAACAGTGTTTCGTAGGGCGTAGAGCAGTGGTCGCCAATCTTCCTGGCACTAGGGACCAGGGCTCCTGGGAGAATCTGATGCCCGAGGATCTGAGGCGGAGCTGAGGCGGCGGTGCCGGGGCTGGGGGGCGGCTGCAGGTGCAGGTGAAGCTTCTCTCACTCGCCCACTGCTCGCCTCCTGCCGTGCGGCCCGGTTCCTAACAGGCCACTGACCAGCAGTACCGGTCTGGGGCTCAGGCATTGGGGACCTCTGGAGTAGAAGATGTAAAAAAAGAACTCTACAAAGATACGTTGAGAAAAACTTCCAAGAGAAGGAAACTGGTTCTATTTCTTAAAGGGAATAGCTGTGTAAGTGGTGAGCCCGAAGTCTCCCAGCAATTGCATTTCTCTGGGCCAGGCCCTCTGCCTCTCTGTCCCTGCTCGCTCCAGTGAGGTTGGGGCTGTTTCTGCAGAGATGCTGGCTGAGGGGATAGGAAGGGAGCGCCTCGATCTCCATGGGTCCCCGATAAAATAACACACATCCCCGAAAGGCACGGACACAGTCTGAGCAGCTGCGATTACCAAATAACCTATTAAGAAGCCTAAGTGCAGTCGTCCCGCAGGGGTGAAGGCGCCAAGGAGGCCGGGTGCCGGCTCCTCACGCTTTCGTGCTGCGCGGCTCCTGGCTGTAATTTGCCCAGCTCCTGGCTCCAGACCCCTCCTTGCGCCTTCAGAGGTGCACGGCAGAGCCGGCCTCCCGAGGGACAGCTGTGTGCAGCTCATCCCGGCTGGAGCGCAGCGAGGTCAGGTGGGCAGCCGGCAGGTGGCCCCGCTCAGGCGTGTTGAGACCAAGGAGACCAGCAAACACCGTGGATCTGGGATTAGCTGTTTTTAAGGGTTTGTTTAGTTACCAGTATCTTACTGTACATTTGTCAGATTCTCCCAACTTCTGGGAACAGGATGGGGGCAGCCAGGGGACGGAAGGCGAGTCCGGAGCAAAGTGGCAGGGACAGGTGGAGGTAACGGCCGGGCAGGCTGGCGGGCCTGGTGCTGGTGGCGTTTTGAGGGCTGACATTCGCAGACCCGCCAAGCGTGGGGACACGGGACCGGTAAGGCCACAAGACAGGCGCGGTGCGGCGGAGGTGCGGGCAGGCATCAGCTGCGTCTCACGGCTCCGTCCCTGGGCGCCGGAGCTGCCGTGTGCGCACAGAGAGACGCCCCTCCGACATGTCCTGTGTCCCTGCGGGCCCCGTCTGTCTCTGGGGTGTCTCCACTAGTGCGGACAGGTCCTCGGGCACGGCCTCCTCGCTCAGCTCGAAGGCAAGCTTTAGGGGCTCAGAGGAACCCCGAAAACTCGCCCTACCGTTCCCTCAGTGCTGGCCTCGGCTGCCACCTGAAACCTGAGGCGACGATTTAATTTAACTTAATTACCCTTTTCATAACGCGAGATCCCGTCTTCGATCCGGGAACGAGTCCGGCTGGACCGCGCGGCTCTCCGCGATGGTCGGCGATTTGCCAAGTGGCTCGCTGGATTCCTTCTCCATTAACCGGTTCTGCCCAGATGTTTTCACCCTGATCTTTTTAGAGGGTTTTTTTTCTCTCTCTGTTTGGAAATTATTCTTTGGGTTCCTTTGCTACAGCAAGGAACGCTTCGTCTCCAGGTGAAATCCATACTGCTGGCCACAGATGTCCTTGGCGGGCCAGAGAGAGTCTGTGCGGTCGTTTTGTCACGTCTCCTTTCGTGATTCTTGTTTTCTGTCATGCTTAAGGGACGACAGCACCGTTGTCCGGGAAAGATCAGGGTCTGAGTGGACAGGCGTCTGTTTTCTTTCCTGCCTGTGGACGGACGCTGCGGGCGGGGAGTGTCTAACAGTGGCGGGGCGTGGGGCTCCACCATCTCTGTCCCTCTCCTCAGGCCAGCGAGCCCCAAAGACAGAAACGTGATGCTTCCCGGGGCCCCCAGGCTGGTGTCTGTGTTTCCTGAACGCACTTCAAAAATCATATCAAAATCGATCGTGGACGCGTTTGATTTTCAGTAATGTGGTTTCGTACGAATTACTGCGGAGAGACTTGTGTTTTTGGTCAGTTAATTAAACCTCTCGAGCTCACTTCTTCCTTTCAGCTGAAGTCAGAAGCGCCCAAGGCTAATTCACTTAGCTGTGGAGGAGACCGTGGCTGTGCATCCTCAATCCTGGATCATTATTCTCCTAACTACCTTTTGAATTTCTCATACTGATCATTTGAAAACCAATTTCCAGATACAGATCTTTCCTGAGTGTGATTTTGGGGGGCTGCTTTCTTTAAACTGTTCAGAGATCTAATAATGAAAGTATTACCCCAAACACAGCATCTGGTACTTAAAACTCCAAGGTCAAACATAGAAATGAATTTTAAAAAGCCAGAAAAGTCTTCTTACAAATTCCACTTTGAATAGTAAATGCTCCAAGATAGATATCTGTAGGTATTCCTGAAAGGAAGTGGAACCATATTTACTCCATTACTAGAAAATAAAGTAATAAACATATTCATCATATTATTCTTTAGTTTTCTTCAACATAATGACAAATGTTTTAAACATGGAAAATAAATTTTCTTATCAGAAACAAATTTCAAAATCATGTATCTCTAACAAATGACCAATTTAAATTTTATCCCTTAGGGGAGTCCTACTCGAAATGATTTCCACTATTAGTTTCTCTCGTATTTTACACCTTATACATGGGAAATATGTTTACAATATATTAATCTATCATGACTTAATTCGAATGCATGACCAGGTGTTCTTCAGACTACGATGAAAAGTTATTTTCTTTCAAGTGCCATTTTAGAGGAGAAAAAAACCCAAAAATATTGATGCACAGAGAATCAAAGTAAATTAATCTCATAATATAAGTGAATTGAACAAGCTGTTCAGTATAAATATTTTAATCACTTTTTGATCCAGAAGCGCCACATCTACAAAATGAGCAATTATGTGTCACCTCTTGGGAGATGACTCTAATTACAAAGCAGTAGGATACGACTAAATGTTAATACATGTAAATATCAAACATCAGGCCCTTGAATTTCCATGTGATTTTCAAAACAAACATACTTTGTTTCTCATAAATATTTTGGGCATAAACTATATGGGGTCAGGAGTCAAGGAGTATTAGTTGTCTTTTAAGCACCTTATAATTATACGATATTTCTCACTGATTCTAAGAAGCGGATGATTTAAAAACAGCCAGTGAAGGTACGCTAATCACTTAAATTTGGGGTTCTCTGTGTACTGTGTCAAAACATTTCCACCCTAGGATCCTACGTGACTAGGAGCCGTGTGTACTAAGAACGTAGAGAAAGGCAGACTCGGGGCTTTGGCACTCCCTGGAGCTGGTGTCCAGACTTGAGGCCAGCAGACCTCAGCTGTGGCACTTGGCCCTTTCCTCTGGAATCCGCTTAGGTCCTGTGATATCTCCCAGGGCTCCTCTGTTCACAGGCTCATCGGGATGAGGGCACTTTCTTAGGTGGCAAACCCTGTGTGTGTATGAGACAAGTTCCCTTTTAGTCTCAGAATCCTATGTTCTGTACCTCCGAGCCAGAGAGTCCTACGTTCCCTATCTAATATTGGTTGCTAAGAAGGTGTTCACAGACACAGTATGAATAGATGTGTAATTGGATCTAGAGAAAAAAAAATATTTTATGCAAAACTCTGATATGTATCTCTGAAGATCTTTTGGTCAATAATCATTTTGCTTATTAGAAGCATCATTATTTCGATAAAATCTTAGATTATTGCAAATTTCACAGTTGAATCTTTCTATCTTCTGACTGTCCACTTCTGTAAAAGCTGCGACTCAGATCTCATCCAAAAGCCGTTGACTGCGAAGCGAAATACCGTTTCTAATTGTGCTTGTTCTTCGTGTACGAAATGCCCACGAGAAGATTTTGAGGCAATTGCCAAGAAAACTGCCAGTCCGCATTTTTTCTACATAGTCGCCCAATCAGCAAACACAGTAGGTGTCAATGCTGGTTTCCTGTTCGTGGACGAAACTGCCAACGATTTCGTTAAAGTTCATCTCAGCGATAGAGAACAGAGCACTCATCCGAGCGCCACACACACCGTCCGGCCTTGCTTTTGCTCTTCCTTCTTTGCTTTTTGGACATTTTAGTTATTTTCTGTGCTTTCCATAGTAAATGTGCTTCTATGTCTATTATGAACACATTTAAGTCCATACCGCATCTATTATTCCCATTTTAGAGATAAGAAAATAGAATGTGTTCAGGGACCCAGCGAAAAATTATAGGAATGACATCTGAGTCTAAACTCGGGTCTCTAGCTAGCATAAAATTATGACTTAATATCATAACTTAAGTATATTTTATAATACAGGGGAAGTGCTACTTTCTAAGTTTGAAGAATGTTAATTTAAAAAATAATTTTATTGTGTGGCCTTTTTCTCCAAGGAAGCGCTTCTTGGCTGCTGAAAAGCCATAGATCCACTTGCTTAGCAAGGTTAGAAATTTCTGCTTTCCCCAAGAAACATCGTTATATTACCAGGTTATGATCTCTAAGTTCATGGATGCTGAGTGACATTATGAATTATTCTGAAAGTGCATTTACTTTACGACTGGTTTTTGATGAGTGATGAGGAAGAATTCTGCCTAAATGATACTATTTTGGGTGTGTCAATTAGAGCTTGTCTAAGTGAACTCATCAGTTTTTTGATTTTTCAAAATGAGAAAATTCAGTGTGATTTTAACAAAGCTTTAACAACCACCTACTTTGGGTGAGATTCTGTAAGTTGCAGAAATGCACCCCTGAACCTGTCATTTCCCCAACATTTTGCCATTTACTAGAGGGGCTAAGGCAAGTACAAAGCAACATATAAAGAATGGTTTTGTCTCGATTCTTCCTCCTCAATCCAGTAGCGATGGCTCTGGTCCAGAGTGAGCAGAATCTCATCCCAGATGGAAGCATCAGGCACTGTGTTCCCTTAATGAAATAGCATTCGCTCCGGAGGGACTCAATGTGGGAAGATTAGCAATCACACTCTCTTCTCTCAGATTTTATATATATATATATATATATATATATATATATATATATATATACACACACACATACATATGTATGTATGTATATATATACACACACACATACATATATATATGTGTATATATATGTATATGCATATATACACACACACATACACACACACACACACGTGCACACCCTTGGCCCTATCAATTATTATTTAATCTCAGAAAGCAGAAATGTCTGGAAATTTCTAAAAATGCCCTAATATTTTGCTTTACTTGCACTTGCAATAGTGTTCTCTTTCTTTGTGCCTCTGTAAATCTGGCCTTTCACAGAATCATATCTCCCGTTTCTAAAGTTCAAAAGTGTGCGTGCGTGCGTGTGCGTGCGTGTGTTGGTTTGGGGAGGACTGGCTGCTGTTGTGAAGTACTGAGTCTAAGGTGTGTGCAGATGATCGAGGTGCATCAGGAACTCCGGAGGGAGTCTGAACAATGGAATCAGAACTGCAGGCATTTACATACAAGTGGGGTTGAGCACCTGAATAAATGGATTCGGGGTGTGGGGGATGTAAGAGGAAGCCTTGGTCCAGGGGTCGGACACTGGGGATTCAAACAAACAAACAAACAAACAAACAAACAGAATGCGGAGGACTTGCAGCCAGCCTCCAGCTCTACATTTCCTGCATAAGCACCAAACCACACCTAGTTCCTCCCTCCATCAAGTGAGGATTATGATGCGTGATTTAGAGAGATTTTGAAGGGTCACAACTTCCAGCCGCTTCTAAACGCGGTGCCTTCTCCGTTGAGCACTGTTGTGTCCTGGCCCAGAATAAGGACGCTCTCTCGCCGTGGGGCACCAGTTACTCACCCGCCCGCTCCTCGCTGCCCGCTGGTGCGTCCCTGGTCGCCTTTGTAACCGTGGGGCTGGGACCCTGCAGATAGTCCCCAGATTCCCTTGACAAATGACATGCTCCTAGGTTCCGCTAACAGAAAGCACAGGAGAAATGGCAAAGCAGGGGAAAGAGTTGAGGGCCACCCTGTTTTGTTTCCCAGTTGGCGTCAGTATGATGCCAGGGGCAATGGAGTTAGCCCTACCCCCAGCCTCCGCTGACATTCTGAGCGCCAGCCCCCCAGGCGGAGGCGGGCAACCCAGCCACTCCCACCTTTAAAGACCTGAGCGCCTGCCCCTCAGGGCTCCTGCCCTGAGCTCCTGGGTCCTGCTGACTCCCGCTCTTCCCTGCTCGCCCCTCCTGCTCGCTAGTGCTGTCTTTGCTCCCTTTTGTTACCTCTACGTCCCCTCCCCCCTTTTTTTTATTTTGCTGACATCGGCCTTCCCACCGTCATGCAATGAATCCCCCGCATCGGACACCCTCTGTTGGAAATACCTGGTGAGTTTTGTTTCCCTGATTGGATCTATACACTTGGGAAAAAAAAAAAAAAAGGAATAAAATAAGAAAAAAGAATGTAGCCCCGAATGCGAGGCCACTGGCGTTCAGAAGGGAGGCACGAGGAGAGGCTGCTGAGCTTGAGTGTCGGCTCATTACTTACGTTTGGAAAAATGTCAGCTGGACGGCCCGGCAGCGGCTGAGTCGTTCAGGTGTTGACAGGATGGGACAGGGAACCGCCATCTCTGACGTGCTCGGTGGCAGAACGATCTTCCCAGTCCCCCCCCCCACCCCACCCCAAGAAGTGACGACCCCCGCAATTGTGTCGTGATCAGAGGGAAGCTCTCGGCGCGTTCGCCTGGCTCTTCCGACCGTGGCATCTGCCCCACAGGCCTAGGTGTCACGGGGCGGCTGCTGTTCGGTGCCAATGGCCTCAGTTTTTCTTTGTAAATTCAGCAACTTGGGAAAAAGCTAGTTAGGTTGCAGAGTGGATTGGCATCCACTTAGAGCCAGTTTTCTTCCCCAGCCCTGAAGTCAGATTTCTCCTCATCTAAAACTTTATCCGTTACGTAGATCGAATAATATTTTAGTTAGGTGCGTGTGACGGGCTGGCTGGCTCCCAGTAGCTCCCATGCGGCCTCATCTGGGGGAGGGTTGTTGCAATCGCATTCAGGTTGAAATGTGGCCGTGCTGAAGGAGGGCGGGCCTTTCGTCCAGCAGGATGACTGTCCTCGTAAGCGGTACCGCTGAGAACCGGGAAAATAGTTTAAAGATAGTTAGACAGTTTTTTGAGAATATTGTATGTTTTCTAGTGGCCTCTGAGGTCCTTTCTTACTAAATGCTGCGATAATAGTTTCTTAAGATATTTTAAATATGGAACCTGCGTTAAATCGATGCCAGGCGCGTTTGGTAATTGCCCGCTGCCGTGACTCGTTTGCCCAGAGGAAGGGGTGAGGGGTCCGCCTGTCAAGTACACACTCTGCCGCTCGCTGTCCCCGGGCCCCTAACCTGAGGGCTTTCCTGCGTGGTGCGCTGCACTTGGGTAGCATAGAAGGCCCACATGTCCTTCTGTCCCCAAAGGCCCAGACAAGAGCCAGCCGTGGGGCGATAACGCATTCCCTTTCTTTTGGACCCAAACGGTCAGATGCCCAGAGCGTCCCGCTGGGTCCCTCCTAAAGACGGAGCCCGCACACCCAGGATGGAGAGGGGATTATGGGACACGTGAGAAAGGGGTGGAGACGGAGGGCCGCGTGGCATCTTCTTGCTCCCGAGCGATGCTCTCACCGCCTGCTCCCACCGCCGTGTCTGGGAACACAGGTGGGTCTGCACGTTGTGTCTGCGACGCTCGCCTAGGGCAGGCCTCCCTGAGCCGGAGCAGAGGACACAGGCGAGGTGGCCAGCCACCCCGCCCCTCCCCGCTGAGTCAACACCACGGACAGACCGCGGGACTTTACCGAATGGCTTAAATCCCGTCTTAGTCCATTGAGGCCGGCATCGCGGAACAGCGTAGAGTGGCTGTCCTATAATCCAGGTAACGGTGAGCACATGTCCTGTCTGTACCTGGGCCTTTGCCAAATGCTGGAGAAGCTCAGAGCGGGAAGCAGAAGAGAAAAACCGAGGAGGTCTGTACCCGAGCGGGTCTCCTGCAGCCCCCAGCGTGACCAGACGGTGCTGCTGGGCTCTCCACTGTGAATTCCGGAGACACGTTTTCTTGGGACGGGTGAGACAAAGGCCTATTGTTAACGACACATCACCCCAGGCCGCCCTGGTCTGTGAAAGGACCGAGGCGTCTGTCTGTCTTCCTCAGCTCAGGCTGCTATGATAAAAGGACCACTGACCGACAGGCTTATGAGCAGCAGATCGTAGTTCTCAGAGTTCTGGGGCGGGAAGTCTTAGAACAAGGTGCCGGCGGATTTGGTGTCGGGCGAGGGCCTGCTTCCTGGTGCGTGGACACCCGTCTTCTCCCTGTGACTCATAGTCGTGTGGCGGGAGGGACAAAGGAGCTCTCGGGGTCCCTCTGATAAGGGAGCTGATCCCATTCTCTAGGGCTCCGTCTCCCAAAGGCCCCACCTGCAAATAGCGTTGCCCTGTCCACGAATTTCGGGGAGACACAAACGTTCTGTCTGTAGCAAATCCTCAGAAAAAATTCTTTTCTCTCCACAACTCGAATCATGTATCCCACAAACATTTATTTATTGAGCATACGGTACGTGCTTGCCTCAAGGAATTAACATCTTATAGGAGAGTCGGCGTTGAACAAAGGGACGTGTACATACACATAACACGTCCCAGAAGCAGGAATGAAGCAAACATCTGTCAACCGCCTGTTGCACAGCTCCAGTTAAATGCCCCACAGTAACTTGTAACTTGATAATCATAAGCATATATTTGTTTTATTTTTAACAGAGCCTGTTTCTCTTCCTGTTAATGCTACAATGTAAAAACCTAGAAAAACATTCTCTTCTCTCTCGAACTCTCCAGATAAAATCAGTTGCAAACTCCCTTTTTCTTAAACGGCCCGAATTTGTTTCCATTTTTACCTTCTCGTTTTTCCTGGCTCACTCCTACCTCAATAGTTTCATTGTTTTTCCTACTTCCAAACCCACTTTCTTCATCTGCCCGTTTTGGTCAGAATGATCTTTCCAAAATATGAAACAGTCCCTGTCTTGAAATCTCCTGATGCTTATTGCAATGATTTACAAAATCTATCAGATTTTGTGCCTATGAACACGGGCATATTTTCCAATCAAATAACTTGTGAAAATCTGAGTTACACAATGTTAAACTTCTTTATTGCAGGACTTCTCAGTACCCTTAATGAGATTACATGCATTGTGACTAGGCAGGCAGAGCGTATGGCACTTTTATGATTTATTTGATTATTAAATCTTTAAGCTTCTATTGAGGTTGTTTTAATAAACATATTAGAAGATATTGGTCTGTTGTACAACATTGAAACTTTTGAATTTAATGTTTATACGCCGTCTAGGATTTTACCGTTGCCTGTATCTTTGAACGTTTTTTCTCTCACTTTTTTCCTCATCATTCGCTTCAGACTGTTTATCTACACACAGACACATAGTGCTGTTCCGCAAGCCTGCTCACATACCCGAGGCAGGCCTGTGGAGGATGTCCGTGTCTTCTTCGAGGCCAAGTTTAAGCATCCACTCTTTTATAATGCCTTCTGTGAATTATCAGCTGCTGCCTTCCCAAGTAGGATTGATCAAAGTGATCTTCCTATGCTATGATCTTTACTTTGACAAACATCAGAAAACCACATTATAATCTATTGTAATCATTTACCTCTTCCTCTATTAAGATTCTCTGAAAGGCGGGGACCACGTCCTGTGTCCCCGAGGTAGCTTACGTTGCTCCTGAGACACTGTAAATTATTCAAAAAATATTTTCAACTCAGCGCTCATCCCTCCACTGCAACGGTGCACGTAGCCTGGGGAGAATTAAAAAAAAAATGACACATCTAACCAGCTGAACATACCCCTTCGGCCAGCGCGTCATCGAGACCCTCTCGTTCTCAGCACTGCACTAAGCACTGGGGACAGAGTGATAATTTGACGGTCACGGCTGCTGCAGGCTGCTGGACTCACCCCGCTGCAGGAATCAGCTGAGGGTCAGCGTCGTAAAACCGATCGGCCTCCGGCCTGAAAGACAAACGGAGCTTCGGAAAGTTACTAACTCCTCATTCTATGAAACGCCACTGAAGATGCGTGTCCTGGTTAACTGCTCTTGTTTCCAATTTTCTAGGTTTAAGTTTAACACAGTAATCGACAGCGGTTGTCGACGCCCGGGGCATTTCTGCCAGGAAAACCGACTCTCCGTTAAGCCGCTGTTGTTAAACCGGGCTGTCATGCTCCGTGACTGCCTTTGCGTGGCCGAGGTCTCGTCCTGGCTTTTTCTGCTTTACTGAGATAATTTATTTAGAACACGCATTTTCCCTGAGAGTGCTAGTGGGCAGGAAAACACTTCACCGAGTGCACGGTCCTTCTTTCTCCGTGAACTGCACATCGTGTTCAGTGCATGGATTGTTCGTGCCCCGGAGCATCTTCCCCTAGACCGTCCTAGTGGCCTACGCAGTACCAGCGAGGCAGCGAACGGGGCACACTCAAGGCGAATGCGTGTGAACAGACCGACCGCATGGGATCCCGTGTGTCTCTTTGGGTGGCGGTCGTGCCCGTGTGAGCATGCACGCGTGTGTGTGAGCCGAGAAGCAGTCGGTCTGGCGAGACGTTTAAAAGCACAGGCTCTGGAACCAGGCTCGCCTGTCTCAGTCCTGGTTGCGGCACGTCATGGTCTGGACCTCGGGCACGTTCCTTGCCCGCTCGGTGCTCCTGCTGCCGCTCCTCCAAAGTGAGCAGGAGAGTGGAGCCTCGCTCCGCCTGCTGCATCGATGGTCACGTGACTTTAGAAATACGTATTATGGAGCGAAAATGCTGGTACTTAGGAAAATGTCTTAAAAAAAAATCGACTGTCTTACTGCCAATTGGTTATAAGGGGAAATGGAATATGAAGAAATTCTTTCTTTACAACCTCGGTACATTTGCTCAATTCACCTGTGACTTTCGCAGGACTGGTTTCAGTGGGAAAAAAGAAGTCCGTCACCTAGGAAGCAGTTTTATCCGAATGATGGAAGTCAGTCAGCGAGCCATTTCCCATTTGTCTGACGTACCACTTATTAACGAAATCGGCAGGAATGGTACCTGACGGGCGATAAAAAGTACTAAAAATGCTCAGTTACTTTCGTATCAGAGAAGTTTCACACTTGGAGAAAACACCGTGATAACTAGTTAGGATGGAGGATTTCTCTGTCACATTGCTGGCTCGTGCTTGGATGCATGCCATCTGTCCTTGGTTTCAGAGCCGTGCGTGCCTGTAATTCGAGGGATTTTCCTCCCTGGTCCCTGTGAGTACCCCACACCACTTCCGAGCTAGCTGCATTCTTAGATGGAATCGCCTAATAAAAAGTTTACTCATGTCCACCTCTTTATCAAGCCACCTGTGGGAATCATAACGCATTTCACAGTTCTTCTTGACTTCGTTTTCCTGCATGTGTAAATCCACGGCCTGTCTTAAATCTCCGGTTACAGAGTTTGGAGGCTTCGGCACGACGTAACTTCTACTTTCTTTGTCTGGTCATTTTCACCGCTTACTTCCCGTGGCGCTATAACCTGGAGCAGCGCCATCTCTAACGGCAGCCGCTAGTCACATGTGGCTATTGACATTTAAACTCGAGCCCATTAATTTTAGCAACGTGCAATTCAACATTCAGTTCTCCTGTCCCGGTGACCATATTTCAGGCGCTCGGGGGCCACATGTGGCTAATGGCTAACGTCTTGGACGGACAGATTGTAGAATGTTTTCAGTGGAGCAGCAAGTTCTATTGAGCAGCGACGAAATGCCAGAGCACACAGACCCGAAATCGGGGGCCGCATCTCATATTTCTTTTAAATGCACCAATGTCCTCCTGCAAGAACGACCGAATCACGTATGCCGAGACCTGTGCGGGTTGGATAATGTCCCACACTTTTTTTTTCTTGTCACTCGCTCTCGTCCTGGCTTCCACAAAACCAAAGCGCGGTCCGGCCCCTTACCTGAGGCTTTGATTTGTTCTCACTCTTCCAGAGAATTCTCTTTCCATGCCCCTTTCCCGGACAAGCCCCAGCTCTTGCACGGAGACACCACTTCTCTCTGGAGTCCTTCCGAGTGAGCACGATTTTATTGTAAACACCTCCTCCCCCAGCTTCCACCGTTCTCGTACGGCCATGCCCATTCTCCTTGGGAACTCGTCCTCTGTCATTACAATTCTCATTTCCCCGCCCTGCAAGTTTATTTACTTTTCCTACCGAGTTCGTGTTTTTGCTCGTTCATCTTCGAGCTATCGCACTGTGTAAGATGTACGACAGAGCGATTTAATGCGTACGGTGTTGTGAGATGATGAGCACTGTGGGTTGGCTTGTGGTTCTCGTCCGTTAGGCTTTTCCATTACTCCCTATAGTGGCTTTTTTGTTGTTGTTTTTAGTATCCTGGTATGTGTAGCATCTTCTTCCTTCTTAATCTTTCGATTGTTATAATATATTTAATTAATGTGCCTGCCTCTCCTGGAGCCAAGATTTGCATCACCCAAGCTAGGCCAGTCAAATATTTTTCCCCTGGAATCTGAATCTTGAGCAGAGTTGCACAAAATATTGAAAAAGATTGGTGCTCCTTGAATCCTGCATTTCCGAGATGAAAGCGAAGATGCGTTCTTAGCAACCAATATCCAGAATGACCTTTGTCCATGTCTTTTACTATTATTTTTTGAGACGGATTCTTCAGGCTTCAAAAAATTGATTTCTAATATTTTCTTTCATTTTGTTTTCTGTTTACTTCAAGTGTGTGGTGTTGGTTTTTCTTGCTTGCTCCCGATGTTAAGTGAAACAGAAATTGGTACCATGGTGAGATTTTGAGAGTGACAGGCTAAAGCCAGAATTTGGCTGATCTGAAGTTATGTGGAGGGTTAGAAAGTTGAAAAATTCTCATTATACGGGAGCAACAAAGCTGGTTAAGTTGTTCCACATCATAGCTTGAGAAGCGTGTCATACGGTTTTTGAGGATGGCTTTAGAGTGACTATGGCTCGAGGACTTCTTTTTCTTTCGTCATTCATGCATCTTAGTTCCTTTAACAGGCCGACTTCCGCTTGGGGATCTGTGCTTTCCCCAGGCTCGGAACTGTGCTTTGAGTGAGGTCTCGCCCTGTCCCGGGAGTGGAGCACGTGGTTCTGCTCTTGCTGGTCAGTGCCTCGCGCCTCTGGACATGGGTCTGTTCCAGGGTTGGGTACGATTACAGCTCGCTCTAGTTTTGGCGCACGCTTTCCCTGCCTGATTTGTATATAATACGCCATGAAGTGGGAGGTGCTACAGGCTTTTTTTTGCTGCCAAGTAGAAACTGATCCGAAGTCAGCATGCAAAAAATAGCAAAGCGGAACTCCGCGATGTAGAGAAATCTAATCTTTATAATATCATTTGAGCCTTTCATCCATGAAGCCACCAGCCTTATCACAAAAATTTCAGAAACATGAGCTAATAAATTACCCAGGTTTAGTAGATTTTTCTATCACTTAAAATTAAAATATTATAAATGATACACCCGCCCCATAGTCACCAAAGATTTGAGGACAGTTTCACAATCTCTCTCTTCAATCCAACTATGGCTATAATTATAGGGGATTTTAAGACATATTAGTTAGAACTTTTTATCCTTCGAAGTGTTCTAATAGTCCCGGAAATGGCGAATACTAAAAGTCTTTGTATTCGCACAATCCTTCCTGCGTTTCACGCATCGTGTGCTGTTAGACTCTGGAGGGCCTGAGCCTCATTCTGGGCCATCGCCACGCCCACGCCATGTCCTCTGTCCTTTGACTCACTCTTACACGTTTGCGACTCTGTTTGTTCAGTGACGTGAACGACTTTTATTAATCCTCTTGGAAACCGCTTTTTCTTTTTTAACAGAATAGTTCAGTTAAATGATAACATTGGAGAATGTAAAGTAATTACGTTCTCCGCTCTGAGGGGTCAGCCCCAGCGTCGTCGAGCAATGCGGGCTCAAACGTGGGACCCCGCCAGTAGAGCCCTGCCTCGGACTGGCTCCCGGTGAGCCGCCGGTCGGGTCTACCTCCTGCTTGCATGATGGCCGTCCTGTTTCCACCTCGCTCTTCAAAACCCCAGCTCAGGCGCCGCTGCCTCCTGCCGCAGCAGATGGCTGTGCTTCCTGTGGCAGTAAAACTATGGGGGCTCTCAGTAATCTCGCTTCCTTTTCACCCGCTGCATTGCACCTCGTTTCAGCCAGCCTGTCGATTACATCTCCATTACGTCAAGATCAGAGGATGAACTGCGTCTCTTCCTACTTAGAATCTTGAGTCCTCCTCCAACCCACTCCAGAATATCGCTGTATTATTCATCCCTCTCTCATACACGTTTAACTTTGTCCTCTACGCTCGGTACTTCCTCTCCGGCTGTGTACATACTCGGTTCTCCCTTTTTTTTCTTTCTTTCTTTTTGCCTAAAAAGAAAAAGTCACAGTCAGTCACGAGAGATGAGACTGAAGAAGGGGACTGAGAGTCAGGTCACTCACGGCCGTGTATGTGGTAGTTAGGAGTTTATACTTTTTCAGAGGATGGAAAGCCACCGCAGGCAGCCAAGCAGGGCGTGACATGGTCACAGCAGCATTTTGGGTAGGCGACTCTGTCTGCTACGTGGATGATGGACCGTAGAGCGGTCATCGGAGCCAGAGGAGGGAAGAGTGTTCCTAACATGCGTTCTGCAAGAGACCAGACGTCGTTCGGTGTCATTAGATTTTCCTCAAAAAAAAATCGACAAGTAAATATGACAACTTTGGCTCTAAACACATATCCTTTTAAAATTTTAAGTTTTAATTCATACTTAAATCAACCCAGTCTCTTTACCCAGAATACTCTTTAATCAACCCAGTCTCTTTACCCAGAATACTCTTTAATCGACCCAGTCTCTTTACCCAGAATACTCTTTAATCAACCCAGTCTCTTTACCCAGAATACTCTTTTTTGCCAAACAGTTATAAACAGGTGGACCAGTTAGCTGCCTACTCGTCCATGAGGCGATAAAGTAATATTTACACCCTGGTGTGGTGTGTGGCTCATGTGTGGATGGTCCTGTGTGCTGGTAACCGCTTCCCATTCCGGCCCCAGGATCCAGCCCCCTGTCTGGTCAAAGTGCTGAGTGCCAGTGTGGGCGCAGCGGGGCTCCGGGAATTTCTGGCTTATGGGGTCACTTACTAATGGTATGTCGTAATGCATCCTCTTCACCCCATCGGGGAGGGAGGCTTTCCTTCGGGTCTCCTATGTGGATGGCTGAACACATGACACATTGAACATGCCTATGGGGCAGATGAGATCGACAGCAATGTCACGAGTCACACAAAGTCACAGGCTGGGGGAGGAGGAAAGCCCATGCCAGGCATGGCCGCACGTGGGGTCCACTTGGGGATGATACGACCTGGAGTGGTAAGAGCACGTCACTGCGTTGAAGAGGGCGAGGTGACCCTTGGTTCCCATGGGAGGGTGCGCTAGGCTGCGTGGCTGTGAATAATTCTGCAGGCGTCAGGGGACCGAAACCCCACGGCGCAGGGAGCAGCAGGCATGCTGCCCGGTCCGCGTGGTAAGGAGGGTGGTTTGGCTCAGGGACCTCATCCGTGGGAGCAGAGTCCGGAGGTGACTCTGTACGAGAGGCCGTCTGAGGCTTCTCATTTTATCGGACAACTAGGCAGCATGTCACATCAAGACCTGAACCGAAGCTTCACTCCAACCCCCATCCTTAGCCGCTACTGCAGGCTTTGGTCTTTCCGCATTCACCGTGGAGGAAGCACGGAGACCATTGGGGAGCCATGTGCACCCTCCGTTCCTGGTTTAACCACAGCATCTCTAAACACATGCCGATCACACATTCCAACCACTGCGCAAAACAAGAGGATTAATGAATTACATAGCTACTTACCAGATTCTCATAAGTATTGGAATTAAGATTTGTTATAATACTCCTTTGCAGAGATAAGTGAAAATGTGTTTATGCAAATCTAAATTTCCCCTGTGTAATTTTTCTAGAGGCCGTATATTACCTTATCAAGAGATGTAAAACATTCTTTACAATCATATCATCTAAACTTTACAGCATTTGTAATTTTGTTAAAGTCAATTGTTCCTTTAGATATTTATGTGTGAGGCAGATTTTGAATTTCCTGCAATAATATCTGATATGGGATCATCTTTATTTTTATGTTTCAATTTCAATATATTTTCCTGAAGAAGCCATATTTTTGAGAGGCACATTTTTCTTGTAAAATGCAGAGATGTGACAGATAATGTCCTTTGAGATGCTCTTTGCGACTATGGAATTTTTAGGTTTCTAACTTCTAATTATCTATATTTCAGTTTCTGTGAATATTAGATTGGTAAGTCGATTGCATCACCCGCTGAGCATCTGGAGTAAAAGGTGTATATAAGGAAGTAACAATGTCATCTGTGCTCTTATTGGGTAAATCGTGTACCCCCCAAATACGTAAAGTCCGAGTCCCTGTACTCGTGATTGCGACCTTCTTTCGTTATAATTACGATGTAAGTTACAGATCGGTCATATTGGAGTAGGGTGGTTCCTAGCCAATTTTACTGGTGTCCTTATGCCAAGAGGAGATGAGACGCAGACGGACACAGGTACAGGGGGACTTGCATGACGATGGAGGCAGAGATCAGAGCGGCGCGTCTGCAAACCGAGGGATGCTCCAGATCGCAGGTGACGTGGGAACTGTAAGAATCCACAAACCGAGGGATGTTCCAGATCGCAGGTGACGTGGGAACTGTAAGAATCCACAAACCGAGGGATGCTCCAGATCGCAGGTGACGTGGGAACTGTAAGAGGCGTTGGACAGACTCTCCCCCAGAGTCCTCAGAGAGAGTGTGACCCTGCCATCCCTTGATTTTGGAATTCTAGCCACCAGAACTGTGAGAGAAGACATTCCTGTGGTTTTAAAGACACTGAGCTGTGGCACATTGTTATGTCCTATTAGTAAACAAAGACACTGCACCAAGGACCAACAAAATAGTCTTCACATACTGACATCCATATAAATATCATAGGATCTAAGATTTTAGAGTCTTAGAAATGATGAAGCTGATCAAATTACTTTTTCAAAGACTTTCTCAAACTACGTGACAGCTTACTTTTTAAAGTCAGGTAATGTTAGTCCTTCAACTTTATGCTTCTTATTCAATGCCACGTTGGCTCTTCTGGTCTTTTGCTTCTCCACCTAAATTTTAGAGTCAGTTCATTGATACCTACAAATAAGTAACTGGCATTTTGTTTGTGTTAAATCTATAGATGATGTTGGGAGGAAGTGACACTAACGTATGACAAAGTAACGCATCAGTTATAAAGATCATAAAGACAGTTAATACATTTTTCCAGATTTACACTTACATATTCATTTTGAGTGACACTAAAAGATACTGTCCTTTTCGATTCAAATTCCACTTGTTCATGGCTGGTATGTTGGAAAGCAGTTGACTTTTGTATATTGCTCTTGTATCTTGCAACCTTGTTAAAACAGTTTAGTAGTTCAGGAGAGTTTTTCTTCCTTCCTTCCTTCCTTCCTTCCTTCCTTCCTTCCTTCCTTCCTTCCTTCCTTCCTTTCTTTTCTTTTTTTTTCTTTTCTTTCTTTTCTTTCATTAATTTAAATGTTCAGCATAGAAAATCATGCCGTCTGTGAGCAAAAGATAGTTTTAGTTCTTCCTTCCCATCCTGTATACCTTTTCTTTCTCTTTCTTGTCTTATTGCCAGGGTAGAACTTTGAGTACGCTTTCGGAAAGGAGTGCCGAGGGTTCCGTGGTCTCATACTTGATCCCGGTGGGAAAGCTTCGACAGTCGCCTCATTCGGTGTGATGTTAGCTGTAGGCTTTTTGTAGACACATTTCATCTAGTCAAGTAAATGTCTCTCTATTCCTAGTTTGCTGAGAGGTTTTATTTTTTGATGAAAGGATTTTGTGTATCGACTCTTTTTAATCAATACATTCTAATTTATTTTCATTACGGTAAGAAAATGTGATAGGGGTCATATTATTTGGGGGGAAATTTAAATAGAATCCCTTTTGATTTCATAGATGTGATATTCGTCCTTTAGGATCTGATGAAACTTACTTTATGGTCAAATATATAGTTAATTTTTGTGTTCTATATGTGCTTGAAATATATTTATATTTTTCTTTTCGTAGCTGCAGGAATTGCTCTACCTGTATCTTTATATGTTGATTAAAATGTGCTTTCTATCTGTATTACACATCTAGTATCTTCACAAATTAGTTTATTTATCTGGTTTTACGAGAGACGTACCAACATACATTCTGAAATTAAAAATTTACTCTTTTATTATACCGTACACCTTTATCACACCTCAGTAGTCTTTCCAGCTCTAAATTCTTTTTCGAATGCCATATTATACTAGTAGTTGGCTCATTATCTCTATTTTGCTATTATTCTTTAATATCAGAACCCTAAATTTAGTACAATGTCACTCATGAGAAAGCCAACATTTTCTAGCTTCAGTTGTATCATGCTGTGGCCACATGAGTGAGTTTTAGTCAGTGAGTTATAAGCCAAAACATTGTATAAATTGCCTGGGGTATCTCCTAACAAGAGAAAGTTTGCTAGTTTTCACCATCTTCATCCAAATATATGGAATAAACATGTAATGACCAGAGGATCAGCAGTTATCGTGTATCAAAATAACCATACCGTGAGAAAGGTGAAACAAATTGAAGTGTTCTGGGTCTTTGATGATATAGCAGCTATGGTATACAAGATAGAAATACACTTCTATCTTCTTCAAGATGACTCTGCTTTGAAGTTTCCTTTTTTTGTAAAGCCAAACCCCTCCTAGTTGATATAAGGCACAGCCCAACAACCTCCCCACCAATTACCTTTATTTTAATCCCATTGAAATAAAGGTTTAAAGGAGGGAACTTTTCTGTGTTTGTAAAACTGTTTATGTTCTTTCTTTTTTTGATTTATGGTTTGACTAACGAGGGTGTTCTAGGCTAAAAAAATATTTTCTCTCCTAACCCGAAAGAATTGTTCCTTTTTCTCCCAATAAGTGGCAATGTATTTAGAAATTAGGAATATTGGTGATACCCCCTCCCCCCCGCCCTTCTGAAGTTATTTTAGACCTTCTCTTTATCTCTGATATTCTAAAAGTTGGTGACACGCTTGTCAGAGAGAAAGTGCACCTAGTGGGAAGGTATTAGAGGACAACAGAGGTGGAGGTAATTAATGGGATTAGACCTTCTGTGTTTGCTAATTGGCTCCTATCGAAGTTAGGCTCCTCCCCTCGCCGTATGGTGGAAGGAGCTGAAGGTGCTGTTTCCTTCTGTGACTGTATTTCAAAGGGTTGGCTCCCAAGTCCTCGAGGAAGACATTCCTGGGTTGTAAAATGGGCAAGAGTCTGGGAGAAGGTTTATATCTTGAAAGTGCAAAGAAAAGATTTACAATGACAAGTTTTCTAAAGTGAATGTTCTAATGAAAGGAAGGTCAGGGACCTATTGCTGGGAAGAAACTGTCTCAAGTTTAGTCAAGCTGAAGAGGACATTTAGACCCTCTTGGCCGCACATTTGTATTGGCCTTATTTTTGCTGAACAGTTTGTATATTTGATGCGACCTTTTAATTGGGAGACGTCTGTATTTACACTCTGGGGAACTTTGGTTGTTTGATTTCTTTTATACCTATCCTATCTTCCTTTCTTTTCCCCTCTGGAACTTTTATTAATTATTTGTCGAACTTCCTGATTTGATCACGTTAATTTGCCTTTCACATTTTCTGTCTCTGCCCTTTGTTCAACTCTAGAAAGTATTTTCGACATGACCCTCCGAATCTTTTATTGACTTTAAATTCAATAGTTTATATTTTATTTTCCTAGTGGTATCATCCTCTACTTATTCCTTGTTTTTAGCATGGATCTTGGTTTTTGGCTGTCATGTAATGATGTATGCTTCTCAGGACTTTAATTGGGGACATTTTATGATTGTCGAGGATTTCTATCTATATTTTCAGAGCTCATTTTTTTGTTGTAATATTTATGTCATTTTCATTGATGTTCCTGGATATCATTTCTTTTTCTTTAAGACAGAGGTGCAGAAGAGCTCATTGAGAATGATGAGCATATGGTGAGAGAGGCCGCCCAACATCTCCTTTTTCATTTTTAGAGTAATCAGCTACAAACCCTGCTGTCAAGTTAGACAATCTCAAAATACCTAAAGCATGTTTTCCTCTAATAACTTTTGAGTTTCTGAAGAATTCATCATTTTTTTTTTAAAACTTGGAATCAGAAACCTGGGTTCTCCTTCTGCTTGTCAAAGTGGAGTATGGCCTTGAAGGTTATGAAATATCGACATGTAGGACTTTTAATTTATCTCCTTCTTTTTGGCCCCAAGTTTCACGTCCCACTTTCTGACATTTTCAGGCCGAAAGCTCTGTCAGTACAAGCTCCATTTGCTTCCACTTCAACAGGATCCAGATGTGCAAGTGTTTCTGGCCACTGTACCTCTCTTTGCCTCTCTTCATCGGTTCTTCGTTAATGTTTTTCTCCGCTAATGGCCCTTTATACTGTGTCTCATCATGGCCTTCATTCTCTTTAAATTTATTTCTCGTGAGGTTTCGGGAAGTGAATGGGCAGTCCCTCAGTCATTCTGTTGTGTTTGCTAGAACTCCCCACCCCCACCACCCCGTATGTTTTCATGTGGATAAGGGGGAAAAAAAAATTAGCTCCTGGTTCTCTGAATCCATCGTGAGATCCAGTAGACATTGGCTCTCGATGCTGAGGCCCAGATTCCAAAACCACTCCTGACATTGCTCTTCTCTAGAGGGCTGGCCTTTCGGGCACCGGTTGAGTTCAAAATATTCCAGAATCAGAGCAGGGTCGTCCTGAACCCTGATAGCTCTGAGTCAAAGGGTCTTCCCCGTAGATTTGCAGAGGGCTGGACTGGCATGAAGCGGTTTCCTCCCCGGGTTGTGCTTTGAGGAATGGCTGATGACCAGGTCACGGCAAGGCGTAGCGGCAGCACCGTCTACGAGATGTCAGGTAATGTTCATTTCTGTTCAAAATAATCGTCTCAACATATTCTAATAAACTATATACATGTCTAACCAATTAGTTTCAATACTTGAAACTAACAAAATAAAAAAATTAAAAAATAAATCATCTTACTTAAAAAAACAAACATGTTCTAAATCAGGATTTCAAGCTGAAATTAAGATTAATCGATCTCTACCCCCGATTTTGTGGTTTTTAATTCATTGCAATACCAAATAATTTACATCGTTTGTGGTGAAAAATGAAGGTTAGTTACTTGAGAAAACTAAGTTTCGTGTTTGTACCTTTCTACCTTCCTGCTTAAGGAAAAGCGGTCTTGAGTTTCAATTACATTTGTGATTCTCTGCATTTAGTAGTAAAGCTGACCTTTTTTTTTCCCCCCTCTCTAATGTATGCTGATGCTCTACCTCACGTAAATGCATGATTTGTTTCCGATCACAAAACTTCCCAATGGCTTATCAAGGGCAGGGTTATTTCAACAAAAGCGTAGCATACGGTGCACAAATAGCACTCATATATAAACGCAGCAGGCACCAGAGATTAATACAATTTTCCTTTTTCGAGTGATTAATATTTAGCCTGGCAGCTGTAGCATTTTAGTCTTCCATTAGCTGACAGACGTGAATAAGGGCCGCATCTCGCCTGTGCCAGGCTTCTATATCTTAATACGTGTTCATAGCTTGGGGACTATGAAATATGCCCCAGGAATATTTAGAAGTCTCATAGGAATCTCTTGTGGCTTCAACTGATTTTTTATCCCACAAATATATTAAATTGAATATATATTTTTTTTTCTTCAGGGCAAAAAGTTAACGGGCTTGAAACTCACAGGTGCAGAACAATAAACAAAATTCCGACTTAAATCCAGGCATCCAAATGTGAGCTGCTGGTTCCATCTCACAGTCTCATAGCTCAGAGCATCATGAGACGTTGGCAAGGAAATAATGATTTATAGCTCGGGGCATGAGGTACATAGAAACGAATACATGTTTATATTCGAAAGATAATTATAAATGTGTGCGACCTTAGGTTTTATTTTGGAAAATCAGGGGAGTGATGTGGCATTATCGCTTTCAGTGGCTAATATCCCATACTCAGGCTTTTGAGTATTACACTAATTATGACTTCGTTATCTCATTTTATGCATGATACATTTATTTTTATAGCTTCGATGTTAAAGTGATGGTTTCTGAGATTAAGAAGGATGCCTAGATTCTTTTCAGATGTTTATTAGAATGAATATTCTTTCGTACATAACATCTACAATGATAGAAGATAACAAAAGTAAAAATTGGAAATATATTCTGCCTCACAGATAATGCATTTGTAATCTCAAAGTTTTATGTGTGTGTGAATCCATAAACACAAGTTATACAAAATACATTTCAGTATTATGAATTGTGTATACATTTACTAATAATACTTAGAATATATGTCTATTAAAAATTATATCCACATACATTTATTTCCGTATGTGTATACTCGTTGGAATGTATACACAGTGGGGATTTAATGGATGTGCACATTATTAAAAATTCTTAGTCATATTTGCCTATGTATTTATTAAATAAGTATTGGTTCAGGATATTAAATGCTTAAGATACAGTGCCATGGGGTGCTGTAGACAACCCGTGAGATATAGTCTCTGCCAATAATACTTAAAACTTGATTGGGAAATGAAAACGAAACATGACTAGTTGAATAATGACATCAAAGTAAATGACCTATCTGTACATAGTTAAAAAATTTTTACCGTATCAGTACATACTGCCAACTGTTGATGTTCCAAAATAATATATATTTTTTTTTTTTTTTGGAAAACTTTTAATCATTCAAAGGTGAGTCTCTTAGACTTAGAGTGAGTAGGAATGTCACCCTGGCAGACTCTTTGAAGTGTCTTACCCGGGACAGTCGAGGGAGGATGTTAATTTTAAAGCCTAAATGGAGAGATTTTAAGTCTTTCAAGGCCCTCAGGAAGGAGTGAGGAGAATTTAACACACAATAGCTGTAGGCCGGAGGGCACACAGAGACGAGGTGGCAAGGAGTGAATGTCAACAAGGAAGTGAGTTCATTTTGCTAACTGTGTTACTTCCAGGAGCTCCTATTTCCTGGAGTAAATAAGATAAATAATTTCTACTCATTCTCAGTACTGCGTTATTTAGAGATGATGAGTTTATATGATCGTAGTATTATTTAATATAAGAGCAGGGGAATTTGTTGGTTTCAGTTTTTATTTCCCTGACCCCCCTCCCTGTATTTGCATTCTTCAGCCTTAGCGGGAGGGCAGGATATTTTTCGTTAGGGGATATGATCAATCCAGATATTTATCACTGTTCAATGTGGCATGGTTGTATATAGTATTTTTTATTGAAGTTATCCTGGCCTTTACAAGTGTCAGGCTTTCTTACTTTTTTTCTTTCTAAAAATGGAGTATGAGTTGTTAGGCCTTTTGATGGTATGATGGCTGCTGGGTATATGTAAGACTCCAGAGGCCATACATTTCAGCCCCGCAACATGAATGTTAGGGGAAGATTTGATCTCAGCTTTGTTACCGCTATCCCAGGGGCCAGAGCTCTCAGAACTTGAGGCATGAAGGAAAATGCAAAATGTTAAATAAAGATCAGTAATTTTATTGTTATACACATGCCTAAGACAATGCCGAGTATTAAACCAGCCACGACGAATGAACATAGTTGGGTAGATGAAATTATAACTTTAAGATGAAAACGTGGTAGGCAGAGGTTTTAGTTTTCCTGAACTTATTCTGTGGGTCTTCATTCATTGTTGTTTTGACCGCTTGGTGTAGCTTAGAAGCTGTTTCTTTCCCCAACAGAGCTCCTGGAGGAGTCTTAAAAATTCTTAGTTTCAGGTCACTAATCTGGACAGTTTTCCCCAGTAATTCAAGGACGGCTTGTGTCTCCTTGACTGAGAGGCAAATGTCACGTTGGCATGAGCAGCCACTTCTGATCAGACCCTTCCCGTCAAAGCAGAGTTAACCGAAAAAAAAAATTTTTTAAATTTTTATTTACTTTATTTTTTAAAATTGAAATATCGTCAATATATAGCATTGTATAAACTTAAAGCGTACCAGATGTTAATTTGATTCATTTGCATATTATCATAGGATCGCCATGGTAGCGATAGCTCCTGTACCGCCTCACATAATTCTCGTTTCTTTTTGTGAAGGGAAGTATTAAGACCTAGTCTCTTAGCAAGTCTGGCGATTGTAATACATTCGTGTTGTCTGTACTCACTGTACTGTGTGTTGGGTCTTCAGGTTGCTCATTACCACTCCGAGCAACCCCTCTCCTATCCCCTACCCATAGCCCCTGGTAACCACCGTTTCACTCTCGGTTTTAAGGACTTTGGCTTTTTCAGATCCTACAGATAAGCGATATCACGCAGTGTTTGTCTTTCTGGGTCTGGCTTTCCCCACACAGCCAAAGTTTTTGAAGCAGCTGTTGGTAAGCAAGTTGGTCATCTTGGTAAGTTAGCCATTTCCATTGGTTCAAATTCTTTTTTTCTAGAAGGAAATATTTCCTGCAACAAATAACCTATAGCTATGCCTGCTTGTTCTGTATTGTTTAACATATGTAAGGAGAAGATTTCTGCTCTAAATTTTGTCCATTTTGGTCCCAAAGAAGAAACGATTTATAGTAAAGGACTTCTTTAGGATTTGAGAGGAGAAGGAATCTCAAAGCGTGTTAGTGGATTATGACACATGGGAAGATGAGCCATAATGGTTTGGTGTGAGTTGAAACTGGGAATTGGGGCTTGCAAGTCATTTGGTTTTTATGTGAAAATGTGTTTACCTTTATGCTAAATAGTTAAACCTGCAGTTATTAAGTAGATGACATATTGGATGGACCATTCACATTCATCCTTCACGCGGAGCTTCCGGTTAGATGCGTTTCATGAATTTAGTGTGGGCTAGTTTTGTACAATTAGGGAGTTTGATGTAACTACACGGTCTTTCAACTGAGTTAAACTTACCACTGAATGTACACGACACAGTGCCTTGGGAATTGGTAGTTATACAAACCAATTTCACGAGTCTGAAACTCGGTCTTTATTCACTCTCTCGGCCGATCTCCTGAAACCGAGTCCCTCAGTCCCTGGTGGTTTTAATTTCCCACCTATCATTTTGCACCTGCTCTTCCCCCAGTGTACAAAAGAAACCACGCTCCTCGCGTACCCTGAGTCTCTCTGAGGCGTCTCACGCCAACAACACCAAAGAAGTCGTAACGGAAACTACTGTTCTCAACATTAAGGAGAATAAGTTTAATGACTGGCGACGAAATATTTTCACAAGTCAGTCCTGAGAAATTCTTTAACAGATTTTTACAAGCACTTAAGAGGGCTGTCTAGCACAAGATGAAAATGGAAACATTTTTGACAATGAATTGCCATGTCATTTTTTGACGTTTAACGCAGAAGGAATTAGAACCATCGCGTAGTTTCCTTGTAATAAAGCCCTTCAGTCTGTAATTTCAATGCAAGGTTTCTTAATGCTCACATCTATGAACATAAGAACTAGAATCAACACCTAAATGTGTCTGATTTTAGGTACAAACCAGGTTCATTAATGAAGTCCTGAGCGCTGCAGAAATATACCGAATTTTTAAAAGGCTCAGCCATCAATTAAGAGATACTCAAATAAAATTTAAATTTTTTTTCAGTAGTTATTTTTCATGGTATTTAGTTTTGATAAATTACATAAAATTATAATGATTAATAATAATTTTAATGCATAATAATTACAATACATAATTATTATTACATTAAGTTTTAATTTTTTTTTTCACTTGAGACATCAGTTGTGTTTGTATGTGATTGGGGAAACAGTGGAATGAGAGATCCTAAGTTCAAAATTTTTCTAGAGCTATTATCAGCTCTAAATGAGCATAGGCGATAAAGACAGAATTAGATGGACCTCTGATTATGATGGCAAGAAGTGAACCTCCACTCCTCCCAAATAAGTGTTAAACTGGGTAAAATTTGAAAACAAAAGTTTCCACGCTTTAAAAATCAACCCATGGCAAGCTATGCATTGAGAAGTGTTTCTTCATAAAAGGCTGTCTTGCCTGGGGCCTCCACCTTGGCTGGGGCTCCCCAAAATCGGCCTCTGCATCTTGCCCACATGTCGACTGGGAAACCTCAGACTCGTTGATACGCAGGTGGGGAGACGAGATCCATTCCTGCGCCTTAAACTCTTTTCACAGTTTTGAGGTATCGCTGCTTAATCGAGGTCTAGAAAAAATGTCGGTATCATCTCCTTCTCTGGGGATTTTAATTCCTACAACGCGGCCTGCAGTGTTGGAGCCTAGAAGTAAAGTGGATGCTTTGCTTAAGCAAAAAGAGCGATACTTCGGAGAATAGAATATTCTGCAAATTTTGAGAAGCGTTTTGAGACTCTACCTGTGAGATAAAGTCCCCCGTGTCCAGGGAAACGTAGAAGCGGGGGAGCGCGACAGGTGATTATGCAGAGGAACTCGCGCACCCCATGCGGAGCAGATCAGCAATGCACATCTGTTTTCCCATTTTGACATGTGGATAATATCGTTACCCCTTTAAAGCAAAAATAACTAACATCTAAAAACAACGTATTTTTTTTTTTTTATAAATTATAAACTCAGTTCTCAAACCTGATCTGCCCACCATTGGTGGAAATACTCTCAGAAGAAATCGAAAGGAGTTCAGCAAAATCCCTGCCTGCAGAACCCGGCCTTCGAACTCTCAACCTCCCTTTTTACATTTTTTAATCTTTTCCGAATCCCAATAATCTCAGTCCCACATCCAAATGTACGCAAACAACTTATGAAGCCAAATATATTGTGTAGGGTACAAAGTCTATGGGTAAATTCATCTATTCTTCAATATTCTGCCCCAATTTCACCTTTAAGTGATAAATGTTTTAATTAAAAAATAAAATAAAATAGAGAAAGCTTTAGTGAGTGATCTGTGCAAGGTTATTTATATTTTATTGGTATATTTATACTTCACGTTGATTTACAGTAAGTTCTGAAGTAGGCAATCTTAAGGCATATAACAATGACATGGATGGACCTAGAGGTTATTATGCCGAGTGAAATAAGTCAGACAGAGAAAGATAAATACCATATGATTTCACTTATTTGTGGAATCTAAGGAACAAAATGAAATGAACAAACTAATCAAAAACGCTCACAAATATAGAGGATAATTTGGTGATGGACAGAGGGGAGGGGGGTTAGGGGGCTGGGAGAATGGGGTGAAGGGTTAAGGAAGTACAAATTAGTAGTTGATAGATGGTCATGGGTTTGGGGAGCACGGCATGGGGAATGCAGTCGGCATTAATTTAATGGCTGGGTGGAGAGCCAGAGGAGAGAAGGAGCGATTAGGGACATCATTTTATAAACTATCTAAATGTCTAACCAATGTGCTCTATACTTGAAACTAATAAAAAAAAGAAAAAGGAAAAAAAATAAAAAAGAAAAAAACAAAGATGATATTGTTGTTTAAATATCACTAACCCAAGCCCCACAAGTCAAAGACTATACAATTTATTTTGGCTTTTGCTGTAGCATTCTTCCCTTTAGGCTTTTTCAACAAAGAATAAGTTATAATTTTAATAAGCGTACTGCAGAGAGCCAGACATCAAGAACGTGCTAAAACCAAACTTACATAAGACAGCGTTACTTTGGTTTCAATTATGTTAGCTCTTAATATTTAACTGAAAATTATCTCCCACGATGCCAACAATCTCAGTTTCTGGAAATCATCTCCCCTTATGAAACCAGGAGAAAGTTTTCGATGATATATTTTGTGTTTTAAAAATATAACACAACCAGTCATTACAAATGGTTGGAAAGGATACAACGGTTAGAAAAATACTATGTTCAGGACCTTTTTGGCTTTATGCAAAATTATTCGAAAAGGTAAAACTACCTCTGTCTGCATTCCCTTAGGAGAATGTCAAGGAGCTGAAGAGTGCTTTATTGTCGTGCATTAATCGGTAGCAACTTTTCTAAATGATTCGGTGTGATACTATTCTTCTGTAGATAAAACGTGGTCCCAGAGAGAGGAGGAACACTGTCTAGGCTCAACAGCTGGCCCGAGGGCGGATGCCACCCAGCAGAGTTCATGGAGAGGTTACTGGGGGGGGGGGGAGGCTGAAGCTTTCAGACCAGGAAGGAATGAATGGGGTGACATTTGCGATCCTCATACTTTGTGCTTGAGATTAATTTACAATTGAATGGTTTCAAAGTTGTTTTGGGAAACTGACTTTGTAGTATCTGTATTCACCTGTTTGTTTTGAGAGCAAAGTCACCTGTGATTGGGTCGTGGTTGTGGTAACATCGAATAATTTATGAGGCCTTTGTGAAAAAGCAGTTCCTTCTGGTACCTTTACAATTTTCAAAAGTTGTTTTATTTTGTTCAAAATGCAGATTGACGTAATAATTCCTTATTCTATACTTTTTGTATTTAACACTTTTTATTTGTTTTCTGTAATAGTTTCAATATCATAGGCTTTTTTGTAGCTTACTCAGTGAATTCAAATTCCTAGTGACAGTTTATGACAAGAAGTCTATGTATATTCAGACGAAAACGTTCATGTTGAATACAGATGGCTCAAAAAATTGAATAAATGCTACTGCTTTTACTTATAGTTAAATAGAATATGAAAAAGTGACTATTCTCTGTAAGGAATTTCTCATTTCTGATTGCTGTACTATCCTGTTGCTTGAATATTTTATATAATGAACACAATGGTACTGTGGGAAAATAGTTCTTTCAAAGAAAAAATTTGAAAGTATATAAGAAGAAGTAGAAAAATTGGTTCTGGATTGAACAATCTATAACCCAAAGCACCATTCATTAACATTACTTTAGGATAAATAGGTTTGTCAGCAACTTTATTACTAGTAATAAACTGATTCCCATTTTAACTTATTAGAAAGATATATTTGCATTTTGACATGCTAGTGAAAGTATAATATACTCTGGCCTTGTTCATTTTATTTATATTGTCATTAACAACTCAATGAAATAGAACCTTTTAATATCATGCCTTGAAATTCATACATATCTGTCTGATTTATGTTCACACATTTAAGCAGAAATTCATATTCACTAAATTGAAATGGAGATGCATTGTTTGAGACCCATGAATATGCATAGACTGTCTTGATTTAGTCTTTGAGATTTAATGTAATATTTGAGAAAACAATCAAATTTTATTCTCCTAAATATTTATATTTGAATTACGGTGAAATATGGAAGGTTGCTTATATTGCTTATACTGAGATACGAGCTTATAAAAACAAAGTGCACACTCTTGATCTAAGGATATCCTATTATGACAAGATATGCAGGTACTTGTAATTTCTTCCGAGGCGTTTTTGCTCTAAAATGAGAGCAGTACATATTTTAGTTCAGGTTCTGTGATCTTACAGTTGATTGAGGGCTGGAATGAAATGAACTCAACAGGAACTTCCTGCCTTTATTAGATGAAGAATTGATTATCCTTCCTAAAGAGTGTGTTTATGTCTTTTTCCTACAGGGCATGCGTTAGAATGCAAGAATAGTTTCTTTTTTTTCCCCCAAGATGATCTTAATTAATAATAATGTAGAAACAGGAAGTTAGGTCACGTTTAATATATATTATAATTCCCACCAGAAGCCAGAAATGTAATAGAAGTATATTATTAATCAGGCTCTGTAAATATAATGCTTACTCTTATATGAATTCAAACAGAGTGAAGGTTTATTTGTGCCTTTATCTACCTCCCTCTAAATATGTCAGTGGCATTGCCATAAAACTTTCTGCTGCAAAATTAACTGTAATTTGATGTCATTCAAGAAAATAATTTAGAAATGAATGAAATTTTTCTCTATGGAGAGCCTTACAGAAATCAGTTTCATTGCCTTAAAGTTGCATGTTTAAATTTAACAAATTCGTTTTAGTGTTTTCTGGAACTGGAAAGCAGAACTTTTATTCCTCTATCTGGAGGAGAAAATGGAATTAATAAACACAATAGCCTTATAAAGTTAAAAGAAAAAGAAAACAACTTTCCGAAACATTATAATTATGGAGCAAATCAGGTAAATAATCTATTCTTAATTGTGAATTTGGCGGCTGTCATACTGTGTCATCGTAATAGTAGAAGAGACCCTACGTATAACGCAGGCCCTCTCTCTCGTGTTACCGGCGAGACATCTGAAGCTCAGGTTGGCCAGGCCGTCACCTGAATTCAGGGAGGTGGCAAAGCACCAGAGGGCCACGTCTCAGGCCTTCGTTCTTCACACCGGAGCTCTGCGCTTACACTACGGAGTATATTTTTCAAGTTAAAATCGTGCTGTACTTTATTATTCCAATATTCTAGCAAAAGGCCGGGCATCTTCTGCCACAATGCCCACGTAATGAAAAAGACAGTTAATGTGCTTATTGTCTCTAGATATTGCACCTACCTTGAACCAAACTCCTTTTGGGACAAAAGACAGAATCACATTTCGGGGTCATCCTTAATAGCCATTATACTATGGTTTGACATTTTCTGTGGCACGAAGGGAATTAAACAGAAAGTCCTTTTTATGATGGCACTCTGATCATTTAAATAACAGACACCATCCAAATTATTATCCTGAAGACTTTGGCATTTCGGATCTGTCATTTTAAATTCCCCGAGGAATTGGGAAAGATGGGTCTTTGTTTGTTTGTAAATATTAGTGAAAGGTTGCACGGCACTTCATTTAGTTTGGTGTTAGCTAGGAATTTAAAAACTAGGAAAATATTAAGAGCCTCTGAAATTTTTCTGGGGTTACATATCAACTCCGAATGGCCTATTAAATAATATTGATTAATTCAAATTAGATAAATCTTTTCATAGAATGCCTTATCTACTTTTTTATATATATATTAAAAGTTCAAATATATTCTGTCAGCCTACAAAAGATTCATAAGAAAAAAAAAGTCACTTTGGAATTAATTCAACCTGTCCCTCCTGGAATGTAAAATCAACTAAAGTAAAGTAAAGGAGTGACTTAGAGAGTGAACCCATGAACTTGAATTTTAAGCTTGAAGTCTGAATTTCCTCAGTCGTTTTCATTCACGGAATCGACTCGGCTTCAAGCAAATGCATCTCTTTCGGGGCCACTAGGTGTCATCATATCTGTTTTTAAGGTTTTTAGTGTGTCCCTGATTTTCGCACGTCCTCGTATTTGTGAAGACTTCATCAATGATGGCAAGAGTCCAGCTTAGCAGACCCGTGTGGGGGAGGCGGGCCTCTGTGTAACGAGAAAGAGCGAATTAGATTCTTAAAAAGAGGGACAGTGCTATTCGTATAGATAAGACGGCAAAATAAAAGTTTTGGCTTTTTACATCTCTTCCTCTATCGATTTTAAAATATCAATGCCCTATTCTGTATGATGGTATTATATGAAACAAAATCAGATAGACGAGTTTAATGACTTTAAACTATTTGTTTAAAAGAAAAAACCCTCACCGTATGAATTTTGCCTGAAAATGGAGTCATTGGGATTGTTTACATGTTTAGCATTTATTAAATACTTCCTTTTAGAAGAAATGCACATTGGACACTGCACTGAATTTTATTTAAAATTTAGAAAAAAATGTTAGTATTTTCCTTCAATGGAGTTGGGCATTTTCTTTGGAGAAATAATACTTAAAGGAGTAATATACAGAGTCTGTGCCAAAAATATAGTAATATAGTTGAATATAAAATATAGCATATGTGACGTAGGTCTTGGCCAACTCGAGAGGTTGTCACAGACCCCTGCTCTGGCAAAGGCGTACTGCGATGACTCACTCATCCCTATGATAATGGAGCGAAGGCTCACCCGGTGGGTTTTGGAGCAAAACAAAATGCATGGAAATTCACAACATACTTTTTTTTTGCAAATCCACCACGTTTCCATGGTAAAGGCTGAAAATGCACAAAATATTGGGCCATGATGTTTGAGACCGTACCCCAGGACCTGCCAGCTTCCGCTAGTCATGAAGGCGTCGGCGGCCGGGGGGGTGGGGCGGGCAGGGGTGAAGGGACTGTGGGGGGCGGGTGGGGGAGGGGAGAGCGGGCCGAGCTGGCCTCCTTGGCACAGAGAGGCGTTCATTCCCGGCTGCTTTTAACTTAAGTTTCTTCACCAGGGAAAATTGTAGGAAGGGATTGTGACCTCGCTGTGTTATGAGGGTGCACGTGGTGTCAGTGAGGGTTTGGGCAGAATGAAAAACGTTCCATTCTTCTTGGAGAATTGCAGTGGAGTTTAATTGGGGACCATTAGAATGAGCGCGGGCAGGGTGCGTGGAAACCGCTGGCGGGTACTGCGGCGTCCCCTGCTAGTGGGGGGGGGGGGGGGCGCCGCACCCCCTGGAGAGGGCCTCTGTAGGAGCCTTGACTTTGGGCGAGGCACGCATCTCACCTGAGACAACCTGGCAAGGAGGCAGAGGAAGGAAGATACCGACCTCGACGTCTTCCCTCGCGTCCTCCGGCGGGAACACCCACTGATGGAAGCCACCCGGCCGCAGATCCCGGAGAGAGGGCCCTTTGATCCGTCCACACGGATCAGCTTTCCAGAACACCTCGTGGGCTGGAGAAGGTCCGAGCACACCCCGGGGGCAGAGGTATTTTTCTAAGGCACACGCTGGATCCCGCAAACCGCGTGCGTCCGGCCTTCCGGGGGCGTGGTGGCTGGACCGCCACATCCTTACCTTAGAACCGGTTCGTTCATCGCCCGGTTCACGCTCCCTCCTTGAAGTCCCTTCTCTGCATCTGGGCACTGCCCGCCTAACCCCTCAAGGTACCGGGTCCTGGCATTCTTCTCTACCCACGATGCCTTGCTTCTGCTGTTCCCTCTTCCTAGGATGACCCTCACCAGTCTCCTTGTTGAGATAATTCCTGCTCGCCTTTTGAAATTCAGTTCCCCAAGAAAAATGTCCTGATTCAAAGTGGATTTAGATACTGTCTTCTGGTCTGCCGAGGATACATCCTCTTCACGGCTATTGCAACATTAATTACTTTATACTGCAGTCACAGGGGACCCACCCTTTTTCACCAACCTGAATTTCTCCAAGGAAAGGTAGGATGTTTATTTCACTCTGTATCCTTAGAAACTTGCATACAGTTTTCCACATATGAACTCAATAAATGATGAATGAATCAATGAATGTGCGAAATGCCTAATTTGGTGCCTTGCAGTAGTAAGTACGACATAGATGTTTGTTTCCTGATAAAAGATGCTCAAGGAGACAAGCGGGCATCCCGTGAGAGACAGAAAGGAAGTGCGTCACGGATCCTCTTTACAGATGGAGACACCTGCTAAAAGCGAGACAGTAGGTTGGAATCCGCTTCCCATCCTCTCTTCCCTCAGACTTGCAAAATTGGACATATAACGGAAAATTATTTTAGAATATCTGTCTGAAGGTGTGAAGATGCCATGGAACTCGCAAAGTTTCTATGCCTCCACCGGCAGATAGTTATAATTGTTTATGAAGAAATCGGAAAAAGCCACCAATCAGAACTCTGCAGTATTTCATTAATTTATACTCTCAAGAGGATTGCATTACTCAACCTCAACAATAAACGGATAAAAGAAACTACTAGCGATGGTATACTCATCAGGATAGTGATTAGAAATTTCTGCAAACTAGTTAAACACTAAGCATTTCAACCTAAACACACACACATATATATATGTGTATATATATGTATATATATACATGTTATATATTTAATGTTAAATATTTTTATTAAATTTTAACATTAGATATCTTTGATGGAAAGGATATATAAATATATGTGTGTGTACACACACAGACACACACACTTTTTAAAAAGGCAGAGCTCAAATAATTTGCAATTGTAGTTCAAAGCAAAAATGAGTACAGAAACATGAGAATCAGTTAGCCCATTGGTATAATTTGAAAAGCTAATATTGGCCATTTAAGCCCCAAACTGCTGTTAGTATCAATAATACAAGCCATTATATATACATGTATATATATGTATACACACATACATACACACACGTACACACACACATATATATATACATATGATACATATATGAATATGTATGATATACATATATATGTATATATATATCAATAGTATAGTCTCTTTCTTTTATTTCACAAAATTTTGTATCCATATGTAATTAGCACAATTCTCCAGATTTCATAAAAGGCATAGGAATGGCATATAAAAAGAAATGACTTAGTAAAATTATAAAAGATGATTAAAACTCTGCATAAATTTTGATGTATACAAGGAATTGTCCAGATTATCTTATAGGCTGAATGGTTTGCCCCCGCATCCCTAGATGTCTGTATCCTGACTCCTGAAATCTGTGAATAGTTTAAGGAAAAAGGGATTTGGCAGATGCAATTAAGGATCTCATGATGAGGAAATTATTCTGGGTTATCTGGGTCTGCCCAGTGCAATTGTAAAGATTCTTATAGGAGACAGGAAGGAGAATTAGACTCAGAGATGTAAGGATGGAGCCAGAGGCCATGGGGGAGGGAAATTGTTCCTCCACTGGTTTCTCAGATGCAGGACGGGGCCGTGAGCCAAGGAGCGTGGGTCGCCTCTAGAAGTAAGAAGGCAGGGGAACAGATTACTACCAGGGCTTCTGGAAAGAATCAGCCAGATGACACTTTGATTTGACCCCAGTGAAACTGACTTCAGACTTAGGACCTTCAGATCCTACGAGAATAGATTTGTGTTGAAATAAAACCCATATAGAAAAAAAAAATCACAACAGATTAATGATAAAAGCCATAGGAATGTCGTTATCATTTGAGATTTTTCCTAATCGCAAAGTGTTTCTAGTTGTGCAATTCTAACACACAGTGTGATCCTCAGGTGTTGTTTTTATTGTTGTTGCTGTTTTAAAAAGTAAAAACTTTCTGTACTCAAGGTGCGAAGAACTCAGAAGGTGACATTTCACTAATGACTCCTCTAAGAAATTGACAAAGATGGATGCAGCGCTTTTATTGATGGGCCCCGAGAAACATAGTAATCTCAAAATGACATTAGAACTGTGAAAAAAAAGCTGTTTGCTTTTGTTTACAGAAAAGAATGTTGCTTACCTTAATTGCATAATGCATATTTTATCTTACTTTATAAATTCTCATGTCTCCTATTTATACATAGTTAATTATGCTATCCGCTAAGATCTAATATCTTCAACGTTTTGACTTAATATTATGCAACACCTCACCCGAAAGAATCTCTGTAAAATTTACACATATTTTACTAATGAAATTTCGCCTCCCTTGCGGATGGAGTTCATCTAGAAGGCGTCGTGTTGAAATTATATGCAAAGACAGGCATGTGACTAAAATCTGGATTTAAGTCATAATTCCTCGTTTCAAGCTAAGAAATCAGAAATTCCGAATACAATTTAATGGGTATGGCTAAGGTGCCGATACTTTCTTGTTGTGAAATAGTTTTCTCATGGGAAAGTTGTAGTCTAGAGCTTTTCTGTTCCCCAAAGAGGGTCGTTAAAAAGTGAAACCTCTGTCCTTGGTGCTGACTTGCTGCCGGCTCGGTTCTCCGTGTCTACGTTTGTCAGTTTATAAACCAGGGTGGCTTTCATTCTCCTCAGAGCGTCATTCTGCACCAAGTTTCCTGGGAAAGAGGCGGAGTCCGTCCCTTCGTCCTTAGTCCTAGTCAAATGAGACACCGAGAGTGATTTCCAAGGCCACTCCCAATTACAAGTTCCAACGCGGTTCTGAGGCTCACGGTACTGAACCCCTGTATGAAGGACTTCACAGCTCAACCTGACAAAACAGGGCTGACAGGTGATGGAGTCACACGGCTGCCTGCCCAGCAAGGATTACGGTCATCCTGCTAGTTGTTCACAGGATGTTAGGGAACTTTCATCGCAAGAAGCCGTAGTTATTTTAGGACAGAATGTGGTATGGTCTATGTATTTCCCAAGTCAAAATTAGTGTGGATTATATAGCATGTTCATTCACATGCCTATCAAATGATATTGACTTATTTTCTTTCTGAACTGAAAGATTCCTTGGGAACATACTCTTGTTTATTTCCTACTATTCATAAAGGATTATTTTTTTACCTTTAGTTTTTGAGTTTAACATCTATTTACATATAATTCTAAAATTATTAAAAATAATAATAATAAAAGAAGAAAATCAAATACATATAAAATAAGCAGTTCTTTTTCTCTATGAAATAAAAGACAAAACAAATTATGTAAGAGACGTCATTAAAGATAACATTTGAGGCATAGCTTTTATCCTCGCTTAGTAAAATCATAGTAGAAGGTCTCCATGCACAGCTAGTTGGATTCAGGTATCTCCTGTCTTGCATTAGCATCGCTCTGTGATGGGCACAAATCAATTCTCGTATGGTTCCTACTTGACCTCCACTCTACAAACCTGTTTCTTATATTAGGTTTTGATACTATTTGATGAGGATGCTTGTAAACCTTCAGACTTGATAACGTAAGCTGCATTAAATAACGTGTACATCCTGATGGCTGGTAGATGGACAGTTTGGCATTCTGCAGCACGAAAGAATTAAGTCTAACGACTTCATCATTACTTCAGAAGAAAGTCTCTCCAAGTGAAAAATGGCAAAGGAAACATTCTGTTCTTGCGTGAAATAGAAATGGCTTTCAAGACTGGTTTTCTAGCTACGTCTTCATTTTTACCCCCCCTAAGGAGACTGAAGCCATTTACTAAAACAGACATCTGAACATGATAACGAACCTCTGAATTCTTAACCTGTTTTTGAAGAACTTAAAGACACACAGTATGTCAGAGGGAGAGTCTTCCTTTTGTGTATGTGGTAGTTAGATTAGTTGTACACATTTTAAAGCTCAGAGACTTTTTGTTTGTTTGTTTTTGCTCGAATCTATGGAAGAGATAAGCGAAAACAGAGAAGACAATCACTACAACTGCCAACAAGCTTTTACATTTCAGTCTTATCAAATGAGATACGGACAAAAACCAAGTCAAAACAAGACAGGATATCCGCCTCTCTGCGGGTATCAATGCATTAATCTCAGCTGAATGAGAAACAATGGTTGGATCAATAAGACATTTCCCCACACTTCCCTGCTGGCCACGAAGCCTCCAGTTCCCACGTTAGCTATTAATTGATTCGAATTGTATGAGATCGTACTGTTTATAAGGAAGTCACCCCGTTACTCCAGACACTCCTTTTTACCTATGAACTGCTCCCGGTGATTTCTATTCTTTAGGACAAGTTTGGGGTTAAGGTCATACTGTTCTTTTCTCCCGTCTCACCATTATTACCATTAATCACGTCCACGATTATTTGCAGTCTTTGTGATTAAGTCAGTAGCGTATTGGAGAATTATTTAATCTTTTAGTAGAAATTATATTTGAGACTTTCCATAAGTTTTTTCTTGTTAACATTTTAGATACCAGAGTATGTGCTGCCTATCCTACTGGTTTGCCCATGATCCTGGTAGAATAAGTCTCTATAACCAAGCATTTGGTTGAAATGAACTTTATTTTTTCATCCACAACCCTAAGCTGCTTCTTCGCTCGCTTCCAAGGACTCAGCAGACTTGACTTTTTGGATGGGCCTTTAAATAAAAAAATCTATAAAATATCAGTGGTCAGGTTGGGAAACGAGAGGCCGAGAATTTCCGTGATAAAGCCACAGGATGCCGGTGCGTTTCTGCGTTTCCTGCGCTGTTACTGGGCGTTTCTACCTGTCCACGGGGCTGCGAGGAACTGCAGGCTATACTCGTCTTTGCACTCACCCGTGCCTAGCCCACTCCTCCTGTGACACCTAATATGTTCTTCAAGAAAATTGAAATAGCCAGGCATGTGCTTGTGTGTATTTTTTTTTTTAATCTTCAACTCTTTCAGGTTATTGGATGAAATCGCATTTTGTTGGCCACTTTGAAACACAAATTTTGAAATGTGGACTAGAAAACTGTGTACCTTAATGCTTTATTTAACTTCAGAGTTACATGGTGAATTTAGAAGACATTCACCCCCCTACACGCTCTTGTATTAAGGATAGAACATACTAAAAATGGACTTGAGATCATAGAAGAAGGAGCGATAGTTTCATTGCTTTCTGATATGTTATACGTGACCTTGGGAAGGTTGTTTCCCATTCATTTCTCACTCGGGACTGGATTTCTAGACTTTCTTAGGTCTAGGACTAAAGATTGGCGTATGAGGTCCGTGATGGCGAGTAACCTCTGAGCATTCACCTCCACGCTCTCTGTATTTGATGTCTACATGTTTTTATGATGGTATGGCTATCATTTTACGTTTATTGCCCATATTCCCTGGTCATTTTGATTTTATGATGACATATCCACAATCTATAGCTGCCATGCCTCATTGATTTCGCTTGGGTACACCTGGGCTATCTCCTCGAGCGCATTTTAAGATTTCTTAGTAGTATGAATCATCTCTGATCCTCAAATAAACCGTTATCAATGTTTATTTTTAGCAGGGACAAAGTTACTTAGAGCGAATGCTCCTCCCCCAACACTACATATTTGACATATTTTTGATAAATGTGATTTTTTCACGTTTGTACACTATAGCTTTGGGAGGTCACATAATTTTTAAAATTTACTTTTCTGTCCAGTAAAATGAGCTCTTTTTTAGGGTACAGTTCTATGGGTATTGATAAACACATACACTAGGGCACTCAGTTTTTAATTTTAACTTAAAAAGGTATCACACTGTAGACCCTGGCTAGAAATCGCTTCTACTTAACGTATCTCCGACTTATTTATTTATTTTTAAAAATAGCTTTCTTTAGGTATAAACGGCATGAACATTGTACATGCATAAGGTCTACACCTTGATGTTTTGATATATATGTGCGCCATGAAATGATCCGCAGAGTCAAGCTAATTAACACATCCATCTCCTCACACGGTTTCCATTTTCTTTCTTTCTTTCTGGTGTGTGTGTGGGGGGCGGGGTGAGAATGCTCACAGTCTGCCCTCTTGGCAGATTTCAAGTGCATGACGCAGTATTGTCAGCTGCAGCCATGACCCTGGACTTTCGGTCTCCAGACGACATTCCTTCATCCCTCGTTCAGTGAAACTTTGCATCTTTTAACCTCCATCTCTCCTTTCCTCCACCTCCACGCTAAGCCCCTGGCAAACACCTTTGCACTCTTGGCTTCTGAGTTTGAATATTTCAGATTCCACATGTGAGTAAGATTGCGTATTATTTTGTGTTCCTGTGTCTGGCTTGTTTCACTTAGTATAACGTCCTCTGCATTCACACACGTCACAAGGGGCAGGGTTGCCTTCTCCCTCGTGGTGGAATGTTCCACTGTGCCCATGCACACATACGCGCCACGTTTTCTGCATCCCTTACCCATCGATGGAAACATAATCGCTTTCGTATTTTGGCTGTTGCGAACAATACTGCAATGAGCATGGGAGGGCAGATCATCTCTTCGAGGGGCTGACTGTATTTTCTTTGGGTTTATACCCCTAAGTGGGATTGCTGGATGTTAACCGTAACTCTGTTTTACATATTTGGGGGAACCTCCGTACTGTTTTTCCTAGTGGCTGCACTGACTGACATTCTCAGCGTGCACATGGCTCCCCTTTCCTCCACGTCCTTGCTGACACCTACCTTTTGTCTTTTTTGTAAGAGCCATTCTAACAGGTGCGAGGCGATACCTCATCGTGGTTTCTATTTGCATTTCCCCGATGATTAGTAATGTCGAGCATCTTCTCATGTATCTCTTGGTCGTTTGTGTGTCTTCCCATTTATGTCCTTTATTTTTAATTGGGCTATTGGATTTTTGCTATGGATTTAGATGAGTTTCTTACACATATTGGATATAAACCCCTTATTGGATATATGATCTGCCGATATGTCCTTCAGCTCTATAGGTTGCCTTTTTATTCCGTCGATCGTTTCTTTTGCTGTGCAGAAGCTTTGTGGTTTGCTGTAGTCACACTTGTCTATTCTTGTTTTAGTGCCTCTGTTCTTCGTGTGGAATCCCAAAAAGCATTGTCAAGACTGTTGCCAAAAGTTTTTTTCCCTACGCTTCCTTTTAGTGATTTTAATTGAAGATCTTCTATTTCTTTTTAACTTAACGAAATATTTTTTGAAAAATATAGGCAAAAATCCCTACTTTATATTACAGATTGCTCCTTTATATTACAAATAATTACTTGCTAATTCCATTAAATAAATATATTCGTGGTATGTTATGATACTATTTTTTATCCAGTTTCTAGAAATTTTTATTAATTAGCACAAAATCTGACACAGTAAGTTGTATTAATGTGAACACCACAGATCGTTTATATTTTACTACATTTTTTCCTCTAATGAGGTGACTTCATTTGACTCTGAAAAATATTACTTTAGGCTCTTATCCTTTGGTCCTTTTTTATACCAACTAAATAAATTAATAAATTCTTGAAATTATAAGATTTCCAGGAAATGTTTGTTTTACAAGAAAATGTATTTCTTCATAAAGCAAACTAATGTCACTCAGCAGACTTTTATACACAAATGCAATGGGCAATTATTGTTTTAAGTAAGAATTTCTAGAAATATCTTATTTTAATATTTAATGGCAGTGGAAAAGGTTAGTCGAGTTATCTTTTTAGTAAATAAAAAATCATTCTTCATTTTTACTTATTCTTTATAGTCTTCAGAAATTTGATTTAGCAGCTAACTATCTGACGGTATAATCTGGAAGTTCTCATTGGATAAACTATTAGAAACTATGGGTATTCAACATTATGTATCCAAGTGGTATCTTTGAGAGACACTGTATCAGAATATTTGGGATATCGAAGTCTTTAAATAGTAACCAATTGTCTATGAAATAAGATTTCATAGAAATACAAAGTTTTTATTTTTTTAATCAAAATATCTCTTTCAATGGCCTGTCACATGCCTGAAAATTTAGGTCGTATTCACTTATAATAGGTTTCACTGCCATACTTAAGAATTCACGATGATGCTATAAATGAAAATACATAGCCTGATGAAACGACTAAAAAACTCATTATTTGCGTTAAGCATGGCTGGCTAATCAATTACAAACACAGTTGAGGCTCATAAGCTCTGTCAGTTATCTCCACAGAATATGTAAGCAGCGCGTGAGGTGTGAACAGAATTCATAGATGAGTTAAGCTGATAAGCAAATTCGTTACCTATGAGTCACGTTAGATAAGAAATAAAATCAGAGTCTATATGCAGGATGCAGACAGCAGGGATGGAGGTGCCCGGAGACAGCGAGTACTCAACACGCACAAACTCACATGATGCACCGGAAGAACTCAGTGCTCACGGGATCTTAAATCGGCCACCCACTGCTAAGTCGTGATGGTCCCATCCTGGCGCAACTGTTCCCTGTCCAAGAAATGCATATAAATTGCACAGCTGCTGCTCAGGTTACAGCTGTGACCCGGCACGCTTGCCCGGTACCCTCCAGGAGGGCTCCCCTATCTTGGTTGCCTGCCTTTCGATCCACTGAGTCCCCTTATTCAAATCTCAGCTCTGGTTTTCATGACCACGTCATCAACAGAGAAGGCTGATGTGGCAGGACAGCTGTACAGTAAACACACGTGACCCGGGATTTAGACGGCGCGGCTGTCCACCCTGCTCGCACTCCATACTAACCATGTTAACTTGGCCCGGATTTTTTCTTTCTTTTTCGCGGTGTATGATTTAAACATCTTAATGTGATCAGTGTGCCTTTCTGTTCTGTAACTTCTGGACTAGCTTGCAGTTAGCATGCTTGGAGGCTAATGTCGAGTGCTAGTAACATCCAACACGACATCAGTCATTTCCCTCGAGAGACGGAAAGCTCCTGTAAAAAAATTGGAATGCAAATGTGTTTAAACTACTGTTTGTCTATGAACGCCTTACCTTGAACGAGTGTGTCAGGGCAGTTAGCCAGCAGGTGAGAAGGGAGGGAACTGCAGAAAAAGTATAAAAACGGTGATGTTGGAGACTGAGAAACTGTGTCCCCAGGAGGGACGGACGATAACTGTCAGTTTCCGGGAAGACTGTGTTCAGGTCTGTGAATCTGGGGACAGGCAGGATTGTGTCGAAGCTCATAAAAGTGGTATGAAACGATGACGTGAGGTCGAGATTGGAGAGCACGTTACGTCTCTCCGGCCATCCTCTCTTCCGCGTTGTGGATGTAAATTATGGGAAGAGAGTTAATCATGCTTCCAGGTGTTATTTTAGTTTTTTAAAATGATTTTGGGGACTTTATTTTGTTTATAAATTATTACAGTCTTTTTTGACAGTGTCTTCTCTTGACTTTTAAAAATTGTTGCATTCCTGGGATATATATTTCTCTGTCCTTTTTCGCGTTGTTCTGCCTCTATTCTGCAAAGACGATCATCCATTATGATGGCCATGTGTATGAATCTCAGTTCTCCGTCCCCTGTCCCCATCATGCCCTGTGGTCCAGAACCACGTCCACAGCTACTGTGTGCACATCTATATCCAAGATGCCCAAACTCAGCGATTATTCCTCAGCCTCCAATATTTTCTTCCTCCATCTTCCAAAGTTACTTCTCTCCTATGTTACCTTTGTCTGAGGAAGGTATGCAAGTTGAGAACTAACTCTAGATTCCTCCTGTATCTAGGATACCAAACTAAATATCACATCCTGCACACTATATATTTCTCTACCCCCGCCACCCTGTGCTACATGACCGCCTTAAACCAGTATTTCCACATCCTCAACCCAGAATGCTTCGAGAGTTTTCTAATCGATGCCCTTCCCTGTCATAGCCTCAGCATCCTCAAACTAATATACAGTGCCCTCCGTGTGATTTTTCTAAAATAAAAATTCTATCTTACACATTTTATTTCACTGAAAACTCTCCCCTGTTTTGCTTTAGTTTTCAATGTTCCATGTGTCGAATCCCAAAAGGTGTAACCATATGAAGTCCAAGTTTCATTGTGTGAGTTACTAAGCCCCTTGTTACCTCGTCCGTACATTCTGCTGCAAATTTATCCCTTTTTTTCTTTCCCTTCTTAAACTGCAAGTTCCAGCAATACCGAGCAGCTTGCGGTTCCTTGAACACTGTCTGTATTATTCACCTATTGATGCACTCTTCTTTTTCCGTTAGAATTCCTTTGTCCCTCTCCCCTCTCTCCCATCTGCCCCGCAAATTCTTTCGGCTTTAAGGTCTCTCCGAAGCTTTCATTGTGTGCTCTGACAATCATCTCTTATTCATGTTGCCCATGCACTTTTATCATTGAACTTCTCACCTTGGGTGTATTCATTTGCTCTGCATTTACGGGGTTATAATTATCTGTGCACTTAGTGGATTGCGAGGTCCTGGAGGTAAGGGCCGTGCTATCTTCATCTGACTGTTCCGAGCACAAAGCATAATGTAGGATCCTAGGAAATGTGTGGGAAGCATTTGGACTGACGATGGTCTCTGATGTTTTTGTGTGATGTATGAAAAGAAAGCTAATGTTGTTTGGGTAGTTCTAGAGTTTTAGTGAAATTGAAGTTCCACAAATGTACTAAACCACGAACGGACCAAGGGCGCCAGTGAAAGTACTGCGTACTCTACATGGGTCCGTGGAAATTCTTGTGCCCAGCAAATATGGCATTACAGAGAGCAAGGCTTCGCAGGAAAAATAAAGAGCTCTCAGCAAATGGGACCAACTGAGAGCCATATCCACTCGGTGGATACAGACATGTGCTGGGAAAGTTATTTCTAGGAATGTTCTTAAAGGTAATTTTCTAAGCTATTTTAAAAATCGTGCTCAAAAGCACATAGTATGTACCACCTTCTCCGTTCATAAGTGTGCAGTTCAGTAGTGTTAAATATTTTCATGTTCTTCTCAAACGGATCTTCGGAACGTTTCCATTTTGCAAAACTGAAACTCCATGCCCGTTAAGTAACAGCCCCCTGCCCCCTCCCCACCTCAGCCTGTCCCCGGCAAGCACCATTCCACTTTCTGTTTCTGCGAACTTGGCCACTGCAGGTGCCTCATGTAAGCGGAATAGTGTGGTATCTGTCTTTTTGTGACTGGCTTATTTCGCTCAGCATAATGTCCTCAAGATTCATCCACGGCGTAGCAGGTAACAGGATTTCCTTCTCTTTTTAAAGGCTGCATAACACTCCAGTGTGTGCGTGTGCGTGCGTGTGTGTGTGTGTGTGTGTGTACGCGTGCACGCGTGCATGTGCCATATTTCATCCATTCGTTCATTTGGACACGAAGAGTGCTTTGCCTCCTTGGCTCCTGTGAATAGTGCTGCTATGAATATGGGTTTGCAAATATCTCTCGTGACCTTCTTTCATTCCTTTGTGTTACCCGGATGTGGGATTGCTGGGTCATATGGTAGTTCTATTTTTAATTTTTTTAATGAAACGTCATGTTTTTCCTAGCAGTCGCACTGTTGTATATGCCACCAGCAGGGCACAAAGGTTCCAGTTCCCCCGCATCCTTGCTAACACGTGTTATTTTCTGTCTTTTTGATAATAGTCATCCTGATGGCCGTGAGCTGATATGACATCGTGGTTTTAATTTTCATTTCTCCTGTAGTTCGTGATGTTGAGCATCTTTTCATGTCCTTGTTGTCTATTTATACGTCCTCTTTGGATAAACGTGTAAGTCCTTTGCCCATTTTTAAATCAGATTAGTTGATTTTTTTGTTGTTTAGTTAAGAGTTCTTCATATATTCTGGATCTTAACTCTAGATCAGACAGCCGATTCGAAAATATTTCCTCTCAGGCTATAGGTTGCTATTTTAGTTAAAGACAATTATGATACCATTTAACAAGTTTTAAAAATTCCCTAGCAGTGTGTGCACCGCGTGGTTGCCGCGGCCGAGGCTCCGGGGGGGGCGCCGCGCGGCCCGCCACGTCTGGGAGACACTTCCTCTCCCGCGTCCTCCGTCGCGTGGTTGGTGCCGTTTCAAACTTTCTCAACTCCGACATCTACAAAGGAAGCTGATTTCCTCAACTCGAACTAACTCCCCTGTTTCGCTCTTGCCTTCCTGTGCGTTTCGGTTTGTTTTCCTCGGACCCGCCCGTGTCTGTCGCGAAGTTCCAGGGGCGTCTGTCCCGGCTTCGCCCTCACCGGGCTCTCCCTCCTGGCTCTGCCAAACCACAGCTCGGGCCCAGCACCCTGTTCGCCTGCTGGACCAGGCCCACCCTCCTGCTTTGCTCTCTTTAAGCGAAATACCAATTTAGAATTAGAAGGACCCTTCCCACTCCCCCCTGCCATGCGCAGTTAGGTGTTTTGTTTGTTTGTTTGTTTTTGTAATGAAACAGTGTCTGAAAGCACCTCCCTCCCGTCCTCTTCTCACAAAAGATTTTTACCTGGGCTCTCGGGATTCAGCCGGGAAAACAGGAGCCACCATATGTGCTCCAGGGGTAAAGGGCTTAACTAAGGAATAGTGGCCTACATAGATGTAGGAAGGACAAGAAGAGGAGACGCTAACACTGAAGTCTGGGGCGGCCCTTGCAGGGACCTCGGGCAAGGGTCATTCTCAAGCGCTTCGGGTGAAGTGGTGGCGGTTGTAAGGAGTTTCCAGAAAACCACCTCTGACTGTCTCAGACCAACGATCGCAGTCTTCACTAGTAAAGCGGGTTTCTCAAGAGCTCTCTGAGGGCCCACGGGGACATCTGTTCGTCCCCACGTCTGGGCGCAACTCCCTCTGGAGAATTATGGCTCTGTCTTTCTGCCTTTGATTCTCATACAAGTGCTTCTTATTGGCAAAACACTAGTCAACGTCCAAGTAGGTAAACAAGCTCTGGAACATGCGGTTGCCGTTCCTGGTTATGAAGAAAAGGCCTCGGACGGGTCTGGTGACGGTGCTGACTCATTGGCACCGTCTAGGCTATCATTCTTCCTTCTCTTTCTCACACTTCCAGATTTCCTGGGAACATTTTGCCTGAGCTGTGTTAGCACATGCGAGGCTGTCTCGATCATAATCTTGAGTTCAAATCTACATAGGGCAAAAAAATTAAAACTCCAGAAGACAAAGATAAAAAGTCTGGAGCAACAGGTTTTGCTGTTATAACCCCTTGGGGTATAAAAGTAGAGGCAGGATGCTAGGACCGGAGAGACAGGGGGTGGGCTCGAGGAATTAGGTGTGCATATCTGGAACAGAGTCACGAGCCAGGTGAAGAATGTTGACATGTCTCACGAGTCCTGAGGGCATATCTAGATAGTTTTAAATTTTTATACCAATTTCACCTTAAAATATGCCCCTCCGACCCTTCTCTAGAAGTCAGTGGCATTTGTCATGTACTTTCTGGTGAGTCGTTTACTTGGTGTGTGTGTACTCTGGCTCCCTAACAGAATCCCATCCTCCGGGGTACCAGGGACCATGTCTTACCCTTCTCTGAATCAGCTCGCCTCGCAGACACTCAGGAAGTGTTTGCTGTGTGATGGATAACCCAGTATTTCTGTAATGCTTACACTTCCCTTGCGAATGTGTGTGTGTTAGGACCCACTAAAGTATCATACTGAGAAAAATGGACATCATAAAACAACCCAAAATAACCATGTAGCTGAATGGACCGTGAATTCCTTGAAAAATGTGCCACAAATTTATACTCAAAGAACATACATCAGGTGTGCTGTGTTCTTCTGTGAAATGTGAAACGTAAGAAGCCATCTTCTTCAAAATGCTCTTGCATTTCTGCGTTTGGAAGAATACATGGGTGGTGGTTCCTAGAAAATGTATTTTGATAAAGATTTCTCCCATGAATGAAATATGAATTTGTAACTAGAAATGAATTATACGTGTATTCTATAAGTTGAACTTCTTTTGTATCTTAAAAAAAAAAATTTGGTGAGGTAAGTCGTTCTACCAAATACGACTATTATATAAAATCTGAGTATCTTGAAAGAGGTATTTGAAAATGTGGAGAATGTTTAGTGGATCCCAAAAACTGGCGATGGATCTAGGGGATGTTGGGGTCAGTGCCGTACGACTGAGGATTTAAAGAGCCAAAGAGAAAACAGAGAGGCTTGGTCTTCCAGTACATAATTATACTTTTTGTTGTCGCTTGAGGTTAAAACTTAAAGGCTAATGGAAAAAGTTGAGAGATACACTTGGGCTCACAAGAAAGCTTAGAACCACTCACATCACTGCCTGACGTGGTAGTAAGCAGTAGAGCAGAAACTGATGCTTGGCCAGGAACATTCTAGAGAGATAATGACTTGGAAAGTAACATTAGGTGAAGCCCAGTATTCTTTTACCCATCAGATCCTAGGATAGCTAAGCACAACTGGGCTGCTTCAGAGCATTGTCATAGGTGAGGGTTGGTGACCCAGAAGCCAATTCAAGTAGTTTATGAATGATGATGATGATGATGATGATGATGATGGTGGTGACAATGATGGTGACAATGATGATGAAAGAAAGGAAACTTGGGGAGAGATGTTTCACTACAGTTAGAGATGTCATTCAACTGTTGTTTTTGACAAAGCCAGGCTGAAATAAGTCTGATAGGAGCCAGGTCAGAAAACATTTCTACAGCATTGGAAAGAAACATCAAAAGGAGCCCTGATGGAGCCGACGGTTCATTCAGCGTCTAAATTGAAAAGAGCTCTTTAATGCGCGAAGCTCTGCATCTGGCCCAGAAAGAGACTCTCACATGCCAGGAAGTAGAAGGGTATCTTGAAACTGTGTCTCGTCTTTGCGATCAGAGGCCCTTCCAGTCCCCATGGATACCTCAAAGTCTAACGCATGGAAAGACAACATTTATATTGTAATTCTTTAATTTAGAACACATGAGTGTGTTCAAAAGTTTTGTTCTCTTAAGAAAATTTTATTTCCGACTGTGTAACTTTACAGAAAGAATTTAGATAACGAGACGAAAAAGCTTTAGTGTCAAAGATGTCTGTGAATGAATTAAGCTTTATCTTTAGCATGCCTCGTTGAGCTCTTGTCTTCATTTATATGATAAAGATGAATAAATCTTAAAAGAAGAGCCAGTTTTCGCTAGCATTTGTCAGCTTGACCTATGATCTTGCGAATGGTAGGCCATTTTTTTATTTCCTGTGGCCCAGAAGTCAATTAGCAGAATTAAATATTTCAGTTAGTCTAATTCCATAAAGCAGTAGCTATGGCATTTACTTGCTAAAGTAAATTTTTTCCAAGAGATCGAATCCATTTCCTCCATTTGCGCCTATTGTTATCTTTCTATCAAGACCTATTTCAAATTGCTTCTTCAGAAAAGATTTATGTCCTTGACCTCAGGCTTCCCTTTCCGTAACGTGTCCTGAGACAGTTGGGGCAGGAGCACACACAGACGCGGCCCCTCTCGTCCCTCCTGCTGCTGTAATGAAGCTCTTCGTCTCTGACACGAGCATCTTGAGTTTTCTCTCAGCATCTGTGAAACGGGCAGGCTGACCGGTTATCTTGTAAGTAGGTAAAATCTCAGCTGTGTCATAGTCTTGACACACCAGCCCAAGTAAAAAGCATCACGATGTGATCAATACTTTTTCAGGAATCAAAGAAAGTGCTTTCCAGCTCTGAGTGGACAGAGAGAGATTCTGCTAGGTGTGGGAGGAGCCAAGGTTAATAAGACTTCACGAGAAGGCGCCTGAGGTTGTCTCCAGAGGGTAGGAAGAATGGTCAGGTGTAAGACTGGTCCTCCTTCCGGGAACCATGAGAGAAAATATAAATGCACAGGACCTTGACACAACATGGTGGACATACGAAATTGAGAAATCGTCTGAGTTCTGGTTCCTACGTAGGATCCATATGCCTTACCAAAAAAAATGACTCCATATTCTCTTTCTGTTCATGCCTTCTCGAAGTGGTATCATGCCTCTGAACCCTAAGCACATTTTATTCTTAACTTCTTCTTATGTGCAGTGGGGAGCCAAAGAGGTAGACAGTTTTTCTGTTATTGGAACTGCAATGTCGTAAACTATGTCATGGTTAAAGGCATATGGCCATGCATTAACTGAGATTGTCACCTAAACTAGAATAAAAAAATCAAGATCTTAGGTTAAAAGAATAAAGAGTACTAAATTATATTTACATTTGAAAGTATTTTACATTAATGGCAAAGCCAATTTTTTATTATTTGTGATCAACTATTAGTATTAAGTACTTTATTTTTAAATCGAGAAAGATTTTCCCCAATGCTCTTATAATTTTAGTCTTTATACAGCTCTTTAATTTTCAATGCAAAAGACTATAGAGATATTTAAATAAGATATTTCTAGTGATCTTGTGGATAAGTGATCTTTATCACTTTATCTTTTAAACAGTTCTTGAGTGAAAGCTCATACTGTTCTATGTTGTCTTCTAGAAAGGCAAAGTTTTGTTTACAGGATTGTCTCAGAAGAACATTTTGGTATTTATTCACATTATTAAGGAATAGAAAAAGTGGTTACGAAGCTCTTTTTTTTTCCTAATAAGACTGCAGAAATTTATTAACATTAAGCATTCGTTTAGCCATCCAATCTACAACAAATATTGAGTCCTACCAACTTGCAGAGCAATACAGCAGCCAGGGAGGGGGAAAAATACATAAAACATTATCTAGGAGAGGGAGGGGTCAGCACACTATGGTTAAGGGACCACATACAGCTCCCTGCCTGTTTTCGTGAACAACGTGCTATTGGAACCCATCTGCGCTCATTCATTTACGTCTTGTCCATGCCACTTTAACGCTATGAGGCCAGACTTGAGTAATTGTGATGAAGACCATTCGGCCCGTCAAAGCGAAGTATTTACTACTTTCCCTTTGCAGACGAAGTTCACCGACTTCTGATTGAGATTGTATTTCAGCATGGCAAAAATAGAAATGCCTAATAGAGACGCCATTCATGTGATACCTAATGAAATTATCAGACTAGGGAAGAGTAGTCTTTATATTTGGCATAAAGCAGCAGGTGATGGAAAGCCAGGCCTCTGCTGGCCTGGGGACAGCTGAGGTCATTTCTTAGTCCACCCACTTGCTCCTTCCCATTAATTCTCTGGCCACAGCCCATGCGGGCGCTTTTCTGTGGCTTCGCCTCGCACACCTGGCGAACCCCCAGGAGGGCGATGATAAAACCGTCAGCTGCGCTTGGCCCACCCTCCGGAAGCAGCAGGTCCTAGGGAGCATCTGCTTGTGCTTGAAAATGCATAACTACATCGGAGTGTCATGAAATCTAAAGTAAACCTTCTCTTCATATTACCATTTTTACTTATAATTCACATTTTAATTACGTTCACCTGGCCTTTTCCTAGCATTAAAAAAAAAAAAGTCTTTAATTCAGTAATTCCCATCGAAATGTTAAAATAACCTGTGGGCTGTGTATCCTTCCCTGCTGAACTTCAACTTGAAGACCAAAGCCAGGCACCACAGCGCCCTCAGTTGGAGGACTCCTCTCATTCGGGTCTGGCTTTGCAGCACGACGTTCTGTTCTGGGTGTTTTGTGAGCTCACTCAGGGGAGGCAGCCACAGATTCAGGGCGTTTCGTGGAAACCAGAGTTCGACCTGCTTCTCAAACGTTCCCCCCCCGAGCATCCTGCAGTCTGTGAATATCACGCTGCTCATCCCCCAGCTTCAGCTGGTGTGCCCCAGCGAAGGCGGACGCGTTAACCGGCAGTGATGACCAGGTCATCTTCAACCGTGCACGTGCTGGCGAAGCCCTGAGCTCGGAGCAGGGCGAGGACCTGTCAGCGCCTAGATGTACGGCTACGTGTCGGAGAGACGGCTGTTGGCTGGGGCCACGTTATGGAGTTCAAACTGAAGAGTTCTAATGTGGAGCGATGTGCATCTTCAATCTGCAAAATCTGAACATCGAATTGAAACATTAGTTCAGTTATTTTTAATAGAAAACCAACCATTTGAAATGTCTATGTACATAGCACTCAACACTAGTGGAACAAATATGGTTTGTTGCGTTCCAAACAAAAGTTTTCATTTCTTTCCATTTCATATAGGAAAGTGTATTTCCAGTATTTTCTTATTTGCTCATTAAAGAATTCAAAATTACATCTGTTTTTCAACCCTGGAGATATTTTCTTCTTAAAATACATAGAATTCCCTTAAATTCAGGTTCTTCTACTTGAAGATCTTTGGTTCTATTTTCCTGTAACCTTGGCTCCCTTGTGACCTTGTCAGATATTAAAGGAGAATATTTTCATACATGCAGCTATCTGTCCTGTATTCATCATTTTCTTTTATATTATGCAAATTCTCTCTAGCTTTGAGAACGTAGTGAGAAATTTTACAAGTGCAGTCGAATGCGACACTATGTGAGAACTAACAAACTAAGAGAACAATTGTGGGATGTATTTCAGATTTACTTAATGCGTGGCGTAGCCAGGTTTCTTCAGTATCGCTGTTTTTTGTTAATGACATGGTCTTGAGGTTATTTTAAGAGTAACTGATCCTTCGCATGAGTAACTGATCATTCTTCTCTAACACTGATTCGGGGAAACCAGGAGCCATCTTAGCGCTACGGAAAAGTGAAAAGAATATGAATTCAAATGAAATGTTTTAGAACATTCAGAAAAGCCTACTGCACAGATATCAAGAAGTCAGTGGCGTCAGTGAATGCTGAGTCACTTAGAGAACCTCGTCTTGTCTTACTCCGATACTTCAGGAAAACTCTCTTTGTGTAAACAAACAAACAAACGAAAGAAGGTGATCTGTCACTTTACTTTTTCCATTGTTTAACTTTAAGTCCTGTGAGCAAAAGCCCCGTCCCCTTAACCAGTGTCCGGCTGGTGTCACATGGTCCATGGGTGACGCGGTTAGATTTCTGCGGTTACGGTTCTAGCAGCGGCCGCGGGTTAAGGGCATGGAGTCTCCCCGACCATCATCCTCCCGCCGGGATCTGAACACGCGCTGGACTGGCCGGCGGGGAGGCCACGCCCGTCGCTCCCCAGGGCCGGCTGCCCCGGGTCTGGGCGGCGGGGAGAGCAGGTGCCGGGGTGAGCAGCCGTGCCGCTCCCGGGGTCCAGGCAGAGGCGTGAAGGACGGGAGAGGGGCCGCCATGGCGTCGACAGCCTTCGGAAGCAAGCCGCGTCCAGATTTATGTCACTCTCGACCTTTACTGCCGCAGTAAAGTCTCGCTCCGTCTGAGAGGATGCGGAGAGTCGAGGAAAGGCTCCCAGGTCATGGTTTCGGAGGCGGGAAGCACGCGGGGCTGGCAGCGGTCATGCTTTGAGGTGCCCTCATTCCTCCCACAGAGCCGCGCTTCTCGATGCCAAGCTTAGTAAATCTTGTTCTGTTTTATTGCACGAGTTTTTTTTTTTTTCTTTTAAACTCTTAACCTCAGATGTTTGCAAAGGAGCCATATCCTACCGAGCCATAAAAACTTCCTTTGCTCAGTCTAGCTTGAAGAAAAATAGTGTATCAGGAATTGGGGATACCAATTCCGAACCGTGTGGCTTTTGCCCTAAGGAGTTAGGGTGGGTTGAAAGCGGTCGAGAGTTTTGTACGGCTTTGGTCACAGAGAGGCGGCGCTGGGTCCTCAGCCCCCGAGGTCTAACTTGCCACCTGCTTCTACCCACAGCAGAGATGGTGTGGCGCTCTGAGCCTGGGCCTCGGAGGCCTTTAGCTTCCATTCTCATGCGGTGGCATCAGAGACAGCCATGCAAAGAGGTGGCCGGTGCCCTCTGAAGGCACATGGCTGAGACCCCAGCCAGCCTCTAACGCCAGCAGCGTCAGCGAAGCCTCCTTAGTCTTGACAGCCTCGGTTGAGCTGCTCCATGACTGAGGCATATTCACAACGGAATGTTTGCTTAGTCAGCCTAAACAGTGAGGGAATCTTGACATGGGCCACTATGTAGATGGGCACGGAGGACGTCAAGCTGAGTGAGATAAGACAGAAAAAGACACGTACGACGTGGCCTCGTTTCCACGTGGAATCTGTGACTGTCAGTCTCATAGAACCAGAGGGTGAAGTGGGGGTTGCCAGGGGCTGGCGGGGGAGGGGTGGGGTGACGGCGTTCGGGGGGCACAGCGCTTCTTTTGTGCAAGATGAGCATGTCCTGGGGGCGCACCTACAGCAATGCGAGTGGAGTTAGCAAGACCGTCACGTCCTCAGGATTCGCTGAGGGTAGCTCTTGTGTGTACACACACACACACACACATACACACACACACACTCACACTCACCCTCACACTCTGAGTCATTCCAGGAGAGAGTACTAGAACTGCTCAGCTGGACCCGGCCTAAGATGGGACACACGTCACGTGTGAGCAAGTGTGTTTTGCTTTTGGTTACTAAGTGTGGGAACGATTTGTTATAATCAATAGCTGGCTGATACGCAAGACTATCATTTTTTTTAAACGGAAGGCAGACTTGTAGAGCAAGCACATGCGTTAGAGTAGAACCACGTGGGATGTCAGAACGCCGACTGAGGCAAGGCCGGACGTCCCTATCGTAGGAGCCTCTCAGAGGCCGCCACCTGCTCCTGACCCCCGCCTACTGAGCCTGCCTCATGCCACCTGGTTTCTGCCTTCAGTCTGTTTCCCAGAATCCTCGTCTCCCTCATCCTTTTCGTGGCCCTCGTTGGCGCTGTTTCCCCCTGAAAGTTGGCCTCTCTCAAAATGGCATGCTCACCTGCTGTGTTTTCACTCTGGAAATCTCTAGATTTGTCTGCGCGCTTAATCTATGACTGCTTTGCTGAAAATGACATATTCTGTAAAGTCTAGTATTTATCCGATAATAGACAGTTCGACGCGACTGCCTCAAAGTCAGGATGAATTCAAGATGTCTATCAAATAATACTACGTAACACTTATTCGGCGCAGCTTCATTACCTTGTGCATCTTGACTCTTTTAATTCTCACGGCGTCCTTATGAAGCAGGTGCCGGCGTTACCTCCGTCGGAAACGGGTTTCCAGGAGTCAGGGAACGTGCTCGAGGCAGCGCCATCGTTAGGTGACAGAGCACGTCGCCCCCGTTTGTGTAGTCTCCCCAGTCAGAGAACGAGGACTCAGCCAGTTACGTCCACTCAGTCACCGAGTCCCTGCAAGGTGTCCTTCCTCCTAGATACCTCCCGGGCGCCTTGCTACCTCCGCTTCCACGGCCGTCGTCCAACGTCAGGTTCTCGCGCCCTGTTTTCCGGACGCTCGGTGGGCGTCTGACTGGTTCCCCTGTCCCTACGGCCGGCCCTTCTGGTTCAGCCTCGCGACCGCGGCGACGTGATCTCGCCGGTGCCCGTGCGATCACACACGTGCTGTCGTCTCTCCATCGTCCACGGGATACGACTTGAAGGGTCACTTTTCGGCATTCGGGCCAGAGCTTTCGCAAGGTTATCGCTGCTTTCGAGGGGGAGCCATCTGTCTATTTCCAGCTTCTCTTACTGTTCCCGGTGCTGTCAGTCTGACCTCGTGGCCCTGAGCTGGGTCACGGCCGAGCGTCTCTGGGTCTGCATTTCTGCATATTCTGCATGTTTGGCACCCCGCTCACTCCGAGTGCCCCCCCCCACACACACACCTGCCCGCCTCCACGCTGGTCTGCCCAGAAACCCGTCCGGTCTCCGGGCACATGTCGTCTTCTCTCTGGGGTCTCCCTGGATCTTCACGCAGATGGAAATCTTTCTTCTCTGTCACCGCTCGGTGTTTATGTACAGCCGTTTACGTCACACCGCATCTGGCGGCATTAACGCTTCGGTCTGGTTCTCATCTGTTCTCTGTGTCTCTTGAAGGCAAGGGCAGCTCACGGTTTTTCACATTTGTATCCACAACACCCATCCCAGTGCCTGCCACAGAGTAGGCGCTCGGGAAGCACACACAGTGAGGGAGAGAGAGAGACGCCCTGCTGCAATTCTGCGGCGGTACCGACTTCCTGACCCTTCCTCTCCTGGCTCACTGCCTGCTCGGATTTGAATCCTCCCTCCATAGGGAGCACGCACACGTGTGTGTGTGAGTGCGCACACACTAGCGCATACGTGTATTCAGGATGGTAAGTCCCTGAGGACACGGCTGTAACAGCAGAATGAAATGTAGGCGCAGCAGTTTTATGCCGGGCAAAAGGCAGTTTGCAGGTTTTCAACGATGCATTTCTCAGAAAGGTGCCGCAGATGGTTTCTGCAGGATGACGGCACCTTCTCTCTAGGTCTTGTTCTTTGACCCGAGGGATCACCACACTTGATGAAGTGCGGTAAAAGGGCAGACTTTGAGATAATCCCAAGGACAGAATGTTAGGAGATGAATAGCGGTCGGTCGTGTCCTGGACAAGAAGTCAATGCTGAAACGCAAAACATCCTGTGAAAAAACGCAGCCTGGAGGTGCGAACTCTTAACCCCGGAGAGTGAAAACCCCAGACCTTGTCATCGGATACTCTAATTACATGCTCCTTACAAGGACTTCCTTATCGCGAAGAATTTGAAATCCCCTAATTAGCTAGGATTTAGAAAAGCAAACAGAAAATTGAAATGTCGAAGGTTAATTCAAATAAAAAGCAAGAGTAGAAACAGCCCGATGAGGAGGAAGCAGGAATCAGAGAGGGTAAGAGCAGCCAGAAAGAGCTAATTAGCAAAGTCCGGTCTCGGTGATAACTAAGGCAGCAATTATAAATAATTGCAGTTGCTAGACCTTCATGGCTGTCATGGGTTAAAAAAGCATGAATCGGTATTTTGGCAAGTAATTTCAACACGCTTGGAATCCTTAACATTGAAACCGTAAAGTTCGATCGCGTCATTTTAATCCACAAACACAATTTTTATTTTTCAGTAGTTTTTTTTTTTTTAATATATTCTCGACGTCCGTGAGTCCCGCAGCACCACACATTCTTTTTCCTGATATAAAATCCCGTAGACTCGGAGCCATGATCACCTTGCTCAGTCAATCCACTCTACTCGCGAGCCCGGCACAGGCATCTGCTCAGCCTCCGTCGTGAATATGAATGAAGTTTCATCCTGTTTTAGCAGTTTGTTTAAGGAGGAAAACAGAGAAAATTTCCAAATTTATGTGATGACTTGCTAACTGGACTCCTCACGCTCGCATTCGCGCCGTTCTCTCGCACACAGAGTTTCGGTGACAGTCTTCGCGCGCGATCTTTTAAGGGTCCTTGCAACTCTCTCTGGCATGAATGCCAGTGGTCCCGGCATGCCATCCGCCCTCCGGTCTGGTCCAGACGCCCGCGTCCGCGGCCTGCACTACTTCCCGAGGCTTCCGACGGGTCTTCCAGGTTCTTCACTGGCCCTGCAAGGTCTGCGCTCCACCAACGGCCAGGGTGACACTCTGGTCACAGCCCTCAGTGGCTCCCCGTGTCACTCTGACCTGTGGCCTGCTCTGTGGTTGCTCCTGCCACTGTGTCCTCTTTGCTTCCCTGAAAACACCCAGCTCCTTGGGCTTTGGGCCTTTTCTGCTGACCATTCTTCTGTTTCGGGGTAGCTTTCCACCAGAACCCTCAAGACTTATTCGTTTTACTTTTTACTTTTCCGCTTAAATATTCCATGAGCAAGGACCTCACCCACCCACCCTCTAAAAAATAATGACAGCTCTCATCCCTTACCTGGCTTTTCCCGTGTCCTTATTTGCTTTAATTTTCCCTCGTGCATTCATTCCCAACTAATTAACGAATCTACGCATATGTTAATTTTCTTCTGCACCTTTTATAACAACACGGGCACTTTGTTCCTGGTAAATAGTAGATGCTCAATGAACACTTGTTGGAATCTTTAGCGAACGAAACCACTGTGGACTTCGCTTCCTCTTTTTACCTCTGACTTTGTTACTCTTAACATTTATTTTCAGTCTCCAAGAACAAGGTTGTTTGTTTGTTTGTTTGTTTGTTTTAGAATTATGCGAATGCACAGCTCTCATGTCTCTTGAAGGAGCATGACAGCCGCTCCTCTGCCTTACAATCCTGGCGGAATGGGGGTTCCGTCTGGGCCAGAACTGCCCCGGCCCATGCTCTTCCACGAGTGCTTATCACAAGGTCTGGCACCTTTGAGCTCCTCAGTATTTCTTAAGTAAATGATTAACTTTTGCTGATATATTGTGAAATGAATGATCCAAGAAGTAATGTCATGTAAATTAAGATAGCTACGGAAAGACATGAATGATACAATACAACATTTGTAGAATAAAATTAGAAACCAGAAAGCACCCCATATATTTATATTTAATATGTTCGCAAAGAGAAAGTAAGGATACATCACTTGTTAGTTATTAGTTTTTAGTGTTTGACATAAGAAAGTGAATTGGAGAGAGTAGGGGGGAGACAATTATATTTTAAACTCTTCTGGTTTTAAAATCATAACAAATAACTATTATTTCTGTAATTTAAATGGCTGAGAAAAATCTTTAGGTGTAACACGAACAAATACAGAGCTTGAAATAACTTACAAAAGCTGATTTATCACCTCATTATCTCCTATAAAGTATTTAAAAGACACCAACAATAGAATTATGATATCAATAATATAGACAGTAACAAGAAATGCTAAATGCAAATCAATATTTGCACCTGCAAAAATCCATGAAAATACCATGGAGAATGACAAAAGTTCCGTTGGGTTTTAATCTTACCTCTGCATTTCCCCTGTAGGTGTAAGATGAGAAACCTGCCCGTTCGCAGTTCCCTCTGCCCTTCCAACAGCGTTACCTTCCGGCAATCTTTCCTTGCTTTCCAGTCGAGCTTAAGTGGTTTTTGTTTGTTTGTTTGTTTGTTTGTTTTGTTTTGTTTTAATGGAGGTGGGGGGTGGAGGAGAATTTCCCTTGTTCTATTAGGAATAATTAATTATTCTTTCCTTTTTAATCTCTATATAAGAGCATTACAGTTTGTCCTATATAAGGCATACTTCAATTATAACTGTTATAGTCGTGCCATGCCTATTACCACTGGACTTTAATTTCCCAAGGTTAAGGTCATTTTCATCTTGTTTCTGAATGCCCAAAGTCTAACATAGTGCTTAGCAGCAGTTAATGTTTAAAATTTGCTGAATTATAGTATGCGGTAGGTGGTCTGTGTTGCTGTGGAGGTGAATAATTGAATAGTACTGAGCACATTTAGTTTTTACGTACGTGACTGAGGGAAACTTAGGACCTTCTACATATTCTAATTACAGCAGAAAATTAGGACTAAGGACTAAACTCAGAGGTTGTTATTCTGCATAGTGGAACCAACGTTCCTTGCGGTCCTCTCCCGTTCTAGGTCCTCACCTTTGGCTCCGTGACCTTCATTTTCCCCATTTGTCCGACTGCATCAAATTCAGTGCCAGAATCCGCTCTGAAAAAGGCATAAACATCCTCAGTGGGATTTGACAATGTGCTATCTCATTCGCATGAATTTTCTTTGTGAGAATTCTCACATTATAAAAAGATTTCCTTCCATACTAAAGGAAGTCCAGGCACAAAGAAGGAAGTGATTTTGTGGGTATTTGGGGGTAGGGTCTATATTCTCACTAGTATTGGCCACATATTTCCTAGGTGTTCAAACTTGACTGTGATTTTTTAAATCCCTTGTAGCATAATTGCATAATAGATTTACAAAAAGAACATTTGTCTTTTAGTGATGCAAAAAGAAAAAAAAAAGTAGAATTACATAAGCATATTGCAAAACAGTGTAGAACATTCATGATTCATTCATTCAATAGATCAGTTTTAATTATTATATTCCAGACACTATCCTAGTCTCACATACAACAATAAATGAAACAGATCAGGTCCCTATTCTTACGAAGTTTAAATTTTAGAGTGGTAAAGTAAAAAAAGAGAAATAGCAGTAGTTCACCTGGGGTGAGTCTAATCAAAGGATAATAGATTAGGACTTAAGGATAGAGATGAAGTAAGAGAAGATGTTATTGAACATGATAGAGCGACAAAAACTCCATTCATATTTGACAGTATTGTTTTGGCGGGACAGAGCTGAGGTCATCTAGATTCTAGAAAATCCAGGGAGGCTACCCATTTTTGGTTCAAGAGTCTGAAGATGCATATATAAATCATTTCTACCACTGACATCAGGAATGTGATTGTAGTATAATTTAGCTGTTACTGTGTTATGCCAACATTCCCTGATATGAGGACCCAATTTTTTACTTTGATTATTAGGGAAAATTATAAATCTGTTATTTTTAGTATCAAAGAACCAAACTCATTCTCTCAATTTTATTATTTTTTGCCACATTTATTTTGAAGCTCTGTTATTAGGTGTATATGCATTTAGGATTGTTGTCTTGGAGCACTGACATCTTTTTCTTTATGTAATTATTATGGGATGAATTGTGCACCCCCAAAATCCATGTGTTGAAACTCTAAGTCTAGCATCTCGGAATGTTGTTCTATTGGGAGATGGGGCCTTTAAAGAGATGATTAGTGTAAAAGGATGCTTGTGGTGTGCACCCTAATTCAATCTGACTGGTATCCTTATTAGAAGAGGAACTTTAGACACACAGAGTCATCAGAGATGCAGGCACACAAGGCTATGTGAGGATACACCAGAGGGTGGCCTTCTGCAAGCCAAGGAGAGGGGAAGTCTCAGGAGAAACCAAACCTGCAACTCCTTGATCTTGGACTTCAGCCTCCATAACTGTGAGAACATTAATTTCTGTTGTTGAAGCCACTCTGTCTGTGTTTGGTTATGGTTAGTGAGCTATGGACTGAATCCCGTCCCTCCAAACTGATATGTTGAAGCGCTACCCATCAGGGTGGCTGTATGTGGAGGTGGAGATACTTAAAGTGATTCTAAGTGACGACGTTGGAGCAGAGACACCGGCAGGCAAGCTCACTCTCTCACCCACCACGTGAGGACACAGTGAGAAGGTGACTACTTACAAGCAGGAGAGACAGCCCTCGTTGAAACCAATCAGCCAGCACCTCGACCTTGGACTCCCCAGAATTATGAGAGAATAAATAAACCTCCGTTGTTTAAACCACTCCATCTACATTTTCTGGTGGCAGCCTGAGCGACATTCAGGGTCCTTGCAAACTAACAGAATTACGCTCTTTCCTCCTGACTATATTTCTTGTTCTAAAGGTTACTTTCTCTAACACTGATGTAAGATACTCCGAGTTTCTTTTGATTAGTGTTGGTATGGTATCTCTTTCTCCCTCCCTTAACTTCTAACCTATTGGACTCTTTTCATAAAGTAGTTTTCTTGTAGACAACGTAGAGTCGTGTCCTGGCCTTTTTTTTTTTTTTTTTAAATCCATTTGAATCTCTATCTTTTAGTTGGTATATTTAGACCATTAACATTTAAAGTGATTACAGAAATCCTTGGTTTCATAGCTACCATATTTAAAATTTGTATTTGTTTCTATATTCTGAGCCTCTGACTTGCCTTGAGCCCCATTTTCTGCCTTTTCTGGTTGTAATGGATCATTTCTGTCACTTCATTTTATCTCTTTTCACTGTATCAATTATACCTATTTTAAAAAAACAATTAGTGATTGCTTTGGAGTTTACAACATGAGTTTTGAATTAATATAAATCCGCCTTTAAACGTGCCGCTCCAGGCGTATTGCAGGAATCTTAAGAGTATTTCTAATTCCTAACTTCTGCGCCTCGTGACACTTCGAGTCTTTCCTCAGCCATGTGGAGCCCACTGCCGAGCCTGTCAAAGGTTTCTTCTTTCTGTTACAGTGCTTTGACTTTGTGCATTTCCTTTTGATTCTTTTATCTAATTTCCATCCCTCTGCACTTTCTACCCATCTGCTCTTATGTCTACATTTTTGTTATGGAAGTGTTTTTCATATTAATCGTTCGTAATTCCAACGCGTGTGTCCTATCCAGTTCTGGTTCTGATGATTGCTTTGTCTTTTTGGGTTGTGTGTTTTCTAGTCTTTTGGCATGGCTTGTAATTTTTTGTTGAAAGCTGGACATTTTGTATTCAGTAATAGGAGCTTAAGGAAATAGTCTTTCAGTCGGAAGATTCTGTATTACCTATTCCCCTGACTTTCATGGCTTCCAAGTCCATAACTAGAATTATATCCCAACATGTGAATCACGGGCAGTTAGTACAGGGCCTGTTCCAAGACCGCTTACACAACCGGGATGGCAGAGCCAATGCATGGTGCCGGTGACTCTGCGCTGTCCAGGGTAAAGATACTTACAGACTTAGAAACTGGTAGAAACCCACATTGCTCTCTGGACCCCTGGAATACAAGCTGCTATGATAGAAAAGGACGAGGAATCGTCCTTGGACTCGTTATCATGTCCACTGACAATAATCCGACAGTAACAGCATGTCCCTGAGGAAAAGGAAGAGATTGGTTCCATTGTCAAAGCTTCAAAGATGCTGGTGGCACTGCCTACCACGTCCCGATTTTAAATCTGTTGTCTGGTCACAGCAAGAGCCAGATGGACGGGGGAGAATGGCAGGAAATTATTGCAAACTTAATCAGATAGTATTATCAATGGTCGCTGGTGTCCGGATGTTCCGTCTGTATTCCAGAGACTCATCACACCCTCCGGCACCTGGCACTCCGCTCTTGATCTAGCAAACACTTTTCCTCAGTGAAGAGAGCAGACGCAGTGTGCTTCGGCGTAGCTTCTCCGATCGGCTTCCGAGCTCTGCTGACCCTTCTGCTCCGGGGCATGATAAAGTGCAGAATCCCACTGAAGATCGTTACATTATTTTTGCATAATTACACTGAGTCATTGGACTTGATGAGCAGGAAGTAGAAAGCACTTTTTTTAAGGGTGCCTGAAAAAGATAAATGCATGCGCCAGAAGGTACAAGATAAGTCCTGAGAAGTTTCGGGGACTTGCCCCATTAGCGGAGTTTCTCAGGGCCCACTGGTTTGGGGCCTGTCAGCAAATACAGACAAGAGGCCGATTGCTGCAAATTCACACTCAGAATGACCCAGATACCCCGCCAGGCTGAGTGGGAAAGGACTCCACGGCCTGACACGTGGAATAGATAACATGACATACCCCTCGTTACAGGATGTGACTATGATGGAGAGAATCAGTGCAGAACATCTGTAAAATCCAGATTTCCTCAATAGATGGATAATAAATACAGACCCCTAGGGTCTTAAAGTGTGGCCATGTCCTCCCCTGAATATGGAATCTCCCTTGGCTTCCCGTTGGGCACTAGTAGAGACTGGGCAGCCGACCAGGGGGAACCAAGTAACTATGCTCCGTATGTTAATTTAGGTCCTCTGGGAACAAGAGATTTTACCCAAGAATATAGCTATGGTTCTGCTGAATCGAATGTCAAAACTGTTCCCTGGCCATTTGGGGCTCCCATAAGGCTGACCCAATGAGCAGAGAAGACTGTCACCCTACTGCCTGGTGGTCGATCTCAGTTATCAGGGGGGCTGTACTGGAGGGGCGTAAGGGAGGTGTGTCTAAATCCTAGATGAAGTTCACTAAGATGCTTCTTAGTACCCCCTTGGCTAAGGGGCCAGTCAGACAATCCATTTACAGATCTACCTGGAGCATATTGCTATAGAATTTGAGTTTGCGAAAATGGCCAGTGAAGCAGAATTCAGATAATTTAGGCACTCCGCGATGGCTTAGGAGGGAGTCCAGCCTACTTTCCCCGGGAATGTGTTGTTCTCAGTCTTATTTATGGACATTCCGATCTGTCTCCTCTAGAGCCGCTGACATTGGAGCTCTGAGTAGCTCTTGGGGTAGGAAGAATCTATCCAAGCGACCAAATTGCCTCGCTTCTAAATCAATTGCCGCTTTTTTTCTGTGGTTTCATGGAATCCTAGAACTAACAAAAAGATTGCTTGCTCGCAACCTCCTCCACCAAAGCGATACGACAAATGTGTCGCTTGCTGCGGTCGTGTGGCCATCCCAAGGCTGCACTCCTTTCAAAGGCGAGGGGGCTCGACCGTGCCAGGTTCTCCGGCAACCCGCCGAGCTTCGGTCATGGGCCAGGCGGGTGGTGCCAGCCTGGCGCCGGACCCCGCGCAGGAGCAGGTGTCGGTGTTTGCCGTTTCAGAGTGTCCCACCATGCTGTGCTCTGCCGCACGGCGGGGCAGGCTAGCTCTTCCCACACATGGCGTCTGGCCTCAGGGCGATGCTGTCATGGTCCTCGGTGCTACCAGCTCTATTACGAAAGGTTTCATTGACTTCAAATCTCAGAAAGAAGGGATTTAACATCCCCAGCCCCGCCATCGCCCGTCCAAGGGACCCTGAGATTTCTTACCCAAATAGAGCTGCCCACCTCTCAGTAATGCTCGCCGTCCCATGGCTGTATCTTCTCCCTTGAAAAGACAAAGGATTCTTAAGTCACAGGTCACACTTCTTCAGGTACTCTGCTTTCCTTGTGTTCTTAATGTTGACTTTTAAGGCTAAAAGTGTTGGCAATTTTTTTTTTATCTACGTATTTTTGATGATATAATGCAGTTTTATTCTTTGTTGAGTAAGATTCTTTGATGCAATGATTGTGAAAGACAGTTGGGAATCTTACAAATGCGGATTCAGAGCAGTAAAGACTTAAAATAATACCCATCACTATTAGTTGAAATAGATTACACTCCACTGCCGTAATATTGATCGAACATATATAATATGCCATTAACGTTTGCAGAATGATGCACTAGTACACTAAAGTGCCATTGATTAAGCGTGTTAATTAGGTGCTGAAAAATTTAAGCAGGTTGCTTTGTCAAAACCAAACATCGATTTCGCTGACATTATAAGCTCTTGATTGTAGTGGCAGCGTTCTCTTTATAGATTCCTTCGTAGGAAGATAATGTGTTGAGAAGGTGGTTTCCAACACCTACCAGCCAGCGATCCCAGTATTTTATGTGGGTAGGCATTCACAAGGGTCGCTGCATAAATTTACACTAAGCCAATGTGTATTTTTGGCATCAAACTCCTTGAGAGCCGAGCTTGAGTTTGTGAGATTGGCTGATGCACACAGCCGGTCTTTGCCATTTGGTTACCCGCTTCGAGAAGCTGAAAGTGAAAGCAAAGGGTACAGAGACCGCCCGTCAATTCTGTTTCAAGATCTTCCTCTCAAACATCTTTAAGCGGTAGTCTCAGCTAGTGGTACACACTTCATAATACATGCAAAAGTAGTTTGAAATCTGCTTCGTTGCCGTTTCAGAACATTTGTTTGTTACACATTGTCTGACCCTGATGAAAAGAGCATTTTTTAGGAAAGAACTGGAAAAAAATGCAAACAAACAAACAAACAAACAAAAACTCTGAATCAGAAGACTAAATATCGAAGGTGGTTGTAAGCGGATATTTACCTGCAGAGTGTAATGCAGAAAATAAGGCAAGAGAATGTCGTACATGAGTAGTTTAACTGCCGGTTTGAGTAGGAGCAGACTGAGTCTCTAGAAAGCCCCAGCGGGTTGAGCGGGGTTGGAGGGTAGGCCCCTTTCCATTCGCTTAAACACTCCTATTCTTCTTGGTCTGTTTCATTTCACTTTACTTTATTTTACTTTATTTTACTTTATTTTATTTTATTATTTTACATTTTTAGATGAGGCGACCCTTGGTTGACCTCACAGATTGCAAGGACTTTGTCAGCTTACAATCCCTTATTTTATTTTCTACACCTGCAGCACCTGGTCTTCCTAGGTGGTCTCCCATCAGGCCCGGCCCTGCTGAGCTTCCGACATCAGAAGGGATTGAGCTTGTTCAGGGTGGCATGGCTGTAGACTTCTTGGTCTGTTTTAGTTTTGATAATGTCAGCCCTCGTTCTAGACTTATGTTAGGTTTGCTCTTCAGCCACATGGCAGCTATTAAATAAACACCACTTCTTTATGAGTGTTTTCCAGCTTGGCCTTATTGAGAGATTAAGTTGTATGGATTGTTAATGCCAGCCATTAAATTCTGCATGTACATGTAAACAAGACTTTATAATATTTTTAAAAGTCTTAGTTTTATTATTTTATAAACTTTTATAATAATGAATTGATATTTCATAAACCATTCTCCATGAGAAGCTTCTGATGAGGTTTATTAAATGTACTTTCAGATTTTATATATATGCATTTCCAACCCTGTATTTATGTATTTTCAAATAAATATAATGCATGTGTGTATGCAGATAGATGATATATATTTAGATGTAGATATACACATATTAATATGGAAATAGACGAAGATACAGACAGTACTGTCAGACATTATTTTAATGATCCTGATAAAGGTAAAAAACAGATTTGGGGAAAGTGAGATTTACGTAAATGTAGATTTGCAAGAGTGAGCTTCAAGCCTTTGGTATGCAATGTTGGTACTCGTGCAGAATTCTGAATCATCTGCTCACATGAAGTATGTTTTCATGATCTTTTTCAAGCAAGGACTGTGAGAATTTATTTGAATTAGTAGTATAATTTGTAGAAAACAAACAAACAAACAAACAAGCATTTTGGAGTCCGATCCTATGTTTGCTGTAGAATGATTTGCCCTTGTAGAAGAAGCCGAGTAACTCTCCGATGTAGATGGAGCGCTTAATTGTCCTCTGCTCTCTTAACTGGTCAACAGGTGACACAGAACCATAGTTTCCTGTGGGATATACCATTTCTTGGCTTTCTTCATGAATTGCTGTATATGGCCATGAATTGCTATTTCTTCTAACAACCACTTAGAAAAAAACAATGAGCAATGATCCTATCAAATACAGATTGCTGCTGTCTTCTGCCCTTGAAACAGCTTATGACCAAAGCCATAGCAGAATGAGACTCAGAAAACAATGTATGACTCCCACTCTCTCATTAGAATAGATGAATACAAAGAAACAAATTTATATTTGAGTTTACATGGTAATTCACTTAATAACTCTATGTAAGTCATTATGTCTAAGGGAAAAATCCGTTTCATTTTTAAGATGCATTGAGTTCTTTAACTGTTAAGGCGATGCCAAAATATCAAAGCAATGCTAAAATTTAAGAAAAATTCCAAATTTTAGCATGTTTATGACTACTCATATCCTTAGCCTCTCATAAGCACAGTATTTAAATACCTTACTGATTTTTTTTATCTTGTTATCTAGAGGCACTGATATTATACACAGCAACATAAATTTATCTGTGCCTGAGAAAGTATAAAAAGAGTAGCTTTACACTAACAAGACGGTACACCTGATTTTCATTCACCAAGTGGCTAATTTTTAAACTCAATATTGAGTACGAACTCTTGTACTCTATTGAATATTGGTGTTACATGTAGTCGATTTGTTCGTTTTTTAATGCCAGAAGTTGATACTTATACAGTCTACTTCTGTTAATAATCCCTGCTTTTATGCTTAATGCATTTTGCCAGTCTGGTTCTAGAAGGCTAACCCCATCCGACTTGCTATTAGATTAGCACCATGTACTGTGTAGTCGTACATAGCTACTCACTCATCCACGGGTACAGTGAGGAAGTATGACATGTTTTATCTCAGCCTTGTGAGGAGTATGTAGCTTTATCTTACAAAATATCGTGCTGGTTGCTCGTGTTCCGGAAGTCGGCAGTCGGAGACCGTGGTGCCCGCGAGGTCGAATTTGGGAGCATGCCCTTCCTAGCTTGTAGGCATCCTGGGCATTCTCTTTGTCTTCGAATGACACCGGTCCCATTGGATCAAAGCCTCACTCTCCTGACCTCATTTAACCTCAACGACCTCCTGACACGTTGGCAGTTAGAGACCCAACACGTGAATGCTGGGACACAGGACGTGGCCCATGGCAACGGGGGAGATACCGTCCTCACACAGTAGAGTTTCTAGAAAGGCGAGTGTGCTTTTTACAGTACCCAGTGGCATAGCCATAGCCTGCCATTGGATATGGTAGCAGATCTGATTAGAATCTTACATTGTAGTGCTTAAAAATGTTGTTTTTAAAATACGCTCATATTCAAAATATATGCTTAGGAAAGTTATTCCCCTTCTATATCAGTAGACAGTATCGGCATTTAAAACCCTGTATTTTTAAGTGACCGTAAGAGGCAGGTTACTTAAGAAGTGGGGCTGAACAGGATGACCCGGGACTGGCGTACGTAAAGACCGACTTCACAAGTGAGTTCATTCGGACGTCTCCCGGAGTCTTTGCATCAAGTTGTCAGGTGACCGCTACCCGGTACGAATATGAGAGGTGCAGATGGTAAGAGGCAAGTCCATGCGGCTTATCCTGGATTTTTACCCAGTGCATTTTCACTGCACAGGGAGGCAGGAAGCCCCTTCGCATCCGACGTGGAGGAGAGGAGTGATTCTTGTGCCCTGCGAGTGACGTAGCTTAGACTGGCGTTTCCAGGTCGAGCGGTGTGGGGTGAAGTCTGCAGAAGGCATTCTATAGTCCTTAAAGCTGGCCTTGTTCTCTTGCAATCTGTTCTCTATCAGCTGAAGTTCAATGAACCCTGAGAGGCGTTCTCTGCCTACCAGGCGGCGGTCAGGAGCACGTGATAATCCAAGCATGGAGCCGCCTCCTACAGTTCTTATCCAAATGGTAGATGGCACTTTGTCATGGCTGATACCTTGCCATGAGGGTGAAATATCCTGTAAAATCAGGAGACCGACGTAGACTGCTCATCTGTCCTCCTGAGTCACAGTCTCTCGGCCGCCATTTACATCCATCAGAAAGGGGCCTGATGCTAAAAGCAGAAATTGCAGTTTGGATTCTGCAAAGGGCAATGCAAACATAAATTTAAAATGTAGAGTCGTAATTTTAAAGTGGCCAACGTTAGCTGTCACGGAGAAGAAAATTGCTTATCAAAATAAGAATATCGACGTTATCGACACATCTGTCTCTGTCGGTATTTAATGGAGAACAGAAAAAAAATGGCAGATAGCTACAGATGAGCAGTTACGTGAAGGAAAGTTAAAGTACAGGGAAAGAACAAAACAAAACTGTTATCTATTTCTCCCTCTGTCCTTGCTGGTGCCTGGTAAAGTTTTGTTTTGTTTTTGTTTTTCTTTTGGTTTGTTTGTTTGTTCGTTTGTTTTGTTTTTTCCTATTGTCTATCCAATGAATTGCTTCAAAAGGGCTGAAGCAGCCTTGCTCATTGGGCAATTCCGGGGGAGTCTTAGGTTGTGACCGAGCCCCTTGGCGGTTGCCGGGAAGCTGAGGTTTTCCAGGTGTGACTACCTGCACCGCTGCCCTCCGCGTCTTCCTCTTCCATCTGCGTCTCGGTCCGCTCGCGTTTCCTTCCCACTGGCTGCTCAGTAGGAAGCACATCGCAGGACCCGTCGGAGAATCTCCCACGTCATAACCTCGGCGGATTCACTGTTAGTCTAAGCTAGCCTCCCAGCAGGTAGCTCGGCGGGGAGGACGAAAACGAGATTCTGAAATTCCACGTCTAGACAAGATGAGCACTTCTCTCGTCATCGTGCAGACCACCTTGTATGGTGCAGTAGCCAGGAGCCACGTGCGGCGATCTGAATTTAAACTTACGTTAAAGAAAATAAATGTTTCCTTCCTCAGCCTCACTAGCCACATTTCAGGTGCCGAAGAGGCGCGCTATAGAGCGTTTCCATCCTGACGGGAGGTTCTCTCGGCGTATTTTATAGAACAGAAATTGGCTGGTATTCACAGAGGCCTTGTGAATTTCTTTGGCGTAAATCTACACACAACGTTTTAAGTGCACGGGTGGCAAAAATCGACAAGCGAACCAACACGACATGGAGAATTGTGCATTTTCTCTATTTATTAAAAAACTTTGTTGCATAATTTCGCCTTTTATTCCCCTCCCCCACCCCAAGCCGGTCTCGACCACCTGGCCCTCCAGGCCCTACAGCTAGTTAGGGACAGAGGCTACGTCGAGGTGATGGACAACCCCAGGTCAGTGACAGCTCAGCACCTGCACCATCACTTTCAAAAGTGAGGACTAACACCGTGATATGCTTGTTTGGGAGGAAATGGGGTGGAAGCTCCCACAAAAATGTCATCGGACTCCAAACAGTCACACTGGGCAACAACGCAGCACACGCTCCGGCCCTCCCCGGGCACAGGTGAGCATCGCAGACAGGTGCGCCGGGCGCTCTGCAGCGGATGGGGCTCAGCTCCGCCCTTCACACTGTGGTTTCCCGGGGAGCTGGGCGTCTGCCCCGCCCCCCATTCGTGCGGGGGAGGGAGAGAGCCTTGGGCCACAGTCCCAGCGCTGGGGGCAGAGCCAACATATACATCTATATTTAAATTGCGCTGCGTAACTTTCACGGTGGCCGGGGGCGGGATCGACCCGTCCTGCGCTGTCCTCTCTCCTGGGCCCCGCGATTCTCCCTGGATCCCCGGTTTTGGAAACACTGTAGACGTGTGAATAGCATCCTCCCTATCTCAGTCTTCCGTGATTAGCCAGCTTTTTTCCGACGGAATGCTAATCGATCGGGACACAAACGATTGAATCGCACTCCGATTTCCAGTTTTGAAACAAGCACTGCAAATATTTTCAGATTAGAGAATTTCCTTTCACACCGGCGGCAGCTAGATGGGACCGAACCTGCCCCCGCGACTTAAAATCTTAGGAAAAGCGTTAGACACGAAGCCGAAGGGCGGACTACGCACACCTCAGACTTTAAAGAGACATTTGTCATGGGTAGACTATCAAGCAGGAGGTTTCACAGCGTCGTTCCGAGCAGTTCTCCGTGTTTCGGGGTGTCCCCAAGCCTGCGACACGTGTCGGCGTAAGCCAGGGCACACGCGGTTCTTTTTAGCTTCCTTCACTTAAACATGCGACAAATGCCGCAACTTAAACATTTTGTATTTTTATTTTTATCTCATGTCGTTTGACTCAGACACGTAGTTATGAGAGGCCCAAACGCTTCCGCGTGTTTTTTTTTTAGTTTCCATAGCTACCTGACTTGTGAACTTGTCCTTGGAAACCTACCCCCAGGAGCAATTTTAACAGGTCGTTAGAAATGGACAGATTTCATTTAAATGATCAAGTCTCTAAAAATAAGTGCGGCGTTGGCAGAATTCTCCCAATTTTTTGTTTACCTAATTACTCAAAAAAAAAAAAATCAAGAGAAGTTGTGAAAATGAGAACCAAGAGATCAGAAAAAAAAGACTTTTAATGAATCTTGCAGCTCTCCGAGCATCGTGATACCTTACTGGGAACTGTTTTCCTCCTTTTCATTAGCCAAAGTACAAAAAACACATGCTTAAAAAAAATTCCCTATAATTCCAGTAGCCTCCCTATAATGCTACTCCACTGCATCTAGTTTTTTCAGTATAAATTTCTTTCATATTACTCAATACACATAAATATTTTCTAATAGACTTTACTTTTCAAAACCTTCAAATTTTATAGAAAAATTGAGACGAGAGTACAGACGTTTCCCAAACACCCCACACCCTGTTTATTAACCTCTTACATGAATATGATACATTTATTATAATTCATGAACTGGTACTTCTATATTGTTAGTTGAACTCCATAATACGTTCTGATTGCCTGAATTTTTACCAAATGTTCTTCTACTGTCAGAGGGTCCACATCCAGTTGCCACATCGTATTGGTGTCTCTTGGCTATGACCTTTTTTTTTTTTTTTTTTTTAATTTTTTTCTCGCACTTATCTTGTTTTCGGTGACTTGACGGGTTTGAGGCGTACCGGTCCGGCGTTTGTGGGGTGCCCCATTGTGGAGGCTCGTGCGCTGTCCTTTCTCAAGGTCAGACCGCGGCTCTGGGCTGTGGGAGGGAGACTCAGAGGTGACGAGCCACTTTCCTCACGTGCGAAGCCCGGGCGCGCGCCGACCGCGTCTGTGGCCTTCGATGCGGACTCCGCTCGTCTGGCCACAAGGGAGTTTCTTATATCTTCCACCTTCTCTCTCTCTTTTTTTTTCTTCCCTTAAATACTGTCCTCTTTGGGAGGAAGTCACTGTGCCCAGCCTGTACTTAGCGAGCGGGGAGTTGGACTCCCCACCTTGGGGACGGAGTGCCTGCATAAACCACTCGGAATGTCTACGTGGGACATTTGTCTCTTTTCCACCATTTGCTAATGTAATCGATAATTTATTTATCTCAGTATGGATTCATGAATATTTTCTTTAAACTTTGGGCTATCATCCAATAGGACTATATCTTGTTGCTGGGAGTATCCCAACTTTGGCTCTCGGGGACTCTTCCGTTTGGTTCCTGTGTTCCTGTGACGTACCCCTATAAATCCGTGTGTTTATGTTTATTGTTTTTTTTTTTTTTTAAGAATTTTCTTATATTCTGGAACTGTACGATGCTCTGGTTCCATCTCGTGTATTTCCTGCTACGATCCTGGAATCAGGTATCTTTGCAAGGAGCCTGTTTTGTGGTTCTTTTGTTTTTTCGTTTTGTTTTGGTTTTTTTCAGGGACATGCACCAGAAACCAAGACCAGGGCGGTCGGGGTGCTTGTCACCACTGGTGCTGTTGCTGCCCAGCTGACAGAGCACGTAAATCTGTGCGTGTGCTAACTCGCGTGCATGCGCGTATCGGAAGATGCTTTTATACGTCGCCATCTGTATCTCCGTGAATCTGAACATGAGTTCGAACCGTCTCCAACTCGCCCCGTTACCCCGTGGAGCATTCTAGCCTCCTCCCTGCTTATTCGCAAATGTCCCCCCTCCCGGTGAGGCACGTGGCACCCCCACCATCCACCACTCGTTTCCTTGATTGTTCAGTTCCAAATACACGTGTAGCAGTATCAGAGTCGCTCAGGAATGCGCGGGGACAGAGCCGTACCGACCTGCACACCCTGAGACTGTTGCCCGAGGGTGTGACTCGCGTCCGAAGGGACTGGTCACGACCCAGATGCCACGCTGTGCCCCATGTAATTACAAGAGACATGGTGTGTCTCACCCAGGCAAGAGGGTCTGGAGAGGCATCCAGGTGTGGGCTGATGCCCGCCAGCTCTCTCCTCGTCCTGTACGGACGGGACGTGAGAGGTAGGGCTTCAGGACCTCTGCGGAAATATTCTCAGTCCAGTGGGGCTTATGGAAATGGATATTGTCATCCATTCCCATAAGCCCCACTGGCGAGGTTTTAGGGGCCAGGAAGTTTGTATCATCCTCAAAGAATATTGCACATCTCTCTGCTAGGTATCTAGACAAGGCCTATTTCTATATCGTTTATGTGAATAAACTTTGTTTAGTTTACACAATGTTGCCTGTCTGGTTTTCCGTCCCCAGTATCTGTGTATACATTTCTATTTCACCGTAGGCTGGGCATAGTACACTAAACAAGAAAAGCATGGTATTTCCATGTATGTATGCATTATAATTCACTTAACGTTTTCTTTAAATTTCTTTAGATTGTCTTCCAATTTTTTTTTGGGGGGGGGCGGCGGAAACAGGCTTAAATTTTGTACAGCTTTCTCGGCAGCAGCCTGGCCAGTAGGATTTTCAGGGAGCACTCCTGGAGGGAAAAGGTTGTGGGGATCCTGAGGCGAAGCCCGCCAAGCGTCCTGGCCTCCTCCTCCTCGGTCCATTCGTCCTTGGTCTTTGCAAATACAATGGTTCCCACTCCCAGGAGTGTTGCCGCTGAGCTCACAGATGACGTCTTCGTCACATTTATGAAACCTCTGCAAAGTGCTCTCTGCAGAGGAGATACCAAGAAACGTTGCCATGTGGGATGTCGGAGGTAACCAGCGCAGGGCCGTTATGTTGATTACCTCTGAAAAAGCCAGACTTCCTCCTTGGGGAAGTCTGTGTGAATTCTCCAGGCTGCGCGGCCCTCTCCCGGCTGCCCACTGTCACGGCCGGCGTTACGGGGCTCTGGCACATCTGTGTTATCTAATCGTTCCATGAGCGTGGGGCTCTCAGCTTCCCCAGGCCATCGTCTGCCACACCGGTCCGCCATCCTCACCTTAGAGTCTTCATAACTCTCTAGAACGGTGATCTTTTTTGAAGTGGCAAATCGATAGAACTTACACATTGATTATTCACCTGGAATGCAGCGGATTTTTACTGAGTCAAAATGACATCCAAATTTTCAGGTGGAACAAATAAGAACTACTTCTAACAGGTGAGAAAAACAGGGAAAGTATATTTCAGTTGGCTTTTGCTCATTATCCTGCCCATCCACTCACTTTTAAGCCTTTGTCGAAACTTTTAAAGATTTCTCCCCCTAAAGTAAAGAGTGTTATTTTGTTTGTTTCAAGAATAAAGCAGAACTAATTTGTCTATAATGAAAGAAAAAAAGAAAACACACATTTGGATTCACACAGAAAGTTCTCTGATTCTATAAATTCATAGAAAAATATACCGGAGGCCTTCGGCTGCAGCAAGCAACAATTTCTAAGTGCCATTTCTTTCATATATTTGACAGACTGTCTCAAGAGAGAGTCCTTTAGTCATCCAGTACAGAAAGTTGTTAAAAATATAGCAGACATCCCGATTGCTTAAACCTTATTTTTATACAGATGGAAAGTAGACATTATTTTATATTTTATCGTGTAAGGAAAGGATGTACATGCAATGAGCGGTTTATTGTCATCTGCACCTTAATCATATTTAACGAGGATTAAAATTAAATTATCGTGAAACTAGTCATGGGGGCCTAGCCGCACGGGGGCCTTTGCATTCTCATTGTGCCGAGGGACGCAAAGAGTTTTTAAAAAGACCGGAGAAGCGCAGTGCTGCGTTTGAAGCCAAGTTTATTACTGAGTTGCTTCCGTCGAGGGTGTTTGGTTGAAGGAAGCGTTAACTCAGTCAGCCGTATTCAGAGTAGCGGAGGTGCCGAAAGGTGGCCAGACGGCCGGGCATTCCGGGATCCAGGACTGGGAGCAAAGTGGCATCGGGGAGCTTTGGCCCCTCCCTGTAAGTGTCTCTTTTAAGTCAAACTTGTGTGGTTGCAAGGAGCAGAGATCTTCTGAAGCCAGTGTTAAAAGAAGAACTCGACAGCTTTTTTGTTTATCTACCCCTACTTGTCCTTGGATTATCTCATCCAGTCTCACAGCCTTCGATACCTCTGCTAATGGCTTCTCAATGCCTCGCTTTAGGGCTGAGTCTTTCTCTGATCGCGTTTTATAAAACTGTAATCAAACCCGATGCTGACGTCTCTGTTTCCGCTGCACCACCTAGCGCCCTTCTCTCCCTCTCCCTCTCTCCCTCTCTCTCTCTCTCTCTCTATATATATATATATAAACACACACATATATATGTTATATATATACATACATATGTGTATACATAGATGTACATATATACATATGTGTGCATGTATATGCGTGTGTATATGTATTTATAAATATATATTAAAATATATATATTTTCTCCATTTGTTTATCTGCTTCCTCATTCAAGCACAAGCCCAGAGAGCATGGGCTTTATTCATTCATCGTTTTATTTCTAGCATAGGGAACGGTGCATGGCGTGGAGTCTGAGCTCAGCATTTATTTGCAAGATGAATAAAAAGTTCTATCATAATAGTGTTAAAATGATTAAAAGAGACCGTGAGCGTGGCTTTTGTGCCGACAGCTTCTGTGGCAAACCAAACTCTAAGCCTGTAAACGTCTCACAGTTACGAAATCGAAAGCTAAGGCCGACCCGTCGCGACGCGGGGACGAGCCGGGGCCGACCGGCCATTTCCTGGCTTCGCGTCCGCCTTGTCTTCGTCGGAGCCTCTTCTGAGCTCCCGCGGGTCAAGCGCTCCTTCGCCTTCTTGTTCGGTGCTGCCCGATTCGAATGCCTTTTTCCTCGGCTAAACTCTCGCCGTCTTTTAATTATGCCTCGGTTTATCTTTTAACAACCGCAAAGCGCAGAAGGTCCGTCGGGGTCGTGCTGGAATCAGGAGGTGACGAGCCCGAGGGCCTTGCTTTGCCCCCCGGGCCGCACGGCGTGTGGGCTCTGCTCCTCCCTGCCCGGCCCGCGAAGCGAGCACAGGCCCTGGCTGCTCGCAGACGCTTCCGGCCCGAATGCGAATGGACCTGCAGACCAGGCTCCCCAGCCCTCGGCTCCGTCTCCATCACCCATCACCGCGGACCCCTGCGTCTTTGACCCCGGCTCGTCTAGAAATCACTCTCAGAGGATGCGTGGGCCGCCTTCCGGCCAGGAGCCCAGGCCTAGGCTAGTTAGTTTTGTCCAGAGCCTCGTGACGTACATCTGACAGCTCAGGCTCTGCCGTGGGCTGAGCCGCTTCGTGGGACAGTGGCTAGAGAAGGCTGAGCTGAGTTTTCCAACTGTTTCAAAGTGGGTTTCGATAGACGGGCGAGCCCCGCCTTTCTGCTCCGCACGGGGCCCGTCTCTCCTTCATTCATTTAAGATACCGAAGCACGTGCCGTGCCCCGTGCAGCCTCTGCTCAGCGAGACCGGTGACAGGCGTGCCTCCGTGACATCTTTTCTGTAAATACGCCCCAGCACCCTGCTGTCCTTGGACCTCTCAAAATATCTCCTCGGCGTGGAATTTTTTTTTTTCTTTTTAAAGACATTTTTATGCCAATTACTCGCCTTAATTTATTCTGTTCTTTCTCATCAAAAGGATTCGGTGGCAGTCATCTGACCGGTTTTCTGAGATGATGTGAGGCTTCCTCACTTAATTAGTGTGAGTGGGCGGAACTTCGGCTTGGTAAATAAAATGGGCTGCTCCCAGATATCCAGAAGTGTAATAAATTCCAACTGCTACCTGACGACTTACTGTCTATTCAAAGAGTTGGCCATCTATGCAAATCTGGCATAAAAACATGCTCAGGCCCTCGGACTCGAATGGGCCACCTTGCCCTTTGTGTAAAGGACGCACGGCGTGAGTTATTCTACTTCAAATCACTGTCCGAATCTCCCGTCGAGAGTCTTTGTTTACTTTTCTATTTTCGCGCTTCTTCAGGCCCCAGGTATCTAATGATCTCTCATTATTCGGAGATCACTTCTCTTTTTCTTTTTGAAATTCCCCACTCACCCCTCGCTGCTATTAATTAGGACCAGAGGAGCATTGACTGGGGTTCCTAGAGAAAAGGCATTTTCTTCGGTATTCACACTCTTCGGCCAGTAGTCTCCTACATGAGTCCTTGCTTATCGTGACTATCGATTCTAGGTGCGCGGTGTGTGTGCGTGTGTGCGCAGCGCGCACAGCCATACAAAGAGCCCTGCGCGTGAAGTTGCGATAACCGGCAGTGCACAAAGAAAGGACGACTTCCTAGGACATTTCTCCGGATTAAGGTTTTCTAGAGCTGTGCTGTGTTTTGCAGTTATTTATTGTTTCTATGCATGTTTGTTTAATTTAAAATATTTCCAACACAGATAAAAGGATAAAGGGAGGCATATTGGAAATGTTAAGTGTTTCTTTGAGCAAAAAGCCGTTTGAGTAGGGCGGGGCCGAACCGGACGTGGGGCGGAGCCCTTCACCAACAGGAGCTGGGGACAGACTTTATAGAAGAAAGGCTGAAGCAAGTGAGGACATCATCGATTATCTCCGGTTCTTATCGGTGGTTCATCGATTACTTCTCCACTGTGAATATGGTAGAAACTGACCTTATACAAAAGAAGCGAGATTGTATCGATCCTTGGGTTTGCCTCTTACCATTTCAACAGCTGGAAATTGTGTGAGCTTTGAGATTAAGTCCTGCTCCTGATCAACTTTGTTCTCTATCATCAAAACTGTAGGCCCCAAGACCAACATAAGATCAGGCTGTTAAAAGAGTATGCAAGTGGCCGAGAATTACTCCTCTCCGGGGAGGTAAGATCTAGGCCATCCATGCAGAGTGCTGCACAGGGCACCACGTGTAAGTGTGTCATTCACATTTACACGCTATAGATATTCGTTATCGCAATTTTTTTTTTTCTGGAACATGGCATTCAAGTGTCGTAAAGAGACCCAGCAAATCATGAAAGTTTTCCCCAATATATTTTCCATTTCGCAGCAGTCGTAAGGGGTCTGTCTGTTTTCCTGAGCTTACATTGGTGGGGAGCCAGGCGTGCCTGTTAGTGCAAACCGTCTTTCGGCTTGGCCTGATTATATGCGATGTTCATCCCGCAACGTTTACTGTGCTCAGAAAAGTAAGAATGACGTTGTTGACTTTGCTACCTGGGTTAAATGTCTTGCTAACTGGTTACACGTTAATATTTACCAAAGTTGGCCTCTGAGGGAGGGTGAGAGCATTTTTCCGAATCGGCACGGTCTCCACTCTCATTTGACTTTTTAAGATTCTGGTGTTTCTTTGCTTTATTCTTAACTCAGATTTAAACCTTCGGAAGGGAGAGTGTGTGGTCTTAGCACCTAGAAGCGATGAAGATCAAGTGTTATGTGGACACGTTTACGAAATTAAAAAGAGTGGAGGAAGTGGATCTTAAAAATATCCCAAGAGATGGAAATATGACATTTTTACATTAAAGTTTTCAAAAAAGATAGGATGGGGGTGAACGGTTAAACGCTGAAGCGTAGCAAAGCTCACTAAGTACATCCTTCGATATTTTTGATGATCTGCTACCTAAGAGCTGGCACTTTTTCAAATGTAAAAATAGGTGCTGTTTTTGCTTTCTTTGAGAGTGTTTTTTAGTCTCCTGGCTGAAGTTCAGGGTGATCCCATTTCTGCACTTGGGTACGATGATAGGTTTCACTCTGATTTATCTGTTTACAGTTTGGTTTGGGTTGTACATTCAGTGGATCAGAGCACATGTCATGCAGAATTCCCTATAGATTTCAGAAAAACTGACTTCGCTATTAATGCCTGTATTACGCCAATATTAGGTCTCTTCGCTAAAAGAAAAAGAGAATACTTTTGTGACACTTTTATTGGATTAACAGATGCCTTCGCGTCTTAGTAGTGGTGTGAGGGGGGAGAGGGAGGAGGAACGAGAGAACTAGAGCAAGTTCAAAGTGGGGTTCGGGGAAGACGTGAGCCCCGAGAGGCCTGAGCACGCCGGACTCATCCGTGGCTGACCCCGATGTGCGAATCACGCCTGCAGAGTTCGAAGCAAAGCCCTACCTTTGAGGTGACAGAACAACTTTCTGTTGAAGAATATCTCAGTGCCACTGGTCACCGGTAGGGCCTGGGCTTCTGGCCAGTCCAGAGAGAGGCTGGGGCACGTTCTCCATGCGGAGGTCAGTCCGATGACAAGCATGGAGAACGTGAGGACTTCTTCAGAGAATAGCAAGAAATTCACTCTGGTTAAAGAGAAGTATTCATGTTGATGGATAATGAGAGACAATTAACGATTTGGATCATAGGGTAGGGCAGCGGTCCCCAACCTTTCTGGCACTGGTGACCGGCACTCCTATGAGAATCTAACGCCCGATGATCTGAGGCGGAGCTGAGTTGGCGATGCTGGCGCCGGGGAGCGGCTGCGAATGCAGATGGAGCTTCTTGCTGGCCCGCTGCTCACCTCCTGCCGTGTGGTCTGGTTCCTAACAGGCCACAGACCAGTACCAGTCTGCAGCCCAAGGGTCAGGGACCCCTGGGGTAGAGGATCCTTCACGATTTCATGAGATGTTGGAGCTTCATTCAGCAGTTAGTGGAGAGTCATAGAGGAAGATGGTCAGAATCTGAGCCTGGTGTGCTAATTGAATCTACTCTCAACACAAACATCGACCACTCAGGCCTTCCAGAGAGATGGTTTTCATTACATTCCATAAGTATTTTAGGGAAAAAAATGACTCCACTGTTAGAAACGTACCTCAAAATAAGAAAGTCGCCCTTCCGAAATTCAACTTTTCAATTATTTTGCCCTTTCACTTAGAAATGTTTGTTCTATGTAATAGAATCTGTGGCTTTTAGAAAGGAAATAATATATGATTTTGAAAACAGAAATGGTGTTTAATTCGAAGCTGTCTCTCAGCAGAATACATTGTCGGAGAAGCAAGTCCCAGCTAACGATTTTCATTTTCCGTCTTCATTATCACGCTTATTTCTATTCCACAATTGTCGCCACCGCTCTCGTTTCTAGGGAGATCTTCAAGGCCACTGCTTAAAACACAGGCTGAATGAACATTTCCCTTTCTTTGACATTGATTCCTTACTGTCACCAAGAATAAAACAAAATGGGAGTTGAAGTATCTCTGTTTTATTACTCCGGATAGGTTAGAACTCTCTTTTACCCAATACAGAGAATATTACAGAATTGAGGTTCTTTCACGCCTGGGTAGAACACAGAATAACCCGGATCATGGGCGACTATTTCTTTTCTACGATACACAGCACCGACCTCCTTACGCAGGGAAGCGCGTGCGGATGTGCATCTCGGTGATGGGACCCGGACTGGAGCCCCGCTGACAGTGAGTCTGGTAAACAGAGCCTCCAGCCTCCCTGTCCTGGCCGCATGGGGAGATGTCAGAGAAAAGGAATGGTAATGAGTATAAACAGGCAATCTTGGGCAGAGTTAAAAAAGAATTATGATTATTGAAACTTTACTTTCAGAAGAATTATTTTTCCCATTTAAAAAAGTTCCAATTTTCAATAAAACAACGAATTGAAACAGCACACACCTTTGTGTTTCATGCTTAATGTTTAAAATAAAAGGTTATAAAGCCAGACAGAAAAGGTGTTTAGTCCGTGTAGCCTGGTGAGGCGCAAAGTCCTGCCTTTGCTCAGAGGCAAGGCCTCGAATCCCAGCCCCGTTAATTCTTCGTGTGATTTTCCTTCTAACCTTTACCTTTTTCTGTGATGAAATGAAGGTAAGCTAGTCCATTGTTTGCTCCATTTCAAAAACAGAAGAAAACATCGGGACCAGTCACAGGCCTGAGGATTTTAATTAATGAAACCTCAAAGTTTCAAATATCTTAAGGATTTTCCTTAAAGTAGAAAAGGCAATGCTCACTTAAATAATTATTGATAATAGTTGTATTTTGTAGCAAATATTCTGCTATACTTGTGCATTTTTATTACTATCAAATTTATTCAAAAACCCATGCACGTTTTACCACATTTGTTAAAGACTGTACTTAAATAATTCATATTGAATTAAGACACATCTTATTTTATAGAACATACATATGTATTCTCCTCTTGGGAGCGGTTAGAATGTAAGTTGGAGCAAGCCCTCTCTCTACACAATACCCACAGAGAGCTTCCTACCTCACTTTCGGTAAAAACCAAAGTCCTAACAGTTACGCACAGAAGGGCCATGCAAATCAGCGAGTCCCGAGCCGGCCCAGTGAACGCCTGTCGCTCCAGCGTACCCGTTAATGGGGTCGCTTGCGTCCCACGGCGCCCCGCTCGCCAGCATCCCACAGTCCGCGCCCCGTCCTCTCCCACACCCAGCCTCCACGCCACTTCTGCTGGTCCTTCCTGGGGGGTGCGGGCTCTCCCGCTGCTCTCCCTCACCTCCGCCAGGCTTGGCCCACCTCGGGGCCTTTGCACACGCGGCTCACTGGCTCGGCCCGCCTCGGGGCCTTTGCACACGCGGCTCGCCGGCTCGGCCCACCTCGGGGCCTTTGCACACGCGGCTCACCGGGTCCGGCCCACCTCGGGGCCTTTGCACACGCGGCTCGCCGGCTCGGCCCACCTCGGAGCCTTTGCACACGCGGCTCACTGGCTCGGCCCGCCTCGGGGCCTTTGCACACGCGGCTCACCGGGTCCAGCCCGCCTCGGGGCCTTTGCACACGCGGCTCGCCGGGTCTGGCCCGCCTCGGGGCCTTTGCACACGCGGCTCACCGGCTCGGCCCGCCTCGAGGCCTTTGCACACGCGGCTCGCCGGCTCGGCCCGCCTCAGGGCCTTTGCACACACGGCTCACTGGCTCGGCCCGCCTCGGGGCCTTTGCACACGCGGCTCGCCGGCTCCGGCCCACCTCGGGGCCTTTGCACACGCGGCTCGCCGGCTCGGCCCGCCTCGGGGCCTTTGCACACGCGGCTCACCGGGTCCAGCCCACCTCGGGGCCTTTGCCTGCGAGTGTGGCGGACAGACACACGCCGGGTTTCTCTGTGGCCGCCGGGGAAAACGAGGCCGGAGGGGCGCGGGGCAGCGCGGGGACGCAAGCGGGGCGTGCGTGCGGAGCCCCCGCTTCCTCCTGCCACCCCCTGTCCTGCTCGCGCCCCTGCGGGCCCTGCACGGAGCCTGCTACACGGAGACGCGGTTTGCGCAGCCCAGCCCCGCGCAGCCTTACCCAGCCCTAACGGAGGGCGACTTTGGGAATGAGTCTTTTTCCTTATTTTTCAGTGTTTATTGTTCACTCGCCCTATTAAAATGTAAACTCCACAGGGAGCAGAATGTATGTATATTCTATTTAATGCTTTATCCAGCCTAGAAAAATTCCTGGCACAAAAGAGGTCTTCAGTAAATATTCTGAATATTAATAATAACGCTTAGATAGTAGTTATTAAGTCTTAGGTATTTTTCTGTGCACTAAGGATACATTTAGCTTGAAAATAGAATTATGTGCTGATCTATTATCTCCTTTATCTTATAAGAAGCAATCGATTTATAAAGATGTTAAGTGCCTTGCACTAGGTCACATAACTAATAAGTTGGAGAGCTAGAGTTTGAATCAAGGCGGCTGTTTGTAGCAAAACTGAAAATACAAATGGAAATACGAAATGTATCCTTACCCCCACGACACAAAGTCTAACTATAACATCCCAAACCGTTACCTTAAGTCAACTCTCTGGACAGGCTTAATGATTAAGAAGAAATATTGCCATTGGGCTTATCTTTAAAATTCTAACCTTAAAAGGTAAATATAATTGGCAATAGCATGCCTTTTGAAAGATATCTCTAACCTTAATGGAAACAAATTTCTCTGGGCTTAAGCAGGCTTGCCAAACTTGAAATCTCTTTGAAACTAAGCCCTTGCTTAGTTCAGGAAAACAAGAATTCAACTCACATCTGTGGTGCCTTCATTAACGGAATGTCAGATTGTTTGCTTTATCAGCCTAGTCCGCTCGGTATGGTGCCCAGAAACTTTTGACCCAAACCTCTAGTTTTCTTGTGATTAATATTTTATTAAGCATTAATAAATACAAAAGAAAGAGTGCCTGAAAGGAATGTGATCACATTTATCTCCGCAGTCACAGGGGGAGACAATCTTTCTTGATATATAGCATCTATGCACCACTGTGATATTTATCTTGCAGATTTTCCCTCCATTTCTAAAACTATCCTAGGACAATGAATTTATTTAAAGAAAGAGATTACGTTTTATTAACCAAACAGAGAAAATAATTCAATTTCAAATGGCCCGGAATGCTTTTTAAAACCTGATAAATGTTTGTTCATCTTCCAGGTGGGGACTGGGTTGTCCTTGTGGCTGCATCTGTAGTCACGTGACCTGAGGCTGGGCTGGGCTGGCGTTTGTGGGTGTGTGTAGGAAAAAGAGCTGGACAGGGAGCCCCGTGGTGGCTCCTGATGTCTTCCATGAGACACGTAACTACCGTAGCCCTCCAATCTCTATTTACATTTATACGTCTTCGTGGAATTATTCTAGGCTACAGAATTTTGCGTAATTTCCATCCGGTGGTAGAGTTATTGAACCACAGGTAGTTCTGGCCACTTTTAGGGATGACCGCCTTCCTTTACTGCGAAAAGGGCACGTGGCTCAGTGTGCATGTCTTATCTTTACCCTTCCCAACAAATCCATGGGGTAAGCGCTCTGCTCTTTGTTTGAGGAAAATGAGGATCGGGTTTACAGGGTTTCGATAAAGGACCGAGGCCACCCAGGAAGTTGTCGGTGGAGATGAGGGGAGGGCATGGCTGACCCTGTGGATTCGCCCTCAACTTCTGTGTTTAAGTCCCGAGACCACGGGCAGCTGGCCCGAACGGCCGAGAGAAGTGGAGTGAGGCTCTCTCGTTCGTAACTCCGTGTTGTCGATGACAGCTCACTGTTTTTTTCTACAAAGATACTCAGTATCACTAACGTAATCACTTTTCTTTGTCCAGTGGGCTTATTCTCTCCTGTACATCCGGGACAAGCAAACTTAAGGGCAGAGGAGGTGACGGGGTCATTTCACGGCCTCCGCTGGGCTGCTTTTGAGGGGTAACCCACACAGCCCACAGGCACTCGCTTCTCTTGCGTTCCCTGCCCGCACCCCCGAAATGTGGGGTGAGGCTTACCACCCACTTTCAGGAAGTCGCCACCGCCAATACATTCACAGATTCCGGCCTTCATACTAGGACCCCTCATGCCTGATGTAATGTACAGCAGTAGCTCTCTGGCGGGTGACATCGAGAAAAAGGGAAAGGCTCCGCGGAAGATCCTTTATTTTCTACGCTCATCCTAAGTGATAAAATCTAGGCTGGAGGAATCGATGTGCCGTGACGGGTACCCCGGGAGGGGCGAGGGGGTGGGAAACGGGAGACAAAGGTTTCTAAAAACTCACATTCTAAGGATAAAACGATTGGCTCTACAGAACCGAACTCACCGAATGAATACTGTTTTGCACGGTTCAGATCGCCGTTAACAGAGGCTTAAACGCCATCGGTCATCAACCTTCTAGGGTCGCTTCCAGTCCTTGCTCCCCGAGAAGGCGGGCTACCGCTTCCTCCGTGAGCTCAGGCTCTGTCACGGCGTAAATCAGAAGCCCTCCGCTTTCAGAGTTTTCTCAGGCGTGGTGATCCTGTTGTGTTTATCCTGTGGCTGTCTCTGCTGGGATCGAATGATTTCTCACATGCGCCCAGTTATGTCTGAGTTCTCAGTCGTTAAAACTGCTCGGAGCTCACTTTGCATTGGACTTGACTTCTCTCCGAAATGCTGTATAACGGGCCGGTGGCCTGTTTAACTTCTTAAATGTGGGGACAGTTTGCCTATCACTTTACCTTCAGCTCTGTCTCCTAATTTTTATCGTGTGTGTGTGTGTGTGTGTGTGTGTGTGTGTGTATTCTGTACCCACTTGAGAACTCTCTGACATAAAAATGACAATTTATTTTGCACACCCCCCACCATTAAGACAATTTATAAGCATTGAATCGTAACTAAAAAACAAACAAACAAACAAACAAACAAACAAAAAAACCTTCCCTTTGTACAAAGTCATGACTTATTTTGTAAAATTTCACCCTAATCCTTTGAAATGACTGTCCCGGAGCAGCTCTGTACTCATGCATGAAGACGGCATTGAACGATGTCATCGATTTTTATTAATTTATCTTATTTTTAGAATACCCTCATGTGGCATTTTCAAAATTCCTAAATAGTACATATAAAACAACAATTTCTTTCCCCAGATAAATTGTTTTAATAAACTTTATCATTCCTGGGATATTATAAGACAGCCAAATGACATTTAATAATTTTTTGTTTTGTAGATCTGGAGAGATTTGAGTTTGGGGCTTGTGGCTTGCAACCTGGACTCAGCTGGTGGCAGCAACTGGCTCTCAGCGTCGGCCGCCCCTCTGAACGGCGAGGTGGTAAGTTAGAACACGTCAGTGATTTTGTGATTTATTTCATGCTGACCACACTCGTTCTCTAAGAAAGTAATTGTGGAGGGCTGTGGAAGTTCCAATGGTTTACTTAATTTTAATTACAATGCCTTTTCTTGGAACCATTCCTTATAAATCTCGCTCTGTCGGGTTTGAAGGAAGAACAGGTAAGTGTCAGTGATTGGTCCTGGCCTTTTTGTACTGCGGCTCTTTCCTTCTCTGCCTTCCCTTGGTTGTCTCAAGTCCAGTGATGCTCGCGACTACTACATGGCAACTCTTGTGATCTTGAACTTGGGAGGATTGAACTTCCGCGTGAAGTATTGGGTACATTTCGCCCACCAGGGTGTGTGTTTAAGTTGTGAGAATGTGGAATGTTCTCAAGAATTCTGCGCCTGACTTTCACAGAAGGGAGAATCTTGGTGCTCGAGGCGGGGTGGCTCTGTGTTTATGAAGCTGGTTAGCGGCGAACATTTCCAACAGGCGCCAAGGACCGTGAATTTCTGGTCGTGTTCATTGAACTTCCTAACATGACGTACCCTGTCAGATCCTCAAATACAATCCGTTGCCAAAACAAACTGGACAGGGTGCCTGGTGTATGGGGTCTCCGCTCCCTGGAAGCCGGATTGATAGGCCATTTGTATACATTACAGAACAGACTTCAGTTTTATGTCAAAAATGTGAGGCTAAAGAGTCTATTTATCCATAATTGATGCCCCCAGTGCAGAACATTTGGTTAACATTTTAGAAAACTGATGAACTTGAACATTCAAATTAATATTTCAGTGAATTTCAATCTTTAAATTCTGCTTTGTACGTTTCACAGTCGTTGAGACCGATAGTGCATCTCTACTGTGTTTAAGTCAGGAACTGCAAAAAATTGGGAGAAAAAACCCACATCCAATTATATATAAAATATTTCCTCATAAATCTGACATCTTTTGGTAAATAAAAATGTCACATTTTCAAATGACATGATATATATTATTCATTTCCATAATAGTAATAATTCATACATGCAGATACGTATTTGGACAACTCGATTGGAGAAAAAAAAATAAACATTGGTCATGATCGTGAATGTAACTCTTGTAAACATTTCAGGTTAACAGTTTTGGGAATAATTGTGCCCACGCGAGTTTATGATGAATGGTGTCAGTGAAAATATCTGTCGTGATGAAATACAGGCTTTCTCCAGTATTCTGTTGTCTGTTTTATGTTGCCATGGCTGACTCTCTACCTTCTTTCTAACGCTGTTTGGATGGACAGTTTCTTCAATGAACTAGGAAGTATAAATTGGAAATATATTGAGCAAATTGTTCAAGGTGTCTTGTTCCAAAGAAAGAATAATTCCTCCGTTAATATTTTATAGCTTCATGCTAATGAGGAGCTTCTTCAGCTACCAAGAGAGCAATTCAGGCCGCAAAGTAGAAGTAACTTTGCAACCAGCAGAAGAAATCAGCACTGAAATCTTTGCCGGAATGTTGTGGGCTTTTTTAATGTTTTCAGTTTCTGCTAATAAGGCATCCAGCTTAGTTATCAATCTGCTTGGGCTTCACTAGCTCAAGGCTTGATTTTAAAACCTGGAAATCTTCCTTCGTTAAAGGGGAGACGGGACGAGGCGAAGGAACATGAAAGGACACGGTACAAATGAGGTCCGTTAGCGATGATCAAAAGCAGAATGTGAAGAAATGTTGGCAGGAAGAGGCGGGTCACCCTTTTCCAACTCAGGCTAATGATTTTTTTTTTTCCTTGTCATTCAACTAAGGATCTCACCTCAAAGCCCCTGAGTGGGAAGTTTTTATTCTTGTTTTGGTTTTAAATTTTACCCTCAAAATGAAGTTTCTAACATATTAGCAATGTGGAAAGAACAGTGCATTAGCAATAGAAAGGCCGAGCGTCTTTTCTGGGCTATGTGGGGCTTTGGGGAATGACCCAACATCACCGGCATAAATAGAGTCGTTTCTATTGATGAGAACATGGCCATCGCGTTTCCTTATCTATAACATGGTTTTGTGTTTCTTTGGGATCATATTGCCCTATTAACTGTATTAAAATGTTGTCTTTTTCTGTCTACAGGATCCATGTATTTGTGTTTGCTTGGCTTAGTAACATGGTATAGAATCACCGTACGTTCCATTTCAGTAAATATTACTTGTTTTTTAATCAAATGAATTGTAACTCTTTACCAGTCCTTGATGGTCTTATGAGCCAGGTAACAAATGCACCTGCCATTGGTCACATTTCATATGAAATGCACATGTTTCTGTGTTTACACAGACTTTTATGTTCTATTTATGACACAGAAGAGAAGTAATGTGATCCCCATTTTCAGGCACTGAATTTTGACCTTGAAAGGGCACACATACAAAGGATTTACGTTATTTTTCTCTAGGCAGCTTTGAATTTTTCTCCCCAAATCATCTTGGGAGACCTGTTGGTGATTATGTTGCATAGCATCGCACTGTGCAAACGGACAAACGTAACTGAACATCTGGGTGAGAGATTCCAATACTTACAACTCATGGGGTTTAAAGAGATAAGAACCGCGAGACGAGTGTGGTATGTGAAGAAGCACATTGATACTGCGTCGTCAGTCAGTTGAATTTGCTTATAATCGGAGCTTCTTCGTATTGGATATTGTTATTTTAAAATGCTGACAAAGTTGGTAAACGTGACTTTTTAAACTGAGGTCCATGGAGCTCTGAAGGTAGATTGAGATTTTCCAAAGGGTAGTTTGGGGAAATACATTCTTAAATGGACTTGGTGCCTGGCGTCAAACACACACACACAGACTTCGGTTCGAGTTTATTCTGTCTGAGCCCAAGGACAGCGGGTCGTGACAGGCATTTTCTTCTGCTCTTGTTCGCTAAGACGTCGTTAAGGGTCACGCATGTTCAAACAGAGAGCAGAGGTGTGTGACAGCCAGTGAGTGTGTATCGTTATTATTAGTCTGTTCTTATTAATTTAGCACACGACATAGATTACGGAGAACGTTTTACAAAGCATCTAGCTATTTCTTGGAAATTGGGTCATTTTAATGGCAATGCACGCCACCAGATAAGAAAAGTCTTCTTCAAGAGATTTGCTCAGTTTATTGTGTGAACAAGAACAACTTTGACCGAGTCGCTGTAAAAGCCAGATCATTTGCTTTCCTTTCTCCCCACAGCCATTATCCTGAACGAGACACACACTAGGCAGAAAGGAGTTTTGAAATTGCCTTGGTTTGCTGATTCAGTGCAAAAACCATCTGGGGAGTGATCAGTATCAAGTTCTTTGCTCGGCGAGGAGGCCTCGCATGTATGTCCCTTGGCCAGGGTAGGCGACAGGGTGACCACGTTGGTGCAGGGAGCCAGAGGGGCGTATTAAAATATGTTCAAAAGAGGGGGCCAGCGTCAGAGGGGTGTGGGCGCCCGCTGATGGGACAAGTCAGGGGAGCTGGCCAGCAGCGGGAGTTGAGGCTTAAGGTCTGAGAGGCTGACAAGTGCCAGGCGGAGTCACTGGCAGCGGGAGCTAGTGGACGAGAGGGATGATATTCTGAGCGAAGATCTCACGCAGCCGCCCGTGACCTAGTGCTCTCAGGTGCGCAGTGACCTGTGTCATCGGTGACTTGTGTCACTTACTGGGCCCCGGATGGCATGAACAGCCATCTTTAGGAAGTTTTCTTCCCCAAATCTGAAAGCCAGAGCTTAGTTTAGTTGTTTCTTTATCTTTATAGTGGAATGACTTGTGGACACAGATCTGTGCCTTGGAGATGCTGCGGTCTTTGGTCCTTAATAAGAGAAAATTGAAATTAGATTCATGCTGGTTACATTCTGTGCAAACGATAGTGTAGAAATTCAATAGTATTTATTTTTATCAGTATTGAATGTGAATTACCTTGCTACCTGGAATACATTTTTGCTGAAATTGGGTCAAATGGTTAGTGCAAATGATCCATAATGTTACATTGTTATTGGTCTAATGGGCAGGACCCAGGGAGTAAAGGACACTATTGGGATTTTATGGATTCTGTAAATGTCATAATCTCAAGATGAGAAACCATCTCTGTATCACAGTAAGGCTCAGTCACTCTCATGGGATGCAGTAAATATCTAGTCCCTAGAGACACCAGTTGTGTCTCGGAGGCCAAGCATGGGGGTGAAGCGAGAGCCCTTCCTGAGGGAACCCCTCCCTCCCACCCGTTTACCCACAGCCCCCATCCGGGTGACCACTGAATCGCTTCTGTCACCCCAGTTTCCTTAGCTATTTCTAGCTTATAAATGGAATCATAAAGTGTTACATGCTTTTCTCTCATTTCTTCATGCGGCATACTTATTTCTAGAAATTTCTTCATTTCATATTTGTCCATTATTTCAAGTGATCTATTTGATTGACATATAATTTTTAACACTATTTTTATACCCTTTTTATTTGGCAAGGTCGGGAGTAATGTTCTCGCTTTCATTTCTGATTTCAGTAATTGTCGTCTCCATTTTTTCTTCTTGGCCCGTCTAGCTAGAGGGTTGCCAATGTCGTCGGTTCATTCGAAGGACTAACTTTGGTTTTGTTGATTGTCCCCATTGTTTTGTCTTCTCTGTTGCTTTTATCTCCACTGTAATTTTTATTATTTGCTTCCTTCTGATTACTTGGTGCATATTTTGCTGTTCTTTTTCTAGTTGATTAAGGGGCAGAGTTATGTTATTGGTTTGGCATTTTTCTCTTTTAACATAATTAATCGTTGCCATAAATTAATAGCTGAGTATTGCTTTCATCGAAGTTTACAGATTTTGGTATGATGATGGCCGTAATTCCTTGAGTTTAGCACCTTGATCACTGGTGCTCTCATTCAGAGAGACAAGTTGTCTTCTTTACACACAGCTTACAATGGTGGGCAGACACAGGACAACTTCTGTAAATACTCCTATTAAGAGAGGGAACATGGGAGTCATAAATAACCACCTAACCGTGCACATTCTGAAATCCAGAGAGCAAATGTCTGAAGTCCTTGGAGCAGGTTCCAAAGCGTGGGGACAATTTTCTGGGGCCCTCCACTCCTGACTGCGGGCTCTCGCCATTGCTCTCTCTTGAAACGAACTCCACGCTTGTAGCTGAATCGGTTTCTCATTCTGCTCCCAGATACCAGAGTTTTAAGGGTCCAGCATCATCTTAAAATTTGGTATTGTTTCTTTCCTTTCAGTCCAGCTGACAATGTTTCTGATTTGACTTTCTTAAAAATTGTGTGGATCTTCTATGAATCTCATTAGAATTTACCCCACTGGACAAAAACCACACTTGCAAACACCCTTTAAATAAGGTCTGCTGTTTGAGCTCCTGACATGATGGCTGAGAAACAATTCCCCTAAGCTTCCTCGAGATGCTTTGTTCAATAGAAGTGCTCTGTGGGACACATTCTCGTCTCTTCAAAGGGCCTTTGTGTGACTGAATAATATTCGGATATTTTGACCTTTCTGGAGTTTTACAGTCACATCTCTGGGTTTTATCTCTAGACCTTGCCTCCCTAAGAGTCTCTCAGGTAGTTTCCTCATTTAGCTGCTCTTTGCTCTTTGAAGACTCAGACGTTCCACAAACATCAAGTCCTTTTTTGTTTGGTAGTTTATTAGCTCTCTTTTTCTCTTCCATTTTGTTATAAGTAGCAAGAAAAAAACAATGTGGCACCTTTTGCGTTTTGCTTGGAAATCCGTTTAACTAGATCTGCAGATTCCATGAGGCACATTTTCTGTCTTCCACATTTTCAGGGTGGGGAGATGTTGCTAAACTTTCTGCCACTACAAAGCAAGGATTCGTTTTCCTCCGGCTGCGCATTGTACATTCCTCGGGTACTTGTCCAAAGCAAGTCACTGCGCCTGATGACGTAAAGGTCTGCATATCACGAGCCCTGCGTCACTCCGATCTTTTTCCAACACTGACTGTTGACATGCACATTTAAAAAATCTGGCTGACTTTAAGAGATTTATTTTTATTACCAGTTTTAAGCAAGTTGAGTATTGCGTGATTTTTCCATAGTTTCACGCATGCTTCCTGTTTTGGGTTTTGTCGAGATTCACTCATCTGCAGGTTTGTAGAATTTGTCATATTTTGGAAAGTTTTCAGTCATTATTTATTTTATTTCTTTTTTTGTCTCCCTCTCTCATTGCTCCTTTTGGGGGACTCCAATTACTTACATAGTTGACCACTCGAAGTTGTGCCGCTCAAAGATGTTTCATTCATTTGTAAACAAATTATTTTCTGTATGTGTTGTATTTGAGTGTTTTGTTTGCTGTATCTTTAAGTACAATAATCTTTTCTTCTACATGCCTAATTTGCTGTTAATTCTATTCAGTGTTTTTTTCATCTTACATATTATTATTTTCATCTCTAGAAGACCATTTTATGCCTTTTTATGTCCTTTATGTTTCTACTTAATTTGCTAACCATGCAAAATACAGTTACTGTTTTAACATCCTTTCTGGCCAATTCTGCCGTCTGTGTCATTCTTGGTCTTTGATTGATTGATCGATTTCCCGCCTCCCCATGGGCCGTATTTTGTAGTTTCTTTGCATGTCTGTTCCCATTCAACTGGCTTCCGAACATTATGTATTTCGCATTGTCGGATGCTGGAAACTTAGCATTCCTATAAAGATGTTGAGATTTGTTCTGGAACACAGTTAAATTGCTTAGAAACGGTTTGGGTTTTGGGGGTCTGGTTTTTAAGGGAGCGGCATTTGGTCTAGAACTGATTATTCCCCAGTTTTGAAGCAAAACTTATCTTCGTACTGTACCCACTGTCCTGTATATTCTCGGTTTTCAGCAAGGTCAGCGGGAGCAAGCGTTGTTCCAGTTATCCGCGGGAGCACTGAGCCCTGAACCCCTGAGATGCTCATTTGGTTCTTTCTCCACCCTCATGCGTTTCCTCCCCTGCATGCCCTGAGCATCACTTTGTCGGGTCCTGGGAGGAATTTTCAGCTGATCCTTGGAACCCCCTGCGCTGTAGCTCTCTGGAAGCCTGCTCTGTGACCTCTAGCCACCGTGGTCTCCCTGGATGCTCAGCTCCATCGCCTCGATTCCTCGACTTTAAAAGAGCATTCTTGGAAAGTACTTGTGTAATTGCCTTGGCTCCTTTTGGTGCCTGTGTCCCTGTGATGAAACATACCAGGTCGATGAGACACAGGTGGAGCGGAGCTGAGTTGCCTCAGTTGCCAAGTCCAGACGACGAGAACAGTGCTGTCGAGCATCGGTTAGCTCGGCCCAGACAGGAAGCAGCACACAGTCGTTACCGAAGGTCATGTAGTGGTCTGATTATGGGGAGGAGACTCCGTCCCATTGCGGTGGCTATCAATCACGGGTGTACTCTGCAAGAGGAAAAAGTGTCTAATTTAGTTAAAGTGCTGTGTTCAAAGTACTTGGTGAAGCAGCATTTAATTCCCATTATACCTTTTGGCAAATTTGAGATGATATAAAGTATTGAGAGTTCAGATAAAATCTTAGGCATAGATATTAGAAAAATAAGTGAAAATATAACATCACTTAAGAAGATGTGGACTTACACTTCTCTGAAAATCAATGATGCTAAATTACAATAAGTAGTCAGCATTTATAAATTAATAAAGAATCACGTGCTGTTAAATAGTTACATTATAACATTATTTACATAGTGAGTGCTCTGATGTGTATATGGGGTGATAATCTGTTTAGCTCCAGTGGAAGTACAGCTCTTCGCCTTGTCAAGAAGTCTAGTTTATGACAATTTCTTTCTTTTGTATCATAGAAAAGGCATAACCTATTGCCCTTGCATTTAAATGAGCCGATGGAATTATGATAGTTAAGGAATATGATTAGCGAAGTGATTTAGTAACTTGCTTCAGGTTTGTTTACAACTTGGTGATAACGTCATTACGGCCAAGTTTCCATTTGTTTTTAAATATTCGACCTATTGTGCTTGTCCACTCATCATCATTCTACCGTTATTTCTCGTCCTTCTGGCAGTAGTATGTAGGAGCGGTACTTTATTAAACAGGATTCTTGGGCTTTGGGTAATGATTTGTTTTTCATACATTGTTCAGAAGCTCTGAAAGTTGTGTGTGTGTGTGCGTGCGCGCGCGCTTGTATACGAGTGCGTAGAGTCGTATTACCTTACGCCTACATCCCCATTGAATCAAGATTCATTTCTCCATGTATTCATTAAACTGCCAATAATGTCAGTGATATTTTGTAAATGTTTTCATTATCTGTAACTAATTTAATTTTTCTTTAATTTTCACTGCTATGCAATTGTCAGTTACTACAACTCACAACTGTTATATTTTTAAAAGACTACTGCTTCCTATGTGCTTGGTTAAAAATAGTTTAAAAAATTAGCATGTGATGCTTTGAAAAATTGAACCGATTTTAACGAATACTGTTTTCTTATCCTTGTGTTCAATTATATTTCATATTTGAAAGACCTTACAATGCTATCATGGAAAAATCTATAAAACTTATAAAAAGTGTTGAGTCATATAAGAGAAACATCATTTTAAAGACACAGATAAGCTAGCAAGAGAGCAAGAGAAATCCCTTAGGCCCAGCAATAAAGATGAGGAAAACCAGAATGGCTAGATGTCTCTGTGACTTCAGCGATTCTAGGGGCACCGCCAGTCTCAGGATCAAAGAGGTGGCCTTTAGTTGTCATAAAGGGGCGGGGCAAGAGACACGGCTTTGAACTTGTACAAAGCATCAAAGTTTTTTTGAAATTCTCTCAAAAAGCCAGTCTCATGGAAGAGTTGAAACAGCAGTGGGGGGAGAGGGGGAAATTGAAAATAATTCTGGTCACTGTCAAAGACAGTATGAAATCTGTCTGCGCCTGACTAAACGGGATAAAAGTCACACCTGAGAACTGGTGTAACAGCCTAATGTGCAAATGTTTAGTTTTTTGTGTGTGTTGCAGGAAACATCAGGGAAAAAAAATTAATATGAGTGGTACTGAGTTTCAAATAGCCCCAGGACACCTAGCGAAACAAATACAAACTTCTGTAGAGAAACACACTAAGATGCTTTTGCAGCCTAATTTAATCACACGGGAAGAAAGCCTCCAGGAGCAGGGTTCAGCAAAACGACAAATGGCAGAAACAGCCCCGCAAGTCCCAGTTATTGAATTAGCACCTGTAGACGTGAGTTCGTATGCTTAAATTAGCAAAGAACTACAAAGGGAAGCAAGCACAAAGAATATACCAGATTTAAAAAAGACAAGGCAGATCTAAAAGAGAAGCGAAATGCATATTAAAAAAATAAAAATAATTATACAATTATACAGTAACGTAGTACGATTATATATATTTCTATTCTTTGAAGGACTATCTTCTTTCAAGTGCACTGGCTGTATTAAACAGCAGAGTAGACATTGCGTACAGCTGAAAAGTGAATTGGTCAGCCACGTGACAGAGACGCAGTGAATAGAAAAGCAACGGGGAAAGACGAGGACACCTTTTAGAGAGTTGCAGAAACGGAAGTCTGATTCGAAGAGATAATTTATGAAGATTTTCTGTAAGTGATGAAGATGCGACCAGTACTCAGCGTTTAAACATACAGTTCCAAAAAACTCACAAAGATGTGCGCAAAAATTATATATACTCACAGCTATAATTATACATACCATTGTGTACATGTCATATACCTATATATGTGTGCAAGTACAGGTATGTGTACATAACATACACGTGTATAGGTACTGAATGACCTTCAAAAGACCAGTAACACATTACATGTGTTGGCTTCATAAAATGAATATGCTAGAAAGGACTGGATCGATACTGGATTTATCGGAGCTGTGCGACTGCATACATCGGCAGGGTCAATGCTCAAAACCCTACCGAAAGAAACAGAGCGCATTGCAGAACGACCCCTTCGTTCTTTTCATAAGACACTGTGAAAAGTCCCAAACTCGTGAAATAATATTGCCTCGCTGTGGGGTTCTGCACATGAAGTAGCAGTGTAAACTCATGCGACAGAATGACAGATGCCAGCTCAGGAGTTTCTAACCGAGCGTGTGGTGTGCGTGTGTGTGTAGAAATGATGAAATAAACAGCAGTTTTTAATGTTTGCTTTCTTTTCCTGGAATATCGGGTACACACACACATTCTATATACTTATATGTTTATATGTATATTGATTTGCATATAAATATATATTTACATATTTTCATTTTTTACTTTATCCTCTGTCCCCTCTGGTGTGACGTAGTTCACCATGTTGTGACAGAGACAACGGTACTTAGTACTGAAGGTTCCCATAGGCGACACTTTAAGGTGTGTTTCCTCTAAAGAGGAGCAGCATAGAAAGGAGAGAGCAGGTGTAAAGGGAGAGAGATTAAGGGAAGTCTCCTTCCGTTTGCTTTTGTTTTCCAAACGCGTCGGTATGCGCACGGGAATGGCCTATTCCAAGAATGATGCCAGGGCGTGTGGCCAAGGGCGCCCAGTGAGGGAGATGTCCTGCTTCCGGAGGGGGAGCACGAGCCTGCTTCCCGGCCAACCGCCCGCGCTGCAGGGGCCAGGGGCACAGCCGCCGCTTCGTCTGCCTGGCGGCTCTCGGTGTCGCTCAAGGACGTGGCTCTCCCGCCGTTCTGTGCACTCGTGGTGGGATGGTCCATGCCACTGTCTTCCTTTTGAGAGTCCAAGCTGTGGGCACGTAGCCGTCGGGCCACGGCTAGCCATGCAAAAATTCAGTTGTTTATTTCTGTTCTACATGACAATCCAAGCTGGTCTGCTTTGCAGGGTCATCCAGAGACTCACGGTATTTTCCATTAAAGTCTTGCCTTGTCTGCTTGAAAAAGCTGATTTTCACGCGTGCTTGCATTCCAGCTGTCCAGAGGGTGGGGGCAGCGGGCGCGTGGGCTCAGGCCGAGGCTGCGGATCGGCCCGCATCACTCATGCCGGAGGAGAGCCTCGTCAGAGGGCCACACGTGGGGACGGGGAAGCTGGGAAAGGCAGCCATGAGCTCCGGAAGCGAGGAGGCGGATTTCGCTAGACAGCTTACACTCTCATCCCAGTTAGCCACACCCGTTTTCCACCTGGGATGTGCGTCTCGCCTGGTGACGCAGGCGCCTGAGCAGTTTAGTCGTGCCACACGCAAAGTGAACTCTGGTTTCTGCTCCGTAGATCGTGGAAGAGCTTCGCTTCCAGTCTTTTCTTGTGAAGCTTTTAGCTCTCTCTCGCCTCTTTTGGCCTCTTCAGTATATACTTTCTATTTCTCAAGTTAGCCGGATTTGCTTCATGTGGCTTGCACACGGAGAACCATAACAATTACAAAATAGAACCTAAAAAAAGGAAGTTATTGTCTCTAAGGTACAATGTGTTGGGGCCCTACTCATCATCCATATGCAAAACATTTGAGTGTATACATGTCTAAAGCTCCCAGCATCAAAAATGTCTAATAAGCTAAATACCATTTTTTTTTGTAATAATACTTTTATTTTTTTTAACCTTGGTTGTTAGTACAGTATTATCGCTTCTAACTCTGTTTTTTTTTTTTTTTATTTTCTCATTTGAAACTTAATTTAACCTTCTCTTCTAACTTAAATGTGTGTATGTGTGATTGGCTTTGAGGCTTTGAGCGTATTTGTAGGCATGCGTTTAAAATGCAACTATATCTTAAGTTTCATTTGACTCTCAGATTAAACGTCACCGAATTACAGCTCTTTGTATTTCAAGTCTATAAGAAAAGAGTCTTTCTTTCTAGAAAGCTTATTTATGTCTTCTTAGAATTGGGCGTTTAAACTGCTTGCGATAATAAAATTGGTGTGTACTTAATTACCCAAAGCGTGAACACTTATAATTAAGGTTTCGGATCGGAAAAATATAGGCCCCCTAGGGACTTTTGTGTCGTATATTTTTGAAACGCAAGCACACATTTGACTTAAAGGCTCTAAAAATAAGCACTTTCTATTATTGGAGGTTACGTAGTTCTGATTTATCTCTATAATTTTTATTTTAATTATCAGATGTAAAATGATGCTGCCTCATTGGCATAGATCTAAACTGACGCAGATTAGTATATTACTGAGTGATGTTTTAATGATTTGCAAATGATTTATACCCCAAAGAACAGTGATGGAGATTTACCAAGTCCTATAATTTTTGGTGTACAGGTTTTGCTGGGGAATCTACCATGGTGTTAGTGAACTGAATGCCAAAGGTTTAAACAAATGCTAAAAACAACGAGTGTTTAGACATCTAGTAAGTCAGGATATGTTTTTGTTTCCCTGAAGTAATATCGCAGAAGATAAGTTTTGTTAAGAAAAACAAAACTGGTTGTTCATTTTCTGTCTACTCTTCCTTAGAAAAAGTAATTTCTGAGTTCTGAGCTAAAGGAGAAGTAAATAAAAGCACTAATGGAAATAGCTTTAGAATTGATTAGCAATAATTTTTCACTCTTCAAATTATCATAGTAAACTAAATTATGAAGCTATCATAAATCTCCACAAATAAAAATTTTAATTAAAACCTAAAAGTCATTTAAGGAATCCCATACAGAAGATTACAAATGTAAATTCTTTTGTTATTTTCAATATAAATTATTATCATTCGATTGGCCAACCTTATAGTTTTAGTATATGAAACCACTTTAAATGCAAATTCAAATGACTATATTCAATTATTTGTATGCATTCATAGTTATTCAGTGCATAAATATATGGAAACTTAGAAGTAAATATTACGAAGTCCTGCTTTTAAAAATATGTTTGTTTTTTACTTTCTCATATTTAAAAAATGTGTTCCATCAGTTTAATCCATGTTTGGGAAGGGACAAATGTGATCATATTTAATTTGCTTAAGCTTGGAATAACATTGAAAAAAATGAAATTTAATACTTACATGACCATACTTGGACTAGAAATGCTGGTTAATGGAAAGGCCATTCGGCTGAGCAAAGTTGACAAAGCAATGAACTTATTAGATGTTCTATCAACAGTGACTCTGACCTTCGCTCGAATACAAAGCCCTTCTAAGAGTTTTCTGGGGAAAATAAGATGCATCTGGATGGATGGGTCCATCCATAATTTTAATTTTAATTTTTATTCTACGTTTCATTAGAATTTCAATATCGTAATGAACCATAAGCATCTTAAGGAACCTTTATATCTTATGTTTTGTCTCATATTTAACATAAATCATGGCTACTCCCTTTTTCCGACTCTTAATATTTTAGCAAGTTGTATAATGTTCATATTTATATGTTTTTTTCAAGGTTGTTAACATAATTCACACCATACTTTTATATGCTTTCCTTTCCTCTTCTGGGACATATACATGAAAGAAAGCCAGGAACATGAGAAGCTTGCAAAAATTCAATGGTGTCTTAAACTCACGGCACCAAACCACATCACTGAGAGAGAATATATTTCTGCAGTAAACGTGAAACTTGTATAAAATTTAGTTTCAATTAATAATGAAAAAAATGTCTTTATTGGACCACATGCCATTTAGTAGGGTGTGATTTATAGTCCCAGTGTTTGAAGAGTACTTTAGTGAGTTCAGATCTCATACCAGATGAGATCAGTCGTAGCTTCTTTCTCGAACACGACACAGAACAATTGTTATACATTCTTTTCCGTGAATTTCTCAAGGAAGTTTAAATAAGCCTCCTAAGTAAGAACACAGGACCGGTGAAATTCAGGAGGGGTACTTGGTCCCTGATACGTAAAAGAAATTCCAGGGTCGTCCCCAGGATGAAGACACGGGGTTTCTGTTGAGTCCTCACCGTCCATCACTAAATATGATTTCAGAGATTCCGTATATCAAGGACTGAAGATATCAAACAACGGCCCATCTGTCCAGAACATGTTTCTCTGTGATCCTTCGGGAAACCTCCACCTACGCTCCTGGAGGTGAACACCTGCTCTCCACCTCTCCAGGTGTTTCCTCACCATCGGGTGACGCGGAATGAGACGACACCAGGTTCTGCATCGGATTCGGCTGCAGCGCCGCTGCCGAGGGTTTCGAGTCCCGGCTAGGAGACGGAAGGCTGACAAGCAGAGGGTCCTTTCCTGCCATGATCCAGGGAAAATTCGATAGTGGACAAAAGGCAGCAAAAACCCAGTTTTGTAAATAGTGTTAGGTACTAGTCCTTGATTTTCTGGAAAAAGCTGATTTTAAGTAGTGAGAGAAAACAGTATCTCGTGATATAGTATTGAATACCCTGGCAAATGTCAAGACGTAGTCCTTATACCCCTTCCCTTTGCTCCTCAGCTGGACAAAAAAACAACTAAGCCATGTTAGAGCACACTTTTCAGGATTGAGAAAAAGGCGAAATACAAATTCTTTTTGCATGTTTACTAATAAACGCATGAAACATAATGGTTGTATTTACATCTGAAAAAATGTAAGAAGGGATGTTTTACTGACCTAATGTGATTCTGTGTTCTATATTTGTGTTTATATAGATTTTTTCCTACTATATATTTATCAGGATTTTAAAACCCTGGGTTTAACATTTGCAAAGCAAAATACTATGTTATTATTTCAAGATAAGAGTGTCCTGCATGCACTAGCAGCGTTGAAGGCATTTTTCTTCACTCTCTTTATAGCCAAGCTTTCCTTCACTTCCCACTACTAACAATTTTTTCAGCTTTAAACGTTACAAAGATGTAGACGAAATTGATGATGACATATTTTGCCCAATTATTTCCAGCATTTCGGATTGTAGTTTCAAGACAGAGACACACAGACAAGGAATGAATTCTTCCATGGGCTTTCTTTCCTGGCGAAACTAATTACTGCTGCTACTCAGACCGATTCCATGAAGCTAATATAAATGACCTCGTGGCCTTTTGCATATGATTTCTGACATAACTTTGATTCGTTTGCTCTCAATAGTATTTTCCCTTTCATGAAATATAGTGTTTTTCATAGCTGCATGTTTACAACTTCAAGGATTTCAATAGCAAGCAAGCCGGTACAACCTTGACAGGACCAGGGGGTACAATGGTGCAGCCGAGTGCCGAAGATTCTGTCCAGACATTTACAAAGCAGCAGCCGCAGCGAAACAGGGGAGGAGCATCTCGGTAGCATCTGGTTTAAAGCCCTGGTGGTTTCTGATAGGAAAGTGACCCGGCTCTCCTAGGAAACGCGGCTGAGTCGAATCACACCGACTTCCCCCTTAGAATCCTCTTTCCTGGTCAAAAAAATGTCTGATACCTGTCGTGCTGGATCAAGTCATCCTAGATCCGAAGTGACTGATTAAATTAGAGTCGCTGTCTATTAGCCTTGCTATCTTTTTCAGTTAAACTGTTTTCATAGTTTTACTTTTGCGTAGTCTCTTGTGAAAATAGTCTTAATCTGTAAAATCAAATTCAAATATGCTTCTTTAATGTCCGTGCACTTTTAGTCTTGTTGGTACAATACGTGTTGCATTTCGGTGCGTTACTCATCTGGAGTAGCATCCGGTTCAGCCGTGCCACACTCTGCCTTCCAGAGGAGGGTTTCAGGGTCCCAGTCTGTTTATCTGCTCCGTCCGCCTAGATCCCGCCTTGAGGAAACGCTCCAGTATTATGGGAAAGTGCTAGAGAAGAACGTTTAAACCCTAGCTGGTGGTGTTAGCCGGCATCTTGCTTCGTGACGCTGCAGGTCATTTAACACGCTAAAACTCGACTTCCCTCCGTGTGTCGGCTCCCCCGCTCACTCAGGGCGCCGTCCTTCTACGAAGGAGAGGACTCGGAAAGCACAGAAGTGGACCGTGAACTTGAAAAATGATTTCACAACACGTTTGACACCGCGTAGGTGATGCAAATCGTAAGCGGGTCCAGAGGGTCACGTACATGGAGAGGGACGTGAAGCAGACATTGGCGGTGAGCACAGGACAGCGTAGACGGATATCGAATTACAGTGTTTGCACCTGAAACTGTACGATCTTATTAACCTGAGATATTGCCATAAAAAAGAAAAAACAAAGGAAGAAACAAACTAAAAACACTAGCAGACAAAAGCTTAAGAGACTGAACGTGATGATATTGGCCTTGGGACGCGGACGGCAGGCACGGTGATGCTCCGCAGGCCGGGGAGCAGGTCGTCCCGAGCCCTGGCCTGGCGTGCCCAAACCCCGGTGCCTCCCTCTCCTCGTCAGGCGCCTCGTGCTCTGGCTCTTTCGCGGACCCGCCGTTTTGCGCGTGTGTTTTCGGCTCCCTCCGCCTCGTCCGCTGACCCGACGTCCTCACACATCCCGGTTTCCCGTCTCGGCTGTGACCTGCCCTGCTTCTCGCCGTGTGGTTCCGCGTCCCTCCCAACGCTGCTCAGGAGAAAGGGGACGGGGGACAGGCTAGCCCCGTGCAGGCCCTGTTGGCTCCTGTCGCTTCGCCCAGTGGCTTGCTGGGAACCATGAGACCCCTACAGCAGCCACGATTTGCAATTTTTGAGTAGAGCTTTCTGCTCTACCTATCACCTGTTATCTATTGAACGAATTCAAAATCAGGCCAGATGCTTCATTTCTTAATAAAGTTGGACGAAATTTCATCTGCTCTTTCATCGATTAATTCATTCATTGATCGATGTAAGACGCACGTACATCAAGAGCATACCACCCACCACGCCCTGTGCCGAGCGCTGAAAACGCACGAAGTGTTCGCGTCCTCATACACACCCTTGCCTCCGAGGGTTCTGCAGCCGCCTTGGGCTTGCCTGGGGATGTCGAATACAGCCCAGCTCCTCCGAGCCCTAGTGCCGCCCCATCCACACCCCGATGGGTAAACCGTCCCCTCTGCCACGCCTACACACGAGCTCCGCGCAGCCCCTGCGCAGCAAGGTCCCTACGAGAGGCGGACAGCGTGGGGGAGGCCTGCGTGGGGTTCGATGGGGCGCCGGAGGTGGGCATCGGCCTCGGGCCCAGGGGTTTTCCTGAAAAGCTAATGAGGAGCGTTTGGACTGAGATTTGTCACATCGTGTGGAGTCTGGGACAGACGTGGAAAGATTGTTGTGCCCACGAGGGGCAGCTGTCACTTTGTAGCAGGAGTGAAAAAACATAGACGCAGCCTTTGCTTATGTGCAGATGTGCAAATGCGCAGAGAGGACTGGGCTTTGCCGAACCGGGGGAGGCGGTGGCCGGGCCCTCGCAAGGCTGTTCGTTGCTTGCCTCTCTTTAGTTTCTGTATTGAAAGCTTCCCCCACCCCATTTGTCTCGGCTTCTAGTTCTGTGATGCGGGTCTTGGTTCTGGCCCCTGATCATGTGATGCTCTCCCATCTGCCGATTGCATGTTCTCAAGGGACGAGAACCTCTGCCCACCTCGTCCTCCGACTTCTGCGAGCCGCCGTGGAGTCTGACATGATCACGGCACTTTGTCCCCCTGGGCGGGGTCACGTTCTCCTGTGTTTTCTCAGCAGCTCTCTCAAGCTCTCAAAAATGGTTCAGTGGTACAAAGGCAAACACAGACTTCACTGAACATGTCACAGGAGAAGGGCGAGGGGAGGAGGGAGAGGAAGCTCAGCAGGGACGGCGAGGGACTGTGGTCCCCCGGGTTTCGCTCCCAGCTGCCCTGGTGCTGGACCCCAGGCCCACGGCCCCGCCCTGCCGTGAGTCCACACCCCTCCGCCGGGCCTTCTCTCCAGAATGTTAAGTGCGTCTTTGCACCTGTTTGCGGAACGGTGCTCTCTTTCTTCCAAGGTCTTTGTGCTTGCTTGGAACCTGGGCCTTCACAAATGCATCTTTCTTTCTTTTCTTTAGTAATGTATTGGGGTGGCACTGGTTAATAAAATTGCACAGGTCTCAAGTGTACAAGTCAATAATATGTCATATGTGGATTGCATTGCGCACTCACCACCCAAAGTTAAATTTCCTTCTGTCGTCATGTATTTGTTGAGCAAATATGTCCCATACGAAGATGATGTTAGTGTTGCCATCCATAGCACATGGGCTTTGCAGTGTTTTTGTAGTGACTGAAACATATTATGATTGGGGAACAGAATAAACATCGCAAAGAATTGCAGTGTCGTTAATTAATAGCATCATATTTACTTATTTACAGATATTAAAGTGCTAATTTAATGATCAAATAATTTAAAGGGACTATTACCACGTCATTCAGTGCCAGTATTGTGTTTAGGATTTAGCAGTTTATATATCTCTACATTGAGAGGGTCTGGCCTCACTCCGGGTCAAGAATTGACTAGTGTATGCGCTCAGCAAAAATACTGTCTCTTTACCCCTGTCTCCTCATATTTAAAAATCGAAGTTCACTATTTTACAGAACATCCTAGATTCATAACCTAATTTTTCTAAAATTCTTCATCAGTCAAGAAAGAAACATCAACCGCACTGAGTAACTGATGTGATCAGATCGAGGCGCACAGGGAAGAGCCTGGAGCATGCACGGAAGAGGCTTCAAAACGCTCGCAAACGCCTCACCTCCCCTATTTTCTCTCTCTGTTCCGCTCTGCACCCAGCCTGGTGTGCCTCATTTTTGAAGACGGGTAGAAGTGGACGAGACGTAGGTGCGTGATGTTTGCGCTGGGTTGTCGGGCGGCACGCAAGCACCTCGCACGCAGTCGCCAGGCATCGTGACAGACTCTCTCCGCAACGTCTAATGCACAGAATTACTTATGTGTTTCATTAGGCGGTGTTTTTTTTTTTCTTTCTTTCTTTCTCTTTTTTTCCTCATCTTTAATAAATCCTATCAAGCAAGACGCACAGGAGAGATTTTGCGGACTTCTCCGTTGATCCCGAGGGTGTCAGAGGATTAAATATAAAACAAAATTGCCGTTTTTCCCTTTCCACACAAGAGCCATCCATTCAGCCGAGAGAGAGGCAGTCTCCTCTCTCAGAGCAGCTTGGCGTGCGGTGAAATATTGGTATTCGAATTAGAGTCTAATCAGGAGAAGCAGACCAAGTGACGTGTTTCAGCCTTGTCTTTTTTGTAGCCAATTACCCCAGACTCCGAGCGTTCATGTCCTCCATGCACTTCCTTTAATTAGCAATTTAATAGCTCGGCTTCAGAGAGTTGGTTCAGGAGAGAACTTTCCCGAAGCTGCCAAATGGTCACAAGCAGGAGGTGATTAAATTTAGTCTCAAGCACTAGGCATCTGCATGATTCTCTGTGGCACAGTGTGCTTTTCAGGATGCGTCCCCAATAACTCCTGACCAGAGGGGTGCGATGCCGTCGGGAGATGCGTTTGAAAAAGCTGCCTAGCGTCATTAACCGCTGTCTGTCTACTATTGATTCGGATCAATTTTCATAATAAGGTTATTGACTCTCCATTAAGCACTGGTTCGTGTTGGCTGGGGAAGAAAAATATTTGTACAGAGATTATTGTTTTATTAGCCTTGAACCAGGAAGGGGAAAAAAAAAAAAGCCCACTGTGCTTCAACTTTTTATTAGCCTTCATGTTTTAATTATGGAGGGGGCTCTCTGGAATATACTTTGCTTAGAGGTTTAACCCTTCTCAGCCTGTACGCTGATTCGATTTTATGCACGTTGGGTTGATAACCGACGGTTAAAACAAGAAGAAAACCTCACTGCAATGCGTCTCATTGGGTTTAATGCAGTGGCTGCCATTATGCATCGTTAAGAAATACTTCTAAAACTGGGTCAGTTTTATTTTTGTCATATTAACACCTCTGAAGCTAAGATGCATATTACAGTAAGTGTGACAAGAAGTCACTTTTGCTTTTGTTTTTCTGAGGACGTGCACTAATGGTGTGGCTCTCCGTCAGTGGCATTTTATATAGCGTAGAACAGAGGCTTCTATCCTTAACGCTCGTCTTTCCGTCACACGCATCAAACCTGTGCTGCTTTTTTAATTTAACGAGTTATTTTAACTAATTGCTCTAGTCAAACTTGTTTCCCTCCTACTCTGTGCAAACAACATCCAACATACGTCACTTTAAAAATCCTGAATTGCAAACATTATCGATATACCAAAATCCTGCCATGCGAAGTTCAGACAGTCAAATGGGGATTTCGAGATTAATGAAATTCGGTGCCCGCCTAAAACAAATCAAGGCTTGGGCACCGCGAGACACGCTTCGGGACGGGCGATGGGAGGGAGCTTCTAGCTGCTTCCGTACCCAGGCTCGTAGCAGCTGCAGGGATGGGTTCTCCTTTTCCTCTGGGGAATAGAAATGGGAAATGAGATTACGATGAAGGGGAGGGATTAAGAATTGCTGATGGTAAATGTTTAACTGAAATGACACTCCTTTGTTCCTGGTTATGAACTTCTCATTTTTTCACTCAAAACCAACAAACAAAATATTCGAAGAAAAACATGAATGTGATGAGTGAATATTTAGACTGGAGCTCTGAAGATATTTCTATGGGCACAGACACACATACACGCAGGAATCGTGCCAAAATGCTGTTCGGACCTTCCCCCTCCCCCCTTTAACAATATGTTGAAATGTATACATTGAACACAGATCGTTTGTAGACAGACACTACGCAATGTAATAGTTGCAGACTGTTTCATCATGTGAGTATAAATTAATAATAAACCAGCAGCTAAATTTTAATTTTGTATCTGAGATGTTCCGGGCACTATGCAGAAGGCCCGATATACCCAATCCCGTCAAAATGCCGGGACGGGCATGCTTTGTCTTTTAACATTCACAGTCGTCACGGGGAACACGTGATCGGATCAGTGTTTCCGGCCAGTGAGTGAAAAAGCCAAGGCTTGACCTTCGGCCGTGTGGCTTCAGGACGCGGAGCCGGAACTGGTCTGCCACACAGCCCGGCACGGAGGTTACGTGCTCCGCGCCTGCTTCGGTCCTCAGTGGCCGCAGTTAAGTTGCTGCCTTTAGCTTTGCTGTCTCAATACTGCAGTGTCTCCTATATGTTCACACATTTCTGTGCAGTTAAGATGTTTCCTTAGGATACAGTCCTTGGGTTGCTACCTATTGTGACGTTTCCCTCCGTACCAGTCGCTATGCCAATACCGGTGTGCTGAGCATGACTGTTTCCCTACATCTTCACACTTACTGGGTGTTAACACGTTGCACTTCTAAGCAGAGTTTGATGGTTTTATGTAAGCGATCCAGCCAGGAACAAAATAAACTATTTGCATCTTGATTGCTCTTCCTAAAAAAAATGTGTATAGATATATTTTGGGATGGAAATAAATGATCACTTGTTTTTACAGGTTGGCAAATGCTGATAAATCCGCCATACAAAAATTTCTGGCAGGAATTGAATGGATGCGCATAACTACTGATTAGATATTTCAGGAATAATAGCTAAACAAAAAAAAAATTGAAAAATATTTTCAGATCTTTTAATGTCATAATTTCATTTCAGATCTCCATAGAGTAACTGGCCTCACTTCCTTTTGATTTGAACACAGTATTTGAGGCTTAGAGAAAAGTTGAAAGAAAAGTACAAAGGATTCCTGTATTTCCTTCAATCTGATTCTCCAAATAGTAATGTTCTCCTTTACCTATCTCTTTCTCTGTCTCTTATGCGTGTGCGTGTGTGTGTACACACGCACACACACACACGCGCGCGTGCACACACGTGCACATCTGCACTAACACAGCAACACTTCGTGAGGGTGCATTGCAGCATCCGTTGAAGACTTGCTGCCCTCACATTCTTTAGTGTTCCTCAGGACGAGGACGTCCTCTACACGTCACCGTGTGTACTCATGGGACTGGGAAGCCGCGTGGAGGGAGTAGAACCCTGGCAGCGAATGGACGCACCGCGCTGATGTCACGACTGCCCAGGCCGTGCCCTTCCTAGCGACATTCCGCATAGCTCACGCCCTTCTCGTCCACTTTCATCGGAAACCGTTCGTCTGTCGGTTTAGCGATTTATTTGTTTTTTTAGGTCTAACTTTTGCTTGCTGGATACAATGCACGCTATTTTTATTAAACTTGTCGGGGCGACCTTGGTTAAGAATTGTGTGGGTTTCAAGAGTGTCGGTCTAGAGCGCATCGTCTGTGGGTCGCATCGTGTGCTCGCCAGCCCGAGCCAAAGCTCCTTCTGTCACCGTGTGTTTGAACCTTCTCACCCTCATCTGTCTTCCCCCCTCCACATCCCTGTGACCGCCGTTCTGTCCTCCGCGTCTATGAGATTGCACCAGTCATTTTAAAGGGTGCAAATAATGATCATCTATTTGTAGACGATCTTTCCATTTAATTGCAGTTTTGGCAAGAATATGCAGAAGGGATATTGTGTTCTTTTCAGGGCATCGTTTCATTAGTTTTGAGGTCATTTTGTCCCATTGCTGATGATGCCAATTTTGAGTAAGATGGTGAGTGTCAGGTCTGTCCATTGAGAAGTTATTTTTTTCTCTCTAGACAATAAGTAAATAATGATTGAAACTACCCTTTTACTCCTCAAAATTTTCTCCACAATTTTCTCCATCCATGTGATGATTCTTGCTTTAATTATTATGAAGATGATTGCCAAACAGCGATCATTTCTTCCATATTTATTAGTGGCTGTAGATGACAGCCCCGCACCCACCGGAACTGTGGGTCCTTGTTTCAACCAGGGAGTTAGAGCCCTTTACTCTCAGTTCTCAATATGCTCACATGTTGGTTGGGCACGTGTTCAGCCTGCCTCCTGCACCCTTTGGACACGTGCCCATTCATATGTGAGTGTTTTGTGTTTGGCACGGTGTGTTCTAGAATCACCTTGTATTTTCCATCCTAGCTGAAATTGATCATTAGCCTGAGGTTCTTTTGGCGGAGAATGAAATTTAAAAACTAAGATTTGGGCCCTAGATGGATCATTTCTACATGGGTGTAATTGTTTTTAGGCCCTTTAAAAAGCTGAGAAGCCTAGCAAACATCTCTAAATAGATCCATCTATATTCATACACAGAAATAAACATTTATCTGTTTATTTATGTTTATAGATATATACAATCACAATACTATATCTATTGCTAGACAGACATTGAAAACTATGGATTCACCTTTATATTTTTAATTCCGATTAGATACTATAAAGTTTATTATAGAATTTCTCATATCCTTTTTTGACATTGAGGAAACTTGCTTCCAGTATCATGGATATATTTGCTTAGTTGCTTAATCTCGGAATACACAGGGAAGTAATTTTCGAATTGGTGGTCCATGTCTCTGCAAAATAAATGTACAGGCCGTCTTTCTAAAAAATACATTTATCTGTTCAAATCTTTGTCTCCCAAATCTGGAGTCAGAAATTTACATAATCGTTAGAATTTGTAGAATAAAGGTTCTATTTTCCCAACACCAAGCTGAGCTTGGTATGAGAAGACTCGTCTCTGTTCTCAAGGCAGAAGGCCATGCAGGTGTAGAGAGTCCAGTCCGAGAGTTGCAGGTGACAGCCGATGGGACTGATCCTTTTGCGAAGGGACTTTGCATGGACTTTAGACTCTCTAATGGCCTCGGGACAGATGGCTCGGTCTTGTCTGCTTCTAACCCTCTGGATCTGTGAGGCGTGTCTTGCATACAAGAGTCAGAGGACAGGAGAGTAATTTCAAGTTTTCCTTTCTGCACACCGTCCTGTCAGAAGTACCAAACATCTCCTGGAGACAGTGTGGTCTAGGGGTCTGTGTTATTCTCTGTGTACCTTTTTTTTTCCGGCACAATCAAGGAAGCTCATAGCCATGTGAACAGTTCGGCCCTCTGCGCCCTTTAGATCTGTTTCCTCTGGCCTACCATCTTGTCTTGTCTGCTCCTCCATCCTTTTCGTCCTCTCCATCCTCCTCCTCGGGTCTAGCAACTTTCACCTCATTTTCACGCACTGTGGCTTTTTCCCCCTCAAATTTCTACCAGCTCACAACATACGAACATACGGAATGTCTTCTGACGTGAAAGCATTCTCTCCCCAAACACTTTTGTCTCGTTATCTCTCTTCCACGCCCACATTTTCGTGTGTGTGCATGTTTTGCTTCATGGCAAAATTTCTTTGAAAGAATATCTATAATTTCTGTCCCCTTTGGTCTTGACTTCTTTCCGCATTGGCCTCTGCTTTATACTGAACGTACCTGACTTGCGGTCGGGGCGGCAGGCCATGTCGGATTTATCACAGAACACTGTGTGCGTCATTATTTGTAAAACGTTCTGGACGGTGCCTAGCGCGTGTATGTGAGATGCAAGCATCTGCAAAACAAAAATAATAAATGCAAGAGGCACGACGTTCGACGTGCTACAAGAAACAGAAATAATCATGAGATACAAAAATGAACACAACGAGTGTTACAATTTACTTAAATGTATAGATTGGGAAAAAATAGATACCAGCATAAATTGCAAAATCAGGGATTGAATTAAAGTCATTTAGAAAATGAAATTACAAAGTAGAAAATTGGAAGATGGAATTGAAGACTCTACCTAAAATGCACAACCCCGATTTTTATATTTGTCATCTATTCTGGCAAATGGCAACAGTATCTTGTTACAACACAGGCCCCATATTGTGACAATTTGCCGAGAGAAAAAAAAATAAACGTCTTGAGAAATGAATGTCTTTGTAAAATTTGCACAAAGGTAGGTTGGAAGTGCTCTGACTAAGGCTCACGAAGCCAGTTAATTAATACACCCGTGAATAGCACCTGCCGTGCTCTGGGCAAAGAGCAGACTTAGCTAATTAGGATTGTTGCCAAGGTTTCTTTTTAAGTGACCCCGACTCACAGAATTCAATACAAAGATGTAGCGGGAAAGAGGTAATTAGAGCAGTATATGATGTGGGTAATAAGTATACGGTGGGTTATAAGCAGAGACCAAAAAGGGAAAATAAATAGCAAAATGTGAATGTTAAAAAAAATAGACTATGGCCGAGAATTTCCTTTCGGTTATATAAAATTATTTTGAAAGTGAGAATTATAAACAAAAAATGTAAAACTCAAGGCTCCCCTGTTTTTAGGGGAAGCATTAAATTAGTGAAAATATTTTTTTTGTCTCATTTAGCATTTTTTTCTCTTTACATGAAAACCTGACTTATTGTTTTATTTTTAAGTATACCTATTTTACCATCCAAGAAAAAACAAATATGCTCTAGCTAAAATAAACAGATGACAGGCAGCAAGAGCCTTACTTTTCAGGGAAATTGCTCTGTGCCAGAAAGCTCGCCTGTTAGTAAGAATATTGAAACGATCGGTGCTGGCTCCAAAAGCCCCCATTTCAGCCAGGTCCCTCAGCTGTGACCCGCGCGCGGAGAGCTTTAGGGAGCGTACGTAAGGGAGGAACAAATGTCAGGACGCGGCATTGGTAGGTACAGTGTGCGTTGTGTGTGTGTTTAGTGCCCCGGTCTAGAGAATCTTATGCAGTTTTGAAACAGTGATATTAACCAAGCCGTTATCCGCGGCCCACGCCCAGATGCAGTCTGCTGTGGATGAACGCGGTGCGAATCGGAGGCCAGAATGAGGTTTCGTCGCGACTTGTTTCACTTGGCTCCCTGAAATACATCTGAATTCTTCTTCATCTCACACTTCTTCGCCAGTCGTGGGGACAGCACCGTATCGCTTGGTGAAGCAGTTACTACGAAGTGGTACAAACGTGCTCGCCAGACACGAGGCGTGTCATTGATCAGTAGGTAACGAATAACGTCCGCTTGGTGGGAAGGTGGTTAAGGGCGCGCCGGAGAACCGTGCAAGGGTGTAAAGCAGGCGACGTGATACAGATGTTAGTGTCGAGACGGACACTTGGGAAAGGACATTCGATCCGGCTCGATGCGGTGTAGCCGCTGCCCCCGTGAGGTCCCCGTAAAGCAAGTGCCGTCCTAGGGCATCTGACAGGATCGCTGCCACCACCCCGGGGAGAATGTTTTTCAAAATGTCACTGGTGTCACAGACCTGCTTTTAATGCTCTAAATGAGAAAACGGGATGCACAGAGATGGACGCATTTACTCCCTCCGCACCGATTGCCTGTGAAATAGTGTCCAGGCTCATCGCAGCTGCCGGAGGGAGAAAAATACAGCGCCCTGCCCTCAAGGGGGTCTGTGCGGACGTAAAAACCAAAGCATCCTTTCCGTTTCCTGCACAGGCGAGTCCGTTAGGTCAGTCGGCCCTGACCCCGCGGCGCTCGCTCCCGCGGTGAGGATCCGCGTGGCTCCTGCCTCGGGCTGAATGTCATTGGACGACGAGACGGCACGCGGCACGTGCTGGCCCGAGGGGCCTCAGTGTCTTACTTTGGAGAATAGCGTAAGCGACCGAGCTCTGGGCAGTAGCTTTCCTCGTGACGCAGGAGAGAGACAGCAGGGCTTCTTGGGCGACGTCTGTGTCCGCGAACCCACAAACACGCCGACGTCTCTCGGTGCTCACCTGTCTGCGCACCTGTGTGGGCGTGCAGCTAAACTTCAGTTTACGAATGGCCCCTGACATGGGATGGTTTGACTAACAATTTTTTACCTTTATGGGGGTGCCAAAGCAATATGCATTCAGTAGAAACCGTACTTCAGATTTGGCATTTTGATCTTTTTTCCGATTTTGCATTTCGATCTTTTTCCGGGCCGGCGATGGTGGTTAGGACGCTCCGTCCTTCATGATAGTGGGCAGCGGCTGCGGCCACAGCGCCCTGTCAGCCAGGGGCTCGTGAGGGTGAACACGTGACGCGCTGCAGTGGCGGTCCCCAGGCCGTGGCACCAGGGACCGGTGCTCGAAGGAGAACCTAACGCCCCATGATCCGAGGCGGAGCTGAGGCGGCGGTGCTGGCGCCGGGTAGAGGCCGCAGACACAGACGAAGCTTCGCTCGCTGGCTGGCCCGCCGCTCTCCTCCTGCTGCGTGGCCCGGCTCCTCACAGGCCAGGGACCCGGACGGTCTGCAGCCAGGAGGTTGGGGACCCCTGCTCTACGGTGTGTTTTGACACCCCATGATGTTGTCTAAAACACCCATTTGCGTCTCCCGCTTCTTGGTGAGAAGAGGAAGGCGGTCACCCCTGAGAGCACGGTCAAGGTGGGCTGGGCCGGGCTGCGATGGCCGATGGGTTGGGTACACAAAATACTTCTCCACTTATGATATTTTTAACTCCCGTGGGTTTACGGGGACGCGGTTCCGCTGTAAGTCGAGGAGACTTTGCACAGTTTCCTGGGCTCGTTCTTGCCGCCTCTTCCGGCCGATCTGTGACGTCCCTCTCCTACTGTGAGCAACTGGGGATTCTCCGGGGTTTTCTACATACCCCTTCACGTCACTGCACATGAAATGTTTAATTTTTTTTCCTTTGTTTTATTTGATATAATTTTGTCCGCCTTGTGGCGTTTGCTTGGACCTTGGCGAGGCGTTCGGTGGGAATGCTCGGAGCCGTCGCCGGGTCTTCTGCTGCCGAGCACGTTAGTACCAAGTGTTTAACAGGTACCGCCCCCCACCCCACCCCCAGGTCCTCTCTGTCGGAATTTTATAAAGAACAGATACCAAATTTCGTCAGCACATGTCTTGTGTATTTTGATGCGATCACAAGCTTTTACGTGGCCAGTCTGTTACTATGTCGACTTGCGTGGGCTTGTTTTTGAATGTCGGGGCACCCTCGCGTTCATGGGAGGAGCTGCGTTTGGTCATGATGCGCTACCCTTTTTGCATGTCGTTGAATTGTTTTCGATAAAATTTAGTTAAGGATTTTTGTATCCGTGTTTATGAGAGGTTGGTCCAGAGTTGTATTTTCTTTTGAAGTCTTCGAACGGTTTTGTGTGAAGGTAATACTGGTCTTATAAAACAATTCTGGAAGTATTTTTTCCTGGCACATTTGAGAAGAGCTTGTGCAGAATTGGTATCAGTTCTTAAAATGTTTGATAGGGTCAACCCGTCAAGCCATTTGGGTCTGGAATGTTCTTTGTTGGAAGGTTTCTAACTGGGAATTATATATTTAGATATAAGCATTTTTCCCCTTTTGCCCAAAAATGCCTGTATTTCTCCTCTGCTTCTGAAGCATGACTGTGCTCCTGTAGGTGAGGCCTTTGCTTGTGAGGGGATGAGGGCCCTGTGGGAGGGTTAAGAATGGTTTTCCCATTTCCTGCCGGGCCCATGGGGAAGCTTTCTCCATTTCTCCCTGTGGGAGGCTGCAGACCTGGAAGAGCCTAGGAAAATGTTGGGGGGCCTCCATGTAGCTGATCTCCATGAGCCTCTCCCCCCGCCCCGACCTACCCCACCGAGGGCCTCCAGCAATGCAGCAAAATCGCTGTTATGTGTTCCTACTGGCCACCGCATCTGGTAGCTTCTGCCCCAAGAAGGCAAATCTCTGGTTCTGAATCTCCCCGGATTCAGCTGAATTATTAAATTATTAATTTAATTTTCTTAATACAGATGAGGCTATTCAGATTACATTTCATATTGGGAGAATAGTTTCTATTTGTTAAATGGGACGTTCTTTTAGGTCACTTAGGTCCAGGGAGCGGATAGTGCCCCTCAGGTCGTTTAGTACCCTAGTTAATGGTCTCCCTGTTTATTCTACCAGGTATTAAGAGAGAGACGAGGTCTCCAAATAAAACTCTGGGTGTCTGTATTTCTCCACTCCATCCGTCAGCTCGTCGCCTTGTATATTCTGAAGCTCCGTTATAAAGTGCGCGGTCCTGTAAGATTGGAATGTGTCTCGGAGAATTGACTCATTTTTATTATGTGATGTCTCTTTTTATTGCCGATAAATTTTCTTGTTCTGAAGTCTACCTTGTCTGAACCCAATATGGCTACTCCTTTTTACTTTGGTGAGTTTTTAATAGTTTATTTTTCTCCATCCATTTACCTCTGATCATCTAAATCCTTACACACTTAACGTGGCTTTCTCGTCCGCAGGATGTAGGTGGGCGTTGCTTTTCTATACCGTCTCATTACCTACATTTTAGCCGGTTTGCTTAGAACACGTATATTTAAAATGATCGTCGATGAAGTTGGCTTAAAATCTTGCTGGCGATTTTATAGTCATTGGATCACCGTCCTCATCCCCCGTCCTCTTATTTTAAGTGAGTTTTTTTAACGATTCCATTTAGTCTCTTTTTTCGATCCGTTATCTGTACCTCCTTTTGCATCTTTTAAAACGGTCGTCGCCGGGCGTAGGATACGCTTGGAGCCCGAGCACCCCGTAGTGACATCGCTCGCCGCTTTCCCAGGCAGCGAAGCGACTGTGACAGTGTGTTCCGGCTCCCGCCCCTGCCGCCGGCTCTGCTGCCGTGGCCGGCATGGAGTCACCTCACACACGCTCCGACTGCGATGATGCCGAAGGCGCTCGTCTGTCTTCAGGTCGCAGGGCCACCCCTGCTCCGCCCGCTCTGTTCGATCGCGATATCAAGAAAATGGGTCGATCTAGTTTTCTCCAGCTTTTTGTTGTTGCTGGCGGTGTAGGGTAAAGGGAGCATGTGTGCAGGATTCTATGTCTCGAAGCTGAAACTGGAACTTACATCTCATTTGATGTGTCCGACCAACCCGAGGCGCGGCGCCCTTCTACTGATGGCGTGGATTGCCGGAGATCCTGGCGCTTCACAAATCTGTCTCTGGTCTGGCCAGGCCTCTGATGTTCTGACTGGCTGTTCCTCGTCTCCCGCTGGCGAGCCCAGAGACACCGCCCCGTCCGCTCGACTCTCTGTCACTTTTCTTAATCAACGTCATGATGCGATCTCAGAACAATTAAAAAGTCGCAGCACCGCGCTAAAGGGGCTGCAGTTTGCACGCACGTTAGCGAGAAACTACCGACGTCTGCCAGGTGACAGGGAAAACACAGTCAAAAAGACGTATGTTTAGAGATCAGCTCCAAGGTATCACCAACGCCCTGTTTTGCAATCAGCTCTGTACACAAGGGTTCCCGACAGTTTTGGGGGAAAAATAAAATCATTGCAGATGACTGATGGGCTCATTTGCTAAATTCCATTATCTGATACCTGAAGAAAGAGGGCGTATGAAACTCATTTCTGGTTCAGTCAACTGAGTCACTATTTGAAAATCTCAGGCGCAGTTCATTTCATACCTGGACTGAGATCTTGTGATAGATTCGTTAGGTTCTAGGTTGCCATGGCAATAAGTCATTATTTCCAAAAGCAATTTGACACATCTCAAGATTTTGGCCCTTCTGTGTTCCTATATGGTGCTACAAAGGAAAAGTGTTCGTTAAATTTAGAACTATTTCTGGTAGAGGGAAAACTACAATATTTTCCTTCAAAACTGCTAGCCCTAGAGGAGGCTTGATTGAGATTTTTAGGAAGAGTAGCCTGTTGAGGCATAAATCGTAATGTGGCCACGTTTATTTCTTTAATCTTGCAAGCTCTGTGGAAAAATACCTATTTGATTGGTGGCATTGTTTAACAATTAAAACTAAACACAATTAACTGTATACCATAAACTCGTTTAAAGCTTCATCTTCTTCTGTTTATTTATAAGGACAAATCATATTGCTGGCCTCTTGCTGTGTGACAAGTCAGCTGTGGAGTTTTACAAACACTTCCTCATCTAATAATCTACCTTTTATCTTAAAGACTTAGAGGTAGATAGAGATCAGAATGAATATTATGTAAGGAATTGTTTAGATGATATCCTTGTAAGTTTACTTGGAAATTATCTTCCGGTCACCAATGCATCAAGGATGTCCGCCATTTTCTTAAACTCCAAGAAGAGAAATCATTGGCTAAAATACCTTCTGAACTCACTAGTCCACCACGTGTTAAGCATCATACTTTATACTTTTTTCTATAGTATTCATTGAATTTCATTTACAACTCTGGTGTCGATGGTGTGATCACTATTGTATAAATGTGTATACTTAGTAAGTGAAATAAAGTTTTGATAGGGAATATGAGAGAGCTAGAATTTTAAAGTAGTTCTTTGCAATTCAAGTGTCGGTATTTTTGCTACGGTGATATGTAGTCCTTGAATCTCTTTAATCACTCTGACTAAGTATGTTGTCACCTCGCATGATTCTAGAGAGAATGAAACCCTAGGCAGGTGAATTTTGCTGAGCAGAGAAAGATAAAGGAAGGTTAAAGAAGACAGTTCTGAGTAAGTGCTCTAATGGGGACGGCACTGGTCACCAGTCCTCAGAGCTAACTGAGCTCTTGCAAAGCCAGCTTCGTGCAAGGGCAGAGGAGATGAAGGAAGAGGGTTTCTGCTATGGAGGAGCATTTTTTCTAAAACAAAACAATATTGACCTGTTAACAATTTATCAAGAGGATGTGTAACTGTTGCAAAGTATTACTATACACACTTTTGAAAGATATGTATGGCTTAAGTGATCTATTTATTTTTGACATAGGAATTATTATATTAACCAAAGTCAATACATTATTAAAGACAATCTTCTTGATAACGGAGGCCAAATTATATTCACGCTAGATTGTAAGCTTCTTTGACGGTGTTATGTCAGCAAGCATTCTATAAATACTTGTGTGTATCATGCAACATATTCTTGGGCCTTTCTCCCATACTATGTTGCAAACTGCTTTTGGAAGAAGGTGATTTTTATTCCTTGTTGCATAGTCAAAGGCAGGCAGATCACAGCAAGAGTCCAAGTGTTTTTGGAATTAACTGATAAATCATTTTCTTTTGTTTTATATGGTTTGAAGAAGGGAAATATTTTACATATGAGAAACTATTGATTATCTTATATCACAGTTTTGTATTTGGTTTAACAGAGTGGCAAACAAACGAGACAAAAAAGTAACAAGAACATGAATCAAAAATTGACGGATTAAGTTGGAAATGTACCAGTTCATAGTGACATAGTGAAGATTTCTCTATCAGCTCTTAGATAAAGAAAAATATACACTAAATTTAATAAATAAATAAAAAAAAGAAACATAAAGACCTAGAAAGCCTACGTAACGAATGGATAACCAATCCTTGAATGAGTGCAAGTTAGATACTTTTTTTTGCTATTCCTTTTTAAACCTATAGCATGTTCGAAATTATTTATCGTGACTCTATTCTTCTTTATACTGTAGTCTATCATCTATCTACATCTATACTATCTATTAATCAACCACTTGTACATGTCAGGAACAGATATTCCTGATATTGGAGCACAGTTCATGATAGGACATGCAATTTTAATATTTTCCGAACTATACTAGGTGAAGGAAAGTTGATATTGCTAGGCATTTTTTACGTTCTTTACTCTTAGGGGAAAATGTATATATATTTTTTATCTCCCCTGACAATTTAAAACTCTTGTATACTGGTCTCTGTTTACTTTTTAATTTTTTATTTAAAGTAATATAATTTTGTGAAGTTTTTCATGGCATACCTGTCTTTGATTTTGTGGGGGTTCGTAAATACATATGGGGTAGTAATGGGCAAATACACAGTAAATTAACACGATACTCTTAAACGCTGATGCACTGTAATTCATACACTTTTCCATGAGAAACCCTCTCGCTATAGATATCCACCTTTATTACAAAGGAAAAAATGCACAGAAAATCTTCTCATGAAACAGTCTTTATCAAGGTGACGTAAGCAGCAAACCATCAAGGTCATAGACTGTCAGTAGGATTCTAACCTGTGAACCTAAACTAAATGGCGGTGATAAACGTAACAGGGATTAGTATGCTTTTTCGCCAGTTGATACCCATTTTAAAATCAACTAATAGGCAGGAAAAAAATGGAAGGAATGATTACGTTTGTGAGGAATAAAAATATTGGGCTAGAATAGTGCTCTCCCGTGGGCAGCGGTATCACGGTGAAAACAGCAAGAGCTCATTGTACGTATTCCTCCGCACACAACTCAGATGTGTTCCCCGTGTGCAGGTGCATGGATTCTTGCAAGGAGAGAAGCCATGGGGCAGTTAGGGAAACATGGGTGCATCGCTTGAGTGCGAATTTTAGGAGTAAGCTACAATTCAGTGAACTTAATCATTTTCATATTCTTTACAAAAATATAAAAGTACCTGAAAAGAGCTTTTAGAGAAGTTGACCAAACGCTCTTCTAGTGTGAATCTTTTCATAGTTTTTCGAAGAGCGCCATGCTATATAATTACATGCACTTCATTAAAATGATGCAACTTTTAGAAGGGCTTTGTTTTTGCATCTGTGCATGCTGGAAACACTCCTTTGCATACTGAGTAGCAGATGCTATATGCAGTCTACGAGATAAAATCAGCTCTTTATTACCACTGCTGTGAAAACACACTTCTGTGTCCAGGAGCCCTGCAATTAAGGTTTTCTGTATGCAAGGCCAACAGAACAAATACTTTTACGGCATAGTCAATTTTCTGTTAAGGTGTCAACAAAATTTATATTATAACAATTCACTTAATAACCAGTAGTAGTCTTTGCAAGCTGGAGCTGTGTATACCGCAGCACCCTGAAGCTGAAGTTTCGTATGTGTGCCGTGAATCAATCGGCAATAATTTCATAAACACAAGTGGATATTCTCCATAAGTGAGCCATTATTTCAAAAAGTTCTTGCTCCGATTATGCCTGATAGAAACTTTATTTTTAATTGAACAACAGCCTCTGAAAGTCTCTCAGAGGGACTTACTGGAAAGAATTTGTAAACGAGTCTGGACCCGGGCATGGCGTTCTAAGCATTATGCTCAGGGAAAGGTCAGAGGGTTTGCAAAGTGGGGTGTAGGGGGCTGTCTGTCCATCCGGCAAGAGGCTGCAGCACGTCGCGCCTCGAGGACCGTTGTCCCTGTCATGGTCCCCCTGCGCTCCTGTTGGTCACTTTTTCCTGCAGGTGCCTGTATTTGAACGCTGCCGGTGTGCCACGTAGCTTCAGACGTGATTGTCTCAGAGACGCCCCAATGGTGGCTCGTCTTCTCCTGTGGAGGAAGCCCGGGTGCTTTTTGAAAGGATTTCACTGCTCAGAGATGCTCGCTTCACGGTTGTCGGCAGGCAGAGCTGTTTTGTATAGATTTTAGGTGACTAGGAATATGATTCTCAGATTGAAAAAAAAGGAGGGAGATGCACAGAAACTTCTAGCTCCTGATTTACTCTGAGCGACAATGATGCTAATGTAAGCTAACTTTATTAAAGCTTCCTCAGCCATTCGGCAACTATTTACTTATTTCTGGAGCTCTTGCCAAATCCTATTCTAGGCGCCGTCAAGTCAGGGGCACATCAGACACCTGTCTCCTCGTGGAGTTTGCATGCTCTGGGCCCGGACGGGCCTGGAGGCTCGCGGCAGAGCTGGCCGGAGAGCACGCTTCTCGCCGGCGTCTCCGAAATCTGCGTCCACGTGTGGATTTCGTCTCTATCTTCATCTGGAATAACGTGGTTAAACTTGGAGCTTCGGCCTCCTCATTGACGAATGAGCTTTTATGGTCTCGAGGAAGAGTGTTATTGACTTTTTCCAGGCGCTGTAGGCGTATTATAAAGACACAGGCGGGAACGTGGAAATCAGAAATACTAGACATATGTAGACGTCGGGCAGAATAAACAACATTTTCACAACTGGAACATGTCGCTAGGCAGGGAAAAAAGTAATTTTCTTCTCTCCCGGCCACACGCAGATCCTCCATGGTGTCAGATACGAACGTAGCCAGTTTTTACTCCTTCTCATTTGCCAGATGCTATTAGAGACGTCTGAAAGCTTACAGAGTCACATCTTCACTGTCACTCCGAGTGACCGTGTGACACGGTTCTGGTTACCGAGGAAGACCCGTGTTCCTAATTCAAACATCCTCCCCTTTATCCACTCCTTGATCGGTGCTGTAATGCGACGACTGCGGAGACCTGGACCCTTGTTCAGGCGCCGGTATTCTTCGGAGACCGAGCCGATACCAGCAGCGGCCTTCCCCGGGCCGCCCTTTGGGTGGGAGGGCAAACCCCACCCACGCCTTTCGCGTCCTCTGCGTTAGCTTTCCGGTTATTCGCGGCCCTTTTTGCCGCTGTCCTGACGCCCTGTGCTCTGAGTTCCCTCTCTCAGTTTTCCAGAGCGGCAGGTCGGGGACGTGATGTGTAACGGCTTTGGTGCTTTTGGTCCACATGTTCTTTGCCGAGCCTCGGGGAGGCTCCTGGTGCCTTCCAGCCACTGTCTCTGCCTCCTGCTGGGTGGCTAGGCTGTGACAGACCCGTCAGGTGCCCAGGATTGGTGAGACACGTGCTCATCCTTTGAGAGAAGTTGGGCACCAGAGCTCAGCTCACATCCTCCCCTCCCCTGGGTGAAGCTGACTGCTACAGCCTCTCTTTCTTCCTTCGCTGGGCACAGGGCTTCTTGGGAGAGAGTCCCCCGAATCTCCGCCCCCCAGCTTCGGTGGGTTTGGTTTGGTGTTCTGCAGGACACCGAAGCTTGTCAGTCAGTTTCTGGATTTCTCACAGAGTTTGTCTATGAATTTTTGCTGAGTTGGTGCATTGGGGTAACGAGGGTCTAGGGTTTCTTCCTCTATCGGATCGCTGTTTTCGCTCTTTTGTGAAAATATTTTCTCATTCAACTGAAAAATCTGTTGAATGAAAACCAGGTGACTTCGGGAGGTGGGGTTTGCTTCTGGCAACGCACGGAGTGATGGCTCTGACCTCGATCTCCTGACGACTGATTCTGTGCTTCTCGTTCACACCATGGTTTGCGAGATTTTTCTGGCACAGCGGCTTGCTGTGTCCATGGCTTCAATGATTCTGAGCTCTAATGGATTTTCTGTCCCTTAAATGATGTGGGATTGGACCTTTCCTTCTTGCCTTTCCAAATCGTTTGATACCACACGGGTTCGATTCTGCGACTTCAGATGTCATTCATAAATATTCTTAGGTAGCTAGACAATATTTACCAAAAAATGCATTTTTTTTCATCTATATAAATGTATTTCTTCAAATAGTCGTACAAGTTTACAGAAACCCCACATACGAATGACCAGACCCCGACAGCCCGAAATCTAGCAAGGCTTCGCGTCGCCTGCTAATTGCTGCCACCGCAAATTAAAGGAAGCCTTTTAAGTCTCCCGACAAGGGACAGACAGGAAACTCTAGGCGAAACCTAACAGATGCGATCATTAATATGCAGCTGCGTATGCTTCAAAGCTCTGGGTTCTGTGTCTTTCCCTACCTCATTATATTTCTCCGCGCCTAAAGAGATCAATGTGTCTCCTGTCTAAGAAACAATGGGATAGTCCACTTTAAATGGGCCTTATTCCTTTCTGTTAAAACTTGGTGACATATTCACTTAGACAGCATTCTTATTTTCGTGAAGCATATGGTTTCATTAATATTATGAATTCCACGGCTTTTTTTTTTTCACTTTTTATTTTTGCTTCAATTGCAGGGGTTCTAATAATTCCGAGTTTGTATGGAAGAACTGATCTATTTATTATTTCATTTAAATCAATATTTCCAGTGCTGGCAGAAAGAGACTGAGTATATCAGACACAATATGTTTTAAACAACTCCCCCAAAGTTTAGTACAATAGACCTTCTAAGAAACTTGCATTTGAGTGGCCAATTTAAAATGTGCACGTGTACACACGTGTGTATGTTTGTGTGTGTGTGTTTGTGTGTGTGTATACACAAAAGTGTATGAGCATGTGTGTTTGTATCTAAGCACATTCACATCCAAGTATACGCGTGTGCATGGCCATCGATGCACGCACGCACATGTGTATACACACGCACATACGCAAAATAACAGAGACACAAAAAACAAAGCAAAAAAGGTGATACTAAAGTGGCATTTCCCGTGTTCCTCATTTAGCAGCCCCCACGCAGTACTTGAGGGTCTCAGCCGAGGTGCTAGGCCCTCTGCGGGGACCCGGCCGTGACTCGGGCCCTAGCCCGCTTCCCGTAGTGGCCGGAGTCTTTCCAGACCGCCCAAGGCAGACGACCCACGGCGACTCCGCCAGACTAGCGAAGGGGCGACAGCCTCACTCATCAACAATGCTGATGAGCAAGGGGACCCCGAAGGCGCCCCGGCCGGCTTCCGTTTCGCCCACGGCCCGGGTTCCAATCTGCCCAGGCGTCGCTTTGGGCCTTTGCTCCAAACGTCGGGACCTGTTGCACGTCCGGGCCGCGTCCTCGGCCGCCGCTCGGGTCAGCACCCGCGTCACCCCCCGCGCGAGCCTTGCCCCGTCTTCACGGTCGCCCGCCCCGCTTTCGGGCTGTTCCCACGTGGCAGCAGGAATCTTTAGACGGTTAGTCAGTCGCGCACGGTGGCTTTTTACTTTCTCAGACGACACTCGAAATTAACGCGACAGCCCTGCGTGGCCCGGCCCCGTGCCATCTCTCGCGACCGTGATCGTTACATCTTCTTTCTGTCGCATCTTCCGATCCGCTTTCCTATTTCGGCTCCGCTGGCTCCAGGCATTTCACTCATCTTCCTCGAGTTCCTCACAAAACCTCCCTCCCCGGTGCTGTCCCCGCGGCTTTCGTTGTCATTTGTTCTTTTCCTGGAGCGCGTGACCTCAGGGCACCTCTGCCCTTCGCTCTTGGGGCGAGCGTGGCCTGTTGGCCGCGTCTCCTCCCCGACGCGCCGTGCTCCGCTCTCCTCGCCCGCGAAACGCCACTTTGACGGTTAAACGACACTGCGGTTGGCGACGCGCGTGGTCGGCCGTGCTTACCGCCGCACCAGGCCGTCGGGGCTGTGAGCACGGGGCCTTCCGTCCCGCCCACCCCGGCCTCCTGCTTCCCGGGCCGGCCGGGCGAGGACGGCTCGTGCGCAGCCCCCACGCGCGCCGGGGTCGCGGGGGGAAAAGCCGACTGCAACGCACGCGGGGGACAGCGACCAGAGAACGTCAGTATTGGGAGCATCAACGGCAAGGCTGCGGGTCCGTCGTCAAGGACCGTTAGCTGCTCACGGACTTACCGAGCAGGTGGTTCGAGAAGATCTTAACGATGAGGGGATTCAAGTTAAATGGGAACAAGTTGGTAGGTTGCTTTCAAACTGTATTTATTATTTATTATTACTTATTTATTATTTATCATTTGTTTGTTTGCTTGTTTGTTTATATATTTATATTTTTTATTGAGGCGACATTGGTTAATGAAATTCAACGTTTCAAGTGTACGATTCAACAGCAAGTCATCTATATACCGCATTGTGTGCTCAGCTCCCGTAGTCAGATTTCTTTCTGTCACCACGTATTTGACCCCTTTACCCCATCTACCTCCCTCCCCCCCTCCCCCCGCCCTCAGATAACCACTAGTCTACTGTCCATGTCCATGAGTCTCTGTTTGTTTTCATGGTTTTTATTGTTTTTTGTTTTGTTTTGTTTTGTTTTGTTTTTTGTTGCTTTAGATTTATCCCCCACCTATAAGTGATATCATGTGGTTTCCAACTTTTTCTGTCTGGTTTGGTTTGCTTAGCATGATTATCTCACGATCCATCCATGTCATTGCAAATGGTGGTATGTCACCTCTTCTTATAGCTGAGTAATTATAATTTAAGGGAACCTAAAGTATCTTTAAATGTTGATGGAAAGATGAAGAGAGAGGGAGGAAGAAAAAGAGAGAGAGAGAAGGAAGATGAGGAGGGGGAGGATGCACGAGGTGCGTGAGAAAGAGAAAAGAATCTGAGAGATGCTGAGCATGGAAGACGAGGTCTCCGAGATCCGGTGGTCAGGAGCAAGGGCGGAAGACAAGCTGAGAAACACACCTCTCCGTAGATATAGATGCTAGAAAGATATGAGGGAATTTGAGGAGAAGTTTCTGTGATCTCAAATAGTGTAAAGCAGGACAATCTTTTTGTTATCAGAGTTGAAACAATGGGATTACATGCTTTAGAAGAAGAGAGTTTACATAAAGAATGAGAGAAAAATAGCTTTGAAATATAGGGAATATATTCTGCCTGGCAGACCTTGAACTAAGGAATGTATGTAGATTATGTCAATTAGTTCCAGATAACTAGGTATTATTATTTCATTTATGTAAGAAATTTAGAATAAGTAATTTACTTACTCTGTCACTCAATTAATAACCAGTTTTATAAGTACTTATGCCTGGGTGGTCACATACCAGAATCCATATTTTTAACGACTTAAACTCAGAGCCTTCACAGCAGAAGAAATAACTGACTGTGGAAAGAAATGAAATTATAAGGATGTGTTTGGAGACACAGTGGAGACCGGAGTTCCCACTTAACGGCTTCATTCAGCCACGTAGAATTGGTTCGGTGTAGCAGTCGAGTCGGAGTTCTTTTTCTGTGTTGGGGTGGGAAGGTTTATATTGATAAACAGGTTACAGTGAAAGGCAGTGATGCTTTGTTGGAGAATAAAAACCCAAGCGGAATCCCAGGCTCTGGCTGAGCACTTTGGAGGATGAGGCCCTTGTGCGCTTGCTAGGACTTCGTGAGCCCCTGGGGACTTGTGTCCTCCTGACCAGTGGTGCAGTCACCATCTTGGTAGGAAGGCATGACTGGCAAGTTTGCGTTTACATATTCTTGAGTCCTGTAGCTATGTATAATCAAAATGCTCGAAACTCTTTCCCAACTTTCTAATGATTATTAATGGCATAATTTATTTACCCTACTTAGGTAAACGATTTTAAGAAATCTAAACTCTACTGACAGAATGGGGTAGTCTATACATTTTCCATTTAGGTTCCCTAAATAGAGTGAGTATATATTTTTTAACAACTATATAAAGGGAACAGCATCAAAATATGAACTTCAAAGGTCTCATAGACACCCGTTTGGGGACCAAAACCGAAGCTTGTCTTAAAATTTTGGAAGCCTAAATTGTGTTATCGTCGAGATGGTGGGACATCTCGCTTGGGCAGAGGAAAGGACTGTGATGTCTCTGATAGGCAAAACGAAAACGAGCTTTCACTCGGTATCAGCTCTTAAACGAGCACTCATATGGTGGCTCAGAATTCTGCATCAAAAAACATGGACAGTACTATTTTGACTGGAATGGCTATTGTGGTACGATCTAGCCTAGTGCAAGTCCTCACTGTATGAGAAGTTTCCGGGGGCTTTGCAGGATGGGTCTGATTCATAATGATCAGGCACTCAAGTCACTACGGAACTGTGGAGCTAGATACTTTGATCATTGTTGTAAAACCAAATGTTAGAGAAAAATTGTCACCGATTCTACAGTCAGTGCACGTACTCTCTGAACTGAATATCAGAGTTCATTTTCTGACAAGTCCGATGTACTTTTGTAACACTTGAGCAGAATCTTTGAAATTGGGACTTGCCAAGGTTTTTGGGGGACCTTTAGTGATCCCTTCTTCCTGACAAGTACTGGTTTTGTGTTAGAGATCAATTGTTACCTTGATTGATAGGACCGAGAAAATATATATCAAATTGGTCAATGGGTGGAACTAATTATACAGGCATATTAAAAATTCCAATTACTTATTAACTCTTTATGCGACTGCGGAGCATCTAATCATGGAATGCTAGGGCCGAAACCGAGAGAGCCAACCCTTCCTTTCGCCAAAAGCCAAGTTCTTGTGCTCCCATCCTGTCCTAGCGTCCGTTGGAATACGGGGCCCTGTGGACGTCAAGCTCCATGAGGAACCTGAACTCTGTCCACGTGCCTGTGATCCACAAAGAGCAGTCGCCTTAGGATAGATATGCTTTCGACAATATGCAATCACACACATGGGATTCAATTGCACGAGCCAAATAAAAACCACCAAAAAAAGGTCAATCAACATTATAATGAGCTGAAACAAAAAATCGAGAGATTGGAGAATATATATTTGTCGTGCATACAACAAATAAAGCTTTAATCTTAATATCAGTGATAATAATAGTAATAATCTGCAATGTGCTCTCACAAATCGATGAGAAAAGCACAAATAAATTAATAAGAAATTCGGTAAATTACATGAATAGGAAATTTACAAAATGTTTAAGCCCAACTACTAGTAAAGTAGCCCTAATGTTAAATTTATGTAAAATTAGATATTGAAAGTAATTAGTTGTGGCATGATTGATTAATTGGAATATATACAAAATGTTTGTTTTTATTTGGTGGATTAAAGATTAGTTATTAAACTTTATTTAAATACAAGGCGTGAGCATCTATTTAAAATGAAAAAATCTTAATCAGCAATTCTACTTCTGCAAATCTCATGTTCACTGGCGCATCGCTACATGAAGATACAAGGTAAGTATTTGACTGCAGCCCAAGGCAGAACTAAAACTAAGTTACGGAACCCCTAAAGGTGAACGGAGTTCTGAAATGTGTGTGTGTGTGTGTGTGTGTGTGTGTGTGTGTATACATATATATGGAATGTTATGAAGAAAACACAGTGAATGAATTAGAACTCTAAGCTTGGTCTGGAGGGATTTCTCTTAGGTACTAATAGTTGAGAAAAGTGGGATGCATAACAACATATGATTCTAATTTTATAAAACATAGCGAAAAAGTATGCGCATGTGTCTTTGCGAAAGAGCAAACAAAGCTACGAGCTGGAAGAAAGTTCGGGAAGGACACGCACCTGGAGGTTGACACTAATTACCCGTGGTAGTGATTATGGCCCAGAGGAAGGAAGAGACAAGAAAAGCAGAAAAGCAGCAGATGAGTGAAGCGAGAGAAAGACGTTTGTGATTTCAAAAAACGGTGCGCAGAGCACCCCACTTCGATAAATGTACACGTTACACAGCTTTCTAAGCGGTAGCCTATCCTGTTTTCCGCAGCATGCCTTCGCGAGGTGAAGCTTGTCTTTACCTGTCTTTCCTGCTGCCTTCTGGGTGCCTGTCCCTGATCTCCCCAACCGAAGTCCCCTCCTGAAGAACATAAGGCATTAAAAAAGTAAAATATAGCTTCAATTCATGGTAGGGCAGTTTCCTAAAGCAAAGTTTAATTTGCAGACCTGCATTTCTGCCTTCGGCATAAATGTCCTCATTTCTCTTTCCCATGGCAGCTGTATTCTTGTATCCACAGTGAGTAAACATCATTTCGGGAGGTCTTTGCTTTTTACTGGCAAGGCTTTTAAATAGTTCAAGAAAGTAAAATTATGCGACGAAGTCCAGGAGTCTTCTTTGCAACTCGCTTGTTCTTTTAATATGCATTTTGTTATTGTTTTTGACTTGTAATACAAAAATATTTTTTTTTAAATCTCATTGTTGTTCTTTAACAAAGACACCCCATTACATTTTTATGGAAGAAACACTAATAGCCTTTGCTTTTTTCCAAAGCAGGTGGGATTTTCCCAGAGATAAAAAAAATAGATTTGAATCTTTGAATATCAGCTTTTTCCATCTGGGTAACTGGATCGAACACAATATTATAATTATAATTAAAATCCAGATGTGCCGTCGAGGTGGGTGTGTGCCGTCATCTGCAGGAAGTTTTAGAGGTTCTCTCTTCAGGGATAAAATGGGAGAGGTTCCATCATCACAGGGCAGTTATCACATGACAGAGTCTGGCTCAGCTGGAACAGATTTTAATCCCAGAGCATGATTGTGTTAACCATGGCGAACACACAGATCCACGAAGCCAACATATCGATGTGCTTATTTAGGATGAAAAATGAAACTGTCTTTTAAACTAGAATATTTAAATTTATATATGTGCTAATCCTTGTTTATCTGTACACATACAGGGGCAGTTAAAATATGCTATTAGTTTAACTAAAACTATTATAGGACCGTAGTACTTGAAGATCTTATAATAGATTCTCTGCTTTAAATAAGTGAGTAGATTGTAGTCCTCAGAAAACTACACTCAAGTCCTAAACCCTGTTCCCTATGGATGTGACCTCACTGGGAAACAGGGTTTTGGAGATATTGAAGTGAAGTCATGCTGCATTAGGATGGGCCTTAACCAATGACCGGTGGCCTTGTAAGATGGCCCCGTGATAAGGAGACGTAGCGAAGATGTAAAGATGCAGACAGGGAGAAGGCCTCGTGACGGAGGAGGCAGAGATCGGAGTGATGTGTTTGTAAGCTCGGGGACGCCGAGGTTGCCGGCAGCCACGAGAAGCTGGAGGAGGCTCCCCTGGCGCCTCTGGAGGGAGGTGGCCCTGCCACGACCTTAACTTCGGAGAGAGCAAATGTCTGTGGTTTAAAACCACCCAACCCGTGGTCATTCATTGCAGCACCCCTAGGAAACTAATACACGTTTCCTGGCTTTCGTGACAAAGATGAAACCCTGACGGAGCTCTGGTTTTGCCTTTTATAATAGTCAGTGAATCGGTTTATTCTAATCATAAGGTTATGTAAGAGAAAGTTTCATAGTTTAGACCCTTTTAATGTTTTCCAAATAGCTTCACAGAGCTACACACTTCGACAATTGATACCTGAGAAATGTATTCCCTAAGCCTGAAACCCTAGAACCACGTTTCTCAATCCACGCTATGGGACATTTGGAAAATTTTTATTTAGAATTTCACATTCAAGAATTGACTCGTCCAGTACATGATAAAAACTGCTTTTGTCTGGCAATTCTTTTATGTTATTTAAAATCGGCTTATTTATAACTCTAATGAGTACAACATTTAATGACGAATAGTCTAAGCAATTATTTTTCTAATGCTCAGAATAGATGGGTAATCCAAACAGATAAGGTCCAAACTCTGATGCAGTTTCCATTTTAATACGGAGAAATGGACAGTCAACAAGTAAACAGGAAAAAGTCAGATGGCAGGAAGTGCAAATAAGCAGGTGTTATGCAATAATGGGGTGTGGGGGACAGAGGCCGAGCAGAGTGGGGCGGCTGATTAAGAGTGGGCTGCCAGGGTCGTCCCCGTGGGGAGGTGACCCTAGAGCTGACAGCTTAATAAAGCCTGAGTACTTTGAGCTAAAGAAATGATGAATCCTAAAATCCTAAGGCAGGTCCAGCTGTGCAAGTTAATAGAAAAAACGGGACCCAGTGCTTTCTTCCTGGCCCTGGTATGTAGTACGGGAAGAAGACCCGTCACGAAGTTGGAGTTGGAGGGGTGGGCGTGGGGCAAATCGTGGAGGCCATTATGTAGGCCACGCGACAGGTTTAGATTTTGTTAAAATGCAGTGGGTTGGTCTTGAGAGGTTCCGATGGAAATCGTGGGGCTTGACCTGACTCACGGTTTTAAGAAATCGCTTTGGGAGTAATATGGAACATGCAGGATGTGGATACATGAGTAGCGGCAGGTGTATGAGTTAGGGAGTGATGTCTGTGCCCAGCCAGCTTGGAATACGGTGGTCCTTGAGGATGCAAAGGTTAGAGCAGCGTTCCCCGGCCCTTGTGGCACCAGGGGCCGGTGCTCCTATGAGCATCTAGTGCCTGAGGACCTGAGGCGGAGCTGAGGCGGAGATGCTGGTGCTGGGGAGCGGCTGCAGATACAGATGATGCTTTGCTCGCTGGCCGGCTGCTCACCTCCCACTCTGCAGGCTGGTTCCTAACAGGCCAGGGCCCAGCACCAGTCCACATCCTGGGAGTGGGGGACCCCTAGGTTATGGACTTCTGTGGTAGCTTTTGGGAGGTGGTGTCTAATTTTAGATAGCGGAACTGGGTTAGGATGGGATGCTCGAGGGAGCAAACAATAGAAAAATTTCAGATGCTTTTAGTTTAAGCAGCAGGATGGATGAGAGTGTCGTACCAATATGTGGGCATGTTTCTAGAAACTGGAGCCTTGTTAAAGGGTCTGTTTATAAACCTTCTTTTGAGTATGGACATTTACGTCAAGACTTTGAGTTGGGAAAGATAAATTGGTATTTTCAGATGAGATCGGGCACATTCAGGGTAGTATGGCTGGCTGTATACAAATTGGTATTTTCAGAGCTGACCACACCCCCCCCCCGAAAAATCGTTAATGCTTATTTGTTCCTACTGTAGACCACCATTGAAATACTGCATGCATATTAAAATTCATTTAAAAAGAAAGGTTATGGCGGCAATACAATAAAGTGGTAAAATAGTAACACCAGTGAAGAAATAAAATGTCTCATGAAAGGCCAAACAGGAGCACTTGGCTAAACTAACAGACCGAACGCTGCCGGCAGGTGCCCTAAGGTGATTCATGAGATGAAACAGAAATTCTTCACTGAGAAAAATCTCCCGAGGAGAAGGGTTATAGGCCAGACGCCCTGGTCAGAGCTGAAAGGTCACTCACTTGACAAAATCAGTGATATTTATGGGAGCCAGCGAGACTCGGGAGAGAGGCCCTAGACTCCCACCTCGGGGCAAAGCCTTGCTCATCTCACACCTGAGAGGAGAAAGTCGCGCTCTGCGCCGTCACCAGGCTGGCTACCTCCGAGCGTCCCTGCGGTCGTCGAACTCTTCCCGTCTCCGGAAAACGCCTGCAGTCAGGCCCTCGCTGTCACGTTCCGTGTAAAAAGGCCTGATAGCCCCACTTAGAACGGCACCTTTGGCTGGCAGGTACCGAGTCGTCAGTCGTTACGCTCAGGAGTTAATGACAATAAAGCCTTACTCTATATCATCAAGTGCTAGATTCTTTCGTTCTTTGTGTTCTCTGACTTATCCTGTTAGACCTTCAAATGAAGATGGGTCTTTTATCCTCCAGCGAAGGCAATAAGCTGACACAGTGTCAGCAGCGAAAAGAAGCTCGTCCGGGAGGCACCTTCCTCATCCGGCCCCCTTCCTGAACCTTCTACTGGTGACCGGCTCACTGTTTCAGGAAACACCTCATCGTTTCGATGAACGTTCATTGCACCCGTCCTCACCTGACACTGAGTAAACCAGCATGAGTGAGACAGTCTGAGTAGCTTATTGGTTAGTTGGAGGCAGGTGGCAAAAAAAGTAAGTAAGTGGGAGGCAGGTGAGTAAAACCCTTGGTGCGTGGACGACTCCAGGACCGCACAGAGAGAGGATGCTCGGCCGGCATTCCTGGCGATGCTGCCAGAACTGAGGACCGCACGGCGACTCAGGGCTCACCTGACGAATAGAGGAGGGAGCATATTTGGGATGGAGAATGGAGGGACGGGCAAAGACGTGGAGGCCGGGGAGAGCACGAAGCTGTCAGGAGAAAGCAAACACAAACCTCGATTTTGCAAAAATCTGAAGTGTTGGTACATCTCGGTACTTAAGAGGATACTTTAAAAAAACAAAAACAAAAAATGCTTCAGAATATACGTATGCTTTCTTTACTTATCACTAATTATTTAATATCAAACTTGGCTAAATTTTAAAGGTTTAGATTGACACACAAAAAAATATATATCTTTCTTTTTTTTCCCTGATACTTTAGTGGGTGGAATACAATTAAAATACAGTTTTCGAGATGTCACGATAAAAAGGGAAAGCGAATTAATGGTAGTGATTATATAATTCGATACATTTAAATTGGTTAATCATTTTGGGAAAAAAAATGTTTCTTTAAGAAACCTGAAGTAAAATGAATTCCATAGGTATTAATATTTTAATTATTTTTGAAAAATTAAATGACGGAAGTGCGTAGTAGGAGAAAGCATGAAGAAGGACCCGTGGCGTTGGAGCGGACGGACGTGCCGGTTTCCTCCAGGTGTGTGCACCTCTGGGCGCACACCTGTGGCTGGACGGTTTTGGGTCATCGTGTTTTGCAATGTGGGAGGAGACTCGCCTGGAGCTCGGCAGAGGACTTGCAGGAGGTCCAGGCTTGTGAGGTGATTTGGGGTGAGAGTTTAAAGAAGCGAGGCTTCGCTCCAGAGTGGATGCTGTCAGGAAGCAGGGGGATTCTGCAAATGTGTATCCTAATAAACGGATGCTCGAGGACACAGAACTAAACCGTGACTAAAGCTACAACGGGCAGGGAAGCAGCAGTCACTTATATTGGTCGGGATCGGGGAGGTCTGATCATTTTTGTAATTCGACAGAGTTTGTTCCGCGTTCAAATCTTGTGGCGTGATCTTGAATCTGTTTTGGTCAGTCTTGGTCAGAAAATGGCATTCTCCGATCCTGGAGTTCTGTGAAATTGCTTTATTTTTAGCAGAGAATACCAGTCTAGGTCCTGGGTGTCAAGGAAGCCTCCTCCTTCACTTTTAATTTGTGATCGTGACGGCAGGTGCGAACGGGTAGAGGATAGATAAATATTACTGCGTACATGTTTCTGATATCCTCATAGAGAATACATACACAAAGTCTAAATGCTAATGTTAAAGTAAGATCTTTTTTTTTTTTTTTTGTAATTTGTAGGGCTGGCAGAAGGTTAATATCCTTAATAAATGAAGTACTCTTGCAAATCAAAATAGATGAATTCTCAGAGCATAAAAAAAAGAAATAGAAAATTTAATAGGCAATTGATTTGGATGAGATTAGAAAAGCCAATAAGCATTTATTTTTGAAAGTAAATCTTGCTAGGAAGTAAAAAAATGTAAATTAAAATAGTTGTGATATATTATATTTTACCTACAAGTTCAGTGAAGATTGGTAAGCATCCTTTAACAAGGAGTATGGGCATTTTTACATGGAACTTGGTTAATTGCAACATAAAATGTAATGACCTTAAGAAATACTTTCCTTTGATCCAACAGTCCAATTTCTAGGAATTTATCCAAAATAAGGTGCCCACAAATATTCAAAACCAGGAGCATAATCGCAGTCATCAAAACGTTTTTAACCACCGATTATGAAAATTTTCGAACGGGCAAAATTAGAGAGAAAGCTGTAACGGACGCTTGTGTGGCTACTGCACAGCTGCCTCGAATGTCCTTACTTTGCTGAATTTTATCTATGCGCATTTGTCTTTGTTATTCTGTAGTATTTTGAAACAAATCCCAGACGACACATCACTGAACCAGACCTTTAAGAATAAACTCTCTGCCATTATTCCACCCCCCGATTCTAAAACACTGATAATGTCTTTGAAAATTGAATGACAAATTCAAATCTTGCTATTTTTCAAAGTACACAACCTCATCAGAATCTAAAGTCCTCACATTGTATTTGGTCACTTTATCTTTTAAGCTTCTTTCTTACTTTAACAGCGTGTGTGTGTGTGTGTGTGTGTGTGTGTGTGTGTGTGTGATGCCAGTGATTTATTAGGAAACTCTAGTTATTTATGCTGTAGAATATCCATCATTCTGGATTTGACCAATAGTGTCTGTGCAGTGTCACTTGAATTGTTTCTTTATCTCCTGTGTATCCTGTAAATTTGAAAAGATGTGAAAGCTTGGTTCGATGTATGATTAAAATTGTAAAGTTCTTCATCAGTGCTGCTATGAAATTTCTGCTGCTTTTCTGTTTTACGAAGTACAAAATGTCTGGCGGTATCACTTTCAGTGATGATAACATTGGTGGCATTAGCCGTCAGTTCAACGACACGTCACCTAGTGATTTGGCATTATTGGTCATTATTATCTAGATTCATATATTATTCCAATATAATCTTTATTTAATAGTTTCAATGGAAAACAACCTAAATAATGCAAATCAAATATTCAACAATGAAATAAATAAAATATTGAATAAATTTATTGACGTACAATAGTGGAGCACTTTAAAACTATTTTTAAATATGTATATCACACCTGGAAATAGTCAACATTTTTTTATAATTTTTCTTTATTATGGCGACTGATTAAAGAAATCCAGTATGTTTCAAGTGTACGATTTAACAGTAAGCCATATATCTATTGCAGTGTAAATTCACTGCCTATAGTTAGATATCTTTCTGTCACCACATGAAAGCTTTTAGTATAGCATTGTATAACAGAATATGTTTCTAATGTGAATTTTTATTCCAGAGTCGAGTTTGCAAAAAAATGATAACTGTTATTTATACAAGAATCATATTTATTTTTAATTTCCTATATAATATATGATCAAGTATCGCTTAGAATAATGGGTAAATAAATGCAAAGTTCTATTTTCTTTGAATTAGTAGTCTGATAAATCCATTGTAATTTATTACTTTTTTATCAGCATGAAAGTATAGTGCTTCCTCTTTTATTCTAGTGTTTTCTAAAGTGAGGATTCTTTGCCTGAATTTAATATACAAATTAAGTAATACAATGATAAAGTGAGTTTATGTAAAATTATATTTTCTCTAATCTGTTAAGGATTTCTCAGGTGTTAAATTTCTTCTCTGCAACTGAACCTGCCGCTTTGATTAGGCGTCACTGTTTCGATTTCCATGAGCTGCTAAATGAAAGGTCCGCCAGTTGAAAGCCTCTTCTTCGATATTGACTAGAACATCTCTTTAAGGCTGCATCTGATGCCTGAGTTTGATGTAAGTCAGAAGATCCAGGATTTCAAGGTGGTAACCTCTTAGATTTTCTCTCTTGACCCCTAAAAGGGAAGGTCAGGCCTGAGCCCTTCCCTTCCGGAGCAGGAAGCTCAGGGCACACCTGGCCGTGTACTGAGCATCACAGTTTTATTAATACGCCGCCTCCAGCTCTGGTGATGTAGTAGTCAGGAGGGGCGTGAAACTCAGAGCCCTTTTCCGAAGCCAGTGAGTCTAATGGCCTGAGAGAGTTGGGTTCGAACGGAACCTGCCACTACCTTCTGCGAAGGGTTATTATTAAAGTGTTGGCACCGCTGCTGCCCTGATTTCCCAGCCTCGAGTTCTGCGGGACTCCCGGGCCTCCAGATAATGTAGTTATGTTGAATTACTTGCCCTTGGAGAAAAGGCTCTCAATATTCAGTGTGGGTCGAATGTCAAATGGCAGAGTAGCTAGACATCTATTCACTAAGCAATGTTGGAAAGGAAATGTCATTTACACAGTGAAATTAAATGAATGACAAATAAATAGCGTCACGTATTGTTATGATACCTGAATTTGGCAAAGTACTTATTTTGCAGCCGACTATCGCCTACTAGAAGTTAATTATTTTAACTTAGGGTTTACAGAATACATAATAATATTACATGAATTTTTCTAGTAGTAGGTGAAAATAACAGATGTCTGAATAATCATCGTAGTAATTGCTTTTTATAAGAAACTCTGAATATTGCATGAAACGTAATTGTAGATGTGTAAGCATAATGCCATTTGATGAGGGTATATGTCTCACTTAAATTTCTTAACTACTCGAGAAATAAAATTGAATATAATTTTTGAGAACTAGATCTCCTTTACAACATGAGTGTGTAACAAATAATTTAATTAACAATATTTGCAAAAATCCATATATAGGAATACTGGAATCTTTAAATTGAATCTTACAACTACAGCTACCTTTATTGTAGAGGGAAGATCTGTAGGAACTAAGGAAAGCTCAATCATTTTTTTTTTTTTTACACATTTAAGTTAACGTCACCATTATTTTTAAAGACATAGAGCAGAGGAACGGACATAATGAAAACGATCCACAAAACCAGAGCCTTCCCAGGTTAACCTTGAAGCAAACCTGGTCACTTTTGTGAGGAGAAATGACAGATTTGGGGTTCCCGAAATCTCTTTCTTATTTCAGACCAGAATACTGTGCCCTAAAGAACTTGCTGATAGAGCAGAACCCAACAGTTCTCAGACTGGTTCTTGCAGGGATGGCAAGATGGCACCAGAAGCCAAGATAATAGTTTGGCACAGGGACAAAGTCAGGGGTCTGACTGCGAGTGTCAGGCTAACGAAGCGAATGTTTTTAACCACTGAGTTTTTCAAACAACTCAGCGTGCCCTGGTTTCATGCTACTCAGAGAATTGATTTTATAATTTTGTTTCCTTTCTACATTGTCTCAAGGGCAGAGACTATGCTCATCCGAAGGCATACTTGTATAAACTTGCTAATAGTTATATATCTACGCATCAGTGGGATGATTGGTGTGTTGATTTTTTCCTGACAGTCTGTGAGTTTAGCCACTATCTGTGTGTGTGTGTGAGGTCACCCTTACCCTTGGGCGCACTTGCCATCAAGTTTCCGAGTCTCCCGTGCAAACGTCCAGGGTCTGGTGTGGTTCCCCACTCCCACAGGACCCATTAGGGTGGCCAGTTTCCTAGATGAGAGTGGGTTGCAACTTGAGCAGAGAGGTTGACCTCTAAGCACGCAGAAGCACCTGGGGCAGCCTGAGGTTTGGTTGCTGAGCTGTGTCTTCTGTGTCTTCCAGGGTGTCGTAAAGATGATCTCTTTCTATTTAAGCCAAGACATGTAAACATTGTCTGACAAAAAGTTTTCAAAGTCATATACATCATCACACTATAATAGCAATGTGGCACTATGCGTTTCTAAAAAGTTAGTATTTATTGTTTTGGAAGCACAAAAAGCTGTATGAGCAATACGGTAACCAGCCCAAAGTGACTTCACCCGGCTTAAGAAGTGAAACGTCCCAGTCGCAGTCGAAGCCTTGTCTGATCCTTTTTCCATCTTGGTCCTCTCCTAAACATGTCATTATAGCCAAACTCTGTCCTGAGTTTGATGCTTTTATTCCAGTGTGTGCTTTTAAACGGTCACAGCATAGAGATGTATTTATAACATATAGAATAGTTTCTCCGATGGGAATTGCATTGTTTCCTATTCTAACTTTTGTTGGTATTTTTCTCCCTCATTTCCTTTAAACTTTGACGTTTATGCTTAGACTGGTTAAGTGCTTATGAGAGACTCTTTTAAGAGCTCGGCTGCGAGGCCATCCCAAAATGCAGGTGTATTGCGGCTTCTGCCATGAATTGAAGGGTTATTACAAAATTACTGCTTTTATGTGCCATTTTGTTAATTCATGTTTGTTTCGCTATAACTGAACTCAAGGCCAATTTTCAGTGTTACACTTCGTGCATGAAATTTCAGGTCCAATGCCTCACCGGATGGTAACTCCCAGTACTCTCTCCCATGCATACGGCCTTTCAACCCAAGGTCTGTGATGATGTGACCTAGCCACCTCGCGCCCCCTCCACCGCCCGTGGTCACCCACCCAGGGATGGGGATGCTGGCATCAGTTCAGACTCACCGCCGTCGCCTTATTTTAATCTTTGTTCTTGTTTCTTTGTATTTTCCTTCATTTCCTTGTGAGTTTAGCTAATTACACTTGATCAAACTATCTTAGTTGTAGATGGATTTTTTGGGGGGTCATCTATTCTGCCATATAAATAGAAATTGAAATCTCTCGCCATTTATTGCAATTATCACATTGCAGTAAAAAATGTAAAAGGTTCCATAAGCCGTGTTTGACAAGTATGATATAAAACAGTTTTGCTTCTTTTACGCTATCCTAAAATGTAAATAGGATGGACTGTATTTTATAAAATATATTTCTAGGAGAGCAATATTTCAATAGTGAAATAATATATCATATTTTAAAATTTTTAATATGTAAGAATTTAGAGGAAAATAAATTTTTAAAATACATTTTATATTATTTTTATGTGACATACATTATTCATTAAGTAGAATATAAAAATCTCGATGCAAATTTTTATGTTTTTTTAAAGTTGTAATATTATATTTAGTTAATTTTGTGTACTTTTTTAAAAAAATTCAAGGTGTTTATTTTGTTATGACATTAATTTTTCAGATTTTTCCCTCCAAATTGTTGGTGGTATGTGGACTATATATATATAAACATATTGCATAATATAAACATATTGATTGATTCAAAGACAGAAAAATACAGATAGGTGTATTCTAGGTAAAGCTACAACCTCTTTTAGACTTTTAGCTGAGTAGCGTATTACCGGAAGCTATCTAGAAGGATCAACCAAATAGAAAACCTTAATCTGTACAGCCTCAAATGATAGCTGAGATGCTCATTTTTAGTTCATTGGCGTATTCATTTTCATTGGTAAGCCTATTTGGATACACTTGGTTAGCTGTAACAGAAAAGTAATCTTCAAATACATCAAGCGTGGTCTTTAAGTAAGATAAGATACAAAGACCTATAAATAGATTGGGAAGTCATATTAATGCTGAGCATAGCACTATGAATAAGAAATGTTAAGTGTCAGCTCAACCTTTACAAATGCTTTGCTACAGTGCTTCTCATAGATAGTTATAATAATGATAACATAGAAGAGTTCCCAATTAAATTATGTTGGTTTTATTAGGGGATGAATTGATTCTGAACTCATTAATTTATAAACATTGAAATATAATAAGAATGAGGTCTCCACTAAATTGCACAGCCAATGATAATAACTGAGAGACATTTTGCGTTTAAACAACTTTAGGATGCTTTTTAAATGTTGAGAGAACTAGGCTCGATGGGGCAATTACTTAGATACTAACCTTTTTTTTTATAACAAAGCAGTATGAGAAAATAGGTAATAATTCAGTGTTCAAATATATTTTAGAAGTTTTCTAACTATAGACAATCTTAAAATTGCAGCTATCCTGCAGCATAATATCTAATTTTACACAGTTGCTAAAGATAAATGATTTTTCCTGATCAAATTATATGAGGATGAATAATTTTATACTATATAATTGGTGAGCTGGATAATTCAATAAGTCCATTTGCTACGGTTGACTTCTTTTCACAAGCAGAATTTCTATAATGAGGAAGACAGTTTTGTCAAAACAGCTGCTAAATAGCAATGGCATTAAAAAATTAATCAGTAAATTAATTAAACATTCTCTGGATGTAAAACATGTTACGAACTAGCAAATGTAAGTAGTTTGACATTTGTAACGTTTTCATCAAAGGATTGTAGGAAATACGACATCCTTTTGGCAAATGTAAGATGCTTTATAATGAAAACATCAAATTGAAAAGTTCTCTTCTTCTGTTCGGCAATTAAAGTGTTTTTTTAATTGCTCTGATCAAAAGTATTCAAATGTTTTCGATCATAGTCACTGTCGGTTAAACTATTCCGAATGTTTTGTCCAAGCCACCTGTGCCCACTTCCGGTTTGCTTTTCTCTTCCTTGTTACGAGGTCCGCTAAGGTTGTCTAAAAGCATACGCAAGAAATGCACTTATCACAGCAACTCTCTTATCTACTTTTAAACATAATTATGTATGTACATGTATATAATAATTATGCTTATTACAAAATTATAGATACTGACTCATACTTTACCTCATCTGCACATTCTTGCATTCGAATCCCTTTCTTAGGTAAAATATAGGTGGGGTAAGGACCCTAACATTTTATTGCCTTAATTTTTAATGGATACTCCTCAGGGCTATTTTTTATGTTTTATTGATCTGCATGGTTTACAAATATCTGTAGGCTATTCTTACTAATTTTTATGAGTTGTTTGCTCCTAGAAGTATTGAATCATGCACCATTCTAAGTTTGGACATAAGGGGTCACGACTGCCTCTCGGCCTTTTGGCTAAATGTATTTTATTCGTTTGAGACTTTTATTTTTTTCAGGCCCACACCATGCTAAGCATGTGTGAAAATTCTGCTCCTCAAAGACAACTAGAAATACTCTAAGTCAAACTACTCCATTTAATAGAGATTAAAATACACTCAGCCAATTTTCTTCCTTGCCTGATCTGAACTAAGACTACCCCAGACTCCGGCCGTGACAGATGCTGCTCTAAGCAAATATCCACTTCCGTCCCCAGCCTTCATCTCCAGCAAAGGGCTATGTTCTTGTCTCTGCTGATTTTTAACCTGGCCACGTGACTGCCATTGTGGGCGGAAATGACAATTGTGCCACTTTCAGGACTTAACAGGCACCTAAAATGCCTGAGCTGAATCTAAAGATCTAAAAGTCTCCTGGGGAAGAGCCACTTGGAGTGAACTGCACTGAGCGGAACTACAAAAAATTTCCTCACGAAGGGACCGGCATGGGCCAAGAAGCGAAACAGTCTATGTCCAGAATTGCAAGTTGTTTAGTGATGTGAGGATGAGACAAGAACTAACATGAGATAAAACTAGGAGCCAGACAGGGAACAGAGGGTTGAAGGGTCTAGCTTTCTCGTCACCGGGGTCCAGCCACGACTGGTCTCTTTTCAGAACGCTTTAAGGCAAATCACATGCGGGGCGTCATTATGGCTTTAGCCATGAGGGTGTCTGAGGACACCGTAACCGAGTTTCCGGGGCTCTTGGGTGCATTCGTGGCCAGGTTTCCTTATATAACACCTAAGAAAAAAAATATTAAAATGTATCTTTGCAAAAGTATATTAATGCATAATTTATTTGAAATGATCGAGATTTTAATTATTAAACAGTCAGTTAGTTTAAATAAATATCAGTTTGACTCGTAATTTCATTTATCAAGATTGAATAAAAATAGTCCCATAAAATGTTCCCATGAGCATCATTTAGGTCACAGAAATTTGGTATTGCCTCATTGTCCTCTGCATTGTGTGGTTGCTGTTTTCAGCACTAAAATTACATAGCTTACTCTAAAGCCAGTCACATGAACCCCCAAATGTTATGTGTATGTGTATGGAGACAATTTTCTAGACAGGGAATCTAAAACTTTTATAAAAGGAGATTTAAGAAACGCTTTTTTCCCATTACTTAGAGGCTATTTAGCCTCTTACCAGCCCCTACTCAACTGTGCTTGTATCAACGGGTTTCAAGAAACAAAATACCACATAGATTATTTTAAAAACACCATGTTGTTTGTAGCTAATAGTCACCCTTCTTGGTAAGCTTTCTAGATAAAAATTTAGACACTGAGTTTTCCAGAAATATGTCAATGACAAAAAAAAATCGTAGGCAGGAGGAAGCTTTCTTCACAATGGCTTGTTACTGATTATGCGTATGAAGAAAATGGAAAAGCTGTTTCACTATTTACGGCAGCAAGATCTTCGTCCCACTGTACGAGGTGATATATATTTTTAATTATTAGGCTGCTGAAATGAAACTGCATGATATGTCATTAGGCGTAATATGAGGCTGTCGGGGGTGGTAGCTATAATTCAGGAAATGGAGGCCGGAGGCCTTGCCTCTGCAGGAACTCGCAAACCGCTCTCGAGGTGCGTGGAGGGGAAAGCGAACGATTCGCATGAATGCACGTGTGCATGTGCACATATGGTTAAAAAGAAACTTTTATCGCAAACTGACTTTAGACTCACAGGAAAGTTGCAGAAACTTTAGAGAAAGTTGCTCTATGTCTCTCATCTTACTCTCTGAATGACGTCATTTTGCATAATCGCAGTACAAGTCCCGAGAAAGGACTTACCGCTGGCGCATTTGCGGCAGCCGCAGAATCGACCTCATTCTCATGTCCCCGACGTTCTCCGAGAACGCCCTTTATGTCTGCTGATGCCACCGAGATGCCCCGTCGCGTGTAATTTGATGACTTCTCCAGCCCGCGACCACTCGTCTTTCCTGCCCGTCGTGACCTTCACACTCGAACCGTGTTCATCTCGTAGACTGTTCTCCGCGCGGGTCTGTCCGCTGTCCTCTCCGCTCAGAGGAAGTTCCCGTGATTGTGGCAGGAACGCCACAGAGGGGGTGATTCGCTCAGCGCGTCACCTCGAGGGGTTAATGACGTGCTTCAGTCTTATTACTGGTGGCTGAGTTAAGCCTCCACGACTGGGTTTCCCCACCGCGGAGTTGCTGTCTTTCCCTTCAGCGTGGCTGAGTATGTTGCAGGAGAGGCTCTGAGTCTATGAAAGTCCCGTCTCTGTAAACTCATGTTCCCACTTATCGATGCACATTGCCCAGACCAGGCATTACGGTGGTGTTTTTCGCCTGCTGGAGATTTCCTATGTCCCACTTTTTCAATTGGAAATCTTTATCTGAAGATTTCCTTATGGACTCATGGGCGTCCGTTCATTTGTTTTTAGTGTTTTCTTATTTTCCAGCACCACGAAATGATGTTCTAGGCTTGTCTTGGATTTTCCCTGCTCTAGTCCTGGAATCAAGCACTCCTCCGAAGAGCCCTTTAATACAAACAGCATTTAAAGATCAGCATCGGGCTGATAGGTGTTCTGTTCTATAGTGATCGAGCAGAGTCAGCTGGTGTTTGTGGGCTGTTATTGCTAAGACCCTCTCAGCAGACAGAGCTAGGAAACGTATGTACGTCTATTAACTCACAAATACACGTATCTATAGTTCTGCATCTGTATGTCTCTCTATATTTAAAAAACAAGTTTATTCATAATTTTTAGTATTTATATGTAACTCCTTAGAAGTAATATGCATGTTTGTTTATTTCCATAAAGGTTAAACTCAATGCGAGTTTTTTTTTTAATTAAACATATTTTCATTAAACTTTTTCCTGAATATTTCGTGTGATCTTTTTCTCATTCTTCGGCTTGTATTACATCTTGTATCTGAATTATATTTTGTCTCAATCTACCTACTGAAATTCTACCTATTCTTCAAGATTCAACTACAGTGTCCTTAATGCATAAAAATACTTATTACTTTGATTTTGAATCTATCGAACTTTTCTTATTTTTCTAACTTTTTTTACTCCTTCATATGCTGTTTGTTTAAAAGATGGATTTTAGTTTTGATTTTTAATTTTGCGTTTGGTACTTTCATAGTTATTTTATACTATATAAGATTTTAAGGTTATGAGATAGTGTTTTATTTTCTCTTTTTTAAATTATCTGACATGTTTAGGACAGTTCTTGGTGTATTTGTTTTATTCTTCTTAGAATCCCTTTAAGTACAGACTGTCCCTCTCCCCCAGTAAACATATACCTCTGGGGCCTTCAGTCATAATGCCTCTATTAGTCACAATTTCCCAGACAAGTGGAACAAATAGGAATCATATAATAAAATATATAGAATATATCATCTATATCTATCTATCTATCTGTATAGAGAGAGATTGATTGAATGAGTGATTGATTTTAAGGAACTGGCTTACATGATAATAGAGCCTGGCAAGTCCAAAATCTGTAGGGCGGGCAGACTGGAGACCTAGGACAGAACTGGAGTTGTCCTTTGAGTCGCAAGGTGACCCTCTGGTGGCATTGCCTCTTCCTCAGAGACCTCAGTCTTTTTTTTTTTTTTCCTCAAGGCCTTCAACCAATTAGATGAGGCCCACCCACGTTATAAAAGGTAATCAGCTTTACTCAAAGTCTGCTGATACAAATATGGATCTCATTTTAAAAACGCCTCTGCAGCAACGTTCGAACAGGCTTGATCAAATATCTGAGTACCGCGGCCCAGTCGAGTTGATACATAAAATTGACCAGCACACTGCCCATCACTCGCTTTTCCCCACCTTCGCAGAGGTAGGCATGTGACCTGCTGCTATCTGAATATGGCATTTCATTCCTTCAGCTAAGGGAATGGCTCAGGTAACCACGTGGTGCTCGAAGAGAGTCGACCAGAGGAAGAGTCGAGCTTAGTTACTCTCTGTGGAGATGTGAGGCTGTTTTGTCCCACCCCACACAGACGTGCAGAGGGACGGATGAAAGTTCTCCTGACGTGACTGAATTCTCTCTAAAGACATACGTATGTATCCCTGGATTCCCCGGACATGGACGCCAGCAAATTTAAACGCTTGGCTTATGTTTATTGGAACTGGGCGTCTATTACTTGAAACACCGACACAGAGACTGGCACTAGGATATCGTATATCGCAAGTGATAGGCAACAAAATACTGGCTTCCCCGAGGTAAGGGGAAGCCCCTCCACGCCCAGCACAGGTGCTGCCAGCCCTTGTCATGGAGTAAGGCCGCTAATTAAGCCATTTCCTGCTGTGTTTTGAAACTTAGATCATGAGACCACTGGAGACTGGACTGTTAGGAGCAGAAATAGAAAACAATAGCACAACGTTGTCGTGAGTTATCTGAATTTTCCTTACACTGTGGAAGGAGACAAAAATGCTCAGTTTAAGGCTGACTCTTGGAACCAGAAGCAAGCACACAGTTTTATTCAGAGAGGAGATATCTCCTTATACAAGCAGTCCAGGAGCCATGGGATGCCTGAGCATCTTGTGAAATCACAGTCGCTAAATTTTCTGACCCATACTGAAGCTAAATGTAGAAAATAAGAGGAAGTGCTAGACAAAAGATGAGACGACATCAGGGGAGAAGAACTCCAGGGTGGGGGTGGGCATCGAGCCTCCGCCTCCTTCCAGGCCCCTCTATTCTGTGCGCCCCGTCTGCTGTGCTCGAGACCTGTTCTGTCTTAAGCGTCACTACTGTGTTGCAGGCGAGGCGCAGAGCGGCCCAGTGTCGCCTTGTCTCAGCCACGTCTTTTGTGTGAGTCTCGAGAGGTGGGGAATGAGGCTGAGTATTGAGGTCGAAGTACAGAGCCCTCCGTGTCAATACCTATTATAAGGGACAGACGTTAATATCAGGAGCCAGAAGCATGGGCCAGACAATCAATGGACAAGACATCTAGTATTACTCCCTGGTAACAGCATCCCTAAGAAGTCCTGTGAGATATTGTCCAACGATTATATATTTCATTTACTTATTCACACTCTTTACTTGGCTTCACATATTTCTTTATTGGTTTATATCTTTTTAACTTTAAAGTCAGCTTTCCCTTTCTATTAGATTTTTAAATGTAATTGGTCTTTCATCTGTAACTTTCCATTTGTACATACTCTCTACAAAGTTCTATTGATAAAAACACAAGACATATTTCTTTTCTTGTGCTGGTATTATTATTGCACATGCTATTATTTAAAAACTGAAGTAAATTTTTTTCTCCTTTATGTTTCCTCCTGAAAATTATTGGGAACTTATTTTCCTATAAATAATTGCTCCAAGTTCAATTCTGTATCTTTCATAGTATATATTTATAATATTATGTATATTTTATATTATATGAATATATTTCCTTTTTTAAACCACCAAACATCAAATTACTAGTTCAGTGCTTGGGTCTACTTTGTAGATTATCATATTCCGCTATATAAGTTGCTGGAAATAAATAGCATTTTTCAGAGCTGAACGAGTCAAAATAATATATAATAGTTCCATGTTATGATAATCACCATGAATATCACAATGGTTATCAAAATGCATCACCAAGAATGGAACTAATTTTTAGAAGTTTCTACTCTTTGAAGGTGTTCCACAAGATTTTTCCCTCCTGATATCCAAAGATAACTCTCATGTTTATTTTTTGTCCATTTCTAAATATGACAGAGCACAGAAAGTAAATTTAAAAGTTAAAGGCACAGAACATGTAAAATTATTACCATTAAATGCTAAGATTTTAAAATCAATCCCAATGTTCCCATCATTATTGCTAAATAATATAATTATAAGTAACCTGTGTATTTACTTATCTCTATGCTATTGTTGTATGACCATTTTTTTCTATAACTTAATTTCAATAACACAGTGAATTGTCCAAAACCCAGATATGTTACTTCCTCAGATTATTAAAAATGAATAAAAGAGTATAACTGAAAATTCTGATCATATCAGTACGAAAATAAATCTAGTATTTAAAGCATACATACACATAAATCAAACTTTTGTGTGTGTGAGTTCCCAACTCAATCTTTTTTGAGCATTTTTTTTTCATAGATTCAGACAGATTTTCATAGGATTTCATATACTATGCAAGTTAGTCGAATCATAAATTCTAATCAATGTTATAAATATGACTTTTTCTGCTAGCCATTGTTTTGCAATTATGAAAACTAATATTTTAAAGAGAGAATATATATTAAAATCACTCCTATATGCATTCTATGCAGCATACTTCGGCATAGATTTTAATATTCTTAAAATTTTTGGTAATAGATAGACAATCTGTATAAGATTCGGTTTTCAACATCTGCAGTCATTTATTAACTATTTCATTATTTCCTTTTTCTTTTAGTTCAAGTAAAATATAGATTTATCAGAGTTTTTCTCATTTTGAACACTAGTTATACAGAATAGCAGGTGCTAGACACAAAAGAGATCGTTTTCCATGAGGTTTATGGAATTCTGAATTAAACAAAAATTAAAAGGATAGAACATTTGTATTTATCTGATTTTTTTTCAACCACAGACGTTTTCTAATAGAATCATAGAACCAGCTGGTGAGCCCAGTGTTCTGAAAAACATGCACACTACATTACATCACTATTTGCTAAAATTATTTTATTACATTTAATACATTATTTTAAAATTGGGAATAATTGTAAAGTATAAACTAAAAGATATTCTAATTATTAGCACCAACAGATATTTATTAAGTAAAAGAGTGAATCACTGAGTTAAGTTTGCTAGGTTATTCAAAAAGTATTAGCCGTTCCTTCCAATAAATGATATTCTTAAAATATACTGCTTTTTTGTATGTATATTATGTTCTTGCATTTGAAATAAATTACCTCAATATCTTTATAACTATATCCTTTGGTAAAAAGAATTTAAGGAAAAAGTGATTATTTCTAGAAAGAATACTTTTGAAAAGATTTGTGTATAGAATAGAATTTTGCTAGATTTAAAGGGCACATTTTTAAATAATGTTTTTCCCTAGATTACAAGAGTAATATATTTTACTTACAATTATTTTTAAATAAATACAATGTTTATTGCCCATATTTTTTACATATTTTTAAAAAATTCCTTCATTTAACATATACATGTAGTTAATATTTATTTCATATTTTTTATTTTTCAGAAATGAATTGATAGAAATTTCCAAGTGTATCTAAATGACGACAGGCACAAATTTATAGAGGTTAGAAATGTAATGCTTATTTTTGGGAAAGTAAGTAGATAAATTGGAGTGTTTGAAATAGCTCATTATTAGGAAGTAAAACTATAATAGTAGTTTGGGAAAATTGTTATGAATCTTAAAATTCAAGATGTGATTTTTAATTTTTATCTTGAAATTCGAAGGTTTGATTTTTTAATTTTTATTATGGGAATTCCTGAAAATTATTGAGTAGGAGAAGGCAGACAAAGTTTTGTTTTAGGAAGTTTAATTGGGTAGAAAATAAACACTGTGTGTGTGTGTATGTGTGTGCACACGCACGTGTGTATGTGATGATAGGAACAGGTAATACACTTTAAAAAGAAATTTCCTTTTTTGGGGAGATTATGGGAAAAAAGCTTAAGGGTAAACTATGTCAGAAGAATCTGAAGGAAGAATAAATGGGAATGGCTGAATATATAGAAGATAGATAATCATCCTGAGAGTTGGCGCGTGGATTGTTGGATGAATGTGTGTGCCGTCCGAGAAATACCATGTGAAAAAAACAAGGCTCGATTTTAGAGAAACAAATAACACATAATGTTTTCAAACGTCTGTATAGTCTCTAAAGCGTTTTGATTTCTATCATCTCATTTTAGAAATCTGAGCTATCTTTATTGAAGATTAAGATTCATACACTTATATATCTTAAAATCAGAATAGGATAAGAATATAAAAGTATTTTGACTTTGTAAAAAAATGATCACTTGTCTAATCAACCATATGTTAATGCAAATGGTATTGGGATACATTTTCCTAATACGTGAACGTATTTGTTAGTTTAATACCCTACAGATGTCCAGGATCTTACATTTAAGTCGATATTGACTTTCTGTAAGCTAATTATACTTTTGATATTTCAATTGCAAATTACATAACTCTTCAGAGCCTCTCACGTATGTTTTTTTGGGGGGGGACACCGTTTAACCTGAACAATGAGCGCTTACACAGTGCTGAGGCGCACACTGCGAACAGGCTGTCTTCAGGGAGAAGAGGCAGAGGTGGGGGGGAGCAGAGTCTGGCAGAGTTAATAACCTTCCCCGAGGCCCAGAGATTTGAGACGTGACGATGTGTCACACGAAAATCATCCAGTATACCGTTTACCTCATGGATACATCTGCGCCATAAAAAACGATTTTTGTTTCTTTCTCGTCCCTCTGCTTCCCTGCTCTTATTTTTCGTGTAACATCCATATCGCATCGCTACATACGGGCTCGATCTGGAAAATAAGCCAGTGCCTCTTCAGAATTCCTTGCCGCTTTATCTCTTACTGTCCTCCAATGAAGCCGTGTAGTCTCGATGACCTAATTGTCTGAATGGATCGTCTCTTTCGCAGTCATAGTGCCAGTCTATTCACCTTTCCTTTCAAATATTTAGTTTCAAAAACAAAAACAACAAACTGTCTTAATATGAGAGAGAGGGGAGGGGTTCAAAGTCATGAAATGTTTGATCCTCAGAAACCGTCTCATTGCCTGTTTCCTGGTTTTTCCTCAATTCTCAAACTAAAACTGTCCTTCGATTTTTTTTTTCCTTGTTCACTGGTTTGCCCTTATCAGTTCCTTTATTCAGTTTAACCACATAATGAAATAATAACAAAAACAGTTTATTTAAGATTTCAATATGTTATCGTTACTTTGAATGACTTCAGTATGCTCTGGATTATTTTTTAATATTCTTTTGATTTTGGAATGACAAATGCATTTCAATCCAACTAAGCCATTCAAATCTGTATTGCACACAAACACTGTGCTGTCTAAAGCTATAGTTCAACTTCGTTACACTGCCATTATATATTCCATTTTTTTCTTAATCATTTGCACAAAAATAGGGTTTCGGCAGGCATTTGAGGAAGGACGATCTCCTGTGGAAAATTAGAAGTCGTCTAAACATTGTTCATTATTTCAGGAGATATTATGTAAATATAATCCATCTGTCTCAATCATTTTTAGAGGAGCATTTTGAAGTAAAAGGCATTAAAATAATTTGAACCTAGGGAATTTTTAAAAGTTTAAAACCTGCAGGATTTCAAGTAACTTTTAATGAAGAGTTATAAAAAATATAAAAATACAACCACGTATTAATTAGTTTGCCTGGAGATAGTAAAGGCAAGAACGTCCTTGTCCCATCTCCTGTAGCTGGTGCTTCTCCAGAAATTATGTTGAGAGATCATTGAAAACTCCGACTTTGCTCTCTCTAAGATGTGGGCAGAAAGTAGGATGCTGAAAATTAGTTCTTTTCTGCTCGAGGAGGGAAAGAGTGGCAGCATTGTTATATAATATTCATTTAAAAAGATAATCATTTGGTTAACCAACGTTAATCTTTATAATTTGCCTGATAGCTTGATATTAAAAAAAAAGAGAAAGATTCTAAAGATGCATTTATGTACTCCAGATGTAGACAGGAACAAAATCTAATGTATTAAATTTATTAATTTATTAAATATTTCTATAAAATCTAGTAAATAACTTTATTTTAGTATGCCTATATGTTATTTAAATATATTAATTATCATTTTAATTGTGTAAACCTGCGCAAAGTTTATTTAGTCGTTTTCCTAGACAGGAAGGAGAAAATGCCAACATTAATAATGATATTTACTTTTAATAGTTTGCTTTTATGTAACTACAATTAAAAAGGTTTGTCACCAATATGAACATCCTAAAAACACCTGTGAGAGTTAGAAAAACGTGAACTCATTATTCAATATATGATTTTCTGTTTTATTCATAAATAATCACATACTCAAAAAAGAATTATCAAAATGTCATCTCGATTATTGATAAGTCGGTAGCCTTTATAATTTTAGTGACTTTGTTTCTGGTGTGCAATAACACCAAAATAACAGTCACAATCACAAATTTAGTTATAACAACGTCAGTCACTGACATTGCTGAAAACTATATACCTAAGCCACATGGGTGCCTCACGCAGGCAGCTAGCTCCTTAGAAAGAAAAGGCGACAAGGATTGAAGCAAGCAGCCTCAATTCCTTCACTTAAACTCATCAGCCGGTGAGAGCATTTCCCATATCCGGTGGAGGAGTGAGTGAGAGGCGCAGGTGTCATTTGAGGAGAAGATTCTTCCACCTGGGGGAAGGCGTCCGGGATCCGAGACTCATGTCCTTCTCCTGCGGTTTAAGGTTCAAAAGAATTGATGAACAGAGATCGAATGTGCCGTCATCCTTTTTTGGAGAAACATCGATTTCATTAATGGAGATAAAGTCTATCTTGCTCTCTCTAACCTTTTGGTCCATTTTGTAGGATTTTTCTTTGAGAGAGAATTTGGGGCATGTACAAATCACGATATCTTACAGTTGTGTATAGAATTTTTATTTGTCAGAAAAACAAATAGCATTTTGCGGTGCAGGTGTATTTCAGGAGGATAAAAAATAACAAAAAAAAATAGTTTTTAGTAGAAGTTAAACATTCTAAAAAGTATTATTTAATATTTTTGAGGGAAGTTCTTAAAGCTTCATCTTTAAGTGCATCATGAAGAATTCATGACTATGGCGGTGAAAAGCTAATGACATGATTTAACCTTTTCTAGATTCCTGATGGAAAACTGTTGATAGGAAATAATGAACTAGGCCCGGAGGCTTAAAGAAATGCTTCCGAGTTAGTGTTACATGATATATGGTTCATGTGTTCGAGCAAATATAAGGCACTGCATGTGTGGTTACCGATTTAATTCTTTACTCGTCACGGAAATAAACGTGGCCATGAAGAGCCCTTGTAGAAACTGAGTTGTTATCCTTGTATGAACCTGTTTCCTGAAATGCTATCACAGGGATTGTCCCGGTTAGAAATATTTTTTTCCAAGATACATGCTTATGGTTTTAAGTACATGTGGTGAACATTTAATTATTTATGATTCTTCATAGTATGTTAAAATGATAGATGTATTATTTCTATATACATCTTTGAAAGAGTTTATATGTATAATTTTACCAGTAAAAAAAATAATAATAAGTGTGGCCCTTTAAGTGAAGCCTACAAAGATCTAAAATATCTGCCATTAATGGTGCCTTGATTGTTTTTTTTAATCAAAGATTCTCTACCAGTATCATCAAGAGACGTAAATAGATACTGAATATAATCTCACCACTCTCTTTTTTATGGTGTGCATTAAAAGCCAGTGGGACAGCAACTAACATAAAATAATTTGAAACATTTCTCTGAATTGTCCTAGAAATATCACAACACTCGTTCCCATTGGTTTCTTCTTTAATTTGAACATTATTCATAAATTCTTGCTGGGAGTGGTGGACAGCCTTGTTTTTGCAAGTTAGCCATTAGCGATTAGTCTTCCTTCTGCTTAGTTTCTCTTTCTCCGTGGTGCTTAACGATTGCAGTCTGTTTCATCACAGAGCAGCCTGTCATTTTACTGCCTAATGTTGCCATTTTTGAAAAGTGTAAATTCTCACATTTATTTTACTTCTGTTTTTAAATAATTCAAGCGATATGGCGAGAGATTTATTAAATATTTATGCAAACTATTAATTATTCAATCACATTAAACAAAACCAACTTAATAGTTCCTCTCCTCTTTTGCCCGAGATGTTGGCTTTCCTGTGGTCAGCCCCCCTCCCCCACCCTGTGCGCTGCCACGGAGTTTTCCATTGGCTGCGTGAGTCACCCTCAGACATCGGAAGATTGCATAGCTGTGTTAGGCGTGCCGATGATCATGGCAAGGATGAAAGCCATACTCCTCTTATCGCCCTAATTCTAATCTTGTTTGTCTTTTATATAAATCACACTGTTAATGTCTACTACCTATCAGAGTTTACATACTTTTGTGTTCCATCCGGAATAGTCTCTGGAATAATAAGCTGAATAAATCAAAATAAATGAAAGTAGCTTTTTTTAATCTTTTTCAAAAGAGAGTCATTATCTTTCCTGTCTTTGAATTAATCTAATTGTTTGACTAAATCGACCAGTCGTGTGAATGATGAAAAGGGCTTTTTCATCGTTCCTAAACCAAAGTCAGACTAGTATTAATGAAAGGCACCATCATAAGGTGTATGGAACCCTGTGTTCGGAGCTCGTCCTTGCGTGTGACCGACATTGACATGATGATATTTAAACCTGAATTTGAATTTTAGGTATTGGGTCACTTAAGAATGACCTACCAGCTTAAATATACCAACCTGATATCTGACTTGAAGTAAACCTGAGAGCTGGAATTATTTCTGAAATTCAGAGAGGTAGATATTCTGAGTTCTGTTATTTTTTAAGACGAGGTCCCCTCCCAACCCCACCCCCTGGCCACATCTGTACTTTTAAAAAAGTGCAAGACAATATATATGGAAAAAGCCAGCGATCAACTGAAATAAACTAATTCGTTCTTTTTTTTCATTCTTTCAATAAAAATAAGTTGATTCTTTCAAGTCAGTTATGTGCACGGATTGTGAGAGATAATAACAAAACCTTACTTTGAACATTTTGCTGTCCTCGTTGTTGTGTTTGTAGGTCGTATCTGAATAACCTGAAAACCACGAGTGCCATCGGAGGAGATCCTTATGTCCTCCTGTCCCACACCGGATGTCTGAGCACAGATAGGGGTTAACGCAGAAAACCTGCTCGGGTCTCTCTCTCCACACATTTCTGCTCTCTTTCTTCTCAGAGGCAAAAATCTGTACCTACCCCCAGGTAATCAACCCCCCGAAGAATGTATGCCATGTCTGGGGTAACAGCAGGACAAAATAATGCACTTTACTTCTTTTTTCTTTTAACTTATTTTGGGATTTTTTAATGCCCTCCACACATGTGGATAATATATTTCATTGGGCATATGCAATTTGCTGAGCTTTGTTATTACTAGGAAACCTAATTATTGTGGAAAAAGAAAGATTGCTCCCATAAATACTCTTGTGTTAATCTTGTTTCAGACTGGCGTATGGCAATGGTGCCAGGCGCAATGCAGGCTCGACAGGCGTGAGAAGGGGGGAATTTTGTCTGATGTGAAAGAGATGCTTCCACAGCCAAGGCGATTCAAGAAGCAGATTGCAGCTTTTTAAAAAAATCGTTTGCTGTTTGTTTGGATTTGTCCTGTTAATGACAGAGTAGTGAAGAGTTAATGAAAAGTTCAGAGTAATGGGGTTAGCTGCATATTTATTAAATCAGGAGAGTGGGTGTGGTGATTTTAAAAATACGTATTAAGTTTTGGGTTTCTGAATCCAATAGTTTGAAGAGCTATAACACTAAGAAGAGTTGAAATTTAGAGTTAGATTTATAGCTAGAGATAAAATGCATTTCATATTTTGCAGCATCTTAATTAACATTTATGGGTATGCTCTTTACGTCCTTTATTCATTCAGCTGTTTTTGTCACTGACATGCGTGGCTGTATAAAACAGTGTACCTTCCTTGAAATGGTCAAATGCTTTGCTTTTTATACTCTTAATTACAGCAATTTAAGTGTGTATTTTTATGTGTAGCTGCTATCTAATAATAGATATCAATTGTAGCAATCCAAGAGCACAAAATTCTGTAGGACTTATAATATGTAGATCTGTTTGAATATACCAAGGGCACTTAGAATCTTGTACATATTTCTTTTTGCGTCTTATAAGGGAAAACTTCAATTTAAGTGACCCCCATCACACTGAGGTCACCTTTCTGAAAAATTCCACAATAGCCAGTCTTTTTTTTTTTTTTTTTTGATAAAATGTTCTAATTAGGTGAAGAAATTTATTCCATTACACATGTTTTACTGTATTCTCCATCATCCCAACACAGATAGTTGCTCTAATTGTATTTGTGGACGTTTGTGTGTTTGTATCAAGTCTGAAACTTTTCTAGGAAAACAGGTGACTGTTTCTTTCAGCACCACTCAAGTGGAGTTGGAAGCAAGTGATATACCCTAATCGAAGGCAGGGACGGGAATGGAGCGTTAGCTCTTCCCAGTGAAAGAAATGGAAGAAGCAGGAGAAACTGTAAGACGTAGAAAACCGTGTAACTATCTGCCCAGCTACTTGCCTGCCTGTCAAGAACAGTACGCTGGGATTAGACTCGTTTCCTGCTGTAGAATAATTCTAAATAGCGGGAGGTGGCTTTCTGGACCTCTGCTGTCCGGTTACCAACCACGGCTCTGGGGCCAGCACATTCTTTGTTCAAAGGCAGTGCTAAGAGGATTTAGTCTTAGAGAAAAATGATGCATTTTTGTTGGAGGAGAGAGAGGACTAGGTAACCTCCACACTAAGACAGGGTATGGTTACAAGTAGCCAAAACCGGTGATTTGCTTTGAAGAAAAAAAAAAAAATGACTTGTTCTCTGGGAGCCGGCGGGCCCATGACTGTTTGCTTGGAGTAGAGTTTGACCGTGTAGGAACGGGGTGTTGGCAGTCGGCCTGGGAGCCGTGCCTGTGGCATGCTGTGAGGGTCTGTGTGTGGCGGGGCCACACGGCGAGGCCACCAGGTGGCAATGTGCCAAGCACCGGAAGTTCTTCCTCCCTATTCTGAGCCACGTGGTTCCCTTTCTGCAGATTTGGAGTGGATTTTGGGCTCAGACGTGATTGATACTGTGTTTTGGTTTTTCACCAAATGGAGCCTTGCGATCAGAACGAATTTGATTTTGAAAACCGATATACGTCTAGCTCCTTAATATTTGGCAGGGTAGAATAAATATCAGTTTTAGGTTTTTTTAGGGATTGGTCAGGGAAGTATCATTTTACAGATGATATACAATAAGCAGTTTATTGTAAGATTTAGACCGTATGCAGTGGGCCGGTTAACACGTCTGTGCAAGGCTGTTGCCTCTGCGTCTGATGCAGGGCCTGGCATTGCAGGTGGGCGACCGAGATGCGCAGCAGGGCTGACACCGTACAGGTTGAAACCTGCGTGGACAAACCGAAACCCTCCTCTGTTTCTCACCATCTCCTACCTAGAGGACGCAGGCGGCCTGCGGGAGAAGCTGGCGGCTCCCCGCAGAGGCGGGCGCGTGGCTGACATGGGGCGCAGACAGGTCGGAGAATCTTCCGTAGTGGGTGAGAGGGCTTCGGGCCCACCTAACGCCCTTACGAACGAGGCGCGCGTGCGCATTAGCCAAGACGTGTCCGAGCCGTCACAGGATCCAGCCGCCTTCGCTGAACTTCGGTGCGTAAAGACGCCGCCGCTACACCTGCTGGCCTTCCAGCCAGCCCCACGCCCAAGCGGCGCGAGGAACAGCTTCTGCTAAATGTAGTTTCAGCTTTGAAAAGCGTCCGGGACGGAGCCGCCTTTGTCGATTCGGCATTCTGCCCACCTCTTTCATTCTCGTTTCGTTTCCAAAGAATCACAAACCCAGAATCGCGCTCCCGGCTAAGGTGATGCAGCTACGCCTCACACACCGGGGACACATGCTCGTCGTCTCCCCAAAAGAGAAGAAATGGTCCCTTTGTCCACCGTGGGTGATGATCGTTCTTCGGCTGGCCGACTCACGCTCCCCCTGTGATAGCCTGCATCTTAAATGTTAAGAAATAAGTTTAAATATTCTTGGGACATTTAGGATTTCAAGGTCGGGAATAGGAGAAAGGAAGGAATAATTGGTTACTGTGTACACAACGGTACGGGTATCAAAATAAGGATTAAGTATTCATTATGGCGCTCAGTTCTACATCTTCCGACATAGGCAGCCCTAACTCGTGTCCGTAACTGTCTTCCCCACAACCCATTGCGCCGGCCTTTGCTCCTGGCAAGCACGTCAGCTCTGCGGCCCTTTGGAGGGGGACTCCGAGTTGAGGAAGTTGAATCCGAGTTGAGGAAGCTGGGTCATGCATAGCCCTGTCTGTATTGGGGCGATGTCGCTTTTCACGGACTCATCATAGGACGTGAGCATATCGAGAGTCACCCGAAGATGTTTCTTTCCTTCTAGAAACATCCTCACTGTGTACTTGCAACCACATTTGCACGGGAGTCAGCGTTAGTAACTGCAGCCAATGGAGCACTCTTTTTTATTTTTTCGCCTGCTGACTCGTTGACATGAGGGTTTTGCTGTGTTTCCTGGTGAAAGCATTCCTCCCCTGGGAACTAAGACCTCTTGACCAGCAACGTCCTGAGCCAAATGTTTGCCAGTGGACCACTGGACGTAAAAGAAGGGCCCCTTGCTGTCTCTGCCTCTCGGTTCCCAGCTCCGTGCATCTTGGCCGTGGGAGGCACACCAGCGCGCATTTCTTGCTGATTCGGGATGTGTGCCGCATCCTGCAGAACGTCACGCCTGGCTCTCTGGGACCGGCCACTAGCTAGCACGGCGAGCAGTCCATCTCGCTAGTCATATATCAGGTCACCTGCTTTGGGGCGGTTCGATGGGAGGCACGGTAAGCCCCATGCAGTCCACGAGCAGAGGCCGTTGTTTCGCTTCTTGCTGTGGAGTTAGTTGCGTGGTCAGAAGCACCGCCGGGAGGAACGCCGGGGCCACGCTCTGCAGCTGCGTGGCTGTTGGTTTCGGCAGAGGCGCAGCGGGCGGGGAGGGCACATTCCCATCCAGAGGAAGCGTCCGTGCCAGCGAGAGCCAAATCTGTCCTTCCGTGATGGAAATGGCCCCGCGTCATCGACCTGCCGCCGGGGGCTGGCTGACCCGCGGGGACCCGTTGCCTGCGAAGGGCTCGGTGTCAATCCCCGATGTTGGCGAGCGAGGCCCTCTGCAGTGACCGTGGCAGGACTGGCTGCCTGAGTGGCAGTCCATGTGCCTGAGTCCATGTACCTGTCGCAAGGGCCACTTTGATCATCACCTTATTGGACAAAGATAGGCCCAGTAGGAAAAAAATATACAGCATCCAAGAAACGGGTCCGCCGGCCCCTCTGGTTATCATGCGACTTCTCTGCTGAGATTTCTCTCTGCCGAGCATCCGCATGGGCATGTACATGTTCACACTCTCCTTCGATTCAGAGAGTTCCGTTCCCATCCCTCTTCCTCAGGTTGTCTCCTCCTCGGCTTGCTCCTAACGACCCTTCTTAGCCTTCCATCCGCTACCAAACCAGGCGTTGACACAGAGTCATGTCGGCCGCCCCTCGGAGCGCGCCTCCCTGCAGGTGGTGAAGCCCGGCGGGCCCTGCTCAGCACCGTGCCCCGGGCAATGTTTTATTTGCACCCGACCTGAGCGCCGCCCAGGGTAGGGCTGGGACAGTCTCTGCTTCCAGGTGCTGTCGGCACGTCGTGGGGAGTCTTCTGGGAAACAAGCCCGTACGTTTTTCTTCCTCCGTAAACGGTTCACGTCATTGTCGCTTACAGACTGGAGCGGGAGTAGGGGTCAGGAGTATCGGGAGCAGTTTCCCGTGCAACTTACGTGGCCTTCAGGACGTGCCTGAGCTGGATCTAGTGCACTTGGCTTCTGTTCAGTAAGGGCTTTGGGGTCTGTCTCCGTAGAACTGCTGTGCACCCAGCCCAAGGCTCAGAAGAGCAGTGGTGACATAGAGTGAGAGTTGGAGGCTCCGTGCCTCTGGGTGCCGCCCTGACATGGGGTCAGCTAGCAGACCAGGGACAGTGCCGTGAGCTGCCACAATGCCTGGTTGCTTATGTAGACTTTCCCAGAATTAAAAAAAAAAAAAAAAGCTGGTTCTTACGTTTATTATGCTGTATTTCTTCGACACATCACGTTTAAGTTTTTCCTGTAATAGTTTCTTTTAAAATATCCTCTCCACTGTCTTCATAAAACCACTCCGCTTTTCAAGAAGAGGCCAATCTAATAGGCCGCATAGACTCCGGCTTCCATTCCCCGTTATACTGATGGATGGCAGGCCCACACCCCGCCGGATGCCGTGATAGCGCACGAGAGATTAATGCTGCTCTCCATCCAGCCGAAAGCAGAGGGGGGTTAGATTGCCAGAAATAACAGCCCGAGCCTGGAACAGAATACATTTCTCCAAGGCGATAAATATCGTAATACATCTCAGCCATGCTGAACGCCGAAATGTGTTATCTCCCAGAGACTTAAAATATGTAAGTGTGCCTGTGTGATCGTCGCCAACGATCAGTGGGTCCTTACTGCCCTTTGATGCATGTTCAGTGTGGCCGGGTGGTCGCCAAACACCTGCTCGCCATCCCTAAAGAATTTCGGCCCTGGAAGGCGTGGTAGGAATTTTCCACTTTGAACTTTCATTTTACATGAGGAAAATGGTGGTTCCTAGTGTGAGGTGTTGGGCTCAGCCCCGGCTGGAGTGAGAACCACACCTGGAAATGAGGCGCCGAGACTCCTGGGCTGGTTTGGGGTCGGCACTTGCATGCTTCACCGAACGAGTCTCGCCACGTTGTATCAGGTTATATGGGCGCACTGAGAAACAAAGCGGAAAACAGTGTTTTATTGGGAGAATGGAAGTCGCCAGTAACCATGGCTTAGGGCAGGAACAGCACACTGTACGGCCCTTGATGTCAGGCGGGGCCATTGGTGGTCCCGGCTGATGGATTGTGAAGGAAGCTGCATGTGCCACGTGCAGCCTGAGCGGTAAGGTCCCCTCTAGCTCGTCTCGTCCCCCATCGCAGTGAACGTGGAAGCATCCCGTTGAGGTTACGTAACTTTATAACTTAACCTATAGGGACCCTTGAGTCCCACCCAGGAAAATCCCCCAACCGCTGGTAGACACTGTGTGAGTGACAAGTAAATGTTTTTGTTGTTGTAACAGAGAGCTCAGGGTTCGGTTATTTACTACAGCACTGCACTTTAGATGATCTTGACAAATAGATTTTAAAGTATACTTATTTAAAATTAAGTAATGTGTAGATATTTGGAAGAATAACTAAAGAAGAGTTACCTGTTGTCATCCACTCAATGATCACTTTACCTTTGATGCATTAAGCGCTCTGGGCATAAGGAATACATAGCCAAGTATAACGTATGAAGGAAGGAGGTTTACATATTGAATATTTATTTGATATGCTGGGGTTTTATTAGAAAATGAATATGAATGATGGTAATTTAGGTTCTATAAATGCTGAACAGTATTTAACTTTAATTCTAGTGATCAGACTTATCTCTCTCTCCTGCAAGTGGGTTTAGACATATACCTTCTCCTGCTTCTGGGCATCACTGAGACCAAGCCTCTCCTACGGACGTCAGCAGAGCGTAACTCTGACTTATTTTTGGAATTTTAAACTTTGAGATGGATTCGTAGCTACTCTCACATTCTCAAATGAAATAATAAACACTTAAAGTACAAGGAAGAATCCACCTAGTTGAGAATCATTAGACCCTACCAATCCATAATTATTATTTACATGTATTAAGGGACACTTAACTCAAATATAAAATGTGTAGTTTACATAGTATATATCTGAAAACGTCTTTCTTGTTTGTGTTTTGATGTCGCTAGGCAGAATATTTTATTTTAGTCTGAATTGTGGTTCTGAGTCTAAGTGAGATGAAACATCTGGCCCATAAAATGTCTCAAGCCTCAAACCACTTTACGCCCTGTGAATCATCTTATTCACGCATCCCTTATAGAACACGTAGAAACCCAAGGAACGCCTCTTTATTTTAAAGATCACAAGTGTCACCGACATAAAATTCCTGGGTCACAGCCACCGTTGCTAGATACTGTTCTTACAGTCTTCAGTCATCTCACGACTTTGAAATCTGACAGTTAGGCCTGCGATAATTCCCCATAAACGATGGCAAGTCTGAAGGCCATCTGCGTGAGACCCTTTCGTCTTTCTGCACAGCTATGTTTAATGTGACTCCAGATGGTCACTCAATGGTCCTCTAGTTCCAGTGTCTTCCGGGCAGGAAGGACGACAGGAGCAAGGACACAGCCTGCAGAGCAAGCTCGTTTATAAAGGGCTTCCCGTCCCAAAGCTCGCTAAGGGCTTTGTTAGGCACCTTATTTATGGCGCATCATATTTCTATGGCCTCCTGCAGCTGTGACACAAGCTACCGCCTCCCTCTCCCCGTGTGTGTGTGTGCGTGTGTGTGTGTGTGTTTACATTAGGGTCATATATAACATCGGTGTAGTGTGGATGATTACAGCGGCCAGCCAACCTTACCAGTTGAGTCTGAAGTGCCTATATATTATCGGTACAATTTATATTCCAGGAGAATAGGCCCCACGTCTTTGCTGTTGTATCTCGAACACCTAGGAAAATAACATCTGGCTTATCGTAGGAAACAACCTCATGTTTTCAAAGAAAGAAAGAGTGAAGGAAGGAACACCTGTTTTGAAGTCAAATGCCTTCGGCTTCTAACAAGGTGTAATTCTCCTCGTCTTCGTTCTCCCTCTGCTTATTCCAGACGGTCATGCTGCATGGTGCGGGGATGTTTGATAACAATAGGGTGCTTTCACTCCAAGTGGGGTGCATCCGAATGTCCTCGGCACGCCTAAGTGTGTGCATTCAGAGAGAAATATTTTTCGGATCAAAATCTCTGTGGACTCCCTTGGGTATCAGTCATTTGAATTGTTTTGGTTTTGGTCATAGAAAGGCAGTGAATATTAGTGAGTTAACTATATTCCTGTGCTAGAATCACTAATATTAGTATAGAAAATGACCTTAGAGTTCACCGAGGCTTCCGGTACAGATAATATTCTCAGCTTTAACGATCACCTGTTTCGTTTTACCCGGAGGAGTTTCTGTTTGCTGCTTTTGAAGCAGCTTCATTATCCATGTAGAGTCCTGCTGGGCATGGCATCATGTGCCCACCTTACTCAGCAAAGGGCCTGCCGATATTTGTGGAATCATGACGCGAAGAACCGAAAGACGTAATTTTGGTTTTCCAACTATTGGCCTAGTGTTCTTCCCTGGGGATTGCGCTGGTTCTCTAAAGTAAGCAATTGTTCAAATGGTTATGAATGAAATTCACATGGGGGGTATGGTTAAAAGTCCGAGTTCTTGGGGCGTACTGCCATGAGAATCAGATTTAGTGTCTGGATGGAGCTCAGGAGAAGGCACTTTTAACAAGAACCCTGAATAATTCGGATGCAGGTGGTACACAGATCCTGAACTGAAAAACAACAAAATAAACAAAAAACGAGGTTAAACTTCTATAGCTCCTAGAAGCACTCGTGAAAGTTCTTAGCATGTAGAAACTTAGATAAAAAACATTACTGCATGAAGTTCAAGACAAGTGTTTTCCTGATTTAAAAAATCAAGCCACAATGTGTAGATATGAACAGTCATGCTAATATTCAGTATGATGCTGCGTACACATTTCCTTAAAACATGCGTGTGACGGATGCTGTAACACTTGCAGGGATGATTTCTGCGATGCCCCTGTGCTCAGGCTGGGGTGCTCGCTGCAGAAAACGGGCTGCGGCTACTGTCCACGGGAGAACCCTGCTCCGAGGGCCCAGGGCTTGCTGCCTTATTTCATGTGCCATTTAACCGGCTGCTCAAAGATATATCCCATCAAGCATTAATTAGCTTTTAAATATTTGCCTTAAGTAGTAATCATCCTGAATTGATATTTCGATGGGAATGAGAAAAACAGAAGAGATGGCCGAAAAATAGGGAAGGTTTGATTTATGTCGAGGTAATACGAGTATGCTGCCGAAAATCACGCTGGCTGTTTTAGATCCGTTTAATTTTAGACTAACCTTGCGAGTTATGTTATCTCCACCTTATAGAAAGAAAAACTGAGACTCGGGGAGAAAAAAATAAATAAATCTGCATCTCATTGAAAATAAGACTGGAAAAGTAAGATTTCTTATTCCAAAATGTGGTTCTATCACTTTGTGTTCTCTTCGTACCTCTCTATTGATCCCTCCCTCTTTGTCTCTATTCATTTCTAAACTATTTCTCGATCCGTCCATCCAATTGCCTGTTTTTGTTTCCCGTCTACCTCCCTAATCTCTGTTTTCTCATCACTCACCTATCTAGCATCAACCTTTAATTTAAAATGGGGTTGGTTGGTAACTGGTGTCCTGAAATCGTACTATACTAGATATCCTATCCTACAAAGAGTCACAGGTTTTTAGAGTGGGACTGTCATTTTGACGAGCCATCGGATTATCCCTGTTACGTGTGGTGAGGCTCAGGCCAGGGACATCCAGCTCCTTACACACGGGCATGTTATGATACTGGCAGAGGTTGAGAGCAAGTAAGTCTTTTGACTGATGATGCATTTTTCCCCAGGACCTTTAGGTTAAAGACTATTAGTTAAATATTGAATGAGCTTAATTATAACACTTCTAGGTAACTAAAAAAAAAAAAAAGAGAGAGAGAGAGAAAAATCTATTCACAGTCAGTTTATTTGGTAAGGTTTTGTTGAAAGAGGTATTTTACAAATCATGTGCAATTGCAAACATGTTTAATGTGGTATTTTCAGAGATTGCTACCCTTTTATAGTACAACCGGATGCTTGGTTTTTGTTTTTTGGTTTTTGGTTTTTTTTTGAATGAATGAAGTTGGCCCAGTTAAAAGGCATGTCTCCAACAGATTCTGTCTGCTAAGATTATGTATTCTCTAGTGTTAGATTAGATAAACTAATCAAGATTATGTCTACCTGGAAGAGGTATTATAATAGATTAATTATTTCTGGGATATATTTTTGACCAGTCTAAAATTTTCGAATGTCAGTACTGAACAGTATAAAATGGAAATCATATGTATCAGGGCACCTACTAATGCCAGTAAACATAAGGTCACTCTTTGTGACCATTCTCTAATTAAATATATTTTCAAAAATTTCAAGATATTTTATTACTTATTTGATATTACCATCCTCATTTTACCAAGTTTTAAACTGAGATTGAGGAGTCAATAACTTCCTCAAGGACACATAGCATACATGAAATATATTGCCCGAATAAGCAAAATATATTTTATTTTAGCATGAATCAAAACATAATGAATACCACAGAAAACACATATTTATCATACAAAAAGTAAGCCATGTCAAAAATATAAATGTAATGGTTCAAGTTGCAGTTAATAATTGACTTAAAGTGATTACATTAAGCATTTTAAAATGATGGATGTGTGATGATTTCCTCCATAAAATACATCTCTCTTAAAATATTCAACTATATACAAAATTTAAATATTTGCTAAATCTTTATAATATCTCATGTTTTGAACTATAACTGCTGTTGGTTTTTTAAAAAGGATCATAAGGTTCAGGCCTTTAATTCAAGAACTTTGCAAAATCATTGGCATCAATCTTTTACTCTTTTGAAAAGTTACATGAAAATGGTTTTATATTGGTATATTTAAAATATCGTCTGTGTGAGTTAGGGTCCTGCAGAGACACAGGACCAGCAGTATTACACTTACTTGTAAATACATACATTTTGGGGACTCTTTCTGTGTGGAAGGGCAAAGTTTGAGTGAAATAGTAAGGAAATATGTCCTTTGGTTCTTGTGGCAACGTGCAATCCTTTCATAATTAAGAAGAAAGTTTATCATCACACACCCACTTGGCAGACAAACCATGGAGTGGAAAAACAAGAGCCGAGTGACGTAGGAAACTTAGCTGGCCTGTGGTAATGCTGCCCACCCAGAAACAAATACGACATTAAATATGGAGACTAAAGCCCAAAGACCATCTTCCCCGCTCAGCACTGGTCTGCACCCAGCTGGAAGGGTCCTGTGCCCGAATCTACTGTTTAGACCTGGAGAACCCATCGCCTCCCCTGGTAGCTCACTCTGGCATTTAATCCTTCTGACTGAGAGAGTTAAGATTCAATTTAGAAACGGGAATTAAATTTAACTTTATGAAAGAGAATTTTACACTTCTGCCTAAAACTTAGCCATAATGAAAGAAATGTTCTATAAATGTAGGGTCCTTATTTATAATTTTAGTAAGCGATATTAAAGTAGGATGGTAATTCCAATATTTAATGTATTTTTTTTCATTCACTACACCTGCTCCTTTATTCAGAAAATATTTATTGAATACCTACTATTATTGATATTGCAGCAATACATCGAGTCTTGGAATTTTAAAAAGAAGGAATAGTCTATGGCCACGCCACCCTGAATGTGCCCGATCCTGTTTGATCTCAAAAGCTAAGCAGGGTCGGGCCTGGTTAGTATTTGGATTGGGAGACCACCTAGGAAGACCGGGTGCTAGAGGCGTTTAAAAAGAAAAATAAAAAATAGAAGGAACAAAGTCGTATTAAGGGGACCTGGCCATCTACATGGCCTCAACACCGAAAGCAAACATTGGTGTAAACCTCTTCACTGAGTATTATTCTTAGAATCATTATGACTCTTGTAGAGCTGATGTTGAAAAAGGTAGGCTGCCCGTTGACATCGATTGTGACCATTACTTTCACAATTCGGTCCTTACTTTCTCCTGTTAGGCCTCCATCGTTCTGTCGGCTAAGACCAGGAGAGAATGTACATTCTGCTCTCCGCCACTCTAATTGTATTAATCCCCTTTTGTGTCCTTAATAAGTAACATTTATTCCATTTTTCTGATACATACATTCTTTGAAACTTGTGTTAATTTTTCTAGTTCCACATCAAGATGCCTTCTATTCATGAACTTGAATTTTTCTCCTCACTTATTCAAACCCTAAGTGCATGCTGTCATCATAAACACATCACTTTGCCTTTTTTTTCCTGAGTTATTTTTGTTCGCCTGTTGAAATTTATGCATCTTTTATTTTTCTAAGTCCCCGTTTTTATTGTTGGTGCATCCCATTCAGTTCTGCCGCCTTACAATGCGTCTTTATTTTCACAGTATGATATGCAAAATGTAAACATATGACAGATGTTGTAAATTTGCCTAATTCGATTTGGGAAAAAAAATAGGTCATTTATCTTAGTGAATTCAAAATACGGTTTGAGTTAATTTGTTCCCCCCCCTGTAAACATTAAAAATTGAGACAAGGCCTGATGGCCTCGCTTTTTAGAAATTTCCCATGACTCTGCTGCTGCATCCTTAGGGAGGCTCTCTGCAGTCGAAATGCTGCTTGTATGGTCAATATAGATTCATATTGATTATTAGGTCTTTGTAATCACAGAGACTGGTGAATTCTAAGACCATTAGGAGCTCTGGCTTTATTTTTCAAGGTTCGCATCATTTCAAAATCTCTCTAAAGTGCTAATTGTTGAAAATCCACCATAGCTCAGTGTCTATTTATTATTTCTCACGGTTGGATATGTATTGACGTGAGCAGGGAGGATGTGAGATGTGGCAAGGAGCGAGAGGCTCTGACCACGTCTCCCAAAGGCCACCGGTACCCAGAGAGGCGGTTTGGACCTGACCCCCTCTCCGAAACCCTTTGGTGGTGGTTATGGACGTCAAGAATTTGTATGAATTTTTATGGCTAATAAATGAGATAAGTAATAAAGGCCAAGAATGCAGGACACCAAGGAGCAGCAGGTACAGGTATCAGCTGGGGCTTTTGTCACCGTGCTGCTGGGTGCAGGGGAATTCCAGGGAGACATGGAGCCTTCGGCGAGACTGCTTCCTGGGACTAAGATCAGCCCCCCAGGAGATGGCAGAGGTGCAAGGGGTCAGAGCCGGTGCCGCCGGTCAGCAGGGAGATGACGTGCTGGGTTCAGAAGGGGGGCATGCGCTCGTGTGCCGGATGGCACACTGCAGCTGTCACACCGGCTTGCCCTCTCTTGCCCCCGGGGTCAGTCTGGATCCTTTTGCCTGAGTCTCCGTTGAACATGCAGTGGAAGGACTTACAACTGTGTCCAGTGTAATTCCTGAAGTGTTCCTTAGCTTAGGGGCGGCGGGAAAAAAAAAATCTTATAACCTCATATATTTCCCCTGCTAGGAAATACTTAGTAGACGGATATCTCGAATTAAATGTAGAAGGAGAAAGACCAAGCAAAAGGCATTACCTTGAGCCTTTATTGAAACCTTGCAACATGAGAACAGTTAAAAATGACTATTTTGAGGGAGCAAGTAGTTTAAAGGTTTTATAAGTTAGGGTTGAGGGAAGTTAGTCACGATTGTTTTATTCCAAGAATCATTTAATGTTCTAATTCTTGGGGACTATGGGGAAACAGAAATTGTGTTATTAGTGGGATAAAGTACAGAGACAGGAAGACACAGGCCCTAGTTAAGATGCTGTTTATTGGTTGGTCAATGTGGAGTTAGCAAAAGGAGCAGAAAGGCACAGTTGAAGCTAAGTTATTCTAAGGGTCGTGGTGGATCTGGATGCTCTGATTCAAATTACCCACAACGTGGTAGATGATCCAGATTGTCAAGGTTTCTTTCTTCTGCGTCTCATTCTGCATCTTATCAGTGGGGTATTTTCAAAACAGCAAAGATTGGTCCCTGAGAAGTGAAAGCATTAGAATTAAAAAGGAACATTTTTAAAGGCTTTAATCCTTACCAAGTAATAGTGATCTGGAGTGTTAACTGAAAAGAGGGGAGTAAAAGAACTAGAAAATGAACACAGAGAGAGAGAGGCGTTCGACGTCTCAGACCAGGGGTCCCGGCGAGCCGTTCCCGTGTGTTGCTCCATCACGGTTCTTTGAAAAGCTGTCTCCTTCTCGATTTGTCTGCTTCTAAAGAATCCGGGGAGATTCTGTCTTATATCTTCCATTAGTATGGAGGTACAAGAAGCGGACACATGTACTGTGATTTCTAACTGAGACATGAGGTGATGATTGGGGCCTGGGAGTTGTCACGATTCTGGTAGCCATGGTTACGAGTGCCGATGAAGTCCCTTCCAACGAGGTCTGAGAACACTCTTGTCATCGTCACTGTCAGCAGACCAGTTATCTGGGCAGATGCCACTAGAACTGATTATAGACTTGGGTATACTACATACAATTTCTAGAGTAATTGTTCAGTGAATTATGTAAACTTTAGAGGTAATATTTGTTTTTTTTCAATTTGCATTGATGACTGAGAATAATACGGACAATTGAGTTTCTGGATGGTAAATGGTATCTTACAAAATTCTTTATAGTTTCTATAGAATGGGTACCTCTGAAACTGGGTTAGTTGGTATGTCCCCAACTGGAAATACATAGTCTTAAAAAAAAAAAAAAAAAGATAGTGGACCTAGTGGTAAGGCAGTCATTTTTCAACATGGAAAAGTCGGTAGCTGTCCTGAAAGTAGACAATAGTGAGAAGGTGTTTCTGTTCATTGGAATGTGACCATTATATAAAATTCACCCACAAGTGTTCGAAAGAATATTGAGAAATTTATTTGTGGCTCTGTTCTACCTTTACAGGTAGGGCTATTAGTTTGGCAGGGAGGATACATGTCAGAAACATCCTCAATGATTTTGAGTCAAATTGCTGATGTCGATGTAAGCCTGCAGCCGATGTTTCTTTGAACATTCTGGACGATGAACTATGGTGCCGGCACCGGCTAATGGAAGAGAGTGAAATGCTCCCCTAGGGGACAGCGGCACATGATGGATTAATAAGACCGTCGTCATTCATGATTAGGAGAGAAAACACCTCGTAAACAGTGAGACCATTGGTAAATTTCCATGGTCTTTTGGTCTATATCATGAAGCACTCTGTATTTGCCACTAATCGTCCCTAATAAAGAAGTACAGTAAAATCTAGGAACAAATGTTAATAGATAGAGCTATTTATCAGCCTCCGTGCTGAATGTGAGCATTTTTCTTTAACTTGAGAGATGTTACATAAGCAACCGTTGAAGTCATTTATACAAATACATTTTATTTATACATAGTGGAACTATGAAAACTAAACTCTGGTTGATCAGGTCATTTTCTCCCTTTGAGAATTAACTTTGGTGACTCTCAAAAAAAAAAAAAAAAAAAAAGAAAGAGTTTTCACAGTAGTTATCAGTTAATTAAGAATTGGAATATACAACATACTATTTTTACTACCCTTCTACTTTCAAGGTAAAGGGGAGAATCATCATTATGTTATCTGATAGAAATTTAAAAAATAGTCTTATAGCTTTTTTTCTTCTAAATTTGGATTCTGAATTTAAAAAAGGTAAAATCAAGAACTGACAGAGGGTACAGTTAGTTATAAGTATAATAAACATGAGCATAAATTATATTTTTAATGTATTGTAGGAAATAATTGGAAAACCACAGTAATATGAAGCAGTGATTATTCAGAACACAGCCTTTTCAAAGAATAACAATTTTTTTTTCTATTTAGGGCAAAAATAATTTGGTCATTTCATAGCATTAGTGATCAAAATTTGTAATTTTTTTCCTCTTTTGATATTATCCATATAGCCGAAGATTTTAAAATTTAAGTTAAAATTAAATTAAGATTTTAAATTTAATAAGGATCAGGAACTATAACTTCACCAAACATATTAAGTCCTTTTTTTTTTTTTTTTATCATTATAAGAATCCACGACAGTAAACCCTTGAAGAAAACAACCTTTAGGGTGGTGTTCCTTTATCCGTGGGGGACACGTTCCAAGGCCCCCTGTAGATGTCTGAAGTCTCAGGGAGCACCGAACCCTATATGTGCTTTTTTTTCCTGTAAATGCATACTTATGTTAAAGGTTAATTTATAAACTAAGAACAGTAGGAGATTAACAACAATAGTAAAAAAGAACAATTATAACAACATGTTGTAATAAAGGTATGTAAATGTGGCATTATTAAGCAAATTCGAGGTCACTGCAGAGAAGCACTGCAGGACCAGGCGGTCAGTCTGCTCACCAAGATAGCCGCTCAGCCATGAGCCCGCAGGGAGCATGTCCTTCGTGGACACACTGGACGAGGGACGTTCACATCCCATGTGAGACAGAGCGGGCGGGTGAGGGATTTTATCACGCTGGTCGTTCACGGAAGCCCAGGACCAAACCCCAGTGAAAATTCTGGACCCCAAAGCTTGCGTCAGCTTCCTGGGGAGGCAGTGCTCCATGTGTGTTTATCATACGTTGTTTCTGGGGGAGAACTATGATCTCACTGGGAGCAAACAGTGAGAACTTGTGCCTAGTGACCCCTGGACCGCGCCTTACGGGCCTCTTACTGTGGCTCATTTTAACCTATATCCTTTTGCCGTAAAAATCCATAAGCCTGAAAATAATGACTTCTGTGATCTCTGTGATTCTTTCTAATGAATGAAACTAAGAGTGGCCTTGGGGACCCCCCAAGCTTACAGTTGGTGTCAGAAGTGAGGGTGCTTGGGGGGACTTGTGAACTTGGCAATATTTAAAATCGAAAACATTCATGAAACCAATTGAGTCCTAAAACCAATGGAGGACATGTAGCAAGATTAAAGCATGAGAAAGCTAACCCTCTTATTGTAAAAACTAGAGTTCTGTGTTGATAATAATTTTATTTAATAAGATAAAGAAGTTATATAGTGTTCCCAAGATCTTTATTGTTTTCTCATTCCAGTTAGTCCAAGGAGCCATGAGTTTTTTTCCAGTAATATTACATGACCTTGTATAATTTTCCCATATGATTTATGAAGCTATGAATTTATAATATAAAATTTAAAGACTTAAATTCATCTTTGTGGTTGTTCCATTTCTGTTTGAACCCGAGAGCTTCCTATCGTATAAGTAGTGAGCAAGGTTATAACCAGGTTGCATTTCTCAGTTGACACAAGTTTTTGTTGATCTTATTTTGTTTTCACATTGCTCGAATTTTTTAAGCAAAATAAATGTAGTTTATTGTTTTTTGCTTCTTTTTTGAAATTCTGATGGTCTGAGCTTGACATTCTCATGGTATAAACATAATGACAGAAAACAAAATTTTGATCAGTAAGTAAGTCTCCAAAATTTCCCCAGAGGGTAAAGAGTGGGAGACACAGAAAAACAGAAAGTAACAGGAAGTAAGTGAGAGCTGACTCCGAGCAAGTATTAAATTATCATTGGAAAAATCAAATTATATCCCCTCGGCACGGAGGAAAGAAAGATTAGGTGTAGGTAAACCTGTTTTCACACACACACGGGCACAAACACACTCAGTGCAAACAAATCTTGGGTTTGCACACATCCAAACAAAGATGTATTACTGCTGGGCGAAATGAGGTGATGTCCCTTTTACAGGGTCCCTTTTAAACAGGAAAGAAAATCTTCTCTAAATGAACCATTTTTTTTTTTTAATATCAAAAGATCTTTAAATGATTATTGTAGTTCTAAATTGTCCTTGAGGAATGTTATGGACTGAATGTGTGTGTCCTTTCAAAATTCTCATGTTGAAGCCCCACACACAGTGTGACTGTGTTTAGGAAGTAATTAAGCTTCGAGGAGGTTCAACGGGGTTCTAAGGGGAGGACCCTGATCCACAGAATTAGTGTCTGTTATAAGAAGAGACACAAGAGAGCTTTTTAGCGCTCTCTCCGACCAATGCACGCCCGAGGAAGAAGCCAGGTGAGCGCACAGTGAGACACTGGCCACCATAGGCCTAGGAAAGTGGCTTCAGAATGACACCTAGGCTACTGACATCTTGATCTTGGGTCTCCCAGCCTCCAGAACTACCGTAGAATTCCAACTTTCCCACAGTCTACGCCCCCAGACCCCCAGCTACCCCGCCCGTCATGAACCTCCCTTTCCTTGGGGCTTTTCCACTGGAAGGAACGGATCGGGTCCTCTCACAGACAAGAATATGCTCTGGAGTCTCTTATATTCCCTTACGTTACAGCTGCGAAGTTCCCGTATGCTGTCGATCTTTGTAATCTCTCGTCTGTGATTTACTTGTTCACATCTTTCGTATATTTCCTTTCCTAATGAGCTGTCTTTTATTTATTTGTTTTTATCCTGTACATAGGAATTCGTTTATATCTGTGTACCTGTATCCATCTTTTCCCTAGATGGCTCTCATCTTAATTTTGCGTATCATGTATTGTTTCTTATTATTTCTTGCGCTGTTGATAAGTCAGTGTCATAAGTCTCTTTTTTATGCTCTTTGTACATTTGGTTTTAAAAGTTGATAAGGAGGGCGTGTCTTCATACATCCCTGGGCGTATCATCTGTTTACGTCCACGCAGTGCACGATCGTTATCTTTGTCTTCACGCAGTTGTTTTTCCCTTCCGAAATTATTAGTTTCCTTTTTTCCTCATCCCTTTATATTCACATTTCTGAGCTATCGTCACAATTTTATTTTTTCAACTCTTAAATTTAATTACTTAGCTAGCAATCATATTTTCAGTTTCCAAGAAGTCTGTCTTCTTAACTCATGATGGAAATTACGTTTTTAATATCCAGAGCTGCTGCTCTTCCAGCCGCTTGTCTTGTGACATAGACATTCAGTTCCGCTGAGATGCTAATTAGATGTTTTGTTGGTTTTGGTTTGTTATTAAACTTATTTTCTTTGACTCATTAGTGCTTCTTTTGAGTTTTTAATATTTCTTTTTCATTTTTTGTAAGGGGATATGTTTCTTTCCTCAAATGGCCTGAGATCTTTCTTCGCACATTCGTTGCTAAGAACGAGGCAATGTGTGGTTGACTGCCAGGCTTACTGATTGATGGGCTGTCCTTTTGGGTGAAGATTTGGGGAAAGGAATATTTACTAGTGTTCATTCACATAGGAATGATTTGTGTATTTCTCCCTAAGCATTATTTCTTGAAAGAAGGATTTTCCAGTTCATGCCCGGGGCGGCAGAAGTCCACTTGCTAAGGCCTTTGTGAGGAAGTGGAGTGACCTGCTTCTGAGACAAGCTTCCTGTTCCTCTCTGTGATATGTAAGCTTAGTACTCAGCATTTTCCGAGTCCTCAGCCTCTCAGGGCAGCAGCCCTCTCTGTGACTTCTTTGTCATGTATGTCCTCTGACTGGTTTCGACAATTGTTATCTCCCTCCATTTGTTTTTCAAATTCCAGATATGTATAAAACTATCTATCACCTCATGGTCTTCAGCTTCTCCATATTAAGAATTTATATAAAAATAACTAATAATTTCATTTAATTTCCACATGAAATATCTTGGAGATGAGAAGAGATACTCATATGTGATCAATCTGGCATCTTAGAAGGGAAGAGAGGAAAGAAGGAAAGAAAGAAAGTAGAAAAGAAGGCGTGGGGAGCAAAGAAGGAGGGCAAGGGGCCACTGTTCCGCTGTGTGTTTAATAAGTCGGCGCCCTGTGTATCTGGTCCCAGACTTCGATTTCTTTCTGCCCAAGGTTGATTTGGTTACCCACGGATGCTAAGCTCTGAAAGTATTGTGTTTCCATTAATCTCAAAATTCCTGCTTTTGTTCCCATTTTCCCCAAGTTTCGTTTGTTTCTTTTGTAGTGCTTGTCCTCGTATAGAAATATGGCAGTTGTTCATGGTGAGCGTGTGGACGAAGAGGCATCATTCGGAGGCACTGTGGACTACATCCAAATGCAGTCACTGTCCACGGACTGAAAGGGATGGATGACTCAGTGACAAGCTTGGGACAGACCCCTCATATCTGAGACAGGAAGATAAGCAGGAGGGATATAATCATTGACTATGTTTCCGTATTTTTTTTTCTTACTTAATTCTTTATTCACCTTTAGAGAGGAAACCAAGGTAAGCCTTTCCCCGATGAATCATGGGGTGAGTCTCACTGCAGCTCTCAGGCAGAAGTGTCATTTTGGACCATCTTAGAACTTCGCTTATGAGCATTCTTTATATGACTTCTGACTTGCCCTTCTGGCTATAGAAATTCCTAGCTTTCACATAAATATTTAATGCCCATTTCCACCTCCTTCAGCTGTCAGTTTCGACTCATTTCAGATCCGTAAACCTTTAATAACTTAGATTTGTATAGCACCTAAGTATTTTCAAGTTGATTTCAGAAATAAAATTTCATTTCATTCTCGAACAACCCCTCAGACGTCAAAATTAAATTCTCAATTTAGAGACAAAGGACATGAATCCCAAGGAGATGAACTGCCTTTTCTAGGGTGACCCAGACAGCAACCGTCAGCGATAAGATGACTACTCTACTCTTCTGGTGTCTCATGTTTGTGAAATGAAGACCGGATCTGCACTGTTTTCTGCTTTTTCATTTTCTGTGACGGGGAAGCGTGATCTGTGTGACCTCTCCTTTCCCCTGCTAAATGCACGGGGTCCTCCTGGAGGTTCCGTCCCACTATCATGTCCTTCTAAGCACCTGCAGAGAAAGGAGTTGTGTGCTCTGTCTTTCCCCAGGGAAGAGTTCAACTTCCGATAGCGAATCACATTGAGAAAGGTCTGTGGCCAGGAAAAGGACCCGGTAACCATCCCCTTATTCACAAATGGTGCCGTCTGAGTCGTTTGCTGAGTGGCCAGAGAAATTTAGAGTCCCCCAACTCACTGAAATCAATATCCATTTTATTTAACACTCTCTATTTTTTTTTTCCTTCCACAGTCATTTACTCATTTAAATGTATTTGTGGAGCTGCTAATTCTTGGAAGGTACAAGCAGCATTCTCAGCCCAGCTAAGAAATAGGGAGGTGGTGACTCTAGATTTCAGGAACATTTGCTACCAAATGACAGGACTTTTTCTCTTCTGACATAAAACTAAGACTGAAGAGAAAAACAAAGTTTAAAAACTAAAAGACAGAGACATTTTGTTATGTAATCTGTAATGATGCTTGGACTGTGGGTGGCTCAGCTTGCAAGAAATGGTTGACTTCTCATACCAATTTGTAAAACATTCCTGCATCGTCCCTACGGTCGAGGCTTTCTGGTGATGAATGAATCTGACTTTTACATGCCTGGGTAGTTAGGCTGTTTTTGTTAAATGATTCATTAAACATGGTAAATCCAGAAAGAGGAGTGAGTTAGAGGAGATACAGTATTTCATGCAGGCTTGTTAAGTTCTTTCTTCACGTAACGAGCAGAGTTTCAAAACTTTTGACTACACTGCCGCTAGCAATAAAATACTTTCCTGAGATATGTATGGTACGGCTTTCTGTTTCTAGAACATATCTGCTACAGATGAAGAAAAAACTGCTGAGGACCATATGGTCCCATATGCTCTATTAGCTTGTGTGAATACATTTTGAGCATCAAAAGGTATTCCTTATTCTATTTTGACAACTTTACTATTTTTTAAAGTCATATTGTTGTTTGTAATCTATTGTGACAAAATGCTCAGCTCTTTAAAAAGGATATGTTTGCAAGGGATCTTACTAAAGAATGATTTCCACTTTTTGAGAGGAGAAATCGCAGCCACTGTTCTTATACGTGCATTCGTGTGTTTCTGTGAAATACAGGAACAACTTGAGCAAAGAGGTCACATTTTGGAAATTATGTGTTTGTAATAGATGCTTTTTAGAATTTTTGCATCATCATTAAACATATTTTTAGAAAACGCTGAGGATAAAATGCAGCAATTAACAAATTATGACATTACAAAATATAATCAAGTTTGACTGGCTCTTGGTGGGTTGGAATTTCATATATGGCTCTAGTGCTAATTTAATGTAGAATTTTAGCAAAGTTAGGTACAATTATAATGAACTTTTCTAATGACAAATGAGGCAAATTGTCCTCTAACATAAAGTAGGGTCATTCCCATAGGTAATTATTTCTTCTGATTAATGTACTATGATCATTATTTACATATCCAATAAAATTATATCTTCAAATACGATTTTCATGTTTGTTACATAAGCTAACTCCATCCTCTAAAGAGATGCACATTGTCTCCTAACTCAGACCATGGAGTTAAAACTTAGGAGAGTAGGAAGGTATCCTCTACTTCGAAAGATATTGTGTCAGCTGCAATAATGGGAATTCTGTCTTTTTACAATGAGATTCTGAGCTTTGCATATTTGGTCTTAGATATAACCTAAAAGATGTTCTTAGGAGTAATTATTTAATGTCTTCGATCCACTTTCTGAATTGAGGTATTCTGTACCAATGCAGGAACTTATGGCTAATATTAGCAAACTTGTTGATTTTTTTTTGCAATTTATGTTTTATATGCTCTATATTTTTGTTTTCCATTTATATACGTGCATTTTTGAAATATCTGAAGAAATGAGAGGTATAATCCTGAGTCAGTTTTAGCTATGTTCTCTCACATAAGCTACTCGGCAGTACTTTTTCTCTTCTATGTTAATAATTTCAAAGCTTGTGTGATCACCGGGTATTTCCCGGTTGACCTCTCTCTCTCCCTCACTGTGTTACACTCTGACTCTCTTTTCCACCCTGTCCCCCAACTATTTTCTGTGTAGTGTTTTGTGTCCTAGCTTAATAATGTTCAGGGAAGGTGTTGGAAATTCTGTCGATCTTTTTGTTAATGATTAGATAAAGACGTCAACCTAATTTTTACTCATCATGTTTAAGGCCTTTTTCGATGCATGTGGGCACTCAGGTGATCGACTGCCACCAGACAGCTGCTCCGATGCCCAAAGCATTAGTTAGGGGTCAGGCCACCTGACTCACTCCCAAGCGCCTGTGTCCAGGAACACATCATGTCTGTTCTCTGTGCATCATTTAAGTCATCTGTAAAGGAAAAGGTTGGAAAGTAGTCAATTACATCCCTTCAACTTGACATTGCAGTTTCTTGACAGTATTCTAAGGAGACTTATCAGCTTCCTATGGCTATTGTTTCTGTCACGAGAAAATTCAGAGAGCTTTACTCGATATGAATATTTTATTTATCAAGAAACAAATTGGTCACAAACTGAACGTGGTGAGGAGTTCAGCTTTCAGTAGTGACAGCTTGCTTACAAAGCAGACCTCTGGGGAAGAGGGGCGCTTCCCCCGGCCACGCCCATGTCGTGCTGACCTGGGTGCCCCTCTCGCTGGACGTGGCGTGCCCGTGCTTCGGTTCCAGCCGTCTCGTGGGAGAGAGAGTGTGGACAGCGTGGGGCGTGTGGGCCAGGGTCCCGAAGAGTTTTCAGTTGTCTCCTCGCTAGTGCAGACCTCTGACCTGACAGCACTTCCCTGCTCTGGCCCCAGGTGCACAAAGCTGCCCACCTGAGGCACTGGCCTGCCTGGGGGCAGTGGTCCCCTGGGCGCTCTGTCTGAACCGGGCTTGTTATCATGACAGTAAAGGAACATCGAAAGGACTGTTCCCAGCAATTATGAGTTCATGCTAAAGTTCACTTAAAGCATAGACGTGGTTCTCAAAGTGAGATCTCGAGGGCGCAGGGCTGGGCGGGGAGTCCTTGAGATCCTTTGACGGTATCGTAGAAATCAAAATTATTTTTAAATAATAGTAATGAAATATTATTTAGCTCTGTCACTCTCTCATTGGTATATGATTAAGTTTTCCAGAAACTACATGACAAGCGACATTGTAGCAAATCAAATGCAGAAGCTGATGCTAGAAACGACGACAGCAAAGGCGTAGACCAAAACGAGAAATAACGAGTCAATCTTAGGATGTATTTCTGGAAAACAGAGCTGTTTTTCATAAAAAATATTACCGAGGCAAAAAAATATCACTTAGGCTAACACGTGCTGTTTTGTCACCTTAGATTAATTAATAAATATTTTAATATATCTATTTTAATTCTAATACAATAAATATTGATAAATATAAACCACATAAGTAAAAGCTCCCAAGGATTCTCAATAATTTTCTAATATAAAGGAGTTCTTGAGAGTCTCTGAAGCGCAGGAGACCGACCATGTTTTCTAATACTAGATATTTATTGTTATTATTTGTTTGCTTTTGGTTTCATTTTTGTGTTATTACTTCAGTGTGTTGAACCAACTTAAAAGTTGAGGGCCATAAAGGACAATAGTGAATAATAACAGTAAATATTTTTGAGTGCTTTTTTTTGATCATTAACAGAAGTCACCTTTGACTGTAATGGTAATGAGGCAGAAGGGGTCATTGAACTGATCAAGAGATTTTTTTCTTTCCAGAGAAAGGAAGTAGATAGTTTATTAAAAACCATGTATTTACATGTCTATAATTATATATTTATCATTATATAAATATATGTATATAATTACATGTATATAATTTACGTGTATAATTATATATTTATAAATATATAAAAACATATTCCTCTATAAATATATAACATATATGCTATATATGACATATATATAACATATATATATATAGCAATAGTTAGATTCTTAGGAATTTAACTTCTATAACTCTTAGAAGACATGTATATGACTAAAATAAGAACATAAATCATATATAACTTTCAAGATTATATCACTTTTTTTCAAGGTTCAAAAATATGACTCCAACAAGATGAATATCTTTTTTTGTCTAGATAGGCATTAATCAGATCATTAACTTGCCAAAAATAGACTACAAGCCAACCAATACGCATACTGACCAGAACTCACACTGAGTTAAAAAAATAACTTTGCTGAGATTTACAAGAATGTCACATATTTCAATTAAAAAAAAACAACAACAATAAACTCTTACAATTAAAATGACTACTTCAAGAGCTAATTTTCTGAAAGAATTAAAGAAATGAGAATCAATTTTGATGGATTATGTATATAAGCATAGACAAATATAAAATAGAATTTGTGATCTGTTCAGCATTATACACATTTGAATTTTCCTATCCTTGCATTAAAGTATTAGGGTACTGGAAATAATATTTACATCCTATTTGATTTATATGAAACTTAACCTAAAGAGCTCTTTGTGGCATCATGAATCATTATTTTACATTTCGTTTTTGAACATACAGCTGCCCTAATTAATTTGTTATCATCTGTTTCTTGCATTCTTAAATGGCTTAGATTTTGGCCATCCAATATCTAATAACTGATAATAGTGTTAGACGATGATTAAAAAAAATTTCTCACAGATGTTTTCAAGTTTCTTAGCTATGATACACATTTTGATCTGAGTAATAAATATTCGACTTAGAAAATTCCCTTATTTATATGATGGTGACCCAGATCGTGGAGGTTTAGACTGAGAAAGTAAGACATTTAAAGCCCAGGGACCTTGGGCGGTTCTCTAGAGTCTTCACGCGCTCAGCGGAAGTGCTGTCTTTACGTGTAAGTCACACGTCAGGATTTTGTCCGCTCGGCCACCACATACCTTCAGTTTGGTAAATCTTACTTGCTAGGTGAGTTATTTTGATCTTAACTTCCCATGTTTATTTTCTTCCATTGAAATTTACTAGATATTTTATATTTTAGCAGGATTATGCTATTTTATTTGAAAAATAAATTTACTGGCACAGAAAATTAAAGAGAAAGCTGACTCAAAAGGAGCACCTAAGATTATCATGTACAAAAAGAAAGTAATGCTATAAAATAACTTTCTCATAATTATACTTGACTTAAAGTTAGCTTAAGGTGACCATAAAACTTAGTCTGAATTACTTCAGATATCTTTAATATGATTTCTCGTAAAGTACTGATATTTTATAGAACATTATTATTTTTTATAAGTGAATAAAAATTGTATGGAAGTATATAAATATTGAATTACCTTTACTGATATGACTCAGATAGCCTCAGATATATTTACCAAACTACTTTTTTTTTCAATAGGAGAATGGACTCTTTTATAAAAAGAATCACAGAAGACTTTCATATACAAGCCACTTAATTACTGCTTTAATATACATAATTTGAAATGTTTATAAATAGTTTAGGACAAAATGACACGAACCTCTGATATAAATAATAAATAGAAGATAGTAGATAAAGCTTTGTATCTACAATTAAAATTATTATATTGATTTCGTCACGCCATCTCTATCAAAAGAGGCTGCCACTTATACCGGAAAGAGAGAGAAAATGAATTTTATGTCTGAAAGATTGCTTATTAAGATTCTAAGCAAAGCGTTTTGTGAAGACATCAGGAACAGTTGTCAAAATAGATAATTGAAATTATTATCACTACAGTGTGCCACTCACAGATGCCGATCATTTGTTATTGTTTGTAGAGGAATGCAATCTTTCTGGAATGAAAGTAAAGACTGAATGTTTTATTCATTCAACGCGTAGCATTTTTTTGGATTAATATAATACAATTTATTGCAGTTAAAACAGATTGAAATTAAAACGCACCCAAACATTTTTTTCCCCCATTCTCAAAACCACTCTTTAACTCTTCTGGTATTTTAAGCATCACAAATGGATTGGACACAGCGAGATAAGAACTGAGAACTAACTCACTCACTGAGAATGAGCTGAATTGGCCTTCTGTCTTTGCTCTCGTTACAGTGTGATGATGACATTTTCAGGAAAAGTTCTAGGGCAGTGACCTGTCTGCCCGCCTTTCTATTTGGTCTTTTAAAAACGGAGGCAGACTACAGGTATCCCAGTAGGCATGTAGAGCTGCGTGTGTGAGTCCTTAGGCTTTGTCTGCTGTGATAGCAATGCACCATGATTCCACAAAGACTACAGAAATTATATCCAAAATCATATGTGTGAATGTCACAGGACCTTCCATTGGAGAGGCTCTCCTTAGCTTTCTGATTTTCCATTCTTCATGGCCTTTGATTATACACTTTGCACAGTTGTCGGTCTGGGTGCCACCTGTATTGCTCTGAGGACTGTCACAGTCTAGGAGCCATTACTACATATGCCTGGGAGACCCCAACTATTCCAAACTGGCTGCATTTCCAGAAATGGCCCCCACATATGGTGATTACACCCACCTTGTCTTTGGAAGTTAAATGCTGTTATTGGGTCTCTAACAGTTAAATGCTGCCGTCGGGTCTCTGCTCTTCTGAGACCTACTAATCCTATGGATAATAGATTGTTTTTGTAACTTTGCTTCCTACCATAAGCCCTAACCTATAGAAAATGACAGTCTATTGACTTAATCAACAACACCAATGGCCTCTTGTAGATTTTGTTAAAAAATATGTGTGTTGTAAGCAAGTCCTTCGATCAATCTTACGAGTCTTTGAAAGATTGTCTTTACCAATTTTGAGCAGTTAAATACTAGATTCTCTGTGGGGAGAGGTCCCCTGCACAAGCCGCAAGGCCATCGCACGAGCGATGCCTCACCAGGCCGGCTTCGATCTCTCGACCATCACCATGGGCCATCTTCCCCCAGCAAGCTCGCAGCCTACCTAGGGTGATAGCAACCACCAGAGCCCCTCACCCATATGGAGGAGCAGATGTGCCCAGGATTTTATGTCCCCTCTGCTCCTGTGGAAGGAAGCCTGTAGCTGAGGATTAGTTAGAGTGCAAACACCCTCCCTGCTCATCCGTCTCAAAGCAGAACAAACTCCTAGGCATGATTTAGAGCCCAGAGCTCGGCACAGAATCTGCAGGTCAGGCTTCTCCTACTTCTCTCTTTTGCTTCCCATTCACCTGTTCGTACCTCACGGGGACACTTTCCTAATAAATCACCTGCACTCGAGTTCTTGGAGAACCTGCCTCTGCCTCTGAGGAAACCTGAAATAAGAAAACTATTTTTATAACACGCCTATGACCGCAGCAGGAGCTGCACGTGACGGAGAGCAGTGAGTCCAGAAAGGAACTGGGCTGTGACAATAGAAGGGACAGAGCCCAGTATTACAGTCTTAGTAAGGAGTTTCACTTAACGAGATCAGAAACAGGTGACAGAAACTCATGAAATGATTCAACTGTGTGCCGAGTTTGGCTCTGCAGGAAGTCTGTTTTGATATAGAGCAATAAACAATTGGCCGTTTACCTGATTTAAAGATGGAGGTGGGAGAAGCCTCCACGTAACTGAATCCAGACCATTCAGTTTCTGTGTTCCTGGTTCGGCAAGTGACATCAAAGGAATCCAGACAGGCCTGAATCATGAACCTTCCTAGAAGTTTAGGTGGAGTTTAGGTGAGTAGTCTCTTAGGTGTAGAGGTAACATGCCCATTCCAGGAATGGGTAGAAGGTACTACAGCTAGATATTGAATGGACAGGCAAAAAGGGAGAAAAATCTTCTTTAACTTCCGTTAAGTGTTTATTTATTTTCATTGTTTATGTACCAATTTGATTCATGTTTGCGTGTATGTGGCATGTGTGTGTGAGCACGCAGAGTTAAAATGAAGAGTTCTACAGAACTCTATTCTATAGATTTTACAACAACAACAAGAACGAAAGCTCTGTTAAGTAAAAGAGCTTGAAAAAAATGCTAAAATATTTTCGGGACGTCAGATGGGGATGAGGTTGGTCAGGACAATAGCTGTGGATCTGAAACAAAGAGCATAACATACCTTTCACCATGGGTGTGGGTGGGAGGCCAGTAAAAACAGAGCGAGACAAGAAATAATAAAAGACTATAGGGTTTTTGTTTTCTGTTGATTTTTCTTAAAGTCATAAACATGTCAGAAGTTATCTCTTGTCAGCAAAAGCCTGGAGAGTAAATACAATACCTTCTACCGCAATGGAGTAGAAATAACAAACTATTCCAGAATATTCATGAGCAGTTGCAACAAGAGTATTTTTCAGATTAGATAGTCGGGAAGACATGTAGCATTGCCTTATTATCAACAGTGTTTACAAAAAGGATGGCAACTCTGAGCCTATATTGCTGATGAGGAACTAATTTAAGGGTTTAAGTTTCGAATAATTGCATTTGGAGCATACGTCTCTGTTGTTCGAACATCATGTCAGATTCAAGTAATAATGGTGCATTCTTGTATGACATTCCCCAGGTATTGATTTTCCAAGAAGACACCCCAGGATTATATTAATAAGTTTAATTAACATAATTCATCATTAACTCCCTAGTTAGAATGGAGATTTGGCATATTTCTCCCCTGCTATTACAAAGTTCTTGATTTCGCGTGGGTTTGACCTAGTTTGCAGTTGCCTCGTATTGAAGCATCCTGCCACTTTGCTTCCACAGTTCCCCCCGTACCCCCATGATGCTCATGCCGCGCCGTGCTGGGGATTTCTCCCTTATCCTGGACCACAGCACCAGGCTCTGGCTGTCTCTGCAATGAGATGGCAAGACTTGCTCGCTCAGAAACCTATGGCTCACCCACAGCTCAATCACTAGGGGAAGAAAATTCATTTCTTATCACTGACGGTCACACCCTTCTGCATCCTGTTTTCTTGGTCTTTTCCTTCTGCTCTTGATGCCTCCCACACACTCCCGTCCGTACGGGCAAAGTCTTCTCCCAGTCTCCCATTCAAACATTTTATCCTTGACCACCCCCTAGGAATGCCTCTTCTTACATCTTCCAGAACATATCCTCAGCTATTCCTTTTCTACTGTAAGGTTATATAAGAAAGTGACAACTTGACATTAATCACCGTGCCACATGATTGAGCTGAAATGCCCCTGGAGGAGCCATAAATGACGCTGAGTCTGACAGTGGGGACAGAGAAGCTCTATGTGCAGTAAGGTTTCGTTAATTTTGTAATGAGGGACAGTTTGTCATTAGCCTGCCACATCCCTATGACTCTGAGTGGTGGTTGTGGTATTTTATGTTTCGCATGTATATATCACGTACGTGCATGAGGACTTATTATTCAAGTGACTGTTTTTGGTGAACCATCCACATTTCAGTCAGAAATATGATGTCAGTAACGCTCCATCCTTTGTATGTCCTTGTAATGAACCGCGTGAGGAATCTCGTCACGTCTTGATAAAAGGAGGCGCATAACTGATGGGCCCGAAAAGCGAGTGTCATAAAGCCGCCATCTGGCTTCTGCACCTGAAATCAAGTTGGCAGATTTGGACGCTGGTTTCTCTGTTGCCACATATAAAGCTCTTTCGTCAAGTCTCATTATCCTGGAGCAGATGACACCGTTGACCATTTCTTTTGAAAAATGTTTCTCCCCTGAATTTTGTAAAATCATCGTGGTTCTTCTCTCTTCCTTTCTACCTCTCTATCTTATTATTCTGCCTCTACTTTTAATTGTTATATTCTCCGGCGTTCCCCATTCATGGCTCTTTTTCAGATAGCTTTTCTTTCTGTTGAACATGACTTTTCAACTGGTTTGTGCAAGAAGAAAATGCGTTGGCTCTAGTCACGGAATAGTCTAGGGGTGGGGTGGGCTTCACCGCGGCCCTCGAAATATGTCGCCGAGATCCAGTTATGCTCTTTCCTTAGGTTCAACTCTATTTTCCTCCTCCCTGTGTAACATTGATTTTTACAAAAGTATGCTGGCAGAGAGGCGGGGGCAGAACCAAACCATACACTCGCAAATGCAAAGCCAAGGGGAAACCTGCTCACCATCTGTGAAGCCCCCACGTCAATCTCTAGCAACCTGTTGGCTCTGATGGTTCACATTTCTAACCAGAGGACCTTGACCATGAGTGGAGTGTATTGACTGGCGCAGGTCAGTGTTTGGCCAAGGATGTTTTGAGTAGGACAGTTCTTCATGCAGCAATGTCTGGACGTTGTGTGCTGTTCGGCATCCTTATCCTCGGGAAATAAGTACCCGCAGTGGTCTCTCCTGCAAACAGCCCTGTGCACTGCCTGTTGTCTCCAGTGCGTCAGCAGCAGGAATGCCACTCAGAATGGAGAGCTACTGGTATAGACCAATCAGAGCCCATCTTGGAATGGGGTGGAGTCTCTCTGACCTATGGCATGGGCTCAGACTATGCAGAATGGATTTCCAGTAGGAAATTAGTGTTTGCTGTTTAATGAGAAAGCTACAAATAAGAGTTACTATGAATGGATGCTATAGTAGGCTCTTTCAGCTTCTATAACCTCTTCCTAGGAAATATCATCCTTAAGATTTTAACTCTCGATGTCAAGCTAATGGCCTCTAAATCCATCCATATGACAAGATTTGTGTGCTGAGATCCAAGCTATTACATAGAACATAAACTCATCTGTTGCTGTGCTCTCTGTGGGGGGTACTCCAGAGTTTATCATTCACTTTTCATTTGAAATTGTTATTTCATTTTAATTCACTTTCTATTAACTACACAATAGCTTCAGCACATTCTGTACCTTCCCATATCAATTAAACAGCCAGTTGTATTGATTATGCTTCTTAAAAATTGCTACGACTTGTTCTTTCCACTCATTCGTTATTGCGGTACCTTGAGTTATCACAAAATGTAAGTGTATAAACTGGAAGGATGCTTTCTCTAACTCGCTCTGGCGTGTTTCTGTTCATCCAATACAGAACTACTAAGGTCTTCTTTCATAAATCAGGTCTGATTATTTCAGAGCATTCAATGATTCCTGATCCATTTTAGAAGGGGTTGATAAACTGCAGCCTACACTGTGTTCTGAGGAAGGAGTATATAGAAAAGTGTACAGATATGAAAATAGAGTAACGATTTTGGCATATTAAGACATATATGATAGGAACAGACCATTTCAGGGTGGTTTAAATAGGAAAAGAAGTCTAGTGAAATGGTGATCAGTGCTGAGGCAGTATTGGTAACAGATGCTTTAGACTGAAGAAAAAAATATTTTTTATAGAATGGATTTTTATTTCACAGAAGCAAATACGTTAATAATACCTCTAGGTTTCCTGGTTTGTGAGACTGGCATGAAGGTTAGATTATGTAGTACAAACATTCCCTTTTGGTGATCCTAGAATAAGGAGTCCTTAAAAAAATGTCTGAGACTGAAAAAAAAATAGTTTAAGAAAATACTTAAGCAGAAATTATTTTACTCTTAATTTTTAAAATATACTAAGATTACGTATATCAAGTATTAAGCCTTTCTATAGCATATCAACATCGAGAGTACCTGGAAGACCGGGCTCCATCTGACATGTACGGCAAGTTTTCTTTTGTCTGTTACTTTTCCAAGGTTTCCCAAGTCCCACCGAATGCATTTTCAGTCCCTTCCAGAACGAGATTTACGCTATTCTCGTGATGCTTCTTGAGTGGGCATGTTTTGTTGGGACAGGACGTCCACTAGCGACAAATATGCGCACGCAAGTATGAGGCCACCTCAGCTGCGTGCAAGGGCAACTTCAGCATCCTCTCGGAAGCGAATGATTTCCATCCTTGTGGTATTTCTTCAGTCTTGGAAAGCAAAAAAAAAAAAGGCGAACGCCTTTAATGTGCATTCTGAGGGTGCAGAGCGAGGTCTAGGGGGTGTTCCAGATGTGTTCGTCTTTGCTGCAGTGGGGGACACAGTGTCAAGTGCTGTCATTGTCCCTGGTTACACGTGCAGACTGTGCAAGGTGCCATTCGCTCTAAGAGCCATTCTGTAACCCAGTGGTGGAAAACGCATCCCACCTGATGCGGGGAGCCTCGTCCTGTCCTGGCTCTTCCTTCACTTGTACTTTACTCTCAAAGGGAGGACACATTTACCCCAAGTTCAAGGTGTAGAACTACTCGGGCTGCATTATATTATCATATAAATACCAGTCAGTCAAATATTTCAATGAGCAGACTTCATTTTTCCCAAGGCATTTTTTTTTTTAAAGAAAGCAAACGTTTTCATTTGACACAAAACCTATAATTGATTCCAGCATTGTTTGAGGTGTTTTAGCTCCATATAATCCAGTAGCTTTCTGTTGCCCTTTGGGGTACCACTTTTTTTCTAGAAAATAACTTTACTCCCACAGATAATCTAGATTTTAAATGATTGCATTTTTAATATTAGTGAATTCATATGTGCTAGAATACGTCAAGACTTTATTTCCCACGAATTGAGTCTGCTCTTCTAGAAGCCAACAAAAACGTCTTGGGATTGTCACCGGTCACTTAGTACTGATGGAGGAGACCACTAGACCAGACATCAATCTCTTTTTTTTAGAGTACTTTTAAGAGATTCCTTTTGGCAATAGTTCACTCATGGTCTGTAAAAAATACAGTGATGTACAAGATCTGTGTGTGGTATGAGAATATTGCTACTTTCAAGTGAACATGGATTATTGGACAGACCAGATTTTTTGAGGATGGAATGGAAAGTAGATTATCTGGAAATATTTCCATCACTAATTGTTTGGCATCATCTTTCATGTTCAACCATCCAGCAAATTTATCGAGTGCCTCTCACGCGCTGGGCAGTGCTCTGGAATTTAGGGTGACAGTGGATGAAACACGCAAAAATTCCCTTCCCCGTGCAGCTTGTGGAACTCAGACGCCCAGGGCCTGGTTGCGGTTTTAGAGAGAAAGGCAGATTTTCCTTGTCATCACTCACAACTTCCCAAATATTTAAAATGCACTATCGAAAATAAAGTTGCACGTATCTGACAAGATAATGCTGCTGATATTCATAACACGGAGGCCAGGATGGCACCTGATCGCAATGAGAGGACGTGATATTAGTGTTGGTGACATAAAATTGAATACATCTATATGATTAGATTGTAAGTTCAAAATTAGAAGCACAGTTTAGAAAATTATTTCAGCTAAAAATATATTGGAGAGGTTTTCAACTACAAACTAGCAATTTGTTTTTAAAAGCTTTTTTACTCAATATGAATATGGACATATGGTTTGAGTAATGACAAGAATTCAAATGAGTGTTATCGAATCCAAAAATATATTTAGTATCGTGAAAATTAAGGAGCGCGTTTAAATAGTTGATGCTCTCAGAAAAGAAGTGAGGATAAAAGTTGAACTTCCATTTCGGTAATAATATTGATGCTAGGTAAGCAGTTTAATTCATGTAATTACTAATGAGCGTTGCAAACTATATTTTTGCTTTCTGTGGAAGCTGACTTAAGCAGTATTGTGAATATTGGTCCCTCTTGGAATAAGCAGTTTCCAGAACTCTGGATCTTTCATGTAATGGCTATCCTCTGGAAAAACATAAAAGATTTATGGGAGTTATTTAACACATAAAGAGTCTACATAACGCATTAAAGTTTGAAAGAAAAGTAGGGCAGATAAGTAAGTCAGTTCTGTTTTTTTTCTTTTTGCTTTACTATTTCATGTTTTGCTAAACAAATCACTTAATCTCGTTGCATCCCAGTGGGTTAGACAGTTTGAAGAATAAGACAAAAAGAATCGGAGATTTTCAGGAGTGGTTTGAGGTACAGTTAGCTGTGTGAAGGAATATGACCGAAGAGACATCGATAGGTTGGATGAAACAAAGGCCTGATAAAGGCGATGACTGTCAACAGAGTTTTAAACAACACTAAACCGGAAGGAAGTGATCATGGTCAACATTTGGTCAAGATAGAAGAAGATGTGGACAAGAAATGAATGGGAAACTAAGAGAAAATAGATCAAAACTAATGATTAACATAATGGAGAAAACCAAACACTAAATATGGTGGCGGAGCTGCTCACATCTTTGTGTCATGGACCAGGACGTACGCACGCCAATCTTCTATCAAGAATATTTTTTTCTAAAAAACAGACAAGGAAAGAATATTTTTCCTTAAGCATTAGAACATTTGAAATTCCACCATTTAACATTGTTTTTTCTTTGCATTCTAAGTAGTTTTTAAATTTAGTTTTCAATTACAGTTGACATACAAAACTATCTTAGTTTAAAGTTTACAACATAGTGATTACACATTTAAATAACTTATGAAGTGATCACCCCACTGAATCTAATACCCACCTGGCTCCACACATAGTTATTACAGTATTATTGACTATATTCCCTGTGCCATACTTTACATTCCCATGACTGTTTTTTAAAGACCAGTTTGTACTTTTTAATCTCTTCACCTTTTTTTCACCCAGCCTCCCAATCTCCCTCGCATTTGGCGACCATCGATTTGTTCTCTGTATCTATGTTTCTGTTTGGTTTGTTCATTTATTTTGTTTTTTGTATTCCACATATAAGGGAAATTATGTAGTATTTGTCTCTCTCTGTCTGACTAATTTCACTTAGCTAATACCCTCTAGGTTCTTCTAGATTGCAAATGGTGAGATTTCATTCTTTTTATGGCTGAGTCGTATTGCTTTGCGTATATTTACCATAACTTATTTATCTTCTCGTCCAATAATGGATATTAGTTTGCCTCCGTATCTTGGAGGTACGAACATATGGAAGACTCTAATATGCTCACAGATAGTAGTAATTAACGTTGTTAAAATGGCCATATACCCAAAGTAACCTATAGATTTAATGCAACACCTGTCAAAATACCAATGGCATTTTCCACGGAACTAGAGCAAATAATTCTAAAAATGCATTTGGAATTACTGTTTGGGTTTGGGAAGGCTCTATTTATTTTTTAACCTTTAATTCAGTTTCCAGGCTAACTCGTTAACCGTTTCCTTAATTGTGCTGCGCCACGCGACAGCGAACAGTGTCCGTCTGTCTGTCTGTGGTCCCAGCAGAGACCTGCCTCGCCGCCCACGCCCTGCTCCCTGACGAAGCAGCTCCGGGTCTGTGTTTCCGTTTCGCTCACAGTGTCCCCTTCGTCACAGGGCCATCTTCCCTCTCTGCGTGTTCGCTGCGAGTAACCGTCCTCACCGCACAGCAGCAAGAACAAAGGGGCCCGGAGCCCGGGGCTGGCGTCCCGCGTGGCGAGGCGTCCCCCGTGGCCAGGCGCCCCGCAGAACACTCCGCGCTGGTCGAGCCAGCCCACGGCGTGTTCTTTTCGTGTTACCATTTCTGCGGAACGGTTTTTACCGTTTCCGGAGAACTAAGAGTCTGCTCTTCAAAATGTAAGATAATTAATTGGCTACCCCTAGAATCCGTTCAAAGGCACATCCAGGTTTTGCGAGGCCCCGAAGCTTATCCAATCTGGGCACAATCTCTTAAAAATGCATACGCCATTACTGAAACTAAATTAGGCACAAGGCCCCGGGAGGAGCCGCTGCGATTGCTAGGCCCTGCAGCTTACTCTTCATTAGTTTCCGGGAACTCGGCCTCCATATGTAACTGCCGCTCACTTATCAGCAGGGAAGCAGTGTTAGAATCAGCGCACGGCTGGCCCTGGAGCAGCAGAGAAAGTCACGCCCCGGCCACTGCCCTCGGCCAGCTGACGGCTTCACACACCGAGGCCGCGCATGGGAGCTCTGAAATATCATCCCAAGAGCAGAGGAGGTCGAGGGAGCCGCAAATGTCCAGTCTTTATTTTTTAATGCGATGCTCCCCGCCGTCTGCATTGTGTGTCTTTATTTGTAAAGGTCCACTCCTCCCGGCGCGCGACGCGGGCGGGATCTGCCTTTTAGCCGTTGGAAATGGAGCTGGCAAACTTTCTGTGTCTGTATGTGTTGTGGTGCTAAATATTTTAAATGGGCCCTTACCTATCACTGCGTCATTTATCCAACTATTAATTATTTAAGGTGTCTGGTATGGATTGAATCGCATCTTCCCGAAAGATAATGTTGAAGTTTGAACCCCCAGAACTCCAGAATGTGGTCTTGTTTGGAAATAAGGTCCTTGCAGACATAATTAGTGAAATTAAGATGAGGTCATACGTGACTAGGATGGGCCTTTAATTCATTCAGTATGATGGGTGTCCTTTATACGATGAGGAAAGATGTCGACCCACGGGATGGAGGCTGGGAGAATCCACGTGACGACAGAGACAGAGAGACCGGAGGGCTGCGGCTGCAGGTCGAGACTTCGGGGATTGGGGACAAGCACCAGGAGCTCGAAGAGGCAGGACGGGGTCTCCGCCCCAGGCTTCAGAGGGAGGGCGGTCCTCCCGACAACTTGGTTTCAGGCTGTGAAAGAATACATTTGTGTTACAAGCCACCTAGTTTGTAGGACTTCATTATGGCAGGTCTGCAAAACTAATATGACATTCAGCAGTCATTATGAGGAGTAGGAGCTGAGCAGATAGCAAAGAGCAGAATGACATCCTCCCTGACTGTGCAGTGAATCTATTGGGAGGTCTGGGCTCAATGTCTACCTACCTACCTATCTACCTGTGGCAAATACAGTGAAGGGGGGGGGGCATTCTTCAGATTTCAGCGCCTTCCTGTCTAACACATGGAGAAAATTTCTCACATGTAGGTATTTCTTTGACCATTAAATAAAATGGTGTATATATAAATCCTCTTGTAAACTAGAAAGCATCCCAAATAATGATTTGGAAGGCAGTGCAGTAGAGTTGAAGTCATGGATGAGACCAGGTGCTTTTGGCTGCAAATGACCAAAATCCAGCCAGTATTAGGCTAAAAAAAAAAAAAGAAAGAAAGAAAGAAAGAAAAGTAATAATACAAAATTAGGGGGTTTTGATGAGAGGTTTGAGTGGCTCCATGAAGAACAACTGGTTCGGGAAAATAATTTGTGTCCTATTAGTAAAGAATCATATAAGAACATGTAACACACACTAGAATTATCTGGCTAGAGCAATAGAAGCCTGTTCCACAGGGTGAACAAGAAATGTTGGATGGAAAAACGACAGTTATAAAAGACACATAACATAAGTCTTTTATTGAGGCATATGTGAATCAGGGTTCCTCACTTACTACCAGATCGTAGGCAAGCTAGCATGCAGACTGCGGGGTGCCGTTTTCAAATATGAGATAAAGATAAGTGCCTTGAAGACTCATTTGTGAAGACTAATTCGGACAATCAAGGTCAGCCACATTGCTTCATCGGAGTAGGCGACCGGACTGGTATTGCTTATCACGTGAGAAATAACATTCCTTTCTAGCCCTCATGTCCTCCTCTGTTGTATCTTAGAGAAACGACGAATTACCATTGATTCACAGGGTGAAATGGCTGGCTTTAAATTCCTCAGGTCATGCCAATCTTTTGCGAAGAGCAAACAGACACCATTTTTTCCTGGTTATTCCTTTAAAATAGAGGTTCTCGTGGATTCACTCAACAGTGGTTGAAAATACCTCGCTGTATTTCCAAATTCCTAAAACGGGAAAGTAGGCTAATCAGTTATATTCATACGGCGATTAGCTCGTAATTTGTCATTAATCTTGATGATGAAATTAGGAGTCAGGAATCAAGGCAGAATGTTGTTTAATTTCAAAATTTAATCTGAGACTGAGAACAACCCTCTATTCCAAATCACTCATTTATACAAAAAAATTATACATATGGCACATACTCATGTTAGATTATCCTTTTAAGTAGAAGGACATGTGATTGGTATGTGCGTATGCATGCGTGTATGCGTATGTGTGTGTGTGTATTTGTAGGTTATGTTCTGTGAGTACAATCCTCAAATCCTTTTTGGTTGGTTCTTTGTTTTTTAATTAAGGGAGTAATTAAATTATATTTCTTGAAGAAATGCAGCTGTAGGCAAGACAACCAAATTCTACTGGAGTAAGACTTAGTGATTTATAGAATACTTTGTCTCAGAATACTAAATTGTTTTGCCATCTTGACATATTGCAAATGAACCTTCCTTTAAAGAGATAAATTATTCTTGGTAACTCTGGTCTCCCTTCTAAAACATTCAGTTCTTTGCATATGGTAGGCCTGCATAATATTATAAGGACATGCATAGTGTATAAGCATAAAAATATGCCTGAAATATATCAACCCACAGGTTAAGGATACTTATCTTTTTTATTTGCTTATTTCTTTATTGTTTGTTTATTTTTATTTATTTATTTGTAGTCATTTTTACTACTGTTTTTATGTGTTTTGCTTTTTCTTCTTAAACTGGACGTAGAATGTTCCATATGTGTATAATTGGAAAACGACCATATTTATGTAAAAGTACCTCTTTATTTTAGAGATGGAAGCTGACTGGCTTTGTCAGCCTCAGGGACCAGAGGAGGTGCACTTTATCTTACAACGTTTGATTTTCAAAATGTCAAAAAACAAAACTAATATTTGGTAGCCTATGGTTAAACCCCCATTTCTTCTTAATGCCATTATATTTACTTATACTAAAATTTACATGTTAAATATGACCAGTGTATAAAGATTTAAAGTCCTGTACTTTTTAAATTTAGTATGAGTTATAAAAACAGGTCTACCTTTAGTTTTTTAAAGTTTGTCACACCATCATCTCTCTTTTTTACTTGTGTTTGGTGCTTTTTAAACTCCCTTCGCATTATGTTTATCATTATGATAGTGAGTTAGCAAGAACTGGCTCCTATATCATAAGCAGAGATGGAATAAACAAATTCAAGAGTAAATCATCATCTAGAATATCATTTTTAGACATATTTTATTTATATCTTAAAAGTGGGCATTTTATTATGTTTACAGTAACCTTCTTATCTTAATAAGGAAATAAGGTTAAGGTTACTTATCAAAGTGTAGCTTTCACAGCAATTCTTCCTCTATGCTACGGTCATACAATACATTTTTCTTCACATTACAACATTACATTGAGTTGAGGGATCAGACATCAAGATTGAAATGACAAATTGATTGATGATGATCGAGACAGAATAGAATCTCGCTTGCTCTTGTGTGGGTACTCGGCCACTTCTCTACTAATATCAGCCAACTTTAGTTGAGTTAGAAAAATCAGCAAATCAGATTTGAAGCAAAAGCAATGAGGATGAAGGATGAATGAAGAATGCGCCCTATTTGCTGCGGTACCTTTGGGATGCTAATTCCCTCGGCAAGTTTACACACGCTCAGTCACCATTGCACAGAGGAGGAGTGTGGTCTCTGCACCAGGTGCTAATGCAAATTCAGGTTCGGGAAGAACTGACACTGAGAAGCAGTACAACTTGCGAAATCTACCGTTTAGCAAGTGACGGTCACACGGTCAGAAGTAACATGGGATAGGTGAAAACACCTGTCAGTCTCAGAACCCTAGGAGAAGGCACAGGAAGTAAAAGAACGTTCGCCGTTAGTTTGATTTTGCTAATGTTTGACTCGAGCTCCCCTTTCCAAATACGTTTTTGTAAAAATTACTCTATTTCATGTGGATTAACTATCTGAAAACTAAACATTTATTTAGCTATTTAGTACGTCAGTGAATTCTTCTCATGTTTTCAGAAAAATATGTATCAAGTAGTCTTTACATTGTGAGGCTAAGAATGTACAGATTTCTGACATCAGATTTTTACTATGTTGTCTTCTTTAATTACCTTAACATTTTTTTTCTAGAATGAAAAAGATGTTTTTCTTAGTTCAAGCTAGAATCTTTTTAAAAATAAAATTTAAATGCGTGACTCTATTAAAAACATTTTTTTTTACATAATATTGAACACTTTAGTAATTTAGCTACTGATTTTAAAGCTCCTTTGGAAAAAAACTCAATTTAATAATTAGTAGTTGCCTACTTATAATTACAGGGTTTTTAATTAAATCACCAAATATACAGACAATTATAAATTTAAAAATTTAGTTTATATGTAAAATAGTGTTTTGTAAATAACAATTTAATATTGTCAATGTAATTTCTGCCTTAAATTAACAAATTAATTAAACCAGAATTATATACCAATTAAAGAACCTAGAATACAACTTATATCTTAATCCTAAATACACACACAGTTAAGCACATAAAAACAGGAAATAAACCAATTTGTCATTCCTCCACATAAATATTAGCACTGTTAACACACATATTTAAATTCTATAGTTAGATAGAGTAAGTAGGGTAACTATATACATTTGGCTTTTATTGCTTTAATTAATAATGTATGTGCTGTTTGAAATCATATATTTTTCTAATATTTTGAATATGTCATAAGTTATTAAATATTATGGTCTATTAAAATATATTTGCATAATTTTAAATTGTTATATTAGATGAAAATATTTTAAACATGTTGATGCTTTTAAAAACTAATTATCAATGGTTTCAAGATATTGAAAAATAGATATGATCTTTATTATTAAAAATTCCTATTCATTAAAATTAGTTTTACAAAAAAGATTCTCTACTGGGAGAAAGAAATAGAGTAACGGAACAATAGTAGTCTGGTTATTGATGAACTATTGTCAGTAATTTTACTATATTCTATAAAATAATAAACATTACTTAGTTTAAATAATAAATGATAAACAGTCTCTGGAAAACCATAATAATAAAGACAGGGCAGGGTGTAATTGTTACTTAAAACATTCTCAAGTACTTTTTCACTTGCAGAAATTACAGAGAAGTTAAAAAACTTTAGACTTATTTAGAAAAATATTGTAATATTACATTACATTTTGGAAAAAAAGGTAGAGATGAAAAAATGAGCTTTTGTATTGTTTTATCTCATCTATACGTACATGCATAAATACATAGCAGGTGATGTAATCTTTCAAATCTGAGAAGTGGGCACATGTTTTAATTTAACTCATGTCTGTGCTTTTTCTGTAAACTTGATACGATGCAGTTACAGACACATTTTAAAAATAAAGAATGTAAATTTTCAAAAGCAGTAAGGCACATGTTTTCAGAAGTTCTGTCTTTAAAATACTTCTCTTTTCTCACTTCAAGTTTATATTGTTTTCCCAGAAAAGATGATCGGGCAAGTTAAAAGGAAAGGGGGTGGGGCAGGGAGCATGAGGTCAGGCGACAGCACAGCTTTGCAGGCGAAGCAGGTCCCTCGTCCAGGCTGTTGAAACGCGCCCCCGACAGGCCCTTCGTCAGCAGGGGGGTTTGGCGGAAGGTGAAGGCTGCTTTCCTAGGCTAGTAGCCTCTTTTTTCATTGCTGTTCCATTAATCCCCATCTCCCCGCCGGAAGTGTAAAACTACAGAGAAATTTTATACTGCGCATTTACAATATCATTTTCAAAGAGTTAGGAGCAGACAAACCTGTGTTTGTCCTAGACTGTAATTGAAATATAATCTGTGAGCTAAAACTAGAGGTTTTCATTTTTTTTTTTTTTGAAAATTACATCCCAAGATATATAGTTACCTGACATTTTGCTCTTCATATTTTAACTGTTGCAACCTATGTAGGAAATTCATAATAATCTTCTGAAATACATATTATTGAAAATAAGATATCTGTTTATATAAGGGGGATATTAAAACCACATATGGGAAATCAATTTGAGACCATAAATATAGTAATTCTTTGATTTTATATTCATTTACCTTTTTCAAGGTTTTTGTGTATTACACTTTTTATAGTCCTTCTGACAAAATTTCACAGTTGGTTTCGGACAGGTACCTTGACTGATGTAAAATCTGTGAGTTAAGAAATCATTAAGGCAACAGCTGCATTTGGGACATGACGTGCCAGACGGTGCAGCCTGCACTTTCCAAATCAGTAGTCAGTGGAAAATGTCTGTTGAGAACAAAGCGTGAGATAAATTGCATGCTTTGGACAGTCAGACCTGTGTCCCATCCTCGTAACCTCTTGGGAATGATCGCATGTCTCGCTAAAGTAGGTGACATTATATTTTAAACCTAATTGGATGTGCTAAGTAAGAAAAATTTTATTCCTGCCCAGCTTTTTGTTTTATATATTCCCGATGATAATTTTATCATCCGAGGACGTTACGAAAATAAGGTACATGAAAAAAGAACGCTTTCAACTTTGTTTCTTCTGACTTAGCAAGTCCGTGTATTTTTTTTTTTACCATAGATGCTCTATTATCTTCAGATTCTTAGCCATGACGATTATGACCTTGCAAGTAGACAGAAGCTTTAACATCATGGAACATTTTTTTGATATTCCTCTTGGTTCTCAAGGATTGATCGTGAGACTTTGTGGGACGTGTGTGCTGGGTGAGGGTGGGCACGGTCTGGCTCCCTCCCAGCAAGCCGTGCGGTTTCAGGGCGGCCTCAGCTGCAGCATCCCAGGTGACCTTAGAAACAGCATCCTATACAACCTGCAGATGGTGATGGATTGCTCAGCCACTGTCATGCACCTCGTTATCAGATCAGGCTGGAGGGGATCTGGGGCTGTGCCCGTGCCTTGCCGTGTCCTGCTAAGCCTGAATAAAGCAATGTCACCTCTGTTCCCAGCTCCTCGCATATTCTTCCAGCTGCCAGAACTGTGTACCCCAAGCTCTGGTACCCCGAACCTGCAGAACACTGTGTATTTACATCAAACTATAAAAAAGCCAATATTATTTCCTAAACTCTTCATTATGCTGCCTGATATAAAATCGCACACAATCCCATCACTACCTTTCTGGGGATTGGGTCCTTCCTCAGAAGAGCAATCCAGGAAATCTAGGCTCAAATGAAGTCCAGGGTCCATTTGATTGAAATGATGCAAAGCTGACATTATCGTTAGAGGTCAGGGTTTACTAACTTCTAACCCTTGGAGCAAGGAGTAGACGAAGTAAGAGTAGAGAGAGGAGCACCTGCCTTTCAGGTGCGTGAGCTCCGGCGGAGAGCAGGGGCCCACCCCGCAGACCACCATCGGAGGGGTGCAGGGAGGGCGCTAAGGGTCACCTCCCCTAACCCAAGTCATGTAAGTAAAATGCCTTGGTGGGTGCCTTTTCAGTAAAACACCCTTGCTTTCAGAAGGGAAGAAGCAGCTTTCAGTTAAGGATGTAAATAATAATGTCCCTCAGGGGGGCACTGGAAAGAATTGCCAGTGGCAGGGTATTCGCTTTTACAATTTTTTTTTTTCCTTTCCAAATTTACATCTTAATTCGTACTTTGAAAGCCGAAAGGAATGTCTAGGCTTTGGGGGTCCGGTGTCGTTCAGAATTAAACCAGATGTTTGCTTCCCAGAATCGTCCACACCCCACACCCGTGGCTCCGTTAAAGTGTGGAGAACTGTTTATCTTCTGTAAAAGTCCCAGTTTTAATTCGTAATGGAAGACACCCTGAACACTTTATTTTAAATCCTGGGTCAGAATCGTCATTCATAGGAAGTTGCTGTTGCCGTATGATTTATAGCGCATCATGTCTCCTCTTCGGTCTGCATCCTGACAGAAACGAGTGGAAAGGGGGCAGCTGGCTGGGACCCAGAGGCCCCGGCCGCTCTGAGAGGGGTCCCACGGGGGGCGCACGTGGCTGCGGTTCGTGCATCTGATGGGCTGACGGGGACGATTCGGTCACCCGTCCAAAGCTCCGTGGTTCGCATTGTGATGGGGTACGAGGCTGACATCGAACAGTGTGTCTGTGCGGATTTCTTTGCTGGGGCTGCCACAGCAAAGCACCCCGTCCCGGGGCCTTGCTCGAGGGGAACTGCTTTTGTCGCAGTTCTGTAGGTTGGGGAGCCCGGCACCGAGGTGTCGGCAGAGTTGGTTCCTTGCGAGGCCTCCCTCCTTGGCTTGTCCAGGCCGCTCTTCTCCCTCTGCCCTGGCCTGCGTCCTGGTGGCCTGGTCTTCTAAAGCCACCAGTTACAGTGGGTTGGATGGAGCCCGTCCCGAAGGCCTTGTTTTAACTCTCTTACCTCTTTAAAGATTCTCTTCAAATAGTCACGTTCTGAGGAGTGGCATATAAATGTTGGGGTGAGGGGCACGATTCAGCCCCTGACTCTATGACTAAGGAACCCCACTCCAGGTGGCCGGAGGGGTAGACAATGAGACGGGGGTGCCAAGGACGAAGTGAAGCTTGGTATCCTGTGAGTGTGGACCCTGCAGAGAGTTTCAAGATTTGCAAAGTGAATGTAAATTGAAAAAAAGTAAAACACTGTTCTCTATTTTGAGAGCATGGAATCCTAATGGCTAGACTACCAGGGATGCTAACAATTCCCCGTTTTGAAATACCACAGACATCTCACACCGATACATGCACTAGGGTACCGGTAAACAGGAAGCAACTTATCTTAGTGAACAAGTGGGTGAAGTTTAGCTGTAAGAGTAAATATGTTCAACTATGGCTTAATAAAAATGTTCATAAGATTCAGGATGAGAGTTTTATTTTCAGGTGCGCTGGACACAGGTTAAGGTGACCCCTGACCTCCAGGGAGTCACACCCTCTATAATCTCCTTTCCCTAAGTATGGTAGGAACCACGTATTGCTTTCAGTCAATAGAATATGACAGAGGTGTTGGGAAAGTCACGCCTGTGACTACGTCACCTTATGTGCGACTCCATCTTATCGGACTGGGGCAAAGAATTCTCCTTCTAGCTATGGAGAGGCGAACAGCCTGACTGTAGATGGCTTGATGAGGGACCACTTGGCAAAGAGCTACAGGTGGCCACCAGGATCTTGGCCACCAGGAGCTTAAAGTGGCCCCAGACTCATTGTTCATGGAAATCATGAGATGACACACGTGTATTGTTACGAGCTTCTGAATTCGTGGTAATTTGTTACATAGATATACAGAAAACTAATATACTGACAATCTAAAAAAAAATTGTCAGGCTGTTTATATCTCAGACCAAAAAAAAAAAAAAAAAGAGAAAAAAAAGAGAGAGAGAAAAAAGAAGAGAAAGAAAAACGTAAAACTTCCTGTATTTGCCTTTCTTCTTGTTTCTTTGAAAATGGTTGAGACTTCTGATCTTAGAATTAATAACGTTTCAAAAACTAATACCTTTCCCTGCAGAAGCCCAGCAGCCTTCTGCAGGGAAAGGTATTTAAAATCTTGGCATCGCCCGCATGCCTGCCTGGTTCACCTAACGTGTGGATTTTGTCATTTTCGAAGCCGCGGGCTGTGGCGTGTTATGAAGCGGACTTCGCTGGCCCGCCCTCTGCCACCGTTCCCAGTATCTTCTCCCTCTACTTTCTTCCTCTTCTCTCAGATGCCCAGGAGTCTCCTTTCTCTCCTTTCTTTCTCTCTCTCCCTGTCCTCATTATCTGGCTTTCAAACTAGGTAAAGCTTTACATGGAAGGGATACGAAGAAATGGTTATTTGCGCTAAAATTGGTGCTAACTAAAGGCCTGACAGCTCTATCGAATGAAATATATATGATGCTGAATTACATCAGCCAAGGGTATAACAAAACAATGGGTTTATTAGCACATTTTGAAAGTATTTTTCCTCTGTTAAGTTACAGAATTAACAACTCCATCGATCAGAATAATTGGAAATGTAATTAGTAATTGAGATAAAATATTCCTAGGGTAGATAGTAACTGTTCAGCTAATCTGTACCCAAAACTATGATATACGCTCTTTTGCAAACAAGATAACACATAACCATATGTGTATGTTTTTTATATGTGTGTGTGTAAATATGTGTATGTGTATATTTCTGTATTATTTACCACTTTTAAATGTTTTTGAAGTCACGTGGGTAAAGATTTAGGAGGATACATTTAGATTTGTAAAAATGTAGAACAGCGCAAGGTTATTCCCATGGTCTGACTCGAGAGTAAAGTTCGCGAATGCAAGGCTGCCTCTAGGGACTGTGAGCTCGGTGGTAACCTGGAGCTGATGAATCTGGATGAGATAAACCAGTCTTCGAGCCTTGAATTGAATGATTCATGGGGGGGTGGTGACCGGAAGGAGATGCAGAGATTGTTCCTTTAAATCAGGACGAGAGGAGGGAAAACAAACCCGAGCATTCTTGAAGGAAAAACAAAATAGATAACATGAAAATAAAATATGAATACAGTAAAATATGTGAGGAGGAGAAGTCATGAGATTTTGAATTAATGAATATTGCCTGGAGAGAGTTGATATTGTCTTTAATCGGTAAGGTATATTTTCTCAAGCAAAATATTTAGCCGTCTTACACCCATCCTACAGACACAAAAATATGTAGAAAGTTACAATCTATACCCAAAATGCCATATTATTTTACCTCTGAAACTTCTCTTGAAACATAAGGGACATATTTTTCATGGAAAAAAAAAAAGATGATTTAAAATTCTTCGCCGATGACATTCTCTTAGAGTTGGCAGGTGACACCAGTGTGCAAACTCCACTCCCCATGTACTTTGTCATGTACGTTAAAGTAAAATATTTTTATACAGTCAAAAAACAGTTTTAAAAAACACTTCGTTTTCAGAGTAACTTTAGGTTTACATTACAGCCGTGAGGGTGGTGAGAGAGTTTCTGTCTGCCCTTCCCCCAGCTTCCGCCAGTGTAATTATTTGAAACGACCTTCATACCCGTTTCAAAACGAAGAATTAAATACTGGCGCAACATTGTCGGCAGATCCCAGACTTTATGTGCATCCCGCCGGGCCTCTCACCGACGTTCCTCCAGCCCGTGATCTCACGTAGGACGCAGAGCATTTCTTTTTTTATCTCATGTCCTTAGTCTTCTCCAACATATGTTGGGTTCTTGGCTTTTCCTTGTGTTGCGTGAACTTGATGGCTTTGCGGAGTATTGATCTAGCGGTTTGTAGCGCTGGTTCCTCTATTGGTTTTGTCTGACATTTCTTCACGGTTAGGTTGGGGTTTTGAATTTTTTGGAAAAAAAAATACTACAGAGGGGAGCATGCTTTTTACAGCATTCCATCAGGAAGTACAAGACCTCAGTTTTACTGGTCCTGGCACTCTAATCCTGATCTCCTGGTTATGGGGACCCCTTCCAGGCTCTTCACTGAAGTTAGCTTCTCCTTTTCCTTACTTTATTCACTAAGGCCAGGAGCTTTGAAGAGGAGAGGGATTAAGAGCTATCTAGAGAGGGGAGGCTCAGGGAAACAGTGGACACCTGTGCCCCAGTAATTAACATATGTTTGGGGAAGATGCCTTTAGGATATGCAAATACGTTTTTTTCTCCTTAAAGTTTTGCCTAGGAATCCATGGAACTTGCCTGTGGCAATGATTACTGCAGGGTTCTTATGGTGATTTTCTATTTCCCTTATTCCATTTACATTGATTATTTGTAAATCTTCTCTAGGGGAGATTTATCCCTTATATCCCATTTATTTATCGATTTATTATTTGTTTATATTAATATGGACTCATGGGCATTTATTTTATGCTTTAGGTTATATTCCTGTACTATCCTTATCTGTGTTTGTTCAAATTATTCTAGCTTTGGCCATTGGAAGTTCTTTCAGCTTTGACCATCAGAAAGAATTGGTTTTAATTTAATGAATTTTTATAGGAAATGATGTGATATAGAGGAAAAATTAGATATAGAGTCAATGGATGCAATAAATAAGCTCACCTTTCTAACCTTGAATAATAATTATGCCAATTAAATTACTACACAGGCTTAAACTGAGGTACCAATTTTAACTTTTAACAGAATGAATGTATATTTTTACTTAATTGCAACTATTATGGAAAAAAAGAGATTAATCACATACTGGTTCATCTTAGTTTTATTGATAAAATAGTCAAGATAGAACAAAATATCTCTCTAGGAGATAACATCCTATAATCGAGATAACTGTTATGATTGATTCCTGAGTTTTTAAGTGACAATTGCAGCAATAGCAACAGTGATAATTAAGGAAAATCAGTAAAAAACAGGAAGCACTCACAGCTTTATCTACTAAAATGCTTCATGTTTGCAACAATAGCAAGTTTTATTTTTTTTTACTCATGTGTTTGAAAACAACTTAAAAACCTGCAATCTGGTGATAAATTTATTCTTGACATTTTTCTTAAAATCATTTAATAGTGAACTTTAAGCCTTATGCTTAACTAAGTCAAGTAACTTAGTGGATCAGTGATTTAGCACACAGAATATGTGTGACACTCTTTTAGAAACAAACAAACAACATGGCGGCCCATTTTTTTCCGGTTAATATTCAGGTGAAATTGCGAGGTTAACTAAGTCAGATGCTGCTTTTCTTATCGTGTATTATCTAGTTTTTCAATTATAGAGCGCTATCCAGTTTTCCACTTTTAATTCAGTCTTTAAAACCTTGCTTAGAACAGAAGATAGGGGTTTAATTACTTAGTTATATTGTGAATTCAAAATTACTATCCCTAATCCCAGTAAATAGATGTATAATATGTTGGTTCTCTTAATTACAGCAAACTTGTTGAAAAAGCCACAACAGGAATTAAAGGGTTTTTTTTTAAATTATGTGTATATAGTTTCAGAAGGGTAAAATACAAATTTTTAAATCAAATAAACACAAAAATGTTTTATCAAGTCGTGGGTGTGAACGGCATATCAGAATCCGTAGGATGCAATTCACGTGATGCATTCGAGAAGCCCTGCTGGGGACTGTCCTCCCTCCTGAAGGACGACAGATCCTAGGACAGAGCCTCTTCTGCCAGTCCCGCGGGATGTGAGGCCAGACCCTGCTCTTTGTTCTCAGCTGCCCCACCCCCCACCCCAGCTTCGTAACTATGCCAGTTGCCTCAGAGCTCTGTCTGAGTGAGGAAAAGTCAGTGCGCACCCCAAAAGGCCGAGGGTGTGGGGTGGACACTTCATTCACCCTTGCCTCTGAGGGAAACGCGGGCTGAGTGGATTTCTCTGGGTGCTGAGCTGGGCGACTTGGGGAGGGGCTGACACAGAAAAGTCAAACTACTCCTTTTACCCCCATTCATAGCGTTTTTTTTCCCTCCATTTTGTGTTCCTCTGGAGTGTTGCCAGTTGTTCACTGGAATCTGCAGTTCTCATAAGATGTTTTGGCCCAAAGACCGTTTTTATCAGTGTTTCTGTGAGGGGAAGAGGGCTAGGACTTCCTGTCCCACCATCTTGCTGAAGTCATCCTGGTATTTATTTTTAAAAACCTTGGATCATCAGGGAACTTAAGACAAAGGGGGGTTACTGACCAATACAATGCTCTATTCAAATTTTAAAAAGTTCTTTTATTTTCCTAAGTGAGTTGAGTTTTTAGGATTTTTAAGATGACTGAAATGTGTACTTTTTCTGGAGAATATACACAAGTCTTAAGTCTGTCTGATCCATGTTGTCAGGAGAAGCTAGATTATGCTGCAGCAGAGGGAAAAACCCTGGATGGTTGAAAGCAAGAAACATTTATTTTTGAACTCAAACGCATCCCCAAGGATTTTTCTCAAGCATGTGTTCTCCAGGCTGACAGAAACGTTCACTTCCTACCACGTTGTACTCCCTTGGTCAAAGCCTTGGGAGACAAGGAAGGACTCGTGAACCCACTGCACGTAAATGCTTTGGCCTGAATGTGACACCCCTCGCTTCTCGAGGCCACTGCCCAGGACTCATCACCTGTAACTCGTGAGCCACAATCCATTATGATCCTCTCATATGTTCAGAGGAGTCGGGAAGTGGTTATTGGCGGTCTCTACCACAATATATAAGACCATTCAATAAAATGAGACTTTTGCCAAGAATTTTTCCTAAGTGCTTTACATTAACTATGAAGTATCAAGGACACAGTAGAACAGCTAGGTGGCCAAATTTTCTTATCTCTTATATAATTGCCAAAAATATTATACATTTATTTTTGTCCTTATGCTTTTGTCGTTAATAATAAGTTTGTTGTTGGTTTTTTTTAGTTGTCTAAAAGTGGTCATGAAAGTGGCATTGTTTGAGTCAGAATTTGCAAATATTCACATTTGCAAATTCAGATATATTACATATGTATATGAAATTAGGATCAATTATTTAAAAAAATTAATGTTTTATGTGCATAGCCAACATGAGTTCAACTAATATTTACACAAAAACAATAGTAATAAATCAGACTGAGTCTTTTAAAATGAGTTTATCAGGAAGAAATGCTACTATGCTGGGACCAAAATATTTTCACTGTACTGTACAAAAGAAGAAAGATCACATAAAGTAATTATTGAGTTCAGGAGACTTACATTCTGTGTTTCTGATAATTAAGGAAAATTATTTTATTCTACTTGATCCACAAGGTGCATTTTTTCAACTTTTATGTCCTAGTCACTGAAATATTTTTCATGTTCAACAAATAATTTCAACTTATAAAATTAATTTATGCAAAAATACATAAACAAATAGATTTTATTTTAAGTGCACTGTATAATGAGTTGTGATGAATATACATATTTTTGTAACCACTATTTCAATGGAGATATGGAACATTTCTGTTCTATAAACACTCTTTGTTTTCATTTTTTATGTTTGCTCCATGATCTATGTCAGAGAATTACTTTTGTCAAATGTGCACTAGTGGTAGGAAAATCTTTTAAAAAGAAATAGAGCATATTAAACAAACAAAAAAATATTTTACATGAACATGCAAATTAAAAATAAATTACTTCTCAGGCAAGAAGGCATTTATAAATGAAGTCTATAAGTAATAGTATTTAAAAGCAAATTCGGGCAGTTAAAATATAAATGTCCTAATTGGTTTAGACTCAGTTACGTTCTGAGAACAAACAGCTCTAGAATATCAGGGGTTTCAAATTATCACGTTTTAAAACACACGCTCTATGTCTTGTGTACCTCACCCCAGGGCCCATGCTCACTGCTCTTACTCAAGACATCCAGGCTAGCGGGTCCCTCATTCTCTGATGATGCTGCCGTCTCAAAACGGGACTTGAGGCTCTGCCTCTGAAAAAAGAAAGAAACAGGCAGAATAACCTTCCTACGAGAGGAAATGTATGGTCTTCGTTGTTATTTGGTTTGCTCAACTGTCCCTGCCTTTATTGAGATGTAACTGACATACAACATTAATTAAATTTAAGATATACAGTGCCATGATTTGAGATAGGTAGTTACATTTCAAATACGTATAGTTCAGCTCATATAGTTACATTTCTTTTTTATTTTAGTAGTGAGAACTTTTAAGATTTACTCCCCCAGCAACTTTCAAAAATGCAATAGCGTTAACCGCTATAGTCACCATGATGTCTGTTACATCCCCAGAATTTATTCATCTGAAAATTTAATCTTGAGAGCCACAGGGAAGGGAACTGGGGAGTTCTCTGAACACTAATAATATCTACCAGATCCCTCAAAATAATGCTAAATATTTAATCTAATTCAGATCTTAATGGGTATAATTATGTTAAGCATTTTCAGCTTTTGCTATCTCTCTATACACATACAAGATATGCCATAAGAACAGTGAAATTATAAATGACAGCATTACTTAAAAAGTCTCTATGAAAACAAAAAAAAAAACTTGTAGTTATTTATTTTGCTATGAGATATTTATTTTTTGTCTTTATTTGCATTGTTCCTTCTAATTACTAATATTAGGAACAAGGAAAGAATGAAAATAATAAATGTAGATCAGGTATTTTGCATAAGAACAGCATTATTGATACTTGATTTTTATTTCATCTAATATGCTGATCATTTAGAAAACATACAAATAGTTTTATTTGCTTCTATTTTATTTCAAAGCAAGCAAAGCATCACATGACTATAGTATATTTGAAATCCCAAACATACATAGGAAAACCAGTCTTCAGTTCAATAATGGAAAAATGTAATAATTAGTGTCAAAATGATCTCCTGAAAAACCTCTGGTGTATGGCAGCATTTATAAATAAAGCCATTTCGATTAATTTTCTTAAGAAATAAAATAAATTATAAATGCATAAATAGCCTTGAAGGCCTCTGCTCTTATTTAAATGCTAGAAGAATAGAGTATTGGACAGAATAAGTAATGTATTTGGGGAAAAATGATTTGTACATTTTTCTTTCTTGTAAGGTAGAATAAAATGTTATTTTTCTCTATTAAATATTACATATTCTTATAAAGAAAAAAAAATCCCTTGACTGTTTCATTTTCTTTGTGATTTAAATAATTATTTCTAAGAAAACAGGTAGACTCTAGTCCAAAATCCATTTGACAGCATTCATGTCAAACTCAAAGGGCCTACATTATTTACATGAGATTAAGTATTTCAAAATAAAGAGCTATTTCTACCAATAAACTACCCACAATATTTCAGAATCATTTCACTTCTATACATTTGGGAATTTCTTTGTATTCTCTCAAGGAAGTAAGCATGTTTTCTAAGTAAAAGGTACTACACCTTTTCTACTACTTAGCACTTTTAAGTTCAGGGCCCAGTTATACTGAGTCCCCTTGGATAGTGACTGCTAAGCCCCGAAGCTGCCCAAATGAGTAACTTGCCCAGGTCCTACCTGAAAGACTCTGCAGGAAGTGTAGGTAATGGGGTGGGGCAGACAGGTCAACTGGCACACAGTATTAATCTGTGACCATGAGCACTAAGTTATCCAGAAAGGTCTGGGGACATATTAGTCCATGTTTCTGAATCACCAATTTCTTTTTTATAAAAACAAATATACAGTAATGCTTTCAAACTTCACTGATTTTGAGAAAATCAACCTTAATTGGTAAAGCTATTTTATAATTCATAGACATGTAGCTATTACTTATACTTGCTTGCATCCTTTCAGACGTGATTAACTAGGAGACTCGTGATTACTAATATTTATTAATGAGCACACACTTACATAGAAATTTAATTTGTGGATACTAGCATAAAACCCTCTTTTGGAAGAAATAATAATGACTTTTATAACAGTAACTGCTAACTATTGAGAAGAACAGCTACTAATAAAGAATGATCTAGCCTGATGTGTATCATTTATGTGAAAACATTTTTATATATAGTGTGGGTTTTTAACTTAAAAAACCCTAGTAATTACATTAAAACTGAAATTAATTTTTTGCGAGTGCTCAAACCAAGTTCAGGCAACAGATTACCATGAGTAGATTACAAAAAAAAAGTTTGTAGATGATTGAGTTTTATACACTATGTATTGTTATCCGAAAATATTAGAGTAGAAGAGACGACTAGGAGTTTATACAAAGTTATCTGTAAAGAAAAATGCTATTTGTGTGGTTTTGCATAACTATTTTGTCCTCTGACATCCTAAAATTTATCATCCGGGGTATGGTAATGACAGCAACAATAATACCTACTGAATGGAGCGGTTGCAAGAATGGAAAGAAATCTAATATTTAAAATTTTTAGTGTATTATTCAACCCACAGAAAGATTGCAATGGATTTAAACTATTGCCGTTAATAGTAATGATGATGACACCATGGAGAGACTTAACACATCCCATGAGGCTGAAGAAGGTACATTTGCAGAACCTCAGTCAACCAGAAGGATTAAGAAAACCAGGGTTCACCCTACAGTTTTGATAAGATTATCTGTCTTCTTAACCTGTGACTCATTAGTATTCCAGAACGATCTTACAAAACAGGATTTGCTAATATTAAGGACCATGTTCCAAGATCAAATGTTGCCAGGTAGCTGTCTGCCTCACTCCAATTGATTAAGACAATAGAGAGCATGCAGTGACATGTGCTTCCTGAGCCAGTCTCAACATGCTAGGGAATGGGAGCATTTTATTATTTACACCAGCCATGAAACCAGTAGCATATGATTCTACCTTTCCTTCCTTCCTTCCTTCCTTCCTTCCTTCCTTCCTTCCTTCCTTCCTTCCTTCCTTCCTTCCTTCCTTCCTTCCTTCCTTCCTTCCTTCCTTCCTTCCTTCTTCACTCCCTCCTTCCTTCTCCTCTCCCTCTCTAAGTCTAGAGCTGGCCTGTCTCAGTAAATGCAAAATACAAATTATCTAATTGTTTGTATGTGTGTATGCGGGTCCCCTCTGAAATAGTGCTTCATAATACCCTGTGATACATTTCTCAAGCCTTTCTCTATGAAATGTCTTACTCTTACTATTGGAATTTCATCAATGGTAGTTACCCTCGTTCAGCCTTTAAAATAGATTCTTAAACATGCTTCATACGCTTACATTACAGTATTTGTGAATTGAGGGCAAACTTCATACACTTACATTACAGTGTTTGTGAATTAAGGGCAAACTTGACTTTTAGCCAGCTCCTATGTGAATCAATATAAATTATCAAAATTAATGAACTTCTGTTGAAAATTATATTAGTTTCATTTTGAAAATAGCAGAACTTTTTTAATGTTTCCATTTAATGGTGGTGTATTTAATTTACACAATGAATTAGAATGCAGCTTAAAAATTTACATAAAATCCCAAGAGATGAAATTAATAATCAAAGAAATCAGGACAATAAACCCATGGGCAAACCGATAGTTAATCAGAGATAACAATGATACATAAATGCAAGCAATATGACCCACTGTGATAAAGAAAGACACACTGTTTGGCTCTAAGCTTCTAGTGGCCAGGTCAAAGAAAACAACCTCAAAGTCATTGCATCTGTAAAATAAGACAATGGATACAGAATTCTTGTTTCAGGGTGGATATCATGTAAGGAGATGTTCTTTGTACTCTTTAGTAACCAAAATTTTCTCTTTTGTTATTTAACATTTGATCATTAGCTAGAATTTAAAAGAGCGAATTAAATGATTTAAAGTTATTAGTTGTTATGGGAAAGGTCATACAGTAATATGGCCTGTGGTTCTCTTAAAATACAATTTTAGGTAAAATAAGCTAAGTATAAACTGATAAAGAATTAGGATTGATGAAAAAAAACTTTCAAGTATTTTTACAGTGTAGATGGCAGTTTAATACAGACTTTTATGCCTTATTGACATGCATGGCAAATAATACTAATGAAAGTACGTGTTACAATTTCTCCTGGTGTTTATCGAACAACTCATTTCATTTCTGGAAAGCTTATGAGTAATTTGCCCCCCAAATTATTGTTTTTTTGTTTCAAATAAAAAATAAATGCTTATAGAGAGTCATATAACAGTTATATTTTTGGATGTATATGTGTTTAACCAGTAGTTTATACAGTTCTATGTTGTTTTCTCAATTATTAAAAATGTCCTGGAGATATATATATATATATATATATATATATATATATATATATGTTTTACAATTTACAAAATGCATTTTTTATATTGACTAATCGTTTAGGACGTCACGGCGTACGTGCTAATTCCTCTGACCGCACTGCAGACATTCTGAGGTCAGGAATCGTGACCTAGAACATTCTATACCGATGTATTTGTGGGCACCCACCCCTTTTCCCGATAGTTTATTCTGCAGCCTCCTTCAAGAAACCACAACCAGTGACAATTATTGGACTATTAGATATTTTCTAAGGTAATCGATGGCCACCTCTTGTATTTACTTCGCATCATACTCTCCCAGATAAATTCTGCTGACTTTTGTTGATATCCGGAAAACGGAAGTTTTCTCTCCGGAGAAAGATGCTCTTTCTTCCTCCCAACATTTCAAGCTCCTCCAGTGTGATGAAGCAGACAGACAATGCCCGAGTGGAAGACCGAACTGGACGTTAAAAACAATGGTGGTGTTTTAGCTGAGGGAGTGACTCAGGTCATCTCTCTTAAACTTCACATTCTATTGCCTTGAAGACACTCTGGAACCAAACTAACAGCCTCCCCTGTCTGAATGTTTGAGTAGCTGTAGACGCAAGAACCAGCCAACAACTTAATTACGAATTTAAAAAATTGGCATTAATCTCTTCTCTTTCCTGTATATATTGCCTTCTAAAGCCACAAGTCATGGAGAATTGCTCATTAAACTTCAAGCAGTGCTACGGAATGCTTGCTACCATTTACGGGCACTGTTCTCCGAAGCACAATTAGGGGGAGTATTATGACACAGAACAATGGAGACAATTATTTCTGAAGTTTATTAATGCTAATTAGCATATGGCATCTAAGACAGCTGCTGATACTTCATTGCTAAATACTGGGGGACTAATTAGTGTGTGATGTTAATTAGCTTCTTCTGCATGTGCTTTGCCCTTAGATGCATACACAGTGCCGCGGCTGGGCTGTGAAAAGCCTGGCCGTGTGCTCTGCAAGAACATGATGCGGCATTTAGGAGTTCCTGTCGTATGTGGCCTTCGTCTCTCGTGTTATCTGCCTTTAATGGATTCCACAGAAGCTTTCGTAATTCGCTAGTTATTCCGCTCTTCGTTTAAAACATACAAAGAAATCATGGCTTTTTAAGGGCTAAAGCGAAGGCGATCTTTCATTTTATAATTTTTTCTGTCCTCTGGTAAAGAAATGATTTCAAAATCTAGAAGTCACTGGTATAAAAAGTATTTGGTTTTCATTTATTGAAAAATCAAACTGATTCTGCTACTGCCTATCAATTTACGCTTAATCTTCTATTTGTGATTAAGTCATTATTAAATGAATATATCGAATATGCTCACTCTTCTCGTTAGCCAGTTTAGTGACTTTTTTTGGTTCGTGATTCTTTTCCTCTTTGAACTGAAGCAAAATAATTTTTTCTTTCTTTTGAAATGTGAGATAAGAATTTACCCATAAAAACTTATCTTTTGAAGATATTAAAATTTAGGTTAAGCCAGTGATCTAGAAAATTTTCATGTTAGTCATAAAACCTTTCAAGAGAACTGTTATTTGGCTTGCTTGTTCAGGGGGCCACAATTTACTCCAAAATTCTTGTGACAGTCAGCTTTATATACATGTTGAATAACTTCTTTCAAGCAGAAATTTCTCTGTAGTTAAGAAATGAACTGAAGAATTTAATGTATGAAGCCCTGTGAGTAGTAACCACGAAGATATATTATGGTTTAAAAATTTTAAAATAATCTCTGGTTTTATTTTCGCATGGAGATTATTTTTATTTTGATGGCATTAAAATAAAGGAATGAAATAAAGCTATCCACAGTGAAAATTGTACAATCAGTTGTAAAAGTTACAAACTACAATATATTTGACATCTGACTGGCCAGAAAACATGCAAAAAGACAAAGAAGAAAGAACAGAGAGTGAAGAAAAAATACTTATAAAAACATTTATTATTTTAAAATACCCATTATGATTTTTTCCCCCCAGGTCAATTTCTCATTAGAATGTTTGAGCTTTTGAAAACAAGGAAAATATCCATAAAATAAGTTGTCTTTTTATTTTCTTTCTCCTCTTCCTTTTACAAGTTATTCTTCGTCGTCTTCATCATTTTCACATTCCTTCCAAAGACTGAACAACAGTTTGAAGGAAGTTCAATTTCAAGGGATAAAGAATAAAAGATAAAGCACTTAAAGATAATTGGCTGTTTAAGAAGGCTGAATATTGAAATACCA